>NC_081413.1:603619208-604945458 GCF_030272615.1 Cryptomeria japonica | reverse complement strand
GCTCCCCTTGACATTTTATGGTTATCTGACCAAGAATGAATGACCCCCTACAATTCTATGGGCATAATGTGAAGCGAATATCTTTTCTTTAGGTGGTCCTAGAACTGAGTACCCATAATAGAGAAAGTTGATCTCTCGGGTAAAGAAAATGATAGGCACAAGCAGTATAAGATAGGGCAGTTGACTAGGTTTACCTAGAAGCAGTGGTTTCATCAACATAAAAGGCCAGTCATATATTCGCTTTGTTGTCATTCCCTGCTTTACGACCTAATGCTCTTTACCATCATCGTTGGGCCAAATAGGAAACTGTTGATCATGATCGATACCCAACTTAGAGGCACAGGATCAGTGAGTGAAGCAAGCGGTTAGTTAGGTAGATAGCAAGGTTGTCAAACTTCACTTCTTCTATACGGACATAATATTTGTTACTTATAGGGACTTCGATCTGATCCAACATCTTCGTCACTTCGATAGCCCTAGCCCACTGGTGGTAGGTCTTGATCCGGAAATGAAACCACCACATAGAATAGTAGGATGCCTAGGATTGTAGCAGAACTCGGAATAACTATCAGTAGTGCATCGTATATAATAGTAATAGCGAGTATGTATTTCCCGTATGGATCGGGCGTATGAAAAAATGAGAAACCAGACATCCCTAGGGTATAACGTGTTTCACTCATTAAACTATACACATATTGGGGCGTTTTACTCAAGAAACCAGACTTCTTCGGGATCTAGATCTGAAACAACTACTTGGTCACTTGAATCCGCATCTCGATCTCAATCTACTACGGGGGAAGTTGCTCCTGCTCCTGTGGGATCATCTATTGGTTCCCAGTCAATCAACTTTTGAACAGGTTCTGTAACTGATGCTATTGATGAGCCTAGCAAGCTCTACAGTTCTATGGGCATCGACGTATCTATTGAGAGAGAGATCTGACTCCCCATAGAGATATAGGCATAACAACTCTCAATCCCTATCCATTCATTTAGGATCCCATATGACCCCTTTGGACACTATGTTATCCTATGGGATCATATGGTGTCATCAGAGGAAATATGGGGTCCTAAGGGGCCACACATGTGTTAGAACACATGGGTGGCCCCTTAGGACCCCATATGACCCTTAATGACTCCATATAACCCCTTATGATAGTATATGATCCTATGGGGTCATATGGAGTTAGTAGGGGTCATGCGGTATTATTCTCTTAAGGTATTATTATGGATCATTAAAGTCGTAAGGGATCATTATAGCTAGCAGGGGTCTTAAGGGGTGTTATTGTGTCATATGGGGTCTTATATGTTATACATGTGAGGATGCTAAAATGGGTCAAAATATGTCTTTATATTTAATAAGGGTTCGTTCATGTCTTAATAGTGTCTTACGATGTCCTAGTATGTGTTCAAGTGTCCTATTATGTGTTCAGGTATCCTAGTAAAGTTGTATATATGTGTATGCCACATTTATAAATAATTAACCATTAAAAAACATTTAACCATTAAAATGTTTAACACTACTATATTATTAAACATTAAAAAAATTTAAAGCTAAAATATTATTAAGAATTAAAAAACTAATAAACTAAAAAACTAAAAAAGAATAGAAAATTATTATAAAAAAACTAAATAATTAATATATTACTACTATTGAATTTTGAAAAACACTAAAAAAAAACAAAAAAAACTACCTCCGAAATGCTTCAGGCCAAAACTATTTCCCATTTCTCCTCCTCGCCCACTCAACTCTAAGTCGGTTAGTGCAAAATGAAGGGAAAAGGTTTTTTCATAGTTTATAAAGGGAAAGGGGTTCCTGCTAGAACGCTTTTAGTCAGAACCTCTTTGCCATGCCAGATCCATGTGACTACTACATTGGTTTGATTGGAAGGATTCCAACTGGAACCCTTTCGGCCAGAACCCTTCTGGCTGAATCGCACAGATTAGATGTAGGTGCGACATAGATCCATACTTTCACCAAACACATTTAAGAATGTATGCCTCCACATTAAAGTAATTGCACACACCAACCAAGAAACATTTCTTTATGGTAGTATACATTCAAAGACAAGCATGTTGCAATAGTGAAATACCTTGGTGCAAACATAGGCAAATCAAGACATCATAAAGATATATCAAGTTGTGTTATGCTTGGTGGCTCACGAACAAGTGAAGGTCTCACAAAGGGTAGAAAGGTATGTTATTTTAGGTGAGATTCATGCAAATAGAGATTATAATGCTAGAGAAAACTTTTTGTTTGCTAGGAAGTCTTGATAGAATATTGTAAAAGGGTGCTATAGTAGTACAAACAAGATCATGATGTGTGATCAAAGTGTACAACCAATCCCATGTGGTGTGCATTAAGTGAAACACATTTAGGAATGTGTGACCACATGTTAAAAAGTAATTTATAAGTCAACCAAGAGAAATTTCTTCAAGGTACTATACGTTCAAAGACAAGTGTGTTACAATAATGAAATGCCCCTAAACATAGGAAAATCAAGGCAATATTAAATGTGAATAATAACACATATGGGATCCAATAATTTTGGGTCAACATGCAAAAGACTAAACATCATCCCTAAAAGATAATACAAAACTTCATTAATGACATAAGATGTATAACAAGTAGAAGAATGAAGATACCAATAGAGGATTGTCACAACAAGGCTAGTATTTTCATATCCTTGTGCCAATATAAAAACAAGGGTCATCCAAGGAGAACCTAGTGAATGGAAAGACACCAAGTATAACATCATGGTGAATCACATTACATACAAGAAAACACACAAAGACAAAGAGGTACTATTTTTATGAGCTAATCTATAGAAAAATTTATGTCTCCCAATCTATCTCATCATTATAAAGAGATGGTGCAACAGATGCTAAAGGAGATACAACTAGCATAGTATAAGAAACTATCTTTAGTTTTAAACATGGATAATTCACTAAGAAAGGATCACTATGTGTGTCACTAGTATTTACAGTTAATTCTTTATCAAATATTAGGACAACCCAACTCACTCTCTATAGTTTCCACTATGTCATCTGAATCATCACCAAAATTTATTGTCGTAGGTGCTATAATAGAAGTAAGAGGAGAAAAATCCCTTAGAACTTACAACATCATCTTTTGACAAGGTTGGGAAAGGTAACAATAAACATTAGGAGTGGGTGAAGGTAAGGAAGGTTAAGGAGTGATTGTCAAACCAACATCTAATTACATAGAGGAAGACATTTCTTACGACAAGATGATAACCCACAACATGGCATCTTCGCCAATGTTCTATCATACTATGATTTTTTTGGTTAGTGTTTGAGGCTTCTATCAAAGGATGTTGGGTATCTCTCAATATTGTCTCTTTTTCTTCATTTTATCTAGAAATTTGAAAGTAGGAATAGAAGGAACCTCTAAAGATTTAGAGGAAGGAGGAGGTCTAAATTTGGTCAAGGATTTGTCTTAGATGTTCTAAGGAGAAAAGGGATGGACTAAGATGTGGTTCACTTATTATCTTTGGGGTAGAAAGACTTATTTTGGTATTTAAATAGATGTTGAAGGATCCTTATAGGTAGAATTTAGAGTGGGTCTCAAGGAAATACCTAAGGGTAACTTTGTTATTCTATAGGCCTTAAAAATTTTGTAGGAAAGTAACAAGCTATTCTCATGAGGTCAAATAGGTTGAGGTTGTTGAGGCAAAACATATTCAAGTGAAAATTCTCCACATATAGATGAGGGCTGGCACCCACTATGAAATATAGTATGCATTTTTCCTTCAAATAAGAACTTCAAATACTTATGCACTAGAAAATGAATTTTCTTCATGGAGGTTCAAGCTAAGAATAACTCAACTTCACATGACATTGGTATAATGCCTATGAAATCAAACTAAGATCTTAATTGTCCAAAATTTATTAGGGAACATAAATAGGCTCAACCATAATCATATTGGAGAGCTGAACACTTTGATCAATCTTCCCTATTTGAAAGGTGTAAAGGAATTAAGATGAGCATACACGTGATATAGGCTGAATATGGGTTCTTCCCTAGGTACGAAGGGAGTCTCATGGGTCTAGGTATTCATAAACTAGCGGGGTGATCATTTTTTGAATAATTGTAATGGGTATCCCTCTCACGATTTTGGTTGGGGCTAGAGTTATTGTTCTTTATTTTTTCGACAGCGTGAAGGAAAAATTGAGTTGTCCTTTTGATTTTTTCATTTTTCTCTATGAGAGTCTTGTTGTTTTGTTCCATGAGAGTCCTCACTTCATTGCTCATTTTTTTGCTCATTGTGGATGGCAATTTCTTTCTTTCCTTTTTCAAAGCCCTTTGGCTAGTTTGCATTACTGTTCTCTATCCCTTAGGCTAGTAAGAATGGTGCTCTGAACCCAATTGCAATTTCTCCATCCCGATTTTCCCTAGAATTTGCCCTAAAATCATAATTAGAACAAATTAAGATTAGGATTACATCTTACTAAGTGAATATCTCTTTAAATAACGTGGTCTTGGATTACAATGCTACAATATATATTCAATCATTAGGATTAGACAAGATCACATCATATTCATATACTATTTGGGAGGAAGAGACATGATGAGACTACTTGAAGCCATTTCTACACTAATCCCAAGAGTGGATGTTAGATAGAGCCCTCTTGCTTGCTTAGTGACAAATGCCATCTTGCAGAGATGGGTGGAGGTCACAAGGGGATTTCTTGTCTCTTCTATGTATGTTCCCTTTGGTCCTAGGAGCCATTATGGTCAACTTTAGGATGGGCTACTTACTTAGTCCTCCTATTCCCCTTTTTCTTACACCCTAGGCCCTTCCTACAAGAAGGGTTTTAGATAATCAAGCACAACTTGTACTCTATCATATGAACATATACTGAAGCATTCTCTACTATGCATAAGCAATATGTATACATGTACAAGACATTTTTTAACCTAGAAATGTCAAGTATACCACATAATGTTTCTGGTAATAATAATATGAGGTAACTAGAATTTTTCTATGATGAATTGGAATGGTCTCTTTTGTGATTGTTGCACTCTATCTTATGGAAAATTCTTCTTCTTCTTGTTCAGTCTGCTTGAATGGTTATTTTTTTTTAATGATTCGATGTGATTTAATGATTTGATCTATTTAAATGATTTTATGTTGACCTCCATCCATTATAGTCTCTTCCTTTTATTCCCATTACTCTATTGAGAAGAGATGATCCTTTTGAGGTGACATGTCTCTTCTCTAATTGTTAATTAATTATTTATCTCTTATTTTTTCTAATCAAAACTCTTCATTAAGACTTTAGTTAATTTCTATTTTATTTGATTATTATTGTTATAATGATAAACCTTCATTGATCACTAATCTACATCCTCTAATTCATTTCTTTGTGTTGGCCTCCTTACCTTCTATCTTTTATGTTCATGATAAAAGTTTTTTTTTGAGGTGGTGATATGACACTAATCCTTATTTATCGATCAAAACTTAGAGTATCCAAATCTTCTTTGAAACCTTCTTTTATTGTTGATTACTCTCAATTTTGTAACATTAACCCTAGTTCTTGTGTTGAATTATTCTATCTTATCCAATTGCAACAATTCAATAAAAGTAAAATAATAAATTTGTGTCTAGCTCTTTCAATAGGTCTCAAGTTGGGCTTATTGTTTGTTTCTCGAATGTGAGTTGATATGAATGGGTTTGATTCCAAGTTTGCATATTTAGACTAGTGAACCCATTTACATTCACACACCTTTACATAGAGATACTATAATAATTTGAGGATTGATAAAGAGGGAATGCTTTTGTGTAGAGAAACACTAAACACAATCCTTAGCATCTATGGGATGACACCTAGGCAAAATAAGTTTAATAAATATTGATAACCATACCTTGCAAAAAATATCAAAATCACTAAATATCTAGCAAACTAACAATCTAGTGTTGAAAAAAAATATCGAATCATTCTAGATTAGATCTATGGTTAGTGACATAAAATTAATATAATCAATATGAAAAACAAGTTTAAATTACCATTTTATTAATAAATTTTATTTTTATGTAGAGGCTAATGCCTACTTTCAAATATAGTTTAAACTAAACTATAATTTTTTATGATTTTCCAAATTAAAGTTTTGAGAAAAAAAAATGTACATGTGCATGCCTTTTCAATAAATTGTCATTTGAAATTTAGTTTGCTCTACAATTTTTCTCCTAGTATAAATATTTTACATCAACTTAACCTTAACTTGTACCTTTATCCTACTAAATAATTATTAAAAGAAGAATTTCATAAAAGAAGAAAATAAGTTTAAACAATTCATCCAAAACATCAACATATTGTCAGCAAAAGGAATTTGAGAACACTTATTTTACTAGTTTTTAGGTTTGTTGTACATGTGCATGTTTTTACCTCTTCAAAATTAACAAAAGGGTAACACAAATAGATTTTTACTTAAACAAATTTTATCATGTAAGTATCATAATAAATTATATATTTGATAACCATGAGGAATCTTGAATTTCATATTTTCCACATATTAAATTTATAACCTAGAAGCTCTTCAAAGTTTAACAACAACTACATCTAACTCTAGTTTATAAAAAATATTAACAAATTTTGACCAGTTTATCCCTCTTTACCTTTCACTTATCTAGTACTCTCTATAATTAATCATGCCTTTGCTATCTATTATCTAATAATGAGTTATAGTCTATGGTTCCAAATTATATTTTGTCAAACTTAGTTTTTGGTCTAGAGTTCTCTAGGATTTGTATAGCTCAATATTTGATATCCAACAAGATGTTTCGAAGGATGCAAGCATTGATGAAGTGGAAATAATTATGTAGCATGGGTCCACATATGTTTCTCAAATTTTTTTATGGGTAAGAACTATTAAATTATGTATGATTATGCCAAATAATATCATTTCATGCATTGGAGAATTTTTAGTAGGAGGAGAAATCCACTTAGGATGGTAGTTGACCTTGATGTGGTCCTCCTATTGTGGTTTTTAAAATATCAATGAGATCATTTAAATCTCATATTTACCACGTTAAATAGACGGAATGATAGGAAGAAACACTTCATGGAAAAATAAATTGAATGAACCAAATACATTTTATTTAAAGAGTTTAAACTAGGCTAGAGACAAACAAACATTATTAAGTATGATTTTTGATCTAATAATTATGAATGAATCAACAAAACTTATATCAAATATTTTCACTTGAAAATGAAGCATAGGCTAATGCAATTTAACATGTAGAAATATTGGTTCTTGATGTTGTCAATGTATGAGCTTACAAGAAAATGAAGGTGGCCATGGAGGAGAATTGGGCTTAGTCCCTCTACCAACTAGTAACAAATGGAGTACAATCATTGGCCAACCTGCTATTATCCAACAAAAAAAGAGCACTATAGTGGTACCAACTTTTCATATATTTTATAATGTGGGTGAGTGGTAAGAACATGAGAAAAGATTGGACTATAAGTAACATAGGATAGGTAAGTTTGGTCGATATGATAGGTCAAGTATGTGAATTTACAAAGAGGATACTAGGTTGTTTGGGCTCCCACAAATATTGAAATAGGAGATTGACATATAGCACATTATGATATCGATGCACAAACTCTTAGATATTGTACAAGTGATAAGAATAACCAATATAGTCAACAAGAACAAAGGTAGTAAGTCAAACACATATGTTAAGTTGTATGATTGTGCCTAGCATTAATCAACATTCAAAATGATTCAAAGTAAACACATAGGGAATATGTATAAAAAAAACTCAAGCACCTAAACTGAAATCTACAACATTGAAATGGCATCCTAATATAGATCATATAAGATTTGATGTAAACATATGATCAACAAAAAACAATTAAAAAACAAACAATATGAAACTGTATCAACAAACAACATATACATAATAATAGATAACATGATCCTATTTTTGAAATGTTACAAAATTTATTTAAATCGCGATTTCTCCATTAAAATGTGAAAAATTAACAATCTCCAATTTTCTAGAGCTTCAAATTCTATTTTTCTCTCTACTACAACGTTAGTTATAATCTTTGACTTTACTTGCACAAGATGTTAAATAAACATATCAGTGTCAATTTCTATCCCTTTTAATAAGATTATAACTCCAACCAATTGCTATTAATCAATATTTTAGCATAATGACTAGGTCGGTCCACTGAATTGTCTTTCAAGTGATCTTTTACATTTACATACCTAAATTGTGATTTTTAAATATTTTCTTCCACTGGTTTCTATATAAAAATATATAATATATTCCCCAGTAGTATATAAAAGAATGCACAATAAAAATATTTATATTTAAATTATGTTTAAAAATATTGTAACACTGGATAATAAAAAAAATTATATATCAATTATATCTAGAAATACTGCAACACTGGAACTTGCTTTAGCATTTGGGGAGGTCAACAGGAGGAGGGATCAAACTTTCCAAAGCACTAGGGCCGTTCTTGACAATAAAGACAGTATCCAATCCCCATGTTACATGGTCATCAAAGTGACAATGTACGAACCATGCACCTGCACAAACAGAGAATTGTCCAAACTTCAATTTCAAGCCATATATCATTTCTGGAATCATCAGAGAATTGTCAACTTTTTATTACCTGGATTGCCAGCTTTGAATCTGATAGCGGCCCATCCATTGACCGGAACCCCTACTGTATTTCGTTGAGGTGGATCGACCAGATTGAAAGAGCTCGGATCTGTTTCATTATCATAATTACCAAAACCCTCTCCTACAATATAAAAGTCATACCCATGAATATGCATTGGATGGTTGTCTGCTTGGAAGATATTGGTTCCCTGAAACACAACTTGAACTGTGGCATTATAATCAATGACTTTAACTTTTCTGCCAGAAATTGGCGCCCACAGAGTTTTGGGTACATCGCCGGTATAATTATACACAACTGGAGTGTTGGAAGGAAAGTCGGTGGTAAAGACTCCATTAACGCCGAAGTAATAAGCTTGCAGAATGGCGACATCAGGCAGCACAAAAGATATGTTGTTCATACTCGCAGCCAGTCTGGTATTGTTAGGGCCACCACAATTACCGCCGGTTTCACAAGGGCGTAAACCGAGTCCTACGGTTATGATGCTACTGTCGCTTATGCTTTGGGGAACGTCCACTGGATGCTCCTGTGAAGCCAGGCTTCGTAAGGATCGGGTAAATGTGGTCACTGTTGCAGTGTCATTGTATACTGGAAGGTCAGGGAGGATTGGAGTGGCAGATGAATTAGAGCCCACGTAGCCTAAAATGGCGGTTGTTGTGGTGTTATCAATATTTGCTTCAGATTGAGTAGTGTATACTTTGGCGGCCATATAATATCTGGCTTCGGCTTGATTGGCCGTGAGAAGAACGTCTGTAGTCTGACCAGATGTTAACATCAGTATGTCTGTTGTGTATGGCTTTGTGTAGGAGGCATCCACAGATACCACTGTAAGATTGTGTGATGCAATCTTGAAAAAGAGGTGATTATTGACTGCAGCATTTACGATACGAAGTAGGTAGGTTTTTCCGTGTTCTACAGGGAAATTTGTTGTTCCTGCATATACCAGATTTCATTATTAACGATTGCAGTCTTGATTTTGACTAGTGAGAAACGGAATTGAGCGAGCCTTGGTTATATTCAAAGCGTCCATTTCTGGATTTAACTGTGTAGAGTTATTCATTTTAAATCGATTGAGTCTTACTAATGGGCTACCATTCACCTAGAATCGAATAGTTGTACCCAATTGAATCCCAAACCTTTTCCAACAAAAAGGAAAGTGTTACCTGAGGTTGAGCAGTTATAGAGGTCTCCTGGCTGTCCATTTACAGTGAAACCGTCTGAAACATTCGGTGCACCTCCACTCAGTTTTGCTTCCTCTTCGACTTCGATGGGATCACTGTTCCACCACTCCCCTGTTCAATTTGATTATTTAAGTCAAGCAATCAGAGTCATTATGAAATGCAAGGGCAATCCAGTGTGAACCCACAAGAGAAAGTCTAAAAGATGGAAAACTTGAATCATAATCACATTTAGTATTCAAAATCAGTCGCTCTCTACAGATAAGGAATACCACATAAAACTAAGTCCTCCAGCTTTCTAGATTTCAATATACCATTGTTAGTTTTGAAGTTAACGCGACATAGATTACTCTCTCAATAAAATATTAAATATTGAGGTGGAAATTACATTTGAAGGAATGGGAAGGGATAGGACTATTTTATTTTGACAATAATGGAGAGGATCTTGTGGTGGTGGGGGTCTTAGATTTAGGACAGTAGTTGGGTCAATTATTCTTTTAATGGGGTGCAGTAAGTTTATTAGTAGAGACAAAAAGTATCATGTCAATATTTATCTTCTAAAAGATTCCAAAAAATTTGAAAAAACAACCAATCATGTGATGTCACATCAACACACCAATAAACATCACTTAGTGAGCAACTATGGGTCTTACTTCTTTTTGAGACCATTTTTGACACCTTGGTAAAAAAGGCATCTGATTTGGCATCATATTTGACCATGTGAACTTGGAAACCCATTTTTTAAGTAGGAGACTTCACAACTAAGTAGTTGTAGAAAATTAAAACAAAATAAAATATTTAAGATAAATTTTGGCCATAGCCCACACCACCATAGGGCTCTCTCCCCTAGAATTAAATTATTTCTTGTAAAAGAATAAGAAATTTAGATGTTTATATTTAATTGTTATTTTTAGATAGATTTGTGAATTTAAATTGATTTGACAAGTGGGATTTGTCCTTTAACTCATAGATCTTGATCCGAATTATGGATTCGGATGACAACACTTGAGTGAGAACATGCAGTATTGTAAATTCTGTTTACAAGAACAAGAAAGCATAGAATTGAAGCAAGCCAAAAAGTATTGTATTCAATTCGAAAATCCAACATATAGTAGTCCAAGGGATTCCAAGGGTCACCAAAAACTCCTTGAGAATCGAAAAACCAATAGTCATATCAGGTTCAGGTTTATTTACATAATAAAACTAAAACTATGTAATTTTTCAAAAAACTATATAAAATTTGTCCTAACTTTAACTAGGCATAACTTTCTGCACATGACTCAAAATTACGAGCCGTTTAACTCGTTAGAAAGGTCTTCTAATCAGATCTATACTTGATTGTGTACTTTTTGCTTTCTAATTTACTATAGTCTCTATTTATTACTAAGTTGTCAAAGATTGAGATATTTAAAAATATCTTAAAGAAGTTGCTTGATTTCCAAAGGTAAGTTTTCTTAGGTGAACTCTCTAGAAAGTCCAACTTAAAAATAATGTCGAGAATTAACATATAGTAAGAAAACATACAAATGTCTTATACACAATTTATAAATAATTTTGCATCTCAATAATTAATTTTTTTGAAATATTCAAGAAATGTTCATATTTAGAATATCATAATTAATTTAATTAACAAGTTTTGATTAAATTGACATGAAAAGGGCCTCTTAGATGAATCTTACAAAAAGTGGAATTCATCAAAAACAACAAAATTAATTTAATTAACAAATTTTGATTAAATTGACAAGAAAAGGGTCTCTTAAATGAATCTTATACGGAATAGAATTGATCAAAAATAACAAAAAGACAATAAAACAATATTCAAAATAAAAGTAATAAAATTAAAAAAATCATTGCTTAAAAGTACTATAAATTTGAGACGTCCTTTAATCAATTTTAAAAGATAGGTTGGACAAATAAAAATATTAAATATGTTAACTATTCAAACTGATCTTTACTCATATTTCTATAGAAAATTCAAATTTACTAAAATAAATAGAAATCTTGAACAGACCCCCATAAGAAAGGTTAGAACTGCTGATTCTTCTATGAAGCTTCAAAAAATTATCTTGCATACAGTTCTTCTTTTCCATTACCTAAAACTATAGGAATCTCAGCATCGGGTTGGGTAAATGGATAAGAGCTGCCATTCTTCGGAAGGATGATCATTGCTCCATGAACTGTTGCACGGAGCCATGAAACATGGGCATGCCACCACAACGTTCCTTCCTGTCCAATAATGGTGAACGTGTAAGTAAATTTACCCCCTGGTTGTATCGGGCACTGTGTAATGTAACCTGGTCCATCAGCCCACCCTGTGCGAATCTGTCTCACTCCATGCCTGAAAAACAAGTTCTTCTTAATATGTTTTGTATCATCAATGGAATTGACAGTCTACAAGAGCTATATTTACCAGTGGATAGTGGCGTTGTGCTTGGCCCTGTTATAAACTGTAACATGAAGTGTGTCGCCATTTCGGACATGCAGAGTTGGACCTGGAAGCTGACCATTCACTGTGATAATGTTATATGTCTTACACAGTCCAGTAACATTTGTGGATTCAAGCTGTGCAAATAGAAGAAAAAATAAAAAATTGCGTTAGATCTTTTAAATAGAAACATGGGTTGGACTGCGTTTGTGTATACAGCCCTGCCCTGGATTCTTCATATAATCAATGAATGAAAATCAGTATGTGCAAGGAACTATCAAATTCTTCCTTATATTATAATCGAGTTTTGCAAAAGCACACTTGTATAAACATCTACTTACAACGAATGTGTGGGTGTGTAGGTCTGCGCATGCAAGAGAATCAAATAAGAAAATGAATGTAAACAGCAATACCATAAACCTTGCCGAGTATTGTTTTGACATCATTAATGAATTAGAAACACCTAAAGTGCTGCTCATATTAATCTGCAAATCAAGCTCAAACTCTTCCAATATGGAAAGCTTAATCTTAAACTTAGTATGTCAAGACTGCTTGCTTAGTCGAGTGGTATATATAGAACAAAAATGAAGAAGTGGTAGATAGAAATAGTACGTTGTCGAATAGGAAACACTCAAACTAATGTCATACCTGAAGAGTAGGATAAATGAACGGAATTGTAGATCATTTGGTAGAAACATAATTTTCAATAATTTTAACTGTTATTTGATACGGCAAGCACAGTAACACGAGATACCCACTGTTGCATGTCTCAACTTTTAAGAAGCGGCATTATTTTTTTTTCAATGAAAATATGTCATTTCAGTCTTTATATAACATATTATAACATTTTGAGTGAGTATATAAGACTCCTTCGACTAAACAGCCACCTACAAGAATATTACTTATTATTTCAATTATAATGTTTTATCTCAATTCAAATGTGAACTGAACTATTGGTCTTTTCACTAGATAAATTAAGAGTCCTGCTACGATAAGTTTTGACCTAAAATTTTTGGAGTTTATTCCTCCATTTTCAAACATGTTATAGTTGATATTGAAATCCACCAATAGCAAATGGTTACTTACAATTCAGAGGGTGCTTTTGTCGGTGTGCATTACAGGTTGACACTCAACGACATATATAATTGTACGCAGAATTCCAAGACATTACAGGTTACTTATAACTGTACGCAGCATTCATATCGTAAACGTTGAAAAAATCGTTGAGCGGCCAAACTAGATTGGGTTGATTGTCCATTCCATTCTCTCTCTAAATTCTTCAGTCGAGCCCTCAATTCTTCAGTCGAGCTTTCAATTCTTCAAGTCACATTTATTGAGATGCTGATGTTAGAAATAAAGATACTCTATTATAACTTTTTCCTTCAATGAATGTTTGAAATAAAGATACCCTATTATAACTTTTTCCTTCAATGTAGGGTTTAAAATGAATAAAGAAGGTTTGAATCAGGTTAAAAGTAGTTTGAATAATTTATGTCTTTGATTAAAGTAAATGGGAAAGGGTCTAATTCGTTATAGAAACAATAGTAAAATTACATCTTGTTAATTTATCATTATGTTTGAATAATTTATATTTTAAAGATAAATGTAAAGACATTTGAAAATAAAGAAGAAAATGAGACTTTAGCAATTTTCATTTTTCAATGATATTTTCTTATACTAATGGATAAATCAGGGCTAGTTATCATTATTTTTTTGTGTTGTTCACAATTTCGTTTTATTATTATATGGACATGGAATAGTTATTTAATATGATAGTTATATTTTTCGGTCTTATAATGTTATGTTAGTACACTTAATCATTTATTAATAATTTTGGGTGAAAGTTATGAAAATTTAAATTTTAAAGTCATGTAATTTCCATAGTCCATAGTGTTCGTATTTTCTTTTCGGGTTTGTAGTCCGTGACATTTTTAATTATCAACGTTTTTTTATCATATTACAAGATCCATCATCAAGATGAAAGAAAATGATGGATCATGTAGTATGATTTGAAACATTGATGATGAAAAATATCACTTGCAAACTAGAAAATAAAAATTATTATTATTTTTTTGTAATTATATGGTTTTTGACAATCTAAAATCTATATTCAATTCAAATTTGAGTCTTGTAGATGAAAATTGAGTTCATGATGAACTTTCAATTGAAAATATCAATTTTATATTTTAATGGATGACAAAAAATTTAATGATCTTGTGGGGATGCTATTTAATGTTCAACATTTATTGTTGGTTTTATGAGTAGCTTTTCATATGTCTTCAAATTGCATCAACCTATTAGTTTCTTCTAGTGTTGATGATTTGGTAGCTTTGGATCATATATGCCCTCAATAAGCATCCATGATTTTCTTCTCCTCCCTACATATAGTATTATATGTATCAGACAACTAGATGATTGATTTTCTTCTTCCCCTATATTTTCCTTAGCTATAGCTACCTAGTAATTATGATTTGATATATTGGGAGAGGGCCTAAACCTTATGTAATAGCCAAAAGACAAAGAATAGGGATCTCACAAGTAGTGTTATAAACAAAAACTGAAAAATGCCAACACTTTTTTTGAAGACATGAAGCTTTTGATTGGAGTACCGAACTAGAAAAGGACTATTACATCATATCAAACATAACTTGTAGGTTTTCCATAGGATCCTGGAACCTAAGACCTGAGCTAGATTGGGCTAGAAATAAACACAACCAAGGAGAGGGAAAAATAGGTTTTGAAAGGAACCCCTAAACCTTCTACGTTGAAGAACACCTTGAGTTGTAGGAAGATTAGTCAAAGAATGACCCAAAACAAAAAAGACCAACAAGTTTTGAAAGGCACATTGAAACCCTTTATAGGTAAAACTACTACAAACCACAATGTTCATAGGATTGGAAAGGGGAAATAAAGAGCCCAACTATCTCTAAGAAGAATCCCTTGCAAACACAATAACTAGGTTCACCTCCTTAGGCCTATAATTAGCAAAACTATTTTTCTGAAAGAGACAAGTTGTATAGTCCACCTCAAGATGACCACCACATAGATAGAGAGAAGAGGAGCCCATGCTACTGCCCCCCACCTAAATAGGAGTATTAGCAATAGATAACTTATAAAACTCTCCTAAACCAGTTATGGAAGCAACATAGAAGAAAACCACAATAAAACCCACCTACATAGGGCCTCTAACAAGAGAAAATTCGATAGAACTACCAAGACCCATACCCAAAATGATAGAAGTCCTAAACATTAGTCTCACAACTTTGGAGACCACAACCATATCCATAGACATACAAAGAACTTCTAGGTAGAGAATTTTATAGCACACAAAAGCTGAAATCTTAAGAGATGGAAAAAACAAAGCCCATGAAGAAGAGTAGGGGTTCAAAAGAAGATAATTTTGAGAGTATAATTATGAACTCTACCTTCAAAAGAGCCCACCAACACATAGGAACCCAAAAATCACTCTCCGTAATGCATGAATAAGGGTAGAATCTCCCACCAATAGTGACAACCTCCACTGCAAAATGAGCAACCAAGTCTTCTTCCTAGCCAAGGTATGAGCAAAAAGCACAAGGGAGTGGTTGGGTTAAATGAACCTATAAGTTGGGAGCTGCCACTATAGGAGAGGGAAAATGGGAGATTCTACATTCAAGGAGGACCCTCCACAGAAAGAATCCCAACCCAACGGTGCCAATGAAGACCTTGTAGGTGAATCACATTATGAGAGAAAGAAGCCTCTTAGAAGAGCCTCCCATAAAATGGTTTCTTAGTAGTTGTTTATTATTTTCTACATTTTAATATTTTTATGCTCTAGACTATATCACCATATAGACTCTAGAGGTAAGACTTTTTTCACATGCCATTTTTTTGTGAGCATGTTTAACATTATTTTATAATTGATAATATAGACATCATTCATTGAAAGGAATTAAATTAAAAATATTTAATATTAGAGATGAAGTTTAAATATTCTAATAATACAAGTAATTTATGAAGTATGCTCACTTGAAGTCTTCCTCAACCTAGTGAAAGAATAATTTTCATGACCACCTTACTATTTATCCTATTGTTGTTTCTGATGAAGATGCTATTCTAGATGACTCATAAGTTCATGTCCACTCTCCTCCTAGTTTAGTTGTGGTGCTTGAGAATTATGATCCTATTTTAGATGTCCACTCATAAACCATCATGCTCATTCCTTTTCTCCAATAGATATCAGGTAGACTAGCTTGCATCATCATTGTTCTAGCAACATCCAAGTAGAATAATCATCAATGATTAGCATGAAATATCTATCAGCTTGAAAACTTTTAACTCTAGCAGGGCCACACAAATCAGTATGCATAAGATCAAGAACATCATTAGATTTATCTTGTATACTCGTAAAAGAGGTTTTGACCTGTTTTTCCATTTGGCATTCTTTACATATTGGATTATAGGGCTTCAAAATTTTAGTTATATCCCTAACTGCCTTAGTTGAACTGATCTTCACAATGCAATCAAAATTCACATGACGCGGCCTTTTATGCCATAGCCAACTCTCATCAATCTATGTAATCAAACATGTATTCTCATCAAAATTCAAACAAAATATATTACCTTTTGTTTGTGTACCAATTGCAATCTCCAAACTAGATCTATTAATGATTTTGCCTTTTCCATCCTTGAACTCTAATTGAAATCCCATATCCACCAATTGTCCTACACTTGAAAGATTATGCCTTAAGCCTCCAACATAATAAACATTGTCAGTATTGTTCTTACCATCCAGTGATATAGTTCCTTTTCCTTTGATCATCCATGCTTTGTCATCTCCAAATCTAACTCGACCGCCATCAAATTCTTGCAAAGTAAAAATTCCCTTTATCTCCAGTCATATGATGTGAACAACCACTGTGAATTACCCATTCATCCTTGTCTTCAATTTAAGAAGCAAGTGCCTCCTCTTTAGATACATCCTCTTCCAGTGCCAAATGATCTTCCGTGATAGCTAAGAACACCCATTCCTTCCCATTGCCGGAATCACTAGCAGAGTCTTCTACCGATTCATCATCAGAGTCAGTAATGCCTTCCTCATCCACTATGTAGCATGATTTTTCTTTATTTTTCCTGTACTTATACTTGTTCTGATATCCATGGTTAGGCTTAAAAGACCATTTAACTCTTTCTTCAAATTTTGAATTCCTTTCAGGACATCTAGATGCAAAATGACTAATCTTATTACATGCAAAACATTTAAAAGGTTCTTTTCCTTCATACTTAATTCCTATCGGTCCTTTAGGTACTCTTCTAGAAAATAGTGCTTCAACTTGCCCAAACTCATCATCTTCGCTCTCCATATCTTCCAATTCCTTTGCATACAAAGTTTTCCAATCTTGCTTATCGGTTGATGATATAGATGCATGAAAGTAGGGTTCAGTCTTCCCAGCTCCAGAAGGTCCAAATTCTTCAAGCTCAAAAGCAGATATTTCCCAACCAAAGTATCTTTGTTGACAGATGTATTAGCCATTGTTCTCAAGTCATTAAAATTAGTAGCCTTCATTTTGTAACCTGGTAGTAGGGCTCTTATAACTTTAGAAACAATTTCATCTTCTCTCAGAGTTCCACCACAACATTTAATTCCCATAACAATCTCATTTACCCTTTCCATGAATGCAGTAATCCTTTCATCTTCTTCCATCTTTAGGTTTTCATATCTCACCCGGTAACCATCAAGTTTAGCAATCTTCACTATAGGGTCACCTTCATTAAGAGTCTACAACTTATCCCATATAGCCTTTCCAAATGATTTGTCGGCTAATCTCATTATTTGCTGGTCAGAAAGTGCACACAAGAGGGCTTCTCTTTCTCTACAATCATTCTCAAGCTCCTTATCCAAGTTTGTTGGAGGAGGATTGCCAGATGCCAGATTATAAGGTGTGACACCATTCTGTGTGATCTCCCAAATCTCCTTTCCAAGACATCTCATATGAGTCTACATCTAGATCTTCCATACTATGTAATTTGTTCCATCAAGCCTAGGAATATCTCTCTGAAAGATAGTTTCAGATGAACTAGATGAACTTGAACTATTAGTCGCCATAGGATCTTCCTCAAGCGGTTAAGATTTCTATAGAGAGGACCAAATATTTGATACCAATTGTTAGACAGTTCAAATAACTAGAAGACAACTGAGAGGGAGGGGGTAATCAGTTGTCACAGATTATCACAACCTTAAGCAATTAAAACTTTAATACTGTAATGCTTAAACCAAATATCAGAATACCAATTAAACCAATTAAGAATAAACAATAATCATAGAATAAATACCATCCATATGACTCCAGTATTTATATGTGGAAAACCCCATAAAGAGAAAAACCACGATGGGAAGCCTACCCACAGTCAGATAATACTTTTGTAGTAAGTATGTGAATTCCATTAAAGGGGCATGCACTTGTAGGAAGGCCAATAGCCTAGAGCGCACTGCTCATCACAAAAGGAGTCTCACTGACTACATAGAAATCCAAACTATAATCCGGAGAAGTGTTTGAACTATAACATCTCCTATGCCTGAGTACAGTTTCGGTTAAGCTCAATTTCGGAGGACTAAATCCTCTTACATAAACCCAATTCGATCTCCAATGATCGACCAAATCCTCTACCTGAATGATATTACATTATTGACAAATTACATATCCATTTCCATTCCTATATCTCTACCTAATGATCTACAATGAGATCTTACATCATTTATATATACAAACCCTCAACCAAAAACAATCAGGTCGGCCACCAAACAATAAGCCAATTACATAATTACAAAACATGTCGGCCTTAGACCAAACAAATAATATCCAACATATAAGACATCCCAGAAACACATCAAGAGGTCCAATCCACACATTACATTAAGTTGATCCATAACCTAGATCAATCGGGACCTAATATAGGTCCATACACTAAAGCAATGATCTCCATCCACCAAGTCTCAAATAGGATCATCAACAACATCCTGAAACTCCACCAGAAGTTGCACCAACACCGCTAATGCATATCATCAAAGATCTTCAACAAAAACTCGGCCGGTGAAACCCTCACTAGAACCACAAGCCAAGCTTCTAAGCAAATAGGATAGCATCCTATCACCAGACCAAAATCAACTTATTGAATATGAACATGAGTATCATTAATAATTCATTTCCATAACCAAATCATACTGAATCCTACCAGATCATGCCCTATAAAAACCAACCAGAAATCACTCATCCTATTGGGACTAGAAGGGTGCTGGTAAAGCATCCAAACAGATAGTGTTGACAACAATGAAAAAACATCAATGCAACACATAATCAGTTCCACCAAATGGCCAACACTATTCACGTTGGTGCAAACCTGACACTCTATCCTTCCATGCTCCTTGGATTTGCATTTAGGCTAGAGTTTCAGTTGATTCTCCCTTTCAATTTTTTGCACCCAGATCCCTATGTCTAATTGGATCTAAATCTCCTATGGTAAGATTTTCTATACATTATTTCCTATATAGATCCTAAAATAATTCCCCTCATCTCTATATTTGAGGTTCTTATTTATCGAAATGAACTTGCCTAAAATTGCTCCAATTTCCTCCATTGTTTTAGAATCCCAATTTTTTTTAGGGAGGTCATATAGTGTAATCCACATGTAGCTCTCTAGAATTTTATACTAATCAAATAGATGCATCCCAATGTTATCTAGGTAATGGGGTCAATATTTAGGGCATTCCATTTATTTGAGTTAGATTGAAATTCAACCAAGAAATACTCATTCACTAGTGTCCTAATTTGGATCTGATTTCCCCAAACATCTTGGCATCAATTTTTGGTTATTTCTATTTTCCTCCATGCTCTCCCCCATTTGAGAAGAACCCTTTAATTCCAATCATATCAATTAAAACTTAAAGTTTTTCTAGAGTAGAATTATATTCCTTACCATTTAAAACCACATATCCATGAGATGGTCCTTCATCTCTCCTCTTTATTTCTTTCCCTTTCCATGGCTTCCTATTGAGATGAATTTTGCTTCGCTAGTCATCCATTGTACCTGGCCTTTAAATTTTTTTGGCTTCAATCTCCCATATCTCAATTGGTTGTTTCCATTATTGTTTGTCAATATTATGCCATAGCCAAACTTCCCATGCTTCTACTTTCCCTACTTGAGGTCCTGTGTGAAATCCACTTCATTACTCTTCCCTTATTCATAGCCCCTTGCTTCTTTCCCCATGAGCCTGAACTTTGACCATCATTCCTTGATAATATTTGATCAACCACCCACTAATTTGGAGTACACTTGTCCACCCATTGTCTGCCTTTGAAAACCCATTGCGAGTTATGATCCCTTTACCAAGGTTGTCTGAAATTATCCATGTCCAAATTTTCCCGAATCCCAGGTCTTCTAGAGGGATTTCTCATTCCCCTTGGTCGCACCATATTTCTCTTTGATTGTGCACCTTTCCTTTCCTCTTCTACTCATTAATGTGCTCAATGCCACACCTTTTGTACACATCACACCTTTTCTCCATTTAAAAAAAAATTCTACCCATTTTAAAATATGATGTAATTAAAAAAAAATACTCAATTTTGCATAAAATGATTATCCATTTTGGAAAAATGAAATAGGTACCCATTTTAATATGGGTACCCACTATAAAAATCAAAACACGTACCAATTTTGCATGAATATAAATTTAAGTCGAAGATCTCAAGCCTAAATGATTATCAATTATTTATGAAACAAGTTACCATTTCTATTGATAATTTTTTCTTATATGATTCCCCTATATATGGATCCAACTTCTTGTAGCTACCCATGGGTATGGTTTTTAGAATGATTTAAGTTAGATTATGAAATAGGTCCTAAATGGAATCCAAGATTGTTTAGTGTTGGCTTTGCTATCAAAGATGTCATTGGGAAGGTTATAGTCACTACTTTTAAATTTTTCTAATTTTACACTAATAGTGAGCTTGAGGATCAAATCTTCAATTAGGTTTTAAATTGATGATGTTTGACAATCCATAATTATTATCAAATGTATCTCTATAATAATTATAAAATCATTCAAAAATAGATCAAGTTTGAATGAGAGAACTGATAAAGTTTTAAAGAAGGCCTAGAATATTTTGGGGGGCATTTCATTATTTGAAATTGAACATTATTGGCACTAGGCCAACAAGAAGATCATGTTGTAGGAATTATGCAAATAATCAGGCATATGATTACTTAATGGAGACTTCTATTCATTCCTACAAGTTATGAAATTCAAAAGATGTAATTAGATAAGAAAAAGTAAGTCCAAATGATCTATATCATTAAGGAGAGTTTCTATATCTATGGGTCTTCCTGACCCACTCTAATGATTTCTATATTGTTATGTCTATATATTCTCATTTGTTATCAATCATAATGGTGTCATAAAGAATTCATTCTACATTTATTACTCTATGCTTTGTTCATTTATTTTATAGATTTGTTACATTCATGGCAAATGACACTTTGGAATAATTATAGTTATAAAGTTAATATTTCCATTCCTATAACATGGTAATTGTCAAAATTCCTAGTAAATGCCAATTTAATTGTAGGTGAATAATAGATAACCTCTTAACCTCTGATGAAAAATAGAAAATCTAATAATGTTTAGACTAAATAATCATATGCACTTCAAAACTTTTTGTTTTCCTTAAAAAATTAAGAACATCTCAGTTCTTATGGGTAACTATTATATTAATACACATGGAATAACCACACTCAAAGAACCTTAATTAAAAAAACATTCAAACCATAAACAAACTCAAAACTGTTAACAAATATAAGTTGACTCAAATAAATAAGTTTAACTTGATAAAAATACTCATATTCAACTTTTATTTCTAAAATATATGTCTAGCTAACAAAATTCAAATATAACATTGGAATAACAAAAATTATGGATTGAATGGGTGAGTGCACGCAGAGATGGGGACTAGCTAGGGAAGAAGAAATATTGGAGGGATTTTGAACATGGGCAAGTGTGCGCAGAGACGGGGAGCAGCTAGGGTTTCAACTGAGGCTGTAGGGGACAAGGAAGATGACGATGCAAATAGGAAGGAGGTTCGTTTGGGTTCGTCTATGGCACTGATGGTCCCCATTCTTCCCTTCTTCGACTCTATTTGTGTCAATTGTGGTGTGCACTGGTGTAGGAAGTGGGTGGATCTTTCAGCTTCGATGGTGGTCGTGGAGGATGTTGATGTCGGGTTTGGGGAGTTTGAGGCTTTAGATCTGTTGGGCTTCTCCCCCCTGGTCTGGTTTTTGTGGCCATTGGTCCGATGGATTGGTTGGTGGGTTGTGGCTAATACTCTTCGACTCCAGTCTAGCTTCTCTCTGACTCCTATTTGGAGATCTCATCCTGGCTCCCCGTTGGGCCGTGTCTCTGTGGGGGTCATGTTTTGTCAATTGGGAATGGCGGTCTTTTTTATGATGTTTTCCCTCCTTGTGGGCTTCGTGATTTTTTGTTTGTGTGGAGCTCTTGAGACATTTGGTGGTTTTTCTCAGTGGGTTTGGTTTTTTGCAAGAAGGGTTGTTCTGAAGTGTTGTTTCTTTTGGGCCCATTTGTCTCTCTATGGAAAGTTTCATCCTCGTTCTGAGGGGTCGAGTAGAAGCAGTTTATACCCTAACTAAAAGATCTTCATGTCGGTTTTCTTGAGGGCTTTGTTCTTGTTCTCTAATTCTTCTCTTTCTCTATTTTGGAACTGTGGTGGTTTCCTTGTCCCTCGCTCCTTATTCTCCTCTATTATTTTTATATTTTGGGAGAGGCTTTGAGGTTTTCGGTTTTTATTGAACCTTGGCGGTTAGGATTTGCTATTTTGATAGGGTATGGTTATCTTTTTTCTTCTCTTGTGACCTCTAGTGCTATATTTGATGGGGGTTTTATTCCCCCTATCCTCTTTTCTTTCTAGGCTTTGGTTCTTCATGTTTTCCATCTTTGGGTTACTCTGGTTTTTCCTATAGAGGTGGTCTTGTCTTCTATTGAAGGGGAGATGGATGTGGTTGGAATTGACCTTGCTCCTATTGAGGTGTAGTTAGATGCTTCTAGTGTTGCCTAGAAGGCCTATTGGGGAGTTGTTGGAGCCCTGTCTCATGGCTGTAAGATGGCTGATGTTGGTCTTCTTGTTGACTTTCGAGTATGTCCTATTCAGGTGAGAACCGGTTGGGCAAGATTTTCTGAGTGCTGCATATTCTCAAGCGTATGGTTATGGGATCCATGATAAAACCCATGGTGGTTGAGGGAGTCCAGAAAAACCCTATTTTTTCTATTTCTTGCAGGGATAGCCAGGATGCTAGAAGGTTTCAAGGGCCTAGTTTGGCCACTGTTGGTTTTTGGTTAGGATTGGGCTTTGTGATTTTTTATGGCCCAGAGACTGTGCTATAGGTTGAGAGAGCCTAGAAAAGCCCTTCTTGTTAGCTGAGGATGCCTGAAAATACCCTCATTATCTATTTTTTAATATCTATTGCTTGTTGACTTAGATCTTTTTCTTGTACAAGCTTGTTTGGTAATGTTCATCTTTAGAGTGTTGGCTGGAGTTTGGTTGGTTGTTGCTGCTTTGTTTTTACTGTTTATTCTCTTTGCAACCTTTGGGTTTTTGGGGCTGGATCCTCGTAAGTCTAGAAAGTTTTAGGTCCTTTCTAAAATCTACTGTTTGCTGCTAGGTAATCTAGTCCATTTTACATTGGCAGCTCTCTATTTGTAAATGATTTCAGGGCCCCTTCAAAACCTGTTTTATCCTAATCAAAAACAAAACTTATGGATTGAGGTTTTGTCTATTGTGTGTTAGTTTAGTAATGTTGGTGGTGTTGTGACCATCAAGATTCAAACTCCTACTATATCATTGTGATTGTGGATTTGTGCCAACATTTAACGTGGAACTAGAAAGCATGTCATAACATCACTAATCACGATAAAAAAATTATGTGACACTTTTGATAGAAAAGAAAAGAAAGGAAAGGAAAGAAAACATATGGAATGTGAGTCTGGCACAAAGGGTTTGATGCTATCGTTTTAACTACCGAGTTAGATATAAATCGTGACTTGTAGATATTTTCTTCTTTGACAATCTCTGATACAGACATGACTTGTAGATCTAAATCGTGACTTGTAGATCTGAATTGCGACCTGTAGATCTCAATCGTGACTTGTAGATCTGAATTGCGACTTGTAGATCTCAATCGTGACTTGTCGATCTGAATTCGGACCTGTAGATATTTCCTTCTTTGGCAATCTCTCATACAGACGTGACTTGTAGATCTCAATCGCGTTAGTTTTCTTCATGCATTTATTATCCTCTGTCGTGTTCAAAATTAAGAATTGTTGATAAGATTTCAGAGCGGTGTGATAACAGTGAAATTTTTGTATCTTCCTCAAACAAAATAATAAATCGATCGATGTCATAGAAATTTTTCTAACAGACCATTGTCTCTACGTAATGACAAGTTTACAAGTTATATATTCTTTATAAATTAGGTATATAGTACTCCGACTTTTCATCTTGGTCTTAATATTTGGATCTATCTTTCATCACTTTAGAAGTAATTTCTATAATTATGTGTCAATTTTAAACTTCAAAATTTAAAATTGATCTTTGTTAATATTGGCTATTGTGAATCTACCTAGTGTATGGTTGTTTGTCTGAATGTTATGTTACATATTTAAAAGTATTAAGTCATTTATTTGAAATCATTTAAAGATCATGTAGAGATTGTCTTGAAATAACAAAACAAATTTGAAGAACATTATCAAAGAATTACATCAACTCACACGATCCTTGTTCTATCATAAGCTTGTTTGTTGTTCTCAAATCTTTTGTTCAAATTCGTAAAATTAGTTTAACCATAGATTTGACTAAAGAGAAAGCATCACTCACAATTAAATGGATTCCAAAATATTATCTTAGGGCCACAAGTCATTACACAAATTCATATATCATAGTGAACAATCCACTTTTTGAATGACCTATTACATATTAAAGGTTTAGCTATGAATGTTAGGTCCCTATACATGAATTGAAACTAGAGGTAATTATAATTATTTTATAACTATCTAATCAATCGTACAAGTATGATATTGCAATTTAGCACCATTGTCATGACATTATAATATCACTTTTAAATTCATATGATTTTCATATTTATTATTTGCAATCCCATCTCATTATCATATATTAGATTTATTTATCATTGTGATTTTCTTTAGCATATCTATTGCCTAGTTGTGGTATAATTTATGTAAGATGCATTTCTTTCATGAGTATAGTTACTCTATCTAATTATGAACTCAATTTAATACTTAAATTAATCAACCAATAGTATTTCTATTTTGTAAGTTTTCTAATTGGACATAAATAGCAAAATTAACTAAAAATTAGAATAAAGTAAACTTGTTTATTCTATTATAATCTTTATTAAAACTAATAAAATAGGGTTAATATATATAGTCAAAATTATTAGCTATAATGGTGGAAATGCATCTTTGATCTATTTCTACATTTATGTATATGTAGATAGTTTAGGGAAATGTTAATACAATGACACATTTTTTCTTAGTTTTAGATATTGTCAACATATTTATGTAGCTACAAATAACATATTTTTTTATACATATTTGGTCCCACATACATAGCCTTGCTTACAAATAACCCTATTTTTGTTTCTTATTCACATACTTAAGTGCACAAAATGATCACCCAAATAGCTTGTCTATCAGATTTTAATTAATAATCCATTTTTTTTAATAATCCAAATCTATTGAACATATATCAAACATGATTGTTTGAACTAGGTTATAATAGTTGTGCAGGCATGATCCACATAGACTTGAGATCAAAATTAAGTATTAACCACCTCGCTCCACTTTACAATTTGGTCTCATGATTTTTCTGTATGAACATTCATTATTGGTGATATATCCATGTATGTAAGACATCAAATTGCACTCATTTACATAAGAAGAAAATATTTTATTATCACAAGAATAATCAATCACACTTGCACTCAAATCAGTAAGGAAACTATCATATCTAATCACACTCGTCCTAATGCATGTAAACCACCTATCAATCATTTCAAAGTTTACTTCCATGCTTGAATATTATTATCTTTCAAGATATACTACTAGCTTGGTGGAAAACCTTTAATTATTGTAATATTCTAATAGTAGATACTTACTTTATATTTTGCAATGAAATATTCAAAGGGAACCATTAAATGATTTAATAGGTGAAAAGAAATTTTATATTCAAGAACCAGATCTAGAATTGAAAAGGTGACCCAATATATAGCATGGGAGAATATTTTGGTTCACATACACATGATTTCCTAGCATATTTTATAATTCTAAAGTGCAATAATTTTGTTATTCCCACCAATTAATACTTACTATCCAGTTATAGAACTATGCATTTTCCCTCATTAATTAATATTCAAGATATGGATATGCTTTTTATCTTAAAGATGTCTGATCTTATTTATACCATTTTTCTCAACCTACTACATAATATTAAACGAGTTTTTTTTTTCAAATCATCTTTATTTCTCTCTAATAGGCCTAATTAGTCATATTTTTCTTTTCATTTTTGTAAAAATAGAAAAAGGTACCTAATACATAAATGTTAATAAGTTTTTTGGATCTATATTTATTTTTGATCTATTATTATTTGCATATCTAATAATTTATCAATTATTTACGTTTGATATCCATTGATGCATCTATACACTAGTATTTGGTTTTTATTTATATAGTTTATCTTTTTTAGCAACCAACAAACCCTTAATTTGAACTAAGGTTTATAATTTTACTAGGATAATATCCTAAGCCATAAAATATCATATCTTATTTTGATGACATTTTGTTCTTTCTATTATATATGGATTCTCATGGTCCTATATCCTTAACTTATACTAGCACTTGCACCTTAACAAGTTGCAATGGTTGCACTGATAGCAATATATACTCTGGCATTACAATGTAGGGGAAGGTAAAAGCTACAATAAAAATATAATGTGCGTCACATAATGCAAGTGTAAAATGCTGCAGAAATATGTTTATAGTACAAAAACATGTAACAATGCACAAAAATGATTAGCCTGATATATTTGAGGATGATTTTTTTATGGTATATGTCATTTGTGATATAAGAAAAATATGATGTATTCTTATCAATTAGTGGAGTGCAATCAATGTTGTTTGTTGATATGTATGTTTGAGTCTTGTTGGTGCCTTATTGTTCTTGACTTTGCCATGGCTTGAAGTATATTTCTGTAAAAGAGACATTTGTAATAGTGGAATTAAGGTTCCCAAGAATAATTGGGAGAGATGTGAGGGAGAGAGGCCGAATAGTTTCATACCTTTATTTCTTGGAGGCATAGTTCAAGGAGACCTGCATAGGAAAATGATTAGTTTTTTGAAGCAATTATATAGTTTGAAGCAATAGGAGAAGGGTAAAATTATATAGAAAGAAAATTCAAGACATTTTAAGCATTATTTTTTTTAATTTTATGAACATGGTTATGTTAAGAGGTTGATTGTATTGAATTGAGAGTATCTCCTTCTAGTTGATTTTGTCATGGTCTAGTGCAAATCTCTACAAAGGAAAATTTGTAATAATTGAATTGATGTGTCAAATAATTAGGATAAATTTGAGAGAGATAGAGACAAGAGTTGTATACCTTTATTTCTTAGATAGAGAGTTTTCTTTAAGCATGCTTTCTCTTTTTTCCTTATAATTGTATTTGGATTGTTTAACTAAATAATGAAATACTAATAGCAAATCTTTAAAACTTTATTACACATTGGATATAATTTTCTAAATACTTAACTCTATGATCATTTCCCTTTATTGTTCATGTATTTAATCTCTAGAAACACCCTCTTTGATTCTATTAAATGAAAATTGTTGACAAATTATATGTTCCTATTGATTGACCCTTAGCATCCATAATCTACTATGATTTCTTCTCATTATTTTATTGATCTGATGTTAGGATCTATGACTGTTGCACATGAGATGTTAACTTTTGCAATGATTAAATGAAGGTCTTGAAATTACAATCAAATTGTCTAAATAAACATAATGATCAAATAACAATAGTTTGAACAAAAGAGACAAAGAAGAGAGAAGACAAAACACAAGTTGATAACGGAGCTCACCAATTGGCTACATCTCTGAGTCCCTCCAATGGAGTGACCGATCCTTGATTCAGCTCCATAAAATGGTTACAAAACACCTCAATGGTTACAAAGACTCCTTATGTCTCCTTGGACGATAATGAATTGCAAAGTCCTTCTCCCATGTGCAACAAGCTTGAATTCAAGCTTCCAATGCACAAAGATGAACAATTCACTACCAAACACCCAAAAGAAATTTTCTCACCAATTCTCCAATCTTCAACTCTCTCCCAATTTCCTCACAATTCACTACTAATTCTCCAATCTTCCATGTCCAACATACCTCCCTTTTATACAATTTACATGCTAAAATGGGGTTAACAAACATATTCCCCATATCTCCCATTTACAACGATAAATCTCCTTAAAATAACTTTTAAATCCTTCAAAACCACCTAACCTCCTTTTCGGATTTGATTTTATGTTGGCCTTTAAAATTTTAACATTTTAATATAATATATGGAGGGCTTCGACCCCTCTTTTCATGGTTTATCGCAATTATGACAACAAAAATCATAACCGCCCTTTCCCAACTCGGAGTCTTCGCGTGGCATGATGGTAAATGAGTGGTTGCATGAAATTAGGGATCAATGGTTCAAACTGTCGACCCCTCCATTGAACTTATTCTGTAGGACAATATTCTTTTAATAGCATACATGCTACATTCAGAACAGAGGGAATCACATGGGTGTCATATTTTTAGAGCATCTAGAACAATCTATTTTGGTGAAATGTTTATCCACCCGGATCAATCCTCCCCACTAGAGAACTTTTGGACCTCCAAAAGTTGCATTTATTCAGAAATTAAGTGAGGGCATGGCCTCCCCACTTGCCCTGTGTCATCTGTGCATCTTTGTACCTAACTTGCAATCAAGATTAAGACTACAAAAATATTGTTGTTTATAAACATCATGATATCACTCCCATATGCCTCTACATCAACTATTGTAGCCACTAACCAATAACCACTGGCTAGTATCAAACTGAGCAACAATGCAGATACAAAAGTGATCAAATCAACAACATAATGGTCCTTTACCACAAGAACATTTTTACTAGAAGGATCCTGATTATCCATGCTTTCATTTTTTGTCTCCTCACATTGTACCATTGGCATATTTTGTGACATCTGAGCTTGATTAGCCTTGATTGCTTCAAGTTCATGCCTAGGATCACCTAATCTGACAGACATAAGAGACAAATCTTTACTTGCATTAATCACCCTCTTCAACTGCCCTGTGTTTGCAAAAGACTCATTAGTCTTAACCTTGTGAGAGTGTACAATATACTTGATGCCATCTTTAAACAAATTATACTGATTAAATTTCCTGTAGAAAATAGCCTTCCGATCATACAAATAAGGGCTACCCAACACTATTCCGCAAACATCTAGTGGAACCACATTGAACTGTACCTTATCAACATACTTACTTGAGATTGTGAACCTTAAAGTACATTGCCTTGTTACTTGCAATTTACTGTTTTCACAAACCCAACCTAGTAGATAAGGTCTCTTATGTGGAGTACTTTTCAATCCCAAATTCCTTACAACATCTTCTGAGATTAAGTTAGTTTGGGATCCACTATCTATGAGTGCATCAACTTTAGTGTGTTTAGCAACAACCCTTACATGAAAAAGCTCATTTCTTTTCTTATCTTCAGGGACATCGTTAACTTGAGAAGTAGAAGCACAACTATCAAAGGAAACACTGGAAATAGGAGGCTTACCTTCCAAACCCATTGCTGTGATCTTAGTTTCATCTTCAGACTCTGAACCAAGATCCATAACAACATTTGCGGCCTTGTCCTTACCTTTCTATTTTTGAACCCACTTAGGTTTCAATTCTGGATGCAACCACCAACAATGTTCTTCATCATGACCTTTCTTGTCACAATGCGAACATGTGAACTCTTTCTTAATAGTAGTTGTCTTCTTTTCTCTTTTTATTTCTGCAACCTTAGATGACTTTTGTACAAAATTATCATTGTCAAAATTCTTACCCCTAGACTCTAGATGTGTGTCTTGAACACTGACTTCATCCAAATTACTAGGATTCAACATCAAAACAGAATGTCTTAGGTAAGAATGCAAACCACCTATGTACTTAAGAAGTGTATCCTGAGTATACAATGGCACATTCAAAGCAATAGCCCGTTTTCTAAACTCATGGGTGTAATCTTGGACAGACTGACCCTTAGCTTGCCTAAAGGTTTGCCAGTTCATTGTCAATTGTTGCATATGTCCTAATGGGTAGAACTGCTTCTTGAGAGCAGCAACAAATTCCATCTAAGGCATACTGACATTACCATGGTGAGCACTTTCTTCTCTAGACCTACTCTCCCACCAGGTGAGAGCTGTTCCTCCCAACCGGAGAGTGGCTGAGGCATCTTCTACTAGGCCTTGTATCCTACAATACACTTCTACCTGTTGGACCCAATCATCTAACTTTTCAGCATCTAACTCCCCAAAGTACTTAGGTAATTCAAATTTTACATCCAATTTAATTATAGGCTTAGATGTGCTCTTGGAAGGATTAACAAAAGTAGAAGAAGAAGAAGAAGGGGAAGAAGGAGGAGAAGGAGAAGGAGGAGTTTTTGGTGGAAAATCACCACCTCCCGATCGCTTCCCTTTGTCCTCTCGATCTCCATGGTCCTTTGATGAATCTCCTTTTTCATGCTTCATCCGTTCTTGCCTCTCTTTGTAGAGCACTTCTACCATAGCCTTCATTTTAAAAAAAGCTTTCTGAAAGTCTCTTTCACTGAGCTCTGGGTATTCTTGTTCAGTTGCAATTTCTGACATCTTTAGTGGAAATGTCCTTCGTTTCCCGATTTCAGGATTATACTTTGCAAGTGTGCCTTCACCACATTGGCTCTTCGATCGTGTTAACATCCACCTCTGCAAACACTAGTCAAACAAGCTCTGATACCACTTGATCTGATGTTAGGATCTATGACTGTTGCATGTGAGATGTTAACTTTTGCAATGATTAAATGAAGGTCTTAAAATTACAATCAAATTGTTTGAATAAACATAATGATCAAATAACAGTAGTTTGAACAAAAGAGAGAAAGAAGAGAGAAGACAAAACACAAGTTGACAATGGAGTTCGCCAATTGGCTACGTCTCCGGGTCCCTCCAATGGATTGATCGATCCTTGATTCAGCTCCAGAAAATGGTTACAAAGCATCTCAATGGTTACAAAGACTCCTTATGTCTCCTTGGACGATAATGAATTACAAAGTCCTTCTCCCACATGCAACAAGCTTGATTTCAAGCTCCCAATGCACAAAGATGAACCATTCACTACCAAACACCCAAAAGAAATTTTCTCACCAAATCTCCAATCTTCAACTCTCTCCCAATTTCCTCACAATTCACTACTCATTCTCCAATATTCCATGTCCAACATACCTCCCTTTTATACAATTTACATGCTAAAATGGGGTTAACAAACATATTCCCCATATCTCCCATTTACAATGATAAATCTCCTTAAAATAACTTTTAAATCCTTCAAAACCACCTAACCTCCTTTTCGGATTTGATTTTATGTTGGCCTTTAAAATTTTAACATTTTAATATAATATATGGAGGGCTTCGACCCCTCTTTTCATGGTTTATCGCAATTATGACAACAAAAATCATAACCGCCCTTTCCCAACTCGGAGTGTTCATGTGGCATGATGGTAAATGAGTGGTTGCATGAAATTAGGGATCAATGGTTAAAACCGTTGACCCCTCCATTGAACTTATTCCGCAGGACAATATTTTTTTAATAGCATACATGCTACATTCAGAACAGAGGGAATCACATGGGTGTCAAGAGCATCTGGAACAATCTATTTTGGTGAAATGTTTATCCACCCGAATCATTTATATTAGCATACATTTGTACATCTAACATTTTTTCCATATGCTATAATTGTGAAATTATAATTTTGATTCTTAGAAAATGACACCATTACGGGGGTTCGAATACTATATAAATTATATATTTTAATATATATAGTTTATTTTCTTTATTATTTGTATTATATTTATGTTATAAAGTAACTTTTTATATATAATAATACATTAAAATCAGTTTTTAAGATATTTTTTTATTTATGTAAAATAAAATAAATTAGATAATTGAAAGAATTAATATTTTGAAAAAGATTGATTTATTTTGATTTTGATTAAAATATTTGAATGAAAAATGTTCATTGATTTTCAATAAAATGGTAAAATACTTAATGTAATTAAAGAAAATGGTAGAGTTGAGATTTATTTTATTAACTACTTTTATGAAGTTAAAGTTGAATGGGAAGGGGGGAGTTAGTTACTAAAATTTAAATTCTTATACATGTAATAATGAATAATAAATATTATTTATATTGTATTTGACATTATAATATAATATTTAAAAATAAACTAAATAAAATAAAATAATAATAAATCATAATTTAACCTTAATATGTAGTGAGATTATTTTTTAAAGTTTAATAGAATTTAAATATAAAAATAATTTGTTAAAAGAACCAAAATATAAGTTAAGAAAAATCTCAAAAAAATACATGTATAGTATTACATATATGTAGACTAATTTATAAGGAGTTATAATTAATTAATAAATAGAATAAATTTAATTGAATAAATGATAATGATCCCAATAATAATATAATAATTTATAATATATTCTTATATTCTATTTAATAAATTTTACATATAACATATTTAATTATAAATCTGCTTTTACTTCTCAACAAAATATATTGGTTAGATATTTCTATTTAAATATATTTATTCACTTATTTTTTAACTCACTAATAAAAATATGTTTTCTATTGATATTGATTCCTCTATTCCAAAATACATTTTTACATCAAACCAAATTGAATATAAAACCTAACCATATTCAAAACATTATATGTATTACAAAAATATTATACCTAATTTTTTTCATATTAATATTTACATATAATATTAATATAAATATTATATTGAAATTGTGTCTGTTTTTTATTAGGGGAAAACAGATTTTGAAGGGCCCCTAAAACCTTTTACAACATTACATTAAAAGATAGACATTAAAGAACACTGAAAAAGATAGAGACAGTAGACATAGAAAAAACACTTGGCCAGATAACAAAAAGCCACCAACAGAAAGACACAACACACAGGAACTAAAGACAAGACAATAAAAAATGCAGAAAAGAAAAGTGAAGACTAGGTAAAGTTCTTTAGCAACTTGATAGCTTCCAGATCTAGTTGCTCCATGTTTTGAGCAGTCTGCTTGATCTCCTCAATATCCCTGCTTTGGTTTTGCTTCTTTCTGGGGCTTGCACGAGTTCTTTTTCTAGGACCCATCTCCTTATCTTGAGGGGTGTCTTCCTTCACCTCAGTGGTGTCCCCGAAGGCCTTTTCCCCTTTGACACTTTCAAGCTTGCTGATAAGGACCTTAATTCTATCAAAAGGTGGCCTTAAAATCTTGTGACTCTTCTCCCCAATCTTTTTGAGAGTCTTCCCAACCCCTTCCATCCCATTTTCAGTAGCCACAACTCTATCTTCCAAGGTTTGAAAGTTATTGTGTTGGGCATTTATGATTTCGTTTGCATTGTTGATAGCTTTTGTAAGCTCACTTAAGAAGTTAGGGAGGGAACTGAATTTATCAGTGCTGATAGATTCCAAAGCTTCAATTTTGCTGGCCTCCTGGACCTGTTTGGCTTTTATGCTTGTTATTTCCTTTTGAACCCAAAGGAAGACCTTATTGAAGGAGTCTATGTCATTTTTGAAACAAAGGTCAATATCTAAATGGGAGCCATCCTGGGCCTTGTCTCCCACAAGATCCAAGTTCACCTCCAGACCCACCTCCTTCCACTCAGCATTCTTAGCTTCCTTGATGGGGGTGTCCTCCCCAGCCAAGCGCTTACTGTGGTCCTTGGAACCAATAGGAAGCGGAAAATGGTTCTTAGCTCTCAAATCCTTACCTCTTAGCATCTTCCGCTTTTTCTTCTAGCTAGAAAGAATTTAAACCTCCTCGCTGTCTGTCTCCATATCATCTTCAGTCTCGTCTTCTTCCTCATACCAACTATCACCATCTTCCCCATTTTGCTTCCTTCTGGCTGACGCTTTACCCTGATCCTCTTGCCCAGTTTTCCTTTTATGCTTGCTCCACCCAGTGATATGGGGGTCCATCTCAACATCGGCCTCTGTGTCATAACCCTCACCATCACCATCATCCGAATCATCCAATTCCTCATCGGACTCAAAAACCTCTACAATATTCAATTGAACAGTGGTATTCTTGATGTGGTTATAAAGAACCACCATAAGACCCTCATGCAAAGAAGGATTGGTTTTGGGATTAGAGATAGCATCCATAATCCTGGCATTTAGGGCACAAAACAAGTAGTAGGGGAGGGAAATTTTCTCCTTGTACCATAAATGCTTGAGAGTAACAAAATGGTAGTTATAAACCTTGGTATATCTACCATCTAAAGTTATGAATTCTATAATAGAAAACAAAATCCATTGTTAGATCATCCTAATTACCTTAGGGGAGTAGTATGTGTGGCTTCCCTTCACCAGTTTCACTTTCTCCTCCTCATCCATAGGCAATTTCTTCACAGTAGCATTCGACAGCTTCTAGTCCCTGTAGAATTTGATACCATCCATTGGTAGACCCGTAGCCAAAGCGATAATGGTCTCATTAACCTTAACCTTCCTACTGCAATGGTCCCACCATTTATCAATTTTAGTTGCCTCCGTGCACTTGCAATTTTCCCCCATCTTCTTATCGATATCAGTCGACTATAATTTTGTGCAAATACCACTCTTCTCTGCAGACTTTCTTTTCAGCAGGGAAGAAGCCTCTAGAAGCTAATGGATATTTCTTAAGCTTCCACTCCAAGAGGAAAGAAGAACGCACAAAGAATGCGAGATGATATAGCAATTGCTAATGTACCTCCCTCTCGCTTGCTTACGATACTGTTTCATGATGCCACGACCACCCCTACCATCTCTAGATATGATATCAAATCCTACCTTATTTACCATGATATCTTGTATAATTTAAAAGGTCTCCTGCCACTTGAGGGAGCTCCCCCTCACCATACCAAATCTTGATTTGCGTGCTCTGTACTGTCCCATTGGCAGCCCAGCCAACTCTCTTGTTGGCCTCTCTATAATCATGAAAGATGTAACACTGGTTGAATCCCTCAAGCATCTCATTGGCCGTGTCACTGATATTTTTATTGTCCATGAGGGTTGATGCTTACCAAGGAGGCAATTGATAATATTTTTAGAATCTCCCTCTACCTATAAGAATTTGACTCCCAGATGTGCTAATTTAACAGCTTGGAGGGTGCCCATAGCTTCAGCCAAATGATTTGTTTGGTTCCCCAAGGCGAAGGCCACCACCCCTATGCAAAAGACAACACAATTTCAAATAACTCCACCATAGCCAACTGGCCCTGGGTTCTGTTTACCAACCCCATCAAAGTTAGCCTTAATCCAATCATTGGGAGGAAAAGACCAGCGACACATCCTTCTTTTGAGTTGATTGGTATTAATGTCCATGTGGGCTGGGATGTTCCAGCTCCTTAGACTCATAATCTTCCTTATTATTGCAATAATGAGATCCACTAGCCATCACATTATCAAAAAAATTGTATTTTATCTTAGCCCAAACCACCTCGGAGGGGTTAATGTCATTCCTAAAAATTCTATTATTCCTTTCTTTCTAGATACCCCATAGGATATTTTGAAAGGAAAACTTCCATAAATTTCTTATGGTCGGATTTTTAGTATTGTAAGACCAACTCCTGAAACAATCTTGAATCTCCTCAGGGAACACCCAATTTAAACCCCAATGCTGGAAAAAAATCACCCAGATAGGTTGGACAAAAGAACAGTGGATTAAAATATGGTTCACAAATTCCTCATCATTGAGACATAGATAGCATCTATTGAGGATGCAAAATCCCCTCTTTCTTAGGTTATCTATGGTTAAAATTTTATTTTGCAAAAGAATCTATAAAACATATTAATTTTAGGAGTCAAACCTGAACACTAGGCCTTAGCCCAGTAGGGACTAGAGTCTTGAGACTGAGCGGCTGGGATAACTTTAAGAAAGAACCCCTGGGGCAAAACTATAAAACCCTGGTGAATCAGGCATTATTTTTGGGGGGAATTTTCATATTGATGGCAATTTTTTTTTTCAAAATAGGAAAAAAAATTATTTTGAATTAGCGATTTTTTTCTAGGGTACAAAAGTTCCATAAAATTCTGGCGAATAATACCTTATTCTATGGGGAAAATATTTATTGTAGGAGGCGAATATTTTTCGTTTAAAGGAAAACATATCTAATTGTATGGGTAAAAATTTTTACTCCGAAGGAAAAATTATTTAAGTGTATTGGCGATTTTTATCTACTGCTTGAAAATTATTTAATTTGTTTAGCTAATATTTTGTTATTTATGGAAAAATATATATTTTATTAGTGATTTCATGAATTCATTGCCATTAGTAGACAAGGCACATCACACCACATGAGTACATCACATTGAGTCTGGACTTTGCACGATGTATCGATAAGCATGGCCTCTTTGACACGTGACACGTACCTAAAATCCATCAATGATTTTAAACCATTCGATGATCATAGATCAATGGCCAAAGTTTTATTTCGGCCCAAATTTTTGAAGAGAACGTAGTTCACCAGAAAGTGCCCAGAATGGAATTGGTTTCAATAGACATGTATCAAATGTCAGGATCGATAGTGTTGGTCATTATATATATGTCTAGTCACTAACTGTAATCCACTCTATCCCCATGACTTCCAATGTGGTATTTGGTACTAGTTTATAGTTGTTTCCAATTTCGCACACTAGTGCATTTATGGGAAAGATTTGCAAAGATATACAAGAGATTTAAAAAAAATTAAAGGAATTAATACAGTTAGAGAAAGAATTATTACAATCAAGAGATTCAACTATTTATAGACGATCTCTGCTTCTTTCATCTTCAATTAACCTTTGGTAGATAAATCATCCGAGCTCACAATATTTAAATTCTACTTCTAGTTTAGGTCTATAGGCTTAAGTTGTATAATTTGGTATTCTAATTTCTCAAGATGGACACTCCTATCCGCTTGAGAATAATTTATGCGGAGGACCAGAGGGCCTTTTTGGGCTCCGTTAGAGACCCAACCCTCCAATACATCTATAAGGAGGTTGGGATGTTCACTAATGAGGCTATGAGGATGGTGTTGGATAAAGAGTTTCTGCGTAATTAAAATAGATACCGTGTTAACACAGACATTACGACCCAGTTCTTGGCGTCTCTTCTTGATCTCGGAGGAGACAAGGTCAATATGTTAATGTTGCTAAGGAAGGTGTTTAAAGAAGACTTCCTTGGTGATGACATTACTATTGTCTTCTTTGCAGAAGTAGGGGTGGGGATCCCTTGGGCGAATGAATTAACCAAGCTTCTCCTCCCTGACCAAACAGTGGCCAGGAAATCATTTCTTTTGGACTTTAGTGTGGAGGAGTTTATGCGTCATAGGAAATGGGTGCGGATTGGTAGGGATTTTCTCTAGAAATGGTTCCTCCTAGATGACTTTGCAAACTATAGTTGGCTTGAAGAATTATACATGGAGGGAGGGTGGGATTCTTAGGGTAAACCATGAATGTGTCCACTACATGTGCCCTAGCCCTGACCCCCTAGTAGTTTTCCTCGTAACCTCACTCATTTTGGCTTTGAAGTTTTTGAGGGACACCGACATGTAAAAATTGTAAATTTGCGAAACATATATATTAATGATAATTTTGTAAATTCTAGTTCGTTTCAGTTTGCCTCTTATGGATATAAAAAATCCTTTCTATTTTATTTTATTATTTGTTGATGCCATCATGCCATGGCAGGATACTTAGCATAATCATTTTTTTTGAAATAGCTTAAATAGTTATTAATTTGTGTGGATATAAGATTTAATTTTCGTCATAAAAAAATAGTAGGTCTATTCTAATTTTTTCTCTAAAGTTAAAGAACTAACTCAGTGTCACTTCTGAGATGACCTTTTATAAAAGATATTTGAAGTGCTTGACAAAGAAGTATTTGAAAAAACATAATGTCAGGGATTGGATGCAAGTGACAGCATCCAATAAGGATCACAATGTCTATGAGCTATGTTATTTCAATAGTTTTTTAAACAATGGAAATAAATTTAATACTATGATCTTTTTTATGTAATGTTTCATTAATTATTTTTACATTGATTATCATTGATTATAATTTTATAAATATAAAAAAAAATATGTTTAGCTCGCAAAAAATAAGTGAATTAAAAGTCCAACTTACTTGTTGTAATTTTTTCTTCATAATTTCAATATATAAAAAAAGTCCAACTAACTAGATACATGTACATTGAACATCGAAAATACATGTCATTGAACGCTGACATGAAATAAAGGCTATGGCCAATGGGACGATGAAGTGTCAAGTGACGTGGCATTTGGGTGGCAGAAATCCTATGTATAATGGGGCCCGCAGGAACTGACAATGGATATGCAATGATATTTCCTTATGGACCTATTGTACGCACATCACTATCATGAAAGTGAATGGTTAACATTTATCCTTTATGCGGCTTTAATGCTGGCTTGTGCATATGAATTATGCGATTAAACAAGTGCATGTAGAGGAATGATGGTAGAGTTTGTGATTAATGCCGACGACCGCCATCGTTGGATGTCATAAATTAGAATTGAGTGAGAGGTGTTTAAATCTTGGGTGGATTGGAATTCTTAGTATCATACTGTCTGCACTTGCAACAGTGTCGTGGGTTTCTTAAGCAGCATGGAAGCCAATTTCTCCTTCCATACTGATAAGAAATTAGTCTCATTTCTCAGATGATTTACATACAGGGGCATGAAAGGTTTGTTCTTGTTTAAGAATGAACAGATGTACGAAAGTGTGAAAATGCTACTCAGAGAGGAAATTGTCCATATAGGTCATCACTACAGGACAAACATGGAAGCATATTCATTGATTGCCACTTGTGGTTCCCAATTTGAGGATGAGGTGGACAAGGAAAAAAATACCCTGAGAGTTGTAATTGATGGGCACTACTTGTTAAATATGGATAGTGTGTGTGCTTGTGTGGTCTCGAAGGTGGTCATTATTCTTGAGGCAGGGGTGGTTGTTCCGATGGCACCGCTAGCACTCATTCGATGGGATGATGATGATTTGAAGGTAAGATGCAGAGCTCTTGCTTGGTGTGGGTAGAAGTCCTTCAAAATGTTTGCAAGATTGATGTAGTGTGATGAGGTTTTAACGGTCCTTCATGAAGTGGCATGTGTAGAGGCGGGTCAAGAGTTGCAGTCGAGACCCAAGACTACCCAAGCAATGAAGCGGCTCTTAGAATTCTATGAAGACCCGGAGTACAGGCCATTTCTAGGTTAATCCTACTATGGCCAGTGGTGTTTGGTATTGTCTGTTTGTTTCTTTTTGTTGCATGTTAATTTTCTCCCCAGGCCCAACTTTGTATGTATGAGGGGTGTCTGCTACAAATTTTGGTACACCGAATTGGAATTCTGAGGTTTTTGCAAGTAGTAGCATTTTATTTTTTGTTGGGAATGGTGGTTTTGGCCCTTGGGGGTGTTTTTTGCGGTGGAATAACTCTGGTGGTTTTACTATACCACTTATACTTGCATATTTGTAATATTTTATTTCCAATTAATACAATACAAAAATTATCGATAAAAGAAATTGAAATATCATGCAAGTTTTGAAATTACATATTTAAATTATATATTTAATTCATTATACATTTATATATTTAATTCATTTAATTAATATTCAAATCCTATTGATAATGGGATGGACAAAAACTAACAATGGATACTAGCATTCCTTGGATGAGTAGTAGCATGGATCAACGACTTTAGGTGTATTTCAGGCCGAATGTGGGATCTCTAATTTTTTTTGCAAACTTTCACTGGAAACACGTGTCATTGAATACCAATAGGAAATAAATCTTATGGCCCATGGGATGATGAAGTTTCAGGTGACATGGCATTTGGGTGGCAGAAATCCTATGTATAATGGAACCCATGACAACTGACAAAGGATACTATCGTCTATTGGATGAGCACAAATCAACGACGTGAGGTGTATTTCAGGCCGAATGTGGGAACGATTAACATTTTTTGCAAACTTCTAATGGAAGACTTCCATAAAAGATAAACATCTAATTAAGTATAGTTAAATTCTAAATTTGCAATTCTATAAATTAAATTTAATAAGCTCTATTTTGAGCAGAAGTTGAAAAGGATAAAAAGTCTTCAAAATCATTCTCAAAAAGTGACTTGTATATGTTGACGTGGCTGAAAAATGGCAAAATTCCTGGGACCCATGACAATTGACAATAGATACCATCATCCATTGGATGAGAACAAATCAATGGCTTAGGGTGGATTTCGGCCCGAATGTGGGAAGTAAAAAAATTTGTGAGAACTTCACCTGGAATTGAACATTCTACATTTAATTAACTATAATTAAGTCTAAAAAGATCTATTATAGGAGGAATTTGAAAAGGATTAAAAAGACTTCAAAAATAGTCCGAAAAAGTGACTCAAGTCTAGTGATGTATCCAAAAAATGGCATAAGTCATGGGACCCAGGATAACTAACAACAAATACCATCATCCGTTGGATGAGCACAAATCAACAAATTAGGGTGGATTTTGGTCCGAATGTGGGAAGTAAACACATTTTTGAGAAATTGACCTAGAATTGAACATTTTACATTTAATTATCTATCATTAAGCTCTATTTCGGGCAAACGTTGAAAAGGATTAAAAAGACTCCAAAAACAGTCCAAAAAAGTGACTCATCACTCGAGTCTGTTGATGTGTCCACTGTACTTAGAATTTATACTGAAGCAATGAATGTTTTTCCCTTAGACGACGATTAGATATTAATAATAATTTATAAAATTACAATAGGATTCCTTAAATTTGGCCATTTAGGTATTACTTGTTTACTTTTCAGTGTTTTCAAAATAAGTGACTCATAATTGTATTTCATTTCATGGACAAACTAGTGAATCCAGGGAGATTCAGAAATGGCTACTAGATTGAGGAATGTAAGTTGCAACTGAGTTTGTCTGCACCAATCTAGTGAAATAGAAATTTTGGGTAAAATCTAGAACACCTACATCTTGCATTTTTTACTTTTTTTAATCTCATGATTCAATTTGAGGGTTAGTATTTTCAAGCTTTTATCTCACATTATTTTTAATTATTAACAGTAATAGCGATGGGGAAACTGAGAAGTAGTAGTTCAATAGGAAGCCAAGTAAAAAAAAAATATACCTAGCCAAACTGGTTAAAACACCAGGTTTCACTGATGAATACCATGATATTTATGATCCTTCTATCCATATTAAAAAAGTGTATCATACAAATTAGATATGCATTATCTAATAAGGCAGCAAATCCAAGCAGGGCAAAATTTACTATTTTCAATACAATGTTAAAACAAAGAACAAATAAAATCGTATCGTGGGATGTTGGATTGGGAAGCATGATGTTACCTGAAGTATTCCCTTGCCCTATATTTGTCATGCTCTGCACTGAAAATTATTATGAAGATTAAAAAGCAATTGTCAATAAAAATACAAAAGAGGAAATTCTATCCATAAACGAGGGAGAATTTGCTCATTTGTTGAACCTAGGGTTTGAAGCACAAAACTCAAACGTCCACATTGACCTAGAAAAGTTGGCAAAAAATTAGGAGAGTCTCGACCCAAGTCATAGAGATTCATTTATTACAGCTCTAATAATGTGTGGCACTCTGTTGGATTAGAATCATAATCCTCCTTATGATTGTAACATTTTTGTTCCACGGGTTCAGGATACTATTTCATTGCTGATATTTTGCCTGGGATTGGAAAATGATAGGGAAATGGGTGCTAGGCTTCTTGAAATGGTTTTTAATATCCATTGTGTAATTCAACTAGTAAGATATAATTTTGTTGAGCACGTTGTTCAATCCATGCAAAAACAATTACTAATGATCATAAAAGGTTCCTGTAAGACATTTAGGTTCTCATCCTACTTGTGCTTGTTACCAAAATTTTATCACTCTTAAAATTTTGGTGATGTATTACAGGTCTTATGTATTGCAAAAAAAAAGTACACAATTTTTTCTAAAATTTTGTTATCTTTATTAAATAAATATGTACGCCATACAAGTATTTCATTTGAATGTGCAATGTTTTAATTGAGAAAGATATACATGAATAAAACATATGCATGTAATACATTTTTATTTATAAAGAACAAACTGCTCACAAGATCCCACACAAGCCGTGGGAATAGTTGAGAAAAGATCACACTAATAATAGAAATATAAACACTAAAGAAGCAGAAGAATGTATGGAGAAAGGAACGAAAGAACCCATCATTGCCTGGATAGGTTGATGAGTTTTGTACAAAGATTTTCTGGTCAGCTTCATTGATCCAAGCATCCTGTTGTCCGCTCTATGAGATGACCTGAAATAGAGAGAAAAATGATTAGGTTAGAGCTTCGGGTTATTCATTTCACTCCTACATACATAAATCTACTCCTACTGTGCATACACATCTATATCAGATTTAGAATAGAGTAGATCAATGTAGAAAAGATGCCATGAGATATCAGTGAGAACCATGTTTTTATCTAACTTTTTTGTTTTATGTGCAGATATAGGTTTTCATTTCATAAATATCATGTATGTGGGTTAAAATGGGCTCCCGAAGGGTTTGATCTCATCATACATGTCATTACTCACACAGTGACACTAATCAGCTGCCACATATTGAGTACAATCATATCTATAGTCTCATATATTTTCACTCAATGATAGTATAAAATTGCCATCCAATGACAGTGTATGCAACAATGAACATGATTGCATTCAATAAAAATAGTTAACTAGAGCCATCATATGAATGAAAAAGGAAAAGGAAAGATTGGGTAAATCAATGAGGAGGGAGAGTTTTTGGTCTTTAGCACAAGTACCTATCACAAAACAACAAAAGCTATCAAATTATTAAAGTAGAACACCAAGGAAGGTTAGCTTAGAATCCAAATACTCTAGTTGTGATAGCCAATTATGTAAAAACCAAAGACCCCACCTCTTTTGATCTACACAAATACCTTCTAGCTTACTAAGTTAGAACAACATAGAAGACAACTTGTAGGAGAATTATACACATCACATACAAAATGATCATTCTTGTGTGTATAGTAAATCATTCAAAAGAAAATGCACTATTCAACTAATGCCAAGAAGCTGGCAATCATAAAGAGTTATGCTACATGAGACTCAATAAAAGAATACCATGTTTTAGATCACCTGAACACACCAGTCACAGTCCATAACTCACAAGATTACATTAACTATGAAACAAAAGTCTTAGAGAATGCAGTCACTACCTATGGATAGTCATTTTGAATAAGTTTCTAATGATAACACATCACATAGAGAATATGTAGTGACATGATATTACAAAGCTTCATGATCAGCATGGACCCTGACAATGAAAGGTACAGTTATAGTGCAAGGACAATATAGTGAGTATAAAGGAGGATAAATATCTTGACTGAAGCTTCATGGAATAATAAGAAGGATTCATACATAAACAGTTACAAAAGCTAGAAGCAATGATAAAGAATTACACCAACCAAATAACAAAGATGCAGTCCAACGCATAAAGAGCATAACAATCATGTATCAGTCAAATGGGGCACAAATCAATCCATGAAACAATATAAAGTCACAATGCAAACAAAAGAATTTTGTATCTACAGTGAAAGCATTTTTTGTATTTACTATCACAAAGGATAGTGAAGACTTCAAATGAAAGTCCTAGATTTACAATCATAGTTGTTAAAAGAGAAGACAATCATAGTAACTATCCTTCAAGGACTATAACAGACCTCAAGATAGAAATTAACAACTCCCAAAAGTCAACATCATAGTCAAGAAAGCTAAGGGCAGCCACTCTTGATCAATCATTAACACAAATGCAGTTACAAAGCCTTATGTTAGTCACAATGATAGAGTAGTCCATTGTAATGTATGATTAGTGTATAAAGAACTAGTAGTGTAAGAAGATGCATGTGGGGATTTCCATAACATAAGACTGTCGCATACCAAGATACCCATGGAATAAAAGATATTGTTTGCATCATTGAAATATTATGAAGTGCAACCAAAATCACATTCATAGTATTAGGATCAAAGAACAATTCAAGAAAAATGCAGTCATAAAGTTTTAATGAGCAGCACATCAAACATCCACATTTATAAACTAATCCAAAGACATCATCATCAAGAATGATAGTGAAGGATCAAAATACAGTAAGCTCGTATGGAAATCATCTCAATCAAGAAGCCTACAAGTATGATAATCATAACAAAATGAAAATTCCAGTCAAAGATGTAGTTACTAAAAGCTTATTTCCAGTCATGATTAAGGGTTAGATTGCAGTCTGGATATTAATACAGTCACCAATACACTGCCTAATGATTGAGACAATAAAAGATTTTGATCTTCACAATGAAAGTTCGTATTTGAGTAACTAGAGGCAAATAAGAAGATTTATAAATCTTTATTACAACCTCCATCATCCTGACAGTTTATTGAAGGAGACGATAGAGTGTTTCAAAGGTCAATAGAGCAGTCACAAATTATAGAGCATTCATCAAAAATCATTAAAGACAGCTAAAGAGAAGACCTAGATCATTTCTTAATAAGTCAACAGTCACTATCAAACTTTTGAACCTACGCTTTAGGATCACAGAGGTTTATTGTTCAAGTAAAAGGGTAGAGGTCAAAAAAAAAAAAAAGGTTGTGATTTAGATGCAAAATAGCCACCATGAGTCGAAGTGATAGTTATAAGCCATGAAGTGCATGTGAATGATGGTCAAGGTATCAAAGATTACAATTTTTATAAGCTGTAAAATTACAAATGTATGGTGACCAGTTCCAAGTATAAAGGACCATGAAAGAGTGTATGCGGGGTTTTCAGAAGGTAGTGATTCAAAAAGATGAGAATCATGCCTAGAAGAGTTATACAAAACAATGAATGTTTATTTTCCTGGATATTAAACATGAAAGGTAGATTGCAAAAAATACAGGAATGCAAAAGCTGAAAATTCATTAAAAACTCATAGGTTATGATTTTCTCATTCAAACATCGGGAAAATTCAAAGCAACCCTAAACCTCCAATTGAAGCCTACAACAACATATATTACCAGTCAATAAGTATGCACAACCATAAAGGAAAAGATACAAAGTAACCTTTCTCAGGACAATAATACACAAAGAGCATCCTTTGTAAGCATCGAAAGAATATTACAGTGAAAACCACCCATTCATTTACAACAAGCAAAGATATATTCATAGTGTTTTGGTGATATCGTGAAAACCCAAAACTCGATTTTCATGAATTTTTTACAACAATTAAAAGACTTCAAAACGCAATGACCCAAAAAATCCCGTGAAAACCCAGTTCATGGATTTTCAGAAAACCTTTACCAGTCCGCGAAAGGATAATAGTAAATCAAAGGAATATCCAGTTACAACCAACATAGATACAATAATCTCAATCACTGTTTTAAGAGAATCAATGAAGTGAACCATAGAGCATGAACAAACAGAGTCTAATAAACCTCATAAGAAACACCTTCAAAATAGACCAAGTTATAATGATTAGAACAACTATAAAAGAGTATGCCAACAACAATGAGCAGCCTAAATGTCAATGATCATACACAAACTTACTAGAACATCCTCCAATGAGAAGTTGAAGCAGTTAGAAAAGTCTAAAGAATGAGGCAGGTTGTGATAAGAAGAGGTATGATATTTCAAAAGGAACAGTCATATAAATAAATGCAACTCTACGCCACATGTTCAAACAATGAAAAGCAAAAAACAACACCAAAGAGCTCACATGGTTAATGTGATAAATAAAGATGGACAATCAATTCACTAAAGGCATAAAGAAGTCCTGGATGCTTCAATGGAGAATGGTTATAGTCTAAAGAAGTTGTGCAGCCTAGAAACTAGTGAAGACAATAGAACTGCAGATTTTCAGCCTCCTTAAACACAACATGGCCATTATTAGAAGCTCCAAATGGATTTAGAGAAATATAACAGTGGGTAAATGTCAAATCATAGTCAAAGAAGATAAAGGTACAACAATAACACAGTAAATTGCAGACTAATATCAAATAACACAGTGAAATCAATGAAGAAACTAGTGTCAACAATACAACAATAACTAGAAATAGTGAGCAATAATTATTCAATGTGTAGCCAAAGTTACAGTAATAGGAAGTTATATCACAAGGGTTGTAACCATTTTTACAGCTCAAACACAGTGAGAATATAACTCTTTGATTCGGCCATGAACAAATAACCATGAAGCCATCAAAAGACTGAATTCATATAGTAGCCACAATCCCATTGACAATAACAAAGATGTATAAGTATGTTCACCTATTGTAGCAATTGCAGTAAGAAGATAGCCATGAGAAAATCACAGTCATAGCGACCATATATTAGATAAGAATGTTCGACATACCACACAAGAATCTTTCATACAACAAAAAGTTTTTTCTGGTTTTTATGATGCCGATAATAGTTCTTATGTTTTTGTTATTCTCTCTACAAAGAAATATGGCCACCAAATGATGAATACCCATCTAGGGTTTCAGAGGAAACTCAATATTTTTAGAATTTTCAACTTGAAGCCTAGACATCTTAGTTCAAGGGAAAGAATGATATTAGTGAGAATCAAAGCATAAGATATCAGAAGGGTAAAAGAAATAGTTAAAGAGCCAGTTGCCAAATATGAATTGTTTAATAAATTTGAAAAGCTATCAAGACAACTCATCTACATAGCCGTGAATAAATATGCCTCAAAGCTACAACCTCGTGAAACCCTAATATGGGTATAAAAGAAATATAAGGTTGAAAAGATTAAAGGTAAAAGATGCATACCATAGCCACACTGTCAAAGACCCACTTCGAACCCCAGTTTGAGCCATAAAAATAACGCATGATGACCACAGTGAATTTTTTTTTTTTCAAAAAGATAGAATGCAAAGTCAATGGGTTCTAGGGTTCGAGGCATCTTTTCTAGCATGCCCTAATTCTTTGTTAAGGCCTATATTTTATTCTTTTATTTTCCTTCTTAATTTTTCCCTTGGCCTGTAACTTATGGTTATAGAGCCTTTGTAAAATCTTCCATGCAGGGGTCAAGACCAGTCAATAAGCTCTTCTTCTCTTTTATATTTGTTTTTATAGATTATTATCTTTTTATTAAGATGTAATACATTAAAATCTTAATAAAATTATACTAATTTATAAAAAACAAATGTAAAGATATCTTTATATTTTTATATATTTCTATTAAAAGATTAATTCCAATAAAATCTTCAATAGAAACCTATCAAATTGTAAAATAGATAAAGGAGATAAGTAAAATAAATAGTTTATTTTAAATACTTGAAAATAGAACGAATAATTTTATTCAAGGTATTAAATTAAAGTACTTTGAGAAGGAAAAGAAAAAGCAAAGTTAACATTAGATGTCATGCAGTTTTTAGAAAGCCCGATAATTTTATCTGCAGAGCTATTTGGGGTGGGGTTATCAGGCAAACTTGAGTAGAGAGGGGATATTTTTTACTTTAGTAGCTATTTTTGGCACTCATAGATGTCATGCAGATTTTTCAGAAGGAGGGTTCTTTTTCCTGATGAATTTTTTCACGCAATATGGTAGTGCAGTTTTCAGGGGAGAGATTTTATTTTTCTCAACTCTCTTTTTGGCATTACAGAAGGCATGCAATTTTTACAGAGATATTATTAGCTTTTCTATAGATATTTTTAGCAACAACATGCATTTTTCAGTGAAAGGAAGTATTTCATTTTCAGGTGAGCTATATTTAGCATCCTACATCATGCAAAAAATTATTCAAGGGAGGGATTTCATTTTTTTAGGCTATATTTATACTAGTTCATGCAAATTCATAGAGAGAGACTCCTTTTTCAGTTCATGTCCTATTTTTGGCTTAGATATCATACAGTTTTCAGTTGAAGGGGTTTGCTTTTTCTTTAGAGCTAATTTTAGTAGTAGGGCATGCAGTTTTGGACAGTGAGTGTTTCCTTTTTTAGAGGGCTATTATTAGCGATAGTGGCAGTTCTATTTTTCAGCAGAGGGGTTCTTTTTCCATGCACTCTTAGTTGAGGACCTATTTTTAGCATTGGAGGCTATTTTTGGCAGGGTTACACATGAGTTTTTTAGGCTATTTTGGGAAAGTTCGCCCAAGGATTTTCCTCATGAACTTTTTATTTTTAGGGTTTTGGAGGAGATGTACATGATGGGTTCTATATATTCTCTCTCTCCTTGTTTTTTCCCTCTAGTTCTTTCTTTTTGCATACACATTTTTTCAAAAAACTATTGTATCTCAGCACTTTAGTATTTCAGTTTTATAGTAGATTTCCTTTGATATTTCAGAGTTTCATATATTTGTCTTGGTAATTGTACGTGTTCATTTGTAGATTTGATAGAAATTTACTGTGTTTTAATTTTTAACCTTTGAATTTCAGTCTCTTTTATGTGTATGCATCTTCTTCTTTTCGTATAATTACAGGATTTAGGTTGTGTAAAAGGGGTATTTTGTCAATTTGATTGTGAAACCAGTTTTCCTTCTAGGTTTACATTCTCCTTGGCCTTCCTAGGAAATATTAATATGGTTGAAGAGTAAATTGCTCTGTGTGAATGAAGTTTTGACATCTTTCTGTGAGTTATAGGGCTATTATCATAATCATTTTTGGTGTATCACCTCCTAGTTTAGTTGCAGGTTTAAATTATTTTCAGATTATCTCTCACTCATTTCCATATCAATAATTTAATTTTTATAAGGGAAGCCGACCCATAACTCGAAGATTCACCTTCAACTTGAGCAACCCATAGGCTCGAAGGTGTTTCCATATTTCATAGGATTGCTTGGTTTCGCACTTTGCATCACGGGTGCAATTACTCGTGACAACAGTGCTATCTTCTTCTATCCAAGTATTGTGCAATATTTGAGACCAACAATCTTCACATTTTGAACTATAAAATTGATGAGAAGACTCAGAACAGAACATAGTGTCCAATATATGAATTGACACCAAAGATAAGGATGCATGATAACAGAAAGAACTATAACCATTTGACATCTTTTTGGCACCAATGTATAATGAAATTACAAGCACTCCAATGCCTAAATTTCCTGTGTCTTATAGAGATTGCATGCAACTTTGAAGGCAAATACAATTGGCTGACTGGTTCTTCATGAAGAATACACCGTGTTAAGGTTTTATGAATTAGTAGTAAAACCCTATAGATTTCCAATACATGTGATAGAGAGGGTATTTGCATTGTAATATGTATGGAAGTTGGAGAGAATAGATAGGCACTTTCATGGTCATCAAAAGAAGAGCATATTTCTTTCCTTGCCTTTCTCATGTGGAGGGTTCACATTTGAGAGAAAAGAATTCAATGTGGCACATGATTTTTTGACAGCTTTTAGCTTTGGTGATGAGGGTCGCTGCCAGTATGATCTAATCGGTGTAGTTCAAGAAAGGCTTAAGAAAAATGGGATCTCTTCAGCGTTATGTCAACATGAAAGTAAACCATTGCTAGAAAAGATTTGAAACATGGACTCTTTGGATGAGGTAAAAAAAGAGATGGAGAAAATTGACATTGACAATAACATTTCAACAAAAAAATTGTCATTACAAATTATGACATTGCACACACAGAGGACAAAAAAGGAGGGCAGCCAAAATAGGAGGTCCTGCAATTTCTACCAAAAATCTGCAAATCTATCTAACAAATCTATTCCCAAAACAATTCTGCAAGAATGTAAAGACAGTTCTTGGACTCAAACCAAAATAAATATTTTTTGGACTATGAGGAAGAATCTTGATGAACCAAAGACCAGTGCAGAATTTGAGTCCATCGATGAGGATGTATAGTTTAGAAAATTGTGGAATATGGAGCATCCCACAACAACATATGATAGGAGTGATGACAAAAATGAGTATGAGATTGAGGACACTTCAACAACTATTACAGTCCCTAAAATATTAGATGGAGTCAATGACTCCATGAAAGAAAAATATAGAAAAGGGGTAAACATTGTGGAAATAATGGATTTTGAAGGTGGTGGTCTCGGTCCTAGAGGAAAAGGCATTTGGTTTCCACTTGAGGTACAACTTCCATCAGATTCAAAATCAAAAGCTCCTGTTAAACAAGTCATTGGACTTGATGTCAGATTCATCATGGAAAGGTACTACTCATTAACCTCAGGGTCCACCTGCATTTGTTACAGGTTCAAATCCACAAGCACCACCACATCATGGTATTCCCATTGGTAGTGAATCAAGTGCCACTGCCACTGGTGGGGAATCGTGGGATAGTATTCCTATTAGTGTTCAGTCAAGTGCCACTGTGATTGGTGGGGTTGGAATGGGTACTACTAGTGATACTATTTGTCTTGGTGTTGGAAAAGTGCAACAACAAAATATCTCTCACAAGAGGCCACTAGTGGTAGATACTCATACTATTCAAAATCCTATATCAAGTGCCACTTCCACTCAATTCTATCATTTACAGCTTCAGAACGGACCCCTCAAAAGACTATAAGAACTACACATGCAAGTGACAGTGGGACAAGATCAAGAATGGTTGTTGGTACTCCTTGTAATGCATTACTTAAAACCACAAGCATAGGTGAAATTGGAGCCTCTACCATTTCACCTTTCAAACATTCAATTGCTTCAACAAGCCCAGATTTTCAATTTCGTGATTACTCTAAAAAGTTTGAACACACAACAAATGCAAATAAAGAAAAAAAGAGAGCATTGTAGAGGGTTGCCGTGACTGAAGTTGTAGACGAACAACCTGCAAGGAATGAGGTATTTCCAACATATGACCCACACAAAGATATGATGGAGTTCATGGTTGTTATGCCCCCAAATAAAGATAAAAAACCACCACACAGTCAGATAGATCCCTCTGAATTTCAAGTTAGCACCCTCCAAATGGATTTTTCCAAAGTACAAAATGTGGACAAAATTAGTGTGTCAAAAAGGACTAACGAACTAGTCTACACTTCACTTATAAAGGTGGAGACATAAGAAAATAAACTGGAGAAACAAATAGAAAATTTACAGGCAGACCTAGCAAACGAAAAAATCAAAGAGGAAAGTAGCAGAGAACAAGTGCAATGATTTACATAATAGGATAAAAAATTGGGCTATGCAGTAAAAGTTGCAGAGCAGGAAAAGATGGAGGTAGAATTGAAGGAACTGAGTTAAAAACTGGCTAAAAGCAATAAAAAAATTGATGATGAAAGAGCTAGTTTTAAAAAATTATACAAAAGTTATGAGTCTGGTACTGCTGAAATAAGAAAAATACAGGACCTATTGTATCATGAGAAGAAAAAAGAAAAACATTTGGAAGAGGAAGTAGAGGAAGAAAGAAAAAAATGTGCACAAATGAAAGAAGACTTGCACAATGCAAATGATAAAATTAAAACTTCGGAGGATAAATTGAAAGATACTATGAAAAATACAACAAAGTATATACAAGTGTTGGTAAATGGATGTGTCCTTCTTAAATACCTTTCAACAATGACTCCCGAATGCCCAAATTAAAAGACAAAAACTAGAACCAACAGTTGAGTCACTTGCAATGGTGAGTGCAAGTTCTCTCTGAATTTTGATATGAAGGTACAGCTCCCTTCATTGGATAAAAATGTATATTTTCTGAATATGCTTTTAACCAGAAAGCAATAAGGCAACTAACATCTGCTCATAGCCATGACACAAATGCGAATAGCAAATTTATAATGAAGTGAATGAAGATAATTAAAACATAGTTTAATTATCAACACCCAAGAAAATACCCTTTCCAATAAGTAAAAATGCTCTGGACTCTGATCGATTCTCTCTCATCACTAATACATTTGGGGTCAAATTCCGACGGAGGTTTTCGATGGACAAGGAACATTGTGTGAAAATTTGATTTTTTTTTTTAAAAATGCCCGTGTTCATCGGAATTCCGACGACCTCGGGCATTTTATTAAAAAAAAAAAAACAACGCATTTTCATTTTGAAAGCAAACCGAAGAAAATGACAACCGTCTTGCCTCCCTGCCCCCCCCGCCGGAGCGATCTCTACACAAGCAATTCCGACGACCTCGGGCATTTTATTAAAAAAAAAAAAACAACGCATTTTCATTTTGAAAGCAAACCGAAGAAAATGACGACCGTCTTGCCTCCCTGCCCCCCCCGCCGGAGCGATCTCTACACAAGCAAGGTAAGGTTTTTTTTGCAATCAAAGGAAGTCTTTGTTTTTCAATGAAGGGCAACTAATTTTTTTTCGCAATCAAGGGCAAATGGTTTTTTTTTGCGAATTAATCCATTTTGTGCATATCCTGCGATCTTAAAATTCCATGAAATGACATCTCTTTGAGGTATTCCGTCATACAGTTCACATGCATTGTGTATGATACCCCATTTTGTGATTTTTGTTATTGGAGCATTTGCAACTAATTTCTGACAAAAAACCCCCTTCGATTATGCTTTGATGGATGTCCATACCTTGTTCCAAAGCTCCTATTTTGGCACACACAGGGAGGATGCTGGCAAATGTTGCATTGTGATAAACATGACTGTATTTCATGAGGATTTGAACTCAAAGCATTCGCACTATCACTTATGGCTATATTAGCTTTTTAAGACACTTTCATAGTGCACTTCACCTGTCCTAATAATGGACTATCATGAGATTCTTAAGAATGGAAATACTCCAAACATTCATGCCCTCTATGTTGTCATTGTGGTTTTCAATCATTGCAACTACATGCTTTTCAAGGACCAAGTAGTGTTCTTTTTTCATTGTTCTACTGTGCTTCTCAAGCTGCACCAACATAGTTTTATTTAATGGCTTTGTTTTGATAGTGATTTCTCTATGGCTTCCAGTGTCTTTTTCTTGGCACATTCATTGCATTGTCATCTATCACTACTATTTATTGTCCTTTTTACCTTTATTGAGGTTGTTCTCATACATGTCATGCACTTTGTCTATGAGTATATCTCAACCAATTCATTGTTGTAAGTAGAAATAAAAGATTAGTCTCATCTCTTTTACTATTTTAGACCTTCATAGTAATCTTTGCAATATATCATTTCCTTCCAATTATATGGAATAATGATTTTCTTTTTATGGAATGTGATGAAGGCTTGAGTGTGTCTTCTTGAACTCACTTATTATTAGCTCCTCTATGATTACCTTAGATCTTTGTGGCTAAGAATTATTCTTGATGAACTTATGCTCTTTATTTATTTCTTTTACTACCATTATATTATCTTGAAAAAGGCTTGTTCAATGCTCCCTTAGCATGCATGTGCTCTCTTTGTATTGATCTAGGGCTACTCATTAATGTATCTATGGATTTCCCTTATTCACTACGTTGTGACAGTCATTTGCAGATTTGGGACTATCATCTTTCATAATTTGATGTCTTTAAGATGTGGGTACATTGCTTGACAAGAAAAGCTCAAGCATTTGTGAAGTTCAAAGAGTTTAAACCCCTTGTTGAATGGTCATCCAGTTGTTCTCTAAATGAAAAATGCTCAAGTAAATGAGAAATTTACTCAAAATGGTTTATCCACAACTAAATGAAAACAACTAACCACTACATATATGCATCAACAAAACAGTGTTGTATAGAGACCTAATCATGCCTTCATGGATATATAGATAAAGTTCCTACATTTTGGACAAAAGCAATTCACACTATAATATGTTTGTTGAACACACCCACCACAAAGATTTGGTTATGCAATAATATATTTGTTGTTAACTTTATTATGGAGGATTTGGTTATGCTTGTTACAATAAAGGTTTGACCAAACTAATTCTTAAATATACAAATGAAGAGTGTGGTTGGTTGGTGACTAATTACTCTTTTTAACACCATTTACAAGATCATATCTAAATCAAGTGTCTCAATAATTAAGCTACTACTAAGAAGATAGTTTTCCTAAAGGAAATGGGCTTCTTGGGTGGCTATTTATTCTAGATAACTTAGTTCCTTCATGAGAATCAATCAATTTGGAACATGTATAACTCACATTTTTGACATGTCACTAATGCAATTCCTTAGTACTTGTTTGAGTACTATCTCCTCTATTGTTTTCTATCCACTTTTGTGTCCTTCTTAGAACAAATAATAGATTAATGAGAAGGTGGAAAAGGTGGATTCACCTAAGAGGGAGTGGATTTTCCTAATAATATGTTAGATTCTCCCAAGGATGGATGGACTATACACTTGAAAGGTAGATGATTAAGGATGATGACAAGGTGAATTTTCCTTAGAATGATAGGGTTTATTTTCCTAAGAACAAGTAGATTCATGTAAACTAGAGGATACAAATTTGGACAAAATAATGGAAGGAGACTAAAACTAGATAGATTCACCTAAATGGGAGTGTAGTCATCTAAGGATAGGAAAAATTCACCATTTGCGTAAGAAAGATGGATAAGATAAATGATTTACATGAAATAGATTCACCTAAGAGAAAGTAGATTCACATAAGGATAGGTGGATTTTCCTAAAGATGAAGGGATAAGACTTAACAAAAAGAGGACTTAGGATAATGACTAGGAGGATTCATTTAAGGATATGGCATATTCACCTAAGGGATAGTGTATTCTCCCAATAATATGGAAAAATTATTGATTGGTGGAATAACATACTAGATCAAGCAATGATACAAGGGTATATTCACCTAAATATAGGGTAAATTCAGCTAAAAGGGTACCCATGAGATTGTGGTACTGAGTACCTATCTATGGATGGTGTATTTGGATACAAATATGATGAAACCATGCTTATGTATGATGAAACAAAGTCCAGATATCTATTATAGGTCCAACATAATCTCTATTATTTGAGACACCATTTTATTAGCATATCCAATTAGAGTAATTTATGGGTTTAATTATGGATCATGTTGTCTATTTCCATGCACTATTGAACTTATTTGGATGTATTGTGATTATTTTAATTTTGAAGTTATAAATAAATTATGTTTGTACCTTAGAAGGGGTAACTCCAATTGATGTTTGGGCAATTTATTTGAAAACTTATGGTGATTATTGCCCTATGTTATGTAATGGAGTTATTTTTACACTAAGTAATTAACTAGAAAAATGAATTTGTATTGTTGTAAAAGTATGATGAAACCATGCTTGTGTGTTTACATGTTTGTGCCTCCTATTGAGAACCAACCTCGCTGTTGAGGAACTCAATAAATGTGGTGTTAAGTAGAAGAATGGAAAACTCAAGAAGCTATGGTGACATATTGTGGCATTAGTAGGGATTATCTCTATTGACCACACCTTTCAAAGATAGTATCCCCTAGTTCTCCTCATAGAATGGACCATTGGATGGCTTATAGTGGTATCCTATCCTACATTTATCTTGATGGCATTTCCGATAGTTGGTATGTGGTTCTTGGTACGGGTTTCCTCTTACCCTATTATCTTATTTATATCTTTGTTCCAACATGTGGAGATTGATTTTTGTCATGCTATGATGATTTTCATGTTTGCATGTGTTTTGAAATTATGCAAATAGATATGATGTCACACCATACTTATGTTCTGATATAGTGTAGGTGATGGTTACATGTTGTTGATGGTAGCGATTTGGGTTCAAAGACACAATTCCACATACACACACAAATATTTGAAGATGCATTTTATATTATTCCTTCTTAGTGGCGATTAGTGTTGGAAGATTTGCACACATGTAGAGAGGAACTCATGTTAGATACAATAGGTTGTGTTTGATAACATATGAATGTGCCTCATGATGTATACATATAGCTTTGGTGTGTGACATGCATAAGACACATTTTTCCATAAGACACATTGTTATGTGGCATGTGCCCTATGCATGTCTTCTTTGTGAGGCACGTTGCTATGTACAATGTGGCCCTAGGTGTGTCTTCTCTATGAGGTGTATTGCCATGATATGTTAGGATTTGTAGTGTGTAGGCCACAAATGCATGCATGAGGGACTATTATTATAGCCATGTTTTTTGGGCATGTAGCCTAGGCATGTCTTCTCCATTAGGTACATGGCCATGCCATGTGGGAGTTTTTGTGTTCATGCCACAAATGTACACATGAGGGACTATTATTGGAGTCATGATGAATCTTCACTCTATTTAGCCACAATTTCTAGTCGTATAGTTATGTAATGTGCACTTTTAAGGATTGTGAAGTTTCCTTCAATTATTGATGATCTCTCATCTTTGTTGCATGGGCCAACAATTTTATTTTATCTTGTTTGAATTAGTTTAATCACTATTGTGAGTTTTCTCTATTGTGTAGTTATTGTGGCTATGTTTGATTTGCTATTGGAATTGAACACATTTATTTGACTTATTATTGGTACTATTTTTTCTTTCTTTCAATATTTATGATCTTTGGTAGTTTAGTGAAACTCTTGCTATTTTTAAATGTTGCCTTCTTTGTTGTGATGTGATTCCTCACCAAGATCGACGTAGATAACCTTGGATGAGTGCATATAAGGAATCAAACATTGGGAAAATTTGAGGATAGGGGTAAGTGTTTGTTGTATGGGTAGCTACGATCCACTTGTACATTCTTAGTGATTATTGATGGCTATGTATTGGAGGATAATCCCATTAAACAAACAAGGGGGAAGTCATACATAATCATATGGATCCTCCCTAGTTGTGTGTGGATTCAAGACCATCATTTCATATGGTTCTTGGTTACTTTGTGAGACCATGGTATCTCTTAGACCAATATGTGAGCCTTGTATTGTTATCCCTACAATGTGGATGAATAAGTGTATGTTAAAATAAATGCTTTGCATGCCATATAGTTGCAAATGAGTTGTTCACATCATCAGATCATGATTTAGAATATGTGAATTCTTTTATCCATGTGAAGTCGAATGATTGATTATGAAAATGTGTTATACATTGAAGCATAATTTGTAAGATGTTCTCTTCAAGAAAAAATATTTATGCTTTCATAGTGAAATGTTGATGAAATGGGGTCCTAGTCTAGGAAAGTAAACTACAAACTTATGCATTCACCATTTGAAAACATTTTATTGGGGAATAGTCAATTTGGTTCAATTTAATTCCTCTAGGAGAGACCAACAATATGATTAATTGTTCCATTTTGATGTGATTGGATATGATTAGATATAATTTCATTGAAGATGCAAGAACTAAGTAAAACTATGCAAAATTGACAAGATTAAGCATAAACAGGCAAATAATAAAGCAAAAAGCTAACATAGAGGTACATATTTGGAAATAAGACTCTAAAATGAACCTAATCAGTTACCTATAGGGAAAATGAGGTTAGAGATAATATACCTATATGGAAAGTGGTTAAACTCTACCTCTAAGTGGCTCATCTTGAGCATTGTCAGTATATGGGTATTGATGGCATATTATATCTGGTTCTATCATTTTTGTAGGTGCAAAATTAACAAGGTAAAATAGTATTAGTGGGATCATGATCTCATCAAAATGGTTTAGGCTTTGCATTTATGATAGCACATTGATCACACCTTACAAAAGGTTCCAATCTCATACATAGCATCCCAAAGTAAGGTCAATAATGATGTAACTTAATGCTTAAACTGGAGTTCTGGGTAGTCATATACCGATCATTTCCAGGATTGATGCTTAAACTAGAGTTATGGGTAGTCATATACCCATGGCATAGGGTAGGGGTGACCTGCAAACAATGCTAGTTCTAGATGCCTATTTTCTTGGTGTATAACTTGTCAAAATTAGATCGACTGGCTATAGGTCTACCATAAAGTTTCCAACTTATCACCAGTGAAAATACAAGAACCAAGGCTTAGAATACTCAAAAATGTCTCTCAAAAAGTCTACAACAGGCAAACTTTTAGTAAGAATTTGCAGACACAATGCTCAAAAATTCACACAATCAGCTACATTAAATATGTTCTCTATTAAGTTCAATGTTTTAAGATGAAAAAGAAGAGTTAAATGGTTTTGGTTCGATTTGCAATTTTTGTGAAGCTTTTGCACTGAAGTTTCCACAGCCTGATTTTTTTGCCTGTAAAGAAAGACCATGTTAGATAATATCAGCGAAGAACAAAATAAGGAGACAATTGCTAGATTATGGTCTAACTTGAAAATAAAAGGTGATGGGAAATGTTATTGTCATCAATGAGAAGACAAATATTCTCAATTGTTTCATCAATATTTGAAAGGTGAGAGTCCACAAACAGATGTGAAATGTTTAAGTAGGCCTCCCAATGAAGTGGATCTCAGAGACATGAAGAATCCTATATAGAGAATCATTGAGATCCCTTGAAGAAGCAAATTTGAACTTCGATGAAGCAATACATGATGGAGGAATATCTTGCAAGAGGAAATCAAAGTCATTATGGTGTCATCTAGATCTGAAATGTGGTCTACTTTTCAAAAAAGTAAAGATGCTTGATAGGAATGTGTCCTAGTGGGGTGAATCTAGAAGACATATAATCCTATTGCAAATAATCATGGAAAGTTCTAGAAGAAGCAACTTTTAATTCTGAAGTAGCAATGTGTATAAGAGATGTTCTCATTTGTAGATGGAGTATCAAGAGGAGGATCACTAGTCCATGGACCATGTCATTGTTGTTAAATACCTATGCTTTTGTTCATAGTCACTTGGTGTAGGAATGAATTCAATGAGATAGGGTAGGAGATCCTACATAATGTAACTTTTCACTATCCGTTGTTTCGAGTACAAATGGTTCTCTGAATTTATCTTGACAATAGAATGTCAGAATTTAATACCATAATCCATGATGAAAACTGCCAAAAATGGAAATTTATCTTTGTTCACAATTACAAAATGCTTTTGTATAGGCCTCTCGAAGATTAAATACATCAAATCGAGACTTTATAAATTGAGTGTATGTATTAGCAATCTCCCAAATTGTTCAATGGTCTCCAAACCTTGTCAATTTTTTATTTTTATTTTAACTCAAATATGTATGGTATAGGCATATCATTAGTTGTGTGATTTTTTTTTCCCTTAAATGCTTCTACGACCAAAAGAGACAAGTTTTAGATGAAAATGGGGTCTTATGGGCCTTTTTGACACAATGGCAGGTTCTTTAGACCTGAAAATGCCCCAAAAACTAGTCGATTGCCTTAAGTTACAAACAAATCCTTGTTTGTGAGCATGCTTCTTGATCTCCAATTTTGGTGGATTGAAAGATAATATTTAATTTCTCAAGCCTTTTGGATGCTTTGAAACCACCAAAAAAAAGCTACTTTGATCATTGAAATGTTGTAGTGACTTGGATAAAAAAAGAAAACTAAGTCTGAACTTTAGAAGTTAGTTTTTTCTTATCAAATTATTTTCAATTTTCAAATCATCCAAGGATGCAAGAGGAGTATATTTTGTTATGAAAAGATAAAAAAAATACTTAGAATCTTTTGAAACCATTGAAACATGGGGACCCCTTCCCCCCCTCCAAAAAACCTATTTTTTGAGGATGCAATACATAGGGGAAACATCCCCTTACCGCACCACTTAGGGATGTCCTAGGGACTCCAAGGAGTCTCTTGACCATCTTGAGGATGCCTATGAGTCTCCCATGGCCTCCAATTAGAAACTCCAATTCTAAACAAAAATGGTGAAATTATTGTGAAAATGTCATCTGTATTAAAGGTTTGGCAATGCCCCCTAACCTTGATGGGGGCTTTGCCCCAAACCCCCCACAAGGGGCACTACCCATTGACCCCAAACCTCTACCCACCATTCTTATTTTTAATGCAATCATTTCCATTTTTTTTATGTTGACTTGTTTAAACACTTAGTATGCCAAAGTTTCATCTGCAATTCTTATACTTATTCTTAGTTTGTTCCCAAAGTTCCAAAACTCTACCACCATTATTAATGTTCAAATTTCAATGCAATCATTGACATATTTTTAATGTTTATTGTAAAATTTACATAGTGTGGAAAAGTTTTATTTATAGTTGTTATACTTATTCTATACACATCCTTTTATAATAAATTTTTTAAGTTGTATATATATTTGCATCCCACCTCGCCCCCTTCATAATCCCCCTGTCATTTAGAAACTTAAGCCCTTGGTATGTTAAGATATGAAAGCTCACAATAGTTTCATTTGATATGTTAATCGAAGAAAAACCTAGAATATATAGCTTCCAAGATTCCAAATCCATGAGGATCATGAAGAGGTAGAAAACCAAAAAAAGAAATTGCTTATCCAATTTTCCAAATTTGTGACAAGGAAAAAGTAGAATCTCAATCAAAGAAGGAGAATGTGAAACTCATTATCTTATTCTACCTAAGTAAAAATATTACCTAATTAAGATTTTTAATAGTGGAATATCACACTTAGGATAAAACATATCCAAGGTAAATAAAATATTACATTGATAGGCTTCTTTGGTTGCTCTAAAAGTGGTGCCTTATGAATTATGTTCTTGGATACAAAAGTTTCCAAATTCTAGGCACAATTGATAGCTTCTTGTAGAGATTGTGATTCGAAGGCTTTAACCAAACCTTTCAATGGTTTCTGTTGATGTGTTCTTTATGCACTATGCAACACAAAATAAAATACTAAGTATTCTATCCTCCCTTGAACAAAATCCTCCCAAGTGCTAAACTACATGATCAAATGGGATGACTCCAAGATTCCAATAGTCAGGTCTTGACTTTATATTGCAGATAGACTCAATGATTGTGATGTGATATCTACTGGAATCACAAGGGGGAGTTACGTTGCTTGGGTCAAGACCTATCCATTCTCATGTTTCATAATTGGTTTACACTCCATGATTTAGGTCATCCTTGAGCAACATCTCGACTTAGCCAAATTTGTTTTTTGTACCCTAATTCTTTAATTTTGACCCCTTACTAGCATTGCCTTAGGTTTTATTGGAAATATTGCTTCTCTAGCATGGGCACATTTCTAGGGTTCATTCACACAAATTGCTCTTGATGAGAAAGCTAGTATCATGACCATGACTTAAACAAAATTTTAACTTAGTTAAATTATCTCCTCCAAACTTCTATGAGTTCATCACCTTCATTCTTCATCATTTGGATGTCTTTTGTCATTGGAAGGTAATTCTTGACCACCATACCTCAATCTTGACCTATGCTACCCTAAAACCCTAGAACCTAGTCATGTTTACAATTGAGATCTTGGTGACTTGATCACTTAATACAACTTAATCATGGAGGTCTCATCTAAATCCGACTCCAACACTTAAGCAAATCAACCCTAGCAACCAAGTACTCTAGGAAATATCTTGCAACTTGACAACATGGGTAATGATGGAGGAATGGAAGGTGAGACCTATAGAGGTGTGAGAGAGAGAGAGGGTGAGAGGAAGAGATAATGACCTGGAGAGGGTAGAGAAAGAGAAGTAGAGAGAGAGAGAAGAAGAGAGGGATGGAGAAAGAGACCTAGAGAGGGGAGAGAGAAGAGTGATAGTAGAGAGGGATAGAGAAGAGAGATAGAAGAGAGATACCAATATCAATCTTTTTCTATAAATTTTTTTTTTCCAAAAAATTGGCCTATCATCGGAATTCCGACTCCAAAGGGTAAAATTCCGACAGAGGAGTGTTGTTGGATGCACAACATCCTCATCAGAACTCTCTTGGAGGCCATCATAATTACGATGGCCAATTACAATGGCCTCTAGGAGAGTTCCGACGAGGATGTTGTGCATCCGATGACACTCCTCTGTTAGAATTTTACCCTTTGGAGTTGGAATTTCGACGATAGGTTGAGATCATGATGGTATTCTTTTGGGGTATGAGCATCCATGGCGGCCGTCGGAAAGGTTGGAGGTGATGTCGGAATTGCGATGACCACAAGGATACTTGAAACTTTCGACACAAAGTTTTCGACGGCTTTTTTTATCGGTAGTGCGATGAAATTGTGTCAGAATTCTGATGATTTGCTGTCAAAATTTTGACCTGAATTTACTAGTGTGCCTCAAAGGACAAGGGGGATCAGAATACCCAGACAAAGAGTTAATAGCAGATTTCTTTCCAAATACAAATTATTTCTGAAATCAAAGTTTCAGAATCAAATGCATACACACAATTTGATGTAACATAAAAGACAATGAAAGGAAATTATGAGAGAGACAAAGCTCATTGTAATCAAAAGAAAATATTAACAAATCCACAAATCAACAAAATCTTCTTTACTCTATCAATGCCAAAAAATGTGAGCTCACAGACTCAACACTTCTGAAAAACAAAACTGTGCAGTCCAGAAAATAATGCTGCCTCTTCCCTTTTTACAACAGAAAGAGAAAGAAAATAAAAGAAGAACCCTCTCTCCTTTCTTTCATTACATATATATAACTGAGAATTTCAATTATCAATAACTGATTCTTGAAAAGATTATTAATTAATCTTTTCTTTTATCTTTTATCTTCTTCCGACAACTCTTTTTAATTTTGATTCAAATCTTTTATCCTCCATTCATTTCTGAAAAATATTTGAAGATAATTTAATTTAAACACATCTAATTATGTGTTGACAGGAGGTCATTTCTTTTATATCTCCATTTCAAAGCCAAGTCTCCATCGTGAGTTTCTCATAATAAGAGTTTTCTCAGAAATTTGTATATACCCATACTTAGAGATCAACAACTTTCGAACACAATAATATTTGTCCAATCTCTCCGATGAGGATTTAGAAAACTAGGTTTTCTAAAACCAGCCAAAATTTGAGCGCGATCCAACAGTTCAATTAAAAGTTATGCCCCCCACACTAAGACTAATTTTTCTGTCTCAAAAAATCCGTGGTTACAGGTTGCATTGAAAACTATAAACAATTACATGCCAAAAATTGCACGTGGATCATGACTTTAAGCTGCCATTTGAAGGAATGAGCTCTATTTTATGGCAAATCTCTCTTTATAATAGAGGAGGATTGTAACTCTTTAGATTTTTTGTAATACCACGAGCTGCTGAAACAATTCTTTGAAAATATTATCAACTAGTATGAACACATGAATTAATAATTAAATTGATATTTCAAAAAGCCGAATCTTCCTTTGTAACATGAAAGTTAGAATTTGTATGTGTTAGTGTGGCTATCTCAAAAGTCATCCAAACACTTTTACTCTCAGCTCAATGATCATTTTTTAAAAACATCCACATTTTGAACCTGTGAACTTTGAACTTTGAACCTTGAACCTTGAACCTTGAACCTTGAACCTTGAACTTGCGAGGTTCAAGAAAATGGTTCAAAAACACAAACTGCACCTACAGTATAATGCATTGATTTTTTTTTTCCATTTTCCTGCGCATTGAACCTTGAACCTGAACCAAAAAGGTTCAATGGCTCAAGTTCAATGACTGAAAATTACAAAGCCCAAAATTTGAACTTTGAAATTTTTGAACCTGCACACTTGAACCTGCAGGCTTGAACCAAAAAGGTTCAAGGTTCAAGTTCAATGACAATTGTTCTTTTCGACTGCCATAGAAAAACCTACATAACTTTTTACTCAAAGCTTCATTTCTCATGAAATTTCAACTGTAGAATAAATAAGCTAAGTAGAGAATAACCCATAAATCATTTTTGCATTGGAGATAGAAGACTTGAGATTTAATTGTTTGGGTATATGGGTAAGCCAAAAATAAAACAATTAAAATCTTCCAGCTGACATGGAGTTTGGCTATAAAAAATTCAGCATTAAAGTATTAACAATATTTGATTTTTAGCTGATTATGAGACTTTAGGCACGAGCAAAAATATAGGGGTAACATTGTCTCTGATTGGGGACCAGGACTGTAAAGGACTAGGAGAATCCAGAATGTCTCTGGGAGAGAAGAAGAATAGTGCCTAGCCATTGGGTAACAGAGTCAAGACAAACAGAGCACAAGGATCTTCCTGCAGATGAGGGAAGAGACAACAAAACAAAACCAACAAGCGAAAACCCACACTAAATCAAGGCTGAAAACTAAGACAAGCTACACCCAAATCACACCAAAAATTTATTTACAAAAGATCGGGCAAACAACCCATGCCTCCAAGAATGCAACTGGTTGTTCATGTAAAGCCATCAACTGGTTGTGAGAAGTACATGCCATTGCGGAAAAGTGGTTGATATGTAAGTAGAATCATTCCCAATAAATAACCTGCAACCATTGTAAAGAAGGATCCAATAACAACCCATTGTAAAAACTTCCTCAAAACATATCAGGTCAAAAGAGCCACTCTGCATCATAGACTTCTAGTTGCAACATGTCAACACCATATTGAGTGAGCTGATTCATACTATAAATACCACATTCTTCTATACGAATGTTAGAAAAATAAGCCATGCTTTTAATAGGACAACCTTCTTCAAAAGTGCAAGAATGATCTATGAGAAAGTCTCTATCTAAATCTAAAATTTGACTCTCTAGACATTCATTTTCCAAGAATTCATTATAAACATTAGCTTCAAAACAAAATGATTCCAGCATGGGATGACTATCAAACAACTTATCTTCACAATCAAATTTGAATATCTTTAATTCAGATCACCCGTGTGATATCATAACAGAGGTGAATGAGTTTCCCTTTGTTTGCATTTTAGTATTCTCAAAATTCTTCAATGTTTTGGGCTGCAACAATTCCTCAATATCTTGCATGCAATCAAACTAAAAAGACTCATACCTTGTCTGCATATCAATATGAGAGATACCCCCTACTTTTTCACCATAAGGCATCTTTTGTTTATGCTGATCTGTTATGCTTCCCTGATTAAAATTATTAGTTGAAATTGCATTAGAAGTATCAAATGAAAAAGATTCAAATTCTAAAAAAGAGACATTTTCCAGCAAACTTCCATCTAATTGTTCATCATCAAATCCTTTCTCTATAGAAGAAGCATCTGAGCAAGTCATTAAAATTTCTGATTGTGCAATTTGATCACCCTCATCTTTAAATGAATTATCATTTTCAACATACAAATGACAAATCCCTACAATGCTAGGAGAGCTATTTTCAATCACAGGAGGTTCTTGGAAATGTCCATCATTGAATACTGTTAAATTTTGAGAATAAGAGATAGGTAGTGCTGATTTTCCTGCTTTCATAACAAGTTTTTTTTGTAGAAGTTCTTTCTTCAGATAAAACTTTTGATTATAAAGACAAATTTTAGATTGTGGCTCCCTCACAATACATTCATCCATGCATTTCATCCCACTTAACAACATATCATCATCTACCTCAATAGCCTCTTTTTGTGCATCTTTCAAATTTTGTATTTTCTTACGTTTCAACAAAAACTAAATCTCAGGATGAATGTAGCAATAAATACACATAATTGATTATTTTCAGTCGATTGACACCCATGAGGAATCTTTCCAACAAATCGATTAAATCTTTCAATGAAACTTCTAATGGGCTCATCTTCTTTCTTTTGTATTTGAAAGAAATTAAGTAGAAAATCATATGTATCAATCACAATTTTGAATCTTTCAAGAAATTTTACCTTTAAATCATTCTAGAAGGTAATGCATCCATATTCTAAATTCTGAAACCATTCTGCAGCATTTCCAATGAGGCTTCCAACAAACAATCTCAAAAATACATCTTCTTCTTGCACTCCAAGAATTCCATAGGCAACAGTAACAACTTTAATATGATCATATGGATCTTGAATCTTATCTCCAGCAAACTTTGGAAAGCATTCGATCGATCTTTTAGGCAAAGTTGAATATTGTGGTAAAGCAAATGGACCAAAATGAGTCCCCCATGGCTGTGTTACAGCGAAAGCCATGATTTCAGACTGGAATTCTTCAACCAGACATAAACATAGTCGCCAATCTCCTTGCACACATAGATGTCTTTAAAACTTGGGGAAAAAACCAAAAAAATGACTGATCTTTTGATCTCGAATCCCTAGCAGAGTCGCCAAAAATCTGTTGGTAAACAGATTTGTCCTTCTTAAATACCTTTCAACAAGGACTCCCGAATGCCCAAATTGAAATACAAAAACTAGAACCAACAGTTGAGCCACTTACAATGGTGAGTGCTAGTGCTCTCTGAATTTTGATATGAAGGTACAGCTCCCTTCGTTGGATAAAAATGTATATTTTCTGAATATGCTTTTAACCGGAAAGCAATAAAGGCAACTAACATCTTCTCATAGCCATGACACAAATGCGAATAGAAGATTTATAATGAAGTGAATGAAGACAATTAAAACACAGTTTAATTATCCACACCCAGGAAAATACCCTTTCCAATAAGTAAAAATGCTCTGGACTCTGATCGATTCTCTCTCATGCCTCAAAAGACAAGGGGGATCAGAATACCCAGACAAAGAGTTAACAATAGATTTCTTTCCAAATACAAATTATTTCTGAAATCAAAGTTTTAGAATCAAATGCATATACACAGTTTGATGTAACAGAAAAGACAATGAAAGGAAATTACGAGAGAGACAAAGCTCATTGTAATCAAAAGAAAATATTGACAAATCCACAGATCAACAAAATCTTCTTTACTCTATCAATGCCAAAAAATGTGAGCTCATAGACTCAACACTTCTGAAAAACAAAATTGTGCAGTCCAGAAAATAATGTTGTCTCTTCCCTTTTTACAGCAGAAAGAGAAAGAAAATAAAAGAAGAACCCTCTCTCCTTTATTTCATTAAATATATATAACTGAGAGTTTCAGTTCTCAATAACTGATTCTTGAAACGATTATTAATTAATCTTTTCTTTTATCTTCTATCTTCTTCCGACAACTCTTTTTAATTTTTCCTCAAATCTTTTATCCTCCATTCTTTTTTGAAAAATATTTGAAGAGAATTTAATTTAAACACATCTAATTATGTGTTGACAGGTGGTCATTTCTTTTATATCTCCATTTCAAAGCCAAGTCTCCATCGTGAGTTTCTCATAACAATAGTTTTCTCAAAAATTTGTATATACCCATACTCAGAGATCAATAACTTTCGAACGCGATAATATTTGTCCAATCGCTCTTATGAGGATTTAGAAAACTAGGTTTTCTAAAACCTGTCAAAATTTGAGCGCAATCCAATAGTTCAATTAAAATTTATGCCCCCCGCATTGAGACTTATTTTTCTATCTTAGAAAATCCGTGGTTACAGGTTGCATTGAAAACTATAAACAATTACGTGCCAAAACTTGCACATGGATCATGACTTTGAGCTTCCATTTGAAGGAATGAGCTCTATTTAATGACAAAGCTCTCTTTATAATAGAGGAGGATTGTAACTCTTTAGATTTTTTGTAATACCATGAACTTTGAACTTTGAACCTTGAACCTTGAACCTTGAACTTGCGAGGTTCAAGCAAATGGTTCAAAAACACAAACTACACCCACAGTATAATGCATGGATTTTTTTTTTTCATTTTCCTGTGCGTTGAACCTTGAACCTGAACCAAAAAGGTTCAATGGTTCTAGTTCAGTGACTAAAAATTACAAAGCCCAAAATTTGAACTTTGAACTTTTTGAACCGACGCGCTTGAACCTACGGGCTTGAACCAAAAAGGTTCAAGGTTCAAGTTCAATGACAATTGTTCTTTTCGGCTGCCATAGAAAAACCTACACAACGTTTTACTCAGAGCTTCATTTCTCATGAAATTTTAACTGTAGAATAAATAAGCTAAGTAGAGCATAACCCAGAAATCATTTTTGCATACGAGACAGAAGACTTGAGATTTAATTGTTTGGGTATATGGGTAAGCCAAAAATAAAACAATTGAAATCTCCCAGCTGACATGGAGTTTGGCCATAAAAACTTCAGCATTAAAATATTAACAATATCTGATTTTTATCTGATTATGAGACTTTAGGCACGAGCAAAAATATAGGGGTAACAACAAGAAAACATTTGGGGGCAACTAATGCAAAAGAGTGACAAGTTGTGAGAATGGTTTGAATTGAATGAAAGTTTGAGATTAATTTATATGAAAATCAAAGGGCACATTGAGAAGAGCATACATGTTTATTCAAAAGAGGATATGGTAAAACAAATTTTGCAAGTAGTCTACAATACTAGTGACAACTATTTGGAATCCAAGGGAATTAACAGACGCATTGATGAAACAGTTAAGACATCATCTATCCTTAAAAAATGCCAGAAATTAAGGGAAACATCAGAAGTTATGGATAAATGTGGCAAAAATATATTGAAGCTACAAGAAAAGACAACTACTTTGATTAAACTTGGTTTTCCTAAGACCGTTGACCCATCAAATAAATTCATTGGAAAAGAAGGTTACAAAAAAAGCATGGAGATAAAAATGAAGTTTGATTTAGACTTGCTTCCTAAGAACACAACTCCCCAAAGCTTTCTGGAATTCATCAAATCATTTACAACTCTGAATGTGGTTTTGGGTGAAACAATGATGTCAAGTCACTCTTCTAAATATAGATTGTTGGTGAAGTTGTAGTTGAATCTCCATAGTTTAATGAATATTGACCTTCCATTAGATGAAGAGTGGAGCACCCTACAAAAATTGGCACAAAAATCTCAATAATCATAGTATGTATTCAACAGTTTTCTGCTTTTGCTCTTAATTTCAAGGTTTTATGTTTTTCCTAATTTGAATTTGGCATCGCTTGAAATAACTTTGTTTTATGAATAGGAAAAAACTAGAACTCTCTATTGCTAATCCAGCCTATGAATCTATGATGCACAATGCAAACCTTCAACTTGTAAATTTGTATTCTCAAATTCTTTCAAGTTTTAATATTTTTGCATTTCTCTATTTCTGATTACTAGGTTTTGGGTACTACTATTATCTAAATTTAATTTGTCATGGCTTGAAATAATAATTAATTTTGAACTCTATTTTTTGAATAGGAGACATGTAGCAGTTGTTAAATTGTTAATCTGTCATGTGATGGCCATGTAAATTTGTGCTGAGTTTGTGATACTGATGGCAGTCAGGATGATATATTAAATGTTTAATGCCTTAGTAATTGATTTTGACGTTGAATCTTCACATGTTGCAAATTGACTTGAAGCTATTGTTGCTCCCTTGTTTCTATAAAAGGGAATTTAGGGTCATTTGCAAAGGGTTCTAAAACTTTGTATTGGCTTTTGCATGGAGAATCACACAGAGTGGTGTATTGAATGAATTGCATCATATGGCTATATTTTGAAAGAATTAATAAAAATCTAAGTTCTCAACATGTCTAAATAAACATCTATGTATTAATAAACACATTATGGTCTTTTATTATGCTATTTTAAATCTAAAAATAGAAAGTTGAAAAATACAATTACAAATCAATATTAAATTCTAATTGCAAAAATTTGACACTCATAAAATATCATCAAGTTATCAACCATAATATTATGGTTTTGTAATATGAATGATGATATACAATAATAAGATTAATGAATACCAATCTCTTATAGTTTTCATTCATCCTCATCAAATTCAGAGCTTTCTTGATTCTTGTTTGTGTTTTCTTCACTTTGAGTCCACATACCTTCGTTGAACTAGAACTCAATGCTACCAGTAGATCCACTACATGAGTCAATAGTCCCACTGGCACTTCGGTTTGAACTGTTTCCCAAAACTCTTCTTTCACATTTGGACCTCCATATTTTCAGTGCCCTATCGTAAGGAAAAGTGTGGACATCATACCTAGATGTATAGAGCCTCAAGCAATTTTCCAAATTTTTGTCTAGTTTGTTTCTTAGCTTTGATTTTATGAATCCCAAAGCACTGAAAACTCTCTCATCTTCCACCGAACCTAATATCATGGTAAGAAATAAATCAACAAGCTTCAAATATTCTGGTATTGAATCACACAACGCTACATTCTCAACTATATATTTCTAAAGCCTTGTTACTGATCCCTCTTCGCAGGGGTTTTCCATTCTACCATATTGTTCCCTCATAGTGTATGAAAAATGAGATGATTTCTCTCTAAGATGATTTTTGTCTAATATTCCATTTAGAGTTACTCCATTCAATTCTCTTGATATGAAAAATTGTTTTATCAAAGTCAATAGCTTACTTCAAAAATTAGCTGCACTATTGAGGCTCCAATATTGAGGAAACACAATAGGCATGGCTTCGAGTAGGTTGTCAGGAGGGAATCTGCTTCTAATCTATGAGGAAAGATCATAGGCAATTTTCTTCGTAGATGTAGTTACAAACTCAACAATCTTGTCGAAATATTCCCTTGTAGCTCTTGCTAGTTGCTTCCTGGGGCGCTTTCCAGGTTCCTCGGGGTCGACGGTGGCATAGAAATGCATTGGTATCTCAACTCCCTATACATTGGCACATACAGCCCCATTTGCACCAATTTGTAAAATGTTATCAAGATTGTTCAAATCTGTGAGTGCCTGCCACTTAACAAATTTTTCATCGGATAGTATTGGTTGATTTCGATATAGATTATCGAGGGTCATGCATGTTAACTTATGTGGTGTAGAATATTCTGCAATATATAGAGCTCTTTTTTGGGTAGCCTTCATAATATTCCTCATTTCCTCTAGCATGGGCAAAATAGTTGCTAAAGTTAAGAGTGTCTCTAGGTTACTTAACCTCTGAAGAGGGTCAGAAAAATTGGGTTGCTCTAATTCATCAGTAGTTGTGTGAAATAGTCCAATCAAGGAGGGATATTTTGAAAAAACTCGATGCACTGGACCATCTAAAGAGATCCATATGGTATCATTATCCTTGAGAAGCTTGTTCCCATTAGTTATTCCATCATCAGATTGTTGAAATTCCATAAATCGCTTGGGACTTTGACATAAGTGTGAGTAGAGCTCTCTGATTAAAATTTCAATTTCTTTTACTGAAGCATGCTTGCTCATAGTTCCAAAAGCAAGATTCATTATATGAGCCATGCAATGAATTGCAGTAATGTATGGTGCAAAAGAAGTTTCAATAATTGTACAAAGACCATTCCTGCGACCTTGCATTACTGAAGCTCCATCTGCTGCAACACATGCCATTTTTTTGGCAACCGTCATGTCATCCATACCTCCATATTCAATTAAACATCTGTTTACTAGTTGAAATAAATTTTCCGTTGTCGCACTATCCTTCATTTTAGCAATAAATAATAGATGAGGTTGGCGGGCATGATTATGTATAGTATAAACATGCATGCATACCCATGAAGTATTGTGTACTGCCATAAATTTATATAAAGAAAATGCAATAAAGTTTGACTCTCTTATTTTTTCCGTTACATCTTCTTTTTCAACCTCAGCAAGACAACTTGCCCATTCCCATCCACTATTTACTGACCAGTGACTATTAGGATAGTTATGAACTATAAAAAAGTGTAATAAACCACTAATTGATGGGAAATCTGTCATAGCATGCCCTCTACTCAAAATATAAAAAACAAAACTTAACTGAACAACTTTTCCCAATTGTTTTAATTGCATTGCTTTTCCAAAACTAGCTTCAATAGAAGATTTAACTTTAGCGGGCTTCATTTGTATTTTCTCATGAAAATAATACTCTTCGATGTTCCTCACTTGCTTACATTCCTCCTTTATTTTCCATCTTATCACTGATTTTTCAACTCCTTCTATCATTTTTTTTTCATAAGCTTTACCCATATGCTTTTCTATGGTGTCAAATTTTAGTTGTAACCTAATTTCCTTATTATGTTTTCAAGTGCAAATCTTACACCTGCATTCTATTGGAGGCTCTCCTTCAATTGTATTCTCCACTAGTTCAATGAATGAATACTTTGATGCCCAATTAATTTGAAAATTCCTCACTAACATATCCCACTCCTGATCCTTTTTTTATTTTTGTTGATCCTTTTTTGATCTGGCTTTTCTTTTCTCCTTCCATGCATTATCATCCATGACATTATCACCCAAGTCGATTATATCATTCCGGCTAACTTGGGTATCTACCAGATAATCTTCTTCAAGATCATCCTAATCTGAGATATCAGGTTCACCAGCATCTTCAACATGTGGTGTAGGTTGTGAATTTTGTACTTGTACTTGTGATGATGTACCTTCTTGATTTTCACCACTATCTTTTCTAAAGACAAAGTACGAAGACAACATTCTATGTTTTGTTGGCCTCTCATGGCCTTCCCCACATTCAGGATTCCTACCCTTCTTCCTGTTTGAATTATCCAGTGAAATAAAGGCTGCAAAAAAAATATCAATTTGTTGAAGAATCAATAATAGACTATAAAGTATAATATATGTTTCATTGGCCCTACAACCTACAATCTAGATGTCTAAGGTCTGAATCTCCCGGCTAACCATTTGGCACTGACGGGTCCCCACTGAATAAGAATGAACTCAAGAGTGTAAATAGATATAGATACATTCAGAATAATATTATAACACTTCAAAAATATGATTGCTCACCTTCAAGTCACTGGCAGTCGCCAATGCAGTCAACAACAATGATATTCCTTGGTCTGAAACTTCACTATTGATCTTAATTTAGATCCTAGAACCCACCAGATTGTGTAGAGATAGATTTGATCTTTGAATGTATTTAGACCAATCCTTATATAGTGAATTCCATGGGAATTCTATATGGTATACAAATATTTGGCCAATCTCGCTTAACTATAACACAACATGTAATTTTCAAGGCGATTATGAATCATCCAAATAATTGGCAAATACAATATAGTTGGAAAAAATTGGGGTGAATGGAGACATAGATTGGAAAAATGTCGGGATAATTGGGTCCTCCTGGCTAACAAATCTTCATATGCCTATAGGTAAAATTATGGTCGTCTATTAAGGCAACCTTAGAGAGTGTAGGCGAAAAAATTAAACTTTACTGTGTGTTCGCCATATATTGTATTGGCGAAATCCTCGCATAGAAACATTTAGTTACATAAAACATATGGTGATCGGGCCGTGAATTTGATGGAAATTGATTATGTTATGGCGACAAGGCTACCCCCAGTTGGTACAAAATATTCGATGTTTCCCAGGTCATCAGCGTGAAAAATTTGCCATTGGCAAATATTCGCCACTAAAGAAATCTCTTCTTGATAGTGGTGATAATGCAATGCTCTTTGTATAAGGCCTTCAATGGTTAATGCAATCAAGAACTCAAAAGATAATAGACAAAATACTAAATGGAACCCTCCACAAGTAGGTTGGATTAAAATTAATTTTGATGGACAAGAGGCAACCCAGGTGAAGGAGGTATAAGATGTATTGCTAGGGATGATGTAGGGAACATAATTGCTCAAGATTCAGAGTATTTAGGAATGACCACCAATAATATAGCAAAAATAAGAGTTGCACTGCTTGGATTACAAATGGGTCTCAAAATTGGATCTAAGAGAATTCACTTAGAAGGTGATTCCTAGATTGTAGTTAATGAAATTTAGAAAAATAGTTCTCCAAATTGGTTGATGGCCAAATGGTTAATCCCAATTCAAGACATAATCAAAAAAATGGAAGACTTCAAAATTTCTCATATATATAGAAAATAGAATTTTGAAGTGGACATACTTGAAAAAAATACAGTTAGAAATAGTTAATTTCCTATCAATTGGTTGTTATAGGAAGTGATCATATAAATATTATTTAATCATTCTTTTTTTCCCGTTAAAATTTGAGCCACTAAAAATTTCAATTTAAAACTTATCATTAATGTTTGATAGGACTATAAGGATGGTAGGTGGAGGAACACTCGGTGATTAGATAGTTGATTGACGAGTATGGGGTTTGATTGATTCATGAATATCATATGGTTAAATCATTATTTTTTGTGCCTAAGATTTTTTATTCAAATTATTTTTTATTGAATTACCAGTTAACATTGGGGTACTTAAATATTTTTAGTATAGTCAATTTGGCACTAGGTGTAGATGATGTCAAATTTGGAGGTGATAAAATGGATTAAAAGCCACAAGGAATCATCATCAATTAATATGGCCTCCTCAAAACTCTATCAACCAAAAGTCATGATGGAAAAGTTAATATTCCCCAACATTGATGTGGGAAGGATAGATAGGCACTCCAAATTTGACATGACTCTTTAAGGTTGATTTGAAGAGGATTAAACTATAGAAAAGGATGGGAGAAGTTTCTAGAAGGAGTTGCTACAAACAAATATTGTTGTCCATTCAACAACCCAAAATTATCTACCTAATGGAGACTCCAATTTATCTGCTTGCAAAGAAGAGGACAATGGTCTTTTTAGAAGAAATCATGGGAAAGAGGTTAAATACCATTCTGAGATACAAACACCCTTTAGTAGTATGCGTGATCAAATCCTTACTAGGTAAGGAATTCATAATGGCAAATCAAAGCTATCAGGTTTATATATATATATATATATATCATCGATTCTTTTGGCTTTAGCATTAGATAGGGGATTAAAAAAAGAAATAGATAGAAACTTATGCAAAGCAATTTTTAAAGCTTACATTTTGGGTGGTTTGGAGGATGTGTTGAGAAATTGTGAGGATTTTTGGATTTCATTGCCTAAAAATTTTTATAATAAGGGGGAGGAAGTTCCAAAATTACCAATAATCCTTTTGGAAGATGAAATGGAATATCAGAAGTATAAGGAGATAGCAATATGAAGTCTAAATTTCCTTTTGAACTAGAGCAACATTGTTGTCAATTCAACACCGGATTGGATCTCAAAATTCATCCAGATTGAAGGCCTAGAAGAGAAGACTCAAGGAATTAGCATGGAAAGAGAAAACCTTGCAGATGATGAAAACATGGATAGTGACACTAAAGGTTAGAAAGTGATTCATCATTCCCCTTTACTTGTGATTTGACTTTTTTGTCTACTTATGTATGGTGAATATGTACTTATGTTAGGTAATTTTGATGTATAGAGGTGAAGTAAAATGGCTAGAAAATAATAGATAGGTTTTTTTTTAATTTATAAAAATCTAGATGCATAAAGCTTAGACTAATCCAGGCCATTTGTAAATTTGTAATTTCTCAAAAATCGACAAGCAAATGAATGTAGTATTCAGGTGCTTGCTCATAATGAGAATAAATTAGAACTACCCACACAGTAGGGAGATACTTTATTTTTAGTTGGAACTCTATGATCATGATGTATATTTTATTTTATTCAAAATGAACGAGGACTTGGCCTTATCTAGTAGTTTAATTATCAAAAAAAAAAAAGTGTTGCTATAGGCAGTGAGCCACCAAAAACAATTAATTTGGGGAATGAGATTGGTCACTCAAACATTTTTCTAATTAAAATTCTCTATATCAAATTCCTCCATAGCCTTATAGGCATATTTGACCTCTTCAAAGTTGTAAAAAAGGTGTCCTAAATAGATTTTTACTTAATCAAAATTTTATCATGCAAGTATTATAATAAATTATATATTTGATAGCTATGAATATTCTTGAATTTCATATTTTTCACATATTATATTTCTAATCTAGAATCTCTTCAAAATTTATGCCAACTATAACAAATCCTTATTTATAGAAATCTTCTACATATTTTGACCAATTTATTCCACTTTACCTTGCACTTATCTATAACTCTCTATAATTAATCATGCCATTGTTCTAAAATATATTAAACTAGGAAAGGGCTTGAACCCTAGTACATAATAGGGTTGAACTCACAAGTACTGAACCCATCAACACCTACAAAGAGTAGCCTCTTTGCAGTAAGAGAGGATTTCCAATAGATCACCCAATCGGTAGGATCAATGATCCAAAGTCCTTGAAAGGCTTACATTTTTAAAATAAAGGGGTTTCGAAAAATACCCCGAAACATGACCTAGATAAAATCCCTTGCATTATTCTAACAACCAAGGAAGCAAGAAACAACCGATGATTTTTGAAAGCCATCTCACAACCCTTTGCCTGAAGGACCATTATGAATAGAGACTTTCTCAACCATGCGTGGAGACCATAGGGAACCAAGGACTTCCAAAAACCATATGATCATAAAAAAATGAGTCCCAACATTAGAAACTAAGTACAAAATAGAAAGGGATTAGAATTTAACCAAAATAATATTAAATGTTTTGAAAGGCATCCCTAAACCTTTAATGAGAAGAAAACCTACATAAGCCATGACCACCTCCATACCTTGAGTAGAAGATAAAATAGCCACAATGACCTTGTCAAACACAAGCATCAAGACTACTTCAATTGGCCCGTCATCAACAAGGTAATAGTCTGTATTCATCCCGAAAGAACCACCAAGCTAAAGGACCAGATTCCATATAGACACACTAGCACCCAGACAAAAAATCATAATCACTCCAACATACACAAACCCTAGAATCCCCTCAATAGGACCATAGATAGTAGTATACATAGAAACATTGAAATCCCTCATGAGACCAAGATAAACATCATTAATGGACACAAAATGAAAGCCCACAACAACACAGGTACCATCCACCTTTAGAGAACATTCAGCCTGAAGAAACCACACACTCCTACTAAAATAAATGCTCACAAACAACCCAGAAGGAAAATAAAACACAAGGCAATACTAGTCCCTACTCAGAAAATTAAGTTCCCACTAGAATAAGGGAGTGAGATGAAGAATGGATAGATAAAGAAAGGCCCCATAAAATCCTCTAAAGCACACAGGCTTGAAAGGGATTCCCCTATAGAAAGCATAGAATCACAAACCCTAGCCCAGACCCTTCCACCTTCTATAAACAATATTTGTTAAAAGAAGACCCAAAACATGGAGAGGGCCAACAACATACCATGAACCACAACCATGTATGCCTCCCTCCATCTAGACCCTATAACAACTACAATAGCCTCCCCAACACATGCCACTATTGGAGAAAGGGAGGGATGCCTAGGTCTGAGGTAAATAGAAGTTAATCATACCCACAAACCCCAAGCCAACTAAAGCTTGTCTTCACCCAATAGCCGAAGAATACCGCCATCGGGACCCCCAAACTAGGGAGAAGCTAAAACCCAAAGAATAGCAACAAGGGAATAGACATAGAAAGCAACCCACAACATAGTAAAAACCAAAGCCATACTCAGCCCAAGATCTGCAACTAAAACCTTGTGTAGAGAAAGGGTAGAAATAGACAGCCCAAAGCCATCCACATCCACCTCATCATTTCCATCCTTTGAATTCAAGTATTCTGCAATGCCTTAATCTCCCAAAACCCTAAAACCACCGCTCGCACTCTCCATACTCAACATTTAATCATGCCATTGTTATCTATTGTCTAATAACGAGTTATAGTCTATCATTCCAAGTTATGTTTTGTTAGTTATGTTTTGTTAGACTTAGGTGTTGGTCTATTCTATAGGATTTGTCAATCTCAAGATTTGATATCCAATAAGATGTTTCCAAGGATGCAAGCATTGATAAAGTAAAAGTAATTATGTAGCATGGGTCCACATATGTTGCTTGATTTTTTTTGGGTGAAAATTCTGAGATCAAGTATGATTAGGCCAAATAATACCATTTTGTGCTTTGGAAAATAGGTAGCGGGAGAAGAAATCCACTTATGATGGTAGTTGACCAATGTGGTCCTCCCATTGTAGTTTTTGAAATCTCTATGAGATCATTTCAATCTCATATTTACTCACATTAGATAGAGGGAGTGATAGAAAGAAACACTTCATGCAAAAGAAAATTGAATGGACCAAATGCAATTTATTTAAAGAGTTTAAACTAGGGTAGAGACAAACAAACATTGTTAACTATACTATTTGATCTATTGATTATTGATTGAATAAAATAAAATTATATCAAATATTTCACTTGACAATGAGGCATAGTCTAATGCAATTTAACATGTGGAAATATTGCCTCTTGATGTTGTCAATGCATGATATTAGAAGAAAAATGAAGGTGGCTATATAGGGGAATTGGGCTCAGTACCTTTACTAACTACTAACGCATGGAGCACAATCATTGGCTAACCTACTATTATCCAAGAAAAAGAAGCACTATGGTGCTACCAAATTTCCATATAGTTTATAATGTGGTTGAGTGGTAAGCACATGAGAGAAGATTGAACTATAAGTAACATAAGATAGTTAGGTTTTGTAGATATGATAGGTTAGCTATGTGAATGTACAAAGGGGATAAGAGGTTTTTTAAGCTCTCACAAATATTGAAATAAGATATTTAGACATAACACATTATGGCATTGATACACAAACTCTCAAATGGTGTATAGGTTATAAGAATAATCAATATAATCAACAAAAACAAAGTTAGTAAGTTAAGATGTGTTAAGTTGTATGATTGTGACTAGCATTAATAAACATTCAAAATGACTACAAGCACACAAATATGGAATATGTATTTGAGGCCAAGGAATTATGAACCAAGGCATGATAGAGGGAATTAAGGCATGCAAAACTATAATGAATGAATATGAAGCTCAAACTAGACAAACATGATATGGTTTCCACACATAATATAGACTGTTGTAACATAACTACACCATGGAGATACATTAGTGTCATATCAAAGAATGAAGCACTTCTAGTAGGGTAGAATGATCAATTTGATGTGGGTCATTAAATTGACCAAGATTAGAGCACAATGAATCATCGTAAAATATCACACTATAGTTGAGAACTTCATACAATTAAATTCATAATTAGCACACGTGTATAAAAATCAAACTCAAACACCTAATGTGAAATCTACAGCTCTAAAATGGCATCCTAATATAGATCATTTAAGATTTGACGTAAACATAGGATGAACAAAGAAACATTAAAAAATAAATAACCTGAAACTGCATCAACAAACAAAATATATATAATAATTGATAAGAAGATCTTATTTTTAAAATGTTACAAAAGACCTTGATTTCTCCATTACAATATTAAAAATTGACAATCTCCAAAATTTATAGGTTCCAATTCTATTTTTATCTACTACAACATTAGTTATAATCCTTGACTTTACTTGCAAAAGAATTTAAATATACATAATAGTATCAATTTCCATCGTTTTTAATAAAATTGAGACTTCAACCAATTGTTATTAATAAATATTTTAGTATAATGAGTAGGTGGCTCCATTGAATTGTCTTGGAAGCGTTCTTTTACATTTACAAACCTAAATTATGATTTTTACATTTTTTTTTTCCAGTGGATTCTTTATAAAAATATATAATAAATTCTCCAATAGTATATAATACACTGCACAATAAAAATATTGTAACACTGGAATATATACTACACTGAATAATAAAAAATATTTGTATTTGACTTATATGTAAAAATGCTGCAACACTGGTACTTGCTTTAGCATTTGGGGAGGTCAGGAGGAGGGGGGATTAAACTTTCCAAAGCACCAGGACCGTTCTTCACAATAAACACAGTATCCAAACCCCATGTTACATGGTCATCAAAGTGACAATGCACGAACCACGCACCTACACAAACGGAAAAATCCTTCAGTCCCCCATACATATTTTCCAAATTTCAATTTCAAGTCCTGTATTATCTCTACAATCATGAGAAAACCGTAACTTTTCTTATTACCTGGATTGTCAGCTTTGAATCTGATAGCGGCCCATCCATTGACGGGAACTCGTACAGTATTTCGTTGCGGCGGATCGACCAGATTGAAAGAGCCCGGATCTTTTTCATTATCATAATTACCAAAACCATCTCCTACAATATAAAAGTCATAACCATGAATATGCATTGGATGGTCGTCTGCTTGGAAAATATTGGTTCCCTGGAACACCACTTGAACTGTGGCATTATAATCAATGACTTTCACCTTTCTGCCAGAAATTGGCGCCCATAGAGTTTTGGGTACATCGCCAGTATAATTATACACAACTGGTGGGTTGGAAGGAAAGTCGGTGGTAAAGATTCCATTAATGCCGAAGTAATAAGCTTGGAGAATGGCAATATCTGGTAGCACAAAAGATACGTTGTTCATGCTGGCAGCTAGTCTGGTATTGTTAGGGCCACTACAGTTACCGCCGATTTCACAAGGACGTAAACCAAGTCCTACGGTTATGATGCTACTGTCGCTTATGCTTTGGGGAACGTTTACTGGATGCTCTTCTGAAGCCAGGCTTCGTAAGGATCGGGTAAATGTGGTCACTGTTGCAGTGTCGTTGTATATTGGAAGCTCTGGACAGATTGGAGTGGCAGATGCATTAGAGCCCACGTAGCTTAAAATGACGGTTGTTGTGGTGTTGTCAAAATTCCCTTCAGGTATAGTAGTGTATTCTTTGGCGGCCATATAGTATTTGGCTTGTGCTTGATTAGCTATGAGAAGAACGTCTGTAGTCTGACCAGATGATAATATCAGTATGTCTGTTCTGTATGGTTTTGTGTAGGAGGCATCCACGGCTACCACTGTGAGATTGTGCGATGCTATCTTCAAGAAGAGGTGATTATTGTCTGCAGCATTGACGATACGAAGAAGGTAGGTTTTTCCCTATTCTACCGAGAAATTTATTGTTCCTGAATACAGAAAATCGCATTGATTTTGATTAGTGAGAAACGGAATTGGGTGAACCTTAGTTATACTCACAGTGCCCGTTTCTTGATTTAATTGCATAGAATTATTCATTTTTAACCCATTGAATCTTACTATTGGGCCTCTCATCCATTGATAATCGAATAGTTGTAGCCAACTGAATCAAAAGAAAAATCAGTACCTGAGCTTAAGCAATTATAGAGGTCTCCCGGCTGTCCATTTATAGTGAAAGCGTCTGAAACATTCGGTAAACCTCCACTCAGTTTTGCTTCCTCTTCGACTTCGACGGGATCACTGTTCCACCACTCCCCTGTTCAATTTTAATTCAAGGACAATCCAGTGTGAGCGCACAAGAGAAAAGTCTGAAAGATGGAGAACTATGCATCATAATCACATTTCCTATTCAAAATCATTCACTCACACTCTCTACAGATAAGGCATGCCACGTAAAACTAAGGCCTTTAGCATTTTTGATTTAATTATGCCATTGTTATTTTAGCTATAAATATGAAGTTAGCATGATATCGATTATAAGTCTATAGACTGAAATCTCTTCCAGTAAAAGTCAAGGATTGAGGGGTATCTATTTTGTCAAATTCAGCAGGGCATAATCTTGGCCTCATCCTTATGATGCCAAAGCCTAGCATTCAGACAAGACTTGACCTTTGGTGGACTCATTTGGAACCATTCAACTTCACCAATAGACCCAAGGGCCCATTGACTTTAAACATAATTTTGTAAGAATAAAATGTAAGGAAATAGTTCTCTAAAGAACTTAGAGAGTATAAACATAATACTCGGAAATGTAATACATATAGTTTGGTATTAAATATTTCATGACGTAGGGAAGTGATAGTATTAAAATATTAAGACAATGATGGAGAGGAATAAATTTGACATGTATAAGGGAGAGGGTCTTATATTTGGGATAGTAGTTGGGCACAATTAGTCTATTAGTGGGGCACTGTTAATCTATTATGGAGTTAAAAAGTGTCATGTCAATACTTATCTGCAAAAATATTCCAATAAATTTTGAAAAGAAACTAATAATGTGATGCCACATTAACACACCAATAAACATGACTTAGTGCACAACTATGGGTTTTACTTCCTTTTGGAACCACTTTGGATACCTTGGCAGAAATGACATGTGATGTCACTTCATATTTGATCAATGTGGACTTAAAACCCATTTTTTATGTAGGAGACTTCACAAGTAAATAACTGTACAAAATTAAAAAATAATTAAAATATTTAAGACAAATTTTGGGAGGCTCGAACATGGCCCTCACCACCATAGGGCCCTCTCCCCTAAATTTAAATTGGTTCTTGTAGAAAAATAAGAAATTTGGATGCTTACAATTAATTGTTGTTTTTAGAGAGAATGTATGAATTTGGGTTAATTTGACAAGTGTGGATTTGTCCATTAACTCATGGATCTAGATACTTGTTGATTGTATACTTTTTCTTGCGTATTCATTACTAAGTTGTCAAGGATTGACATATTTAAAAATATATGAATGAATTTATTGGATTATCAAAGGCAAGTTCTCCTAGGTGAACTCTCTAGAAAATCCAGTATAAAAATAGTCTTGAAAATTAGCATATAGTAAACAAACATAGAAATATCTTACATGACGATTTATAAATAATTTTGCGTCTCAAAAATCAATTTTGTGAATATTCAAAAAATACTCATATTTAAAATATCACAAATAATTTAATTAACAAACCTCTTAAATTAAAATTTTTAACTTTTAAAATGAGTAAGTCTATTTAAGATATAAATTAATTAAATTTTTTTGATTAGAATGATATGAGAAGGGTCTCTTAAATGAATTTTACAAGGAATGAGATTGAAAAAAAAACAAAAAGAGAATAAAACCATATTCAAAATAATAATAAGTAGTAATAAAAAGACATGTGAATATAACTTGATTTTAAAAAATTAAATGGTTAAAGAAAAATTGAAAATGTCATTTTAATAATATTAAAACCTCCTAAATCAATTTTAAAAGATAGATTTCACAATATAAAACTGAAAAAAATAAAAATAAATAAATTGTATTATATTTAATATGTTAACTATTGAAACTGATCTTTATTAATCCTTTTATAGAAAATTTAAAAATATTGAAATAAATAGAAATCACGAACACGCCCCCCTTAGAAATGTTAGTTAGAACTGGTGATTTTCCTATGAAGCATCAAAACAATTATCTTGCATACGGTTCTACTTTCCTTACCTAGAACTATAGGAATCTCAGCATAGGGTTGGGTAAATGGATAAGAGCTGCCATCCTTTGGAAGAATGACCATTGCTCCATGAACTGTTGCACGGAGCCATGATACATGGGCATGCCACCACAACGTTACTTCCTGTCCAATAATGGTGAACGTGTATGTAAATTCCTCCCCTGGTTGGATAGGGCACTGTCTAATGTAACCCGGTCCATCTGCCCACCCTGTACGAATCTGTCTCACTCCATGCCTGAAAATCAAGTTCTTTTCAATATGCTTTAAATCATCAATGGAATTGACAGTCTACAACAGCTATACTTACCAGTGGATAGTGGCGTTGTGCTTGGCCCTGTTATAAACTGTAACATGAAGTGTGTCACCATTTCGGACATGCAGAGTTGGACCTGGAAGCTGTCCATTCACTGTGATAATGTTATATGTGTTACACAGTCGAGTAACATTTGTGGATTCAAGCTGTGCAAATAGAAAAAAGAGGAAAAAATTGTGTTAGATCTCTTAAATAGAAACATGGGTTGGACTGATTCTATGTATAGAGCTCTGCTCTCGATTCTCTATATGATCAACGAATGAAATACCGTTTACTTTATTTGTCAAATCTATTAAATACCGTTTAAACACACAATTCAGATTACATGAAACATCAATAAAAAATTCAATATTAACAATTATTCTGTCTCCTGAGCTTGCCTTTTTCATCGTCATATTTAATGGAAGTCCAAATGAGCAGGTATCAACAAAGATTCAACAAGCTCTTGGATGGATTATAATCAATTTTTTAGTTAGGGAAACACACAATTATATAAAAAACTAATTACAACGAATGTATGGGTATGCAGGTCTGCCCATGCTAGAGAATCAAATAAGAAAATGAATGTAAACAGCAGCACCATATATCTTTCTGAGTAACGTTTTGACATCATTAATGAATTACAAACACCTAAAGTGCTCCTCATTTTAATCTGCAAGTGAAGCTCAAACTCTTTGAATATGAAAAGCTTGCTCTAAAACTTATTGTGTCAAGACTTCTTGCTTAGTCGAGTGGTATATATAGACCAAAAATTAAGAAAGTAGTAGAGAGAAATAGTACGTGGTCGAACAGGAAACACTCAAAAAAATGTCATAGCTGAAGAGTTGCATAAATCATCGGCATTGTAGATCATTTGGTAGAAATATAATGTTCAATAATTTTAACTGTTATTTTGAAGCATTTTATAGTTGATATTGAGATCCACCAATAGCAAATAGTTACTTACAATTGAGAGGGTGCTTTTGTTGCTGTGCATTATACAACGACATATATATTTGTAGATAGCATTCATATCGTAAACGCCAAACAACCGTTGGGCGGCCAAAACAGATGGGGTTGATTGTCCGTCCTGTTCTCTCTCTCTCTCCTTTCTTCAGTCGAGCTTTCAACTCTTCACATTAAGTGAGATGCTGATGTTTGAAATGCAGATACTCTATTCTAACTTTTTCCTTCAATGAAGGGGAACAATTTAAAATAAATAATTTGTTTGAAAATCAGGTTAATAGTAGGTTTGAGTAATTTATGTTTTTGATTAAAGTAAATGAGAAGGGTACTAACTTGTTACATAAAGATAAAGTACATCAGCCATCAAAAGAACAATAGAGTTATACTTTAGTAACTCACAATAATACCACAAAGCTAAATTAGATGCCACAGGGGAAACTGCAACATACTCTTTCTAGGGTTTCTGCTTCTTCCTCAGAACACCTTTGCCCTTAGCAGATGAACCAGAGGGTTCTGATTTAGTCGAAGGTGTCTTCACCAGAGCGGGAAAAGACCCTCTCACCTTTGCTTTGACTAGAGTTGGTGCAGTCTTTTGTTTCTTCGCCTTTTCAACTGCATCCCTCGCAGCTCTAACTTTCTCTCTCGGGTGAACTTCCTCAATGAGGATTTCCTCCACTATCTTAGCCACCTTCCTTTTCCTTGCCAATTTAGTTAACTTGGTGTATAGTTCCATTGATTTTTCTTTGCAAGTTCTGAACCTTTCTTCTTTGGAGTCTACCAAAGTGTTCAATAGGTCTTGTGCATAGGCATCTAAAGTTCATGTGTCAACCTCATAGCCCATAGGCATGATCCACACCATTTGGGGCTTAGCTGCCTCCATGCGACATTCATCTTTATTCACCATAAAATAGATTGTCCCCTCAGATTTATTGACAATTTCCTTCGGGATTCTAACCCTTTGCATCATCTTGTCCTAAAATGTCTTGCAGAATGCCCACAATGCAGCATTTTGATTGTCCCTAATCCCAAGATTATCAAGACCCTGCTTTATCTGTTGGACCATTGGTCTATCAAAAGCCTACTGGAAATCAAATCCACAAACTTATTCTTTATCCACCTGTTAGCAATGCATAACAAAAAAGATCATAAACAAGCAATAAATAAACCACAGATCCACAAGACCAGATTTTTTACGTGGAAACCCAAAAAGGGAAAAACCACGGTGGGGCTGGAATCTACAATATTCATATACTATGGCCAGGAGTACATAAATATTACATAGATGGGAAATGCACTTGCATTCAGGATCACTCCCTAGAGCTCACTACTCAAATACAATAACCCAAAAGGCTACAACCCTTAGGGAAGTCTCACTAACTTACAATTTGATTACAATGAGGAAATGCAATAAAATGAACTTTGAAGTAGCATCTGACAATGCGTGAATAAGTTTCGGTCAACCAAAAATTTTCTGACTATACTCGCTTTGCAAATACTCTATTTATGTCTCAGTCAGCTACCGGATTATCTATGAACCAAATGCGCATGTGAAACTGCGCTCAATTGCACCAAAAATGGATCACCACAATTGTATTACACCAAAAACCAATCACCAAATCAATCTTATATATCCGGTCTTACCAAAAATGATGTCCTCCAAGTCGGCTTCAAGAAGTGTAACGTTTAGGTTCAAGTCGGCTTCAATATTTAACAAAACATAGCACCAGAACAAAAGAGTATAATCATAGGCTTCCTAAGGATCTTCCCATTCACCAAGATTAAAAAATCAATCACCAAAATTACCGCAATCATAAGAAATCTTACTGGACCAAAACATCATCGGGATAGCCTTGTTTTACCAGATAACTCTTTCTTTCAGATAAGATAAATCATGACTGTTGATTCAAATTTCCAAAAAGAGTTGCCATCAATGACAACCCTAGACCAATAAGCAACTACAGGAAGTCACCGGATGAGTCCCAATTGCTAACAATTATATCCCTACATTCCAAAATATAGTTCAAAATTACCAATCCTCTTGGGGGTTTCAAAGTTGTTATAATTTGGGTAGGGTTGAATCTAAGTCTAGATATTTCCTCCTAAGTATTCTAACCCATTTCTAGTTCCCATCAATGTATAGCTTCCATACAAGTTTAGCTCTCATGGCCAAATTCATGATAGACAATTGTCTGATCCCTATCCCACCAGCCTCCCTAGGGAGGCAAATCTCATCCCAAGCCATCAAGGGAATCTTCTATTGCTCTCATGTGCCACTCCAGAAAAAACTCCTCAAAATATGGATTAATTCATCCTCTACAACCTTGAGGAGTTCAAGACACGTCATTGAGTAAATTGGGATATCCGAGAGCACTAATTTGTTCATTAACAATCTTTTGGCAGGAGATAACCATTTACCTTTCCATGCCTCCATTTTTTTCTTAGAGCTATATATTAAGTTCTCATAGTAGCTAATCTTGTTTGTTCCCATAAATAGAGGCATCCCCAAAAAGTGGCCCGGAAAATTTGCTACTCTCAAATTCAAAATCATTGACAAAACTCTCTACAAACTAGGTTGTGCTGAGAAAGAACACTTCCACTTTTCTCCAATTTATGCTCTACCATGATGCCATGTAGCACTCATCAAATAAAGACTTTATGGACCTACCTTCCCTCCTACTTGATTCTCCAAATAAAAAAGTGTCATCTATGAATTGTAGATGGGTGGTATTGTCAATTCCATTTTCAACAGTGATACCTTATCACCTACCTTCTCCTCTTAGAGTGGTTATGCTTCTACTAACAGATTCCATAATGATGCTGAATAGAAAAGGGGAGAGTAGATCTCCTTGTTTGATACCCCTAGTCGAAGAGGAAAAACTATGAGCCACACCATTTACAAGTATTGAGAAATTGTGGGTAGAAATACAATTTCTAATCCCATTAATCTAGTTCTAATTAAAACCAACCTTTCTAGAACTACAACTAAAAACTTTGTATCAACCAAGTCATAGGCTTTCAGAATGTCTAACTTAAGAATCATACAAGCATCCAAGGCCTTTCTTGCTAAATGAATAGTCTCATGAGCTATTATGATACCCTCAACAATTTACCTCCCAAGTGCAAAACCACTTTGCTTATCTGATATAATTGCTTTGAGAACCTTCTTGAATTTGTTTCAATGATCTTCGTGACAATATTGTATATTGTATTGCATAGAGAAATTGGCCTAAAATCACCCATCTCCTAGGAGTTTTTTTCTTGGGGATAAGAGATAGTAAGGTATGATTCAAATCTCCTAGTATTACCATTCTCTTCCTTGATTCTTCTACAACTAGAGTCAAATTTCCCCCCACAACGTGCCAATTTTTTTGAAAAAACTAGCCGAAAATCTATCTAGGCTTGGGGCCTTATCTGGGTTTAATTGGAAAGTGAATGCCCTAACTTCTTCCTTCCCAATTTTTTGGTAAAGGGCCTCATTCTGCCAAGCATTTATTATTGTGGGCATCTAGTTTAGGATTTTTTCTCTCTATTCTCTATTCTCCTGCACTTCCTTGTTTAAGATGGATTCAATAAACTTGATAGCTTTAGAGTTAACCTCCTCTAATGTTTGTACCATCACTCCATCTTCTTTCCTAATCTTTGCAAAAAAAATTTCTTTGATTGGCTACTATTGTCCTGTGAAAATATTTAATATTCCTATCTCCCTCCCTTAACCATGTTTCCCTAGATTATTGTCTCTAAAATAATTCCTCCTTCCTTAATAGTTCCCCTAATTCCTCCTTCAATGCTTTCTTTGTCTCATATTCTTCTATCCTCACCCCTTCCTTTATGATTTTTCTATTGAGTATCGCCAAATCCTTTTCAACTCTTTTTGTTTTTTATTATGTGAATATGCTTTGGAAATGGGACTTATTCTAGTCTTTTAGTTTAGACTTCACATAGCTCAACTTCTTCCTAATTTTAAAAAGGTTAGATTGATAGCCAAATCTGATGTCATTGTACCATTCGGCCACCAAATCTGCTAATTTTCCATCCCTTAGACTTATATGTTTTCAAATTTGAATGGGTTTCATTTTGCACGGTTATCTGAGTTGATAATGAGTTGCACAGGGTAGTGGTCTAATCTCGAGAATGATATAATTGATGCTCCATGTATGATTTCTTGCCCCTCTCAATCATCAAGTAACCAAAATCTGTTGAGCCTCTTTGCAATTCTCATGAAGCCACAGCTTTTGTTTGTCCAGGTGAAAGTCCCATTTTTGGTTATCAAATTATTCGATTGTTTAATATTAATAAACCTTTAAAAGTCCCTCTTATATTATCTGACATTACAGAGATCTGTCACCATAATTCCCTCTTGCCAATTGTGGTTATTGGTCCCTATATATTTATTATGAAAATATACTCATTTGTTTGTAGTATTCTAAACCTCAAGGTGATCCATTTTCTCCAATTTTCAATCACTTCTCCCTTCACAGTCAAAGGATTCTACAAAGCTCTCATACCATTGGAGGCACCTTCTACTTTGATAAAATGCCCCCTCCATCACCTCTAACATTTTATTCTTCTATCACTTTCGTCCCTACTGCACTTTGTCTCTTGTAGTAACCAGATATCGGTCTTTATTTGATCTATTATGTACTGAATAAGGCTCCATTTATGTCTTATGTTTAAGAGCCTAACATTCCACATTATGACCTTCATTTCCCTTGGGAAATGATAATATCCTTCCTTAGTATGATTTTTCTCTATCCTACTGCATTGGTAGCCATCATTAGCTTAATTTAATTGGTTCTTGGTCCTCTTTTTCCTTCTTTTTTTTAATATTAGGTTGTTTGATTTTAGAGTGTGATTGTTCTAGCCCCCTTTCTTCTACTGGATATCCTTACCATTCAAAATTGCATATCCATGAGATGGTAGCTAATCACTCCTCTTTTTGTGTTTCCCTTTCCATGGCTTTCTTGTGAGATTTACCTCCCATGGAATCTTATTGGTGTGCTTTTTGCTTCATTAGCCATCCATTGTGCCTACCCTCTAAATTTTTTATTTCGTGAATCTCCCATACCTCAATTGGTTGTTTTCGTTATTGTGTTTCAAAATTACACCCTTGCCATATTTCCCTACTTCTGTTTTCCCCACTTGCAACCCTATGTGAAATCCACATTTCTAATCCTCCCTCTGATTTGTTGTAGCCACGGTAGCTCCATTCCTTTTTCCCAATTATTCCATGAGTATAAATTTCAGTTTAAGATATCCAACCTAAATGATTATCAATTATTTATGAAACAAGTTACTATTTCTATTAATATTTTTTTCCTATATGATTCCACTATATAGAGATCCAACTTCTTGTTGATACCCATGGGTATGGTTTTTTAGAATGATTTATTAAGTTAGATTATGAAATGGGTCCTAAATGGAACCCAAGATTATGTAGTGTTGTCTTCGCTATCAAAGATTCCATTGGGAAGGTTATTACATCACTACTAAAATTTTCCTAATTTGAAATGAATTATGAGGTTGAGGATCAAACCTTCAATTAGGTTTTGAATTGATGATAGTTGACATTCCTTAAATTATTATCAAATGTATCTCTCTAATAATTATAAAATCCTTCAAAAATAGACCAAGTATGAATAAGAGAGTTAATCAAATTTTAAAGAAGGCCTAGAAATTTTGGGGGTTGATTTCTTTATTTGAAATTGAACATTATTGACAAGAGGCCAACAAGAAGACAATATTGTAGAAATTATGCAATTAATCAAGCATATGATTCCTTAATGGAGATTTCCATTCATGCCTATAAGTTATGAAATTCAAAAGATGTAATTAGACAAGAAAAAATAAGTCCAAATGATCTATATCATTAAGGGGAGTTTCTATACCTATGGGTTTCCATGACCCACTCTAATGATTTATATATTGTTATGTATATATAATATCATTTCTATTTTTTTGATAGGTAAATAGCTACAAAGGGGAAGCACCCATCGTATTAATATAAAGGATTTTTACATATATATTTTTTGAAATAAGCCTAGGTTTCCTACTACTGTGTATACCTATTATCACCAAAATGGGTCAAGTACCCATGTATTACAGCCGAAGAAACCCAAAAACTACCTTGGAGAGAAGTCCTACTATCTAACGAACATCCTACCACCCTATATAGTAGCTAACCATAATTAAAAAATTCAGGGCTACTGCATAATAGCTATACTAGAAAATAAAATAGGAGAAAAAACTAGAGCATAAGGCTCAAGCAGAGCCAATATCTGCCTCCTCAGGACCGATGACCTCTAGATCACTGCCCTCCTCCTACTGCAAGCTCTTCTCATGCTCTTTATCTTTTTGAATCAGGACTGATCTCAACACCATCGGGAACTCCACTTCACAGTCTATACGGGCTTCAGAATCTACCATTTCTTTCGGGAGTCGCTCATCATCCAGGACCCACTCTTCACCGTGACCAAACCCCCAATCATTTTCAAGTTCTTCCTCACCATTTTATTGAATTCCTATGCCTTGTCTTTCACTTAGACTCTCCACCAACACATATTGTCTCATCTATCCCTTGCTAAAGATAGGAAGAATGCTAATAGCCTTCAGCAAGAAAGAAATATTACGGTCCTTCCCATCCCATTTAGCAATGAGGCTCTCCTGATCTAAGGCTTATACCACCACAAACTTCTTGACATCCACTCTCACTCACAGAGACATATAGTAGTTTTGCGATAATGAGGTGCACAAATTGGCATAAACATTATCCAGGATTGTATCAATTTCACCAAGGAAGCAATGCCTGAATATCATTTGAGTCATTTTCTTGACTTGTTGCTTTCTCACCCCCATATAAAATAGCATGGCGACAAATATGGCAAGGATGTCTGAGTTTACCCAGTAATGGTGATAAGCTCTAAGAAAAAACCCACCCAAAATCCTTTTCACAACATGCAGAATGAGAGGATGCTTCATGGCCGTAACTGCTAATAGCCTCTTGCCAGAGATTTCCCCGAAAAGGGCCATCTCTTGCTTGGTAGACTCCAACATAATAGGCATATCCATCCCTACCTCTACTATCACACATAACCCAACCACTCTGAGCTAGCTTAACTACACCAAGAAGTGTGAAAAAATAGAAATGGAAGGTCTATAAATAGATCCATCCATACAGTCTCATGATCGCCGAAAAGAAGTGGTATGTCCGAGCACTTCTATCATTAATGATCTCTCATGCCAACCAACTCATAAGTCATCCCAATTGTAATGATGATGATATAGGATATATGGTTCATACAAAACATGTCAAATCAAACCTATTCATATGGGTAATAACGAAGTTTAATGATCCCGTTGTCAGAGAAAAGTGAGGGAGATGTGGCATGAGGGAATATAACCGGATACCCAACTAAAATTATGATGTAATGATAGTACCATTGAATTATGAATCTATAGACAACACCACCACTTTTGCTAAGTTACCTGCCATCACATTGCCTTCCCGATACATGTGGTTGATGTGAAAATCATCCAGTTTGTCCAACAGGGATTTGATTGGTCGAAGCCATTGATTGAGAATCTAGCTTGAAATTTCAATCTTTCTAATTGCATTTACCATGTTTAAGGAGTCACCCTCCAAGAGGATTTTTCAGGCCCCCCTAGTGACCCCCACCTCGAGGCCATGTAATGCAGCCCGAAACTCTGCCATATTATTTGTGGTATGTCCAATGTGCTCTGAAACTTCCTCCAAAGAATTTTTAAATTCATCCCTGATAACACACCCAATGCCACTAGGGCCCAGGTCCCCCAACAAAGCCGCATCAAAATTTACCTCAGACCCAGCCAAGATCTGGAGCATTCAACTGAATTGGGGGTCTAGAGTTAGGTGGGAGGTTTCTGAAATTACTTCCAAAGAGAGTGGGTACTGAGAGGTTTGGAAAGGTGACCTTCAATCTACAGTCCCACCTTGTATATGTGTTCTTTTTCAAAGTCTTCTGTTTGGTAGCTTCATTAGTTAGTTCAGTCAATTGGGATTCAATCTTTTGACAAAGGACTCCCGAGTCCATGGGTTTATCTTGAAAAATTCTTTGGTTACACTCCTTCCATATTTCCCAAATCAAGAGGGATGGGAGAATCAGTGATAGGTCCCCAAACACTACCTTTGAGGACCTTTGTGGCCACATTCTAAACCATTCATTGATCGCTGCAGGGAATGGGTAGTAAAAAAAATAGTTTTTGCATGAAATAACACTAACACTTGTTAAAAAATTCACATAACATATATAAGTGATATACCGACTCTGAATTCTTCCCACATAGAACACATTTGCTGGGGCCCTGAACTCCACATTTCATAAGCCCGTCGCTAGTCATAATTTTCTTATGCGGTGGCATCCAGGCAAAGACCCTACCTTTCGAAAAACAATGCTTGTTCCACAATAGTTTTGACAGCCATTCTTGGTTAATTCTAGTCGCTTCTTTGATCTCATGGCCTAGGCTAACCTTGTAATTTCCATCTTTAGATCAACACCATCGAATAATGTCTTCCTTCCTAGATGGGATGATCATACGACTATTCAGAATGTTGTTTAAGCTACCTTTTTGTTGTTGATCCACATCTAAATTGTCAAGAGACCGCCATCTCCACTTTTTTACTCCATTCTGATGATCTATCTCTCCAAAATTACTAACCTTGCTTCCCCATATTCGAGTTGTCTCCTCCTTGATTTCATTTAAACTTGGGAGTGAACTCAATATCTCTCCTCCTCCCCATGAATCATTCCAAAAGGATGCATTCTATATGTTTCCAATTTCCCAAGTAACATGTTTGCTGATAATATCCATGCATTCCAATATGTATTTCCAGATTGTTGAACCTGAGAGGGTTAATAGTCGTAAGAATTCTTTTTGGCTCAACAAAATCTAGATATTTGTTCTTGAGAATTCTAGCCCATTTTTTCTCACCCCCACTACAAATGGCCCATACAAGTTTTGAACCCATGGCCAGGTTCATTAAAGATAATTGGTGAATACCTGCACCTGCCTATTCCTTGGGTCAACTGATTTTCTGCCAGGCAACCAACATAAACTTATTTTGTTCTCCTACTTCATTCCACATAAATTTTCTCATGATCTGGATGAGGTCTTCTTCAACAGATGTAGGGATTTTTTAGCATACCATTGAGAATACTGGGATCGTGGCTAATATTGATTTGATCATGGTGATTCTCTTGACCGAAGATAACCACTTGCCCTTCCAATTTTCTAAATTGGCCTTGCATTTTGCATTCAACATGTCCCAATAGCTAATCATTTCTTATTGGTCAAAATAGTGTCATAAAGAATTCATTCTACATAAATATTACTCTAATTTGTGTTCATTTATTTTAGAGATTTGTTACATTGATGATAAATATACTTATAGTTATAAAGTTAATATTGGTATTCCTATAACACGGTAATGATCAAAATCACAATTAAATGCCAATTTAATTGTAAGTTAATAATAGATAACTTGGAACCCTTCAGGAGAGTTACCCATTCAGAGGAGTGGTGGTTGTTTGACCAATCGACCAGCAATATCATCCATGTTGGTGAATGCACTTCTGTTATTCTACAAGCCCTGCGTGGTAATTAGTAGTAGATAGGCTTACAAGGGATGAAATATGCCATTTTTAACTCGACATTTTATGTAATCTTTTTAAATATTAATATAAGGTACTATCCCCATACTTGATAGCACTTACCCAAAAAAAAAATAAAAAAAAATAATAGATAACCTCTTAACCTTCTATGAAAAATAAAAAATCTAATATTGTTTAGACTAAATAATCATATCCACTTCAAAACTTTTTGTTTACCTTAAAAACTAAAGAACAAATCAATTTTTATGGATAAATTTTATATTAATACACATGGCATAAGCACAAGCGAATCACCTTAGTTGAAAAAATAATCACACCATAAATAAACTCAAAACTATCAACAATAATAAGTTGACTCCTCAAATAAATAATTATCTATTAATTTTTGTAATATAATTTTCAGAAATATTAAAATATTTTGATGTTTGTTTAAGTTGATAAGAATATTCAAATTCAACTTTTATTTCTAAAATATATGTCTACCTAACAAAATTAAAATGTAACATTTGAATAACAAAACTTATGGATTGATGTTCTTCTTATTGTGTGTTGGTTTAATAATGTTGCCAATGTTATAACCATCAAGATTCAAATTCTTGTTATATCATTGTGATTGCAGATTTGTACCAACATTTTACGTGAAACTAAAAAACATGTAACATTACCGATCACAAAATTATCTGACACTTATGATAGAAAAAAAGAAAAGAAGGAAAACATATGGAATGTGAGTCTGGCATGCATCGTTTGATGCTATTGTTTTAACTGCTGAGTTAGATATCAATCGCAACTTCTAGATCTGAATTTTGACTTGTAGATATTCTCTTCTTTTCCAATCTCTCATACAATCACGACTTGTAGATCTCAATCGTGACTTGTAGATCTGAATTTGTCGTGTTCCAAATTAGGAACTGTTGATAAGATTTCAGAGCGGTGTGATAACAGTCACATTTTTGTATCTTCCTCAAACATAATAATAAATCGATCTGTGTAATAAAAAATTTCATAACAGACCATTGTCTCTACGTAATGACAGGTTTACAAGTTATACATTGTTTATAATTTGGTATATAGTACTCCGACTTTTCAATCTTGAGATATGATCTTAATATTTGGATCTATGTTTCATCACTTTACAAGTCAATTCTATAATGCCAATTTAAAATGTAAAATTATTTTTTGTTAATATTAGTTATTGTGAATCTATCTAATGTATGGTTGTTCGTCTGAATGTTATGTTATGTATTTAAAAGTATTAAGTCATTTATTTGAAATCATTTAAAGATCATCTAGAGATTTTCTTGAAATAACTAAAAAGATTGAAGAGCATTATCAAAGAATTACATCAACTCACATCATCTTTGTTTGTTATTCTCAAATCTTTTATTCAAATTCATGAAATTAGTTTAACTATAAATTTGACTAAGGAAAATGTGTCACTCACAATTAAATAGATTCCAAAATATTATCTTAGCACCACAGGTCATTACACAAGTTCAAATACCATAGTGATTATTACAAGAAAATTCCAACGATCCATTTTTTGAATGACCTATTACATATTAAAGGTTTAGGTATGAATGTTAGGTCCCTATGAATGAATTCAAACTAGAGATATAATTATTTTATAACTATCTAATCAATCACACAAGTATGATTTATTGCTAACAAATTAGCACTATTTTCTTGACATTATAATATCACTTTTAAATTCATATGATTTTCATATTTATTATTTTCACCCATCTCATTATCATATATTAGATTTATTTATCAATTATGTAACTTTATTTAGCATATCTAGTGCCTAGTTGTGGTATATTTTATGTATGATGCATTTCTTTCATGAATATAGTTACTCTATCTAATTATGAGCTCAATTTAATACTTAAAGTAATCAATCAATAATATTTCCATTTTGTAAGTTTTTTAATTGAACATAAATAACAAAATTAATTAAAAAATAGAATAAAGTAAACTTGTTTCTTTATTATGATCCATATTATTAAAACTAATTAAATATGGTTAATATATATAGTCAAAATTATTAGCTATAATGGTGGAAATTCATCTTTGATCTATTTCCACATTTACATATATGTAGATATTCTAAGGAAATGTTCATACAATGACACATTTTTTATTAGTTTGAGATAGTGTCAACATATTTTTGTAGCTACAAATTACACATTTATACATATATATATATATATATATATATATATATATATATATATATATATATATATATATATATATATATATATATTTGGTCCCACATACATAGCCTTGCTAAAAACTAACCCTATTTTTGTTTCTTATTCATGTAATTAAGTGCACAAAATGATCATCCAAATAGCTTATCTATTTGATTTTACTTAATAATAAATTTTAATCCGAACCTATTGAACATATATTAAACATGATTGTCTGAACTAGGTTATATTAGTTGTCCAAGCTTCATCCACATAAACTTGAGATCAAAATTAAGTATTAACCACCTAGCTCCATTTTACAGTTTGGTCCCATGATTTTTGTGTATGAACATTCATTATTGGTGATATATCCATGTATGAAAGACATCAAATTTCACTCATTTGCATAAGAAGAACATCCTTGAATATCACAAGAATAATCAATCACACTTGCACTCAAATCAATAAATTAACTATCATATCTAATCACATTGATTCTAATGCACTTAAACCACCTATCAATCATTTCAAAATTTACTTCCATGCTTTATTATTATCTTTACAGATATTTTTATATACTACTAGCTTAGTGAAAACCTCAAATGATTGTAATATTCTCGTAGTAGATACTTAATTTATATTTTGCAAGGAAATATTCAAAGGAAATCGTAAAATGGCTTAATAGATGAAAAGTAATTTTATATTCAAGAACCATATCTAGAATTGAAAAGGTGCCCCAATATATAGAATGGGAGAATATTTTGGTTCACATACACATGATTTCCTAGCATATTTAATAATTCTAAGGTGCAATAATTTTTTTATCCCCACCAATTAATACTTAATATTTAGTTGTGGAACTATGCATTTTCCCTCATTAATAAATATTCAAGGTATGGATATGATTTCCATCTTAAAAATATCTAATCTTATTTATACTATTTTTTTCAACCTAGCACATAGTATTTAAAGGTAGTTTTTTATTCAAATCATCTTTATTTCTCTAATAGGCCCAATTAATCCTATTTTTCCTTTCAAATTTTAGAAATAGAAAAAATAACCTAATACATAAATGTTAATAAATTTTTGATCTATTATTATTTGCATATCTAATAATTTAGCAATTATTTACCTATAATATTGATTGATGTATCTATATACTAGTATTTGTTTTTTATTTATATACTTTATCTTTTTTAGCAACCAACAAACCCTTAATTTGAACTAAGGTTTATAATTTTACCAGGATAATATTTCGAGCCATAAAATATCATATAATATTTTCATGACATTCTATTTTTTGTATTATATATGGATTCCCATGGTCGATATCCTTAACTTATATTAACTCTTCTATATGTAGCTTTTATGTATATTGATAGAATTTGTGGACAACAAGAAAACTTTGTCTAAGGAAATATTATAATGACTATTTATATTATTTTGATTCCTTTATAGACTTTCTTATCACAATTCATTAATTTTTTTATCTCACATCTCCATGATCATGACATTTGAAATACATCTATAGAGACTAATAATAATGTTCCTAATTTTTTTGAGATAGTTGACTTGAATATATTTACTTCATATGATTTGTCTAGGGTTGAAGACATAATGTCAATTTTTATCGTAATCTTACATGACATCTTTATTCTTCTTCTTTGTCTAACTCTTAATTAAAAAATGATACCCCTTACACCTTATTAGAATATAAAGATAATATTGCATAGAGTAATAATGAATATTATGATATGATTTAACGCATGTACCATGTTCCATAAATGATAATGTGATTTTTAGTTTGATATTATGTATTTACTGCATATGATTTGTCTAGGGTTGATGCCATAATGTCATTTTTTATTGTAATCTTACATGACATCTTTATTCTTCTTCTTGTTCTAACTCTTAATTAAAAAATGATACACCTTACGCCTTATTAGAATACAAAGTAATATTACACCAAGTAATCATGAATATTATGATATGATTTAACACATGTACCATGTTCCATAAATGATAATGTGATTTTTAATTTGATATTATGTATTTATAATGACAAATATAGTTTTAAACATTCTATTGCTTATATTTTTACATATCATTGTATACATTTATTTCACCATTATATACTATATTATTTTCTATATGATAGTATGTTGTGCATGATTTCCACCCTTCTACAAATTATGTGGGAAACCTTTGTGATCAAGGTACCTTTCATGACATGCTAGGTGAGGATAGATCCTCACTATGCAATAATATTGTATTTTTGTATAACTTACCTCAATTTATTGATGAAAAAATTATAATTTTGAAATGTTGGAAAACTGGTTGTTTCTAGCTTAGGAATGCAAACTAGGAACCATTTTCCACTTGGGATATCATTTCATTAGGGAAAAATTAGTTAGGATCAACTTTGGTTCCTTAGGAGAGCTAAGCACTATAATAAATTGTTTCAATTTTTAACTTGATATGATTGGATACGATTAAGTCTAGAAATGATGGATAATAGGAAATAATCAGCATATATAGATAAATATATAATTAAAAATAATCTCAAAAAGCATAAATATAGAATTGGAATGTAGAAAAGAACATGTCATTGAAATCTAGGGCTAAAATAGTTATAATATGGAGCTATGCGCTATAGTCTAGATAGGTGTCTTACAAGATGGGAATTAGGGTCTCAAATTAGGAGGTTGTGTAGCTCTCCCTCTCCAAAAATTAGTCAGAAACTATTTGACTATGGAGCTAGCCAAATTTGTCTTGAGGTTTTCACGTACTTCAAATTTAAAATTGTGTCTCTCAAACTTCTTTACATAATTTTATCACTTTCTATTTTCTACACACAAATAGAGGGACATTGTTGTGTTGTATAGATGTTTGGTAAGTAAAACACTAGGTAGGAATTATCCTCCACTGTAGAAATGATGATAATAAGAGAGCTTACCCAAGGTAGGGAAGAGACTAAAAACCCTAAGTAAATGTTGAATTAAAAATATATTACCTTAGGCTTGATAGTGGTGGTAATGAAATGCTCTTTGAATAAGACCTTCAAGGGTTAATGTAATAACATGACATGACAAGATATAAAAGGATAAGTCATGAAAACATACTTGCACATAAGTTCTTTTAGCTTGTTGTACCATAGTGCTTAGATTTGAAGATACTTTCTAAAGATTGAAAGTGGTTAATAGTTCTAGGATGCTTAGGTATGGAAGTAAAATAGAAAGGATGCCTTCATATAGGGTTCACAAGGTTTTTCTTATTTTAGGGCACCTTCCAATGATAACATCAAAAAATTAGGATCAAATAAAAAATGGTGTAAACCTGCACTTTGACACATTTGACTTTGGGCAATTTTGATGGTTAGGGACTATGGTGCTAGGTTTCATAGTCCACTACAAATATGATGCTAGGTTCTATAGTCCATGAAGAAAAGGGAAAAACAAATCTATATGGAAAGTGCACAAGCCTAGGGCATATGATCTAGTCACTAAATAAGCATATGATGAAAGTTTGGTAGCAACAAGGCTAGAGAGTTATGGAAGGGAATATTAGTGGAAGGTTCAAAAAAGGTATGTGAAATTTCAAATGGGTTACAATTTATGATACAAAATTTAGCTCCCAATTTCGTAGGAATATGAACTTATGTCCATACTCATGGTAAAGTAGGACTTGAAAGATAGAGAAATTTGAGCAATGAAGAGAAAGACTAATAAGAGATAAGATGTTACTAAGTTTGAAAGAACAAGCCCCCAATATTAAGATCAACCAAGGATGGATACTTAATACACATAACAAAATAAAACAAAAGAAAAATAAAGGGAAACACACAAGAGGGGTTAGTATTTAAAAAAGGCTCCAAGTCAACTAGTTGAAGAGACCTTGATAATAAAAATATCTCATGTTTTAATATCATTCTAGAATCTTATTGCAAGAGTACACGTGGACTTATAGAAAGACAAAGAGAATATACCAGTTTATTCTAGACAAGTAACCATTACCAAACAAGTAGCAAGGTATGCTATGCTATGCATTCATGTAAAAAATTTTAACCATGAATTAAAATACCCAACAAGGTGCATTATATTGGGTGATTCATGCGTGTCATGGATTCTACTAACTAGAAAGTTGAATTATTCTATATGATCCATGAAAAAGAGGAAAGAGATCATCGAACTTACTAGACATAAAGGTTTGTTATATTGTGTGATCTATGTTAGAAAACATTATAAAATGATACCTCTATTTGCTAGGCAATATAAAAATGTAACTAGAAAATGGGTGCTCCAGTGTACACCAAACACCAATATTAAAAAATAAAAACTTTATTCATTGGGTAATTTAAAAATATCAACAAAAAAATGAGTGTTGTAGCATGAACCAAACACAAAGACTATACAACAAAACCTCTTTTTGATAGGTAGTTTAAAAATGTGACTACAAATTGGATGCTATAGTATGAACCGAACATAAAGACTATGAAACAAAACCTCTCTTGGTAATCTAAAAATATAGCTACAAAATGGGTATTGTAATCACACCAATAACATGTAACAAGGAGGCCTTATATGCCCCACCTTAAGATGTCAACATATTATTATGTTGATATCCTAAGGGAGATAGCTAGATCCATGTTACGGATAAAAACACCTTCAACACCAAGGACATATACCTAACAAAAAATGCATTTGTGTCAAGCTAGGAAGAAGATCCTTGTATAGAATATTGTTATGCCTTGCATACAAACCCCATCATTTTCTTTGATTTAAAAATGTTGGTCCTCATTTTTGTCTCTTGTTTGTCTTTCTTCTTTTTGTTTTGCCATTTTGTTTTGATCACTTCAAGACCTCGAAACCCCGGAGTTACGAGGTGATCTTTGTTTTATTTTTATTCTATTTTGAAACCCCGGAATCTTGGAGTTCCGAAATGGTATCTTTTCTCTTTTGTTTTGTTTTGGTCTATTTTGAAACCCCGAAACCTTGGAGTTCCGAAATGGTTTCATAGTCCCTTTGTTCTTTTTTTCTTCTTTTTCTGTCAGGACACTAGAACTTCAGAACCCCGAAGTCTCGAGGTCCTCCCTTTTTGTTTTCTTCAAGACCCTAGAACCTCGGAATCCTGGAGTTTCGAAGTCTTGTGGTTTTTTCCTTGTTGAAGCCTCAAAATCCTAGAGTTCTAGAATACTAAGCTCTTCTTTTCCTCTCATGTTCTCCTTGAAACAATGAAACCCTAGAATCCCAAGCTTGTTTTGTGTTCCACCTCGGAACTCTGGAACCCCAGAATCCCGAGGTGTGTTTTTGTGTTTTGTTCAAAGCCTTAGAACCTCGAAACCCCAGAGTTTCGAGATTATCCTTATTTTTTCTTGAAGCCCCGGAACCTCGGAATCCCGAGGGCATGTTCAATGAGGTGGTACAGTCACAAAGGAGGGAGTATAAATAGATCGAAATGAATGATTTTCATTCATTTATGTAATGTACTTCTACGGAATTTGAGCTCTTCCTGCTATGCATTTCATCTCCTCAGTTGTCTATTTTTTCTAGTTCGTCGCCTTTTCAAGTTGCTTTCCTTTGTTGTGTTTCTTGCTTTTCTCATTTTTTATGCTTATTTTAGTTAGGGTTAGATTAGATTTGCATGTTTTTTAATAAATTTTTGGCCTTTTTCATTTTTTTTTGCCTCACCAAACCCTAGTCTCTATACTTCAGTATCTTGGAACCCTGAAATCTCGAGGTATCCCCAATTTTTCCCATATTACCTTCTTCAAGATCTCAAAACCCCAAAGTTTTGAAGTGATTGTTTAAAAGGTTATACACATTTCAAGATTTCGGAATTCTGGAATCCAGAATCCTTGAGCTCAATTTGAAATATTGGTCTTTCCCACCCTAGAACTCTAGAGTTTGGGAGATCCATCCTTGAGAAATTTATCTCATTTCAGGATTTCGAAACTCTGGGATCCTGGAGTTTGTCTTTTGAGCACTCTTACCCACCTCAGAACCCTAGAACCCTAGAACCCTAGAGTTCCAAAGTTGATTCTTAGAGTGTTTTCGCCCACCTCAGAACCTCAAAGTTCTGAAATTCCCCTTTTGAGGTTTATTACCAAACTCAGAATCCCAACAGCTCGAAGTTCGAGAGTTAGTTGTTTTCTAGATTTTCTTAACTCAAAACCCCAAAACTCCGAAGTCCCAAAATTAGCTACTTTGGAGGGTTTTGATGCCTCAGAACCTCGGAACCCTGGAGTTCCGAAGTATGTAATGATTTTATAATATGACATGATAGCTAATTATTTATTTCTTCTTACATGATAAAAAATATTGATGGACCCATCCCCAAGAAAGATGAAGACCAAAGAAGAGGTAAAGTTGGACAAGAAGCCGATAATGATGAAATATCTATATCAATGATAGACTCTAGCTTCGAAGCTAGAAGATGAAGTGCAGTGGGTAACTGATATGGAGATTGGTCACATAGACCTAGAGGACATTGAATCTCAATTGCAAGTTGAAGCATTAGAAGCCCCGTATAGAAGGATTAAAACATCAGGCTTGGTAGAAGCAACCATTTTCTCTCAGGCGATGCAATCACCTGAGCTCATCTTAACTATTGCAAAATACTATTAGCCAAAAACAAGATAATGTGTGGATGACAATGGAAATGTAATTATGGACGTTTCCCTAGACATGATAGCAATGACTTTTGGAATACCCGTGAGGGAAAAGGTAGTGGTGACAATAGAAGAATAGGCTATTTCTTTGTTTCTAAAGAACACTTCTAATTAAACAAGGCATATTAATGAAGCATGGCTATCAGAGCCAATAAAAATCAGTCTCAAAGCAACAAATATTTAGAGAGTGGATTTTCAAGAGCCACAAAGAGACCTTATCATTATGCTAAGCAGAGCCTTTGGGAAGGCAAATTGTAGACAATTTCATACATGGATGTTTCACTATATGACCATGGTTTTGATTGGAAAAGATTATTTTGACTGGCCTTAGATCATTTTCGACAATATCCACAATCAGATAATTACAGTCCAATAGACAAAGAAGTTCTTCATGACTTCCTATGTAGTATGAGTGGTTGCCCGAGCTAGTAAATTTTCATGGTTAAAGACTGAGGGAAAAATAGGAGAAGAGTAGGGACAGAAAAATGGTATGAGAGTATTATAATCAGCTACCTCTCTCTCAAGGTAAACTACATTTCAAGAGAATAAATGATGCATTTGTTTATGCTATAATAATAAATTGATAGGAGATGTAGGATATAGGCTAACCGTTGAAGCTATGTAAATGATTAAAATGTGGGGGTGTTGGTTATTGCAAAACCAATGATCTACTTATATTCATGTTAGCGGGTTCACACGTAACCCATTCCTCCTTCCCATATATTGCAGCAATAAAATAATTATTTTGGAGTATGCTAGGTAGTTGGCGGGTCGATAGACATTGTTAGCACTCAAGCATAAGACTGAAATCACCTTGCCTGTTTCTCTCGAGCATTATACATGTCCAAATATTCAAGCAAAAAACGTAGCCGAGCAAGAATTGCAAGATTTGAGTTTAAAGAAGTTTGATTATGCTCGTGAATGGTACAATCCCTATGGAAAACTAAAGAAAATGATGCCAAAATCGTATGAAGGACATAAGCCTACATTGGATGATTTTTGGGCCAACCTCCAAGATAGTTTTGAAGTAAGAGAGAAGAGATATTATAGGTTGTCAGTGCCTTAAATTAGGAAGTTTGAGACTGAAACAAATATACCTAAGGAGCTGAGAGACGATAGTGAACTACCTAACCATGTATTCAAAGAAAATGGAATTGATCAAAGACCACTCACTCCCATTAGATGGTCCAACCAAGAAGAGTTAGATATTGAAATTTTTGGAAAGGATGAGGCAATGGTTAAGTTTAAGAATCTGTCCTAGTGCTGCTAAGGAGAAGAAGAAGGGTCAGATTTAAGAAAGAATACTTCCACTGATCTAGAAGAAGCAACATTTCCAATTGACAACTAGGAGCTCAAGAGACAATTGGATGCTAAGATGAAAGAGTCCCAATTTTTAAAAGTTGTTACAGAACATGGGATTACTATAGGGTTACAAGCTATCCCATAGGCTTCTATCACCCCATCATTCCTACAATTGGTCTTTCTCTAGGTGAAGGTGTCTCTCAAGTTAAGAAAATTGAAATACCATTGCCTCCTACCTCTCAAACGAAGGAAGCCAACGTGCAACCTCCTCCTGCTTCTTCTACACAACAAGCTACACCCACTCCATTGCCAATCCAAGAAATAGTTATCATCCATAATATTAAAACAGATTCAGATGAAGAAGATGAGCCTATTACAGTTGTAGCAAAGAAGAGGAAAGTGGAAAAGAAATAAAAAGAACCACAAGAGAAGTCTGCCATAGAACCAGAGAAGCAACCGAAGGCTACAAAAGAATCAACCGTACAAGTGCAACCTATGGAGATTCATGTACAAGTTACAAGAGAGGAGGAACTTGATGATGAAGATGATGAACATGATGAAAGGATGGTTCTCACTCCTTAGGATTAGGAGATTTTTCTTCAATGGTAGGGAGGATATGATCAGGGAAATAAAGGTGAAACACAAAGGAAATTTGAAGAAGAGGTTTCTGAAAATTTAGAAGAAATACAACTTGACCAATGTCTTCAAACTAGTCTTTCCCAAGATGTTGCTCAATTTTAGTAAAGACCACCAACTCCACAAGATCAATAGGTCCAACAAGAGCATCAACAGGAGGAGCAACAAGATGAAGGTCAACATCAAGAAGAGGGAGAACAAAATTTAGAGGCTCATAAGGTTAGTGCAGAAGTAGTAGTAAAGGGAGAGGATCTAATGACAACATTATCCCATAATCATTAAATTTTACATTTTAAAAGAGGGAGAAAGTTGTTGAAACAGTTACCAGCTAGGAGAGACCTTAAAGAGATCAATCCACACCAGTCAGAAAGACTAAAAACAACAAAAAAAAAGGACATGATGGAGGAAATGTAGAATAGATTGAATTATATCATGAAAATTGATTACAACCAATCGGTAACAACTGGGTTACAGTAATCAGCTCACAGGCTTGCTAAAATATGCTCAAAATAGAGAACAGGTCACAACCGAGACCTCAAATCTTAAGATATATCTTCTATGCTCTCTAACTTCTTCCATGTATTATAATGCTCTATTACAATGATTTATAGGATCCAAGGGGATCCGGTCAGCCCAAAAGGGAACAAAAACCCAAAGATCAAGACCTAACATGTAAAACCAACAAGGTTGGCCTCCACAAAAGAAATTCCTCTAAAAAATAAAAAGGACGAAGTGTAGAGCACAGGAAAAGGTCAGCCACATTCCAAGAAACATCTAAACCAACTCTCAGGGCTGTGCAAGCTACATAAAGGATCCGGTAGATCACTAATTCAAATAGGTCTAGGCAATCGATAATAGAAAACTATCTTGGAAACCGGTAGCGATAACTTGCTAGAAAATGATCTAAATGCTCCATGGTTTGGGAATAAGGAAGATGATTAAGTCTTCAAGAAAAATCCAACTCCATAGGTTTTGGTGAGCCAAATCCAGGAAACATAGAAACAAATGCTTAAACTGAAAACATAAAGCAAAACATAAAGGAATTATTTCTAGTTGATGCATGAATGCTATGAACTGGGGATTCTCCTGCATCAGACATCTAGGGTTGTTGAAAAATTGAGTCTCTCACTTTGGAGGGGTAAGAGAAAAACCAAGGTGGTCTACCTCTTCTTGAGAAATCCAATATGAATCTTTAACTGGTTTGTCTTTCTACTTCACAAGATATTCCTTATACTAACTGCTCCGGGTACTATGCCCAATCCTACTGTCAAAAATATCTTCAATCGAGTTTGGTTCCTTCTAGGGCAACTGTTTCTCCAAGTTTTCAATATTGTCCTCACTGAATTTTGGTTCATGATACTGATGAAGATCTGCAATGTTAAATATAGGTGAAATACTCAGACTATTTGGTAACTCCATTTCATATGCATTTATAGAATTGAACTTTCTCAAAATCTTGCAAGGTCCAAACTTTCTCATCTGCATCTTGTTATAAGTTCCAACCAGGAATCTTTCTTTTCTTAGATACACTATCACTTCATCTCCAACATCAAATTTCTTATGTCTTCTCTTCTCATCTACCTTCTCCTTATACTCATTGTTCATGTCCTCCAAATGTTGCTTAACTTGAATATGTAAGTCCTTCATGTGATCTTGAATTTCTTCTGCTTCCGAACTTCTTCGGTCTTCACTGCTAATATACCTATAGGGTGTGCTCCAGTAACAATCTCAAAAGGTGTCCTTCTGGTACTCATGTTTGCTGAATTATTGTTGGCAAACTCTGCTTGTACAAGAATCAAATCCCAACTTCTGGTTTCGTCTCCAAGTAAACATCTCAAAAATTTCCCAAGCTCTGGTTAACTACTTATGTCTATCCATTAGTCTATGGGTGAAAGGTAGAACTGAACTTTAAATCTGTCTTCATCTTCTTCCAAAGTGTTCTCCAAAAATAGCCAACAAACTTAGTGTCTCTATCTAAAACTATGCTCTTAGGTAGTCCATGCAATTTCACTACTTCCTTTAAAAATAGGTCTTCTATATGTAATTCATCTAATATTTTCTTACAAGGTATGAAATGAGACATCTTCAATAATCTATCACCTACCATAAATATAGAATCATTTCCTCTTTGTGTTTTAGGCAATCCAGGTATGAAATCCATGTTTATATCCTCCCAAGGTCTTACCAATACTATCAAAGGTTTATACAATCCCACATTCTAACTACTACCCTTTGCAACTTGACAAACTCTACAAATTTGCATATATTTCCTAACATCCTTATGAATTTGGGGCCAAAAGTAATGCTCACTCACCAATGCTACTATTTTGTCGACACCAAAGTGGCTGGCTAATCCTCCACTGTGTTTCTCCTTTATCAGATTCTCCCTCATAGAACTCTTAGGTATGCACAACTCTATTCCTCTGAATAACATCCCATCCTGAATGAAGTAATCCAACCACTTGCTTCTATTTACCGTAACCGGTTCTCTACATGCTCTCCAAGTTTTTTTCAAAATCTGAGTCATCATCATACAAGGTCTTTAATTCCTCAAATCCTAATACTGTTACTCTTATTTTTGTCAGCAAATTCCTTCTCCTACTCAATGCATCAGTAACTTTATTAGATTTCTCATTTCTATTCTTCAACACAAAGGTGTAACTCTGAAAAAATTCTACCAATCTCATATGTCTCTGATTCAACTTACTCTGACTGTTCAAATACTACAAGGCTTGATAATATGTATACAACACAAACTCCTTAGGCAACAAGGTAATGTCTCCACTTCTTTAAGCCTTGAACTATGGCATTAAATTTTTGATCATACATTGAATATGTCCTCTAGGAATCATTCAATTTCTCACTGAAATATGCTATTCCTCTCCCTTCTTGACTCAAGACTACTCCTATTGTTGTTTCACTTGCATCACAATTCACTTGAAATACTTTATTAAAATCCGTTAAAGGTAACATTGCCTACTCAATCACTTTCAGCTTCAACGGTTCAAAACTTTTCTCTACTCCGATGGTCCACTTGAATTTCTTTCGATCTTCCCTCATTGTCTCAATCATAGGGTTACAAACTGAACTAGAACTTTTGATGAACTTCTGGTAGAAACTAGCCAATCCATGAAATGATCTTACCTCTCCAATCCTTTCCAGTGTAGGCCACTCAATAATTTCTTTTACTTTACCAAGTTCCATATTCACACCATCCTTAGATATCATAAATCCCAAATAGACTAATTATTCCTTCATGAAAGAACACTACTTAAGATTTATCAACAACTTTTGTTCTCTCAATCTCTGCAAAACTTGTCTCAAATGCAAAAAATGCTCCTCTTTTGTCTTACTTAAAATTAGAATGTCATCCAAATATACAATAACAAACTTACCCAATAATTTCTTCAATACCTCATTCATCAACCTCAGGAAAGTACTCAGTGCATTAGTTAACCCAAAAGGCATCACCAACCTTTCATACAGTCCTTCATTTTTCTTTAATGTTGTCTTTACTCATCTCCTTCTCTGATCCTGATCTGATGATATGCACTCCTTAGTTCTATCTTTGTAAAGTACTTGCCTCTGCTTAAGCAGTCCATTGTGTCATCCATCCTAGGCAAAGGAAACTGGTATTTTACTATGATCATGTTTACTGCTCTGAAATCGGTACACATTCTCCATTCTCCATTATTCTTAGGTGCTAATATTTTTAGTACTAAACAAGGGCTCAAAATTTCTCTGATCAAACCTTTCTTCAACAACTCCTGTACTTGTCTATTCAACTCTTTATTCTTGATAGATGTCATCTAGTGTGCAGCTTTGTTAGGTTAAATAGCTCTAAAAACTAGGTCCATGCAATGAATGATACTTTTCACAGGTGGTAATCCATTGGGCACAGTATCTGAAATGATGTCTTCATATTCTATCAGCAAATCTTTTATCTCTTCTGGTTGTTCTTCTTCATGTTCTGGATTCTCAATATTTTTAGGAACCAAGGAAAAACACACATTCTCATGTCTCAATCCATCTAGGAACTTCCTTCCATCCACCAAAAAGATTCTAGCATTCATACAGACTTCACTCTTCAAAGGTTTGCTTCATCTCATTGGCCACAATAGTGTATTTATTTTTCCTCCTGTCATGTATTTCCTGTCTATTAAACTGCCAAGGTCTACCCAAAAAAAGGTGACAAATATCCATAGGCATAATATCACACAAGACTTCATCATGATAATTCCCAATTTTCAATTCCACCAGAAATTCCTCACTTACTAACAATTTATGATCATCTTGAATCCATGCTCTCTCATATGGCTTAGGGTGTTTCAATATTTCTAATTTCAACTTATTCACCATCTCTTCTGAAACAAGATTATCTGAACTACCACTATCAATGACAACTTTACAACACTTACCGGATACCTTCCATCTGGTCTTGAATAAATTATTCTTCTACAAGGGCTCTTCATCTCTCTCAGTATGACCCAAATCTCTCCTCATCATCAATAGTTCTCCATCTTCTAGTTTATTAGTTGATCCGATGGGGTTTTCTTCCACTACTATTTTTCTTCCGGTATTCACTATCTTCTTACACTTTAAAGCACAATGTCCTTCTCCTCCACACTTATAGAAAGCTCCTCTAAACACTCTCTTGTCTTGTCTTCTGTCATCTTTTCCGAAATTCTCATTCCAGTAGCCATCTGGTTCTCTCCTTCGGTAGAAATTTCTATCATCTTTTCAGTATGAATTACCTTATTTTCTCACTTCTTTGTCCTTGTCCTGATCTGTATAGGTTCCTCTACCTCTGGTATATTGTCTTCCTCCTTGAAATCTTCCTCCGAAAAACCTTCCACCTCTACCTCTTTGCCTCTTCTCATGTATTTTGTTTAGCTTCTCTTATTCTTTTATGGCATACTAGTAAACTTCTTCAACACTCTTCAATTTGATCAAACTAAGTTCATCTTGTATAGACACCCGAAATCCATTCAAATATCTTGCAACTTGTTCAACTTCATCATCAACATGTCTAGATTTTATATTCAACTTGTAAAATGCTTCGGTGTACTCCCTTACACTACATTTCTTCTATCTCAAATTCTGCAACTTCCAGAACAGATTTATTTTATAATCAGCTAGCATAAATTTTTATTTCAAATTGTGAGATTTTGCCCAAATATAGAGGCAATGGAAAGCACAAAATAGAGACAAAATATAGGACAAGAATAAACTGTATTTTCATCAACTGATAAATGATCAAACAATCAATCGTTGTTACATACAATGAATATGAGCCTTCTTACATAGGCAAGGCAATATGGATATGTGAGCACACAAATATGACATGTGTCTCAATAAGAAATAAGGGTAGGTAGGAAATAGGTGTGGTAGGTAGGAGAGACAATAAAATATTCCACATGAGGTGGATCACCCAGTGAAGGTGGAATTATCACTCCACAATAAGTGGATATGATAGAGTAGTAACAAGATCAATACCATAAAAGGTGGAAATTATCCTACACACACTATCCCAAAATGGTACAAACACCCAAGTGTCTCATACCCAAACTACTATGAAATGAATTTCCTAAGTAATCTTAAGTAAGGTGTAATAATATCTAAGATGAATAATTATTTACACCAACACAACTTAGCAACCATGCGATCCCATGTCTTGATCTTCTCTTTACCTCTTCTCTATCTATCAACCTACAAATGCTCCCACCAAAGAGATTCATGACCTTTCAATCGGGAATGGACATATTTCACCTTCCTTTCTTCTACAATGTTTTCAAAATTAAAACATTTCTCCATCTCCGAGATGCAATCCATCAATTCATCTGAATCCAACTTTCCATCATATTTTGGTGGGGTAAAATGAGGTTTAGTATTCTCCCTACTCAAAACCATCAAAAACATTTCCTCATTCGAATCAACTGCCGGCGGGTTTACTTGTTCAACTAAGGTTTCTTCTCCTTCATCTTCACTTACATCTTCAATGTGTTTGCCTCTTCTCTGGGTTGTCTCCACATCTTCCAACCAGGCTACAATTCCTCTCAAAATTTACATCACAATAGGGTCTACGTTCCCATGCATTCCACCATTCCTATTTCCTCTTCATGCCATCTTTAGGCCAGTCCTCTATATTTGCAGGTCGGATCCACATTCTACCATCCTACAACAAACATTTATCAGAACAATGCAATGTTCAGAACGAAAGCTCACCCGATACCACTTGAAGAAGTTACCGACTAGGAGGGGCCTCAAAGGGACCAGTCCAGACTAGTGAGCAAGAGTAAATACAATGGAAACACAAAGACATGATGGAGGCAATGCAAAACAGATTGAGTTATATCATGAAAACTGATTGCAACCAACCAGCTCATAAGCCTACTAAAACATGCTCAAAATATAGAATAGGTCACAATCGGGACCTCAAATCTTAAGATATATTCTGTAATCTCTCTAACTTCTTCCCTGTATTCTAACTATATATTACAATGATTTATATGATCCAGGGGGATCCGGTCGGTCCAAAAGGGATCAAAAACCCAAAGAACAAGACCTAACATGTAAAATCAACAAGGTCGGCCTCCGCCAAAGAAATTCCTCTGAAAAATCCAAAGGATAAAGTGTAGATCATGGAGAAAGGTCGGCCAAATTCCAAGGAACATCAGAATTAATGCTTAGGGCTCTGCAAGCTACCAAAATAATCCGATAGATCACTAATGCAAATAGGTCGAGAGAATTGATAACAAAAACCTGTCTCAAAAACTGGTAGCGATAACTTGCTGGAATATGATCCAAATGCTCCACGATTTGGGAATAAAGAAGATGATCAAGTATTCAATAAAAATCCAAATCCACAGGTTCCAGTGAGCCAAATCCAAGAAACACGTATAGAAATGTTGAAACTTTAAACAGAAAGAAAAACATAACATAAAGGAAATGTTATGTTTTTCATCTCTCAAGAACAAATTCCAGAAAAGTAATCACCAATATAGCAGTAGTAGTGCAGGGTGTTGAAGGATATATTCTCAAGCTACCCCTAGATATCAAATGTCTATGGTGAATTTGAATAAACACAACAAATGGGGAGAGATGGCTACCTTGGTCACTGCAATATCTACTGTCTAGTCAAGGATGGAGAAGGAACACAAGACAAAGGCAAAGATTAAGGCACAATTGAGGCATTACAAATAATTGATTATGGAAATAGCCAAGCCTCTTGACTCCATAACTAATGATCTTTTCCATCCACTTCATCACTCCCTCTCGGTGATATTAAGGCTATATATGAAATGAAAAAGGTGGCTACAACTATTAAAGCTTAGGGAATGGACTAGTTGGGTAAAGTGAAAGAATTCTTGCAAAACACAATGGAGATAGTAAAATAAATCTATTTTAATGAAAATTCTCTTATAAATTATGTTACACAGTGGGAACAATAGTTGCATCAGCTTTCTAAAAGGTATTAATATTTTGAACAAGATCAGAGAGTTGGAAGAGCATGTGATTACTAGGAAAGATCTGTTGGGAGGTGATACAGTTGCCAATTTGCAATCATAAATTAATATTTTAGATTTGAAAATGGAAATAATGGACCAAGGTCGCATCAAAGTAATCAAGGAACATCCTTTCCTCCTCGATGCACTTGATAAGTATGAAATTTTTTTGACTAAACTGTTGGGAGGACATGGTCATAGTCTCAAACAAGATGGATTATTACACCAAGAGAGTGTACTTAGCTAGTGGGACTTATATGTTGCTACTCATTTTTAAAAAAATGATAAGTTCAATGCGGATACAATGAATAGGTATATGTATGCAATATTTCAGTGCCAGGAAACTGAGACCTTAATGGATATAATGGTTGGTACGGTAGAAAGTATAAAAGAGATACTCAGGGTATCCAAGTTCTAGATAGTTATGTTGTTGACCCACCTATTTCTTCTTTGGACTACTTTATCAAAAAACATTTAAACTACAAGAAGAGGTGAAATATGAAGGCATGATAGGCCACCGCCACCACTATCTCGACTGATATGTCAATTGGAGTTGTATCTCGTACTTGCTTTTTGAGGTAGTATTTTTGTATGGTTCGAAATACTTGCTATTGGAGCACCATTTTGGAAGTGGACATGGAGTGTCAGTTTAGTAGCACTTAACTAGAGTTCACAAGTAGCTTGCATGTCGACTACGACTCCTTCCTTTTGTAACCCTAGTGTGGGCATGATTCTTTCCTAGGATGTAGGGTAAAACTCTATAAATTATAGAATTTGGGCCATTTTTGGGCATTCATGAATTGATGATTTGAGGTTGATGTTAGAGATTCCATTAGATATTTTATGCAAATTTTTATAAGCAAAAGATTTTGTGATACTCTTTGAAGTTTAATACAAAAAAAACATTGTAGATTGCCTGATCCACTTCTGTGTTCTATATGGTTGTGCTCTTTGTGATCTGGTAATTTCTCTCATTTGAATCAACAACTAGTTCTTTTGGATGCTTTATTATTTTATGAATCATATTGCGCATGTAAATGGTATATGAAGATTAAATTTATATGGTAATTATTGGCTGGGTGATATTCATTTCTGTTGGTGTGTAAAGCTCTTTGACATTATATATTTTTTAGAGTTTGTCATTTGAATGATGATTTAGTGGTATTGATAATATTTGGATTATGAAATTCTAACTATGTGGATCATTTAGTTGTTATTGTATCAATTTCATTGTTATTCACTTGTTCCCCTGATCTATCTTTTCTTGTTTATTTGGAGAAATTGAAAATTAGAAAATACAAAAAAAATAGGTAAATCAAAGTAGTTACAACCAACAGGTCCCTTGATAGGTACAATTGCATCAACCACTGAGTGATCCACCAATGTAGTGACCCAAATATAGAGACCTTGGAGTGGTTAGTTTCCAAAAACTTACTTCTTTTCAGAAGAGGTGGTGAGTGTTCACATAAACTACCTAACTATTGTTGAGTGTGTCAAAACATCCATCAAAAAATACAATCTTCAAGCAAGGAAGAGATAGTTGTAAAAGTGATATCTTGCAACAAGTGTATATGGATCCTTATCAAGGATCCATAATTATCAAATGTGGGAGGAAGAGCTCATGACCTAAATATATCTACCTCCATAAAGAAAGGAAATTTTTGAACAAAGATGGCATATTTAATATGAAGAAAGAGGAAGAATGCACACCTTCCCTCTTGTAAAGAGAGGGGATTCTCAATGAAATCTTACACACTGTTAACACTAAGGAGAGATAATTTATAAAAAGGTCAATATGCTTTCAAGTAAGGAATATGTCCTAGTCAAGGATACACACATCCAAGCAAGGAAAAAATATTCATGAAGAATAAACAATTCTAGGTAAGAAAGGGTATCCTTATAAATATACAACTGAATAAAGGGAAAAATGATCCTTAAGAAGGAAGAAATGATTGAAAAACCATTCTTTACCCCTAGTGTCAAGAAAATAATAATTAATATATTATGTTGCTAGCCATGTGTGATTGCATATATAATTTTACCACCATGAATCGTAATGAGCCACAAAAAGGTAAGCTATCAATGTCACATAGTGAGGAGAAACATAATAAGTCCAACAACATTACTGAACTAAATGCATATTTATATTTAAAAATAAAATAATATCAATTGTTATGTGAATGAGAGCCTTGTCATATAATTCTTGAACAAATTCCTTAAATTCTTTGAAATCAAAATGAGAGTGAGTATAAACACATAATGATAGAGATAGAAACTATTACTGACACTTTTTAATAGTTATGACAATGGCTTATGAAATGGTTCAGGTGATCTTTGAGTCATATTTAAGTCTCCAAAATATTATTTCTACTATCTACTAGAAGTTACTTTTGGGAGGGGAAGGTTAGGCTTTGATGAAGTGATTGGAATGAATGAGTAGGAAATCCTAAGCCTTCTCTAGTGCATTGGGACGAAGGTTATATAAAGAACTTGATTCCTTATTTTATACATCCAAAACCATGTACTCTATATCCTTTTTTAGAAATCATATCAAAGAAACATTTATAATTTGTTTGCAAATGTGATAGGGAAGAAATTTCATCATAAACATCATTGGAATTTTTAGCGTAAGCAGATCTTGAAACGCTAGAGGGATGAATAGAGAAACAAGGATGGATCCTTGTAGGAGGATGCACATCTTTATTAGCATCATTCACATCCTCTTGAGAGGTAATAGATTTCATTTGCATTTTTTTTTGGGGGTTGGAAATAAATGCTTTCATCACATAAAGTTTCATTTCTACTCAATGTAATGTTGTGTCATATCATTAAGAAAATGTATAATAGATCATCTTGTATCAAAACATGTTGATGGTTAAGATAAGACCTAGGAGAATAAGGAGGATCTAAAGTGATAGATGTGTTGAGAGTTGGATTATTTTTTTTTGAAACGTGTCCCTCTTCCACCAAAGTAACCTTATTGGAAGAGGATTCCTCATTACTTTTTAATTCTTCATCTCCAATAGATATATCATTAATAGAAGTATTGATTTTTTCTCGTGAATAAGGAAAAATCTATGAGAGGTACAACCAAGATTCATCTTAACATCATTTATAGGAGGATTATCAAAGGTGCCACATGAAATATACACTCGGTCCAAACATTCAATGAGCATCTTGAAAATATAATCATATAACAAGATAAAATTTACATGAAATCTTTTAGAAATGAAGTAAATATTGGATACAAAATTTAAACCTCGTTATGTAATAAATTAATATGCAATGAATCAATGCAAGTAACATAAAATGAAATTAGATACCATTCAACAAATGATTTTGATAATTGTAGCTAATTAGATTTATGCAAATGAATTTGAAAGTGATTTAACAATTCATATTGTGTAATATCTATAGCTAAAAGTATCTGAAAATTAAAAAATAAAAATTATGAAGTGTAAGACATGTTATGTTCTCCAAAATTAAATGATCAAAAAAATGTTGTCTCTAGCTTAAGAATTCAAATTAGGAACCATTTTCCACTTGGGATATAATTTCATTAGGGAACAATCAATTAGGCTCACCTTAAGTCCTTACAAGAGCTAAGCACTATGATCAATTGTTCCACTTTTTGACTTGATATGTTTTGATATATTTAATACAAGAAATGATGTAAAATAGGAAATAAACAACATACACAAATAGATACAAAACTAGAAATCAACTCTAAAGCATAAATATGGAAATGGAATGCAAAACGAAACCTGTAAGTTTGTATTCTCACCAAAGTTGGGGATAAATTTATTGAAGTGAATTGTACTCCTTTTTAATTAGGAGTCCAATTTCACACTCTTCTAGAACTAATTTTAATTTTCCCATCCCTCTAAAAAATTAGGACTTATTCTTTCCTCAAATTAGTACTCAATTCAGGAATATGAGTTACATCCCACTTTAATACTTCAAAAAACTCCTCTTTGCACCCTTATTTTTTAAGTGTACCATTTCTCCTATTTCATTTAAAGTCTATATGGGTCCTATCTCATTTTAAAGTTAAATGCATTTTTTCCTCCCACTTAAATTTCACCATTTCTAAAATAAATTATAAGTCTAATATCAGGGCCTATTATCTCACATGCCTAAAAATTCAAGCCTATTTTGTTTGCACTATGTGGCTTCACCACATAATTTCATACTTTTTGACAAAAATGTTTGGAGGATAATGTGTCGTCCATGACATTTCCTTATCTATCCTCAAAGTTATGATATGGCCATTTTACATCTACCAAAAAGTGAATTTACCCTGAGAACCCTATATAAGGCATCATCCCTAATTCATTTATTCATCTCATTATTATCCTATCAGTCCAATCAACGATAAATTATCATTCCTCAAGATAAAATATGATTTAAAACAGCATCAAGCTATGATAAGGCATCTTCAAGTATGAATTTATGATGGATTTTGTGATTATTTATTATGTTAATGAATCAAAACATGGAGGAATCATCCTAACATTATTGCATTAGCAATTGAAGGTATAATCATTTCCATTCAATAATTTCACTTCAAATTTCTATTTCTTTCATAATCATCATTTCTTTAAGGTTAACTCAAGCCCAAGGTTTGACTGAGGCAATCCCCTGTATATACCAACACCATTTTTCTCCATTTTTGTGTAGATCTAAGCTTAGAAATAGGTTCCACGTTTAGATTAAAGATACAAGACAATTTAGTATAGATAGAGACAAAGAGAACAAGACTAAATTAGAATAAAAGAGGAGTACTAAGGAACCTAGAAGCATAGTCTAAGTATTTTGACATGCAGATTGACCAAAGGATAGTTTGAGAGATTTTGAGTTTAGTTGGGTTCCTTATCTACACTTAGAGAGATGATATGACTAGGGAACCTAGTTACAATGTCCACACAGTTTCATTTCATATTTATATGATAGGTTCTTCTCTGCATCCCCATTTTAGTTTAATACATCTTAGATAATTTTTAGTTATGTTTTTTATTTGTTTATGTCATTTATTATCAATATTGCATCATTTAGAGAAGTCTTTTGCATCCATCTTATCCAATAAATCAAAATAGAAAAGAGAACAATACATAAAGTGTCGAGCTCTCCCAAGGGTTTGTAGTTGGGCCTATTGGTCATTATCTAATCTAATTCATGAAATTTTGTTTGATTCTGCATGTTTAGACTAGTGGACCCTATCTCCAGTACATCACACTTCGATACTATGTGAATCAAGTTCACACATGCTCATAGTTACAAGTAAATAAACATATAATGTAATATTAGAATTAGCACAAAAAAATGCAATAGATAAAAATCCCATGATATTATTTACTTACAATAGATGAAGTTGGTTATAGTTCAAGTGAGAGAAACAACCTCCTTGAATAAAGGGGAATTATCCTCTAAATAGTTGTGTAACTCTAATAATCTATGATTTGAAGCATGTAAACACGAATGTAATTATAAGAAACAAATAAAAACCATCTAAGAAATATTTTCTCCTTAGAAGATTATCTAGAAGGAACAATCTACACTTACAATTCAAAGTTACATTCCAAAAACTAACTATCATAAAGAAAGTGGTAAATGAGAGGTTTATTTTATTTTAACAATAGGAGTTGAATGTCCATGATAAAGGTGACTCCTCATGTGTATCCAAATGAATCCATATGTTTGATGTTACTATGTAGAGAATTTCATTTAAATTTTGGCTATTTCTTGCACAGTATGAACCCTGAACCATTTAGAGAGCCTTATGTATTAAAAAAAATAAAAGGAAAATTGAGAGCTTAGAAAAATAATGTCGATAGATTTAATATAGGTTTTTTTAATAATCGATGTCACCACATCAAGTATGGCCTCACTGTTGATGATAAATGAGACAAGTTAATGGTTGCAGTGAAGGAAATCTAATATAAACTAGAAGAAAATGAGAGGGGATTTCATTCTACTGGTAATGCAAATCATTTCAATGAGGGATAAATATTAAATTTAATTGGTAAAATAATTATGATTGTTTTAAAGAAACCCAAGAATAATGAAAAGTAGATCATTCCAAGTTAACAATATCAACGACACCAAGAGAGATACACCCTAGATCCCTTGATGAAAGATCATGTGGATATTAATAAGTATTGATTTTCATGTGATATGTGCTTCTTGCCTAATGATCTTACAAAGTGTACTTTTACTACAAAAAAAATATAGAAGAGAAATTATTCTAAGATAAAGATGACCTACAACAAATTATTATAGAGGAAATAATGTGGACTAGTTTGATGTGTACCATGTAAATGAATTCTTTTAATATTATCAAGATAGTCATTATGTTTACTATGATCTACCCAAATAGGATTTCGATTAGGTCAAATAATTGATGCAACAAAGGTATAAGAGATAAAATACATCAAAGAAGACCTTAAATCTCTCATAAAGGCAACTATCATACATGCTCAAAGTGAATACCAACTAAGTGATAGGAAGTTCAGCTTCAAAGCTCAAGCTAGAGCTTATAGTGTGCTAGAGGTTTGATGTACATAAATGTGGAAAGGAAAAAAAGAGAGAGATATGGTGTGTATAAAGAAGAGAATATAAATATACAAATGTCACCACCAAAGATAAATATATTTATAATATCATATATATGCATATCAACCAATAGTCTATATATCTCTAGCATTGAGTTGAATAAAACTTTAATTGAGCTAGTTAAGGAGATACATGAGGTCTAAATACAATGAGATAGGTCATTACATTATATCAATTCTCCAACTATTTTTCATCAACCCATTAAATTTACAAGTGATCTTAAAGATGGCATAATTGAGACCGATATGTAAAAAATGCCAAAGATCTACCTTGAAAATATCTATAGATAACCAATAAGATATTGATCTATGCTATACTTCTTTAGTAATAAATGCTTAGTTGCTACATAAGTGTAATTATACAACGACCAACAATGTGATTCCATTAGAATTAATGCACCACCTAAAAATTCAATAATAAATTCAATGACAAATATTGTGACATTGATTCTCATGATTTGAATGTAATTGGAAAAATAAATAATGTTGATGTATAGATCATGGCATACCCATGTGTTTATTTTTTTCATGGATATTATCATATTTACTTTCCTATCTAAGTGGAGTATGTTTTTGATAAAGATAAATAGGTTTTACAAGGACCTAAAACCCAAAGTTTTATAGACCAAGGCCAGCAGCCAAAAAGACATTAATCATAAGCTAAGTGGAGTATGTTTCTATTTACAAAATATGAAATTTTAGTTGGTTATAGTGTCTAGATATATTTATCTTATACCATAAGACTACTATAAGAGAAGGAAGTCTAATTATATAGAGAAAATAATATACTTTACATTGTGAAGAATCTATATCAGACGAAGAATGATATATATTACATAGACATTATTTTTTTAATTTTTTTTATTGGGTATTGTGATAATGAAACTCATAATCATGTTAATCCTAATGTGTATATTACAAATAAAAGTTCCAAATATAATGATTCATGAAGTATGCATTTTAATAGTGGATGTTCAAGAGTAAGAAATGACATGAATATATTATTAGTGTCACAAAAAGGCACAAATTATAGTTTCACTTTTATTTTTTGCTTTGAATGCACCAACAATATGGTTGAATATAACACACTTCTATATGGTTTAAACATAGTTTCAAGTGTTAAATTAAAGTCTTCAAATATTAAAATGATTTACAATTTATTATGTTTCAAGTTAGAGACACATTTGTTGGTATATAAATATTATTTAAAAAGTAGCTAAAATGTTTAATACTTTCAATGTCAGTAGGGTGGATAGAGAAGATAAATATGTGGATTTCAATACACTAGTTATTTTGGCATGAAAATTGGATGGATTATTGGAATCCTCCCATTGCATGTAATGTGTAGAAATTATTATTATGCCCAAAATTCCTAATAACATATTTGATTAGTAAGTCTTATAGAAATTATTACTAGTCCTAATATTTCTAATAACATCTATAATTTTTCTATATAGGGAATGGAAGTTTTTATTTGAAAGGTATAAAAGATTGGAGACAAAATTAGGAAGAATATATGGTTAAAAAATTATGATAGCAAGCTTGAGGTTTCATTGTTATCAAAGGGAAATGCATTATTTTTTTATGGTTTAGATTAACCTCAAACATGTAATGAAAAATTATAACTTTTGAAGAGAGCCTATAGCTAGCAAATTTCACATTTATAAGCAAATTTCACATTTATAAGCAAATTTTACATTTATAAATGTCTCCACAAATATTTTGTGCATTTTCTAGATATGTTCTTGATTATTTACTTTTATAATATATCTTCTTAAGTGAGATAAAAAATGTGTAAGTTTGTTTTCAGATTAAAAAGTTAAATATCACAAGGTTTCATACAACAAAATTTAGATTATATGTTCATGAAGATAAATTTGATCTTTGGGTATATCATTTTGGTTTATGTCATTACATGTGTTTTTTTTGGTAAGAATCCTAGATTCTATTACCTATCTAGGATAGGTATCCATCTATATAAACTAGTTGTTCTCCATAATCTCAACACACCTCCAAAGATATCAAAAGAAAACGCTATTACCTAGCTAGGAAACATATGCATCTATCTAAACTAAGTCAAATCTCCAGAAAATCAGAAGAAAACATCCTTTAATAATATGTTGTCAGTTTTGGATGTATAAAATGCCATAGCAATATTATTTAGTGCATTCTGGAAAATAATGTTGTGGTCAATCAACATATTTAGGTCAAACTATGAAGTTCCTCAAACTAGAATAAGTAAGTGTTTATTTTTCATGGTAATATCTCTAGTAGTGTCTCAGGATAGCCTGCTTGATTTAGCAGAGCCAAAAGTGAAGGAGATTCTAACTATCATCAAGCGACCTTCCATTGCCCAAGCCTAATCATAAATAGATGATTTTTTCTCCAAACTTGACACCCTTTGACATTTTAAAAAACATTCAACATAAAAAATTTGAGATTTACAACACAAGTCACCAACACTCGGGGTGATATCAAATCAAAAATATCAAAATTAGGACTGCATGTGATGTTTACACGGAGGTATTTACACTTGAAATTTTGTTTCTGCAAACGATGTATCTTCTCGTCCTTGTGCTTTGATAGATGTGCATATCTAGTCTCCACGCCTTCGTCTGGACTCACGTTGAAAGATTGCTTCAAGAAATACATTTGGTGTTTTCTCTGCAACCATTTCATCATATGAGAGTATATTTATACAAGGCATTTTGGCAAACACTTAAGTGACTTTGACACTGTTTCAACATTTTCGCAAATGTCTGAACCCTAGCAATTCCATTTGTTTTGAATTTCTAGAACCTCTTCCATGTCTTATAAAATTAGTCCCTATCAACGCATTGCTTGGTACGTGACTAACTACAAAAGTTCTTTCGAGGCATTTTATCACAGTCAATGTGCCATGCATGGGTTTTTGTTCTGGGCATACCTACTTAATACGTGAACTACCATTGCAACACCATGTAGTTTGTATATGCGCTGACAATTGAATTTGGCTGGAATCTTTTCAAGCTCTTTGCTGAATCAGTTTAGACCCATTTGGTCTAGCAATTCATGTGCATGTCTATGCATCCACATTTTTTAAATGTATGCTGGAGAAGCGAAAAACTACTTCCAACATAGTTTGATGGACGCCGATACCCTAATTAATAGCTCCCATTTGGTACAGGCCCTGAGGGTGTTACTAAAAACCGTGGGATTTAGGCTTTACTGCCACCCGTTGCAATGTTCTAAGCTTGAATTTTACATGCATGTCCACAATGGTCATTGCAACATCAACGTTGATCTGACAGAATTCGTCTCTTTTTCATGGTGTGATGGATGTCTGTTGCATGTTTTGCATGCATGAGTGCCCGGGCTGCTACAAAAATCTATGCATGTTTTGATGGTCGTCCACGCGTGTTTGGAAGCTTCTATGCTGGTGGAGCTCATTGTCCACTTTACAATCCAGTGTTTGTATGCCCATCAAATTACAAAACTATGAGGTCAACTATTTATTTATGACATTTGGTATAAATGCTTGTAAAGGAAGCATTTTTTATGAAGCAACCAAAAAAAATGGGAATGTGTTATATTAATAGATGGACTGAATTCATCAAAACTAGACATGCGATTCTGTACATTTACTGTTATCATTTTTTTTTTTAAAATTGTAAGTAGGTGTTAAAAGTCAAAGTTCAAATCAAATGACTCAATTGATAAGTATAAAGAATGATTGGCAGCTAAATTGAAGGTGTCGATTAAAAGAAACTCGTTGCTCTACTTGTAAAGATAACATAATCAAATTGTTTTGATTAAAGGGCAAAACTGGTTTTACAGGGACCAAAAACCCAAAGTTAACAGAAAATAAAAAAGAAATGAAACAACCAGGACCCGGCTGCAAAAAAGACACCAAGTAATCCAACAGAACAGGGCAATGAAGCTCGAATGTCAGACAAAAAAAAATCAACTAAACAAAATTACAGAAGCTTACCTATTTTCTCATTCTTCTTAATGACCTCTTCGTTAATCAACGAAACTTTCTTATTGACACTATCTGTAGGGGTCATACCCCTATCTTTGCTACAAAGCCTTGTTATAGGAACCGGCTAGGGCTCTTTAATGTCCTCCTTGTCCTCATCCACGCTCTCCGAAGGCACCCTGAGAATCTTGCTTGTCCTTGTATTCGGTGCCTTAGCCTTCTTCTCCATCTTCATGCTACTCAAAGGAGAATTACCTTGGGAAATGACATGCAATACTTTGGCCTGCTCATTCAGCTTGTAGAGACCTTCATTAGTGTTATCCATAGCTCCCTTTCTAACTACCACCACCGTAGTCTAACTCTTCTTGAGTTTAAAACAATCATCCTCCAAAGCTTTGATTCTCCTTTCATGGTCCTTGAGGACTTCCGAATCTCCCTTCGGCTGATCAACCCTTTCCTTCAGACAATTAATGTCCTATAGAATCCTAAGGAACAAGGCATGTTGGTTCTCCTATAAATTTCGCAGACTAAGAATGGAAACCATAACCTCCGTGGCAGAGGAACCCATCTCCTTCGGCATAGCCCTACCCCCGTCAACAGGCGTAAAGATAGTAGCATCATGTTCTTTCTCACAACCACTCCAATCCATGATTAGAAGGATCAATCCCTCATGAAGAATAGGGGAGGAAACCCTCTTCACATGAGCCTAAATACTATGATTCAGGGAGGCCGCCAGGTAAAAGGGAAAAGAGATACACTTGTCATACCGAAAATGATTCAAAATGACAAAATTGTGACTGAAGAGACTACAAAATTTACCATCCAGAGTGAGGTGTCACATGATAACCTTCGGAATCCCCATCCATAGATAAGGGAGTGATGTTCTATCCCAACCACCATCTATGTTTTTCCTCATTTTCTCCCTCTCCTTTGACGTGAGGAAGGTGTCAAAAGCAGCAGTGGCATATTTTTTGTTCCTGTAGAATTTGGTTCCTTCAATCAAGGTATTGGATACCTTGGCCACCAGTTCCTCATTCACTTCTAGCTCAATACTGAAGATGCAGAGCACACCATCCCTCCATCCCTGAATGACAGAATCAGTAATGAGGGCATCCGACCCATGCAACATCTACATTTACCCTGTCAACCCACCTGCAAAAATCTCCTTGCAAACATCTTCCTTATTACACCACTCCTCATACACCACTGTGAGCTCCAAGTGGTTTCTATCCCCTCCCATCAAGCAAGAAACTCCAAACCCCATAGTCTGCAACATAATAGCGATAGATCTTGACCAAAGAATGAAGAAAAGGAAAGTCTCCAAAAAGTTTGGCTCAATCATAAGAAAATTTGTCTGGCCCTGGACACATTGAAGCCCTTTTGCCTTTTTTATTTTCAAGAACCCCTATGCTTTGCACGTATTACAATCATTACTAATGAGGCTATGAAGATCCACAAGGATACGATCATTAATATCCCACACTCTTCTGCTAGCTAAACCAACCCTCATATTGGCCAAATTATCGACCACCTTATTTGCTTCCTGAAACACGTGAGAGATTTGAGTCTTCAAAATCTCTCAGGAGCATAAGGAAATCTTCAATGTTATGTTTTATCATCCAACTAAGGGAAGAAAACCCCTTAAGACAATTAGTAATGTTTAGGGAGATGCACTAAAGACAAACCTTTCCCATGCCTTTCTCTTTAGCCAAATTGACCCCGACATATGCTACAAAAGCCTCAACAAACATAATCAAACTGATGATAGCACTCACTTCTCAACATAATTGAAAATCCAACCAAATGGATATCAAAGGTGTATTCCTAAATTGAAATTCAATATAGAAGGTATATGAGATACAATCTCCTATTTTTGTTGAAAATAGAAAATAAAACATGTATGTGGTTTGAAATAGGTTCCATGAGGATGGTATTAAAAAATTGATTAGTTCTTTTTCTGAAGGGAATTTTAGAATCTATTTTTTTTCAAAATTTATACATTAATTTTTTTAGAAAAAGTTAATTTTCATTGTATGATTTTTTGATCATTTGCTCATCACTAGCACTGATCAATTATTTATATTTGAACTGAATAAATATATGGTAAGCAATATTAATGTGTATGATCTTGGTTTACGTCATTACTTTCTTAGAATTTAAATAAAAGAAGTATTTGAGTTTATTTATTTTTCAATGAAGCACACTAAAGAAATTATTATATTATTCAAAATGTAAGACAAGAAAGATTCATCAATAGCAATCGATATAGAAACTATGTTCACTAAAAAAGCAAACTGTGAAGTTGATGAAATATTATATAAGAGTTTGATAGGAAATTTAGTTTACTTGACTAATACTCATGAACCTATCTTATGAAATTCAAATATTGGCATCTGATTTCATGAATCCTATAAAATTGTAATTGATTAGATACAAACAAAATTCTAATAAGAGCTATGAAGAAATGATTGATAGTTTTCAGCAAGTTGGAAATGATGGAGCCATATGATAGGTTAACTATTGTAGAAGTGTTGGTGGACTGTTTGGAGGAAATAACAAAGCTAAATCTAAGGGATAAATTTGTTAGCAATTCATTAATTAACAACTATCAATGTCATAGTTGCAACAATCATGGTAGCAACAAATTTTACAAAAAAAACCCTCAGTTAGCTCTCATGGTGACCCTCTCTTAGCTGCTTCCTCATGTATTTCTTGCCTCCTTTTTTTCTTTTTATTGCTATATCTGTGGGATCATTTTTGAGACTCCCAATAGGTTGGGTCCCATAACCTAGTTCTACATGACTACCCCTATTTTTTAGGAGGACCCTCTGGTGGGAGATTCATCATGTCGTCGTTCTTCTCCTTAGTACCATTTTGATCTTTTTGTATAACTTGAATTTTTTAATTATGTGGAAAAACTCCAAGGTGGAATATCTACGAAGATGGGGAAATCTTATGATGGTCCAACTCCCCAGGATAAATTTTTGGTTAGTGAGCATCAGGAAGAGGTACCTGACGTGTTAGTGAACTCAGCTATTGCTAAACTAAGACTCTCCTTGGTTGGAAAGTTTCTTGCATTTCATCCTCCTCTAGACTTGGTGAAAAAATGGGTTGCTACTAGATGGAAGTTGAAAGGAAGTGTGTCCTTTAGTGATATGGCTAATGGCCTCTTCCTTTTCAGCTTCACTAATCAATCGGATATGGCTAGTACTCTCATAGATGGGCCGTGGACCTATGGGAACATCAAATTCCTTTCCTTATGCAAATGGAAACCTAACCTTTATCCCTAGGCTGATCTTGGTGCTGTGGCACCTACATGGATTTGTCTCCCTGGGTTACCACTTGAGTTTTAGAATCTAGAGATCCTCAAAGGGATTATGAACTCCTTCAGCTAGTTCCTATCTATTGATAGTAGTACACAATGCAGATCACGTTTATTATTTGCACATATTTGTGCTAATGTTACTATCAACTTGGTGCTACCTACTAAGGTTACCCTCCTCTCTAAGCTGGGATCTTGGGTTCAACCTATTGAGTATGAGAATGCTAAAGCCTTCTGCCAAAGTTGTGGCCATTTGGACATCTTAGTTCAGCTTATATAAGAAATGACAACCATAAACAATTATGCCTTAAAAGTATGGAGGTTCTGGAAGAGGAACAAAGCAATAAGAGTGAGAATCATCTGGAGCAAGCCACCATGGTGTTGGATGGTCCCTACAATTAGGAGATTGACACAACTTGATCACCACATGAGGTCCTCCTTTATGATTAAAGTGATGTGTGAAGTCCCTCTACTTCCTATGAATCCTCCTAAGGATTGTCACTTGGCCATGGAGACTTCAAGGAATAATGAGTTGTTTATTGACCTAAGATGGAAGGAAGGACATGAGCAAAATGAGAAAGCTGCTCTACGTGAAATCTTAGTTATTTCTACTAAAGTTCACTTCCTCTCCCAAAACAAAGAAAATGTTAATGAGGAAATCCAGATTTTAACCCGTAAAAAGGAAAATCTACACATTTTGGGATTCTCTTCCACTCCTCTGCCAACAAAGTCAAAGTTATGATTAACTAAAGATGACAAGGAAGATAAAGAGTGGACACAGGTTGCCACTAAGAACAAAAAGAATAAAAAAGCGGATGTGGGAGGCAACAGTAAGGCTGGATGACCTTCTTTGAGAGACACTAGACAAAAGGATGCAGAGCGTGAGGTAGCAATAGGGAAACAGACAACCCTGGAAGGGCTTTCAGAAAATAAAAAGAAGAAAACTTAATTTCCTCGGTGTTGGGTTTGTCTCTATTTAGGTGGCTAGAGTTATTTTTTTGGTTTTGGTTTTTATGAAAGTCCTCTCATGGAATGTTCAGAGTTTGAATAGCTTGATAAAACAACATATGTTAAGATGTAAGCTAATGGAGCAAAAGATGGATATTTTAATGATTCAAGAGACTAAATTGAATAAGGAGAATTTTTAAAAGGCTACTTAATCCTTTTGGGCTACCTCCTCCTTCCTAAATTGTGACTTTGATGATGCTTCTAGGGGAATTGCCACTCTTTGGAACCCTACTTTTTTTTAAGGCTCGTTGATTCACTCCGAAAAAAAATTCCCTGGTTATCACGATGAAATATCTTAGAACCAATCTCCAATGGTACCTTGTTAATGTTTATGCTCCTAATGCTAGGTCCCCTAGAGCTCAACTTTGGTCCACTTTGTGTTGTCTCATTCGGAATCAAAAGAATGACCCGTGGATGGTTGCATGAGACTTCAACTCCCCTTTGCACCCTTCTGAGATAGCTGGTGGTTGTGAGCACTACTCAGAGAGTATAACTGATCACACTGATTTCATCTCCTCCGCTAGTTTCATGGACATTAACCTTAGTGGATCTAAGCTCACTTGGTCTAACCGGCATCACATGAAATATTTGATTTAGGTTAGGTTGGACAGGGTGTTGGTCTCTACTAATTGGGAGATCTTTGATTCCTTTTCCCTTTGCTCATTCCCTAGATCAGGGTCTGATCATAGTGCTATCCTTTTGGTGTTGGATGACCATGCTGATCACAAATATTACCCTTTCAGGTATGAGGTGATGTGGTCTCATCACCTGGATTTCAGAATGTTGGTGGAATAGTGGTGGAATGTTCCAATCTTGGGCACTCCTATGTACCAAATTTCTCAATAGCTTAAACTTCTTAAAGACAAGGTCAAGAGTTGGAACTGATACTCCTTCGGCAATATCTTTGAACAAAAAAAGTCCATTATTTATGACTTGGGCAAGATTCAAACTAAGATTGAAGAGATGATTGCACTTGAAAAAGAGTACGAAGAGGAAGTGGATTTGAGAAATCAAAGGCTTCTCTTTAAGAGAAAGGAAGAGGTGTTTTGGAAACAAAAATCAAGGATACACTGGCTAAATGAAGGTGATAAAAACACTAAGTTCTTCCACCAATATACAATGAAGAACAAAAGTAGAAACATAATAAGGAAACTGCTTATAGAGGATGGTACTATGATGGAGGATGAGGATGAAATGGTTGCTCTTTTCATTGATTTCCTTAGCTTAAACTCTCCTAATGGCCAAAGTGGTCTCCAGGACCCCCACAACCTCTTCGATGTTATCCCTGAAGTTATTGGGGCTAAGGACTTATCTATGATGTCTAAAAGGGTCACCATGCAGGAGGTACAGATTGCTCTACTCTCATTTGTGCCTTGTAAGGCCCCGGGGTCGAATGGGTTTGCCCCTGCCTTTTTCCAAGATCATTGGGATATCATGGGAGCTGATGTGTTCAATGTGGTTAAGGACTTCTTTATAAAAGGTAAACTCCATAAACTAATCAATGTTACTTTCATATCTTTAATCGCTAAACATGATAATGTTGTTTCCACCAAAGACTTCAGACCTACTAGTCTTTGTAACATGATTTGCAAGGTCCTCTCCAAGGTCTTGTCAATAGAATAAAACCCCGGCTTGATAAGTTAATCTCTGGTAATCAGAAAGGGTTTGTGAAAGTTAGACACATTTTTTATGTTGTAATTATGGTGCATGAAATCATCTATTCAATGGAGAATAACAAAAAACCTTCCATGGCTTTTAAACTTGATATCTCTAAGGCTTATTATAGGGTTTATTGGGATTTCCTTTTTGAAGTCCTTAAAAGATTTGGGTTCAAAGGAAGATTCTTAAAAATGATAGAACAATGTGTCTGTACCCCTGACTGTTTTGTCCTTCTTAATGGGAGCCCAAAGGGCCACTTCTCCAATAAAAAAGGGCTTCGCCAGGGAGATCCCCTACCTCTCTACCTATTAATCATTGTTGTTGAAGTCCTAGGTAGAATTATTTAAAAAATAAGAAGGGTTGGCTCTCTCAAAGAAGTCAGGGCTGGTAGTACTCTTGATCCTATCACCCACCAACAATTTGCGGATGATACTATCATATTTGGAGAGGCCTATGTCTCTGAGTCTAAACATTAGAAAATAATCTTGGAAAATTATGCTCAAATCTCTGGACAATATATTAACTATGTAGAGAGAAAGCTATTCTTCATGAATGTTAATCCCACCCTTCAAGCTAAAATATCCCCTATCTTAGCTTGCCAAATTTATACCCTCCTTGATTCTTATCTTGGGCTTCCCCTCATCTGTAACGTTCCTTCCTTGTTATTTTGGAATATAATTCTTGAAAGGTTCCACAAGAAACTACCTAGCTAAAAAGTGAAGCTCCTTTGTATGGTAGGCAAATTACAACTGGTGGAATTGGGTGGCACCTATCTGAAGAGGAGATGGATTGGACCAACATTCTAGGAGATAAATACTTTCATAATCCGGTCTCTAATAAGTTCATAAATTTTATCGAGCTACCTTCTAGTTCCACCATTTAGAATAATGTTTCTAAAACTAGAAAGACATTAAAAAATGGCAAAATTATTATAGCTAACGGAAAAAGAACTGACTTCTGGAAAGATGTTTGGGCACACCGCCAGGCCCTTTGTAATCGCCCACATCTTAGAAACATCTATGCCTTCGTAAGTAGATGCTATGGGGTGAAAGTATATGATTACATAGTGTGGCAAGGGGAGAGAGTTGCTTGGAGAAATCTGAAAGGGACTATCACTAACTGTTCTGATATCCCTGTGAAGGTTAAAGATCGGTTTATGATGGAGGCTAAGGAGCTCTTAGATATTATTCCTGAATGTTCCATTTTCTCCTCTCATATGGAGTATGAATGGATATGGAAAATCAATTCATCGGGAACCTTCACCGTCAAATTGGCTTACTAGGATATGGAGGTAGATACTGCAGAGAATTTCAATTGGAAAGAAATTTGGATCAAAGAACTATTTCCTAAAATAAAATATTTTTCGTGGGCTACGGCTCATAAAAGGATTGTGAATATTTCTAATCTTAACAAGTGGGGCTTCTCCTTTGCCAACAGATGCAAGCTAGTTATAAGAACATGGAAAGTATAGATCATATTTTTCTGCACTATAGTTTTGCTCAGGAGATTTGGGATGCTATTTTGAAGGACTTGAAAATTTATTGTATTCATCCTAAAACCAAGAGAAACTTCATGGATTAATAGACTATGACCCCCTACTCTCACCTAGTTGATAAGAATATGTGGCTTCAAATTCCACCAATTTTGTCCTAGAACATCTCGAAGGAATGAAATAACAGATTTTTTAGAGAAGAAAGGAAAAACAGCAATGTTCTCACCAATATCATAAAACAACAGGTGAGAGAAAATGTCAATGTGGGCTCCCCAACTATCTCTAATGTCTTATCTACTTTGTTAGACCTCCACTTAAGATATAAATGGGGCATTCAACATAACTTCTTGAATCTTAATTGGAATAGCTTGTTACTGAGAAAAAGCTGCACTTGGCTCCCTCAAGATTCGGGTTGGATGAAGTGTAATTTTGATGGCTGCTCTAAAGGTAACCCTAGTTTGTCTGGGGTGGGTGGCTTAATCAGAGATCAGGGGGGAAGTTTGATTGAAGGACATGGGATAAATTTGGTGATTGACACTAATAATAGAGCTGAAGTTATGACAGCCTGGATGGGCCTCTCTAGGCTTCAACATATCTCGATGGGGAATGTAATCTTGGAAGGAGATTCAAAGTTGATCATTGATTGTCTTAATAACTCCATTTCCCCCCTTGGGAGATCCATGGGATTATAAACAATTGTAAAAGTCTCCTTAATCTCTTTGAGAATATTATTGTTTAGCATACCTACAAGGAGCAAAATATGGCAGTCAACCCTATTGCCAATCAAGGTCTGATGAATGAGGATTGGAAATTTTTTAACTTTAGTGAAATCTCTAAGGAGCTCAAAGAGATTCTGGCTTAGGAAAGGCTTAGGTGTAAAAATGGGAACAAGGGAAAACACCAACAAGGGTTCTAATGGTCAGGTTTTGAGTACTTGTTTAAATGACCACATTTTTTTTAATTTTCAAAAATTATGTGGGTCCCTATAGTATGACGGTGGGGTTTGGGTGATTTGGAGCTTTATGCTTACATGTTCTTTTTCTAGCTGGACTATGTATGATGGAGATTACATGGAACTGAAGGGTCTAGAGGCTGGTATGGGAACTAAGGCTCATGACTTTGAATGGATCTCTTTAGATTGGGTTTTTATTAGAAGTAAAGGCAACATTTTCTATTTTCATGGAGCCTTAAAGTTTAATGATTTGAAAGGGTATCACACATGTGATGACAATGATGAGAAAAAGTTAATAAATGACCTTTCCAAAAATATTTCTTTATATTTTCCTGCGATTGTGAAGAACCTGAGTTGTTTCTTGGGTCATTTTCATAGAGATAATTTGTGCTCTATTTGTCCTACTTCCAACATGGGGGGCCCTCTTACGATTACTGAGCCTAAAAACTGTGATGGGCTTCATGACAATGAGGAGATTTGGGAGCTATTTCAGAATGTTGGTTTTACCCCCTTCTTTCTAGCTATAAAGGGTTACAATAAGGCCTCGACAGTGCAGTTCTAGAAGAATGTTGCAGTGACTATCGAGAGGATCTCCTTCACTATGATGCCATATTATATAGCAAAGGTCACTGGTCTATCGAATGTGGGTGAATGGGTGGAAAGATGCAACATGGGTGACTACAAAGTGTTTACGAAAAAATTCTTTGAGAAGGGGGAGAAACTGGAGGAAATTAAAAATAGGTATGGTTGCTTGGCTCTTCCTAAACCATTCCCCATAGTTAGTTATTATTTTATGAAGTGTTTTATGCTAGAAGGTAGATAAACTACTATGCATGCTTATCATTTTCCTATTCTCAATCATAGTAGGCATGGGGAGAAAATAAATTTTCCTTTCCTTCTATTTTCTTCCTCAGAATCCTACAATGAAAATGGCGCCAACCAGGCCCACTCCACCAGTGCCTTATCTATCTTGTTTACAATGTTTTTCTGGACCACTCTCCCAGCCTTAGTAATTTGTCCCCTACGCTTGGGAATGATATAAATTCTCAAAAAATATGGGGAAGTCCTCCAAGCTTGTGCTTGTAAATCCTATGTCTCACTATTTGCTTGGCTCCACCTCCTCTGCTGAGAAAATAGGAAAAAACCCCCTTACTCTTCTAGATAAAGAATCCTTGGATCTTGCTCTGCTAGATGTGAACCTTGATAAGAGGAATCTTGAAACCCCTAAGAATTCCCCGGTTAAAGATAAAAAAATAGTAAAGAGTATACTAGAAAAAGTATAACAATAGATCTAGAGCTACATAATCGGGATGAAGAGGAGGGAAAACCTATAGAACAAGAAACAATTGATAGAAGCTCCGGGGAAAGAAGGTTGGCTAAGTTTGAGCCTAAGGAAGGAAAAGAGGAAAACAGAAAAGCTGATAATAGGACCAGTGTTAAAAATTTGGAGGAAATTTATGATTTGGAGGAGGATGATAAATCCGTTGACAACTCTGAAGATGAGGATTTCCAGGAGGGGAGGATGACCCTAAAGATAATTTAAAAGAGGAAATGGAAGAAGAGGAAGAAGGGAATGAAATCAATGAGACTGAGGAGGATTCAGATACTCTGAAACAAAGCCCTGAGGCCCGTAATTTGTCGGGTGATGAGGAGATGGTCCCCTGTTCCCAATACTCCCCTATTAAAATATATGACAACAATAATCTATATGAGAATTTATTGGAGATGAAGGAGAGAGTCGCTACTCTTGAGATGAGGAATGAGGAAGCGAACCAGAAAATCCAAAACCTGTGCAATGCCTTAAACTCCCTTTGCTGCATTATGGATGGGGTTATGAAGAATGTTGTTCTAGGCATAGTTTCTGGTCAGGGGAGGATTAAAAAGAACAAGAAGAAGATGTCGAAGCAGGGCCATATGGAGAAAGATGCAGGTGATGACAAGGAGAAGATGGACACCTAGGAATACAATCTCGGGAGACTCCAGCAGAACTATAATCTGCTTAAGAACGATTGGATGCTCTTTGGGTTCTGGTTTTTTGTTCCTTTTTGCTTATGCTCATATTAAGGATGTTGTGTTGGGTCTCCATACCCTTTAATGTTAACTTTAATTATGATAGGACTGATAAGACTTTTAGTAATATATTCTCTACTCATGTTATTGTTAAAACCTTTAGTAGTATGCTTACTGATAATGTTTATAAGTGGGATGATAAGTCTAGATGTTGGACGTTAGTTAGGATGTACAGAATTAGCTACAAAACTATGAAAGTTTTTTATTAGTTTTGAAGGGTGGGCTCTGTTTTTTGTTTGATCTCTGAATGGTTGTTCTTTGCCTGAATATTTAACTATGCAATTCTTTTTTGTTCTCAGTTCAGGGCCGTCTCCCTTCTTATATAATCAAAAACAAAATTCTATGCTTTCTTCTTGAGGAAAGACATTTTTTGTATTGGAATATTAAAAGTATGACTGCTTCAAACTTACTGGTTTCTTAGATTCAAATTAGCTAGGTTGGATAAAATCTACAAAATCAACCTTTGTTTACTACTTTAATATTGGAGACACTATTATTTTGTGGAGTTGCAAGAAGCAATCTAATGTTACAATGTAACATATGAAGTGATGTGACTTAGACAACTTCTTGAGGATCTTCGATACCCACAACTTCATCCTACTTCTTTGTATTTTTATATTCAAAATGTGTTTAAGTTGTCTAGGAATCCAATGTCCCATGTTCACCCAAGACATATTAAATTACATATTCATTTTACTCATGAGAATGTCTTCAATAATTTAAGCTATTCAATATACAAACTAGGGAGTAGCTTAGAAATGTGTTCACCAAACCTTGACCATAGATAAGTTTGTATACTTTTGAGTTGGCATTGAGATTAAGAGTTCTTCATTTGTACATGTTGTAGGCAACTTCTATTATCTAATTATTTTCTATGAAAAAATTATATTTATTTGAGAGTATTGGAAATATAAAATCTATTAAACATTTGTCAAAAAGAGATACATTTGTCATAAAAGGATACATCTATCCATAAATTTTTCCTATTTTTATGATCTTTGAATCGCTTAATATAATATAAGAAAAATATATTTAAAATTCTTCAAATTCAATATAAGTCACATTAAATAAAAAGTATTTACAACTAACATGCAAATACCCTTGCTAAGTAATCAACACCACAATAAATCATGTTGGATAACACTTTAACATTATCGAGATGTTTCAAACATTGAATGTGCTCCTCTTTGTTTGCAAATTTAGCACCATTTTAAAATACAAATCAATGCTAGATTGTTTCTTTAGTGGAGCAATTATAAGGCTATTATATAATTTTTATAAAATGTTAAAATGAATGTAGTTGAAATTAGTGAATTGAATCGCATGGGATACACCTAAAAGATGTCATGTTTAAATAGTACCATCAAAAGTATTTCTTAATTTTATTATTATTACATAATACCATCAAAAGTATTTCTTAATTTTATTATTATTATTATTGATATTGATTGAAGTAATTAGAGAATTCTATTTTTTTTTTGAAAAGATGTGGATCTCATGAATAAGCTTTAGTAATCAAAGAACAAATTTTTCACTTCCAAATTTTGCACCCTCTTAATCAGAATAATTTATTTTTTTGAAGTTATGAAATAATTTGTACTTATTCAATTAATCTTTAATTGACTCATTGTATAGTGTTTCAATTCTTTTAGTTACTTATTCATAGATTTATTCTTGTAATTCCATTGTTTCATTTAATAAAAACTTCTTGTTCTTGTAATTCCATTATTTCATTTAATAAAAACTTCTTCTTAGAACTGTCTAGTATTTTCTACTAGCTACCACCACGGACCATATTAAATGCACAAGTTTGAAAGATCAGTCAAAGAAAAGTCTAGAAAACCAATAGTCAGTGAAACATGTTTCTAGAAATTTCTCCATCTTTCTAAAAGACCTCTATAAATAGAGCCAGATGCAATTCGTCTAAGTGAACCGATAAAATTATGTTTTTGTGTAGCAAGACATTATTTAAATATGTTCAAATTATTATATTTTTCTCCATCCACCTTACTAGAGTGGTAACAGAGCAAATGTTGTAGATCTTGGGCATAAAGCATATCAAAACTAGTTGATCGTGGGAAAGCTCAAGAAATCAAGCGAAATCTCAGGTGATTCGTGTTTCAGAAGTTTGAGTCAAAGAATGGTAGAGGTCACAGGTTTTGGTTCTAAGATATCAGACGATTGTGGGACATCAAAAGTCACAGTCCAAAGAAAATGTTGAAGTAAGCTCCTATACAAGAAGGTGAGCAAATAACCAAATAGCTATATTCAAGAGAAAAGAGCATCGAAGTTTATTGAAGATCATGGATATTGATTAGAATGTGAAACCAAACATCTATTGTAGAAAAGAAGATTGTTGTCAGGTAAAAGATGAAAAGGAGATCACAGTGCTGAAGTGTTGCAAAAGACTAAAACAGAGAAGAAAGCCAAAATTGCTCCATCAAAGAAAGTTGATAGCATCCAAGATGAGAAGGAACTGATAGTTTTTCATAAAGAGATGGACAAAATCTATTAAAAAGTTGTTAATCATAGACTAGAGGAGGATATTATGCCTCTTAAAAAGTTCCCAGTCACCTAAAGGGAAGTAGCCAAACCAACACTGATGTCATTGTGAAGTAGACCGTGTCAAGGAAGTTGTGACGTTGTTGTGAGAAGATCACAAATCGAATGAAAATGAAGGTTGTCCCAAAAGGTGTTCAAAAGAGAAATCGAGGAAAACTACCACAAACCAAGGAGGAGCCCATAGGCATTAGGAGACTATTGAAAATTGAAGATCACAGATCATAAAAAGTCGCTAGACATCCATTGGAGAAGGAGATAGTTGAATTATTTTGAGTCCCTTTAAATTTGAGTAAGTTATATGTCAAAATCAATATTTTGGGAGCTCGATTTGTTGTTAGTAACTTGTCATCAAAGAATAAAAGAATGATTGTTGGTCAAAGATGAGAAGGAAATATATCGAGGAAGGATTGGTTATAGCAGGGAAAAGGATATCAAGAATGAGGAGGCATGTTTGAATAACGGAATCAAAATCAAGTGAACACGGTAAGTTTAAATTATTCATTTCAATGGGGGAAATAGGAAAAAGAGTTAAAGAAAGAGAAAAATGATCTGAAAGAAGAATTGATGGAATTAAGAAAAAATATGGCTAAATTTATAAGAGAGAGGACAGCAGAAAAATGTAAACTACTAGATGAAAAATTTTTTCTTTGCAAAGAATCGAACAAAGCTAAAGAGAAAAATGAAGAGCTAGAAGAAAAAGTAAAGTTGTTTGATGAATTAGAAGAGAAACTGAAAAGAAGTAGAAGCAAAGAATAGTTTATACAAGAAGGAAATATGAAAAGTAAGACAAGATAATAAAAGTTTGAAGAAAAAGTCACTAGTTAGTGATTGCTCATATCACATAGAAGATTTGTGTTCTTCATTTGGTAAGTGTGATTTTGTTGAAGTTGTTTGTGATAGAGATGAACATGTTAATGAGTTTGAAAATATTGTTAGATGTGATGAGACTAACAAAAGTTGTTCTCAAAATGTTGGTTTGAAGATAATGAAGAAAATGAGTTATGAAGGTAAAGGTTTAGGAAAGTATGCACAAGGAATCATAGAGCCCATTGTGCCACTAATGAGGCCAAAATATGAAGGCCTTGGATATGTCAAAGGTGAAAATGATGTTCAAAATGATGTATGTTCATACAAATCAGCTCAAAGAATGTAATATATTCTATGTGACTCATTGTAATAGAGAAGGATACACAAAGACATTCATTGGAATTTGCATCCATGTAGAATTTGTGGTTTACAAAATTATTCTAAAAAAATGTGTTGGAATAAAGAATGGAAGAAAAAATTAAAACAAGATGTATGCAAATGCATTGTGGATGGATTTATTGATTTAGTTGGAAAAAGGTCACAAGTATGTTCAAAAGGTTGTTCAAATACAAGTATTCATATAGAGAAAAGTTGCAAGAACTTCCATATTGAAGTTTTGAAGTACACGTATGTGAATACTGATAGCAATCTTGAAAGATTTGGATGTTAAAATATTTTGAGTTAAAGAAAACTATTGTCTAGAAAAACATCTAGAGAAAAGTTGTAAGTGTTGGAATCCAAGAACACTGAGAGGGGGGGTGAATCAGTGTTCTACCAGAATGTTCAATTTTAACCTTATTATAATATGCATTCACCAACCAGTAAACCAGTACATATATAATTGAAAGAAGTAAAGCAATCAATGAACCAATCACATAAATTAACACCATAATAGAGAGAATTTATACGTGGAAAACCTCAAAGAGGAAAATCCACAGTGGGATTTGTGACCCACAATATCAATCCATAGGCCATAAGAAAATATATTACATATTATGGGGGCCTACACATGCAGGAAGGCTTACCGCATAGAGCACACTTCTCAACACAAAGGATTCTCATTGAATACAGTCACTTTGAATAAGAAAACATAAAATTGAACTCATTTAATGCATCCGCTATGCCTGATTGAGTTTTGGTTCAAGCTCTGACTATTTCAATTCTGAAACCCTTAAACCCTTATTGGAATAACCTTCGCATCCAAAATCATCTACAAATCATTATACAATATTGATCTCATCCATAAATGGTCTTCACATTACTAACAACGTCACATTCTCCTATATCAAAAGTGATCTAATCAATTGACCTATATACCCTTACAATCCTTCATGACTCATGTCGGCTTACATTACAAAAATAATTATACATGTTGGCTAATTACATATATACATAAATAAAAAAATGAATTGCCAACTGTCAGATCTCCCAATGATGTCGGCCTCCTATACCGGTACCCATAGATTCCTTCCTACTGGTGAAGATACTTGTCGATACCAATGAAGTGTCTGTCAGTGAAGAACCAAAACAAAGAGTGAAGCCAAAACATGTTGCCATCAATGACAACATATGAAACTAATCAAATGAGTGTCAATTGCCAACAATCTCCCCCTTTGGCATTAATGGCAACACTCATGTGAAAAAAGGATAATGGTTTCCATCTATTGGTTTCACCCTGAGACTGCTCCCCCTAAGCTGAATATTCATTTGTGATCATGATCTATACAAATACTCCTAATCTCCTAATGTCAAGGATTTATTTTTTACCTATACCTCTCCCTTTGACATCAATGCCAAAAAACACCAAAAATCGAGATGAAAAATGAAATTATGTATAAAGGATGTGTCCTAGAACACCTTACCGGAGCTGAATATACATGAAAATTTCTGGATAGGCTTTCTCCAAAATCTCTAGATTAGTGTCCCAACCAGATTTGAATGTATTGGAAATAGATACAAGTCTATTAAGCATATGAGCATGGGACTCTTTCACCTTAAGCTCTACCGGTGTAGGCTTACCAACCATATCAATGCATTCCTTCCTATGTATAATCAAGGAGTCCAACCGGGGACTCACCAATCCTCTGAGCCATTTAGCTCTCCTTTTGATTTTTTCTCTTTCCCTTTCAAGAGCTGAAATTTGAGTTTCTAATACCAAAATCTTCTCATCAATAGATGTAGTCAAAGAATCAGAACCATCAAAAGAATTGACTATACCTACAATTTTATCCTAAGAATCTGTAATCCCTTTATCTATATCTACAGTAAGTAATCTGGTGTTACAACATACTCTGTATATATTTGTACATTTTCTTTAAGCATTACCAATTAACTTCACTTTGTCAGTAATCTCTTTCTTCTCTGATTCAATCAACTGATCAAAAGTAGCTCTCTTGGATTGAGTGAATCTTTCCAATTCTTGCTAGTTAGATATTTGTTGTAGTGATTGAAAATCATTAGAAATGTGCTCAGTAATTATTTTGAGCTTTCCAGATGGGCTTGCTCCTTTGTCAAACTGGCACTTTGGGACAAGTTTGTGAAAAAATTGGGATTGACTAATCAATTATTCCTTTGTCCACTGATCCTTCCTTCATCTTTTGAGCAACCATCATCATGAGCTCAGTATAACTCATCTTAGTTATGCTCTTCTTCTCTACCTAGGAGGTGTCAATTGACAACAATGATGTGCTGGTACCAGTTCCCTTCTGGATTCCTCTACCTTTTCCTCTAATGGTTTAATACCTTTAATAACATCCTCTATTGCACCGATGGCTTCACCACTTGGTGCAATATTAGTTACTGTCAGTTCCACATGAACCGTATCCTTAACTTGTACATTCTGATCCAAAGGACTATTGTCCTTAACATCTGTAACCTGTACATTTTGTGTATCGACCACTATATGTACACTATCTACTTATGTCGATATCTCCTCTTTATCTTGTACATTTGATTATGTAAGGGGCTCTACATCCAATGCCTTTGTATCTTTCAAAATTGAAGGTGAGGCACCCATTACACCTTTGCCTTTCCCTTCAATTAGGATGTCAGTAGTGTCAGTTTTATCTTTCGATGAAGTGTAGAAACTAGGGTTGTCAATAAAGAATTGAACCCATGCCTTGTGGGTTTAACTGATTATTTCATTAACCCTACCTGACATAAGACTGATTATCCTGTGCTTGTTGTGGAAAATAGTTTTGTCTATAACTTCAAGGGTCATATCCAACTCATTTGGAGTAATTGAGCCACAAGTAGTTAATAACTCTTGAATTTCTATGTGCTTATCTTCCTCCATAAAAGATAATCTCCTAGCATCTAGATTATCATATAGTTGTGTCGGTATTTGCTTCTCAATTTTCAACAAAGCCTTCTTAAATATGTCTAGTTATAGCAAGAATGCTTCTTCAATTTCTTTTTGCTCATAATCATCTAAGTGCTCATAATAATGTTGTACATTTTTCAGCATACCATCCACAGAGATCTATTTTCTCATTTTCCCTCATCATCTTATGTGTGGCACATATGTAGGAGCTAGAAATAGAATTGAGATGATTGGATTGAGTTGCCTTATACCCAATGATCATGCTGCCAAATCTGATGTCTCGATCAATGATGGTGTTGAACCTCATCTATCGTTGGTCCAAAGTTGCATTGGTGAGTTTGTTAACCTAATCATTTGAAATATTTTTCTCCGGACGTTGACCAATCTGCGGTAAATTGGTGATGGCCCTAATGACCTCCTTCATGATCTTATAAGACCTGTCCAACCAAATTAACTCTACATTAACTCTACTTAGTACATATCGAATGATCTCATCTTTGAATTCAAGGATATCAAGAATGTCAGTAAACCCTAGATCCTCAATGTGCTTATACTCGAGCTTGATCTTACCAGAGTCACCCATCAACTCATTCATGTACATGTTCTTGATGTCACTGGTTCCCAGATCCTCAATGTGGTAGTGAATATATTCTCTAACATCTTCCACATAAACAAATCCTTTTGAAACATGCGAAAATGTACTAGCCGAGTCATCCAAGGTGGCAATATGCGGACATTGCTTGAAAATTGGCCTATGATGATCCTTAACCTCAATAGCAATCAGATTTTCAATGAAAGTAGGTGCAGAGGATGATCCAGCTTCCATGATGAAAGGTGATTGCAATAAATACCTAAGAAATGGTTGTCGGTGAATAACCCTAGAAATTCTTCTGAGAGCTGGTGAAATCACTAATGAGGATTTCTGATCACATTGAATCGCCTTAGACTCGCTCTGTATCATTCTTAATCACTTTGAATGCAAGGTGATCAAAATGAAGTGGATTCAACCTTTTAAGCTTCGAGAAACCCTAATCCGTCATTGATATGAATGTCTTCCCATAGAACATAACGGATCTTGGTCAAACATCTCCATACCGGATAAACCTTTTTCATTGTCTGGAACATCTTCTAGATCTCCTTCCTAGGGCTTATGCAATATTTTCATGAAATTTTCCTACCCCTAAGGCATCTGTCTCAGTTATCGGATGAGCTTCCTGCCGGTGCAGGAGCAATCTCCTTTGTCGGTTGAGTAACCGGAGCAATTCCATTTGCTGATTGATCATCTGACTTCCTGACCCATTTCTTGGTATGATCTTGCTGGATTTCATTGATCTTTTCTTTCCCTTTATCATTTGATCCATCATTGTTAACAGGTGGATTTTTGCTTCTACAAAACTTAGCTATATGTCCAATCTTGTTGCATGCATAACATGTAATATTGTTCTTTTGAATTTCTTTGCTATAAATGGTATAATTGTTTGACCTGCACTCATTAGCAATATGTCCAAATTTTCCACATGCATGACATTTTTCATTCATCTACAATCTTCTATCTTATGACCATACTTATTGCATTTACAACACTGATTGGGAGTAGAGTTATAGTTTTGATTTCTCTATTTCTATATTTCCTAGCCATATGACCAAATTTATTACAAAACATATACCATTGAATTTGTAAGCATTAAGTTGCATTACAGGTGTCTTCTGATTCTGATCTTCATTTGCAGTACCAGAGCTTTGACCTTGTTCAAATCCAAGTGCACTGGAATCTCTATTCTATCTTTGGCTTTTCAATAATTCATTAAGTTGTGCTAAACTAACCTTGAATTTGTCCTTGTACTCACTTGCAATAGCTAGATCATCTCTTAGGATTATCATCTATCTTTCAAGTTCTTGTTCATTGCTTTGGGATTGCACTAAATCTATTCTCAACATATCATTTTCATGAGCCAACCAGATGCATTCTTTAGATCTGTCTTTCAATGATCTCCCAAGGTTTTCTTCATTCATCTTCCAGTCTTCAATCTCCTTTGACATCCTCATAGTTAGGGCTTGGATTTCATTCCTCATGACCATATTCTCTTGACTCAGCTTCTGACATTTTTCATTAAGGGCATCTTTCTCTTCATTATCCTAATTTTGCAAAAGTTCCTTCCTCCTAGCTTGAACATATGACATCATCTCCTGTAGGATAAGAATGAATTCCTTGGCAGAATTCAATTCCTCTTGTAACTTTAAGTTCTTCATCCTTTCAGCATCATAATCTTCAAGTGCTACCTCAAGTCGCTTCTCCATACTCATATCCATGGATTCCGGATTTAGGATCTTCCTCAAGCTGTTAGACTTCCTTCGAGGCACAAGGCTCTGATACCAATTGTTGGAATCCAAGAACACTAAGAGGGGGGGTGAATCAGTGTTCTGCTAGAATGTTCAATTTTAACATTATTATAACATGCATTCACCAACCAGTAAACCAGTGCATATATAATTGAAAGAAGTAAACCAATCAATGAACCAATCACACAAATTAACACCATAACATAAAGAATTTTTATGTGGATAATCTTAAAGAGGAAAAACCAAGGTGGGATTTGTGACCCACAATATCAATCCACTGGCCATATGAAAAGATATTACATAATATGGGGGCCCGCACATGCAGGAAGACTTACCGCCTAGAGCACATTGCTCAACACAAAGGAGTCTCACTGACTACAATCACTTTGAATAAGAAAACATAAAACCGAACTCATTTAATGCATCTGCTATGCCTGGCTGAGTTCTAGTTCAAGCTCTAACTATTCCAGTTCTGAAATCCTTAAACCCTTACCGAAATAACCTTTGCATCCAAAATCATCTATAAATCATTACACAATATTGATCTCATACATAAATGATCTTCATATTACTAACAACGCCATATTCTCCTATATAAAAAATTATCTAATCAACTGACCTATGTTCCATTACAATCCTTCATGACTCATGTCGGCTTACATTACAAAAGTTATTATACATGTCGACTCATTACATATATACATAAATAACAAAATGAATTGCCAATTGCTAGATCTCCCAATGATATCGGCCTCCTATACCAGTACCCATAGAGTCCTTCCTAGCGGTGAAGATACTTGCCGGTGTCGGTGAAGTGTCTACCAATGAAGTGTCTTCCGGTGAAGAACCAAACCAAAGAATGAAGCCGGAACATGTTGCCATCAATGACAACATATGAAGCCAATGAAATGAGTGTCAATTGCCAACAGTAAGAACTTCCATATTGAAGTTTTGAAGATTGTAAGTTTGAGAGACTACCACAGCAGTGGGAGAAGCCAAATGAATGGCATCACTATTAAGAGCTGGAAATGGCTCGAAGGAAAGCTTTCAAAGCCTTAAGGCTTGATATTGGAAAGGGACAAAATAAAGACTTTCATCAAGAGCATATTAGATCTGAAGATTAATTGGCAAAAACGTTTTAGCTAAAGAGAAATTTGAATATTTAAAAAACAATTTGAGTATTGTAAACATTGATGTAATTAATGGTAGAAATTAAGGAAGAGAATGTTAGAACTGTTCGGTAATTTCTACCAGCTACCACCACAGACCATATTAAATGCCCAATCTAGAAAGATCAGTCAAACCATATTAAATGGCCAATCTAGAAAGATCAGTCAAAGAAAATCAACAGTGAGTGACCTCTATAAATCAAGGCAAATGTAATTTGTGTAAGTGAAATAATAAAATCATGTTTTGTGTAGCAGCACATCCACCCCAACACTTCCTCGTTAGGAGTTATTACTGTGATGGGTTTTTGTTTTGCTTTGGCAGCTTACAGTATACTGATATTATTTTCCTTGAGAATATTTTAAGGCAACGTTTATCCAGAGATAAAACTGAACTTGTAAATCAGAATACAATTATTTTCTAATTTTTATATAGTTAAGGATACATTCTTCCCTGGATAGACAATATTATATTTTGGCTGCCCTTTTGTATTTCTCTGACACTATACTAAATAGTATGTTAACTGCCATGCTTCCTTGTATATATATATATACTTTTTTCATTCTTTTAGTGAGACAATTGTTTTCAAATTGTTAATCATTTCTTGACATGTTCGTCAATGATGTTTCAAATTACAATATTCAACCAAAGAAATCACATTTTGCAATAATGTTGTTTTGTTTTTAGCCTGCGACTTGATTGCAATAGTGGAAATCAGAAGTATACACGCTTGGAAATGAAAAGTTAAGAAAGATTTAACTAAGCGAGAGAACCAAGAAATGATTTGAAAATTTCGTACCTTCTGACATGCATTTTGCTATTCAGTTGTGGTCTAAGATTTTGTGGACATATAATTCAAGTTGAGATCCGCCAATACAAGATGGTGAGTTGCCATTGTGGCAGGGCGCATTACATGTTTACACTCAATGATTGGCATAGATTCCCAATGGCAGTAGATTTTGTCCATCATTCTTAGCGTATATGTCAAACTTCCATTTAACGTAATTGGAATCTCAGATTGCAGCTGCGAATTTAGCCCCACAATGTACACAATCATGAGTGGTAGGAGAAACATATTTCTATACAATCATGATTGACTTGATAGTGGTAAGATATGTAAGAAAACATTAAACATTGCAGCCATAAATAAGACAAAACAGTCTTAATATTCCTGGGCAATTAACTGCCCAACCTATATACACATTACATACAAAAGGGGATGCCACATCAAATTGTTAAAAGACACTCGATCCCTTCATAAGATCGTATCACATTCATCTATTATGATTGAATATACTTTTTACACAAAATCCAATGCCATGCGTCCCATTTATGAAACTTGACTGCCCACCTACTAGTCCCTTCCACTTGAATTGAACATGGAAAAGCTATAATGAAACCATCAAAGCCATAAAAATAACAAGACACAATTTAAACAATCACAACTTACAAGTATTCGACCAAACAAATCAACTCTGTAATTTATGGTAATTTCAAATCTATTAAATCAATTATAAAACATAATCAAAAGAATAGGCCTTGATACCAGATTCGGCCTCACTACCAGTCATAAAGCAAAGCTTAAACAAAATAGACTAACCCAAACTATTATGGAAACAAGAGAATAGTTTATAAAATTCAATTGGCACACAAGCCTAAAACAATCAGTAAAACTAAAATAGAGCACTAATAAAAGCAACAACACCAAGGAGCTAATTCATCTAATTAGTTTCCAGTTCTAATTTCCAGTTGGCTATAATAGAATCAAGGGATTCCTCCCAAGCATCTTTGTTTCTCCTTGCTTTGTCATAACTTTCCTTTATCATTTTCTTTTTCATTCTCCCTGTCTTGTCTCTTAAGTTGTTTTTCAATCTTTGAGCTTCCTAGAATAACTCCCATAACAACTTTGTTCATAATACCACCAACAATGTAAATGATAGTGTCTAGGCCTTGTTCAAGTTTGTCAAATTGTTCCTGGTTAGTCTACTCCAATCTCTCCTTGAGGTCCATGACATAATTTTGTAGTTTTGTACTTTGATTCTTCATAGAGAGAATCACCATGTTCACACTTGGCCCAATATCGAACTTCTCTCTAACATAATGGTATTCAGCGTCCCGATTATCAACCTTCCCTCTATCTTCATACTCTTCTTAATTTTCTTTATCCTTTTGCTCATCCTCTTCAATATCAAATTCCCCACTTTTATTTTCTTCCTCTTCCTCATAATCCTCATCTTCCTCTTCAATGTACTCTTCTTGATCATCTTTACCAACTCTAACCACCTCATTATCAAAATGAGGAGGGAAGTTATCTTCATTGAAGTTTTCTTTATCCTTGGGGGAATTGTCTCTATCTATTTTATTTTGTTATCTTTTTCTTTAACTACACGTGTTACCATTGTAACTCTAGTTGATCTTTAGGCACCATAATTATCAATATTTTAAAATTTATTCACGCCCCCCTATTTGTGCTCTTTAGGTTGTTCTTCCTCCTCCTCCCTTATGTCCACAAATTTTTTCATCAGTTTTTTTGAAGTCATTTTTTTTTGGGTGGGGGGAGGGGTAGGGATAAAGGGCATTTGGGTTTTCCTCTTATATAGAATAGCTTTTAGAAGCTCAGTATAGAAGGATGGGAAGGTTATTTTTTTAGAGCCTCCTTACCAGTAGGTTTAAAAAAATTTCTCTTCCATTTGCTAGACTATTTTTTGAAAGAGTTATGGGGTTTACTATCGATTAGGTCATTTTTTGTCAAGATAGTGCTAATAGAAGTAGGTTGTGGTATTGTTAATAACTAGAATTTATAGATAGCTATTATCAGTCTTTGGTGAAGAGGCAAGCTAGCCCCATCTTCAACATAGCTATATATAGATGTGAGAAAATAGTAAGAAAAGTTGAGTTTTTGACCATGATGAATGAGGTTTAGCAGAGAGAAATCATACTTATGCATAGCTGAAAATCTCACTTCTAAAGTAATTATTTCCTAATAGAGAAACTTACCAAACCCCAAGGAGCAGGAAGTTTGTTTTTGTTGTAGCCATTTTTGTGTCATTTAGTCATATCCTTTCCTTCAAAGAAGATTTCAAAAAATTCTTGTAATCATCATGTCTATTTTTGGAAACATTCATCCCATTGCAGCTTAGGATAATCAAATGCACAATCAACTCCATAGTTACTTCAAACTTCAAAAAACCTATATTATCCCAACTCTATTTCCAATGATTTTAAAACATGTAGAGAGTTGTTATTTATAGACATTAATTGAGAGAAAGAAAGGAATGTGCCTAGCTTTATCAAACTTATCCCATAATTCTTCATTTTTCTGAAGAGTATCACAAGAGTTGGGCTCCATTCCATTTTGGGGGCTGCTCATCCTACCTCTTATGAGAATGTTTTCATTGTTAAGCATCTATTCAAGCATAGAGTAAACTCCAATAGAAAAATTTGTGGGAGTTTGAGCTCAACGTTAGCACATGCTGTATTATGAATCTCATAGGTAATACTCAAATTGTAGATGTTTCCAATGTGGTGAGTAGACAACTCAATGAAACATTTAAAAAGATAAATATCTAGCAGCTTGGAATAATGACCCATATCACAATTAGAAACTATTGTGACATGTCTCACATGGGATATTAGAGTATATATTCTTATCAAATCAATCGAGAAATGAATATTTTTTAGGGAAGAGTGCTAAATAGTTACTATCAATTTTTTTTGTCATCCTTGTAAATTATTTCTTGTTGGTATTAAAAACCTCTTGCTTTTGCCTTTACTCTCTTATGCCATCTCACCACATGGTCTTATATTGAAAACCTTCATAAATATCTCCTTGTTTCCTTTGCACATTCACACCTTCATGTCACATAGCAAGTCATCACTGACCCAATAATTCCTCTTTTGAAAAATGAGCCTAGGATTAGGTGAATTAGGATTTGACCTTATAGTGAATTTGGATTTATTGTTCAATATAATCTTTTCTCTCCTTTTCATCCCTAAGTATTTCTTACTTTTACCTATTTTCATCATCTATCTATGTCTCCTTGTTTTGCAAGTCATTCCTATCTTCTCCTTTTTAGCTTTGTTTCTCTATAAAATAATGCCACATTGTAGTTCTCCACTAACCAGATATACCTTCCTTTAAAAAAAAGTTTTGTATTGAATCCTTTTTGGCCTTAACCTTAGGACCAAGCTGTCAATGCTACATTTTAAAACTGTGGACTTGTAGTCATTATTTTTGAATAATTTCTTTAATTTTTGAGGGAATATTTTCATATAACCAATGAGTCAAGTCCCTGTAGTTTAAGACCAAATCGGACATAGCATTAGCAACTAAGTTTCCCTTTCAAAATTTGAATAATGACTTTTCATTCTCCTTCTATTTTAATTTTGAGTATCCCTCAACTCTCACTCTTCTTATTCCCCGAAAAAGTTCAGTTGGTTAAGCTTCATTATTAAAGTTTTTTCAAATACTCTTAGCATAAACCTCCATCAAATTTTCTTTGTCATATCTTATAACACCTCCAGATGCATCCTCTCCTATATTTTCTTTCAAGAATCCAATGTAATTCAGTTCAATCCATCCTACATCATGGGGGCATCCAAGTAATTTTTTTTGTTTTTATATAAGTGAGTGGTGAAGGGCCCCAACCCTATATGCATTAGACCACATACAACAAAAACCAATAGAAAAGAGTAGGGTTAACACAAGGTAACCTAGACAATAAAACAACACAACCAAATTATGAAAAAACCCTAGAAATCTGATATGGGACTAAGATGTGGACCTATAGGACCATACTAAGAATTTTATGCAAAAAGAGTGCCAACTTTTTCTCTTTCTATGAACAGAAGTCCATGAAGAATATTTGACAGAAGAAGAAAAAGGTAAATTATTGTCCAGGACAAGCAAAGGTGTTGTAGAGTTAGTGAGAGGAATCATTGAGCCCAGAATGGGAACTTGGCAGTTAGGGGAAAGAGAATTTGAAACCAAAGAAGGGATTCATCTCATACTCAAAGGAATCCTAGAAAGGTCTGTAGAGGGGGGGAAATGAACCTCTTTGACAAGCGGATAACAATCTCTCAAAGATTCACTAACCGACCTCTCCACTCAAGATGTAGTGTCTTTGTATGTTCTCTAATAGCTCTCCGCACAAGGAAGCGTGCATGGATTATGGACAACAACGTAACTCACTAGCATCCTGTACGAACAGAATACAAAGTTCACACAGAAGGGCACAATGTAACAAATATGTGTTCTAGATTAATTTAAATCTGATAATATTTATAAAAGAAGGTAAAACGATTATATGAATGGAATGAAAGCCACAAAGGAAAAGAAGAAGATAACCTCACAATCGGTCCATGATATGAAGCCTCCAGCCAAATGAAACTTCTCTAATGCAACCTGCATACAAGCCAGAAAGGAAATATGTTTGGGGCTACTTGGGAACTTGCCTCAATCAAATCTCTGTTTTTGTGTTTCCACCTCCACAGACAGCTAGATAGATTGATAGAACAAAAGATAAATGCAAGATAAGATAAATGATAAATGATAAATGATAAATGATAAATGATAAAAGATAAATGATAGAAGAGGGATGTGATAAATCCCGAGATGCTCAAAGATGAGATAGATATAATGATAGAAATATATTACCAAAGGGGCTTGAGAAAGCCAACAGAGTTGCAAAACATTATTGTAAGAGCTTGAGAGTATTGTAGAAAAATAGAGATTTTTGTAGCAAGAGTAGGAGCAAGAGAGAGATGTGACAAGATTGCGAGAGACCCAAAGAATAAGAGAGATTGTGTCCAGAATCAAGAGAGCTCGAAAGGAGAGAAAAGGTAAATTTAAAATAAAGAAGAGGAGGGAAAAGAGGGTTTGCAAGCCATTTGAAATATTTGGGGCCGTTTCCACCAACATGCGTAAGTGACAAGTGGAAAGGCACACTCAGAAATGATATGAACATTGAGATTTCATGGGATGAATGTGCAACATGTAGACGTCTGTATGGTGTGCTAGTGTCCAAATGAATCAGACTTGAAAGCAATAGGAGACAAGGGAGACACATGGATAACAATATTGTCAGCACGAGGGAGCTTCTATAAAGGGGTCTTGAGCATCCTGAGAGGGAAAAGGCTAATGCAAGGGCTAAAGTGAGGATACTCAGGTGCTAGGGGAATGGTCACCAAAGTGGTTACAAAATTTGTAGGTAAAATTATAAAGGGGTATGCAATTTTTGACACTATAGGGTCTTGTGGGAATCAACATCATTGATAGCCAAATAATGACCCTTAGTAGCTAGAGGAGCAAGGGACATTATAAGAGATATTGTGCCTAGAACAACATGAACTAAAGTGGTGGTAGTCGAAGAGGAAGGTTCCATTTTTTAAGAAGATTTGCAGTTTGAATCCACAAGAAAGATAGTGAGATGAAGCCTATTTGCATCCTTCCACAAAGTAGGAGAAGGCTGGACACCATACCCGCGATGATAGGAAGAGGCCAAGTGCCTCATGGCAAAGCAATGGTGACATCTGAATGGGATCCCTTCGTAGTCTAACCACTACCTCCATTAGAGCTCTCCAACAAAACTTGGGATCTTAATAGGAAAGTGTTTAGAGAGATCAAGATCCACTATGATTCAGGCAAAGGAAGTGTGAGATAAGAGACAAGTATTAGGCTCGACCTTGATAAGGTTGTCTAGTTTGATCCGAATGGATTCATAAGAAACAATGCACCAAAATTGTAATGGAAGGTAAGGGAGCCAGACCCAAGTAGGAGAGACATCAATAGAGTCTACTAGGGGATTAAATGATGAAGTTCCAGGGAATCATTACAATCCTATTTTTAGGGGCCCATAGAGAGGACAACATCCCTATCATTTGTATTGTTGAAGCAGATGATAAAAAACCCATGGGGGCAAGGATAGATTTCTCTCTTACCGAGGAATAGAAGGTTCCAATGAGATAGAATCTATGAGTGAAGTAAAGGGAGAAACAACAAGATATAGTTGAATCTTCCAACTAGCACAATTTTTTTGTAGTAGGAAATACATTCAAGAACCTCCTTTCCTAGAGTCACTCCGGGAACAAACGAGGTGCACAAAAGGTATTTTCCTAGACGAGCCAAAGGACCAAATGGGGGTTTCCCAAGTAGATCAACAAAAATGTTGTAGGAAGGGGATCCTTGACAAATAGGAGAGCCATTTCAATTGGTAATGGGTGGGAGTGTCAAGTTTGAATTTTGAAGGGGAGAGGTCATGAGCAAGAGCCACTATGGAAGAAACGATCATTCAGATTGGTCAGAGCTAAATGTTGTCAAGTAATAGGTAAATATTATAATTTGACTGTTATTGTCCATAGTCTATTTAAATTCCTCACCCTTTATTTATATACTAATGAATCCCTATGATTAGTAAAATATTTTACCTTAATTTCCTAATTAAGTATTGTTGATTGGTTTATACATTGTACTTAGCAAGTAGGCCAAAATTATTAATACTAGAACAACTTTGTATCATTTAAAAATGATATTGAAATTTTTTTCTATATAACTATCTCTAAATTTGTATTCCAACTCAAGTGATGATTGAATATGGAGAGTTAGGGTCTGATATTTATGAATGACACTATAATATCAAATTGTAGTTCTAGAATTTAGCTCCCCAACATTGCATATTTGATTTTAATTACTAATAATTAAAATATTAAACTAATTAATTAATAATTATAGTGAAATTAATATCATACATTAAATATTTTAAATTTGAATATATACTATAATTTATTGATGTTATAAAAAATGTGTAGTTATCACTTTCGTAATCCTACCTATGTATGAAGAGATGCATGTCATGTTATTATAGTGGTAAAATTTGCATACTCATATAATTTCTTATTTAGTTTTCTGTAAACTTATAATAACTATCTTGTTATATATGTTATCTCTCAAATATCATGATTCATATTTTTTAAAGAATAGACCAAGAATTGAACCTATGGAAATCCAACTTAACATTATAAACTACATTTATGATTAAAAAGTGGGCAACAATATGAAATTTCATAAGGGAGTGTAGCTATTTTTCTTTGTTGGGTTCGACTAGACTTAATAAGGTGTTCCTTTAGAGGTCTAAATATGACAATTAAAGAGGAAAAAAAAGACTCAAATTGTAAAGGATTAATCACTAAGCCTTACTGTGCCAGGATTTACTATTATCTAAGAACTAAAACCTCATTAAAGTGGATAAAATAAATCATCCAAGGTAAAATGTATTCCTAAAGTAGTATCTACATTGATACACACAATTTAGGAGTACATTATATGCATCATTATATGGGTAGAATGTAAATGAAAATTTCTCTGGAGATGTCTCTCAATCATGTTCATATACGATAAGGTTTTGTTACAACAATGATCTTGTAGAACTAGTAATAAATTCACACTAAAACTTATGTAAATAAATATATTCTAGAATTATTTGAATTTAGGTAATAATGGGATAATGAAGTGTTAAAGATTATTGCATTTATCATAGCCTAGTAACTAAGCTAATATTTAAACTATAAAAAACTTAGATGTAGTTCATCCTATTTATATTTGGAAAAATAAAACAATAATTAAAAAGAATAAAGTAATGTTAGTCATAAAAGGATACAAATAGAAACTTGGAAGAGATTATGATAGGGCACACAGTCTATTAATAATAATTGCAATATTATGTATAGTCTTAGAAAGAGTAGTATAGCATAGGTGGAAGGTGTATCAAATGTATATATAATCTATATTCCTAATTGGAGAGAAAAAGAAACAAGTTAATGTTGAATATCCACATGACTATGAAGTCCCAAGATAGAAAATGGTTTTCATAGGCTATAGAAATCCCTCTACAAGTTGAAGAAACTGTCTCAAGCATAACACAATAAAATTGACTCATATTTCTTGATTAATGGATTTATTGAAACTAGTGGTGATATCACACTCTACAAAAAAGAATGTTATAATGAAATTTTAAATTTTTTTATTAGATAAGCATGAGAAAGGGCCCAAACCTTTTACAGATCAACCACCAAAGGGTGAAAAAAGCAAGTCTCACAAGGGGTGAGACTTGAAAAAACCAAATATTTTGACAAGAGCTTGAACCAATAGGAAATAAAGCTCCTGACAATAGATTACATTCTCATGATTTATGGGTTTTGAAAGGGAACTAAGAACCTTAAAAAACCACTTGAATAGAAGTAAGGGAAACTAATGTAGGGGTTTGAATCCAATAAGAGACTAGTCAGTTTTGAAAGGAACCCAAAAACCTTGAATAAGAACCTTGACAAACACAACCAAAAAAGGGGACAACAAGGAACCTCAAAGCAGAAGGAATAAATCCAACCTCCTAAATAAATTGAACCACTATAGCTTAGCAAAAGTAGAGAAAGATAGACTAGAGAAAAGAGAAAGGATATTTATACAGAAGATGAAGAAAAAATTAGTTTCAGCATAGAGAGAATAGGAGTAGTTAATAATTTGGGTCGAGGAGCCCTCACACACTAACCTCTGACTAAAAAAAAACTTCTTTCCTAGAAATATTGTCTTAGAGTTGAATCTTCTAGACACCTTACTTTGATAACCACCTATAGAGGATCAATAACAAGATATCTCACCACAAAGTTCACCTCTATAGGACCTTTGGTGAAGAAACAATTTGTTGCTAGAAACCATTGATATGAAGTCGATAACTTTGAATAATTTGCATCTAAAGCCACCTCTATAAGCTTAGTAGTATCACAACACATCAAAGAGTCTGCATCTATAGAACTTACTAGAACATATCCTAGCACTAAAACCACTTGAATAAGACCAACAATAGAATAGTTATGATAAGAGGAAGTAGTAACCACCTCAAGGTTGCTAGTTAATAAGAAAACTCTCACCTCTAAAGCTATTAAGACATCATGAATAGTAATAAGGTTTGTGAAACCCTTCTTGGGCTTCACCAATGTGACAAGGAAGGGCACTTAGGGCACCCACAATAGAATAGACAACACTTTTCAATGCCTTCTCCAAGGAGGAAGTCCAAATCCTTGCGAAGAATAGGCCCACTCTGTTGGTAAACTCCATAAACCCAAAGTAGAGGGGTGGCGAAAAAACTACAACTATCATCCACTAAAAGAAAGAGGTTTAGAACCCATTAGGACCTCCCATACCATGAGCACTTTCAGTCAATACTAGAAGAAGCAACTTAGATAATTTCCCTCTCCCTTATGAATAGACTCTAAATCTATAGGATTTACAAGAGAGGAAATAGGGGCAAAAATGTAGGACCCCTCTTACCCAAATAAAATCTAAAAGCCTGGGAAAAGAAACTACTTAGACCAAAACCTTTAGAAGGCCCAAACGAATAGCGCTTTACCCCTCCCCCTCCCCCCTGCCCCCCCCCAACACACACCCCATGAAAAAAAGTTCCACCAACACCATAGCCTTAGAGAATGAGATTCATAGCCAGTGATGAAAAAACATAGCCTCATTCACCAAAGAAAATAGGGATAGAATACTTTGAGCACCAAGGAGGGAAGAAGGAAAGACACATGTTGAACCATCAATGACCAACTAACAACAAAATAATGGGATAAGATCTCATCACTAATAAAATCCATGCCCTAGATCATGATACGATCATAGTCCACCATGAAACTAGTCTTACCACCACTTTCAATAAAGAAATACGAATGCTCACCAATAGAAGACCAAGCCTAGGTACCCCTTGCACACAAAAGCTAGGCACGCTCTACTAGGAAGAAGCCCCAATTTGGCAAGATAGGCAAAATACACCAAAAAAATGCAGTCACCAACCATTTTTAAGAAAGGGGTGCAGTTGAACTAGTGCTTTCCCCATCATCCCCTAAAACACTTTCATAATGATCCTTTTCAACTTCACACCCTTAAAAAACCCTACCATTTCCTTTCCTAACTCTCTCACCTCTCTCGCTCATTTTGAAAATCCCTTTTACAATAAATAAATTTATGACATTTTATTTGTTCTTAATAAATATAACTAGGAGAAGGCCCATACCCTAACATAAGCACCACACAGGCATACAACAAGGAGGAGCTCACAAGTAGTTAGACTAGCAAAACAAAAAAAACAAAAAGGATTGGCTCTTTATTGAAATGAGCTTTTGATTGGAGCATAAAAATAATGAGAATAGGGTTCCCAACAAACCAAAGTCTCCTAATTAGAACATAAGAGGTTAGGAAAGAACCTCAAATAATCTTCCTAAGGAACCCCTTGTGCTTGCACCAAAGAAGCCAAGGTAGCGGATAATAACTAGTGAATTTTGAAAGGCTTCCTACAAATTGTAAAACAAAACTTGGCCTTTCTAGAAGAAAATTACATAGTAAACTTGAGGAAAGGACTAACACAAAAAAACTTGTAGGTTTATGAAAGGCATCCCTAAACCTTATCATAATAGTAATCCCCACAGACAAAGTATCCTGGACCACCTTGATAGGTCCACTGTCAACAACCCAGGGAACATCACAAGCTCACACACAACTAGATATGGAAGATACCCAAGAATCTAAAAAAATTTAAAAAACACATCCCCACCAAAGTGCACACGCACCAACACAACATAGAAAGCTTTGTAGGAGTAACAAAAGGAACAACCATAGTAGGATCCATGCTATCCACCAAATGGTCCACTTGACCAAGAGGACTCCTCATTAACTCGATCCATGCCCAAGGAAGATCTAACTCAATAGGTTCCTCAATATTGATGCAAATAACAAAGTCCATAGGAAAATCCACCTTGAAATAATAGTGGAGGGAAATAGTCATTCAAACCCTAAACAGTGTAAGAGTACCCAAGAATAGGTTAGCAAAGGTAGAGATAATAGTAGGATCCCCAACAACCAAGCCAAATTAGGGAATAAAATGTAGAGACATTAAGAAGCAACCCATGGCATCAAGGAAAAGAGCTCCACTAGATAGAACCCGTCATGGAGGGAAGAGAAAAGAAAGGGGCTAAAAGAAATAAAACATGGAAGACCCCACCAGACGAGCCCCAAATGAGGCACAAAAATAGAATTGTAGCCCAAAATATCTGATCTCCAACCCAATGCAAGACAACTTACCCATAAAAAGGAGCTAGACAAACCAACAGTCCCAGAGGGAGCATCACGTTAGAAAGATGAGTGATAGAGATAAACCCACCCACAAAATAATAGGATGGAACCTGAGGACCAAGGAGGAGAAGCCAAACCTATGAGACAAAACCCAAACAAAATAGGGGGGGACTCTAGATAATGAAAGTCGATCTTGTAGAAAGCCCAAGATAAGCACCAACTAGAGATACCACAAGAAAAAGGCCTAGACCAAGGACCACATCTAAAGGTGAAGAGGAACCCATAGTGCAGAGAGAAACAATTCAGCATAATTGCTTAAGAAAGAGAAAAGAAAAAAGAAAAAAGAGCACAAGGCTCTACAAATCAACCCCAAAACAAAAGGAAAAGGCTAAAAAGAAAGGGGGGCCAACCCAGGGAAAGGAAAATCAAGTAGATACAAGAAAATATAATAAAAAACCCACAAATAAACCTTTGTTGAAACAAGAACTACTCAGTCAATAGTAAGGGGTATCTTAGCACCAACAGATGGGAAGGAAGAGAAATAATCCAACCATAAAATAAGACTCTGGCAAATTCAACCTCCACAACCCCAAAAATAAGGACCAGGGAAAACCATAAGGCCAACCCCAACAAACATCCAAACCCCAACCCATGTTGGTCACCTTCTCCATCATCATCATCCTCTGCAACACTCTCAAAAACACTACCACAACCTCGTCCTCTTCTCATGATCTCCATTATTACTATTGTTGGTTTGTTTATAGGTAAACCTTGTAGGTATGTGATATTTTAATTGTTGTCTTATTGTTGGTTAATAGATTTGTCCTTTCTTTAATTTATCTATGTATATTACAATATTGACTCATGCACACCCCTTATGAAAGGAAATAAAATGAACCAATAGTTGGGTGAACCGAATTAAGGCTCATCCTCTGCATTAGAGGGAAGATCCTAATGAGATTTATAATAAATTTTTATGTAGTTAATTTAGAAATGAATACACTTTTCACCAGAAAGCGCGAAAGGCTTTCACATTCATTCATCAACACAAAAGAATGCTACAAAGATTTATTTTTAAGTGTAGAGTTCACAAACTTCTACTTTTGCATATATTCATTCAATAAACTCAAACTAAAGTAAACTCAAAGTAATGTAAATGATGATCGATTCTCACTCATGCCTCACAAGACAAGGGGGATCAATACCATTTAAACAACAATGAAACTTCTTGTAAACAATGAAAATCAATAAATTCACAAACATGGAAAGAAATGGTAATGAAATGACATATTATGCACATTAGCATACATCTCAATAGAGATCGCTAATCCTTCAAACACACAGATTTTAAAGATTGCATCAAAATAGCATTTCATTCAAGTACCAGAAATATCAGTTTTGAGAAATTCAAGGAAAATCAAATCTGTTCCTTCATATCAATGGACCCTAACAAAACTTTCTTTTTTTTACATATACAGCCTCCAGGCCAATAGTTTGTTACAAAATAACCCTAAACCTTTTAACTCTAACCTAGAATCAAAGAAACCATCTATTTTGAACTTTATGAAACTAACTAAACAAAAGTCACAGATAGGATGAAAACTCATTCATTAGCCGATTAGGACTCCATCATGGAAGAATCAATCGATGATTTGTCCTGCTTTTTCATGGCACCATGCACATTACACCACTCCAGAAGCGTTGCTAAAAAGTTCAAGATAACCTAAAAGTATGGGAGTCTGATGTGTTTGATACACTGCTTCCACACTTCCTTGTCCATGTTCACCTGCGTAAACTTTTCTTTATGTCCCTCCAAGTGATCAAAGCAGACTGTCAACATCGACTCTATCTTCGCCACTTTTGAAAAGTCATTAGTGGTCAGAGATTTCATTTCTTTTACAAGCTACACTCTTTCTTTGAAGATCTTGGCTATATCTACAGCAACTTCAATTTTCTACCTATCCTCCTTCATGAGTCGTATATCAATTTACTTTAAACCCTTCTACATTATATCAGTCAAATCCTTCAACCCTTTCAGTAATTTAGTAGATTCCTCATGGCCTTTCCTAATAATCGAATTTCTCCATTTGACATTCTTTCTTAACACATAAAGCACATTATCATCCAGATTTTCCACTTGTTTCTTAGTTAGAAATTTAATCACACCAAACATCTGCACATCATTCATTTGGGCCAATACTACCACTCGTTTGGTTCTTTCCTTCTCCCATGCAACAGTTTCTAGCTCTAGTTCTTTGCTCACAGTTATGACGTCTTCATATACTTTAACCATGTTGACAATGTAGTCTATACCTTGCTATGCAATAGAATCAAGCCATTTATCAAAAAATTTAGCTATCATGCAGCTCCTCTAGAGTTGACCTATTAGATTCTGGTTCACTAGTGATTTGGGATCAAAGGACAATGTCATTTGAGACAATGGTTGAGGGCTTGGATGATGTATGGAGTTGATGTACTCTACATTTGACTGACGACCTGTTTCTGCTCCTTTTTATCTTTCTCATCCTTCCAAGACTTGGATATCATCCTCTTTGTGGAGGATTATAGGTGTTTAGCATCTACCACACTTGAAGCAAATCCCAAATCAATTTTCTCCACAATAAAATCATCTTTAGTGGCCTTCTCTAAATCTCTTCTTGAGATGGGTTTAGCTACTTCAGCCACCCAATGACCTATTGTCTCATCCACTTCCACCATTGTCAATGTTTTGAGCTTCTTTCGTTTAGATACTTTGCCAAGGCACTTCCTCACCATATCCTTCATGGGAATTGTAATAGCGACAACATTAAATTTCTTCCCAATTGATGCTCCTAGCCATCGAGGAGTGTTGGAAGTTTCTTTAGATGGTGGAGGTGTCTGAGCATCTAGGAAGTCAATAATAGTCAAAGTGCTCATTGAGTTTGTCCCTTCTTTAGGTTCCTTACATGCATCTATGTCCTACAATGGAGGGTTATTCAATACTTGTTGATCCATTGTCACTTCAGTTTCTTCACCTGGATCCAAATCTACAACAATTTGGTTCACCACTAGTTCCCTACTCTTCTTTTTGCTCCTCAAGCGAGTAACTTGGACTGCTAAACAATTTAGTGGAGACCTCTTTGACTTTCTGGATTGAACCTCTTCAATAAATGGCCTTGTGTCACCTACAATATCAACAATCTTGTTAGAGGAGGAAGTAGGAATCTGAGTTGTAGCACATGGACCAACTGTTAATTCATGGGGAGGCATGTTTGAATCCTTTTTGAAGTTTGGATCCCTTAGCCATTTTTTCTATTCTTCTTATGACCTTGAAGGACTTGGCTTGAATTCTTTCTTCCTCTCTTTTATCCCAATCAATTTTAGGAATTGGGTTCCCTTGAACCTTTTCGTTGAATTCAGTATCTAAGACATCTTCTCCTTCCTCTTCTTGTAAACTTGATACATTGATGGGTAATTTCATGGTAATAATTTGCTATAGGGTGAACCTTGACCATAACCTCCTCCTCACTTAAAATTCATTGCCACATTTTTCCCAGTAATCTTCTAACTGAGGTTCATGGAAGAAATGGTCATCCACATTCAAATTTTCTTCAGCATATCCACTGTTGTCAAATTTTTGCATGGCAATGTAAGGCAGTAGATTCATTTTCTTGTACTCCAATTCTAAGTTCAAGGCATCAGATATAGATTTAGAACAGTATAACCAAGTTCAATAGGAAAAATAACTCCAGATTTACCCTTTGTCCCTAATCTTTTCTCAATGTGAGCAAATTGGTGGCTCACTTGAATTAGTACATAACTGTCAAAAGCATATCTAGGTAATTTGAAAGGCTCACCTTCAAAACCACCCACCCGGATATAAGTAAATCTAGAAAACTGGATGAAATAACTTCCATAGATGCTAACCAGCTCCATGGCCTCTTCTGAGATTCTTTTATTAATATCCCCTTCCAATTCAAAAGCAAGCCTTCCTGCAAAAACATCATTCCACCTAATGAAATACTTTGCATACTTTTGTTGTTGTAGGTAAGGGTAATAGTCATAATCTTCATTCCATCTACCCATGGCTCATTATGCATCCTTTCTAGTCCCTGGTACAGCCTAATATGTAGAATAAGTATGAAGACATGTAAAAGTTGGACATACCAACAAAGTTTCTCAAACCCTCATGAAGCCTTTAAGCGATAACCTGAGCCTAGTCAAGGTATTTCTTGCCAGCTAGTAACACTTGGATATAGTAGTACATCCAATCCTCCTAGTAGAAAGAGTGTGAGTTTCCTTTAAGTCTATTTAATAGTATGACGATATCTCACACCTTTGTGATGAAATGTTCCCTAGTAAGAGGCTTAGGTAACTGAGACCCCCCTTATTGAACCTTCAAAAGCTAATTCCTTGCAATAACGCTTCTACATGTGCTTTTCCTCTCAGAGAAAAACTCATAAGAGTTCCCAATTGACCAGTCCTCGTATGGCTCCTTATGTGGGATCCCCATCGCAGCCATTACTGTCTCTCTGTTAATCTCCACCAACAACTCACCACTACTGGTTCTAATGCCCCTATTATCAGCATCATATATGTTCATGCATGCTATTACCAAATCTGGTGAGGGAGCAATGGTTGGAAAAGCAGCGGTTGGAAACGCAACGGCTTCCATCAGGCCACTTCTTACTATCCTCTCCATCATTGAACCTGCTCCAAGGTTTTTATCCCTTTCTAAGAAACCTCCCAAGTAAGCTTGGGCCAAAGAGGTGTCATCCAACCCTGCAAGTATACTCACCAAGATGATGTTCAACCAAGTTTTAGAAGTATTGGCCTCATTGAGGCCACTTTTATTAAACAACAATTCCTAAATATGATAGAATTCTACTCTAAAACAAAAGATCTCTCCTACTCTGACCGACCTTCTGTCCTAAAAGCACAGTAGAGGGAGATTATTAAGACTCACCTATAACCACCATGAAATCTATGAAACCCTTGGCAGAATGGAGTTGAAATTACCTTCGGTGTCTCTGGCTCCTTCAATAATAGTAGCTACAACTTTTACAATTTCTAGAATTCACATGTGTCTTTTTAAACAAATGGGAAAACAACTGAGAAAGCTCTACACATGCCTCAGAATGATTCTTTCGAACATGCGATATAAAATTGATATGATAGGAACCTGACACTTTCTTAATTACCTATCAACTCCGCACAAATAGTTAATGCTTTCATGATTTCTTTCTAAATTTTGAATTCTAAACTATAAGATGCCGAGAATATTCCTTTTTGTTGTGCTACCTTTAGTGTTATTAAAGTCTTTAGAGCCAACTTGGAATGAAATTTTTGAGCCTTGAACCAACTCACAAAGATTTCAATGGTTCAAGTTCAATTCGAGGAGACAAAACAAATAATTCTCAACCTGTGGCTCAAAACAACACCGAGAATGAGCAAAGAACTTTAACAAATAGAAAGGGAAGTTTTGAACCTTGAACCTTGAATCGATTTGTAGGTATTTCAAAGTTCAAGTTCAAAACTAACTTAACACATTCACATTTGCTTGGTAAATAACATTACATAGCCGTGACTCATGCAAGAGAACTAGTTGAACCTTGAACTAAAAAAGGTTCAAGGGTTCGAAGTACAATACAAATTACAACAATGTGCTTGCCTTACCATAATACAAAGCCACGAAGAGCATTACTTAAAGCGCGATTTGAACCTTGAACCTTTGAACTCCGAAAAGGTTCAATGACTTAGGTTCAAAGAAAGGAAACATAAGAGAGAAAGAGGAAAGAACACCGAAGGCGATCTCGGAGTTTGAAATCTTAATGAAAAATTGAGGGGGTTCTAACATTGGCTCTAACTAGGGACTAGGATGGTAAGGGACCTAGACATGAACCCTAAGATCTTTGGTTTTGCAAACAAGCCTTATTCAAAAGGGCTAAAACAAACACAAAAACAGAACAAAAACAACAAACTAAACAAACAAAAACTTATGTACAAGACTCACGAGGGACACTCGCTTACAATTGATATTGTTAGGTCCCAGAGATAACTGAGAGGGGGGGATGAATCATTTGTCAAATAAATTTAAACCAAAAACAACTTAACCAAACTTAATGCTTAATACCGGTAGATAGTTTATCAGTTAATTGTAGTACCGGTAAAGATTAATGCATGAAACAAAAAGACAATATCATCAACAACACATAACACCAATATTTGTACATGGAAACCCTGTAAGGGCAAAAACTATGGTGGGAAACCTTACCCACAATCAGATGGCACTACTGCAGATAGTATGTGTATACAATAGGGGGTGTGCACATGCAGAAGGGCCAAGCGCCTAGAGCTCATTGCTCAAACACAAATAGGAGTCACACAAACTACAATTGGATGGTTAAATCCAATAATGATGTATTGCTCAAATTAGCATCTTCATATGTTGGATTCAGTACTGGTTTAGTTCTGATATGTCTTCACAAAAACCTTCCTTCAACCTTCAAATGATGTCTATGTGTATAGCTCTTGTTATTCTCGCATATACCATATTACAACCCTTTTTCCAATCGCATATCGATCTTACAAATAAGATCTTACATATATACCGAAGCCTAAGACCAAAATGTATAGGTCGGCTTTACAAAAGATATTACAATAAAAACAATTTACAAGTAAAACAATAACCAATGCAATATCTAATTCAACATGTCGACTTAATGAATTTAAAACAATAATAAATCATCTCCATAGCATGCCTTGCTGATCTAGAATAGATAAGCCTGTCGGTGCTTATCCTGGACCTATTTGTCGGTAACAGCAAATATGAAAACACGAATATACCAATGAACAAATATTCAATACAAAGTGTCCAAATGATGTCTTCGACATAACCAAGTGTTTTCCATTTCATTCCAAGTGCCAATGAACAATATATCCTGTCGGTGAACCAGATACCGGTGACTGTGCATAAGTCACTAGCTTGCTGGTGAACATTGCCAATTCTCTAAATGTCAGAGTTGATAAGTGTTAATAGGTGTTGACATCAATGAAAAAACAATATCAACATATCCAAAATACCAACAATCTCCCCCTTTGGCATTGATGGCAACACAAGATGGAAAAACCATCAAAGTGCCAAAATAGAAATGCTAAATACCAAAAACCAACAATCTCCCAAAAGAGATCAAAACCAGAAATCAAAATTTAGGTACAGAGAGTAATCAATCTCTCCCAAAATAACAATCTCTCCCTCCAGGATTAACATGTGTTTTTCCATATCAATCTCTCCCTCTTTGATATCAAATGCCAAAGAAATCAAAAACCAAGTTCAAATACAAAATACCAACTTATTCAGTATGCCAACTACTCCCCCTGAGAAGTAGCTCTCCTCATCAAAGCCGAAGTAAAAGATTTCTCTATTAGTTATGTCTGTTGATGAAAAAGATCAACTGTCTAAGTCTCTACCGGTGGGGGTATGACCCCAAGCTGATCTATGAGATATTCAAAGGTCTCCTTAGGCAGAGGTTTAGTGAAAATATTTGCAATCTACTCTTTATTATTCACATAAACCAGTTTTACTTCTTTTGCTTCAACATTCTCTTTCAGAAAATTCAGTTTGATAGAGACATGTTTATTTTTAGAATGTAGTACCGGATTCTTAGATATATCAATTGTTGTTGTATTATCACAATAGATAGTTATAGGTTCCATGCATTTTACTTTTATGTCCTTCAACATTTTCTTAAGCTATAATACATGTGTACTGTTGGTTGCTGCTGCAACAAATTCTGATTCAGCTGTTGCTAAAGATGTGCAACTTTGTTTCTTACTTAACCAAGAAATTAATCTGCTTCCAAGAAAAATGCTCTGCCGATGGTGCTTTTTCTATCATCTACATCTCCTGCCCAATTTGCATTTGTGTATGCACATAATTCAAAGTTTCCATCTCTAGGATACCATAGGCAAGGATTTGTAGTGCCTTGTAAATACTAGAAAATCATTTTTACTACTGATTCATGATTTCCTGTAGAATTACTCTGAAATCGTGAAACAATACATATTGCATTCATAATATCAGGTCTTGTTTGTGTCAAATACAGTAGACCTCCTATCATAGATTTGTACCTAGTTGGATTAATAGGTGTAGATCCATCCCTTAGTGATAATCATTTGTAGTCATAGGTGTGCTTACCGGTTTAGAGTTCTCCATCCCAAATTTCTTTAGTAACTCCTTCAAGTACTTGCATTGACTCAAGAATATACCTTTATCAGTCTGTGAAATCTACAATCCTAATAAGAATTTTACCTCTCCAATCATAGACATTTCAATAGAAAAATCTTTACATAATCCATCTTCTCCTCTAAAGATTATATCATCAACAAAAAATTCTATAACCAAGATGTCATCATTAGTCACTTTATAGTATAAGTTGCTGTCAGCATTACCTTTAGAAAAACCAATCTTCAAAAGGTATTTATCCGATCTATCATACCAAGCTCTTGGAGCTTGCTTCAACCCATACAAAGATTTCCTTAACCTGCCTCAATGTAAACTTCTTCTTCAAGATCTCCATTTAGAAATGCACATTTAATATCCATTTGATATACTTTGTAGTTCTTGTGTACTACAAAAGCCAAGAATAATTTGACTGCCTCAATTCTAGCTACCGGTTCAAAGGTTTCATTGTAATCAATTCCTTCTTTCTGTGAATATCCCTTACACACTAGTCTTTCTTTATTTCTGATTACCTTACCATCTTCATTAAGTTTGTTTCAGAATACCCATTTTTTTCCAATTATATTTTTGTCTTTAGGCCGGGGAACTACTGTCCATGTGTTATTCTTTTCAATTTGTTCTAATTCTTCTTCCATAGCTTTAATCTAGTGTTTATCTTCACATGCCTCATTAATTGATGGTAGTTCAATTTGAGAAATAAGACATACCTCTTCATTTTCTAGTCTTCCTCTTGTCATAACTCCTTGATACTTGTTCCCAATTATCTGATCTTCAGAGTGGTTCAATCTTACATACCGGGGTGTCTTTGTTTGCTGTTGTTCCTCAGTTACAGTGGAATTTTCAAATGATACAAGTGTAACTGGATCTTCATTCTGTACCAGTGTGTTCAATATAGGTTCATTTGTCATTATCTTTGTTTCCAGTTCAGAGTCTATATACCTTGAAGTTCCTCTAAACTGTTCATCAGTTTTCACATTTTTACTCTCAATAATTTTCGGCAATCTCTTGTTAAAACATCTATATGCTTTCCTCTTAGATGAATAACCAAGAAATATTCCTTCATCACTTCTATGATCAATTTTTCCAATATACTCATCTCTTCTAATATAGCATTTACTTCCAAATATTCTGAAATATTTAAGAGTAGGAGTAATATGAAACCATAGTTCATGAGGGGTCTTACCAGTTTCATCTTTGATGTGAACTTTGTTGAATGTGTAGACTGCTATGCTTACTGCCTCTCTCCAATATAAATGTGGTAGATTTGCTTTTGACAACATACTTCTAGCTGCATCCAAGATAGTTATATTTTTCCTTTCTAAAACTCCATTCTGTTGTGGTGTCCAAGGTGCTGATAATTGTCTTCTAATTCCATTTACTTCACAAAATGTATTAAATTCCTTAGATGTAAATTCACCTCCTTGATCTGAACTCAGACATTTGATTTTCTTACCAGTTTCATTCTCTACCATTGCCTTGAATAGCTTGAATTCCTCAAGTGCTTCTGATTTTTCTTTGAGAAAAGTAACCCAACACATTCTAGAATAGTCATCAATGATTAGCATGAAATATCTATCACCTTGTAAGCTTTTAGTTCTAGCTGGACCACATAAATCAGTATGAATTAAGTTAAGAGCATTATTGGATTTTCTGGAATACTTTTAAAAGATTCTCTAACTTGTTTTTCAAATTGACATTCCTTACATACCAGATTGTGAGGTTTAACAATCTTAGGTAAATCTCTAACTGATTTAGTTGTACTAATTTTCACAATGCAATCAAAATTTATATGACAGAGTCTCTTATGCCATAGGCAACTTTCATCAATATGTGCAATCAAGCATGTCTTTTGATTGTTATTCAAATGAAATATATTACCTCTAGTTTGATTACCGGTTGCAATTTCCGAACCAGTTCTATTCATAATTTTGCATTTTCCATTCTTGAATTGTAACTGAAATCCTTTTTCAACTAATTGACCATCACTCAAAGGATTATGCTTTAAACCTTCAACATAGTAAACATTGTCAGGATTATGCTTACCATCAAGAGATATAGTACCTTTTCCTTTGATTAAACAAGCTTCATCATCTCCAAATCTTACTAGACCTCCATTATATTCCTGAAAAGTCAAGAATTTACTTTTATCACCAGTCATATGATGTGTGAAAATCTTGAATCAATGATCCATTCATCCTTAACTTCACTTTTAGCTGCCAGGGCCTACTCTACCAATTGAATAGTAGGTGTCAGTTGATTTTTTGTTATAGCAACAAAGACCCATCCATTGTCTGTTGGATCCGCATCAGAATCATTAGTGACTCCTTCATCAATAAGATAACAATACTTGTCTTTATTCTTCTTAAATCTATATCTCTAATATTCAGGGTTAGGCTTGTATGTTCTTCTAGCTTCTTCTTTTAATCTTGCATGTCTATCAGGGCATCTTGAAGCCATATGACCAATCTTATTATAGTTAAAACATTTAAAGGGTGCTTTACCTTCATACTTACTTCCAATTGGACCTTTAGGTATTTTTCTTGTGAATAGTGCTTCAAGTTCTTCATTTTCTCTCCTGCTTTCTTCAAGTTCTCTTGAATAAAAGGCATTCCAATCAGACTTGTCAAATGATGGTGCAGATGATGTTGATTATTTAAAAGCTAAATCTATCTTTATAGTAGCAATAGGACCAAATTCTTCAATTTAAAAAGCTAAAAGTTTTCCAATTAATGTATCTCTAGTTACTGATGTATTAGGCATTGTTCTTAACTCATTTATAGCAGTAACTTTCATTTTGTATGCCAGTGGCAATCCTCTTAAAACTTTTGAATCAATTTCATCTTCACTTAAGGTTCCTCCACAACATTTAATACCCAAAATAATTTCATTTACTCTTTCCATAAAAGAAGAAATTCTTTCATCTTCTTCCATTTTCAGATTTTCATACCTAACCCGGAAGCTTTCAAGTTTTGCAATTTTGACTATGGAATCTCCTTCATTCAATGTTTCCAAATGGTCCCAAATAGCTTTAGCAGTAGATCTATCTGATAATCCCATGATTTGCTGATCTGATAATGCACTCAAAAGTGCTTCTCTTGCTTTGCAATCATTTTCTTCATCTTTTCCTAAAGTTGGTGGATTAGGCTGACTAGGAGTAGGATCAGTATAGCCATTCTTTGTAACTTCCCAAATATCCTTTCCAATGAAATTCAGATGTGTCTCCATCCTGATCTTCCATATTCCATAGTTGGTTCCATCAAGTTTAGGACTGTCCTTCCTAAAATAGTTAGAAGACATTGGATCTCCTCAAGTTGTTAAACTTCTGCAAAAAGAGGACTAGGCTCTGATACCAATTGCTAGGTCCCAGAGACAACTAAGAGGGGGGGGTGAATCAGTTGTCAAATAAATTTAAACCAAAAAGAACTTAACCAAACTTAATGCTTAATACCGATAAACCAAAGTTAATGTCGGTAAAGATTAATGCATGAAATAGAAAGACAATATCATCCACAACACATAACACCAATATTTGTGCGTGGAAACCTTGTAAGGGGAAAAACCACAGTGGGAAACGTTCCCACAATTAGATGGTACTAGTGCAGATAGTATGTGTATACAATGGGGGGTCTGCACATGCAGAAAGGCCAATCGCCTAGAGCTCACTGTTCAAACACAAATAGGAGTCACACTAACTACAATTGGATGGTTAAATCCAATAATTATGTACTACTCAAATTAGCATCTTCATATGCTAGATTCAGTACTGGTTCAGTTTTGATATGTCTTCACAAAAAACTTCCTTCAATCTTCAAATGATGTCTGTGTGTATATCTCTGCTTATTCTCGCATAGACTTTATTACAACCCTTTTTCAAATCACATGTCGATCTTACAAATAAGATCTTACATATATACTGAAGCCTAAGACCAAAATGTATAGGTCGGATTTACAAAAGATATTACAATAAAAACAATTTACAAGTAAAACAATAACCGATGCAATATCCGATTCAACATGTCGACTTAATTCATTTACAACAATAATAAATCATCTTCATAGCATGTTGTGCTGATCTGGAATAGATAAGCCTATCAGTGTTTATCCTGGACCTATTTGCCGGTAACAACAAATATGCAAACACGAATATACCAATGATCAAATCTTCAAGACAAAGTGTCCAAATGATGTCTTCGACATAACCAAGTGTTTTCCATGTCATTCCAATTGCCGGTGAACAATATATCATGTCGGTGAACAATATATCATGTCGGTGTACCAGATATCGGTGACTGTGCATAAGTCACTAGCTTGCCAGTGAACATTGCCAATTCTCCAAGTGGCAGAGTTGATAAGTGTTAATAGGTGTTGACATCAATGATAAAACCATATCAACATATCCAAAATACCAACAGATATACCTTCAAATCATTCCCATTATAGGTTAGGGGAAGAACAAAACCATCTTGATATGCTAATTTGAAAGAGTTAGGGCTTTTTACCTCCTAAATTACAAATGGTCCTTTCCATAAAGATTCAAACTTCGCATGCGGCCCTTTTGGTTCCCTTCTTTTTCCACAAAGAAAAACCTGATCACCTAGCATAAATTTTTATGGCCTAGGTACCCTATCAAATATTTTCTTGACCCTCATTTGATGATCTATGATTCGATCAACTAGCTTGTCCCTTTCTTCATCAATCCTCATCAAATACATAATCCTTTTCTCTAGAGAATCATGAAAATACACATCCTCAATGTCAGTCTGTAACTTGGAAGTTGCAAGCTCTAAGGGAAGTGCCACCTGAGCACCCATGCCATATACCAATTCAACAGGTGACATCCCTATAGCTCTTTTCAGAGATGTACGATTTTCCCAAAGAGCTTCATACAATATTTTGTGCTAATTTTTGAATTTTGTACTCATTAATTTCTTCATAATATTTATGAGATTTTTATTGCTCGACTCTACTTGGCCACTAACCCGAGGGTAATAATCTGAAGAGTGAGTGAGAGATATCCCATTATCATAACAAAACAATGAAATATTAGCAAAAGAGAAGTTAGTTGTATTATCAGCCACAATTTTTTGAGGAACTCCAAATCGAACTAGAATATTTTCTTTAAGAAAACTACAAACAATCTCAGAAGTTGTCTTCCGCACTAGAATAGCCTCAACCCATTTGGTGAAGTAATTTGTGGCTATCAGTATGTGTGTATACCCTGTACTTGACGTAGGCAACAAGGGACCTATAAAATCTAAACCCCATTGTTTGAATGGTTCATCCACAACTACTGGTCAAAGAGGTAATGCTACAAGTTGTGGTTTACCTGTGAATAATTTACACTTTTCACACTTGGCTACCCATGCATATGCATCTTTGAACATACTTGGCCAATAATAACAATTTCTCAAGATTTTGTAAGTAGTTACTATTGATGAAAAATGACCACCATAGGCTTCATCATGAAAGGTGTTCAACACTGACTCTTGAAGTGACTTATCCACACATCGTAGGAAAGTTCCATCTAATCCCTTTTTGTACAACACATCATAAAAAATGACATATTCAACAGCCTTTAGTCTCAGGTTCCATATTTCTCTTGAAGAAAGATGCACTGGACAATCCCCATAGGTTAAGTAATATGCAACGTCTACAAACCAGTAATCTTGAAGCCTAACAAATAAGACTAAGGGCAATTCCTCAGTCATTTCATTCTTACTTTCAGAAATCAACTTACACAGGCCTTGACCCCTCACTAATTTTGTTGGTTTAATGTCCAAATTAAACTCCTAAATCTTAGATACCCATGAGGCTCTATTGTTCATTCCTATATCCTGTTGTGTCAAAATTCTCTTAACTACAGAATGCGACAAATAAACAACTACGTGAGAATGAAGAATATAGTACCTAAATTGTTTTATAGGTTTCATGACTACATACGCTTTCTTTTCCATTAGAGAATATTTCAGTTCATGTTTCTTTAAGGGAAAATTCATGAAGGATATTGGAACTTCTTCATTATCTTCTTTCTTTTGTAGCAAAATCCCTGACATAGTATGCTCTAAGGCATAAAAATAGATAATAAAATCCTTCTTAAAATCTAGATTAACCAGAATAGGTGCCTGGGCAACAGCCTCCTTTATTGATTCAAATGCTTTCTTTCCCTCTTCATTCCATTTAATTTCTTTCTTTTCACTCATCAGGCTTACAATGTACCTAGTGGTTTCTGCAAAATCTGGAATGAATCTCCTCAGAAAATTTACCTGTCCAAAGAAAGATCTGACTGCATTTCTATTTGATGGTAGACTTAGCTGTTGAATTGTCTTTACCCTCTCAGGGTCCACTCTTACTCCTTCTTTAGAGATGATGTGACCAAGAAATTTACCTTCTGTCACCCCGAATACTGAATTCTTTGGATTCAATGACACTCCATATTCACTGCACCTTTGCAACACTTGCCTCAAATCTCTCAGGTGATGCTTTCTTCTCTTCAAGAAGACAGTTAAATCATCAAGATATACAATAATTATCTTATCTTTCAAATGACTAAAAGATAAGTCCATAGCCCTCCAAAAGGTCTCCCCTGCATTGACTAGACCAAATGGCATCCAGTTATAAGAAAAAGTACCCTAGGAAGTAATGAAGGTAGTTTTATGCTGGTCACTTTCTAAAACACTAATCTAATTATAACCAGAAAAGTTGTCAAGCATGGACATCATTTCTGAACCTGAAACTGTTTGCAAAATATGATTCATAGCTGGTAATGGGTAATTATCTTTGAGACTGGCCTGATTTAGGTTCCTAAAGTCCATGCATATTCTTATTTCCCCATTTTTCTTTCGGGTAGGGACAATGTTGGCTATCCACTTGGAATGGTGAATAGGGTATATAATCCTGGCCTTCAACATTTTTTCTACTTCCTGAAATATTTCTTCATCTACTTTAAGATTGAAATTTCTAAGCTTTTGCTGGAAAGGACTCACTCCAGGCATCAGATGAATGTGATGTTGAAATTTTCCTTCCCTGAAGTTCTTCAGGTCATCATAACACCAAGTGAAAACATCTTTGTATTCTAGTAGAAGAGCAATGAAACTTTCTTTCTCTGCAGGTGTGCAACATTTTCCTAGATTTATATACTTGGGATCTTCCTCAGTGCCAATGTTAATTCTTTCATAACCTCCAACATCTTGGACTGTAGAAATATGTTCATCTTTTCTTTTCTTATAAGCATCATGGCGATCAAAGAGACGTTCTAAAGAGACTAGCCCTTTAGAAATCTTATTCCTTTTTAACTGCATAAATCCATCACTCAGCTCTTTGGCTCGCTCTGGTGAAAAATCTTTACATTTCGCATCTGACCCTTCAAAGAATGTAGTAGCAAATTTTTCTATACACTGCATGAAATTATTAATTTGTTTATCATTTTCAAAGACCCACCAAAATTGAGAGTTATCAAGAACACTAGGCCGATATATCAACTCCACTTGATAAGTATCATTGGTAAACTTAGGATGGGGAATCAATAGAGAAGCTGATACTACTAAAGAATCCACTTTGGAGTTTCATTCTTTGGGAATGACCTCGATAGAAAATGCATCAAAATCTTCAATTTCAGCCTAGACTATTTCGGTAAAGCTTCAATCTCTCATTTTTTACATTGAATAATGCTCTGACCTGTTTCACAATCAACTCCGCATCTCCCTTGACTTGGAGAAGCTTTACTCCCAATTTCTTCGCTTCGGCTAATCCCAACAATAAAGCTTCATACTTAGTCATATTGTTTGTGTTCTTGAATTCTAGTTTAAAAGAAAAAGGAATGTGAATACCAGAGGGAGGAATAACAACTACCCCTACACCAGAACCTAACGCCGCACAACTCCCATCAAACTACATTAGCCATAAATTTTCTTCTGCCTCTAGTTGTGACATATTTTCTACAGCTTCATTATCAGATAAAATCATGTAATTTCCGAATTGACATTAATGATACAAAATTTGAGCCTTTGGATCATTAGAGGGAAAAATAGTGAACTTAGATTTAGGTTTAGGATACAAAATGACTTGTTGTTTTCTTATAGGAATAGTGTCTTGAGACCAATCCATCTTTATCTCACATCCTAGGTCTCTACAAAATGTACGACTTAGTAACATGCCATAGCTTGCAGGGATATCATCTATAAGAATAGTTAGCTTGATTATTTTATTCAGGTGAGCAACAAGGACTACTTGAGCATCTTTGATCTATCCTAATAGGGGTATTTGTTTGGAGTCCATTGAATAACATCTTCCAAAGGTTTTTGTCAAGGATAACCCCAACGCTTTGGCTACTCTAGATGGCATGATATTATCTGAAGCACCTAATTCTATAATACAGTTGTTTAATTTATGACCATTGTGAACAATGATATATAAAAAGGCTCAAGTTTTGACTCAAGGATGGAAAAAGTATCATCAATTTGGAGGGCAATTATTTTAGGGGTAACTTAATGAGCAACAAGATGAGTTGACATATCACTTTGGGAAGACACTATAGCATTTACAGACTGTTGTTCTCCATTAGCTTGTAAAACATTATTTCCTTTTACAAACTTAACAAGTCTATCCAATTCTTTGGGATTTAATTTAAGATACTCAGTGAGTGTAATTTGGATCTAGGAGGATTTACAAAACTCTACAATATCAAATGAACCTTCTATTTCTACAGATTTTACCAATTGAGGTTCTTGAGGCTTATGATCATTGTTATGAAATCTAGAAACAATTTCCTTACCTTTAGAATTCATAGTAGAGGATGAAGAGATGCCCTGAGGTTTTACATTATGTTGATTCCTTGTCAGCACAACACATGAAGGATCCTCTAAAGTAACCAAAATGTCACCTCCTCTTTCCGAATCTGACTTGTACTCTAGGAAGTAGATTTCAGAGTCACTAGGTTGCCTAAAAGATTCTTCTTCACTCAATTCACTCGAAATCTCTCTGGAACTAATCAACTACGCATAACACACCATTTCAAGACAAGAATTGCCATCATGCTCATCTGTAAGATGAAAAAAACACATACTCCCTTTTGGTGGTGGGGCTTCAATCGCCAATCTTTGGTGAGTCAGGGGTAATTGTAAAGATTTGTTTCCAATCCCTAGAGACGGATTTGTATTCCTCCTAGGTATGTCTTGATAAGGTGATGAATAAGATGTACTATCTTTAGGTAGCTATCTTATAAGAGTTATTACATCATTCATCATTCTTTGGATTACAGGATCTGAAAAAGTAGATGTTTGAGCATTGGGTATCTATACTTCTCTCTTCCATTTTCCTGCAGTGATCAAGTTTTCCTCCAACTCAATGACAAGTGTTTTAACATCACTCAGGGTTGCAACTCTTTGTCCATGGATCAGGAAACCTATCATCGAAGGCATGGAATTTATGAAAAAATATTTTAGATTTTCGTCTGAGGGGTTTCTGATTGTCAAGAATTTTATGTACAATCTTATCAAATTTTGCTACGAAATCTCTCATAGATTCTGGAATCTCTTTTCTTAATTGGGCCAATTGAGCCAAAAGAGAGTGTTCGTCCTATGCTACTTTGAACCTTGCTTCAAACCTTGTTTTCAATTCCTGCCAATTTGTTATTACATGGTTTGGCAGGTGATAGAACCAATCCGCAACAACTCCAGTTAGTGTTTGTACAAATAACCTCACTGCAACATCTTCATGTTGGACAGCTATTATATCACAAGCAACATTGAATGCATTCAAGTGTTCATCAACCGTGGTTTTCCCATCACCACTAAATTTTGGCAAATGATCTATTGCTCCTTTAGGTAGAGCGTTCAGATTTAAACCCAAGTTCAATTGACCTATTGCAGCCTCCCAAGGATTGTTTGCTACCATTGGAAGAATGATATTGAGAGGGGTCGGGTTGATTATACGGGTAAAGCAATACCATGCAAGGTTAGAGCCTAACAAACTAAGGATACATGGAATGAAGAAGACAGAGAAGGAGGTCTACTTCTTTCTCCTCTCTTAGGTGAAAAAGAGGGCTGAAAATTTAGGTTCTGCAATTCTTGAAAAATGGAGTCAACTATCCCTTCCCGCCTTTGAGAACTAGTATATCTTCTTGAATCGAGTCTGTGTATAGTGCAAAACTTTGATGGCACAGAAAAAGATTGTTAAAAATTGACAATCCAATTGTTGATATACTGTAACTAGGCAACTAGTCTTATGATTCGACTCCCTAGTAGAGTCACCAAAAATCTGTTGGTTAACAGATTTGTCCTTTCTTTAATTTATATATGTATATTAAAATATTGACTCGTGCACACCCCTTATGAGAGGAAATAAAATGAACTAATAGTTGGGTAAACCAAATTAAGGTTCATCCTTTGCATTAGAGGGAAGCTCCTCATGATATTTACAATGAATTTTTATACAGTTAATTTAGAAATGAATACACTTTTCACCAGAAATCGCAAAAGGCTTTCACATTCATTCATCAACACAAAATAATGCTACCAAGATCTATTTTTAAGTGTAAAGCTCACAGAATTCTACTTTTGCATATATTCATTCCATAAACTCAAAATAAAGTAAACTCAAAGTAGTGTAAATTTTGATCGATTCTCACTCATGCCTCACAAGACAAGGGGAGTCAGTGCCATTTAAACAATAATGAAACTTCTTGTAAACAACGAAAATCAATGAATTCACAAACACGGAAAGAACTGGTAATGAAATGACATATTACACACATCAACATACATCTCAACAGAGATCACTAATCCTTCAAACATAGATTTTAAAGATTGCATCAAAATATTATTTCATTCAAGTACCAAAAATATCAGTTTTGAGAAATTCAAGGAAAATCAAATCTGTTCCTCCAAATCAAATATTTTCAGACCCTAACAAAGCTTTCTTTTTTTACATATATAGCCTCTACGCCAATAGTTTGTTACAAAATAACCCTAAACTATTTAAATCCAACCTAGAGTCAAAGAAACTGTCTACTTTGAACTTTATGAAACTAAATAAACAAACATTGTAGATAGGATGATAGATCATCCGTTAGCCGATCAGGACTCCATCGTGGAAGAAGCGACAACTGATTTGTACTGCTTTTCTGTGGAACCACACACATTACGCCACTCCAGATCTATTGCTGAAAAGTTCAAGATAACCTGAAAGTATGGGAGTTTGATGTGTTGGATATGTTGCTTCCACACTTCCTTGTCCATGTTTGCCTATGTAAATTTTTCTTTATGTGCCTCCAAGTGATCAAAGCAGACTATCAAAATTGACTCTATCCTCGCTACTTTTGAAAAGTCACTCTTTCTTTGAAGACCTTGGCCATATCTGCAGTGACTTGAATTGTCTACCCATCCTCCTTCATGAGTCTTATATCAACGCACTTTAAATCCTTCTACATTGTATCAATCAAATCCTTCAACTATTTAAGTAATTTAGTAGATTCCTCATGGCCTTGCCTAATAATTGAATTTCTCCATTCAACATTCTTTCTTGACACATAAAGAACATTATCATCTAGATTTTCAACTAGTTTCTCAGTTAGAAAGTTCATCAGACCAAACTTCTGCACATCATTCATTTGGGCCAAGACTGCCACCCTTTTGGTTCTTTCCTTCTCCCATGCAATAGTTTCTAGCTCTAGTTCTTTGCTCATAGATATGGCATCTTCATATACTTTAACTAGGCTGACAATGTAGTCTAAACCTTGTTGTGCAATAGAATCAAACCATTTATCGAATATTTTAGCTATCATGTGGCTCCTCTGGACTTAATCTAATAGATTCTGGTTCACCGGTAATTTGGGATCAAAGGACAATGTTATCTGGGATAGTGGCTGATGGCTTGGATGATGTATGACATTGATGTACTATGCCATTTGAGTGATGACCTGTTTTAGATCCTTTTTATCTTTCTCATCCTTCCAAGACCTAGATATCATCCTCTTTGTGGAGGATTCTAGGTTTTTAGCATCTACCTCCCTTGAAGAAACTCTCAAATCAATTTTCTCCACAATAAAATCATTTTTAGTGGCCTTCTTTGAATCTTTGTCTAAGATCGATTTAGCTACTTCAGCCCCCTAATGACCTGTTGTCTCATCCACTTCCACCATTGCCTACATTTTGAGCTTCTTTGGTTTAGGTACTTTCTCGAGGCACTTTCTCACTCAATATATCCTCCATGGGAATTGTAATAGGGACAACATTACATTACTTCCCAATTGATGCTCCTAGCCATCGAGGAGTTTTGGATGTTTCTTTAGACAGTGGAGATGTCTAAACATCCGGGGAGTCAATAATAGTCAAAGTGCTCATTGGGTTTCGCCCTTCTTCAAGTTCCTTACCTCCATCTGTATCCTGCAATGGAGGGTTATTCAATACTTGCTGATTCATTGTCAGTTTAGTTTCTTCACCCGGATCCAAATCTACAACAATTTGGTTCACCACTAGTTCTCTGCTCATCTTTTTGCTCCTTGAGCGGGTAATTTAAACTTCTAAAGAATTCAGTGGAGACCTCTTTGACCTTATGGGTTGAACCTCTTCAATAATTGTCCTTGTGTCACCTGCAATATCAACAATTTTATTCGAGGAAGAAGTAGGAATCTGTGTTGTAGCACATGGACCAATTGTTAATTCATGGGGACGCATGTTTGAATATTTTCCAAACTTTTGATCCCTAAGCCATTTTTGTGTTCTTCTTATGACATTGAAGAACATGGCTTGAATGCTTTCTTCCTCTCTTTTATCCTAGTCAATTTCAGGAATTGGTTGCCTTTGAACCTTTTCGTTGAATTCAGGATCTAAGACATCTTCCCCTTCGTCTTCTTGTACACTCGATACATTAACGGGAAATTTCATGGTAATAACCTATTGTACAGTGAACCTTGACCATAACCTCCTCCTCACTTTAAATTCATCACCACAGTTTTCCCAGTAATCTTCTAAGTGAGGTTCATGGAAGAAATGGTCATCCACATTCAAATTTTCTACAATATATCCCCTGCTATCAAATTTTTGCTTGGCAATGTAAGGCTGCAAATTCATTTTCTTGAACTCCAATTCTAAGTTCAAGGCATCAAATACAAATTTAGAACTGTAATAACCAAGTTCAATAGGAAAACAACTCCAGATTTACCCTTTGTCCCTAATCTTTTGTCAATCTAAGCCAATTTCCGTCTCACTTCAATTAGTACATAACTGTCAAAAGCATATCTAGGTAATTTGAATGGCTCACCTTCAAAACCGCCCACCCAGATATAAGTAAATCTAGAAAAGTGGATGAAATAACTTCCATAGATTTAAACCAGTTCCATGGCCTTTGTTGACACTCTTTCATTAATATCCCCTTGCAATTCAAAAGCAAGCCTTCCTGCGAAAACATCATTCCATCTAATGAAATACTCTACATACTTTTGTTGTTGCAGGTAAGGGTAATTGTCATAAACCTTCATTTTGTCTACCCATGGCTCATTATGCAATCCTTTCCAGTCCCTGGTACAGGCTAACATGTAGAATAAGTATGAAGACATGTAAAAGATAGACATACCAACAAAGTTGCTCAAACCATCATGAAGCCTTTCAGCAATAACCTGAGCCCAGTCAAGGTATTTCTCACCAGCTAATAACACCTTGATATAGAAGTACATCCAATCCTCCCAGTAGAAAGAGTGCGAGTTTCCTTTAAGCCTATTTAGTAGTATGATAATATCTTGCACCTTTGTGATGAAATGTTCCCTGGTAAGAGGCTTAGGTAACTGAGACCCCCCTTTTTGAACCTTGAGAAGCCAATTCCTTGCAATAACGCTTCTATATGTGCTTTTCTTCTTAGAGAAAAATGCATATGGGTCCCAATTGACCAGTCCTCATATGGCTCCTTATGTGGGATCCCCATTGCAGCCATTATCGTCTCTCTATTAGTATCCACTAGCAACTCGCTACTACTGGTTCTAATTCACCTATTATCAGTGTCATATCTGTTCATGCACACTATTTCCAAATTTGGACAGGGAGCGGCAGTTGGAAAAGCGGTGGCTTCCATTAGGCCATTTCTTACTATCCTCTCCATCATTGAACCTGCTCCAGGGGTTTTATCCTTTTTAAGAAATCTCCCAAGTCATCTTGGGCCAAAGAGGTGTCATCTAACTCTGGAAGTATATTCACCAAGCATGATGTTCGACCAAGTTTAGGAAGTATTGGCCTCATTGAGGCCACTTTTACATTAAACAACAATTCTTAAACATGAGAGAATTCTATTCCAAAACAAAAGATCTCTCCTACTCTGACTCATCTTCTGAGCTAAAAACACAGTAGAGGGAGATTATCAAAACTCACATGTAACCACCATGGAATCTTTGTAACCCCCGAGATAATGGAGTTGAAATTACCTTCAACATCTCTAGCTCCTTTAATAATAGCAACTAGAACTTTTACAATTTTGAGAATTCACATGTCTTTTTAAAACAAATGGCAAGAGAGCTGAGAAAGATCTATGCACACCTCATAATGATTCATTCGAACGTGTGAGATAACAGTTGTATGATAGGAAGCTGACACTTTCTTAATTACCTATCAACTCCGCACAAATGATTCATTCTTTCATGATTTCTTTCTAAATTTAAAATTTAAACTATAAGATGCCAAGAATATTCCTTTTTGCTGCACCACCTTCAGTGTTATTAAAGTCTTTAGAGCCAACTTGGAATGAAATTTTTGAACCTTGAACCAACTCGTGAAGAGTTCAATGGTCCAAGTTCAATTCAAGGAGACAAAACAAAGAATTATCAACCTGGGGCTCAAAACAACACCACGAATGAGCAAAGACCTTTAACAAATAGAAAGGGATGTTTTGAACCTAAACCGATTTGTAAATAGTTCAAATTTTAAGTTCAAAACTGACTTAACACATTCACATTTTCTCACTAAATAACATTACATAGCCGCGACTCACGCAAGAGATCCGGTTGAACCTTGAACCAAAAAAGGTTCAAGGGTTCAAAGTTCAATACAAATTACAACAATGCGCTTGCCTTACCATAATAAAAATTCACAAAGAGAATTACTTAAAGCACGCTTTGAACCTTGAACCTTTGAACTATGAAAAGGTTCAATGACTTAGGTTGAAAGAAAGGAAACATAAGATCGAAAGAGGAAAGAAACACCAAAGGCGATCTTCGAGTTTAAAATTTTAATGAAAAATTGAGGGGGTGCTAACACTTATATATAAATAATTTAATTTTTATAGGAAATAATGATTACCTTATTATCAATTACAAAGAAGATATAAAAAGAGAGCTTAAAATGATAGAGTTAGGTTTGCTAATATTTTTCCATGGCAATGGTTAAAACAAATAGATCATGGTACTTTTATTTCTAAAATAAAATATGCCACATTTTTCAAAGAGGTATAAAATATTGAATAACAAGCCTACACCCAAACTAATAGCCACATGTGTAAAAATAAGGAATATTTCCACATTAGTGTCAATACAACTCTATGCACGAGAATTAATACAACTGTTATGGATTTAATACTAGCAATACCCAATATAATGCATGAAATAAGATTAATTTCTAATTTATGGAGAAATTAAGGAATATATATTGGGAAACAAGTAGGAGAATCCTAAGATATGGTAATGCTAAGGGGTATGATCTTATGTATACTACATCAAGTGAGGTTGAGTTAGTTGTATATATTGATAGTAATTGGGAAAGTAGTATAGTTGATAGGAAGATCACATTAGGATGTATTTGACTTGGTCTAAGAAGGTATTTCATGGGAATCTAAGAAGCAATTCAAAATTCATATTTTTAAAATAGAAGCTAAGTATATTGCAATGAGTAGCCTTGATGAGAAACCTAGTTTTGAAGGATGATGAAAGCATATTGAGATCCATTATCATTTCATAAGAGATCTTATAGAACACGTAGAAAAATTAAAGTTGAGTTTATAGATTTGAGTAGAAACTTGTAGATATTTTGACCAAGGCAATATTAAAATCTAAAATGTAGGTTAAGCATCATAGATATAGTGGTAAAAACTCTAGAGCCTTCGTAGTTAGCTCTAAAAGTCATATTTAGTCAGCTTTAGAGAGCATTGAAAATGCATAGTTCAGATCCAAAAGTATATAATGAGCATGAAATAGACTCCATATTAAGGGTGAGGACATTAGAGATCAATAATATTGAGTGAAATAATTAAAATTTTGACATATCATTTTATTCCTACCCAAAATATCATGGATTTGGAGACATCCTATCCTACAACTTTCAGAAAACTTTATATATGTTTAGAGGCTTTAATCATGACACCATTGGATGAATTTTTAATAACAAAGAATTTTGGGAGAAAATTAATTGCTAGGAGGTTGAAACCAAAAAGAGTACAGAAAAAAAGGAAGAATAGAGTAGTAGATAGTAGAAAGACAATTTAGAGAATAGAAGATAGTTAGATACAATAACAACTATATAGAAGAACATAGTGACAACTCCCAAAGTATATGTAAAGCAATGTAGCATCCTAAAATTTTACCCCTTGCAATTTTAATAGTATTTGGGTCTTCACCTTAGTGTTTATGCCCCTTGGCTTGATTGAAGACCTGATTATGCTCATGCGCATCACAAATGCAAAAAATATTGACTTTGCACTTGTTTGCACCTTGATCCTTGCCTAAAATAAGGTGAGACCGGGGTATTGTGCCCTGTTCCACACCAGGACCAGGACATGGTACCATGGTCCTCCATAAAATGGGGCCCCTCAAAACCCTTTTTCCCATTTCAAATGTGAGTAGGATTTCCCTCTCCATGTCAGTCCATGTTGGAAAATTAGTCAAATAACTCAACATGCAAGTATGTAAAGAGGGTTTCCCCTTCGATTTGAACATCCACATTCTTGAGAAGAATTCAAGAACACAAAAGATCAAGCATTCAAGCATTCAAGAGAGATTCAACATTTTTCAGTCTTCCTTCAAGCCTTGGAGCAGCAATAAAGTCAAGGATCAAGCATTGAAATGGAGATCTACATCCTTTTTCATGAAAACCTAATTCCATGTGGAGGCAAGAAAAACTTTACAAGGAGGTATATTCATTTCAGTTTCAATCATAATTCCTCATCTCCCTCAAAAGGAGAACATTTCCTTTCAATCATTTCAATTACACTTATCTCAATTTCATGGTTAATTCCAAAACTAGGGTTTGATAGAAGGAAAGCCCCTATTCCTAACATATTTCACTTTCTTTCTTTGTGAAGGAAATAGCTGTGCAGTTGTACTTATGGAAATAAGCTTCAGACACAGATGAAACAACCCTTTTTGTTGTGCTGAAAATTTGGAGGACCAAGAGGCAGTGCCACGGTCTTTTCTTTTTCAGGGGATTTTCATAAGTCATATGTGAATCAAGTTATATTATTCAGATCTAGGTCCACGACAAAATCCCGAATTTGTAGCACAGTATTTTCTCAGTTTTGTCTTCAATTTTAGTACTTCCCTAAATCAACATTTCAACTTACAAAAGAGGGAAAAACACATCATAATCAATCAATCAAGTTAATATTCACTCCTTATCTGATTTGTGACTGAATATAGTGGATTCTCCTCCCTCTTTTGAATGTAAAATAATTTCTCCCCCAAAAGAAAAAAATTGATTTGGTGATTTCTCCTTCTATGTTGCAAATTGCCAAATCAAATTCTTCCCTTTACATTTTGGTGAACCCAACATGTCCTATGCTTACTTCTGATTTTTGTTTTCAGATCTGAGTGTGTATGCAAATTAGAATTGAAATTTTCATTTACAAGTTTGATTTCCTGGCTAATTTTCAAAATTTAGAGGTTAATTTCATTAAAAGCCTAATTTTTCATTTTCAAAATTGGGTTTGTGAATTGCATAATTTGGGTGAATTGTTTCAGATCTGAGTGTTATTAAATTTCAAAATTGAAATTTTTACTTGCAAGTCAAATTTCACATTTAAATTATAAAATTAAGTGGTTAATTGTAAAAATCCTAATTTTAAAAATTTTAAAAATTGAGCTTGTGGGTTATTTAAATTTTGAATTTCCCTCTTCAAATTTGTTGTTAATTTCAATTCAAATTAAAATTTGCAATCTTGGATCTAATCTCAAATTTAAATTTTAAAATTAAGTGATTAACTAAAAAAGCCCTAATTTTTAAATTTAAATTAATCTTGTGCATTTCATAATTTTCTATTAATTACTCCAATTTTCAAATTTTCAACATTAGCTCTAATTGCAAATTCAATTTTAAAATTCAGAGGCTCTTTCTACAAGAGCCTAATTTTAAATTTAATTTATTGTGGATCATTTCAAATTTAAATTCTAAAATTAAGTGGTTAATTACAAGAGGCCTACTTTTTAAATTTAACATTTCCTCTAATTTTAAAATTAAGTGGTTATTTTTACAAGACCCTAATTTTAAATTTTCCTTCAGATCATCTTCAGTTATTTTTTTTTGAAAATTAGGAGGTTATTTTTAGCCCTAATTTGAATTTGAATTTCTATCTCATAGTGGGGAATTTTAATTTTAAATTAAGAGGTTATTTTTACATAATCCTAATTTTAAAAATTATATTTCCTAGGGGATTTCATCACAATTATTCTCTATATTTTCAATAAATTTATTCATTTAATTGAGTAATCATTTTGCAAAATTCAATTATTTTGCAACTTAAATTAAAAATTCAAATTTCAAATTTTCCAATTTCCCTCCCTTAGTGCATGAGTTTTACCAATGTTAGTCCAGCCTATAGTATCCCCGTGAGAAGAAGTTGTAGAATTAAGGCTTCCTAAGGTTTAATTACCAAGGAGATGGAGCCTAATTTTGATAACTTTTTCCATAAGAATATTAGCAGTTCTTCTAATCCTACAAATATCCCTGTTTATCCTCATTCTTTAGATAATTCCCATGATGTGGAGGAATCACTAGCTAGGGTTTTCGTTGACCAATTGGAGAATATTGAGAACAAATTTTAAAATCTTCAACAATGGATGAGTCAACAATACCTAGAATGTGAAGATCTCCCATTGATTGAAGGATTAAAAAGAATGGTTCAAAGTGATAAACTTGGTGTTCATATCTTACAAATTATTTCTCATATTATTGATTCTAATATTATGCCCATGAAGAGTTGTGTTGAAGCCCTAGGTTATACATGACCTCCTAGTCAAGTTAATCACTCCATTCCTTTTTTACTACTCCTATTGCTAGTGTTCTCACATCTACATCAAACATCATAGCTACCTCTACACAAAATGGGATACCTACAAATGTTAGTCAAGGAGGAAACTCCTCTTCTTTCATTCCTCCTATCAAGAGTCTTCCATTTGTTACCTGATCTTCTCCTATACCTACAAATGTTAGTCAAGAGAGAAACTCCTCTTCTTTCATTCCTCCTACCATGAGTCTTCCATGTCTTACCCAATCCTCTTCCATACCTACCTAACATAATGTTCCACCTCCTTATCCTAAACCCACACCTTCCTATAACGATATCCCTTCTTACTCTCAACCCCTTCCTCCATTGAATAATGTTACCCCTCCTCAATCCAACATGTCTAATTTCAATCCTTCTGCTAAAGCTAACATCAATAATCTAGCTCAAACAGTGTCTTCCTTACAACAACAAATAGCTTCTATGAATCAATCTATGTATAATGTGCCCAAATTTGATGTATCGAGCCCATTATTCAATGATATTGTCTGAGATGTCCCTCCTAAATATGTGAGTCCCTCAATTGGAGCTTTATAATGGAAAAGGTGATCCCTTAACTCATGTTAAAAATTTCAAACTCTATGTAGTGACTTTTCTCATGACTAAAGGTTGTCTAAAATGTTTACTAGAACATTAAGGGATAAATCTTTGCAATGGTATTGTTCTTTGCCTCCTTATTCTATTATTTCTTTTCAACAATTTGCTATTACTTTTATTCAAAAATTTCACAATAATATTATTCCTAAGATCTCTTTGACTGATTCGATGCATTGTAAGAAAGGTGTGAAAGAAAAAGTGATTGATTTTATTGGTAGATATAAGTATTTGTTTCCTCAATTTTTTTCCAGTGCTAGACCAAGATATCCAAAATATTTTTATTACTAATTTACAAAAAAATATTAGGGATAAACTTCTCTTTTCCGAGTTTACTTCCTTTACATAGTTTTGTGCAGTACTTCACAACTATCATCTTACTATGAGTCAATTGGAACAATCATCCTCTTCAATGGCTCCAAGTGATAAATTTGAAAGTGATCAACAACCTTTTGCAAAGTTCAAATCAAATAAGGGATTCATCAAATTCAATGATAAAAATGAAACTCAAGTGGTAGCCACAACAGGTGTGCCTCCTTTGTCCAAATACTTTAGAAAAGAATTCACTCATCTCAATGAATCTTTGCATTGTATTATGTCTCAATTGTTATAAAGGGATGTGTAGAAACTTCCTCCTATCAAACCGATTGATCCATCTAAGACATCCTCACCTTACTTTGATACTAAATCTTTTTTCCAATAGCATCGTCAACCTGGTCATGACATTGAAAAGTGTTTTTCTTTGAGAAGTAAGATTCAAGACTTGATTGATAATAATAGCATATCTATGGCTGGTGTGAATGATATAGGAAATAAATCAGCATCTCCTCCTAATCAAAACCTTCAAATTTTCCCTGACCCTTTACCTTCTCATTCCATTAATGTGATTGAGACCGATCATCTTGTCTTCTCTCCCAATGATATTGGCCTTGAGTCTAATAATTTGATGAACCTTATAGATTAAAAAGAACCTCCTAAGGACTTGTGCATTACATTTTATCTTAGTGAGACTATTGAAGAACCTGATGGCCCATTATATATAACTATGAAAAATTAAATTCATACCTTCTCAAGGAGTTCTTATTGATCCAACTTTCATGGTTAATATGATAACTAAAGAATTTATTTATACTTTACAATTGCATCAAGTGATATAAGATGATACTGATGTGGTATTTAAAGTTTTTTATTCCTTCTCTTGTCCTTCTATTGGTTATGTCACACTTCCTATTAATTTTGGCACTAAATACTTACATGTTAAATTTGTTATGATTCCTACATCTGATTAATTTTGTGTGAAGTTGGGACATCCTTGGGTCTCTTCCATGAAAGCAATTGATTCTACTATTCATAAGTGTTTGAAATTTCCTCATATGGATGAAATCACAACAATAATTTCATTTATCAACCTACAGTCAAGCATGGAGATGTTTGTCTTGATTATTTTTGGTCCAAACAATTCCAACCTCTTCAACCTAGAAGTGATGCTCTTTTTAAATCATATCAAAAATAGAAAAATGAGATTATTTTTTCATTGAGTAAACCTATAAATTCAACACTTAGCCTTCCTCTTGATGATCATATACCTCTTCTTCAGGATACGATTATCCTTCCTCCCAATGAAAGAAATAATCTTCTTCCGAAAGAGGAACCTACTTATTCTCCTACAGATAAGTGTATCCTTCCTCCTAAGGAAAGAGATATTATTTTCCTAAAGAACAATCCATTTCTTCTCCTATGGATGAGTCCATTCTTCCTCCTAAGTATAGAAAGGCTCCTCCTCTCAAGTGCCAGGCTATTCTTCCTAAGGATAGACATGTTCCTCCTCCTCATGATGGACCCAGTCTACTTCATACACCTCTCATTCCTCATTTGCATGGTGTGGTTTGGCCTCCTACATCTTACAAAGAGAAGTGACCGACCTCTCCTATTGTTCCACCTAAAATATCTCAACTTATTCATCCTTCCTTAAAAGAAGAAAAAGATCCTACACCTGATGAACCTAAACCTTTGCAACCTTTAGCTAAAACTAAATGAAACCATTGTGCGAGAAAACACCGATGAAGACATCGTGCTAGAGCTCATGAACTTGCTTCCCAAACCATTTCTTCTCCTAAGACACCAACTATTGACATAATTCCATTTTCTCTTAATAAGAATGTTCAACCTAATTGTCCAAGGTGCAAAATGCTTAAGACAAATGATGGTTAAAGTTCTATTTTTATTAGAGCTCCTATTTTTATTAATCTTGATGAAAAAATAGGTGAGAATGTTGTTAATGATGAAAATGTTGATGCTAATATTTCTGATGATGAATATAAATATGTTGATGTTGACAATGATTTATCTAAACAATTTTTAAAAGCATTAATTCTATCTCCTAGTAATGAACAAAGTGATCCATCATTAGAGCATGGCCCTTGTTTGGAACTTGCGATGGCTCCATCTACTGTGCTCTATGTCAATCCTCTTGTGTTTTTTCCACTTTCTTAAAACAATGATGAGCAAGATCAGGGGGTAGATGACATGCTTGATTAGCTTCTTTAGCACTGCATATTCTCTCACTCTCCTCACTTTCTTATTTGTGACCTTCTATTTGTCTCTCCATTCTTCTATTTTTTGTCCCTAGTGATGTCTACTTGAGGATGATGCCAAGCAATGAGATCTCTTTTGGTCTCTTCCATGTTGACTTAAAATAAACATGTGTTCCCTTCTTCCATGGTGGCTTCCTTTCTTTTGGGGATGAGGATAATTCTATGTATATATATATGTGTATGTGTGTGCATGTGTGTGTATGTTTTTGGAATCCAAGAACACTGAGAGGATGGGGGGGGGTGAATCAGTGTTCTATCGGTAATATAAGATTTTACCTTAATATTACACATATAAATCAGTAAATGAAGAAACATATAACATGAAGTAAATAAACCAGCCACATGAATGAACACCATAACACACAAAATTTATACATGGAAAACCTAAAAGAGGAAAAACTAAAGTGGGATTTGTCACCCACGACATCAATTCATTGGCCATATGAAACATATTACATAGCATGGGGGCCTACACATGCAGGAAGGCACACTACCTAGAGCAAACTACTCAACACAAAAGAGTCTCACTGACTACAAGCTTCTACTGAGATAAAATAGTTATGGTGAACTCACAAAATGCATCTGTAATCCCAAAAAATGTTCTGGTTAAAGCTTTGTTCTGTACCGGTTCATAAACCTTGAACCCTTCTAATAGTATCTCCTTTCCTCCAAGAATGCTCTACAAACCATCTACTGATCATTGCATGATATAACTTTCACATACAAATGATCTAAATACATATCCTTTGCATCACTTTATTCTACTACCTTTTCATATATCAAAATGACCTAATAGACTGACTTATATACACTTTACAAACAATATGCCTTATGTCGTCTTACAATACAAAAGATATTCAATGTCGGCCCTATAAAATAATTACAAAATGATTTTACAAATAAAACTTTTCGAATCCTAGAGTGATGTCGGCTTCACTGAAGTGCTAGATGTCGGTGCCCATGTTGGTGATGACCCTAAATACTCCAATGCCGGTATCTACTGGTGTATGCCTCCAATGCTTCCATATGCCTTCTATAAAATATTTTTTCCATCAATGACGACATATGAATCCAATGAGTTTCAATTGCCAACAATCTCCCCCTTTGGCATTGATGGCAACACTCATGTGAAAAATAGATTACCTACCGGTTCAACAGAAACATGCTCCCCCTGAGCTGATTGACTATGTTTGCAATATACTCTATGTGTGATATCCTCCCCCTAGGATTATATGCATATTCATATTTTTTACATTACATACACTCCCCCTTTGGCATCAATGTCGAAGACTGGTGAAAGAATTGAAAGAATTATTACAGATTACTTTACCGAAGCTTGACCAATTTCAAGATTTCTGGGTAAGCTTTCTCTAGCAACTATATATAGGTATCCTTGTCGGTTTTGAGTGTTCTAAATATGGATACAGGTCCACTCAATAGATGTGATAGTGTTTCTTTCTCAATGACTTCTACCGGTGTGGGCTTTGCAAGCATATCCATGCATTCCTTCTTATGTACACCAAGTGAATCCTACCTTGGACTCACCAAACCTCTGAGACTTCTTGCTCTCCAAATAATCTTGTCTCTTTCCTTTTCAAACAAAAAAAAGTTGTTCTCCAAAGTCAAAAATTTGTCCATCAATGGATGTTGTAAGTGAAGTTAGTCCATCAAAATAATTTACAATATTAGCAATCTGTTCTGGTAACTCCTTTATCCTCTTATCTACATTTGTTGTAAGAATCTCTATATTACAACAGACCCTGTAGATGTTAGTACATTATTTCAAATAATTTTTTATAAGTATAAGTTTCTCTTCAACCTTCCTCTTTTCTATCTCAATAATCTAGTCAAAAGCGACTTTCTTATCCAAAGTAAATCTTTCAAGTGCTTGCCAGTTGGAAATCTACTGTAACAATTGAAAGTTTTTAGATATGTGCTCTATGAATGCCTTAAACTTGTTGGAAGGGCTTGCTTCATTTTCAATCATACAATCATTAATCAATCTGTGCAAAACTATTATTGAGTTATCTATTATTCCTTTGTCTGCAAATCCTTCCTTCATTAGCTTTTGAGTAGCCATCATCATTAGGTCTGCGGGACTCATCTCTGTGATTGATTTCTTCTCAACTTGAGAAGTGTCAATTGCCAAAAGTTTTGCTGGGGAATCAACTATCAGTTCAATCTCCTTTTCCTTTTCTATCTTCTCCTTATCCTCTCCTGGTGTATTTGTTTTCGCATCCTCTTTTGCAGTGGTGGCTTTGCCACTTGGTGCAGTATCTGTTACTGCAAATGGAGTATTATCCATAATATTATCAGTATCATGTACATTACCTATATCACCTTGCTCAGACTATACAAATGTTGTCTCTACCAGTTTAGTCTGTACACTCTCATCATTTTTAGGATTAACTACCAGTTCATTCAAAATTTGATCTGAACTTCCCAAAATTCCTTTCCCTTTAGATTTGTCTGGAATGGTGGGAGTTGTTGCCTTAGAAAATTCTTATTGAGAAGTAAGGAAATCAGGATTATTTTAGAAGAATTTAGCCCAACCATCTCTAGTCTCATTTATTATTTCATTAGCTCTACCCATCTAATCTCCTTGCATTTAACTTATTATACAATGATAAAGGAATTTCCTTCAAAATCTCTACCAAAGCCCTCTTTTATATGTCTAAATGTAACAAAATTTATTCTTCTATTTCGTTTTTCTCATTGCCATCTAAATCTTTGTATAAATTTGACACATTCTTCAAAATTCCATCTTTTGTTACCTCATTAATTAACTCTACACAAGTCATATTACCGGATTCAATTGATTCATCACTCTTACGCTTCTTCTTGTTGGGGGTTGCAGGAGTGGATGGAGTAGGCTTCCTCTTCTGAGTAGGTTTCCTTGTTGGAGGTGTGGATGTTGTTGTTACCTTTCTTACTAGCTTCCTCCTTGGTTCCACCTTCTTCTCTTCTATAGGAGACTTGTCATATTTCTTCCTTTGTACCCTTCTGAATGCAAGAGGTTTATTATCCTCTGGGTCACAATCATACGTGATAGGAGATATGAAAGTTATTGGCCTCTTTACCTCGGGAGCACTTTTCACTACAGTTGTTGCAGTTGCCATTTCCGATTGATCTACCGGTTTAGATCTAGAACCTAGTTCTATTTCTATCCTATGAATTACATTTTAAATGAAGGCAGAAATTTTGTCTATCTTTTTTTCCCTCCTTTTCTTGTTGAAACCAATTTTACCCTCTAGATCCTTCCCCTCTACAGTACCAAAGTGTTCAGCTGTATCATCGAAAGGAGCATCAATCAACATTTTAGCATATAGTTCCAAGATGCTATCATCAACTCCATAACCTAATTCAGTGACCCATATTGTTCTAGGTTCCACTGCTTCCATGACTATCTCATCTATTTTTACCATGAAGCAGATTTCAGTGGAGTATTTCTCCCTAATGTGTTTGGAGATTCTCTCCCTCAGTTTCATGTTCTCTTGAAATTTTTTAAGGTATCCCCAAAGCTTCTCATCCCTACTGCTACCAAGACCGATGATTGAATCTTTGATCTACATGCCTACCGGTATGTCATGAGCCCAACGTTTCTTTCCCAAACCTAGTAGCTCATTCTTGAAATATAACATCAAGCTGACAATAAGATTGCCAAACCAGAAAGTTCCTTTCATAACCCCTTTGATCTTTCCAAGATTTAACAATAATTCACTTCTTAATCACTCACACAAATCACAATTTCTATTATTCTTTATCATTTGATATGCAACATGGATACAGGAATTGGCAACAGAGTTCAATTGACTTGATTGTGTTACCTTGTAACTGATGATCATGCTAAAAAATTTCACATCTGTATCTTTGATGGTAATGACCCTCATTGACCTTCCATCATGGGTTGCGCTGGTGAGCTTTTCAATTGCAATGTTCGAGATCTTCTTCCCTGGTTCCTATCCAACTTTGGGTAAGCTGGTGACTACCTTAATTGCTTCTTTGGTTATCATGTGAGGTCGATCCAGCCAGATGAATTCATTATGGACCATGCTCAGAACATATCTAATCACTTCATCCTTGAATTCTGGTATATACAAGGTTTCGGTTAACCCTAGGTCTTCAATGATTTGATATTCCGACTTAATTGTTCCAAAGATGCCTAGTATCACAAATTGATACATTCCCTTGATTTCCTCAGTGTCTAAATCCTCCAAGGTACAGTGAATATAAGCCCTGACATCTTCCACATTAAATACGCCATCGGGAACCCTTGAATTTGCACCAGTAGAGCCTTCCTTCATTGCAATTTGAGGAACTTCCTTGAAAACAGGTCTAAGCCTATCCTTAACCTCAACAATAGTGGGATTCACAATGAAAGTAGGAGCAGATGATGATCCAGATGCCATTTCAAATAAATACCTGGATAATGAATGTCGGTTGAAAGATTTTGATTACTTCCCAGATAACTGTTCGAAATCTTTTAGAATGCCTTTTCTCACTCTTGATCACCTATGATTCGCCTTTCCTTCGCTCTAGTTTTCTCGAGTGTTGGGTGAGTGAAAATGAGTCCATTTTCCCTTTTTATCAGCGAGTAAACCCTAATTCATCACTGTCATAAATGCTTAGCGGTGCGCACTACCAGATGTAAGTTTCATAGTTTTATGTCAGATAAACCTCCATCAATGATCAATACCACTCTCCAGATCTCTTTCTAGATCTCTTCTTGAGAATATGCAATATTTGCAATGAATTTGCAAACCCCTAAGGCATATGCCTCAGTTACCAGTTGAATTTCCTGTTGGTACAGGAATGCTCTGTTCTACCGGTGGATTTAATGGTGTAGTTATCGACGTAGTTGCATCTCCACTTGGTTCTTCAGACTTTCTAGCCCGTCTCTTGGTGTGATCTTGTTGTATTTCATCTACCTTCTATTTTCCTTTCTCATTTGCTTTATCATTGCTAACTAGTTTAGTCTTGCTTCTACAGTACTTAGCAATATGAACTTTTCTTTTTGCATGCATAACATGTAACATTGTTCTTTTGAATTGCTTTGACATATCTGGTGTCATTCCTTGACCTACATTGATTATCCAAATGTCCAAACTTTCCACATGCATGACATTTAACAATCATTCTGCAATGTTCTGACTTATGACCATATTTCTTGCAATTTGTGCATTGACTAAGAACTCAATTGTAGTTTTGATTTGCTCTATTTCTACATTGTTTATCCATATGCTCAAATTTATTACAAACAAAGCATTAGATTGCCTTACCAATTTCCTCTGGTCTAATGAGTTTTTCATACCAGTTGTCTGATCTTCATTTGCAGTACCGGAGCTTTTGCCTTGTACAAATCCAAGTCCTCTAGAATCTCCACTCTACCTTTGTCTTTTCAATAAATCATCAAACTGTGCATCACTAATCCTAAATTTTTCTTTATACTCACAGTAGTCAAATCAGCTCTCAGAGTCATTATTTGTCTTTCAATCTCTTGTTCATTATTCTGGGATTGTACCAAATCAGTTCTCAACAAATTATTCTCATGAGCCAATCTGCCACATTCTTTAAATTTGTTCTTCAGAGAAACAACAAGATTATCTTCCTTCTTCTTTCTATCCTCAATATCTTTTGAAATCCTCATAGTCAGGTCTTGTATTTAATTCTTCATGAGCATGTTAGCTTGACTTAGTTTCTAACATTGTTCCTTAAGTGTATTTTTCTCTTCATCATCCTGGTTTCGCAAAAGTTCATTCCTCTTAGCTTGAGCTGATGATAACCTTTCTTGCAGAACACGAATTAATTCCTTAGCATAATTCAATTCATCTTGCAGCTTTAAGTTCTTCATCCTTTCAGCATCATAATCCTCAAGTGCCATCTCAAGTTCCTTCTCCATAGCCATATTCAATGATTCTGGTTTCAAGATCATCCTCAAGCTATCAAACTTCCTCCGAGGTACCAAGCTCTGATACCAATTGTTGGAATCCAAGAACACTTAGAGGGGGGTGAATCAATATTCTACCGGTAATATAAGATTTTACCTTAATATAACATACACATATAAACTGGTAAATGAAGAAACATATAACATGAAGTAAATAAACTAGCCACATGAATGAACAAAATAACACATAAAATTTTATACGTAGAAAACCTCAAGGAGGAAAAACCACGGTGGGATTTGTGATCCACAATATCAATTCACTAGCCATATGAAAGATATATCATAGCATGGGGGCCTGCACATGCAGGAAGCGATAGTGCCTAGAGAACACTGCGTCTTGTTGACTACAAGCTTCTGCTGAGATTAAATAGTAATGGTGAACACATGAAATGCATCTGCAATACCAAAAAGAGTTTTGGTTAAATCTCTATTCTGTACCAGTTCATAAACCACGAACCCTTCTACCAGTATCTCCTTTCCTCCAAGAATTCTTTACACCATCTAGTAATCATTGCATGATATAACTTGCATACAAATGATCTACATACATATCCTTCACATCACTTTATTCTACTACCTTATCATATATCAAAATGACCTAACAGACTGACTTATATACCCTTTACAAACAATATGCCTTATGTTGGCTTACAATACAAAAGATATTCAATGTTAGCCCTATACAATAATTACAAAATGATTTTATAAATAAAAATTTTCGGATCCCAGATTGATGTCGGCTTCATTGAAGTGCTGGATGCCAATACCCATGCCGATGATGACCCTAAATACTCCAATGCCAGTATATGCCTTCTATAGAATCTTGTTGCCATCAATGATAACATATGAATCCATTGAGTGTCAATTGCCAACATGTGTGTGTGTGTACACACGTCGCACGCGCACACACACACACACACACAAACATATATACACACACATAGATATATATACACAAGATATATATATATACACAATAGTTATCATAAAAAGCATACTGACTCGAAAGATAGGTGAAACCACATTATGCTTTGTGTTTTGTGATCATTATCTTTTGATTTGTCCTCTCTTGGGGGCTAAATCATTGTGATATCATGCTTGTATTTTTGGGTGTATCCTACCTTAAAGCAATTGCTCCCAATAAGGCATACGCAATTGCTTTAACATAGGGACATACACTCTGCTCAATGATTCTCTCTCTTGCATATCTAGGTACTTAAAGTTCAATAGTGGACTTTTTATTTTGCTTTGTAGTTTTTGGTATGTTTCTTTTCATGACTCATAGTAAGAGAACCTTACTTGTTGTAGCCATGGTTCTCTCTTTCTCTCTCTCATGATCTTCCCTTTTACCTTGTCATTAAAGTTGTGAGATCCTAAAGTCCCCTGGGGGCTTGGTGTATCTTGCCTCCTTGACGACCTGGAAAAAGTCTTTCAATGTGAACCCTTTGTACTTTACCAAGAGTATGATTGACTTCATACTCCCACAAAAGTGGGGGCTAAATCTAGCATCCTAAAATTTCACCCCTTGCAATTTTGACGACATTTGCATCTTCACCTTAGTGTTTGCACCCCTTGGACTGATTGAAGACCTGATGATGCTCATATGCATCACAAATGCGAAAAAAATTTACTTTCCACTTGTTCTGCACCTTGATCTTGGCCTAAAATAGCGCAGGACTAGAGCGTGGTGCCCTGGTCCTCCCTAAAATGGGGCCCCTCAAAACCCTTTTTCCCATTTCAAATTTGAGTGACATTTCCCTCTCCATGTTGGCCCATGATGGAAAATTGGTAACCTGACAGATAGGTATATAAAGAGGATTTCTCTTCTCATTTGAACATCCACATGAATCCACAAGAATTGAGAAGCATTCAAGCACACAATAGATCAAGAATTCAAGCATTCAAGAGAAATTGAACATTTTTAGTCTTCCTTCAAGCCTTGGAGTAGTAATAAAGTCAAGGATCAAGCATTGAAGTGGAGATCTACATCCTATTTCATGAAACCCTAAGTCCATGTGAAGGCAAGCAAAACTTCACAAGGAGGTATAATCATTTCCATTTTAGTCATAATTTGACATCTTCATCAAATAAAGAACATTTTATTTCATTCATTTCAATTAAATTTATCTCAATTTCATAGTTAATTCCAAAACTGGGCTTTGCGCAAAGGCAAGCCCCTATTCCCAATCTATTTCCCTTTCTTTTTGTGTGTAGGAAACATGTGCACAGTTGTACTTCTAGAAATAAGCTTCAGACATAGAGATGGAACAATCCTTTTTGGTGTGCGAAAAAATCGAAGGACTAAGAGAAAGCACCACAATCCATGCTTTTTCGGGGCATTTTCGTAGGGCAGATCCAAGTTAGCTTATATTATTCAGATCCTGGTGCATGATAAAATTCTAAACCTGTAGCTCAGTATTATCTCAATTTTGTCTTCAATTTAAGCACGATAAAAAACTTATAAAAGAGGTAAAAACACATCATAATCAGTCAATCCACTTAGTATTCAGTCTTTATCTGATTTGTGATTAATCTAGTAGATTCCCCTCCCTCTTTTGAATGCAAAGAAATTTCTCTCCCAAGAACAAAATTTGATTTGATGATTTCTCCTTCTATGTCGCAAATTGTGAAATCAAATTTTCCTCTTCACAAATAGTAACAAAAACTCTAGAAAGGTGACCAGATCTAGCAACTATAGAGAACGCATATATAGTAGCAAAATCTATTTTATAGATTTTTTTTATAATATGTTCGTTAATTTTTATAATTTTTTAATATTAAAAATATATATTTTAAATTTCAAATAATTTTTTATTCTAAAACATTTGTAATCTTATTTATTTCACTTTTCTAACAAGTAATATCAGAAAATATTCTCTTTAATTTTTTTTGGAACATAATTTCACTGAAGGTACTTCCAATAAATACTCATGAAACCATAATTTCATTTTATTAACTTTAGAAAACACAATGAGATAATATATATGAACTAAAAAGATAAGGATAAGCTTTATCCTTGCTTTCTAATGCTATACATCACTCGCTAAATCTTATGGACGAATTAGTTTACATATAGTCTCTAAGTAAAATTCACAGCACGCTATGGTGATTAACACCAAAATTATTTTTCTGATGCTATAATTTGCTCTAGCATTCCGGAAGGTCATTAGGAGGACCTTTCAAACTTTCGAGCTTGCTGGGACCGTTCTTCACTTGAAAAAACATGCTCAACCCCCATGTTACATGATCATCAAAGTGACAATGTACGAACCAAACACCTGCACAAATCCAACAATCCTTCAGTATCCCATACACATTTTCCAAATTTAAATTTCAAGCCATGTATCATATCTACAATAATGAGAAAACTGTCACTCTGTTTATTACCTGGATTGCTAGCTTTGAATCTGACAGCAGTCCATCCATTGACAGGAACCCCTACAGTATTTCGTTGAGGCGGATGGACCAGATTGAAAGAGCTCGGATCTGTTTCATTGTTATAATTACCAAAACCCTCTCATACAACATAAAAGTCATAACCATGAATATGCATTGGATGGTTGTCTTCTTGGAAGATGTTGGTTCCCTGGAACACAATCTGAACTGTGGCATTATATTCAATCACTTTCACTTTTGTGCCAGAAATTGGCGCCCACAGAGTTTTGTCTACATCCCCAGTATAATCAAACACAACTGGTGGATGTGAAGGAAAGTCAGTGGTATAAACATCATCAATGTGGAAGTGAAAAGCTTGCAGAATGGTAAACTTTTGGCAGCACAAAAGATATGGTGTTCATACTGGCACTCAGTGTGTTATTTTCAGGGCCACCACAGGTAGCCCCGGTGGCACAAGGAAGTAAACCTAGTCATACAGTTATGATGCTACTGTCGCTTATGCTTCGGGGAACGTCCACCGGATGCTCCTGTGAAGCCAAGCTTCTTAAGGCTCGGCTAAAGGTGGTCACAGTTGCAGTGTCGTTGTATATTGGAAGCTCTGGACAGATTGGAGTAGCAGATGCATTAGAACCCACGTAGCTCATAATGGCGGTTGTTGTGGTGTTATCGAAATTTCCTTCATCCTGTATAGTGTATACTTTGGCCGCAATATAGTATTTGGCTTTCACTTGATTGGCAGTTAGAAGAACGTCAGTAGTCTGACCGGATGTTAACATGAGAATGTCAGTTGTGTATGGCTTTGTGTAGGAGGCATCCACGCATACCACTGTAAGATTGTGTGAAGCAACCTTTAAAAAAAGGTGATTATTTACTGCAGCATTAACAATACGAAGAAGATAGGTTTTTCCCTGTTGTACAGCGAACCTTCTTGTTCCTGCGCACATAAAATTTCATTGCTCAATATGTTTTCAGTGTTGATTTTGTTTAGTTAGAAATGAAACTGGGTGTACCTTAGTTGTATTCACAGTGCTCATTTCTCGATTAAAATGTGTAGACATATTTGTTGGAGAAAAAATCCCAACCTATGCAATCATATCAAACTTTCTCCGTATGCATTTTCCAGAAGCATTTTACAGGCATATCCTTTGGCATTGCAGAAGAGAAATGAAGGACGATTTGAGTGATATTGGGTTTGATTTCACTCAACTGTCAACTGTCCTAGTTGCAGATTTCACATAATTTGAGGGTTGCTTAAATGTAATTTAATATTTGTTTTTCCCTTTATTTGTTGAAAGTATATAGAAGAGTACAGAAGTCTCTCGTATTGGAAAAAAAGAAATAGCAGGTACAGCAAGGATAGGGGCAGAAGTGGCCGAAGTTTCTCAGTCTGGAGTTTTATGAGTAAATTAGCTTTTAGTACTAAGAAAATGGAATGTCTAGTCTACAATGTTTTAGATTATGTTTATGCACGAAGAGCTGAAGCTCAGATGTAATATTTTGTTTTAAACAAATAGAAATGTCTATGTTTTTGGCTCTACTCTGTTTTTGCTCTGTCTATCACTCCCCTGTTTCCTTCATTATTTGTTTTCAATCTATAGAATATTACTACCGGGCTGCTCATCTACTCAAAATCGAATAGTTATACCGAAACGAATCCAAAACATTTTCCAAAAAACATAAAACTAGTACCTGAAGTTGAGCAGGAATAGAGGTCTCGGGGTTGTCCATTTATAGTGAAAGCGTCTGAAACTTTCGGCGCACCTCCACTCAGTTTTGCTTCCTCTTCGACTTCGATGGGATCCCTGTTCCACCACTCCCCTGTTCAATTTTTCGTTTTTCTCCAAGCAGTTAGAGCCACTCCGAAATGCAATGACCATCCAATGTGAACTCACAGAGGATACGTCTAATATATGGAAAACTATGAATCATTAGATATAGAAATATTCTCTAAGATTTCAATATAGAATTGTTATTTTAATATAAAATCTGAAGTTAACGTTATATATGAACAGATTCCACTAGATAAAATATTAAATGTGTTATCTATTAAATGTAAATTTATGAGAATAAAAAATAAGAAAATACTTTCTTAAAGTAGGGTTGTAGCTTTGAACCTTGGTGGCGGCTTCATCAATGAAGTGTTTTAACGGCAACACAACATATCTGAAAACTATTATTATTAAATATTGTAAGAGAATGTTGAAGCTAATTAGTTTTGAGAATGTTGGAGATGAATAATTTTTATAATGCATAGATTTAAATTGTTTTGGTATAGAAAAATAAGAATTACAATTTTATATTGAATTTTTGTTATCTTTAGATTGAATTTGAGAATTTGGATTAGTTTGACAATTGTAGATCTATATTTTAGCTCATGGATCTAATCTAGCTGATTGTAAACTCTTGTTCTCACATTCATTAAAATCTCTACTTCCTACAAGTTATTAAGGATTGACAACATTTAAAATATCTTATAGAAGTCAAATCACATTGAAAAAAATTTCTTAGGTCAATCGCATGAGATATCGACTTTTCAATTGTGCTCAAATTGAAAGATAGTAAACAAATATGCAAATGTTCTAGATGATGATATTGAAGTGATGATGTTACTTTTAACACACCAAACAATGTGATCCTTTAATAAGTTTTTCACATATCCAAAACACTGTTTAATATTTTTTTTATATTACTGTGGTTTGAACTAGCATATAATGAATGTTTTTAAATACCACTATATAGTAATAATTTTACAAAATATGTCCTAAGTTAGCTCATACTAGGAATAAAATGGATAGGAGTTAGCTGAATTTGAGGATAAATTTTTAAAGATCAATGGATAATTTTATAGGTTTGGGATCAATCCAATGGATCTAAGATTAGGGAAGAGAAATTTTGGTATAGAAAATAAAGTCTTAGGATATATTAAATGTAGTATGTAAGTAAATATGAATGAAAATATATTAGATGAGGATGAATTCATGATAATGTGTATAAGGTGAAGAGCGAAGGATTAGGAAATAAGGGTAACTCTACACAATCTCATATATTGATAGTTATAAGAACAAATTCTGTCAAAATGAATATAAAACTAAATTAAAATTAATATTGATATATACATTTCACAATTATAATTAGCAGAAGAGAGATATAGTATAACATAAAAATAATCCTTGTATTTTAGAAATATTTTAATAGAAAGTACTAAGCTGAAATCAATAAGGTGTACATGCCCTACCCTTTTACGAGATTTGAACTTATGACCTCTCATTCAAGTGCACAAATTTTCCACCACTAGGCCAATTCAAGTTGTACAAGTCTAACTTAAAATTTAACTTTTATAAGATATATATTTTAAATAAATTCAATTGCTATTTGATCTATAGGTGAAGTTGAATAGTTCTAAATCAGCCCACAAAAGATAAGTGCAAGACTCTGCAATCATTAAGGATGAGATTGGAATCATTTCTCAAATGAATTTGGTGGAATGGATACCTCTCAATCCTTAGCTCTTAGCTTAAAAAATATCAGTCTAAATATTGGTGCTCCTCAATTAAAAACTAAATGCATGATATAAAATCTTTCATAGAAAACATTGAGAAAAAATAAAAAAACTTTACTCCAATACTCAAATTTAAATATAATTTAACAATTTTTAAAAGATGAGACTAGCTAATAAAACATATAATAAATGGGTTTAGCCAATGAGTTAAATTATACTTACCACTACCACGTTAGCTATTCAAATCTGCACCTGTTCTTTTTCTCCTCAAATTATACATTTAGGGAAACAAAGAGAAATTATAAAGACCTCTTTCACATGTTCAATTTTACCGATTTTCTTGTGAAAGTTGAAAAGTAAATTAAACAATATGTAGATTCTTCTCTGAAACTTAAAGTAAAGTATTGTCAGATTCTACTATAAAACTATTTTCATCAAAAAGATAGCTAAAAAGAAAGATTCAACTGCTAGTTAAAACTTGGCCTCGTTGTGCTTCACTTTTCTGCAGCATAATCCAAAGTGTACTTCTAATCTTTCTCTGTAACTAGTCTGACAAATTCATGAATCCTAATAGCTGAAGAATGATTAAGAGACTCATTTAAGCGAAGTTGATCAATAAATATGATATCTTAATTGTTTTAATATTTTGTGAAAATAATTTGTCATGGTGGTTCACTTTCCTGCAAAGGCTGTTTGCTTCAGAGCATAATCCAAATTGTACTTCTACTTTATTGCCCAATCCACAGAATACGTAATGTACGAGAGAACAAAAAATCTAATGATTTTATATAACTAGTTTGACAGCTTCTGAATCAATATTAAGAATGATTAAGAGAGATATCTAAGCAAATTTTATCAATATATATATGTTTTTATAAGGTTCTAATTTCCATTACCTAGCACTAGAGGAAACTCAGCATGTGGGTGGGTAAACGGATAAGAGCAGCCCTTCTTTGGAAGGATGACCATTGTTCCATGAACTGTTGCACGGAGCCATGACACATGGGCATGCCACCACAACGTTCCTTCTGTTGGTCTTTGATATTTGTCCTCGATGACCAAAAAAAAGGGAATCTGCATCTTAGTCAAGAATACTGACATGATTTGGTTTGACACCTGGTGAGTTGTTGTCACACACTTGGATATATTCACTTTCAAGTACATGTGTATCTCAATAGTCTTGTTGCCTGAGTATCATATCTTGAGATGTTTTATAATCTAATTTTTATAAAGGCAAGTTCGTTGATATAAGCATGTGGTCATATTTTATTGTGAAAGTCATTATCACAGGTCAGATTGGTGACACGGATACATTGAATAAAGTTGACTTGGCATTTAAAATGAATCATAACTTTGGTTAATATGGTGATTAATGCTCTTACGGACTAGCAGCATATTCTTGGAATATATTGTTCTCTTATGCGATCGACATAAATCAAAAGCTTTTGGAGCATCGCTTTGTTTCGTTTGAACAAAGTTTATGTTTCGGATGAAGTCTGTTACTAACCCTAGCCGCCATGAGAGATGTAGCCGCTGCAGCAAAGGAGCTCGAGTTAGTTTCTTTTGTTGGGAAGGATGATGCAAGGGTGGACTAAACAATGAGCTCAATGTTTTTCTGGTCAGTTTTTCCCTTTCAGTTATCAATAAGGTTGCGTATTACAGGTAACATTTTTGTTCAACTGCACATAAAGAATCTGGTATTTCGAATGTGGGGTTTCAGCCATGAGAAATAGAAATAATGAAAAAGGGTTTAGTTGTTTCTATTTTGTTTTTCAGATTTGGGAAATTCAAGAATTTTACGTTATTTACTTCTTTGAAAAGATCAAAACAGAGACAATAATATTGTCTTTCAGTTTTGTTCTTTTTTGTTGCACAGTTAAGTGGTTATTTTTCAGTTTGCAAATCAAATCTAAGTGAGGGTTTGGTAACCCTATACGTGGGTTATTCTTGAAGACAATCTGGAGAACAGTTTAAAAGGAATATATTGAAATACATTTTTTGGTGTGAGTGTGAAAGAGGGAGAAAACAGAGAGGTTTGAAAAAGAAAACAGAGTGCTATGTGTAGAACAAAATATTATCAGACATTTTTTTGATTGTCGAAGGTTCTAGATTATTACTCTGTTTTGTTGCAGAGTACATGTGGCTACAGTGGTTGGAATTATCTTTGTTGTTCAGAGATTGAGTTTTTCTCTCTGATAGTGCTTAATCTTTAAAGAATGTTATCATTCTCTATCTGCTATATAGAGACATGAAGAATATTGTTGCAAAATTATTTAGTGAGAACCATTTGCACAGATTGATATGTTATACTCGCTCCAGTCATTGATAGTTTTGTGACTGCAGAACTAAGTGCAATCATAAAGCTACCAGTGACTGTAGCTTGAGTTGGATTTTTTTTATTTGGATAAGACAGAGGGGTTGGTGCTCCTTGAGGCTTTATGGCTTCTAAATTTTGTGTACTAAGTTGGTGCTCTTTGAAATAATATAAGGAATCTTTTACCGAGTGCTTTTTCTACCCCAGGAGGGTTTTCCACTCATGAAAATTATGGTGTTATGTGCCCAATCTTGTCTCAGTTTGTCTTACTAGTTAACGCTCTGATACTTCATGTCTTTTGCTCTTTTTACTTCATACTCAGCTTTGTTTGAATTTATGTGATGCAATCTTTGCAATTCATTTCTAGCTATTTTATGTTTTGTAAAAGAATCAAAAACATCCTGTTTTCTGAAAAGCATAAATCAAGATTTTTTATCTGTTCTTATTTTTGAATGATCTGTTTTACTTGCTTCGATAACAGTGTTGTTTTAAGATGTTAAGTCTCATTTGTTCAGATTTACAACTCACATTTTCACTGTCATTCATCTGTGCTTATTGTTAAACAAGATTGTCAAGTTTTAAGGAGTTCTTATCAAAATTGTTACACTCTGATTCACCCCCCCCCCCCTCTCAGAGTGTCTCCACGTCCAACAAGTGGTATCAGAGCGTTGGGTCCCTCATATAGTTCTGTCCTAGGGATTGTTCCTGGTCTTTTGGAAGTTTTTTTTATGGCTCATTCTCAAGAAGGTGCTTCTCTATCAAGAGCACCCCTCTTTGATGGCACAGATTATGTGTTTTGGAAGATCAGGATGGAAACATACTTGATCTCTGTTGATGTAAATGTGTGGAACATTTTTACCACAAAATATGTTGTTCCTACTTCTATTCCTTCAGAACCTGATGCTAAAACTCAATATGAGTTAAATGCTAGAGCTAAGCATGCTCTCTTATGTGGTCTCACCAAGGATGTGTTTGTTAAAGTTATGCATTGTGCATCTGCTAATGAAATATGGAGTAAGCTTGAAACTATTTATCAAGGTGATGCAAAGGTCAAAGAATCTAAAATTCTCACACTCAAGAATCAGTTTGAGTCATTGAGAATGAAAGAAGATGAGACTATTGCGAATTATTTTCTTAAAATTGATGAAGTTGTGAATTCAAGAAGGGGTCTTGGTGAAAATGTTGATGAAAAAGATGTTGTCAGAAAGGTTATTAGAACTTTACTACCTAAATTTGAAACTAAGGTGTCAACTTTAGAAGAAAAGAAAAGTTTTTCTACTATGTCTCTTGACAGCCTTCAAAGCATACTTACAGCTTATGAAATGAGGATAGGTAGTAATCCTTCTAATTCTAAAGAAACTGCTTTTAAAGTAGAAAAGAAGGAGGAACTAGATAGCGAGTCTGAACTTTCAGATGCTATAGAAGCCCTATTAGTTAGAAAGTTAAAAAAAAATATAAGGGAAAATTACCCTTCAAATGCTTTAATTGTGGCAAAGCTGGACACTTTGCTGCTCAATGTCCCCTGAGTGATCAAAACAGTGAAGAAGAAAAATCAGAAAAAGTTTTCAGAAAGAAAAAATGGAACTCTAAAAAGAAATTCAATCCTTTTCAGAAAAAGAAGAGTCTTTTTATAAAAGAAGATTCTGAAAATGATTCAGATGACTCACCTTGTGAAGGTGATGAAACTTTGTTTATGGCTGAAATAGAAACTTCCTCAAAGAAAGATATAATTAACATATCAGAAGATAAATCTGATGACTTAGATCAAGGTGAAATTGATCTTGAAGGAGAGTTGCTTTGTGCTCTTAAGGAAATCAAAAGACTAAAGAAGCTTGTAGTCTCTCATGAAAGTGAAAATCAAATTTAACAAATTGAATTAAAAGATTCAAAGCAAACAGTAGAAGATCTAAAAGTCTTACTTGTTGATGGTGAGTTGAAAGTTAACACTTTGGAACAACAAACTAATTCTTTGCATAAGCAGATTGAGTAGTATTAAAGTACCTTGCATTTAAATGAAATCTTAAGCAAACAAAAACAATGCAAGAATATGACAGGTGTAGGTTTTGAGAGTGCTAAATCATCAAAACAAATTACTAAACCTACAAATAGAAACCAATTTCAGGCTTACAACAGAATGACACCTTTTAGGTTTGGATTCTTTCATGGTTACTGTTTTTACTGCAACAAGTTTGGCCTTAAGGTTAACACTTGCAGATTTTTACAACATAGAACTCCTATGTTTGGACTCAATCAAGCCTATGGCTTTTCAAACACTGTGAAGTGCATTAAGTGTAACACCTTTGGACATACTTCTTCTCAATGCAAATCAAAGGCAAACATTCATAAGGTGTGGAAACCAAAGTTTGTCCCTAGTACTGAACAGTCTATGATAGTGCAAACTGCATTCCTTTCAAGTAAGAAGTCACTATGGGTGTTGGACAGTGGCTATTCACACCATATGACAGGAGACAAAAATAAATTTATTCACTTTGAAGACTTTGATGGAGGTTTTGTAAGATTTGGTGATAATTCAGGAGCCTTCGTCAAAGGTAAGGGTACATTATTATTGAATGATGATACTTCAATACATGATGTGTATTTTGTTGAAGGATTGAAACACAACCTACTAAGTGTTAGTCAGATTTGTGATAGTGGTTATAATGTGTCCTTTACTTCTCATGGTTGTACTATAAAAACTAAGTCTGGTAAAATTGTAGCTGCTGGTTTGAGAACAATTGGCAATGTTTACAACCTGCTTGACTCCACAAACTATGAAATCAACGAAGGCATGTGTCTTATGGGTCAAGTTGAGGAAAATTGGTTATGGCACAAACGCTTGGGACATGTGAACTTTGATAATCTAGTTTGAATCAGCAAGAATCAGAATGTCAGAGGCTTACCCATCTTGAGTAAACTAACAAACTCTGTGTGCAAAGAGTGTCTTAAAGGTAAACAAACAAAAACATCTTTTAAATCTAAAGAACACTCTTCTATTAGACCGTTACAACTTGTTCACATAGATTTATGTGGTCCAACTAGGACACAATCCATCAACGGTGAAAAATACTTCATGCTTTTTGTGGATGATTATACAAGAATGGTATGGGTTACTTTTCTCAAACATAAATCTGAAGCATTTGACAAGTTTAAAATTTTCAGGAAAATGGTAGAACGTGAAACTGATTTAAAGCTCAAATGTTTAAGATCAGACAAAGGTGGTGAGTTTACATCACAAGAGTTTATAGATTATTGTGAGAAACATGGTATTAAAAGACAATATGCTGCTACCCGAACACCTCAACAGAATGGGGTGGTTGAAAGAAAAAATAGAACAGTCAAAGAGATGGCTCACACAATGCTGAATGAAGCAAATTTGCCAAACAGATATTGGAAAGAAGCTGTTCACATAGCAGTTTACATTCTGAATCGTGTGCAAATCAGGGTAAAATCCACCTTTACTCCTTATGAACTCTGGTATGGTAAAGCTGCTTCAATTAAATACTTCAAAATTTTTGTTGCAAATGTTATATAAAAAGAGATGAAGAAAATCTAGGCAGTTTTGATGCTAAGACTGATGAGGGTATCTTTCTTGGATACTCTACTCATAGCAAAGCTTATAGATGTTTCAATAATAGATTGAACAAGATTGTTGAAACTGTTAATGTAATATTTGATGAGCAATTTCTTCTAAGTGATGGTATGCAGGATGTTCTAGAGGATATTTCAATAAGACTAGAACAAGTTCCTAAATCTGCTGAAGCAGAAATTACAAATGAAAAGAGTCCTCCACCAAGTCCTAAAACAGAAATTCCTTTACATACACCCTCTAGAATCATTACTAAAAGACATCCTCAAAGTCAGATTATTGGTGAAATGGATGCAGGAATCTTGACGAGGAGAAGAGCAAAAACTAGTGAACAAGCTCAAATGGTTGAGCATTACTGTCTGGTAACTAATTTTGAACCTAAGTCTATTTCTGAAGCTCTTGTTGATGATTGTTGGCTGTATGCAATGCAAGATGAAATCAGTCAAATAGAGAAGAGTAAAACCTGGGAACTTGTGCCTAGACCAGATGATAAAAATGTTATAGGGGGTAAATGGATTTTCAGAAATAAACTTGATGAATCTGGTAAAGTTGTTAGGAATAAAGCTCGCTTTGTGTGTAAAGGCTATGCACAGCAAGAAGGTGTAGATTTTGGTGAAACATTTGCACTTGTTGCTAGGCTAGAGTCAATACGAATATTTCTGGCATACTCATGTTATAAAAACTTTAAAGTTTATCAAATGGATGTTAAAACAACATTCCTTAATGGTTATCTTGATGAAGAGGTATATATGGAACAGCCAGAAGGGTTTGTCTCTACAGATAAACCTGATTATGTATACAAGTTGAAAAAGGCTCTTTATGGACTTAAACAAGCTCCAAGAGCTTGGTACTCCAGGTTAGATGCACATCTTACAACAAACGGATATACTAGAGGTGGAGTTGACAGTAACCTGTATGTCAAAGTTGAAGGTAATGATATTTTAGTTGTTGAAGTATATGTGGATGATATTATTTTTGGCTGCAATAATGATGCCGTATCCAAAAAGTTTTCAAAACTCATGGAATCTGAATTTGAAATGTCCATGTTGGGTGAATTAACTTTCTTTCTTGGTCTTCAAGTAATGCAGCTTGAACAAGGCATTTTTCTTTCACAAACCAAATATGCAAAAGAGATGCCTTAAAAGTTCAATATGACAGATTGCAAACCTGTTAGTACTCCAATGGAGACTGGCTATAAATTGACCAAGTCAGATGACTCTCTTGAGGTAAATCAAACTGAGTATAGATCAATGGTTGGCAGCCTACTTTATTTGACTACATCTAGGCCTCATTTGATGCATGCAGTTTGTTTGGTTTCACGTTTTCAGTCTGCCCCCAAACAATCTCATTTGATTGCTATGAAAAGGATTTTCAAGTATATTCAAGGTACTTTAGACTATGGCTTGTGGTATTCACGAAATAATGATTTCACTCTTGTTGGTTTTACAGATGCTGACTGGGCTGGTTGTATAGATGATAGAAAAAGCACCAGTGGTGTAGCTTTCTTCTTAGGGGATCGCCTTGTTGCCTGGCATAGCAAAAAGAAAGAATGTGTCACTTTATCAACTGCAGAATCTGAATATATTGCAGCAACAAATTGTTGTACGCAGTTAATCTGGATGTCTCATCAACTTGCTGATATGGGTATTATAGTTGACAAGCCTATCTCTATCTTCTATGATAATACTAGTGCCATTAGTCTTTCCAAGAATCCTGTGATGCACTCTTGCACTAAACATGTTGCTATTAAATTACTGTTTCTGCGAGAACAAGTGTTGGCTAATGAATTTCAAGTTTTATATGTACCTTCCCAGGCACAAGTGGCTAATATTTTTACAAAAGCTTTGTCTAAGGAAGTTTTTGAGTGATTAAGGGATAGATTGGGAGTGCTTTCTCAATCTGCTCTTGTCTTCACCTAATGCATGATTTGAGGGGGAGCTTTGCTCTTCACAAGAAGCAATCTATTGCTTTCCCCTTTGTCCTTGTGACAAAAAAAAGGGGGAGATAATTTCATTTTTGGTATTACAGTGGCAGTGGCATTTAGTGGCATTTTGGTATTACAGTGGCAATGGCATTTCATTTAGTGGCATTTCATTTAGTATTACAGTGGCAGTGGCATTCAGTGGCATTTTGGTATTATAGTGGCAGTGGCATTTAGTGGTTTCTTTTTATTGATGACTACTTTTCCTTGACAGTTTGGTTTTATTGTTCGATTCAGATCAGATTGGTTTTATTGGTACATGAACAGTTTGGTATTACAGTTTGGTATTCTTGTTTGATACAAATTAGATTGGTATTATTGATACACATGAACAGTCTGGTATTCATTTTTGGGAGTTCATTTCTTCTTCAACAACATTCTGATGGTATTCACTCTTTTTATTACAGAATTGCATATTACAGGTTTCAAAGTGTTTTGTATTTATTACAGGATTGCATATGGCAAGTTTCAGTGATATTTATACATGGGCAGGCAGTTTGTTTCTTGACAGTTATTATCTATTTCATTAGTGATGTTATTATGATTCTTGGAATTTGGTTTTGATCACTCAGCCTGACTCTTGACAGCATACTTCATGATCAATGATGGCTTGGTTGTTTTTTTTTCTTTTTAATTTTTTTTGCCATCAAGGACAAAGGGGGAGTTTGTTGCTCTTTCATATTTGTCCTCGATGACAAAAAAAAGGGAATCTGCATCTTAATCAAGAATACTGACATGATTTGGTTTGACACCTAGTGAGTTGTTGTCACACACTTGGATATATTCACTTTCAAGTACATCGTGTATCTCAATAGTCTTGTTGCCTGAGTATCATATCTTGAGATGTTTTATAATCTAATTTTTATAAAGGCAAGTTCATTGATATAAGCATGTGGTCATATTTTATTGTGAAAGTCTTTATCACAGGCCAGATTGGTGACACGGATACATTGAATAAAGTTGACTTGGCATTTAAAATGAATCATAACTTTGGTTAATATGGTGATTAATGCTCTTACGGACTAGCAGCATATTCTTGGAATATATTGTTCTCTTATGCGACTGACATAAATCAAAAGCTTTTGGAGCATCGCTTTGTTTCGTTTGAACAAAGCTTATGTTTCGGATGAAGTCCATTACTAACCCTAGCCGCCATGAGAGATGTAGCCGCTGTAGCAAAGGAGCTTGAGTTAGTTTCTTTTGTTGGGAAGGATGATGCAAGGGTGGACTAAACAATGAGCTCAATGTTTTTCTGGTCAATTTTTCCCTTTCAGTTATCAATAAGGTTGCGTATTACAGGTAACATTTTTGTTCAACTGCACATAAAGAATCTGGTATTTCGAATCTGGGGTTTTAGCCATGAGAAATGGAAATAATGAAAAAGGGTTTAGTTGTTTTCTATTTTGTTTTTCAGATTTGGTAAATTCAAGAATTTTACGTTATTTACTTCTTTGAAAAGATCAAAACAGAGAAAATAATATTGTCTTTCAGTTTTTTTTTTTTGGTTGCACAGTTAAGTGGTTATTTTTCAGTTTGCAAATCAAATCCAAGTGAGGGTTTGGTAACCCTATACGTGGGTTATAATTGGAGACAATCTAGAGAACAGTTGAAAAGGAATATATTGAAATACATTTTTTGGTGTGAGTGTGAAAGAGAGAGAAAACAGAGAGGTTTGAAAAAGAAAACAGAGTGCTATGTGTAGAACAAAATATTATCAGACATTTTTTTGATTGTCGAAGGTTCTAGATTATTACTCTATTTTGTTGCAGAGTACATGTGGCTACAATGGTTGGAATTATCTTTGTTGTTCAGAGATTGAGTTTTTCTCTCTGATAGTGTTTAATCTTTAAAGAATGTTATCATTCTCTATCTGCTATACAGAGAGATGAAGAATATTGTTGCAAAATTATTTAGTGAGAACCATTTGCACAGATTGATATATTATACTCGCTCCAATCATTGATAGTTTTGTGACTGCAGAACTAAGTGCAATCATAAAGCTACCAGTGATTGTAGCTTGAGTTGGATTTTTTTTATTTGGATAAGACAGAGGGGTTGGTGCTCCTTGAGGCTTTATGGCTTCTAAATTTTGTGTACTGAGTTGGTGCTCTTTGAAATAATATAAGGAATCTTTTACCGAGTGGTTTTTCGATGCCAAGAGGGTTTTCCACTCATGAAAATTATGGTGTTATGTGCCCAATCTTGTCTCAGTTTGTCTTACTAGTTAACGCTCTGATACTTCATGTCTTTTGCTCTTTTTACTTCGTACTCAGCTTTGTTTGAATTTATGTGATGCAATCTTTGCAATTCATTTCTAGCTGTTTTATGTTTTGTAAAAGAATCAAAAACATCCTGTTTTCTGAAAAGCATAAATCAAGATTTTTCATCTGTTCTTATTTTTTAATGATCTGTTTTACTTGCTTTGATAATAGTGTTGTTTTAAGATGTTAAGTCTCATTTGTTCAGATTTACAACTCACATTTTCACTGTCATTCATCTGTGCTTATTGTTAAACAAGATTGTCAAGTTTTAAGGAGTTCTTATCAAAATTGTTACACTCTGATTCACCCCCCCCCTATCAGAGTGTCTCCACTTCCAACACCTTCCTGATCAATAATTGTGAAGGTGTACGTAAATTTCCCCCCTGGTTGGATAGGGCACTGTGTAATGTACTCGGGCCATCAGCCCACGCTGTGCGAATCTGTCTGATTCCATGCCTGAAATCAAATTATTGTTAATGGGTTTTCAATCATCAATGAAATTGACAGTCTACAAGAGATGGATTTACCAGTGGATGGTAGCATTGTGCTGGGCTCTGTTAATAACTGTAAGATTAACTGTGTCACAATTTCGGGCATACAGGGTAGGACCCGGAAGCTGTCCATTCACTGTGACTATGGTATAATTCTCACATAGCCGAGTAATATTTATCGGTTGAATCTGTGCAAATCAACAAAAATATAAAAAAAATACAGTGTTAGAACTCTTAAAAATATTGCGTGAACTGTATTTGTGCATAGAGCTCTGCTCTAGATTCTTTAAATAATCAAACGAATGGAAAACAGTTGATCTATACCCTAGCTATCATATCATATTAATAAGGTACTATACGTCAATTCTATTAAATGCTATTTAAACTCACAATAAAGATAAGCTGAAACATGAATCAAAAACCTAATATTAGCAATAAATCTGTCTCCCGAGCTTCACTTTTATGTTGTGGTACTTTCATGAAAGATCAAATCGAGCAAATATCTAGATGGATTCATCAAGCTTTTTGATAGTTTATTATAATATTTCTATTCATAAAATAACATAAATATATTAAAATCTACATACAACGAAAGTGTGACTATGCAAGTCTGCCCATGCGAGAGAACCAAATGAGACAAAGAATGTAAACAGCAGCACCATAAAGGATGCTGAGTAGCATCTTGACATTCTCAACATTACAGTCACCTACAATAATCATCCGAACATGCAAAGAAAGTAGTTTTTCAATGTTGAAAGCTGCAAGTAAATCTTAGTTTCTAAGACTACTTGAATAGTAATAAGCTGATTGCCTAGTGGTATATATAGAGCCAAGATAAAAAAAGTTGTAGAGCTAAAATAGCAAGTGGTTGAATAAGAAATATATAAAATACCGAATCATGCAACATCCATCAAGATATGACCAATGTTGATCCTAAAAACATCAACTAATTAGGCTCCGATCCTGTCCTTTCATTTACCACATACACTATACAAAACTTCATTACTTATCCCACATACTTCATCGCATGAAAACCCCTTATAGTCAATGTATTTACACAATCCACCCATCCTAATAGGGTTGTACCAACATCTGATGACCACTCTAAATGGTCTCTTATCACCTCAATATGAAGCTAAATAATTTTGTCCTTCCTCCATCTTCTTATAACCTATCGTCCAAATCCAATTATCCACATTATTTTTCTTATCTGTCTCCATCCATAAACTTTCCCAAAAATAAAAATGAAAAAGAAAATAAACAATATACCCAATAGTGAAAATATGGTAAATAAGTGTCTTTAGCAAGTTTCATGATGAAAACATAGTAAATATGTGTCACGTGCAAATTCCCCCATCCATTTTCTCTCTACACTTGTCAAAAAGTTCAATCTCATTACTTACCCATCATCTTCCTCATTCCTCCTACTTACTTACCTATCATATCATATCCATTTCAATTCCTCCAAACTTCTTTAGAAATTAATGAAAGATTAGAAGCTATCTATACATGTTTTGGACACCTCTTGGAATGCATTCCACATTAACCTGCCAAATCTTTGTCTACATAACTTTTCATTCTTCCTCTTCTCAAATCCATCCATATTATAAACACAATTTCATATCCATTATACTCTACTATCTTATCATCAGCATACAAGTGCCTTATCACATTTGACATGTATAGAGTGGTACATCTTATTGCTTTTTGACATAATTCTTGGTGATCACATTAAATCCTCCGATCCATGATCTAATACTTTCTCTCATCCTTTAATCTAAAACGTGTTCATCCCATTGTCCTTCCATTCCTGAATCCTTTTCTCACTATACTACCTTCATCAATCCCTAATACCACCTCGTCCTCTTCTCATGATCTTATTTCATTGGTATTTAGTTATATGATACCACCCATGCAATCCAATATCATCAATCTCATAATTCCATTACCCCTATGTAATCCATATGTTTCTCACAATTGAAAATCATAAGAAAATCCTAATCTGCTCCGACTATACAATCTATGTAGCTAACGTAGTCATATTATTGTCATTTTTCCTAGCCTTGGTACAAACCTTTATCCAAAACCAATCATCATCATCAAGATGTGTCCTTCCCAATCCCTATGAAATTTTAGGATACATCATTACACATCAGTAATACCCCATCCATCAATCTTACTTTGAATTTTAGCCTCACCAATGCATCATTCACCATGACAAATCTTAGTACAATAGGATATAACATAAACATCATCCATTATAAATATTGTGCATCCTATAAATAGTGGTAGTCTTATATCATCACCTAGGTCCATCCTTGTTGAAATGTTTAGTTAGCTCTCATCCTTTTATACATTTTGTTAATGTTTTGAAGACCCCATATTAATTTGATTCATCAACAAATTAATAATGTTTTTGGTTTCATCCTTCTTGATCACCTATTTTCATGAGAATCCTAAGTCTCACCCATTCATAATTGGTCCTCATAGAATATATCATTCCTCACATGAAGCCATATCTACCCCATCCAACCCCTTTTTAAAAAAATTACTTGAGATACAAGTTATTTCATTGGTTCTTTTTTATTTTATTTTTCTTTCTTTTTGGATTCCTACTTTACCTACCTAGGGTCACCACAATCCATCATATCATAATGTGTTTTTTATGGTGAAACTAGAGGCCACATGTATTAAATTTTATGCATCATTTTTAATAGTTTTCCTTCATTGTTCCTATTGAGGTCCATTGAAAATTTTTTGCTACACTTGGAAATTCCTTCATTTTTTGGTATTCCAACATAGTATTGACCAATGCCTCCTATGACCTTATGAGACATTGGATTAACCTTTAAGCTTGTTGAGTCAACTCGATGGATTTCATACAATGCAACCCTAGTTCCTCATACCCCGGAGCATAGTATCCCATGCTATAATATAATTAATATATTGCATATATTTGCTTCATCCATTGATCATAAGTTCCTATCTCCCCTCCCTCCATCCCATTTATCTTATCCTAAAGACCATTTAATCAGTGATTTCATGTGTACATGAATACTCATCCCTCTTTCTTCTTTAATATTGTCATCTTCCACTTGCCTCACTCCTCCATCTATTGTATTATAACTACCTACCCACATGTACAAATCATCATATGCACCTCACCAATTTCAATCATTTCATTATCATTTATGTATATTTTAATTAACACATATTAATGTCTTTGTGTCCAATTCAATAACTATAGTACCCATTAGCTCATTTTAGGTTAACATAGATTTTTTATTCTATGCATTCCTTCATATAGTCACTTCCTCCATTAGGTTGGTTTTAGATCTATTTTGGATTTGTTAACCTAAGAATGTAATAACCCTTCATATTAAAATAATCATAATCATAATCATTATATAGATACATCATGCATCCATACATAAACAAAACCATGCATGATTGCCATTAGTTATATGCATTGGCATCATAATCCTATGCTAATGCATCAATAACACATCTACCATAATCATCCATACATAATTTATCGTCTCAACCATTTTGAGAGCACACTTATGTTCTCTTGAACTCACCTATCCTCTTGAGGGGGCATCCTCATCCTCATCTTCACTATCATTATGACCAGATCATCTACCAATAGATATTTTAATAGACATTTTAATCATCTTTAATGTGATGCTACTTTGTAACATCATTTTAAAGAGGGAAAAAATATAGGCTCCTAAATTTGATTATTACACTTAGTCAATATCTCTAATTCATCTTATTTCTAATCTTCATAATTATTATGAAGACTTAGTATCCACTGAACTGTTCAAGTCTAGTTGGAAAATTCCTCTTCATTTCGTTCTGTGGCAAATAATATTTACATCATCCCAATTATATTTGTTTTCCATTTATATAACCTATTTCATGCAATGCTTAGTGTGTGCTTTTTAAACCCAGCCGTCAAATTCCTTTTCATTTCATTCTGCGATGAATGTTTACACCCTACCAGTTACATTTGTTTTGCATTTCTATAACCTCCTAGTCCATGTCTTTTAAAATAACTCCGAGAGAGGTAGAGTACAATGCATCTCGCTCTGAAAGGATTGCAGTCCTTTCTTCCTACTCTCAGTTAGAGCAGATATTCAAAAACTTCTTAAACTTCCGCCCGGGCCAACCATCCTGTCAGTCAGTTCATGTGCCCTTTATGTGCCTTCACACTATTTGTATAGTTCACAATCACATTTCTACATGTCGATTGTATTTGCCTAAAGGTTTCCTAGTCTTTATAACGTATTGCTTGGGACTTGACTAACTACAATACGCTCTTTAGAGGCATTTTATCACAATCTACGTGCCATGCTTGAGCTTGCAATACCACGTAGTTAGTGTCTACCCTGCCAATTGTAGTTGCCTGGAATCTTTCAAGTTCTTTGCTGCATCAGTTCAGACCATTTTCTCAAGCAGTTCATGTGCCATGTCTATACATCCACATTTCTTTGTCTGCTACTTCGATTATAGTTTGATGGAGGCTGATACCCTAATCAATAGCTCCCATTTATTACAGGCCATGAGGGCGTTGGCAAAAACCATGGAATTTCTTATTTACAGCCCCCAGTTGCAATTTTTTAATCTTACCTTATAAGTTGATGTCCACAAGGTCATTGCAACTTCAACGTTGATCTGACAACTTTCATCTGTCTTTCATGGTGTGATGGATGTCTTTTGGATGATTTGGATGATTTGGATGATGCGTGCCCGGACTGTTTGGAAGCTTCTATGCTGGTAGAGCTCATTGTCCACTCCACAATCTACTGTTCGTCTAAAAAGATTTAAAATAGCATTGAAAATGTTCATCAAATTACAAACCTATGAGGTCGATTTTGTAAAGCAAGCATTTTTGACAAAGCAATTTAAAAAAAAATTAAAATGGAAAGTGTTGTATTAAGAGATGGATTGAATGGAGATGTATATTTAACGATAGTAGAGAAGCTATTAATTGTAAATAGGTGTTATAAGTCAAATTCGAATATAATGGAACAATTGATAAGTATGAAGTTAGATTGGTAGTTATAGGTTATAATTAAATTGAAATGTGTTAGTTAAAAGAAAATCTTCCCTCTAGTTGCAAAGATGATCATAGTCAAAGTGTTGATAGCATTTACTTCTCAACATGTTTAAAAAATCAACTAAATGGATGTCAAAAGTGTATTCCCAATTGAAAATTCAATAGAAAAGGTATATGTGATACATCCTCTTATTTTTGTTTAAAAGGGAAAGGAAAATATGGCATGCCATTTAAAAAGGTATTATATAGCTTGAAATGGGTTCCATGAGGTTGGTGCTAAAAATTTGATAAGTGCTTTCTTTTCAGGGAATATTAGAATCTATTCTTCATCCAAATCTATATATATGATGTATGATTGTGAGGATGTGTGTTAGAAAAAAATGTAAGTATGATTGCTTGATTATGGATGACAAAATGGAAGGAGAAAACTTTTTTTATAGAAATATCCAAGAGAATCAAGGGTTTAGATTAAGAAATTAAAAGATGAATGACCAAGATCACATAGGTGAAAGGGAATCAATAAGATTTGATGGTAGGTAAAGATCAAGGAAGGAGATTAAGACGTGGAAGGGTGAAGGATAAGAATGAATAGTATTAAAAGATTAAATTGAAATGAAGGGGCAAGATTAAAGAGTAGGTAATTTAGCGAGACATGTTGTCATTTGGATAAGAAGAAAAATGTAAATTTGTATTAATTAAATAAATAAAAGTATTTATTTAATTAATAGAGGAAAGACTAAACAAATTAAATAATTAAAATATTTATTTAATTAATAGTGGAAGAGGCTAATGAATTAATTAATTAAATAAATAACATATTTATCTAATTAAAAGCTCATTTTAGGTGTCTACACTTATATTCAGATCAGCTACATTTCATATACTTTACAAAATAAACTTTTTGTTACTATTTTAGTATTGCATCCATTATTGTTTTGTGCAGTTGTAAGAATGAATCAAATGTTGCAAACATATTTGTGATAATATGACTTTGACAACTTTTTGAGAATCTTCAATAGTCATAACTTAATCCCACACATATGTATTGTGATGATCAAAGTGTTTTGAAGACATCTAAGAATTTAATGGTCCATGTTCACACAAGGCAAATTGAATTACATATTAATTTAATTCATGAAGTACTCAATAAGGGAATTGAGCTACTTTATACACAAATTAATGAGGAGCTTACAAATGTCTTCACCAAACTTTGAGCATAGAAAGCAAGGGTTATTTCTTCATTTGTTACTGTCCTATTCGCACTCAACTCTTCGTGCACCATATATACATACGTTTTTCAATCTTTCAGTAATTTTTTTAATTTGTCAATAACTTGTTAAAATTTCTTCAATGATGTCTCAAATTACAATATTCAACCACATAAATCACTTTTTCTAGTCTCATATTCTAATAATATTAGTATAATAAAGCTTGATATGTCCAAGTGATTTTAAGTAGTTGAGATAGTTTAACAAGAATATGATAATTAATGCATCTTATTCCTTCCCTATGATAAAATTATGTAAATGCACATTGATTGTAGACTAGGCATTTAAAGTATTGAGGAAAGCTAAATGAATAGCTATCTATTCTTAGAAGTTGTGTATATATAATTTTTATTAGATAAGTATAGGAAGCATTCAAACCCATTACAAGTTACCCATCAAGGCAAAAGAGACAAATCTCACAAGACATGAGATTAGCAAAAACTAAATTAGAAAACTAGAACAAATGCAATAAAAAACTTAAAAGCTAGCTAAAAGCTAGCAAATAGCTAAATTTCATTAAGAGACATCACACCCTTAATGGCCTACAATTCTTTTTGTAAGAATTCTAGACGGTCTTTAAAACATCCCTCCCTTAACAAGGTAGAGCAACCAACACAAATATTAGCCCAATTGGGAAAGCAAGGATTCTCTTACATATGATTTAGTCTTTTGTGCACTTGCTGCAAGAGGCAACCTTGGTTTGAGAGCATCACATCCCTTCTCATCCACTTATCTTTTCTTCTCAAGAGTTTCTTCTACAACACTTGAATGGTAGTAGTTCATTTTTTATTAAGTCCTTGCAATAATCAATGATTTCTTGAATGTTGCTCATAAGGGTCCTCTAAATCTCCTTCAATTTGGAAACCTTTTCTTCAACTTTTTCCTTTCTATTTACACCCATGTTCTTCTTTATGTTCCTATTGGGGGCTATAAACATATTTAAGCATAATACAATTTTGTTATTAATTCTAAGTTTTTCATATTATCTAATAGTTTATCTATATTTCACACCCTTTTTTATTTATTATTGAATATCAATCATTAATAAAACCTTCCACCTTTATAACCTAATTGAATCTCTTTGACTAGGATATGCATTGAACTTAGAAACCATGTCACAATTATTAGTACTAGAGCAAATATACTCTATCATTTCTAGATGATATTGAATGAATTTTCTAAATAACCACCTCTATTTATAATCCCACTCAAACAAAGTTTCAATATAGGAAGTTATGGATTGTTATTTGTGAAAATTACTGGAATCTCATAATTCTAATTAGAAATTCAGACCCTTAATGTTGCACATTTGATTGTATTTACTAATGATTAAACTTCAAAACTAATTATGTATAAATATAATATAATTTCCATCTTTTTATATGCATTAGGTCTCAAAGCTATTGCTTCATAACTTTTAAAGAAAATACCAATAATTGAACCTATGGAAGATAACTAAAGATAAAATAGCATTTATGATTAAATAGTGGAAAGCAATAGGAAATTTCATAAGAGAGGGCAATAATTGTTCATTTTTGGGCTCTATTAGACTTAAGATGGTATCCATTGAGGTTTAAATAGGCCAAGTCTGTATTAAATTAGTCCAAGGATTTATTAGTAGTCTTTGTTGTGCTGATTTACTAATTTTTAAGAGCTAAAACCTCATTCAAGTAGATAAAAAAATCAATTACAAGATAAAATGTCTTCCTAGGTAGTATACACAATAACATGAACACAATTCAAAAGTTGATGATATACATGATTATAGGTAGAATAGAAATGCAAAGTTTTCTAAAGATGTTTCTAAATCTAATTCTTTTAGGGGTGTGATAATTTAATGATCTTGTAGAGATCTAGTAAGCAATTCACACTAAAATAATGTAAATAAATTTATGCTTGGATTATTTGAATGTAGATAATGATGGAATGATAAAGTGTTAAATATTAGTGGCTTGATGCTATCCTAGTGACTAAGATGAGATTTAAATTGTAATATAAGTTCTTTTAGTTCATCCCATTGATCTTTAGAAGAATGGAGCCATAAATGAAAGGAATAAAGTAATGTTTGTCATAAAAGGATACATAGAGAAACTTGGAAGAGATAATGATAGGGCATATGATCTCATAATAAGAATGGAAAGCATGTGAATACTCCTAGTCATAGTAGTTAAGCATAAGTGGAAGGACTACAAAATGTATATAAAATATACATTCCTAAATGGAGAGAAAAATAAAGAAATTTATGTTGAATATCCACTTCACTATGATGTCCCAAGATAAGAAAATTAAATGTATAGGCTAAATAAATTCATCTATAGGTTGAAGCAAGTATCTTAATTATAGTATAATATAATTGGCTCATATTTGTTGAGAAATAATTTTAGTTAAAGTAGTGATGAACCCATACTCTACATGAAGGAAGGTCATTGTGATAATTTAATTATTTTTTATTACTTAAGCAGGGAATAGGGCCCTAATCTCTCACAATGATAAAACATCAAGTAGAAAAATAGAGTAGCAATAGAAAAAAAACTAACATCACACAACTAGAAGCCCAAAAAGTTTAAGAAGCTAACCACGTAGCAAATTATCATAATTACTTAAACCAGAAACACAACCCTCTTGAAAGAGGCTATCCGCCTAAAGCAACAACATATAATCATAGACAATCACAATATCATAAAGTTCAGATCCTAAATAAGAATTACTAATAGTATCATTGCCAAGATTTATTAGATTTTTAGTTGGCACACATACCTCATTAAACATATTTAGGAGATAAATGATTTAATTTTTATAGGAAATAATAACTCCCTCACTTTTTATTTTAAAGATATGAATAGAAAGTCTAAAACGATAAACTTATGTCTAGTAACACATTTCCATGGCATTGAGATAAACATGTGTATCGTGGTATTTTTATTTCTAAAATTTAATATGCAGTTTTTTTAAGAGGTAATGAATGCTAAAAAATAAGTCTACACCAATACCAATAGCCATACTTGTAAAAAAAAAGGAATATCTCAAAAATAGTGTAAACCCAAGTCTATACATGAGCATAGTTGTACTTGTGTAATAGATTTAATAGCAATACTTGGCATAATGCATCTAGTAATATTATTATCTAGATTTAGAGAGAAATTAAGGGATATAGATTGGCATGTAGGTATGAGAATCCTAAGATATGAAAAATGGTACCAACAACTATGATATTATCTATGGTACCAATTGTTTAGGCTAGTTGTATATATCAATAGTAATTGGATAAGAAAATTAGTTGATAGGAAGAGAACATTAGGATGCATCCACATGGGATTATAAGATGTTTCATGGACATCTAAGAATAAATCCATAGTTTTTATTTTCATAATAGAAGCTAAGTATATTGCAGTGAATGTAGCAACATGTTAAGCTATTTGACATTAAAGGATCTAAGTAGACTTCAAAGAGGAACAATAAAATGATACAACTATATATTATGATAATATATTATTAATATTTTTGGTGCGAAATATTGATTTACATGGATGAAGAAAGCTTGTTGAGATCCACTATCATTTCATAAGGGAGCATGTATATATTTTCAACAAGCCAATCTTGAAAGAAGGTTTTGAATGTTAAATAATTAAGTTAGGAATCATGGATATAGTGGTAAAATATCTAGAGCCTTCATAGTTATCTCTAGAATTCATATATAGTCAACTTTAGAGAGCTTTGAAAATGCATTGTTCATCTCCAAAAGTGTATAATGAGCATGAAATAGACTATAGAGCAAGGGGTTTGCTGGAATTCAATAAAATTGAGTCAAATAATTAAGTTTTTGATATGTCATTTTGTTCCGACCCAAAATAACTTAGATTTGGAAACATCCCATCTTACAAATTTCACAATTTTTATTTTATTTTTTAGAGACTAAAATCATGACACTTAAATTTGGATGTTATTTCAATAGAAAATAATTTTACAAGAAAATTAATTACTAATAGGGGGGAACCAAAAAGATTATAAAAAAGAAGGAAGAATAGAGAAATAGTCAGTAGAAGAAAAATATGGAGGATATAAGAGAGTTGACATACAATAGAGACAACTACATAGAAGAACACATTGACAACTCCCAAAGTATATGTCTTAGGATTCCCACAGATACTGAGAGGGGGGGGTGAATCAGTATCTAAACGGTGAGTAGTATTTCTTAAATTAAAACATGCAGAACATAAAATAGCAGTATACCGGTATGCAAGAATTAATGCAATAAATAGAATCAGAAACATCCACATGAAAAGAACACCATAACACAAGATGTTTAATGAGGAAACCCGGTGTGGGAAAAACCTCGGTGGGATTTGTGACCCACAATATTCACTTACTAGCCAATAAGAGAATATTACTTACAATAGGGGCCTACACATGCAAGAAGGCCAACTACCTAGAGCTCACTGCTCAATGAGAAGTCACACTGACTTACAATGAGGATTATACTAATCCAAAGACTTGTACTGCTTTACAATAGCATCTCCAATGCCAGATTCAGTACCAGTTCTAACTCTGTTCTTTACATATATCCTTGACCTATAATTCGTACATTAGGTCTACCTAATAATTTTCTTTATGCTCGCTTCCTTACTCTTCTAAATGTCTACAATGATCTCTTTTATATACAAGAGTCATTTTACAATTTTCTAAGTCGGCTTACAATAATAATCAAAATATTACATATCAAGAATCCTGTCGGCCTCTATGCCAGTATACATCTTTTCTTCTATGTCAGTGCCAGTGTAGAGTGATCTTGTTTTGATGCTGGTGAACTATCTTACTTGTGTAATGCTTTGTCGATATGATGTCTTGCCGGTGCCATAGGATTGCAAGGTTGCCATCAATGAGAAAACCTTCAATCACACACAATGTCTCATTGGAGTGTCCATATGCCAGCAATATGTAGAGTAGTAAAACAACTATAGGAAGGTGAATAGATCTAGCAACCCAAAAAAGAGCATAAACAATAGCAAGTAGAACTATTTTATAGATTTTTTAATAATGTTTGTAAATGTTATAAATCAAATATATATGCTCTAAATTTCCAAAAATTGTTTCCCCTTAACCTCTATTATCTTATTTTAATTTTCTAAGAAGTGATATCAAAAATTAATCTATGTAACTATTTTTCAAACATTGATGGTATGATGAAAGAATAAGGATCTGGTCAACTATTGAGAGGGGGAGGGTGAATCGGTAGATAGAAAATTGATATAAATATTCACCAATCTCATAATCAAGCTCTCAAAAAAAACTTTAAAATGACAAGATACAATATCACTGTCAAGTTAAACCGGTTGATTGTTATAACATACCAATAGTAAAACAACTTGAAACATACAAACATCTAAATACTTTACCAACATAAGTAAAAATTCATTTCAGATTGCTGCCGATTAACATAACATATCAAAGTGGATTTAGCAGTTAAGCAATTCAACCATAGTAAACATAACCACAAAAAAATTCACCACTTGACACAACATTTTTGACATGGAAACCCAAAAGGGAAAACCCATGGTGGGGATGAATACCCACAAGTATTCTGAACTCTTTTGAAGTTCACCCTATTAGGAGCCAAGCCTATTAAAGGTTTACAAAAGTCTTGTTAAGAACAGATCCTGTTAGGGACCACCCAGTTAAGGGATTGACTATAATGCCCTATTAGAAGCAATACCCTATGAGGAGTAACCTTGGTAGAGGATTTTCAATCCAAGCTAATGGACCACCTGGTTAGAAGATTTGAATAACACTAAGCTTGTTAGAGATTACCCAGTTAGGGGATTTAACTGTTGTAATTGTTAGAAACCAATAGGGGTTTGCTGACTTGTTTCAATAGAACTACACTTGCTGGTTCAGATCCTTTTCATCCTCCTATCTTGCTTTACACAAACTATAGATACATCATCCGATTCGGTAACTACACTCTCGCTCTCAACTTACAAATTGCCAACTCTTCAACAAAAACAACTCGTCGACCTTATAAACAAAACAATAGGTCAATAACACAACAAAAACCTAATTATCTCATAGAGATTACAAACAAATCAGTTCAAGTATGACCATTGGATTACATAATAATCTTCGTACATCATTCAAGATAGCCTCGACCACTCCTTGATCACTAGTTCATTAAACTCAGTAACTCATCACATAGTTTGCATTACATGAAATGAAATTTCTAAGTCCCAAGATAAAAACCATTATCTCTATGTGCCAAAAATCATTTGAAACGCTTCTCATACAACATGTATACGTTTCATAATCATTACTACTCATCATCAAATCATAAACCAATACAACAGATTCACCAAACTTAATTGGTTAGGGTTTATCATATCAATAGGTAGGGTTTACCGGTTCAACTCTCCATTACTTAGCAATACCGGTTTCCATGACAAACTCACCTATTGGTTGCAGTTCCCTTCACTAGCTCTTTCTTCTGATTACGAAACAACATTATAACAACATCATTACGAGTTAGTTGACATCAATGACAACATAATATTTCATTAATGTAATCTTCATGCAAATGCCAACAATCTCCCCTTTTGGCATTGATGGCAATACAAATATCAATACCCTTGATTGCTATGATTGTGAATAGGAATCTCGGTTTATATTTTACCATGTACTCTCCTTTTCTTCATCTTGTAACTGGTTGTAGATCTTCTCTCTGTCAGTCATACAATTCTTCTTCCCATAATAACATAGTCCTTATTCCCCTTTGACAACAATGCCAAAGTGAATATAAAACATGCAATGTCAAACTTCACTGTTCAGCATCAACAACCTACAACTTGATGCTCCCCTTGTGGAATAACTCCACTCTACACGAATCCTGTTGTAAAATTCTGCAAGTAGCTACGTGAATTATGTACTCTACATCATGCTCAATTGACCTCATGAAGGGGTACAACCCCTAGTTGACTTCTGAGATACTCAAAAGTAGTCTTAGGTAGAGGTTTAGTAAAGATATCTACAAGCTGCTCCTTGGTAGAAACATGCTCCAATATCACATCTTTACTCTGCACTTTTTCCCTCAAGAAATGATACTTCAATTCAATATGTTTGGTTTGTGCATGCAAAATAGGATTATTGGAAATATTTATGGCATTGGTATTGTCACATAAGAGCTATATAGGTTCTATAAACTTCATCTTGAAACCTTCCAAAATGTGTCTCATCTAGATAATATGGGTACAATTCATATAAGCTACAACATACTCAACTTCTGCAGTAGACTATGATATACAACTTTGCTTCTTGCTACTCCATGAAACAATTCTTCCTCCAAGAAAGAATCCTCCACCCATTGTGTTTTTTCTATCATCGACATTACCTGCCCAGTCTACATTTGTATACACCTTCAAGTCAAAGTTACCTACATATGGATACCATAATCCATAGTCAATAGTACCTTTCAAATATTTGAATATCCTCTTGGTTGCTATCAAATGTGTTTCCTTTGGATTCTTCTGAAATATAGCAACTAGACCAACTGCACGAGCTATATTCGGTTTGCTGTGAACAACATAGTGCAATTTCCCAATTATTGACTTGTACAACAGATGTGGCTTCATCTTCCTTAGACAATTTACAACCTATAACCATTGGTGTCCCAACTAGTTTATAGTCACTCATTCCAAATGTCTTTAATACCTCTTTCACATATTTAGATTGTGTGATGAAAATACTACTCTTCATTTTCTTTATTTGCAAGCCTATGAAATTTTTTATCTCTCCCACTAGAGACATTTCAAACTCATTTTTTCATTTCATTTGCAAAATCATTGCTCATGTCATCATTGCCTCCAAATATGATATTATTCACAAACACTTCACTGACCAGTATCTTATCTCCTTCAGATTTGAGATATATGTTGCTCTCATCATTGGTTCTTTGAAAACCTATCTTCATCAGGTGTGAATGAAGCCTCTCATACCATGCTCTCAGTTCTTTCTTTAATCCATATAGTGCCTTGTGTAATTTTCATACCATGTCTTTTTCATCAGTCAAAGCATAACCATCTAGGTGCTCAATGTATACTTCTTCTTCCAGTATCCCATTAAAAAATGATGACTTCACATCCATCTGATATACTTTGAATCCCCTATGTACTACAAATACAAGTAAAGTCCCGACACCTTCCAGTCTAGCAACTGGTGCAAAATTCTCACCATAATATTCTCCTTCTTCTTGTGTGCATAACCTTTGCAAACCATTCTAGCTTTGTTTCGGAGTACTACACCATCTTCATTCAGTTTGTTCCTAAATACCCACTTAGTACCTATCACATTTTTATTCATTGTTATGGGTATTAGGGTCCATGTGTTGTTCTTCTCAATTTGACCAAGCTCCTCCTTCATAGCTTTAATCCAATGATCACCTCCAAATTCTTCCTTACCAGTTCTAGGCTCAATAGTGGAGATCATACAAGAATTTTCTCTAATTCTTCTTCTAGTTAACACTCCAGCATCCTTATCTCCAATAATCTGGTCAGGATTGTGATTGAGTCTCACATACCTCGGAATAACATGATCATTATTTTCATGTTCTTATTCTTCATTATCATCAACTTCTTCTGAATCTAACTATTTCAGTTAAACTGGTACAACAACATTCCCTTTATCAGTTTTAGGTTTCACCGGTTCTAGTTCCAAAATTAGAATGCAATGATCTTCATCCTTTTTCTCCACACTAGTTTCCTTTGAGACTTCAGGATACTCATCCACTTTAACATCAACACTCTCAATGATTCTATGTGTCCGGTTATTATAACATTTGTAGGCCTTACTCTTAGTGGAGTAACCAAGAAATATACCTTCATCACTTTTAGCCTCAAACTTACTAACATAGTCACCTCTCTTAATAAAACATTTACTGCCAAATATCTTAAAATAACTAACATTAGGTTATCTATGATACCAGTATTTATAAGGAGTCTTCTCCTTACCTCTCTTTACCAATATTTGATTCATAGTGTAGATAGCTGAGCTGGCAGTTTCTCTCCAGAAAGTTTTTTCTACACCTCCTTGTATCAACACTGTTCTAGCAGCTTCAACAACTAAACGGTTGTTCCTTTCTGCAATATTATTCTATTGTGGTGTCCTTGGTGCAGAAAGTTGATGTTTGATATCATTTTCTTCACAATATCTAGTGAATTCTTTAGAAGTAAATTCACCACCTTGATCAGTCCTCAGACAATTTATCTTCTTACCACTCTCCTTTTTAGCTAAGGCCCTCAATGCATTGAACTTACTAAATTCTTATGGTTTATCCTTCAAGAATGTGACCCACATCATTCTTGAGCAATCATCAATGAAGATCATAAAATATCTATCACCTTGAATACTTTTAGTCCTTATTGGTCCACAAAGATCAATATGAACCAAATCTAAAAGATGTTCCACTAAAAGAGATTTGCTCTTAAAAGTTGAGGATGTCATCTTTCCCAACTAACATTCCTTACATAGAGCATTAACCAGTTTGTCCAACTGAGGCAAACCTCTCACTCTCTTGGACTTACTCACTTTAACAATGTTATCAAAATTTATATGACAAAATGTCCTATGACAAAGCCAACTATCATCTACTTTAGCAATTAAATAGTTGTTGACTTTAGGATTCAGGTGAAACAGGTTACCTTTAGTCTGCTTGCCGGTTGCAATCAGTTCACCTTTACTCCCATATATTTTGCACATACCATTCTTAAACTCTAATGGATATCCTTTGTCATTGAGTTGAGAAACAATCAAAAGATTGTGCTTTAGTCCTTCAACCCATTAGACATCATCTGCATTTCTCTTTCCATTAAGAAAAATAGTTCCCTTACCTTTTACCATGTAGGGTGAGTCATTACCAAATCTCACAACTCTTCCTTCAAATTCCTTCAAAGAAAGAAATTTTCTCCGGTCACTGGTCATGTGATGTGAACCACTATCAATTATCCAATCATTATAATTATCCATGTGAGAAACTAATGCTTTCTGGTCAGATGTCTCCTCTCTAGTGGCTAGAAAAACAATGTCTTCATTAGCATCACCCTCAGATTCCACATCAATGATAGCACCATCAATTGGAATAAGACAATCTCTTTTTCCTTTTCCCTTGTACTTCTTGAACTTCTCTCGCTTGTCCTCATTGTCACCATTAAGACAGATAGTTGCAATGTGTCCAATCTTGTTGCATGCAAAACATTTCAAAGGTAATTTACCTCTGTACTTACTGATACCTCTGGGCAACCGCTTGGACAACAATGCTTCAAGCTCAACTAAACTGTCTTCATTATCAACTTCTCCGCTGGATCTAGATTCATAAGTGTGATTGAAATCTCTACTTTTCCTCATATATGGGTTAGAAACTGAAGCTCTAAATGCAGATTCAGATTTTTGAACACTACCATCATAATCATTTAATTCAAATGTAGTAAGCTTACCAATGATAGAGTCAAGGGTTACCTTAGTTTTGTCAATTGATTTTAGCTCCTAAATAGCTGCAACTCGGATAGCATAGACCAGTAGCAGGGTTCTCAACACCTTACTAATCATTGTGGCATCTTCCACTTTACCACCAGCACTTTTGATCTCACCAGCAATCTCTTTGATCCTTTGACCATATTGTTGTATATTCTCTCCTTCAGCAACCCTCATGTCATCAAATTTTCCTCTTAGACTATCTTCTTTGGCAATCTTCACATGTTCATCACCACTATAAATCTCTTTAAGTTTCTTCCATACCTCATATGTAGTCTCGAGACCATGAACATCTACATACTCTGCATCAGACAAAGAACTAATAATAGCCTCCAGTGCTTGATTGTTTTCTTTTTGCTCTTTCTTCTAATCATTAGTCATAATCCCACCAGGTGCCACATATTGAGTACTGACTTATTCCTTATATCGATTTCCTAGACTCTTGATATAAATTTTCATTCTATCACTCCATATTCTATAGTTCTCTCTATTAAACTTCAGACCTTTCTTCTTCATCATGTTCTACAAGATCTTTACCTCAAGCTGTTAGGTTTAGACCTTAGAGGACTTGAGAAGCTCTGATACCAATTGATGGTATGATGAAATAGTAAGGATCCGGTCAACTACTAAGAGGAGGGGGTGAAATAGTAGATAGAAAACTGATATTAATTTTCTCCAATCTCAGAATCAACCTGTCAAAGCAAACTCTAAAGTGACAAGATACAATATCACTGTCAAGTTAAACTGGTTGACTGTTATAATAGACTAATAGTAAAACAACTTGAAACTTACAAACATCTAAATACTTTACCGACATAAGTAAAACTTCATTTCAGATTGTTGTCAGTTAATATAACATATCAAAGTGGATTTAGCAGTTAAGCAATTCAACCATAGTAAACATAACCACAAAAACATTCACCACTTGACGCAATATTTTTGACATGGAAACCCAAATGGGAAAAACCACGGTGGGGATGAATACCCACAAGTATACTAAACTCTTCTGAAGTTCACCTTGTTAGGTGCCAAGCCTGTTAAAGCTTTACAAAAAGTCTTCTTAAGAACAGATCCTATTAGGGATCACCCAGTTAAGGGATTGACTATAATGCCCTATTAAAAGAAATACCCTATGAGGAGTAACCTCGGTAGAGGATTTGAAATCCAAGCTAATGGATCACCTGATTAGAGGATTTGAATAACACTAATCTTGTTAGAGTTTACCCAATTAGGGGATTTAACTGCTATAATTGTTAGGAAACAACAGGGGTTTACTGATCTATTTGAATAGCACTACACTTGCTTGTTCAGATCCTTTTCATGCTCGTATCTGCTTTTAAACAAACTGTAGATACATCATCTAGTTTGGCAACCACACTCTCACTCTCAACTTACAAATTACCAACTCTTCAACAAAAATTACTCATCGACCTTATAAACCAAACAATAGGTTGGTAACACAACACAAACCTAATTATCTCATAGAGATTACAAAAAAATTGGTTCAAGTATGACCATTGGATTACATAATAATCTCTGCATATTATTGAATATAGCCTTGACTACTCCTTGATCACCGCTTCATTGAACTCTATAACTCATCACACAGTTTGCATTACATGCAATGAACTTGCTCATTCCCAAGATAAAAACCATTATCTCTATGCACCAAAAATAATTTGAAACTCTTCTCATACAACATGCATATGTGTCATAATCATTACTGATCATCACCATATCATAAATAAATAGAACCAATTCACCAAACCTCATTAGTTAGGGTTTATCATATCAACAGGTAGGATTTACCGATTCAACTATCCATTACTTAGCAATACCGGTTTGCATCACAAACTCACCTACCAGTTGCAATTCCCTTCACTATCTCTTCCTACTGGTTACAAAACAGCATTATAACAACATCATTACCAGTTAATTGACATCAATGACAACATAACATTTCATTAATGCAATCTTCATCCAAATGCCAACAAACATAACTTCTATTATGATGCTCCCAATGAATACTCATCCCTCTAAGACAACTTTTCACTAAGGTCATTCAAGATCCCCTTGACATTGTCCCACTTCTCTAATTTTCCAACCATATAACTAGGAGCCTTCTAGACCTGTTCACCCCTTTCCTCTATCGCTCAACTATCAACCCCAGCACTCACCTCTGCCATAGCCTCAAGCCTGTTAATATTTATTATAGCCAAGTCAAATTGTGAGAAGAGTCATTTAATAACCAAGTCCTATTACCCAATAATCTCTTCCAGCATTGACACCTTAGCATCCAAAGTGGGGGTTGGGATTGGGGTTGGAGACATCCTGATTAGGAGGAAAGGGGGCAACCTCTTCAGAGGCCACTAGAGAGCAATCAGATTTCTAGGTTGAGTAGGAATCAAATTCCTCAAAAGCTTCCTCCTCATCCCATTCCAGTAGCTCCACTTCCTTAGAAGGAGAGTTAGGGGAAATTTTCTATTTTTCTCCTCTAATAGGCTTGGAGTGAGTAGGAAATATATTGGGATTAGACGAAGAAGCAAGATTGGGGTCAAGTTTCACAATAGGGGCACCCAAGTGCTCCACAACTAAATTAGAATCTAACAAGGGGTCGGGGAGAAATAACAAGGGGCCATCGGATGGAGATAAAGCCAGATGGAAGTTGTACAACCTGAGAATTAACCATTCGTGAAGGGGAAGGTAATTTTTGGAATTGGCTCTAGTAACCAATTGAGTCAGAGAAGAACAAACCCAAAAGGTGAAATTAATTTTTATGCCATACCTTAGGTGGATTGGCATAGGGAATAGTTGGGTAAGGAACCTTTTAGCCACCCATCCAGAGTGAAGTATTTCATAGGTAATAGTGATACAACCTTCCAAATTTTGGGGAGGTCTCCTCTATTATATACCTGCTCTACAACCTCAAAAACCATTCATTGGGCTTGAAGAATCTCTTAAATTCATCCTTATAAGACCCTTTTGACTTATTTTTAAAATTTATTCCTTCCTATGGTAAAACAATGATAGTAGTGACTATGTCCGATGACACTTTGAAAGAAACTCTCCCAATGTTCACATTATCCTTATCTCATGACTGAAATATTTTTATGGATAGCTCAGGATCAAAGCCCTGCATGCCTTCAACATAGCTTGCAAGATAACCCTTAACCACTTTCTGTCACACCTTGACATTATTTTTAAATCCTCACAACTATCTAGCTGAATTTGTATGAGGTCCACCCCCATCATTATCACAAATATATTAGAAGTAAAAACCAGGTGGATATAACAAAAGGCAATAGTAGGAAAAATACAATACTTACAAGGTTTGGGGAAAGTGCCATTATTGTTTAAAAGAGATGTTTGCCGCCAATACAATAAAGGACTATTCAAAAGGGAAACAATATTAATTGAAAAGGTAAGCCTTGGATTATGCTCCATAATGAGATTTTATGTCCTTAAAAATACAAACATGAACCATATTTGGGATATCATATATACTTGTCCATATTTTCAAATGATTTGAAAATAGGCCTAAAGAAGTCACCCTGGCTGCATCTTTATTTCATTCCCTCCTTGTATGACAATGTCGTGCATGTCTCATCCCTTGCATAAGATTCCAACACTTGGCAACAAGGTGATCAAACTTCATATTGGATTTGGCTTCATTTTTTAGCATTAAGATACTATTTTTTGAATTACCTTCTGTGATGATTCAATTGTACCTTCTATCATTCACAATAACTAAGACATAATAGATCGTTTACACCTCCACAAAACTTGATTTTTGTGTATCCAAATGGGTCACATACGCAAGGATCAAATTACCATTGTGATAAAAAATTATAGATATATATATAAATAAATATAATGTTAGCTTCTTATATGTTTTTCATTTTATGGGTATTTTGATTTTCTTCACCTTTTAGGAATTTTCGTAGTGATGCAAGCCTGATTATATAAACTTTATCAATTTGAGAGAAGTATTAACAATACACATAGACACAATATGTAAAAGCAATTCTCAAGATGCAAAATCTTCAAACTTTATTCGACATGGCTAATTTACATCCAGCTTCCTTTTCTCATTGACAAGCTCTGTCTAAGTGCTCTTCACTATGTTGTATGCTCTAGATATTCACTCTTCTATTCTCCTTGAGTGGTGGCCTTTTCACTCTATTCAAATATCTATTTTAATGCAACATTTCTTTCTAGTAAGTTTTGTTTGACTAATACTCTGTGCTTTCTCTTTCCTCTACATTAGCATCTCATGCATCTCCAATCTATTGTAACTCTCTATTGGTGGAGACCTTCCTGACTCCTTTTTGTACACCTCCAGGGTCTTCCTTCAAACCCTACACAACCCCCTATAAACTTTTCACCTTTCTTATCCCCATATACCAGCATAACTCTTCTTGTCCTTGCCCTTCTACACCTCATAGATAAACTGAGCTTCTTATGAGCCAATCTCTTTTCACATTCCTAATGCAAATTTTTTCATATGCCTCCCCTATGGCAACTTCAATGTCCTCTATCTAACCTTTACTTATTTCAATACTTATGCAGCTATAATCTCTCTCCTTTGTTTTCCTCTTGCAATTTATTCTGTAATTCACACACTTATATTTCCTGCACAACCAATACTTTCCTCAAATAGTCTTTTCCTCTTTTTGTTCTCCTTTGCTCAGGATAACCTCTCCTTTCTTCAACATAGATTTTGATTTCTTATTTTCTATGCTTTCCTTTATGCACAAACTCACTCTTCCAGACCCCCTATTCTTAATCTGTCTTTGCATGTCTCATGTGCACCTTTATGTACTGTCTATCTTTATTTCTCCATCCCACTACTCATCTCTGCTGAGTAGTCTCACTCATCTAAGACACCACTCATTTTTCTATAATGTGGCCTCTTTTCTCTTTATTTCCTATTCTTCACTTATATCTCCTCCTTTTGGCCTCCCAAGAGGCATTTAATCAACCCACTCTTCACATTCTTGTCTGTCCCTTCCCATATCAATATTTGTTCTATTTACCTCTTTTGATGCACTACTTTCCAATTCCTTTACTTTTATTAACTCTAAACATAAAACTTATTTCTCCTAATGTAGCCTCCTTGTCTCCCATACACGATCTTTGTCATGAGGTAGTTACAAAATTCCCATTTGTGTGGTGAACTGATGCTACTTGAGCATGCAACTCCACACATTATTATTTTCTTTGCATCCACTGATCATGTAGCTGCAAGCTTGACTATTTACCCTCCACCGTAATGCACCACCACATGATTCAAGATCCACTGCCAAACACCACCATGAAACAAACTAAATTTAGGAGCGTTGAATATAATCGTAGAATAGTTAATATTTTTTAGTTTAGCAAATAAAGCATTCTATGCATGCAAGTTTTTCCAATTAGCTTGTTTAGTGATAAAGATTAGTTTAAATTTTGATTTTAAACAATGCAAATAAAATGGGACATGCAACTCTAGTTGCACCATAATTTTAATATTTTTTGTAATGCTAATAATTATCCATGAATCTGGTGAACAATAGTCTAAACTTAGACACATGATATGCAAGAGTTTTGATGGTGTAACCATTGTTTTGTTTAAGGTTGTGAACTTATTAAATATGTAGCCTCTCTTTTTTTTTCTGCAAGCAATAATATAAATTGTGTGTTCTTCGTGAGAACAAGGCACTCTTTTTCTAAGTTGTGGTTTTTTTATGCAATTCGTCTATTACTGTAGTTGGTTGTTTTCTTCTATTTTATTTGTTAAATTAGTTGGCTTTAAAGAGACAAGGCAGATTCAAAATTCAACAAGTGGTATCAGAGTAGGTAAAATTGTTTTGGGTTAAAGTTTTATTGTTAGAATTTTGCCAAAGATAATCATGTCAAATTCTAACAACATGCTCGTTCCAGAATTTGATGGGAATGACTATGATTATTGGTGCATTAAGATGCTGACTTTTTTATTGGAAAAGATTTATGGGAGACTGTTGAATCAGGTTACGATAAGCCAGCTGATCGAAATACCCTTACAGCCAATGAAAGAACAACAAGAAAGGAAGCAAGGAAGAAGAATGCTCAAGCTTTGTTTCACATTCAAATAGCTCCTGATAAGAGATTATTTCCAAGAATTTCAGGAGAAACAACTGCTAAAGATGCCTTGAAGACTCTACTAGAAGCTTACCAGGGTAGTGATCAAGTTAAGGTAGTCAAGCTTCAGACATTGAAGCGAGAGTTTCAGAGTTTGAAGATGCAAGAAGCTGAAAATAAAAGTGATTATTGTGTTAGAGTCAAAGATGTGGTCAATAAAAGGGCTACACTATGGGAAACTGTAAGAAATGAAGTTTTGATAAAAAAAGGTATTGAGATCTTTGACACCTAGAAGGAAATTGTTGCCATAATCATAGAAGAAAGAAAGGATTCAACAAAACTACAGTTTAATCAATTGCTTGGATCCTTGATGTCTCATGAAGAAAGATTGAAAGATTCTTTTGAAGGCGTAGAGAAAGTGTTTTCCTCTAAATTGCAAATCACAAAAAATAAAGATGCAAGCAACAATATTGCCAAAAGTGCAATCAAGGCCAAGGTAAAGGGTAAAACCAAAATTCTTCAAGAGGTAGAGGCAGAGGTAGCTCAAGAGGAAGAGGTGGTTCCAAAGGAAGAGGTAGAGGAAGATTTGAAAAGAGAAATGTTCAATGTTACCACTAAAACATTTAGTCTAGATTTCTGACAGAGGTTTCGAACGGAGAAGGTATATTGTGACCAAATTTGATTTTTTTTTGAAAAAATGCCCGAATTCGTCAAAATTTCGATGTTAATTTGACATTTGGTTTCGACGAAGAAGGAATTAGTAATGAAATTTGTTTTTTTTCAAAAAAAGTGCCCACGTTCGTCAGAATTTTGATGACAACAGGCATTACTTGAAAAAAAAAAGAGGGCAAGTCATTTGTGCATTGAGATCCCTCGCAGGCGTCCATGTCGACTTCAACCCCTGACAAGATCAAACCTGTGTCAAAGGCATTTGTGCATTACAATCCCACTCAGGAGGTAGATTCTTCACCTTAATTTCATCATGCAAAAAATTACACCATTCAAGAGATTTATTTCAAGGGATTCTACAACTTTTGCTTTTATACATGCTAGCTATGCCTGCATTCTTGTGGGATATTGACCGATTGTGGAAGCAACTCTTGGAGTATGAGAGCATCCCTTTTTATGCAAAATATGTTAGGAAATGAGACATGTGGTGGTTATTTGCCCAAGTTTTAGATGCAAATTGGTCAATCTCATATTCATAGTGATTATCCAGTCTCAAGCTGGATGGCTCTTGTTCAAAGCTGTGGTTCCCTGAATGTGTAATCCCTATAGGAATCCACTCCTCGTAAAACCATAGATTTGTGATTTAGGAGTGAGCGTTCAAGTTTGTTGAAGGAATCCCTTCCTCTCGTATATTGTTGATTGATCATTATTGCATGAGTTAATATATAGGGTAGTGTCTGCCTCTAGCTGCTGAATCGATGGAGATCAAACCAATGCACGAGAAAACAATGGGAATGAATATTTTTCAAGTGATTCACAACCTTCATTTAGTGTTTTTCGGGCAAGCCTTTCTTTCTCTTGCTAGCTAGCCTAACACACCTAACTTGAAAGCTAATGCTAAGGAAGCCCTTCTTCAAAATTTTATTGTTCTAGGATTGTTGTTGGAACCTTGCATTTCACAAAATTCTATGCCAGTAGCTAAAAATTCCTCTCAGTCCCAGCTTTGGGTTTCCCCCTTTATCGCTCTTCAAGGAAGAAAAATGAGAATCGACTAGTGAAGAATCTTGCCACAACAAGATGTATGGAAGTCTTTTGATCCTTCCACCTAGCTTGTAGCAAGGATCATTGCAAAGACTATTAAAATGGATAATGACTCTTTGGCATTATTTGTGGAGCGGTAGCTTTCCTTCTATTGTCCCCATTACACCTCATCAATCTTTGTTAAAGAATTGTAGTAATAGGGAAATACAATTGTGTTCGGTTCAGTATAATCCCAACCTAGAAGGGGTGGATTGAAAATCTCCAATCACACAACTTATCACCTTGTGTTTGTCTCTATTATAGCCCATGCTCTCAACCAATGTTTAGAAACCTAGATAAGTGTGTGGTACAATATAGGAGTCCAATCCTAATCCACAAACTAAAGAATTGACTGTTTAAATGCTTAGATCGGGAGGTAGATTAATACCACATTGCATGCCAAAACGTATTAACCACATTTTCATCATGAAAGATATCATTAGAGTAAAATAACACACTACAACATTAGTGATAAATTGTTGATGGTGGTTGCGATTTCTAGGTGGGCAATAGCTAGGTGGATGGATTCATATTTGCTCTAGGCCAATGGGTATGTTTGGCCTTTAATAATTTACAATCTCTTATAAATCTTGGTGTCGGGGTCATGATTTATAATTAAAATACAACATAAAGCTAGTCTATATGACCCCCAAACCTTTTTCTTATTGTCTTGGGTTACCCTAGTATAGGGTATTGGCGGCTTTTACTAGATCTTCGCTAGTTTAGGGTATTGGAAACTATCTCTCCTTTTGCATAGTTTTAGGTGGCATACAAATTCATTGCCTTCTTTGGCTTCCTTGCAGCCTCAACCTCAACTATCATCTTTTGAAAACTTACTTTCTTCAATACTCTCTTCCTTATCCTTCCAAAGTTGAATTTTAGCCACTTAGGAACATCTAGATTCTCATCACTTTGGATGGATGGATTCATGGTAGTTATTGATGGTGTGATGAAAGAATAAGTATTCGGTAGATTACTGAGAGGGGGGTGAATCAGTAAATTGAAAAACTGATACAAAATTCCCAATCTCAATCTCAATCACACAAAGTAAACTTATCAATAAAATTTCTCTGTCAAGATAAAATCTTCATAAGAAAATTCAATATCAATGGGTTTAACTGCTATACCAACTTAACAGTAAACACCATTAAACTTGTAAACATCCAAATGCTTTATCATATGTCAACTGACTTCATTCCTCAATGTTTCTGGTTATCATGCATTATAAGGATAATTAAGTAGTTAATCAAATCAACCAGAAAAACATTCACCACATGACACAACTATTTTTTGATGTGGAAACCCAAATTAGGTAAAAATCATGGTGAGATGAGACTCACAAGATAATTATCTGAACTCTTTTAAAGTTCACCCTGTTCGGAGCCAAGCTTGTTAAAGCTTTTACAAAAGTCTTGTTAAGAATCACCCAGTTAAGGGATTGGCTACAAATGCCTTGTTAGAAGAAAGTACCCTGTTAGGAGTAACCTCAGTAGAGGATTTGAGAATCCAAGCTAATGGATCACCTTGTTAAAGGATTTAAGAAGTAACCAAGCTTGTTAGAGCTTACCTGGTTAGGGGATTTCAGTTCTATTGTAATTATTAGAAAACAATAAGGTTTTGCTTGATTTGTCTGCATAGCACTATACTTGCTTGATCAGATCCTTTTTAAGTTTCCATCTGCCTATACTCAAATTGTAGATTCATTCTCTGGTTCAACAACCACACACTCAACTGATTTCTGCCAACACTTTTTACGAAACAACTTCATCGACCTTATAAAAAATCAAATAGGTTAGTAACACAACAAAAACCTAATTCTCTCATAGAGATTACAAACAAATTGGTTCAAGTATGACCATTGGATTTACATAGCAATTTATACACATTAATCAATAAAACTCCATCCGCTCCTTGATCATTGCTTCCTCGGACTCAGTAACTCATCACAGACTTTACATTAGATGCAATACACTTTTCTCATTCCCTAGACAAAAATGCGTCAAAAAAATTTTGAACTTATCTTCATACAATGATCACATGTGTCTTCATCATTACCGCTCATCAACATAACCAATTCAACGATTTTTCATTTGTTAGGGTTCAACAACTGGTAGGGTTTAAACTTCTTATACCCTTTCAACTTTTTAACCAATTACCAATTACTGGTTCAACTCCCAAACTTACATATTAGTTTCAATATCTTCCACAAAGCTCTTCCTATCGGTTACAAGACAATTATAATAATATCCGCAATATCAATACTAGTTAATTGACATCAATGACAACATAACATATCATTAATGCAATCTTCATGCAAAGGCCAACAATCTCCCCCTTTGGCATTGATGGCAATACAAATATCAATGCCTAAGATTATTGTTGTGATTGTGAATAGGAATCCTGGTTTACATTACCAAGTATTCACAATGGTCTCCCTATCTTTATCTTGTTACTGGTTATCTTCCTCATAATCACATAATACTTCTCCCCCTTTGACAACAATGCCAAATTGAAAGTAAATCATGTAGTTACAAATTTCACTGTACAACAACAATAATCTGCAACATAATACTCCCCCTGTGGAATAGTACATAAATCCTTTTGTAAAATTATGCAAGTGGTTCAGGGACTGATGCAATCAACATCATGCTCAGCTAAGCTCATGAAGGGGTACAAACCCTAGTTGACTTCTAAGATACTCAAATGCAGTCTTAGGTAGGTTTGGTAAAAATATATGAAAGCTTCTCCTTGGTAGAAACATGCTCTATGATAACATCTTTTCTTTGCACTTTTTCTCTTAAGAAATGATACTTCAATTCAATGTGCTTGGTTCGTGTGTACAAAATAGGTTTCTTTGAAATATTATGGCACTTGTATTATCACATAAAATCTTTATGGGTTCTGAAATCTTCATCTTAAAACCTTCCAATATGTGCCTCATCGACAAATATCCTGTACGCAATTCCTATAAGCTGCAACATACTCAGCTTTAGCAGTAGATTGTGAAGTGCAACTCTTCTTCTTACTACTTCATGAAACAAGTCCTCCTCCAAGAAAGAATGCTCCACCAGTAGTGCCTTTTCGGTCATCAACATTTCCAGCCTAATCAGCATCTATGTACACCTTCAAATCAAAATTTCCTCCATATGGATACCATAATCCATAGTCAATAGTACCTTTCAGATATCTAAAGATTCTTTTTGTTTCTATTAGGTGTGTTTCCTTAGGATTCTTCTAGAATCTAGAAACTATGCCAACCGCATTGGTAATATCCGGTCTACTGTGAACAACATAGTGCAATTTGCCAATCATTGACCTGTATTCCTTCTCATCAACAGACTTAGATTCATCTTCCTTAGACAATTTACAACCTGTAACCATTGGTGTCCCAACTGGTTTATAATCACTCATGCCAAATGTCTTCAAAACCCCTTTCACATACTTAGATTGTGTAATAAAAATACCATTCTTCATTTGTTGTATCTACAAGCCTATGAAATTTTTTATTTCCCCTACTAAAGACATTTCAAACTCATTTTTCATTTCATCTGCAAACTTGTTGTTCATGACATCATTACCTCCAAATATGATATCATCAACAAATACTTCACTGAATAGTATTTCATCTCCTTCAGACTTAAGATATATGTTACTATCATCATTGGTTCTCAAAAAACCTATCTTCATCATATGTGTATGAAGTCTTTCATACCATGCTCTGGATGCCTACTTTAATCCATATAAATCCTTATACAATCTGCATACCATGCTCTAGGTGCCTACTTTAATCCATATAAAGCCTTATACAATCTGCATACCATGTCTTTCTCAACAGTCAATTCATAACCATCTGGTTGCTCTATGTATACTTCTTCCAATATCCCATTCAAAAATGCAAAAATAACATCCATCTGGTATACCTTGAACTTCTCATGAGCTGCAAATTTAAGTAAACTTTTGACACCTTCTAATCTTGCTACTGGTGGAAAAGTTTCACATCTTCTCCTTCTTCTTGTGCACAGCTCTTGCAAACCAACCTAGCCTTGTTGCAAACTAAAACACCATCTTCATTCAACTTGTTTCTAAATACCCATTTAGTACCTATAACATTCTTATTTACCAGTTGGGGTACAAGGGTTCAAGTGTTTTCTTTCTTAATTTGATCCAATTCCTCCTCCATAGCTTTAACCTAATGATCATCACCAAATGCCTCCTTAGCAGTTCTTGGTTCAATGGTGGAGATCATGCAAGAGTTCTCTCTTATTCTCCTTCTTGTTAGTACTCCAACATCCTTATCGCCAATAATTTATTCAGGACTGTGATTTAGTCTCACATATCTAGGAATAACATGATTATTATCTTCAAGTTTAGCTTCATCATTATTATCATCTTCAAGATTTATCTATTCTGGTTGAACAAGTGCATCATAATTTTCTTTACCGGTTTCAGATTTCATAGTTTCTGGTTCTAAAAACAAAATGCAAGGATCTTCATCATTCTTCTCCAAACTAATTTCCTTTGAAATTTCAGGACATTCATCCACTCAAACATCAACACTCTCAATAATTCTCTATGTCCGGTTGTTAAAATACTTGTAGGCCTTACTCTTGGTGAAATAACCAAGAAATATGCCTTCATCACTCTTAGCTTCAAATTTTCTAATGTATTCACCTCTCTTAATAAAACATTTTCTTCCAAATATCTTAAAATAGCTAACATCAGGTGATCTTCCATACCAATATTCATAAGGGGTCTTGTCCTTACCTCTTTTCACCCGAACTCGGTTCAGAGTGTAGACAGTTGTACTGACAACTTCTCTCCAAAATGTTTTCACTACACCTCCTTATATCAACATTTTCCTAGCAGCTTCAACCATTGACCAGTTGTAACTCTCTACGATACCATTTTATTGTGGTGTCCTTGGTGCAGAAAGTTGTCATTTGATTCTATTCTCATCACAGTACCTAGTGAATTCCTCAGAAGTAAATTCACCGTCTTGATCTGTTCTAAGACATTTTATCTTCTTTCCGCTCTCTTTCTTAGCTAAGGCCCTAAATGCCTTGAATTGAACAAAAGTTTCAGTCTTATCCTTGTAGAATGTGACCCACATCATCCTTGACAATCATCAATGAGGATCATGAAATATCCATCTCCTTGAATTCTTTTTGTTCTTATTGGTCCACAAAGATCTGTATGAACCAAATCTAACAAATGTTCCACTGAGAAGAATTTGCTCTTGAAAGTTGAAGAAGTCATCTTTCCTAACTGACATTCTTTGCAAAGAGCATCAACCGGTTTGTCTAACTGAGGCAAATATCTCATTGTCTTGGACTTACTCACCTTAACAATGTTGTCAAAGTTTATATGAAAAAATCTCCTATGCCAAAGCCAACTATCATCTATTTTTGCAATCAAATAGTTGCTAACTTTAGGATTAAGGTGAAACAGGTTACTTTTAGTTTGTTTCCTGGTAGCAACCAATTCACCTTTGTTGTTGAAGGTTTTGCACATACCATTTTTGAACTCTAGTGGGTATCCTCAGTCATTAAGTTGTGCCACACTCAAAAGATTGTGCTTTAGACCTTCAAGACAGTAGACATCATCAGCACTGCTCTTCTCATTAAGAGAAATAACTCCCTTACCTTTAACCATGCATGGTGAGTCATTGCCAAATCTTACAGCACCACCATCAAATTCCTTCAAGGAAATAAATTTTCTTTGATCAATGGTCATATGACGTGAACAACCACTGTCAATGATCCAATCATTAGGATTATCCATTCTGGACACTAATGCCTTCTGGTCTGATATCTCTTCCTTAATAACTACAAACACAATATCTTCACTAGCGTCACCATCCGACTCTTCATCAATGATACCACTATCAATAGCAATAAAACAATCTCTCTTGCCTTTACCCTTATACTTCTTGAATTTCTCTCTCTTGTGTTCATTTTCACCATTAGGATAGCTAGCAGCTATGTGGCCAATCTTGTTGCATGTAAAACATTTTAAAGGTAATTTACCTTTGTATTGGTCAGTGCCTCTAGGTAGTCGTTTTGCCAACAACGCTTCAATCTCCACTAAAATGTCTTCATCATAGCATCTCTACTGGATCTAGATTCATTACCATGACTAGTATCTCTACTTTTTCTCACAGATGGGTTAGAGACAAAAGCTCTAAATGCAAACTTTGATTTTTGTACTCTACCATAATAACCGTTTAATTCAAAAGCAATAAGTTTTCCAATGATGGAGTCAAGAGTTACCTTAGTTTTATCTATAGACTTCAGCTACTGAATAGCTGCAACTCAGATAGCGTAGACCGATAGTAGGGCTCTCAGTACCTTACTTATCACTGTGGCATCTTCCACTTTCCCTCCAACACTCTTAATTTCACCGACTATCTCTTTTATCCTTTGACCATACTACTGGATATTCTCACCTTCGGTCATCCATATGTCATCAAACTTTCCTCTTAGACTCTCCTCTTTAGCAATCTTAACATGTTCATCACCATTATAAATCTCTTCAAGTTTTTTCCATACCTCATGTGCAATTTCTAGACCATGAACATCAACATATTCTGCATCATATAGGGAACTAATAATGGCATCTAATGCTTGATGATTTTCTTGTTGTTCTTTCTTCTGATCATCAGTAAAAATCCCAATGGATGCAACATATTTAGTATTGACTTGTTCCAAATACTAACTTCCTAGACTCTTGATGTAAATTTTCATTCTGTCGCTCCATATCCTATAGTTCTCTTTGTTAAACTTTAGACCTTCCTTCTTCATCATGATCTGCAAGATCTTTACCTCAAGTTGTTAGGCTTAGATCTTAGAGGACCTCAGACTGCTCTAATACCAATTGATGGTATGATGAAAGAATAAGTATCTGGTAAATTACTAAGAGGGGGGTGAATCAGTAAATTGAAAAACTGATACAAACTTCCCAATCTCAATCTTAATCACACAAAGTAAACTTATCAATAAAATTTCTCTGCCAAGATATAATCTTCATAAGAAAAATCAATATCAACCAATTTAACTGTTATACCAACTAAACAGTAAACAACATTAAATTTGTAAACATCCAAATGTTTTATCATATGTCAACTAACTTCATTCCTCAATGTTTTCGGTTATCATGCATTATCAAAATAATTAAGTAGTTAATCAAATCAACCATAAGATCATAACCACAAACTCATTCACCACATGACACAAATATTTTTGACATGGGAACACAAATTAGGTAAAAATCACGGTGAGATGAGACTCACAAGATAACTATCTGAACTCTTCTGAAGTTTGCCCTGTTAGTAGCCAAGCCTGTTAAAGCTTTTAAAAAAGTCATGTTAAGATCTGATCCTATTCAGAATCACCCGGTTAAGGGATTGACTACAAATCCCTTGTTAGAAGCAAGTACCCTATTAGGAGTAACCTCGATAGAGGATTTGAGAATCCAAGCTAATGGATCACCTTGTTAGAGGATTTAAGAAGTAACCAAGCTTGTTAGAGCTTACCCGGTTAGGGGATTTCAGTTCTGCTATAATTGTTAGAAAACAACAAGGTTTTGCTTGTTCTGTCTGAATAGCACTATACTTGCTTGATCAAATCCTTTTTAAGTTTCCATCTATCTTTACTCAAACAGTAGAATCATTCTTCGGTTTCGAAACCACAAAGTCAACTAATTTATGCCAACACTTGTTACAAAACAGCTTCATTGACCTTATAACAAATCAATTGGGTTGGTGACACAACATAAACCTAATTCTCTCATAGAGGTTACAAACAAATCAGTTCAAGTATAACCATTGGATTTACATAACAATCTGTACACATTAATCAATAAAACTCCAACCGCTCCTTGACCACCACTTCCTCGGACTCAGTAACTCATCACACACTTTACATTAGATAAAATACACTTTGAACATTCCCTAGACAAAAATGTGTCAAAACAATTTTGAACTTATCTTCATACAATGATCACTTGTGTCTTCAACATTACCGCTCATCAACATAACCAATTCAACAACATTTCATCTATTAGGGTTCATCAACTGGTATGGCTTAAACTTCTTATACCCTTTCAAATTTTTAACCTATTACCAGTTACCGGTTCAACTCACAAACTTACATACTAGTTTCAATATCTTCCACAAAGCTCTTCCTACCAGTTACAAGACAATAGAAATAATATCAGTAATATCAATACTAGTTAATTGACATAAATGACAACATAATATATCATTAATGCAATCTTCATGCAAATGCCAATAGTTACAACCTAGTTTGGCATTTGTTCTTCATCTTGTTGCTTGTGCATCTAAGTTTAAAATTTTGGAGGAGTCATCTTAGGGGCGGGGGCCTAGATAGATCCTCTTTTTCTTGTTCTCCATGCTTCTTTGACTCCATATTTTAAGTTCCTTCTGACTTATATTACATTTCCATGAGTCAAATTATAGTTCTTAATTCAGTTATAGGCTATGTCTTGATTGTAACTCTTAGTTTGATAAGGTTTTGGGTGGATTTTAATCTCTAATTTTGAGGAAAAAGTTTCCCTATAAATGTAATTTCGAAATTCATTTTGAGGGTCTAAGAATTGATTATTTAAGGTCCAATTTTAGTAACACTACTTAGTTTGTTTTCTTTCAAAAGACATTTATCAAGAGGCTGTAGATTGAATAGTTATGCTTTGTTGGTATATTATGAAGAATTAATGGAAATGAAGTTCATAGTTTGCAATGGTATTGGTAGTCTTTTTTGATTTCTTGGTATTCTTCTATTTCTTTCATTTTTTTTAGTCCTGAATTAATATTTACATTTATGAAACATCTTCTTTGTTATAATCAATTTGTTCATCTTTTGTGGTGATTGAGGTTAATAATGAACATGTGAATGAATAGTACTAGTTGTTCTAGAGCTTTCCTTGGTCTCATTTTCATGTTAGAATTGGCAATTTTGGCATGATAAATTATTTACATACAAGGTTATTTCTAGATTTTGTTGATAATGTGGGTTTAGGTAATACTGATGATTCATTTTCTCAGAGCCTTGTTCTATTTTTTGCAATTTATTTTAACCTTTTGGCTTAGTCAAATTTAGAAATCGACATTTCAACTTGATTAGTGATATTTTCCCCTTGAACAAATTGGCCACATGAACACTTTCTTATCTTGTATCATTGTTACCTTGGGAGGTATTGCTTCCTAGGAAATGATAAAACTTAAAGCTAAGCTAACTTAACTCAAGGGGCTGAGATGGTATCCTCCCATGAAAGATGATAGTTCTAAGCAAAAGACTACCTAGTGATATGAAAGTTGATGCAAGATAGTAAGGACAACAAGGAAATTTATTTTCAAACTTTGACAAGATTGAATGTTTGGGTGGAAGTTTTAATGGATTGATAGCAAAAAGGCATGGTGATATTTCTCCCAACTCACCTATTCAATTAGGTGTCAACCCTTCACTGACTCACAAGACCCCTCACAAGGCCACAAGTTACTCAAAAGGATTCATTACCCCAAAACACACCCATACTCACCAACCCTCACCCAACCATTGAATCACACTCAAATAGGGAAAATAAACATGTCTAAGTCACAATCCAACTCTCCAACATTCAATCACCACCAACACCCTCAACCCTTATTCACACAAATCCTCCTTCAATTGGGTTTTCTAAACCCTTGGTGCTCAACTCACAAAATATATTAGATAGACAAAAAATAATGTACTTTTGGACACTCTTACAAGTACCATTCAACATATACCACCATGGATCTTTACCCTCCCAGCCACCCAAAGTTCAAAGGAAGATTCATTGTTGCAACACTCACTTTTGGTGACAGTCTCAAGGACTTAGGACAGTCCCTCCTGTCATGGCCATTCTTCTTCACAAAAATATCTAACATTAATTATGATGATAGTGTACCTCCTTAAACCTTCCACCAAAACCAAACTCAATACTGAACTACTTCCCAAATTCGCTAATGGACTAACTCAACTCATTGTCAAATTGTGATAGTCAATGCAAGGTTTAGGACAGTCATACACGCTCACGGATTGATGGGATTTTTTGGTCACTAAACAATTGGATTATGTTTATAACTCCCTCAAAAATTCCCCAATCCCTTAACAAGACCATTCAAGGACCTTTGAGTCAATTACACCATTCAAACTCCATGCATACACTGTGTTCTCAGATTAAGACACAAAAATCAACACCTTCCACATATTTGCACATGCCAAAATGCTCATGAGACCCTAAAATGATTAAGAAAACAAAATACATGATTTTATGGTTCATCCCAAGCCATTACATGGATTTATCAACATGGAAATGACCCCTAATGCATTTTAGTTTTCCTCAGGTTACCCTAGAGTAGGTTTTTGACAATTTTCACCAAGTTGGCTATAACTTTTGCAATACAGAACAAAACAAGATGAAACCAAAGGGATATTGAAGAGGATTGACCCCTATAACACATTAAATAGATTTTTTAAGAAAAATAACATGCTAAGGAATTCCAAACTCCATTATAGCAGTTTGCAACGTTAAAGAACTCAGAAATTACAGGGTAAAACTGAGATATTCATTAATTGTGCTTAGTTACAATGCTCAACCGATCCTTGGTAGTGGAGAGTGACTTATTAAACAAATCAAAATCCTCCCTCAATTTTTAGAACAACCTTTTAAACTTGTCTCAACATACTAACACCTAATTGCTCATAAAATGCACAAAACGTTGCTTTAACAATGTTGAAAATATTAGCAACTTTGTCAAAAATTGTTCCTAGACTCAAACCAAGACCATTTTGAATAAAAAATGATATAAATATGTGAAAATATTTCTATAAGACCTTTAAATATCATTAAACATCACATTTGACCCATTCAGACATATTTGCAACATAGTGACAATTTTGACAATATTGATCATCATGACCCCCACTAGGACTCAATACACCATCTAATGGTCTTAATGAAATTTATTACATGAAATATGGTCTTCTAAGACCTTACTCATAACCAAACTCAAAAAACTTGACCTATTACTAAATTGTCTTCATGGTGGCCATCTTGTGCTAGGTGCTCTTGCCCAGAAGGAAGATATGATACAGTGGAGAGAAATATGAGTGGGGAGTGGTAGGAAATGTTAAGGGTATCTTCTACATGGAGAAAGAGGAGGGAATGGGATGTGTGGTGAAAGGGGGACATAAGGGATATAAATGATGGAAGAAGGATTTACATGGTGGAGTAAAGAGGTTTAGGATGTGGGAGATAGAAGGGGTTGTAGTTAGGATATATTGGGGAATAAAGTGGAGTGGGAGGTATAAGGGGGTAATGAAAGGGTAAAGGGGATGTAGGTTATAATGGGAGTTATAAGGGGAAAGGAAAAAGGGTAAGTGGGTAGGGTGGTAGTTTATGATAGGGATAGGATATGGGTAGGCTAGGATGGGGGTAGGTGATAAGACGGAAAGGGTAGGTTAATAGGTGCGTGGTAGAGGTAAGCTTACGGAAATAAAGGAAGTAAGACTTAGGGGATGTGGGTTAGAATAGGTGATTTTAGGGGAATAAAGGGGTAAAGTGGTAGGTATTATGGAGGGGAGTGTGAGATATAAGGTATGAGCGTAAGGGAGATGCTAGGATAGAATAGGGGTAGGGGTAAGGTGGAAAGGATGTTAGTGGAGGGAGGTGAGGGTGTAAGATGGAAGGGTAGGTTTAAGTTAAGATGTGAAGGAGGTTAAGGCATGAGGTATGAAAGGTGGATAAAGGGTAGAGGATAGGAAGGTATGTGAGTTAGAAGGTATGGTAAATGGAATTGAAGAGTGTTATGGGAGGTGGAAATGGGAGGAAATGGAAATGGGAGTGATTGGGTTTGGGCACCCACTGACAGGATGGACAGAACTGAAAGTTATTATGCCTTGGCTGGGCAAAGGGAATGTTAAACCTCACATTATTTCAAAGAGAAATACTTGGCCAGCTCCTGAGCAACTACAAACAAAAGGTTAACAACAAAGACTTGACAACAAACAACTAAGCTAAGACAACTAACCTAGAAAGTGAAAAAGTGGGGGTCCCCATTTGCAATGGGGCGATGTGTGAATACATCACAATAGGATGTCACTCTTTCCACTTACCTTTCTTTTTGTGAATATGCATAACACTATTTTGGAAATATTAATATAGATCCTCATCCATTATAAAATAATTATAATGGTAAAATTAATAGACCTATTGTAGGGTCCTCCAAGCCTAGAGTAAGGAGTTTGGAGTGTAGATACATTGATTTGGCCTTATGGCCATCAATGAGTGTTGACCCAATAGGAGATGTCTTGAGACTGACAACTTTGGAAGTGTGGCATTGTTGTGAGCCAACACTTAGGTGTGAAACCTTTTTTCACAAATTTTGATCAGTTGCCATGAAACCCGACCATATCCTCATGGTGTTAGCTCAATTCATATTAGTTTTCCCAAGCCTAGAAGACAAGTTATGTATCCAACGGTGTCTAGAGGAATGGAGTGTATGATCATTGAATTTGTATGTTGAAACCATTATACATGCCCCTCCATTGAGGGTATTGAGGAAGATTGGGAATAGTGTGCTTTGGTGAAGAAACATGATGTGAGAAGTTTTATGTAGAGGCAAGGGTAGAATTTAGTATTTCATATTAGGATAGCAACCACATTGATTAGGGAAGTCAAATAAGGTCTCTCCAATGTTTAGGATACACAAGGGCAACATTTGTCATCTAAGTACGCATGAGCATGGGAATGGATAGTTACTTTCCTTTTAGACCAACATGGGTCTATGACTCTGTATAACTTGGGTCTATGACTAAATTGGATCTATGAATCTCAATGGGCATATCACCTACTCTAAATCACCACAAAGCCATTACATATGTTTTGAGATGAAACAGAAAAGTTAAATGGTTTTTGTTCAATTTGCATAATTTATATGTTAAAGTAATTTAATTTGGTATATTATACTGAAACGTGATTTCATAACTAACATTTCAACTTCTATATAACTAGTTCTATATCTCAATTTTTTTGCCTATGAAGAAAGACCATGTTAGACAATATCAGCAAATAACAAAATAAGGAGACAATTGCTAGATTGTGGTCTAAGTTGAAAAGAAAAGGTGATGGAAAATGTTATTGTCCTTGCCAAATTTGTAAGGGGTTAAAGACTAGAAGACTTCTAATCAAAACATCTAAGAAATATTGTATCCTGCATGGTCACATTGAAGGTGGACATGATTATCATCCATTGGTAATTTTTTCATTATATCATTTTAACAATTTATATACATAAGAAATCACTTGATGATGAGATCATGATTATGGTTTATTTATGTTTATCAATTTTATATTGGTCAAGCCCCCCATAGCACATGATATGGATCAACACAACCCATAGAATATGGTTTTTGAAGTGGAGGAAGATGGAGGTGTGAATATTAGAGCTGAAGATAATGATCAAATGGAAGATGACGATCATGAGACACAAAACATAATTGAAGATGATGGTACAAATACATTGATCCATGACATATTTAGTACTGGTGTAGCTGATCATGATGATGAAGATGACCTTGATGTTGTTCTTGATGTTCCTCTACTTGAGAAGGCATCTTAGGCCCTTTATGAAGGATCCCAGACAACTCTTCTCTCCACTATATTGTTGTTGGTGAAATTGAAGGTTATAAATGGTTTATCCAACATAACAATCTCACGTATGTTAAGGTATGTCATATATGTTATTATAGTTAATAAACAGTGAATCATGTTGTACCATTAATATTCTTTATATTAACAAATTATATTTTTTTGTTACCACCATCAAATATTCTACCTCGCTCATATCGATAATTATCTTCCATTATGAAAGATATTGGAATGGAGTATCAAGCAATAGATGCTTGTCCCAATGATCATATTATATATCACAAACGATATGAATTTCAAATTGAATGCCCTGAATGTCATATCAATAGATATCGAACAGACCAAATAACAAAAAGGGTTCCTCGCAAGGTTCTTCACTATATTCTCATTATTCCACGTATGCAACAATTAGTCAAGTGCACTAGCTTGGCACAATTTATGGATTATCATACATGCAATAGGAGTCGAGATGATGTTATTCGAATGCTTGCGGATGGTTCAACATTTATGGACATAGAGGAAAAGTTTCCACACTTTAAAGAAGAACCTTGTAATCTCAATCTTTCATTAACAGCGGACGATGTCAACTCATTTGGAGAGCTGAGATCTGTTTACTCAGTGTGGCTGGTTTTTGCTATCAACAATAAAATTCCTCCATGGATGTCAATAAAGAGGGAACAACATAATGTTGGCAATGATTATTCCAGGTATTTTATCATTTAATAGTTGTCTACATTTAATTATAAATATTCCAGTAAAATGGTCGTAATAATTATGTAATGCTTTTGTTCATTCAATTAGGTAAGTACCAAGTTAAAGATATTAATGTATATATTGAGCCTCTTATTGATGAGTTGTTGGAGTTATAGAATGGTGTCACTATGTATGATGTCTTTAGACCAATATGACAAAGACAATTTCAATTCCATGCGATGCTTGTATGGACAATACATGATGTCCCAGGGCTATAACATTTTTGTGGTATGTTATAGTGTTCAAGTTGCACATGATAATTATAATTAAAAAAATTAACATATTTAATCCAATTATACATTATCTTGTAGGTCTTCAAACAAAGGGAAAAATTTCATGTCCAGTTTGTGGTCCAAAGATGAAATCTCATCATTCAAAAAGTTTAGGAAAGCAGGTGTTTGATGAGTATAGGCACTTTCTCCAAAAAAATCATAAGTATCTAAATACTAAAAAACATATTTTCAATGGGAAAGAAGAGAATACGTCAAAGCCATGAAGAATGACACCTCACCCTTGGAAGCTGGAATATAATAGAATTAGTCATCAAGGTAATGTCATTCCATCTAATGGTTTATGTCATAAAACATCTTTTCTATTATCTTTTGTTTACTGATGATGTGATTGATGATCATGAAGGTTGTCAAGGCATTAATGACCACCTTCCTAAGGGACTAAAAAGTTATCCCCGATAATTTAGTAGGTTACCCTACTACGAGCACTTACAAATTGTGCATTTTTTTGATACTATGCATATTGGAGAGAATATAATAGAGACATTATGGAAAATATTGGATGGAAAGCATGACAAAAAAAAATTGTCAAAATTTGTAGTGACATTTAGGATTCCAATAATGCAATGAAAAACGTCATTCAATCAAATAGCCATGGAGACCAAATTAATATAAGTGACCTTCCTTGGTTATTAATGGACCAACAAAGCAATGCTATAAAAGAAGTCATACAAAAAATTTGATTTCTCATAGGATTTTTTGCGAACATAAACAATCTCATATCAAAGAAAAGTGGATTTGGGCAAGGGATGAGAACGCATGATTGGTAGACCTTCATTAAGGTAATTCATGTTCTTGTATTTTTACTATATATTTGTATATTGCACATAGAAAAAAATGAAAAGATAATTTTATAATTGTTGCAGTACGTTCTACCTCTATCTCTCCCAGACGACTTTGACAATAATGTCAAGCAAGTCATATATGATCTTGTAAAATACATGAGGTAAGTAATGGTATTTGTTTAGTTCATTGTATAGATATTATATTTGCAATTTATTTTACTTGTTATGTAATATATTTTTTTGTGTCTTGAATATATTATAGGTGGTTGTCATGTAAAGAAATCCATAAAGAAGGTATAAAATATTGGAAGAGAAAATTTCCTCATCTAATGTGTGAAATTGAAAAGTGTCTACCTTCATCTTTTTTCAATGCACAAGAACACTACCTTATACACCAAGTTGAGGAGATTGAATTGTGTGGACCTGCACACACTAGGTCAATGTGGATAGTTGAGAGGCACTTGAAATTTTTTAAGGCTTTGGCTCGACGAAGAGAACATCCTGAGGGTTCTATGGTGGAGAGATATATGGTATACCAAACTATGGTGTACATTTCTAAATATCTTCCTACGTTTGCAGTAAAGATCCACGTGGATCGCATTTGGGATCCCAACCCCATTAACAAATTCGAAGGGGAGTACTTAATGGGGAAAGGTACATAAAGGAAAGTGAGAGGTAATTATAAGATGTTATTGTAGTTAATTAATTGTTAATCTTTAAAATAAATCGGTTGTAAGACATCTATTTATTTTGTGTACAATTCGTCGAGAGAGGGATGCACTACATTTGTATATTGCAAACAATTTTTGACTGGATGACGATATGGATTGAACATTATCAACATTCTTCTCACACATTAACATGGGAAGGTGTGGCTTCATTGGTTAAAGAAGGTCATCATAATGGAGATTCCAATGTTTTGCAAAGGGAAATTGATTTAGCATATGGTTTAAGAGATAAATAGGTACGTATAAATTTATTAATCACCCATATGTTTATCAACTCACGATGCAATATTTTTTACATGTTTGACATATCACAGGTCAAACACCACAGTGCTATGTGTTGTAATGGTCATAAATTTCGCATCAAAAAGTTGGATGACAGAAAAAAAACTTGTGATTCTGAGATAACTACAGTCTTTGAGGTGACAAATATTTCATTGAGAAACAACATACATCCTCAAGAGTCTCAAAATCAATACTATGGAATTTTAGATGATATACTTGAGTGTGACTTTAATTCCTTCAAATTAGTTTTTGTTCATCATCAAATGGTACAGGCTACGATTGAATAAAAATGATCCTGATAGAACTATTATTGAACATGATAATGGTTTTACAATAGTTAATACAAGGTCATTTGAACTAGTTGGGGATGAGCCCTATGTTCTTCCAAGCCAATGTGAGCATGCATTTTACTTTGAGGTTCCACATAAACCGAGTTGGTCATTTGTTATTAGACATGATCCAAGAGGAAGGCTGATAAAGTATAATGTGATGGAAGAAGAAGATACCAAAGATGTAGAAGATGATGTAGATGATCATCACAATTGATAGCTACTTGATGATGATGAAGAAGAAGAATTTGTTGATGATGATGATGATGATGGTGATGATGATGATGATGATGATGATGCTGATGATGATGGTGATGGTGATGGTGATGGTGATGGTGATGGTGATGGTGATGGTGATGGTGATGGTGATGGTGATGATGATGATGAAGACGATGGTGGTGGTGGTGGTGATGATGATGATGATGATGATGATGATGATGATGATGATGATGATGATGATGATGATGATGATGATGATGATGATGATGATGATGATGAACGAAATGTATGAGGTATGTGATTAGTATATTATCTATTTAATATTGATTTCTTGATAGAAATTTTTTTGACTTATATGGTTAAACAATTAATTCATTATGTTTTGAATTATAATTCCATTACATAATTAATTCATGATACACCTTTTAATGTTTTTAATTTATGTTCCATGACCTCTAGCAGGTCCTTATAGTATAACTATGCCACCCCATGGAGATGGAGATAGGGAGAGTGACTATTTATGTGACATTTTTAAAACTTTGTTTTTATTTATGGAATTTGGATTGTTTATTAGCTATGTGATGGATGTTGATTTATGATACATATATGATGGATTACATGTTTATGATGACACATGTGACATTTTTTGAACTTTGTATTTATTTATAGAATGTGGATTGTTTATTACCTATGTGATGGATGGTGATTTATGATACATATGTGATGGATTACATGTTTTTGATGACACATATGTGATGCTAATTATGATTCTCAATTACATATATGATGATACATCATGTGATGCTTATGATACATATGTATTTATTGTTTATCAACTTACAAATGTAATACTTATGATGCTCAATTGATGGTGTTGATTTCATGTATAGTCCCTATGTGATGCTGTCACCCTTGGTGGGAATAGGTGATGGAGTACAGACATCGTCAACCCTTTAGTTGAGGATCCTACATAGTCTACATAAAGTAAAGGTAAGGAATTATAAAATTTACAATGATTATGATAACAACATCCTTTTTAATTTAATACTCTTTTTGTCCACAAATTTCATGTTGTTCATGTTGTTTACTATGTAAATTTTAGCTAACATAAGATAATTGAATTACATGTGCAAGAACTTGAACCCCTTTGATGAGGATCCTGCAAAATCTCATGGATCAACGGGTATAAGTCAATACACCCTATAGAAACAGTTTATTTTTTTTAAATTACTTGGAAAGAAAACTTCCTTAGTTTTTCAAACCTCGACATTAGCAGAAAATATAATACAACTATCAATACTTGAGGCCCCAATTGGACTTATTCAAAATTTAATCTTAACATCAACTTTAGGGTCGACTTCTTCATGAACATTACCCTCATTTGCAAATTATCTCTCTCATTACCAACTAACTCTCTCATTTGATGGATTGGAGGTACCACCAAATAGTTATTTGTCAGATGTGTCTTCCTCAAGTGAGAGAAATGTAGGAATAGAAAATGAAAGTGAGACATGTAGTAGGTCTAGAATAGGGAGATCAACTAGAGGTCAAAATATTATAAAAAATTTCAATGAATGCATGAAATTTTTCCTTGCTCAAGGGGGGTCATGTTATTTTGATGATGAGACCAAAGGAGACATTGAGGTGCCCTTGAGGTACAAACATCTACAGAAACAATGGGTACCCAAGGAACTTCCTGCAATAAAAACTAGTTTTTTTGTTAATGATAGGATATATCACATAGCACCTTCACTGTTACATGGTTTCAACCTATTTTCCATGGACAACATAAAGGTCTATTACAACAAAGTTGTTGAATTGATGGAGTTTGTCAAACCTTGTTACAATTATAATAATTGGATGTAGATTGTTCGATATAAAAAAGTATGCATAGGTATGCACTGTCAACAAATTACATACAATAGAAAGATAATGATCAAAGTAAACGAGTGGCTATATACATTTATTGAAGGCCAAAAGCAACAAGAAATATTTCAGGTTTTATAAATAGTACGCGACCTACATCAACTAATAAACAACCCAATTGCATATTTGAGGCGCGCGAGGGAAATCATGTATTCATATGTGTGATAAAATCAATAAGTGCAGGGGAAGAGCTAGTAATCGATTACAAATTGAATCATATAGATACAAACAAAGTTACTATCATGGGGGTGGTACGTACTATATAACATTTAAATTAACCAACATCCAATTAATGACTCCAATATACCATTTTATTATGAAGTTTTTTTGCTAAGTCTATTAGTTTAATTTCACTAACGTATTTATATTTTTTCTTTGTCACAGGGAGACATGGATCCATCACATAGTGCAAACAAAGATGTAGGTCTTAACACTTCTACCGAGTAGGTAAACCTCTTTGTAACTATATATACTAGATGGAAGCAAATTGTTACATTATTATGTTCTTCTTTTGAGTGTTTTAGACTAATTTTGTAATTGTTAATGATATTCTTCTCACAGATGGATGTTCGGGGAAAGGGATAGGGAGCTACAGTACCCAAGCACCTCTCTAGGGATGTGGACTCAATAGGATTAAGCGATGATGACCTTGAAAATTCCACAAACCCTATGGAATTGATAAAAAAAGTCTATTAGAAAAATTAGTAGAGAGATTGTTTCTTTGGAATCCGTGGATCCTTAGACTGATGAGATACGAGAGAGGGTGAAAAAATTGATTCGGACATCAGACAACTTGCAAGTAAGTAGTAATAAAGCTTTAATTATAACAAAAGTTCAATAATGGTTTATATTTTATACTGTTTTATGTGATTAACTAAAATATGTGTGTGTTGTTTTTACAACAATTTATGGGTCCTCATGAAACTGGTGGCCATGATCAGGGTGTTGCAGGTAGTCCAGGTGATGACGATTTTCTTGGCTTATCACTTGTATGGCTTATCACTTTAAGTAACCAAAATACATCATACTTGATACTGTCAATGTTCATAATAAAGGTCATCCTTGTTTACAAATTTTTTTGTTTTCATATATTTAATATTTTATATATTTAATGTATTATTCTTCAAGTGTTGTCAATGTTCCTATGCAAATATCGTCGATGCCTCATCAGAGGTTAGCCCCACCTGTATTGCCAATTGTAATGTCGGCAACACGTAGCATGAAGACATCCTCTACTGTATGTCATATTGGCCCACCCACTATTGGTAGATCCCTCTTTTCTCTATCTTTTGTTATGTGTTTATTTCCCTTCAAGCGTTCTTTCTTGGGGGCATTTCATAGTGGATTCATTTTCCGCAGTAGGAGATGCACATGAGGATGTGCTAGAGGCGACTACTGCTGATAACATGCCATCATTTCTTGGATCTTCTCGTATTGCTAGTATGGGAACGTTGCAGGCCATATTGGTTGTGAGCAACGAAGAAATAATTTCCTTAAAGATATAGAAGGTTCCAAGTACTTTAAAGTTATTATTATATATAGTCTAATTGTAATTACTTTCTAATCAGTCGTTTTGGACTAATGATTCCATGAATTTTTTTACAGGAAATGATATTTTTTATAAAAATCTTAGTGACATTGCATTGCAGATATTTGGGCCCACCATATGTAAAAGGTGGAACATCATATGTGAACTAACCCTAATCCACTATTTTGATTTCATATCATTGCTATAATAGTTTTCCTTTGATCCATTTCTTGAACTATAATAAATGTAGCTTCAGTTCATCTCAAATTCTAACAGTTTTGTTTTTGCTTTAAAAGGTGGAATGACCAAGAAAAAAGGTTAAAAGATGAATTGACAAACCATATGGTTGAGTGGTTTGGAACTGATACCTTTGACAAACCAAGCTCCTTGAAAATGATGGCACATATCTAAAGTATGTGAGGGACCAATACAGGACCCATTTAGAGAAGAAGGTAAAGTACGAGCGTCCCCCAATGATTCGAAAGAGGGAGTGGAAGGACCTGATTTTGGATGCCAAGGAGAGAATTGAAAGGAAAAAAGGAAATACGCCACTAGACGCCAAAAGAAGGTATGACATACTATTAAGAATGTAATTATGTACTGATTAATTACTCTTTATATTTATATAATCAAACATATTTAAAAAATTTCATAGACCGAGTGACATGTCAAAGGCAACCAAGGAAAGACAAGAAAAGCACAGGAAACACAAACTTGGCTCTGGTGGTTATATGAAACTTGTCGCACGCATTGTAAGTATCTGTAAATGAAATATCGTATAAAAATATTTATAAATTGCAAATGATTTTTTTTTAATCAAATAATGCAAGAAAAATTCACAATACCAAGCAAAAATGCAGGACTCTGAATTCAATTTAATTACAATTGGTGTTCAGCATTAATGTAACCTTTAGTATTTCAACTAAAGAGGATCTAGAGGATGTTCAACATGTTGAGGTTAGACAAAATGATGTGGCCCCATCAGGTAAAGAGCACAATATTTATGTTCTCTAAATTAATGAAATACTTTTAAAAATAATAAAAAATGTTTTGAATTTAACCCATTTCTTTGTTATTGCAGAGGACCCCCCTTGGCTTCAGTGTCCTCGTCCTCAGTATAGGACTAGGCATACATCCAGATCACGCGTATAAGGTGGAACAACTGAAGAAAACAATGTTCCACTTAGTCTTTTCATATCTTCAAAGAAGAAACAAAAAAATAAATGATTGTAATATACCTTATTTCATAATGATTGATTTTTATGTGTTAATGAATGTAATTATGTGCTAATGAATGGCTATGAATGATATGTGTTAATTAATATTGATGAATGTTGCATGTTAATTAATGTTAATCAATGTTATGTGTTAATGAACATTATGTGATATTAATGAATGAATGTTTTATTTAATTAATGGTAGAAATAATGAATGAATGAATGGTAGATGTTAATGGGGAATTTATAGTGATGTAAGGGGGCTAGGGGGAGGGGCCAAATGAGCTTCCACCTTCATGTGGTTGGCCCTGTTAAGTAGAGAATATTAAACTATTCTCGAAACCAAGTGAAGCTCAATAAGATAACACACTTTTCAATATTTCATTATGTTGCACAGTTAATCTTATTGAATAATGTATATTGAATCTTAATTGCAGGGTCCAACAAAGCCAACACAAACAACAACACCACAAGTTGTTGGGTATAATGAACTCTGATATTGTCTTGTATGTACACTAATAGTATGAGTTGCTTCTAGTGTTGATATCCATGGAGGGACTGCAAAAGTTATGAATATGCCTCATCCTTGTAAGTTTTTTTATTACTTGACATTTTCTTTAGCATTTTGTTACTTCATGAATGAGATGTTTTTAGATGTCTATTCCATGAATACCTCTCTCTTGTATGCTTCATGATCGATGTGTATTTAGCATGTCCACTCCATTAGAAAATTTCTCATATATGCTTGTACCTTATGTGTATTTATGTATTACTTCATGGCTTAAATGTATGATTCATGCCTTGCATGTATTCATATGTATGGTTTGTGTTTTACATAGCTCCTTCATTCCTTGTAGTCTTCTCAAAATATTACAAAATCATTCTCCAAGAAAAGGAGTAGTAGAGGCTACATACCAAAATAAATTAGATCTCCCTCTTTATTTCCTCACTTTCTTCCCTATTTTATTCCTCCCTTCTTTATCACTTCTCTTTATCTTTATTTTTCCTTGATATAACTAACAATTTATCCTTAATGTTGTTCATGAATCCAAAGACTCTTTTACACTCCCCACTTTACATCCATGGCAACTACCTCCATAACTATAACTGCACTTAGTGTGAAGTAAATATTCTCTTCTACCATGGCCTTCATATATCCTTCATATATCCTTTCAAATATTACCATATATATATATATATATATATATATATATATATATATATATATATATATATATATATATCGACCTCATTCTAAGACTTTGAATTTTCTCTACCCAGTTCTTCATCACATTTCTCTTATGTGACAACAAAAATGTGAGGATTTAAGAGAAGCTTCAAATCATAATAGCCCTTAGCATTGGTTCAAAAAGAGTCTCATATTATGCCTCCTATATTGGATGGCTTTGATCCTCATCACACTATAAAGCTTTGTCCTCCTCACTGGATTGTTTGCACTCATGATGACAGAATTGTGAAGATTATATTTCAACAATTTTTTTTTTTTCTCACTTTTGATTCAACGAGAATCAGTTAAGATATACTTTCGGTGAAATATTTTTTTCTATGTTTGGTCAATGAAAAGAAATGTATTGTCATGTATAAAAGAGAGGATGGATTGGGGGAACATAGTCCCACAAAGAGACATTTAATACAATATATATTAAGATGTAGAGTCTAAAAAAGTCCACAATATATATTAAACTAACACATAAAATTGAAGAGTAGCAAGTCAATCTTTTCTATCCCTAGCATATTGTGCCTTGTTACACAATATGAATAGAACCTTAGCATCATTTATCATACTCACCACTTTTTATTTTAAAATTTAAAATCAACATCCACCTCATTTCTAATGTTGGTAAGGTTCACTATTTTTAAAAGAGTATTAGATAAAATATTTGATGGAACAAAATTGACAAAGGAAAACAATAACAACATTATATTTTAGATGTTAAATGTTTTTGAATATATATTTTCTATATGATAATTAATATTTTGGGAGTAGTTAAGGATAAAGATATCATTCTTCTATTTTATAGTCTATCACCATCCTTATGTTATATTGTACTTTTGTTATAGGAAACCTTTTGATCTTTTGCAATTAGTGTCAGTTTTTTAAGGTGACTCTTTATATGTCCTAAAATTGTATGAGCCTAATAGCTTCTACTCTTCTTGATAGTTTCGTGGCTCTGAACAATGACTCCTTTGAAGATGCGTGATCCTTGTAATTTTGGCCTTCCAAGATGTGAAAAGAAGTTATGTTATGAATAATGGTCCAAATGATTTAGTTATTTCGTATTATATTGAGTATGAGTAAATTTGGGCTTCCTTGGATATCGTCACTATTTTCTACTAACTATTGTGATTTAGTGTGATTTGAGCATGAACTTCAAGTAATCAAGAGGCTGAAAACAATATTCAAGTGTTAAGAGGTACGCAACCTTGACCAAGGGATGAAAGTATCAGGAAAGTACAAGTGATTCATGTGTAGATCAATGTATCATTCACCTATTAATTCCTAGCAACATTCTCAAATAAACAAGCAAAGAGGTATGTTGAGTGCATATATACATTTTATGTTGCCATGATATAAGTAAGATATCAAACATGTAACTTAGATTAATTTGCAATTTCATTCATAAATATTAGATCTTCCTTGTGGATTTTGGAATGCATAATGTCTCGTTGATTTCAATATCTTTATTGCAAGTACTCTTTTCAACATGAAACTCCACTCATTGAGGTCTCTTACTTAATGCAAGTTAGTTATCCTATCAATGATGATACGTTTTGCATGCATTTTATGGGGAAATAATATTAATATCTATGGTTGGCTTGTTCATTGTTTTGTGAAAATATATACAAGTAGATTGGGACATTAGAGTTATAATGATATTACATTATCTAGAAATTCAATAAATAGAGTAGCTTAAAGTTAGATAACCATAAACATCTAACTCATGTGGCTAAGTTATGTGATAATCTCTTCTTACTATAAAAAATTTGGCATCAAAACTAGATAGGCTCTATAGCCTATAAGTCCTCACTAGATAATTATTAATTATCTAGGATATTATTAGGAGGGCATGAAAAAATTATGAACAAATTAATAGAATGATCATGTAGTGATCTATCAAGTATAACACGATATATGACCTTGATTGTGCACTCAACTAATTGTTTCAATATTATAATTTATAAATGATTATATAGTATAAGTTCTATTATTCTAACACATATTTTTAGGGATATATAAGATATGACAAAATAAGAATACTATATATATATATATATGAGGTAGAGTAAATATTTAAAGATGATGAAGATATAGAGTTGGTCAAATTTAGTGATGGGGCATAGAGCTATGACTCTTCTCAAGTAAATACTTTACGGATGTGTAAACATTACACCTTATCAGGTACAAGGGTGGAGCACACCAATGTGCCATTACATTTCAACTACTCATGGTCTTAGACAGGCCATAAATTTATTACAGTCCAACACCTACAGAGGTGATGATCTTGTCAAAATAAGTAAAGACTAAATCCTTGCTATGCATAGGTTGTTATGTTGACACACCATGGAGTAGATAAGGTTGAAATGAGGTTAATGTAAGAGCGATGGACAACTAAGAGAGAAGGAAATAATTAGGCATTTAAGGAAATCAATTTCCTCTATTCCACTAGGCAAACATAATGCATTTATGAGGCATGGAGTCCCATGATTGGGATAGGCCGAGTTTCCAGGCCAAGGACTAAGGAGACTGATAATGAGCATGTAGGGGATGGGTGCCCTATAACTCAGTATAGTCTACTTAACTCGAGGGTATATGAATAGAGAAGTGTAGGGGAAGGAGATTATGGCTGCTAGTGAATTGCAGGAGACGAATTTCCTCCAGGGGCATCGGCTTAATAGATCACATTGCCCTCCCTATGCTTCCATGTTTTCCATACATGTCTGCCAGGAAATAGGAATGGTGCTGGAAAGGGCTATTGAATCTGGTTTTATACCTACCAATCACATTTTATTGGAAAATTCTAAAGCCTCTTTAACAAACCCATCCTATGCTTATCTTGCAATCATAACTTTTCATGAGGTGACAACAACTATGAGTTTTAGGGGTGGGTACGTTGTGACTGTCGTCTAGTGTTGGTGTAGCATTTAGGTCCATATTCAAAGATTTCAAACAAAAGAAGACTTTGGAGTCATCATCAGGTGAACCCTTCAAATTTATGAGGTAGGCTTTGTCTCGAAAACATTATTCTCTATCAATATCACAAGCTACTCATGTATAATTGAAAAAATAAAATTAAAAAAAAACTAAGCTTTTAAGAAAATCAAATTATTAGTACCTATTTGTTAGGGTTTCAAGCAGATTCGAAGAAAATATGAACTAACAATTATATGCAGATTTAAATACAAAAGATAAAATAATAAAATAGGACACAGAGAACATAGAAATTTAACGTTGTTCACCCAGAATGGGTTACGTCCACCATACACAGCCATCCAATCTTTCTTATTATCCAGCAAAAATAGTACATCAACATTGCAATGCCTTAAGCATCCCAGTCGCTTATAACATGCATTTTTAGGGCAAAAACAAAGTCGGCCTTTTTAGGGTTTTATTACAATGTTGATTTTCATCAAAAAAATACCCAAAAAAAAATCTCACAGTACTTTGCTGATCAGTTGCCACATTTCAACAATCTCCCACTTGGAGACTGATCAGGCTCCACACCAAATTCCCACTTAGAGACTGATACTACATGAAACCACTATACATGCAACATCCACTAGATAAAACACTAGGACTCAACTGGTATAAATTCCACAATTATCAATCAAGAAGACCAACAGAAACTGATGAAGAAATCAGCTTCTCCTATGGAACTGCCTTCGTGAACATATCAGCAGGATTCACACTTGTGTGAATCTTCTCAAGCCGTAACTGACCCTCCTCCAAAATAGTTTGGATGAAGTGGTACCTGAGCTAAATGTGATTTGTCCTTGAATGAAAAATAGAGTTCTTCGCAAGATGAATGGCACTTTAGCTATCAATATACAATGGGCGATCCTCTTGTGTCTGACCCAGTTCCTCTAGAAAACATTGTAACCAAATCATCTCCTTGCTGGCTTCTGTAGCAGCAACATACTCAACTTTAGTGGTTGAAAGTGCAACAACCTTTTGCAGCCTAGAAATCCAACTGATTGCAGTTCCCCCTATAGTAAAAACATACCCTGTAGTGCTCCTGCGTGAATCAATATCACCTGCCAGATCAGAGTCAACAAATCCACTCAGAGGAGCATTAGATCCTTTAAAACATAATTCCTTCGTAGTAGTTCCTTTCAAATACCGAAGGATCCATTTCACAACATTCCAATGTTCCATACCCGGATTACTCATAAACCTGCTCACAACTCCCACTGCATGTGCAATATCTGGCCTTATGCATACCATTGCATACATCAGACTGCCAATAGCTGATGAATACGAGATGTTAGATATTTTCTTTACTTCTTCCTATGCCTTTGGGAACATCTCCTTAGTCAATTTGAAATGACTAGCCAAAGGTGTACTAACTGCTTTTGCATCCTGCATGCTAAATCTTTTCAACACCTTCTTTATATATTCACTTTGAGACAAATTCAAGGTTCTATTTTTTCTGTCCCATGTAATCCTCACACCCAGAATTTGCTTAGCTGCACCCAAATCCTTCATAGCAAATGACCTGGCTAATTTCTGTTTAAGATCATTTATGTGTTCCATGTTAGAACCAGCAACAAGCATGTCATCAACATAAAGCAACAGGATAATATAACTGCCATTATCCAATCTCTTAAAATATACACAATGATCAGAATGACATCTATGATAACCGTGTTCTACCATGAAACCATCAAATTTTAAATACCATTGTTGGGGTGCTTGCTTTAGGCCATACAAAATTTTCTTCAACCTGCACACCAAATTCTCCTTACCTTTGACCTCATATCCCTGTGGTTGCAACATGTAAATTTCCTCCTCCAAATCTCCATGGAGAAAAGTTTTTTTCACATCTAATTGTTCAAGATGTAAATCATCTGCAACCACAAGACTAAGTATAGTTCTAATTGAAGTCATTTTTACAACTAGAGAAAATATTTCATCATAATCTATACCCTTTTTATGTGCAAAACCTTTTACCACAAGTCTGGCCTTATATCTTTTCTGACCTCCTTCCTCCTCCTTTAGCTGATAAACCCATTTGTTAGGCAAGGCTCTTTTTTCTACAGGTAAAGGGACTAAGTCCCAAGTCTTATTTTTCATCAAGGAGTCCATCTCCTCTTTCATGCCTAGCTCCCACTGTTGTTTGGCATCCACCTGCATTGCTTCTTCATATTCTTTTGGTTCACCAGAATCAGTTAATAATATAGAATACAAAGAAGGAGAAAATATTTCAGGGGGTCTACTTGACCTCATAGAATGTCTAACACTTGCAGGAGTTTGTGGGACATTCTGTTGTTGCTGAGCATTAGGTACCTGTGGCATTTCATTTTCAAGAATCTCATCCAACACCACATATTCTTGCTTGTCCTATTCATGCTTCTTTTGCTGCATCTGTTCTTTATACATAACCTTCTCATTGAATATAACATCTCAACTTCTAGTTATTTTCTTATTTTCAAAATCCCATAACCGATAGCCATATTCATCTATCCCATATCCAATGAAGGTACATTTCTGAGATTTAGCATCAAGCTTGGTTCTGTTTTCTTTATCAACATGGACAAAAGCTTCACAACCAAAGGTTTTCAGAAAAGAATAATTTACCTTTTTACTAGTCCATGCCTCCTTTGGAATACCACCATCCAAAGGGGTTGAAGGTCCTCTATTTATCAAATAGATAGTAGTATGTACAACATCTGCCCAAAAATGTAAGGGCAATCCAGCATGCAATCTCATGCTCCTCGCGCGTTCTATGATAGTCCTATTCATTCTCTCTGACACACCATTTTCCTGTGGAGTTCCTAGAACTGTCTTCTTCTTTCTAATCCCATTTAAGGAGTAGTAATCTTCAAATGCTTTTCTGCAATACTCACCTCCATTATTCGATCTAAGACACTTCAACCTTTTTCTTGTCTCATTCTCAACCAAAGCTTTCCATTTCTTAGAAGTTTCAAAAACATCTGATTTTTGTTTTAGGAAATATACCCATGTTTTTATGGTTGAGTCATCAATAAAAATAACATAATAACAAGAGCCACCAAGAGATGATACCTGAGCCGGTCCCCATACATTTGAATGCACAAGCTCTAACTTCTCACTCTTCTTCTCTTTCCCAACCTTGAGAAATCTGACTCTTTTCTGTTTGCCATAAACACAGTTTTCACATAACTCTAAATAAATCTTCTTTAGTCCTAGCAATAGATTTTTGGAGTGAAGGATTTTCATCCTTTTCTCACTCATGTGCCCAAGCCTATGGTGCCACATTATTGAATCTGTTCTTGCAACATCTATTGTTGTTGTCCCTGCAGTAACTTTATCTATAGCAACTAAGGTAGAGTAAGTGTTACCAGTACACAGATATAATGTTCCTACCTTCGCACCTTTAGCTACTACTAATGATCCTTTACTGACCTTCCAAATACTGTCTGAAAAGGTAACTATGCAACCTTTACTACCTAGTTGCCCTACAGAAATTAAATTTCTTCTTAAGTTAGGAACATGTCTTACCTCCTGCAAAAACCAGTCATTTCCATTCTGCAACTTGATCTTTATCGTTCCTTTTCCAACAATTTGATAGGGCTCATCATCACCCAAATATACCTGTCCAAAATCACCTTGAACATAATCTAGAAAATATTTTCTATGGGGTGTAGCATGAAATGAAGCCCCAGGATCTATTACCCAGGAATCATTAACATTATCCAAACATAAGATTAAAGCATCTTGTATAGCATTACTCGCAATATTAGCTTCCTTACTATCATTTTCATTTTTGTCTCCTTCTTTATTTTTCCGAGACCAACAGTCTTTCTTTAGATGACCAGGCTTTCCATAGTACCAGCAATCTTTCTTTCCTCTAGATTGAGAGCGTCCTTTCTTTGACTTCCCTCGTGATTTGTCATTCCAAGGGCCTTTTCCTCTTTCCTTTGATCTTCCTCTGTTCTCCACATTCAAAACACTACTTGATGATGTTGGAGTCTCACCTGTGCTTTTCCTTTGCATTTCCTCACTTAGGATAACACCAACAATATCATCAAATACCAAAGTATTTTTATCAGAGACAGAGTTACTTACAGCCATAACCAAGCTATTCTAGCTTTCTGGCAAAGAACATAAAATCAAGAGAGCCCTAACCTCTTCTACAAAGGTAATTTTTACCGAAGACAATTGACTGGTAATTGTATTAAATTCATTTAAGTGCTCCGCTATAAATCATCCCTCACTCATTTTCAAATTAAACAAACACTTCATAAGAAATACCTTATTCGAAGCCGAGGGTTTCTCATACAACTTAGCCAATGTTGCCATCAAATCTACAGCCATTTTTGCTTCTATTATATTGAATGCTACAGATGGTGCAAGGCACAATCAAATGGATCTCAGTGCCTTTCTATCTAAAATGTCCCACTCTTCATCTGACATTGTAGTCGCTTTCGTTGCCTTTCCTTCCAATGGCCGCCACAAATCCTTTTGATACAGGTAATCCTCCATCTGCATTTTCCATAACTAATAATTCTGGCTGTTAAACTTTTCAACCTTGAATTTGGAATCCTCCATTGCTCCCACTCAAATCTAAGAGTCCTACCAATTTACATAATACCTCGCTTTCATACCAATTGTTAGGGTTTCAAGCAGTTCCGAAGCAAATATGAACTAACAATTATATGTAGATTTAAATACAAAAGATAAAAGAATAAAATAGGACACAGATAACATAGATATTTAACGTGGTTCACCTAGATTGGGTTATGTCCACCATACACAGCCATCCAATCTTTCTTATTATCCAGCAAAAATAGTACATCAACATTGGAATGCCTTAAGCATCCCAGTCACTTATAACATGTGTTTTTAGGGCAAAAACAAAGTCGGCCTTTTTAGGGTTTTATTACAATGTCGGTTTTCATCAAAAAAGTACCCAAAAAAAAATACTTGCAAGGATAAATGCTAAGTGTACATTACTTTGCTGATCAGTCGCCACATTTCAACACTATTTTGGTTATTAATGGAAAGTGTGTTTATTACAACATTGGATCATATGGGTCCTGGCCCATAATTTATCAACAAAATGAGACTAAAATATTGTGTATTATCAGTTGGACATGAGTGGAAGAATGTTTGAAATGGTCATGGCTAGAAAACAAATTATATAGTGTGGAGTTAGACTAAATGTGTGGGTGAAACTAATTAATTCCCTAGTTGTCTAAAAAATATATAATGGGCTCTAAGAATTGAGAAGCATATGACACTACCATATATCTTGATATTGGTTAGTGCTGCTCGAGGAGCATTTCTGGCAACCATTAAATATCAATTTGACCATAGACATGTACTATCTATGATAAGAATAAGGGCAATAGGGTGATCACTATTGTGCCTATGAAAAGAAATACTATGTTCGCTTTGAGGTTTGGTGAACGTAACAACAACCTTGTAAATATAGCTTATGAGGATTCAAGTTCGTTATGGCATCTCAAATATGGGCATTTAAATTTTCATAGTTTAAAGTTTCTAACCTCACATGCATTAGTTTCTGGTTTGCCAAAGGTTGAGGAACACAAACAGGTTTGTGAAGAATGTGCTTAAGGAAAGCATGCAAGGGAAAAATTTCCAAAGGGAAATGCATGGAGGGCCCATCACCCACTTCAACTTGTTCATTCAGACATATGTGGTCCTATGCAAACTAAGAGTTTGGGTAAGTCGTCATATTTCATCACTTTTATTGATGATTACTCACGAAATTGTTGGGTATATTTTTGAAGGCCAAAGATGAAGCCTTGGATACATTGAAGAAGTTCAAAGCCCTCGTAGAAAATCAAAAAGGGTGCAAGATCAAATGTTTAAGGACTGATCGTGGAGGGGAATTTTTCTCAAAGTCTTTCTAGAGTTATTGTGATCTTAATGGCATCAAGAGGCAACTCACAACTGCATACACACCTCAACAGAATGGGGTAGATGAAAGAAAGAACCATACTATGGTAGAAATGGTAAGGTGCATGTTACAAACCAAATGGTTGAGCAATACTTATTAGGGAGATGTAGTTGCTACATTAGTGTACATCCTCAACTGTAGCCCCACTAGTGCACTAGAAAACATGACTCCTTATGAAGCTTGGTATGGGAAAAGGCCTAATGTTAATCATTTCAAAGTTTTTGGTTGTTTGGATTATATGCATGTACTTGATTAGCATAGACAAAAGTTAGAGTCATGTAGTTTTATTGGGTATAGTGAGAAAAGAAAAGCTTATAGATTGTATAATCCCATCACTAATAGGCTTATTGTCAGAAGGGATGTAATTTTTTATGAAGGGAAAGTTTATGGTGACATCAAAAAGGCCATGTTGAGAAGACAAAATCTATTTTCAATGATGATATAATTCTTGATATTGATCATGAGCAACCAATTAATATTTATGTATCCAGTGGTTTAACTCCACCAAGCAGCCCTTCATCAATTTCTTTAGTACCAAGTTCAAGTCCAACTTCTTCTCCAAGTTCTACAAGGAAGCTAAGGAGATTGAGTGATATCTATCATAGGAGTGAAAATCAAGTACACAAAGAAAAACCAATAGGTGAGACATTGAATTTTGCTTTATTAGCCAAGGCTGATTTTGAACAATCATGTTGTGAAGATGCGTGTACTAATGAGGCTTGGGTGAAAGCCATGCAAGAAGAGATGGATTCTATTCACAAGAATGACACTTGGGAGTTGACAGAGCTTCTGCATGATAAGAAAAATATTGGCACGAAATGGGTCTACAAGACCAAGTTTAATAGTGAGGGGAATGTTGAAAGATGCAAGGCAAGATTAGTTGCTAAAGGATTCACACAAAAGTATGGAATTGATTATGAAGAGACATTTGCACCAATAGAAATACAAGAGACCATTAGAATTCTAATTTCATTAGCAGTTCATAAGAAGTGGAGCATACATCATATGGATGTGAAAAGTTCCTTCTTGAATGGGTACTTAGAAGAGGAAGTATATGTGGAGAAGCCACAAGGTTTTGAAGTGGAAGGAAAAGAGCATCATGTCTACAAGTTGAAGAAGGCTTTGTATGGCCTCAAGAAAGAACAAAGAGTGTGGTGTGCCAGGATTGATGGATACTTTCGGGAGAATGGCTTCCAGAGAAGTTAGAGTGATCCTACCCTTTACTAAAAACAAGAAGGTACTGATATTCTAATCATAAGTTTGTATGCTGATGATCTATTGTATATGGGTAGTATTTCTAAGATGAAAGATGAATTCAAAGTTGCTATGATGAAATAATTTGAGATGAAAGATCTTGGTCTGATGAAATATTTTCTAGGAATGGAGGTTTATCAAAGTAAGGATGAGATTTTCATTTGTCAAACAAAGTATGCATAGGATATGCTGAAGAAATTTGATATGACTGATTGTAACCCTACCTCCACTCCAAGTGCTCATGGAGTTGTGTTATGTAGAGATAATGGTGCTGATTTAGTTGATGAGATAGTTTACAGAAGTATTGTGGGGAGCTCGATGTTTCTAACCCACACAAGGCCTGATATTACATATTCAGTTTCACTTGTTTCAAGGTATATGACAAATCCATCTGAAATACAGATGAAGGAAGCCAACAGGATTTTGAGGTATGTGAAAGGGACTTTAAATTTTAAAATTCATTAGTACTCTTCTGAAAATTTCAATCTTGTAGGCTTTAGTGATTTAGATTGGGGAGGTAGTATGGATGACCATAAATCCACATCTGGAAATTATTTCTCTTTTGGTTTTGGTTTGATTACATAGAGCTCAAAAAAGAAAATCATTGTTTCCCTCTCATCCACATAAGTAGAGTATGTTGCAATTACCTTAGCAGGTACACAAGCTCTTTGGCTCAGAAATTTTTTGGAAGAAATTGTAGAAAAGCAAATTCAACCTATAGTGATTTATTGTGACAATGTGAGTGCCATCAAGTTAGCAAAGAATCTAGTTCATCATAGTAGAACAAAGCATTTTGATATGAAATATCACTCCATACAAGATTTGGTGTTGAAGAAGGACGTTGAATTGAATCACATCAGCACTCAGGATCAGCTAGCAGATATACTCACTAAGGCGGTTGCCAAAGCTCAATTTTTAGCTCTATGAGATAAGATTGTGAACCCTCTCAGCATCAAGGAAGAGTATGTGGTGAATTGATGTTTCTCGAGCATGCATCTCCATGCATTACCATTTTCTTCGAATCCACCGATCATGCGGCTGCAAGCTTGACTATTTACCCTCCACTATAATGCACCACCACATGATCCAAGATCAACCACCAAACACCACCATGCAACAAGCTAAATTTAGGAGGGTTGAATATAATTTTAGAATAGTTAATATTTTTTTAGTTTAGCATATAAAGAATCCTATATGCATGCAATTTTTTCCAATTAGCTCATTCGGTGATAAAGCTTAGTTTAGATTTTAGATTTTAAACAATGCAAATTAAATGGGACATGCAACTCTAGTTCCACCATAATTTTAATCTTTTTTGTAATGCTGATAATTATGCATGAATCTAGTGAACAACAATCTAAACATAGACACATGATATGCAAGATTTTTTACAGTGTAACTATTGTTTTGTTTAAAGCTGTGAACTTATTAAATAGCCAGTCTCTCTTTTTTTTCTACAAGCAGTAATATAGATTGTATGTTCTCACAGCAGTAATATAGATTGTATGTTCTTTGTGAGAACAGGGCACTCTTTTTCTGAATTGTGATTTTTTTTTGCAATTCGTCTATTATTATAATTGGCTATTTTCTGCTATTTTATTTGTTAAATCAGATGGCTCTAAGGAGACAAGGCAGCTTCAAAATTCAACATTTTGTTCAGATCCTCGTGCATTACATGGTTCCTATTTTAATCACTTTCATCTTAAGTTTGCTTCATATTCTGCTACTTTAGGTCCTTTATTTTATTTTAAAAGAAAAAGAAATATTGGTTTAGATTTTGCACCTCTTGTTGTTTTTATGGTCTTTGTTATGCTAAATCAAGTCTTAGGTTTTCAATTTGTTGATGGTTTTGGTTTTTATGTCTTTACATTCATTGCTTCTACTCTTGACATTGTTGTACTTTCTGTAAGTGGCTCTTCCAACTCTCACTACTATCATTAACTCTCACTACTATCATTAAATGTTATTTATCTATAAACAAGACCTGTAAACTAATAAATCATATGAGAAAACTATCATATAACCAAAGTTTTCAACAATTAAATTTTTTTTTTTCAATTTTCATAATATTTCTTTCTTAAAACTATAATGTAATTTGATCATTTATATACCAATTTTAATCAAAAGACAAATATTATTAAATGTATATAAACTTGTTGAGAACTCTAAATATTGACTGAAAAAACTAGCAAAGGGATCTATTGTTCGCAAAATACAATATTCAATTACTATTACAAATACAAAGCAACAAATACACTTAATGACACTGGAATACTCTTCCTAAGGTAATATAGTTGAACTAAAAACATAAGGATAAGCTTTATCATTCCTTTTTAATAGCATACATCACTCACTATATCTTATGGATGAATTCATTGAAGCATCGTCTCTAAAATAAAATCCAGAGCACGCTAGGGTGATTAACACGAGAACAAAAATTTTGATGTTATAATCTGCACTAGCATTCTGGGAGATCATTGGGAGGACCCTTCAAACTTTCAAGCTCACTGTGACCGTTCTTCACTAGTAAAACCATGCTTAACCCCCATGTTACATGATCATCAAAGTGACAATGTACGAACCAAACACCTGTACAAATCAAACAATCCTTCAGTATTCCATACATATTTCCAAATTTCAATTTTTAGTACTCCTAAATCATATCTAGAATCATGACAGAATTGTTACGTTGTTCATTACCTGGATTGGTAGCTTTGAATCTGACAGCAGTCCATCCATTCACAGGAGTTCCCACAATATTTCATTGTGGATGATCGACTAGGTTGAAAGAGCTTGGATCTGTATCATTATTATAATTTCCAAAACCCTCTCCTACAACATAAAAGTCATAACCATGAATATGCATTAGATGGTTATCTTCCTGGAAGATACTGGTTCCCTGGAACACAATCTGAACTGTGGCATTATATTCAATCACTTTCACCCTCATTTTAGAAACTGGAGCCCACAGGGTTTTGGGTACATCACCAGTATAATTATACACAACTGGTGGATGTGAAGGAAATTTGGTGCTAAAGACTCCATTAACACCGAACTGATAAGCTTGCAGATGTAAGGAAGCAAAGGTGTGCGGAAACGCTTCCTACACTAGTCTTGAGAGGATGGTTATGCAACTTTCAACTTAAATATTACTAAGATATCAAGAAATGCACAATAAAGCATAAACAAAATAGCAATGAACACATAACACAGTGATTACCGTGGGGAAACCCTTCTGGGAGAAAAACCCCACCCTCCAAAACTCGCACCATGTATTATCAAATCAAGCTGATTACAATACATTTGCAATGCAAGTTCTTACAGGAGCGCATCACCACAACTCGAACTCAGAGAGACTCCTTCTAGCATCCAGTCTTGCAAAAAACTCAATTATCAAACTCCTCCCCAAGCCCTCCTTTTATAGTGATTTTACAACCTGGAAACCACTTGTGGTTTTACAAAACCATGGGCTTAACCACCATGCCACATGGTGACCATTTTTGACATTTACATTTCCAAAATGGAAAAACAACTAGGTTAAAATAGTAATACCGTCCATAATTTTGTCCCCTAGCTTAGACCCTCTTAAAAGTCACAAAATGAGTCATTAAGGCTCTAAAAATGGCCCACCTATATTCTACTATGGACAAGACTCATTTTTTTAACAATTCACTAACCATTTTCCAATGCATAAACATGTGGAAAACTACCTCAAACAAATTCTAGAATTTTCCAGAAAAAGACTGCAAGGTTGAGACACATGTTTCTCAACATTCTCCCACTTGTCGAACACCTTGCAAGAGTCAGGGGATCCAAAATATCATGGACTTAATTGCTAGGGGCCGAGAGGCCCATAGACTCTGAACACCATCTGCATTTCTCTGTGCTCACAGGCTTAGTTAATGCATCAGCAACATTCACCAATGTTTCTACCTTTCCCAGCTTCACCTTGCCATCCTCAATCACATTTCTCACAAAATGATATTGTACATCAATGTGCTTGGTCCTGGCATGAAAAGTAGGGTTCTTCACTAGGCAGATTGCACTCTGACTGTCACTGTAAATTGTCACTGCACCCTGTTTGAACTCTATATCTGAACACAATCTCTTTAGCTAGATGGCTTCCTTACAGGCATGAGTAGCTGCCATATATTTAGCCTCAGTAGTGGACAAAGCGACCACAGCCTATCGCTTGCTCATCCAACTGATTGCACCACCGAATAATGTAAACACATATGCACTAGTGGATCTTCTTCTATCAACATCACCGGCCCAGTCTGAATCCACATAGCCTCGAATATCTAAGGAATGCTCATTTCCTATTCCATGAAAACATATCGAGTACTCTGAAGTACCCCTCAAGTATCTGAAAACTCCTTTTACTGCATCCCAATGTGCTCTTCCTAGATTAGACATATAACGAAAAAGAACTCCCACTGCTTGGGCAATGTCTGGTCTTGTACAGACCATAGCATACATCAAACTTCCAATAGTACTCTGATATGGTACTCGACTCATCTCTTCCATCTCCAATGGGGATGTAGGACACTGTGAACTAGAAAGATTTGTTCCCATTGTAATAGGAACACTCAATGGTCTTGAATCCTGCATACTAAATCTTTTCAAAATAGTACCAACATACTTGCTCTGGCCTAGCCAAAGCTTTCTGTTTTGTCTATCTCTTACAATCTCCATTCCCAGAATGTACCTAGCTGCACCAAGATCTTTCATTTCAAACTTTATCGAGAGCTGAGATTTTAACTCTGCAATCAAATCTTTTCCTTTGCCAATAAACAACATGTCATCGACATACAGGGCAATGACCAAGAAATGATCACCATCAGATTTAAAATATATATAGTGATCAGATTTAGATCACACAAATCCCAAACTCAATACATATGTATCAAACTTCTGGTACCACATCCTAGGACTCTGTTTTAAACCATACAAGGATTTCTTCAACTTACAGACCAAATGACTTTTACCTTTCATCGCATAGTGCTCTGGCTATGTCATGTAAAATTTCTTCTCCAAATCTCCATGAAGGAAAGTTGTTTTCACATCCATTTGCTCGATCTCTAGATCATAGGCTACTGCAATAGAAAGTAAAAATCTAATGGATGTCATTTTGGCTACTGGAGAAAAAATCTCACCATAATCTACTCCCTCAACCTGAGAGTAACCTTTGTCAACCAAATGTGCTTTATACTTCTCAATGCTTCCATCTGAACCCATCTTCTTCTTGAACACCCATTTACAACCAACAGGCTTTCGTCCTTCAGGCAATGGTACAAGGTCCCATGTTTCATTCCTCTTAAGAGCTGCCATTTCTTCATCCATGGCTATTTTCTAGGACTCTGAATCATTCATACCAAGAGCCTCTTCTACAAATCTCAGTTCATCAATGTTAGCATTCAATGCAAATATGCATCTCCAATCATCAGGAGAATACCCATACCTTTCAGGTGGTTTCCTTTGTCTAGTAGACCTTCAAGCAAGATCTGGTTCAACTTCAGCTTCAGGTACCTCTTCTTCCTCTGATGATTCAGAACTCATAGAGCTCTCCTCGACTTCTTGTCTTTCTAAGGGCCTTGATTCAACTTTCTCCAGTGTAGTAGGTAGTTGAATCGCATCTTTCTTTTGTCCTGTTTGTTTTGGCTGCACTATAATAGAAGAAAGCTTAGTTTCTCTAAAAATAACACTTCTTGAATAAAATACATTTTGTTCAATAGGATTCCAAAGCTTGTATCCTTTTACACCATAACTATATCCGATGAAAATACATTTAACAGCTTTGTTGTCGAATTTTGTCTGCTTCTCCTTTGGCACATGAGCATATGCTTCGCAACCGAACACTCTTAGATGTCTAAGTGAAGGCTTGTGGCCCGACCACGCTTCCATTGGCATCTTATCAACAAGAGCTGATGTAGGAGACCTATTTATCAGGTAGCAGGCAGTGGCTACAGCTTCAGGCCAAAACTTTTGTTCTAGTCCAGCTCCACTCAGCATACTCCTAGCCTTCTCCATCAAGGTCTTGTTCATTCTTTATGCAACTCCATTCTGTTGTGGAGAATACAGAGTTGTCTTCTCTCTTTTAATACCACAATCTTTACAAAATGTGTCAAAATCATTGGAGCAAAATTTACCACCATTATCAGTTCTCAAACATTTTATTTTCTTTCCAGTCTGCAACTCAACCATTGCTTTAAATACTTTGAAATGACTGAAAACTTCAGTTTTACTCCTAAGAAAATAAACCCATGTTCTTGTACTGAAATCATCAATGAAAGAAACATAATAAAATGATCTACCAATAGAAGGAACATCAACTGGACCAAATACATCTGATGGATTAGATCCAAAATACATGAAGATTTATGAGAACTCGAGTAAAACTGAATGCGGTTTTGTTTACCATAGATACAATGCTCAAAAAAATCAAATTCACGATTGCAATCATTCAACCCATCAACAAGGTTCTTATTTTTCAAGGTCCATAGACCCTTCTCACCTATGTGGCCAAGTCTCTGGTGCCATAACATGGTCTTCTCTGCAGGCAACTTTGATTCAGTAGACAGAGCACCCTTGGGTACCCAAAAACCATGACCATCTGTTGAAAGAGAAACCCTCTCCTTTTCCAACTGAGTAGTCTTTTTCACAATCTTATCAGAAGTACTATTGCACTCAACTGTGCCTACATCAAGCTAGTATAGTGTACCCAATCTGCTTCCTCTTGCTATCACCATAGCACCTCTTACCATTTTCACACCTGCTTCAGAAAACTATGCATGCACACCCGCATCTATTAGCTTGCTAACAGATAACAAATTCCTTGCTAGTCCCGGGATATGCAAGACACCATCAAATCTTCTAATTCTACCATCAGAAAATTTCACACGAATACTTCCATGACCAACAATATCATGTACTGAGTTATCACCCAAATACACCTTACCACCATCAAAATTTTCATACTTACTAAACCAGTTTCTATTAGGAGTCATGCGGAAAGATGCACCTGAGTCTATTAACCATGCATTGTCACCTGCACGAGTGGCCAAGGCCGCGATGAAAGCATCTCCATCTTCCTTCTCAGACTCAGAATCAGAATCTTGCTTCTTCTTCTTCTTTTTCTTCTCCTCTTTGCAGTCCTTTCGGAAGTGTCCGGGTTTGCCACAGTTCGAGCAGATTGCCTTGGACTTCGCAAGAGATTTTGATCTCCCCTTATTCTTGGACTTAGAACGGCCATGCTGCTTTTCATTCTTGCCTCTTTCTTTTGGTCTTCCTCGAACACTCAAAGCCTCTTTGGCATTCAGAGAGACCTTCCTTCTCATCTCCTCATAAAGTAGAGAACCAACAACATCCTCCATCTTCAAGACGACTACAGTGCTCCCTATGGCCATCACAAGGCTGTCCCATGAGTCTGGCAATGAACATAGCAGGATTTGGCACCTTTCTTCTTCATCCATTAGCACCCCAATAGAGGTCAACTGAGTTACCAACATATTAAAGCTTTCCAGATGCTCAAAAATTCATCCACCTTCTTCCATTCTCAAAGAATACAATTTCTTCCTTAAGAAGATCTTGTTCACAAGTGATTTCGCTTGGTAGATCTCACTTAGCTTCTTCCAAAACTTCTTTGCAGTAGATTCTTCATGGACATTTATCAGAATAGAGTCTGCTAGACACAATCTGATGAGACCTTTAGCTTTTCTATCAGTCACATCATATTGTGTGGCTAAAGTCTGATCTACGGGCCTATGCTTATTCTCATCAATCGCATCCCATAGATCTTGATCAATCAACAAATCTTCCATCTTCAGCTTCCATATCTCAAAGTTTGTGCCAGAAAACTTATCTACATCAATCCTCCCTGATATACTTGCCATCTTTACGATCCTGTAATATAGAAATGAAAAACTCTGCACAAGCTCCCACTCAAACCTTGATTAGCTCAAAAAATCCTATACCCATTAAATAGAACCAAAATTGGCCAGGCTCTGATACCACTTGTAAGGAAGCAAAGGTGTGCGGAAACGCTTCCTACGCTAATCTTGAGAGGACGGTTATGCAACTTTCAACTTAAATATTACTAAGATATCAAGAAATGCACAATAAAGCATAAACAAAATAGCAATGAACACATAACACAGTGATTACCATGGGGAAACCCTTCTGGGAGAAAAACCCCACCCTCCAAAACTCGCACAATGTATTATCAAATCAAGCTGATTACAATACACTTGCAATGCAAGTTCTTACAGGAGCACATCACCACAACTCGAACTCAAAGAGACTCCTTCTAGCATCCAGTCTTTCAAAAAACTCAATTATCAAACTCCTCCCCAAGCCCTCCTTTTATAGTGATTTTACAACCTAGAAACCACTTGTGGTTTTACAAAACCATGGGCTTAACCACCATGCCACATGGTGCCCATTTTTGACATTTACATTTCCAAAATGGAAAAACAACCAGGTTAAAATAGTAATCCCATCCATAATTTTGTCCCCTAGCTTAAACCCTCTTAAAAGTCACAAAATGAGTCACTAAGGCTCTAAAAATGGCCCACCTATATTCTACTATGGACAAGACTCATTTTTTTAACAACTCACTAACCATTTTCCAATGCATAAACATGTGGAAAACTACCTCAAACAAATTTTGGAATTTTCCAGAAAAAGACTGCAAGGTTGAGACACATGTTTCTCAACAGCAGAATGGCAACTTCTAGCAGCACAAAAGATACATTGTTCATACTGGATGTGACTCTGGTATTGTTAGGGCCACTACAGGTACCACCGGTTTCACAAGGATGTAAACCAATTCCTACGGTTATGATACTACTGTCGCTTATGCTTTGGGGAATGCCCACCGGATGCTCCTCTGAAGCCAGGCTTTGTAAGGATTGGGTAAATGTGGTCACAATTTCAGTGTCATTTGTTGAAGTTAATCACCAACTACCAAAACTAATGCTGCCGTATTTCCTTTCTTCCTCTCGTGGTATTATGTCTTGTCATCTGTAGTCTTCTGATCAAACAAAGGACAAATGCCAACTTGTTTTGGATGGCAAAATCTTCCTCTTAGATCTTTCCACGGTGATCTAGAAACTTCAATTTTAATATGTTTTTTTTTTGTTTATTGTGTGACATATGATTAGAAAGAAAATATATGTAGTTTTGAAATATATATGTAAAAAGTGTGTGCCTAGAAAAAGAGCTGCAGAAGCAGTCAATGAAAGAGAAGAACAGGGGTTTTGTATAGCAGCAAAAAAACATTTTGTATAGCAGCAGAAGAACAGGGGAGTCATGATATTTGAATTTTTCTGAGTCTACAAAATGAGGAGACCTCAATAATATGAGACATTTTGTAATCAGTTCTGTGATAGAATGAAAAGAATGGATTGTTGATTTAAAATCTGTTTTCTTTTATCTGCCCTATTTTTTTTGTTCTGTTTTTTGCTCCCCTGTTTCTTTCCAGCAGTGGTATTAGAGCTGAAGGTTAAAGGTTATTGGGTGAAGTGATTGAGGAATTTTTTCAAAGAGATAGAAGGGTTTTTCACAGTCTATAATAGTAGCTCCAAGCACAAGTTTGACAAATCCACAGCTCCCACAGTTTAATGGGAAAAATTATGATTATTGGGCAATCACAATGAAGACATTATTTTGTGCACAAGATTTATGGGAGTTTGTTGAAAATGGCTACCAAGAACTAGTAGATGCAACAACATATAATGCATTAACTCAAGTAGAGAAAGACTTATTGAAGGAAAATAAAAAGAAAGACTCAAAAGCCCTCTTCCTCATCTTTCAAGGAGTGAATGAAAGCATTTTTCCAAGGATTCAAACAGCAACAAAGTCCAAGCAAGCATGGGACATTCTTCAAACAACCTATCAAGGAATGGAAAAGGTAAAAATAGCTAAGTTGCAAATGTTAAGAAGGGATTTTGAGACCATCTACATGAAAGAATCATATACAATAGAATCATTTTTCACTCAAATCATTGGATTGGTAAACCAAATCAGAACTCATGGTGAAAACCTTGAAGAAAGAAGAGTGGTTGAAAAGGTTTTGAGAAGTTTGCCTACAAGATTTGAATCTATTATGGTGGCCATAGAAGAGACAAAGAATCTCTCACAATTTTCAGTGGATGAGCTTCATGCTTCACTCATTTCTCATGAGCATAGACTAAGCAGGTCAACAAATTCAAATTTGGAGCATGCATTCAGGACACAAGTTTCAATCAGCCATGGTAGAGGCAGGGGAAGAACAAATTTCAGAGGTAGAAGAAGAAATTCATATAGAGGTGGAAGAGGCAGCCCATCAAACTCAAGTGGAAGAGGTAGCAGCCCATCAAGCTCAAGTGGAAGAGGCAACTATCAAACATCAACTCAAAATCAACCCCAAAGCCAAAGGTATGACAAATCCTCAGTCCAATGTCATTATTGCAAGAAATTTGGGCATTACATAAATGAATGTAGAAAGAAGCAATATGATTCTAGACAACAAAGTGCAAATTTTACCAAGGAAAATCAAACTCAGGACAACATGTTCATCGCTTGTAATGTTGCACAAGAAAGTGAGAAAGATATATGGTTTTTAGACTCGGGTTGTAGCAATCATATGACTGGAAATTTGGAAATGTTTTCTAGTTTGGATGAGAGTGTAAAATCAGATGTAACATTGGGAAATGACAACAAAGTTTCAGTTATGGGTAAAGGTAGTGTCAACGTTCTAACCAAAATGGGGGAGAAAAAGTATATTTCAGATGTCTATTTTGTTCCTGGACTGAAACATAACTTAATGAGTATAGGGCAGCTCATTCAAAAAGGGTATAGAGTCTATTTCAAGAACAAAGAATGCACAATTTTAGACAAATTTCCAAGCAATCAACTCATAGCAAAAGTCCAAATGACAAGCAATAGAATGTTTCCCCTAAGGATAAAACCAGATTTGAAAGTAGAGTTTTCTCAAGAACATAACACAATGAATCCATGAGTGCATGAAGGAAAAGTTGCAACAGTCCCCCAAGTAGTTTATCAAGCTGAAATTAAAGATGAAAATTGGTTATGGCACCTAGGATTTGGGCATCTAAACTTTGGAAACTTAAACTTATTGCATAAGAATAAAATGGTGATGGGGTTGCCACTAATAGAAAAACCGGATAGAATATGTGAAGGATGTATTTTGGGTAAACAACATAGAGAATCATTTCCAGCCGGAAAGTCAATTCATGCAAACAAACCATTAGAGATTATTCATTCAGATTTGTGTGGACCAATGCAAACACCTTCCATTGGTGGGAGCTACTACTTCTTGACATTCATTGATGACTTCACAAGAAAAATTTGGGTCTACTTTCTAAAACATAAGCATGAGGTGTTTCATTATTTCTGTCAATTCAAGGTTCTTGTTGAGAAACAAAGTGGGCACTACATCAAAGCATTGAGAACAAATAGAGGAGGTGAATATATCTCAAATGACTTCATAAGATTTTGCAAAGACCATGAAATCCACAAACAATTTACTGCAAGGTATACCCCACAACAAAATGGTGTCGCTAAAAGAAAAAATAGAACAATAATGGAAATGGCAAGAAGCATGTTGAAGGCAAAGCATTTGTCAAATGAGTATTGGGTTGAAGCAGGAGCATGTGCAGCATATATAATTAATAGATCTCCTCCTAAAAGTGTTATCAATATGATTCCGGAAGAAGCATGGAGTGGAAGAAAACATAATGTTTCTCATATGAGAGTATTTGGATGTGTGACATACACACATGTGCTAGATGAGTTGAGAAGAAAGTTGGACAACAAAGGAGAAAAATGTATATTTGTGGGATATAGTGATGAGTCAAAGGCATACAAGTTATACAATCCAATCAGCAAAAAGGTTATAATCAGCAGAGATGTGCAGTTCATAGAAGATGAAGCATGGGATGGAACTTTGGACAAAACAATCAATATTGCAGCCAACATACCACAAGAAGAAAATGAAGATTTTATATCAGCAAGTATTGCTTCAAATGCGACTCCTCCTATAGCTGTTCAAGGTCAACAAAGTGGACAACAAATGACACCATCAAGTGTAAGGACAGCCCCACACACTAAAGCAAATACTCCATCAAATGTGCAAGTAACACCATCTTCAATTGGCAGTCTTGGTGCTGGACCATCAAGCCCACATTCAACAAATGCAAGTGACATGTCCAATCCTACATTAGCAAGCTTGAGGAGACAAAAAATCAAAAGTTTAAGGGAGATTTATGAACAAAATGAAGGTGAAAATAATGCAGGTCAGACTTCTCTTTTTGCTTTATACTCGCATGTAGATGATCCAATTCATTTTGAAGAAGCTATTAAGGAAGAAAAATGGGTGCAAGCAATGGATGAAGAAATTGATGCAATTGAAAAGAATGAAACATGGGAGTTAGTTAGTTTTCCACAAGGAAAAAAGGTGATAGGAGTGAAGTGGGTTTACAAAACAAAATTGAATGCAAATGGAGATGTACAAAAACACAAGGCAAGGTTGGTGGCAAAAGGTTATTCACAACAACCTGGGGTAGACTACAATGAGACATTTGCACCGGTTGCCCGCTTAGACACCGTGAGAACAATACTAGCCATAGAAGCTCGAAACAAGTGGGCAGTATATCAAGTGGATGTGAAATCAACTTTCTTAAATAGTATTTTAGAAGAAGAAGTCTATGTGGACCAGCCACCAGGATATGAGATTTTGGGTCATGAAAACAAGGTTTACAAGCTCAAAAAGGCACTTTATGGACTCAAACAAGCCCCAAGAGCATTGTATAGCAGAATTGATAGTTATCTTTTACAAAATGGATTCAATAGGTGCAGTAGTGAGCCTACATTGTATACCAAGATGAATGAGCAAGGTGAGATCATAATTGTTTGTTTATATGTTGATGACTTGATATTCATTGGTGATCTTTCAACTGGCATGTTCAAATCAGCTATGAAGAAAGAATTTGAGATGACTGATTTGGGTTTAATGAGATATTTTCTTGGCATTGAAGTAAGTCAAAATGATAAAGGTATTTTCATTTCACAATCTAAGTATGCAAATGATATTTTGAAGAGGTTTAATATGATGAATTGCAAATCAGCACCAACACCAATAGTGACAGGTTTGAAGTTGAGTAAAAATGACAAAGGAGCTAATGTAAATCCAACTTTGTATAAAAAACTTGTTGGTAGTCTCATGTATCTAACAGCCACAAGGCCAGATATAATGTTTGGAGTTAGTCTCATTTCAAGGTTCATGGAGTCTCCAAAAGTTACACATTGGAATGCTGGAAAAAGAATTTTGAAATATGTTAGTGGAACAAAGAATTATGGAATATTTTACTCAAGGTCAAATGATTTCAAGCTTATAGGATACACGGATAGTGATTGTGCTGGCAGCATAGATGATAGGAAGAGCACTTCTGGTTATGCTTTTCATTTTGGATCAGGCGTAGTATCATGGGCTTCAAAGAAACAACCAATTGTTACTCTTTCATCAGCTGAAGCAGAGTATGTAGCAGCTACAGGGGCAGCGTGTCAAGCCGTTTGGATGAGAAGAATGTTGAAAGAATTGAGGTATGAACAAGAAAGTGCAAGAAAGAATTGAGGTATGAACAAGAAAGTGTCAAGCCGTTTGGATAGGTATGAACTCAGCTATAGCATTGTCAAAAAATCCAATATTTCACAAAAGGAGCAAGCATATAGACACAAGGTATCACTTCATCAGGGAGCTGATCAACAATGGAGAAATAATTTTGGAACATTGTAAGTCAGAAGACCAACTTGCTGATATCTTCACCAAATCATTGGGAAAAGAAAGTTTTGTGCATCAACGAAACAACTTGGGTATTGTAGATGGCAGTTGTGATTAAGGAGGAGTGTTGGAGTTAATCACCAACTACCAAAACTAATGCTGCCGTATTTCCTTTCTTCCTCTCGTGGTATTCTGTCTTGTCATCTGCAGTCTTCTGATCAAACAAAGGACAAATGCCAACTTGTTTTTGATGGCAAAATCTTCCTCTTAGATCTTTCCACGGTGATCTAGAAACTTCAATTTTAATATGTTTTTTTTTTGTTTATTGTGTGACATATGATTAGAAAGAAAATATATGTAGTTTTGAAATATATATGTAAAAAGTGTGTGCCCAAAAAAAGAGCTGCAGAACCAGTCAATGAAAGAGAAGAACAGGGGTTTTGCATAGCAGCAAAAGAACATTTTGTATAGCAGCAGAAGAATAGGGGAGTCATGATATTTGAATTTTTCTGAGTCTACAAAATGAGCAGACCTCAATAATATGAGGCATTTTGTAATCAGTTCTGTGATAGAATGAAAAGAATGGATTGTTGATTTAAAATCTGTTTTCTTTTATCTGCCCTGTTTTTTTTGTTCTGTTTTTTGCTCCCCTGTTTCTTTCCAGCATCATTGTATATTGGAAGCTCTGGAATGATTGGAGTGGCAGTTGCATTAGAACCCACGTAGCTCATAATGGCGGTTGTTGTGGTGTTATCAATATTTGCTTCAGCTTGAGTAGTGTATACTTTGGCCCCAATATAGTATTTGGCTGTCACTTGATTGGCTGTGAGAAGAACGTCTGTAGTCTGACCAGATGTTAACATGAGAATGTCAGTTGTGTATGGCTTTGTGTAGGAGGCATCCACGGATACCACTGTAAGATTGTGTGATGCAACCTTGAAAAAGAGGTGATTATTGACTGCAGCATTGACAATACGAAGAAGATAGGTTTTTCCCTGTTGTACAGAGAACTTTGTTGTTCCTGCACATATAAAATTTCACTGCTGAATATGTTTTCAGTGTTGATTTTGTTTTGTTAGAAATGAAATTGGGTGTGCCTTAGTTGTATTCACAGTGGTCGTTTCTGGATTAAAATGTGTAGAATTAATTACTAATGGGTTACCCATCGACTCAAAATCGAATAATTTTACCGAATCGAATCTAAATCTAAAGCCTTTTTCAAGAAAAGAGAAAATTGATACCTGATGTTGAGCAGGAATAGAGGTCTCCTGGCTGTCCATTTATGGTGAAAGCATCTGAGATATTCGGCGCACCTCCAGTCAGATTTGCTTCAGCTTCCACTTCGATGGGATCACTGTTCCACCACTCCCCTGTTCAATATTATTATTTAGGTCAAGTAATTAGAGTCGCAGGGACAATCCAGTGTGAACGCACAAGGGAAAAGTCTAAAAGATGGAAAACTATGAATCACAAACACATTCTCTATTCAAAATCACTAACACTTCACAGATACAGCATAAGTTTTAAGATCCCAGTATATAATTCTTATTTCAATTTAGAATTTATAGTTGACATGATATATGAAAGGATTCCACTTGACACAATATCAAACGTAATCTTGTAAGAATAAAAAATGAAAACTTTCTTAAAGCAGTAATACACTGTAACTACAACACTCGGAAATGAAATACGTATGATTCGCTATAACTTTAACCTACATTAATTTTTCCATGACCTATGGAACTGATAATATTATATTATTAAATATTGTAAAGGAATAAAGTAAGTTTTGGGAATGATGGAGATGAATAATGCATATATTTAAATTGTTTTGGTATAGAAAAAATAGAAAGAGTGGGTGCTCTCATTATTTAGAATTTTGTAATAAATTGTTGTTATCATTGAATTGAATTTAAGAATTGGGTCAATTTGATGAGTACAGATTTATTTTTTAATTCATAGATCTAATTTTGTTAATTGCGAACTGTCACTCTCTAGTTTATTGAAATCTCTACTTTTTACAAGTTATCAAGGATTGACAATATTTAAAAATTCCATAAAGAAGTCAGATGTACATGCTGACATGTTTCCATAAATAAATGATAGCTACATTATGGCTAGATTATCCTTTAAAACTATTTTTTCAAAAAGATAGCTATAAAGAAATATCCAAACGCTAGTTAAAGCTTTGCTTCGTTGTTGTGCTTCCAATGTGTACTGCTAATTCTTCTCTGTAACTGATCTGACAGCTTCATGAATCTTAATACTGAAGATTGATCAAGAGAGTCGGTTAAGTAAATTTGATCAATAAATATCATATCCTGATTTATTTATTTTTTGTGGGGTTTACTTTCCTGCAAAGGCTGTTTGCTTTAGAGAATAGTCCAAATTGTAATTCTAGTCTAGAGCCAAATGAGCAGAATACGGAATGTAGGAGAGAAAAAAAGTTGTCTGATGATTTTCTATAACTAGTTTTACAGCTTCATGGGTCTTAGTATTAAGAAAGATTAAGAGAGTCATCTAAGAAAACTATAAGAGATCTAGTTGTGCACGTTTATACTTTCCCTTACCGAGTACTAGAGGATTCTCGGCATGTGGGTGGGTAAACGGGTATGAGCTACCCTTCTTTGGAAGGATGACCATTGCTCCATGAACTGTTGCACGGAGCCATGACACATGGGCATGCCACCACAACGTTCCTTCCTGATCAATAATGGTGAATGTGTACGTAAATTTCCCCCCTTGTTGGATAGGGCATTGTGTAATGTACCCAGGTCCATCAGACCATGCTGTACGAATCTGTCTGATTCCATGCCTGAAAAATCAAATTATTGTTAATGGATCTTGAATCATCAATGGAATTGACTGTCTACAATCACATTCCTAAAATAAAAGAGTTATATTTACCAGTGGATTGTAGCATTGTGCTGAGCTCTATTAATAACTGTAATATTAAGTGTGTCGCCATTTCGAGCATACAGAGTTGGACCGGGAAGCTGTCCATTCACTGTGACTATGGTATAATTCTCACACAGCCGAGTAATATTTGTCGGTCGAATCTGTGCAAATCAATCAAAAGAAATTTGTTTACTGTGTTAGAACTCTTATATATAAATATGGCTTGGATTGTGTTACTGCATCCAGCTCTGAAACCATGTTCTCCCTTCATGTCTTATCTTACAGACATTTAAACTTGTACAAATCACATGGGTGAAGGACATAAGGCAATAATTTAGACTATTTTAAGTGTGATGGCGATTACATCACCACTTATATGTGGACCAGAGACATTAGGTAAGGATCATTATACTATTTTTTAATCCACGTGAAATCAGCAGCCATTTGTATTTTTTCAATTGTCGGCAACAGAATTTATAAGTGTTTTCTTCCGGAGATTCAATCCTGAACTCAACTGCTCATGTTTATCCACCAATAGCAAATGGGGGTAGTGCTTTCTTAGCTGTGGATTAACTGCTCAAATGGTGATAGTGCTTTTCTAGCTGGGTAGTTGATTCACAATATTTAAAAATTACTGGATTCACAAAGTTGTCTCTTGCTTAAAATTTAATGTTTGACAAACATTATTTGCATTTTATTCAGATATAATTACCTCACATATTTTTAATTCCATGAAGTTTGAAATGCAGATACTCTCTTTGACATTTTCCTACAAGGGAGGAAGAAATTAAAGCCAATATCTTGTTTGAAAAGCATGTTAATAGTTTATTATAAAGTTTTATTCTTTTGAAAGTGAATGTGAAAGTAAAAGACCAATAAATAATACGAAAAATCAAACACTCAACAGCCTTGCGGTGGGTTAGCAAAATAAATTTAATTGAAACGCACGAATTCGGTGCAGTGAGGAATCATTCAAAATGTTTTTCACTTCTTTGTAGAAGTTTTGAATATAATTGGCCATATGCATTGTAATGTGGAACCTAATGGTTGACATAATAGAATTTAAAGAAAGTTACATTTCAAATCTAGTTCAATAATTTTCTTTGGGCAGCCCAACCATGTTAAATTTTGTTTAATAGATTGTAAATTATTTTAGGCTTTATATTTTTAATTTGCATGTATTTTATGTATTATAAGAAGAAATATAAATATCTTGGATTTTATTATAATTAGTATTTGCATAGTATAGAGTTTGAAATCCATAAACTATTCATCAAATCTTTTTAGAATTACAATAGATAATTATAGACAAAGTGAATGGTAGAATAAGTTAAGAAAGAATATGTTTCACGGAGAATTTTATCTGAGAGTAGTTGGAAATGGAAGTAGAAGAAATCCAACAAATTTTTTTGTGTATGTGCAATTTTTACTCTAAAGATATTGATGATGAAACTAGAAACATGACAACTACCAACATTTGAATTAGTAAATTGAAAGGGTGGGAAGAGGAATTGAAAGGGTTCTATGAAAAGATAGACCAATAGGTTGATAGAAGGGACATGATGAGGCAATTGAGGTTCTGCAGGACAACTAGGTGGCCCTCAAAAGGAAGATGGAAGATATGATAGCATAGAATAACGAAATATCAAAGAACTTTGTGGTTCTCCAGGCCATTCAGGACGAAATTAATAGAAGGAAGACTAAAAAGAAACACCACTTGGATTCATCCCCTACTACTGAAATGGAGCGGCCAATGTCAAGCGCCAAAGCTACACCAGTTTCCCTTGTTATTTCTTTAGGTAAAGGTTAAAACAAGAGGTTCTTCTTTGACAAAGTGAAAGCAATTAGTCAAGATTGGGAAATTGAGTAAAGGCCGCCACTACGTTGGCCATTGGTTTGTGCCTTCGATGAGGGTGTCATTGTTTTTTTTTTGTTCTTTTGTCTAGTCTAGACTTCTAGTTTTGTGGTGCTTGGTTCTGGGTGTGAGCTAGGGTTTGTTCTTTCTCTCAGTTGGCTTCCTAGTTTGGGGCTCTCACTCCTCATGAGACCCCTAGTTTCTTCACTTTAGTGGTCATGTAATGGTTTGGGTCTCTCCCTGTTTAACCTAATAAGAATATTTGAATTATTAAAAGGTATACATTTATAAAAAGCATTAGTCAGGCTATCGTTCAAGGGATTCATGATATTTAGTGAGATGCAATGAAGTTCTTAAATAATGCTAAACAAAAGTCACAAAGAAGTGCTTATCATGCTTATTAATTATCATACATACTTATAAGCCTTCACTCACTATAGAAATTGATTGTATTATTTGGTCCACATCAAACAAGAAAGACATTAATTGGAAATTATGTAGAGACAGTTCATCCATTGACAACATGGGGCATGATGACTCAAGGAACTTTTTGAAGTAAATTTTGATGAAATCAATACCGTAATTAGGCAACACAAAGAAGGAAAATTTTAAAAGGAATATAAATGTCAAAAGTCCATTATTATTATTAGGGAAGAGTTCTATATACATTACCAAGTCATATTTTCTCCGACATCTAAAGTCTATAAAATTTTATTCACCATTTGGTTCCATCCTTTGAAGCACTATATTTTGAGCCTTCAAGATTAATTTTACTTGTAGAAATTTCCATAGTCGGTGAGGCATGGGTACTGTAAAGAATGGGTACAATGTGAAATGTAACTTTTGAAATGTAAAATTTTATGGGAGGGGTACATGAAAGCTATGAATTTTTTATGATTTTTGTGGCATATTATATGTAAGTGTTATTAATAATTGAGATGATGTTCAATAATTAGGTATTGGGTAGTATGGATGATCTTCTCAAAATTTACAATATTTTTTTGATCCCTCTACCCAAAGAATTTGAAAAATAGAATGAAGAAATTCCAAAACTCCCTATAATATTATTGGATGACGAGGATGAATATGAGGATAATAAAGAGGTGGTAATAAGGAGTCTGAATTTCTTACTGAATTGGACAAACACAATGGAGAACATATCCCCTAACTAGATTTCAACCTACATTCGCTAGGAAGGCCTGGAGCACCAGATTCATGAAGATGAGGTGGATAGAGAGAGCTTTGTAGACTAGTCCAAGATGGACCTTGAAGATGAAGGTTAGATGAATGAGAGAATTTTTGGTTTCTCTTTCACTAAGTAATATATTAACATATGATCAAATATGTTAGAACCGTATATTTCCTAGTATAGTAGGTATTATCTAACAACAAAGAAAAGGGTTTTTTGTTTTATTAAATGTATAAACTTATAATCATAAAGTTGTTAAAGCCTTTAGATAAGAATAAGTATGCTTGATAATTGGTATAAAAACTCTATTTCCCTTTCAGTTTTATACTTACTGTAATTTGAATATTTCCTATCATGAATGGGGAATGGCACTTACCAGTAGTTTATCTATAAAAATAATAATAATAATTGACATAATAAGAGAATTTACTACATTATTAGGCCCTTATTATTTGTTTCAATTTATATATATAAATATTTTAATATATGGGATACAAAGGATTAATTTAAAAGTATGTCAAATATCTAAATCCAAAATATTCTATTTATAGGTAGAAGTGAGTGCGAAGGTTTCATATATGAAATTTGGGATATTGTCACAGGCAGGGAAAGAAATACTTGAAGATATGTTGTAGAAAGATTAAGAATTATAGAGTTGTGATAATTATGAAGTTATTTTGCTAATGAGTTAAAGGGAATGTTAAGTGTTTTTAGGTTTACAAATATATTATAGCTACTCAAAAGCTAGTGCAAGAAATTATTTCATAAATGAAGCAAAATAAAAAGACTATAATTGAATTAGTTCCCACAAGAGTAACACAAGTGCATATGAAAATAAAATAGAATTATGAGATCTCATAATAGAATAAATGAATAAAAAGATGTAGGAGTAGATATACATAGGAGAGAAGGGAAGGAAGACTAACCAATGATAAAAGTATCTCCAACTACAAAACATGGGTAGCAATTAAACTCATTAAAGCATGTCATCTAGCCTTATTATTTCAATTGTTATAAATTAGAAAGATAAATTAAATATGTGAGAAAATAAATAATATCAAATTAAAGAAAGAAAAAACCCTATACTTACACCCCTTTTATGCACAAATTAGGTGGGTGAAAAGATAGGTCTCTAAAAATGAGGCTTGCTGATTTACCCATGTAAAAATAAATCCCCTTAAAGAAAGCAACCGCCAAAAGAAGAGAGATAGAATCCCACCAAAATAGAGAGGTAAAATAACCCCTATATTAGAATGAGAAATGAAAGAATAAGTAGCCCCCACAAAAGGAGTAGACTCCCATAGCCCTTAAAATGCTCATAAATAGATAAAATTATTTTTTGTGATGGGTTTGGTAAACATAACAATAATATAATCATAATATTCACAATATTAAAGATTAATGACCTATCTATAAATAAGCTAATGAATGTACTATATGTGAACCTTTATATACATGGTCCATTAACAATAAACTAGATTTTATAAAATCTATATGGAACTTTGGTTGCAACAAAATATGAATCGTTGTCATATGAGATAGATACCAAAATTTTGTTAGAATTTTTGGAAGCTAAATGGCTTTAATGGTGGCATTAGTAACCCCTAATAATCAAGAATAATAGAAAATAGAATAATAAAAAGCCACTTCTTGCATGATAAATAAAGAGAACCTAAAGAAATTCAAATAATAACTTGATATTCTAAGAATCACTTGCCAAATTTAAACCTATACACCCCACCAAGTCAATACCAATTCTTGTTGTGTAATCAATTAAACTATGAGTACCCTAAATATAGTTATTCTCATTACAACAAAGGATGAGTAATAACTTATTATGAGAAATTTATCAACAACATATAAAATAAAAAATAAGATAGAGTCATCTTTCAGTATAATTAAATGCTTTTAGATGCAAATTGCAATGAGAAAACTTGACTGCAAGAAGGAATGAATCCATCCAAGGATAGTAAACCTAAGTGGTTTTTTTTCTATAGATAAATATTTTGAGTCTATAAAATATGGAAAAACCTATAGAAAAACATATGGCTTATACACCCTTTTAGAATCCCAAAAAGGTTCCTAGTTAGGCTTGAGCGGATTCAAAGGAATTTTCTATGGTCAAGAACATAAGTAAGAAGAGGCTAAATCTAGTCTCGTGGGACCAATTTTGTTTACTTAAGAATATGGGAGGTATGAATATTCAAAAGATGAAGGAGTTTAATTTATCTCTTCTAATGAAACAACTTTGGAGGAGTTAGAAAGAAGATAATGATTGGACCAGAGTCATACATGGTAAATATTTAAATGGGTACCCGCATACTTGAGATATGTTAGTTGATGAGAGACCTATGACCACTTTCTCTATCCTTTGGAAGTTCATCTCAGGTACCAAGTGTTTTCTCTCTCAAGGTCTTCATTGGTCTTTGGGAAATGGAAGGAAATTTTTTTGGGGGGATGATTGGTAGTATGGTGATGCTCTTCTAGCAGATGATCCTATGATCAGTCATTTTTGAGAGGCTTATACCAGACAATTTAGCAGATGGGTGGTGGATTACATTCACAACCATAAGTGGGTAGACCTGATTGTGGTGGATTCTTCTGTATGGATTCTTTAAGATTGGCCGAGGTTTGTGCATATTCCTCTATCTAGGCTAGAGGATCACTTAACCTGGTCTCAGTCTTCAAATGGTAGTTTATTTGTTTCTTCAGTGTTTAGGTTGCAAACCAGAGCTCTTTTATCCAAACCTTTATGGGGGCCAGTTTGGAATCACAAGATCATTCCAAAAATCAACATCTTCTTTTGGCTGCTAATTCAAAAGTCCAGACCATTGATAATCTTTGTAAAAGAGGTATGGCTATTCCTAACCATTATTATCTGTGCTTGAATGATGTAGAGGATGCTTTTCATATCTTGTTTAGTTGTGCCTTTTCTCGGGAGGTTTGGGCCTTCTTTTGGAATTTGTGGTCTTTAGATTCAATTTTCCCCAGTTATTTTATGGAGTGTCGGACTCAATGAGATTCTCCCTCTGCTAACAAATCTCTTTCCTGCATTTGGAACCTCATGATGCATCATATTATGTGGGGCCTTTAGAAAGAAGAGAATAATTGAATCTTCAGGGATAAAGCCTGTTGTGCTACTGTTGTTTCTAATAAAATTCATCTAGCCATCAAAGAAAACTTTGAGGTTATCTGTGATTATGTTAAAGCTGATGGTTCCTTCTCTCCCTCGAAGGTTGATCTAGAAATTGCTTATAGATGGAAACTTAATTGGGTTATCTCCAATACATTTGTTAATTTGAAAATCCCCAAAGAGGGTATTAAGTGGTGTCATCCTCCCCTTGGGATGGGTTAAAATCAATACGAATGGGGTGGTGAAGGGGAATCTTGGACTTACAAGATGTGGGGAAGTGTTACGTAATAACAATGGCAGGTTGGCCTTGGTGGTGGCCCTCCATTTGGGTACCTAGACATACCACTTTTTTTAGGCTTTTGTAGCCTATGTCAGGATCAAATTGGCTAAAGAGAAAGGATTGAGAAGGGTTTGGTTGGAATGTGACTCCATAAAAATTATTAATTGTTTAAAGAGTTCCTCGCCCCCTAGCTGGTCGATCAAATATATTATCGAAGATTATGTTATGCTCCTTAGGGCTTTAATGAATTTTAAATTTCACATGTGTACCATAAAGGTAATAAGGTAGTAGACAATTTAGCCAACATCAGGGTTGGTTTACCAAGTATAAAAGCCTAGAACAATTATGACCAGATCCCAGTAGATCTCCACATACTTATCAGAAATGATTCTAATATGTGCGAAGTGTAAGGGGTTCTTGGAAATGATGGAGAATAACAAGCTTCTAGGTGTCTTGGGTAGGGCATCATCTATGAGGGGAAAGACAAACTTTCTGGGAGCTATTTTAATCCTTATCATTTTGTTTAGCTTGAACTTGGTTATGTTGTAGCCTACTACGATTGGGGGTTTTTGTAGGATGGGGGGAGATAGTAACCATCTGGAACCCAAGGTTTATGAAAAACGGTGAAGTAAGGCTGTTGTTTGGGATGAGCTCTCAATGAGAGGCTCGACTGGCTATATCGAGACTCTACATGGTACAAATGCCCTTCTCACTGAGGCATTTGTTCAAGGGTGGAAGGATGGTGTGATTAGTGTCTATGGAATCGATCTTAAGGTTAACAAGGAGCTTGTGGCTAAGGTTTCCAATACCTTGATTGAGAGAACCAAATTCTATAGAGATAAGAATGTGCTACTGACGATATGGATACTTTTTTTCCTTTCAAAAAAGAGTGAGAAAGTGAGGAAGAATACTGATGGGAGTTGGGATATAACTTCTCTCCCTAAGCCATGACAAGTGATTACGGAGGTCATCATGTAATTCCTCACCCTTGACGGTAAATTCTATAACTTATTCAGCTATAATTTTTTCATTCTGAATCATTTCCATCATAACATGTGCATTTATTTACCCTTTTATTTGTCCTCATCTTTAAATCATAGCATTAGATCTCATGAAAAAAGGGCTTCCTCCCCTGTTCTCCATGAGTGGTTAATCTTGTTGATTATCGGGCATGCAAAAGCTCTGCATGTTGAGAGGAACCCTAGGGCTAAAACTAGTTTTGAATTTTAGAAGAAAATTCGTCTTCATTATGGGGACACCTCTTCTTATGAGGAAGTGGATTTTGATGGGGATGAGATCTTCCATATTTTTGAGAAACGGGGCCCATTGTCATCTATTCCTAAAAACCCTGGAAAAGGTATTATTTTATCTAATGATGATGACAACCCTAAATATCTTCCTCATTTGGTGGACACCAGTATTGATGTGAAGGGAAAAAGGGTGACCAAGGTTTTTATGTCAAGTGCTAAGGGTAAATCCAAAATATTTGGGCCCCCAGTGGTCATTATCACTAAGCAAATGAAGGCTTCATAGATTGACTTGGATAGGCCTATGGAGGTTTAGGGTGTTAAATCTTTTGCGCCTACTAAGGCTGGTGGGCCTACCCCTAAGGAGATGGGTTCCTTGGTCCTTGAGAACTCAATTTCTAATATCAATCTGAGGAATTTATAGGATTAAAAAAATGTCATTTTCTCTTGGATCTTTTAGGAGATCAATATTCTTAAGGAGAAGGCTAATCCACCTAGTAGGGACTTGAACAATATTCTTGCTAATATGAGGTCCCTGACTAATGGTTTAAAGGACCTCAAGAAGGATCATGAATAGCACATTAAGGCCCGGGAAGATGATTATGAAAAACTTATGTAGAGTTTGAGTGTTGTGGTGGTAGTGAGTAAGGCAGCCATGGATAATACCAATGAGGGTCTCCGTAGACTTAATGAGCAGGCTAGAGTTCTTCATGCTATCGCTCAGAGAAATTCTCTATCTGGCAGCATGAAGTTGGTCAAGAAGCCTAAGGTAGTATATGTATATGTATATGTGTATACATACATACATACATACATACATACATACATACATACATACATACATACATACATACATACATACATACATACACACATATATATGTATATTTATATGTATATATGTGTGTGTATGTATATACATATATACACATATATACACATATATACATATATATACACACATATATGTATATGTATATGTATATATGTAGAGAGAGAGGAGATAAGACATGAATAGTCTATTCTAACCCTACATTAGATGAATTTGTTTAAATATTAGGCTTTCTGATCTTTTTGCAGTAGAATGTGGTAGGTTCTCAACTTATTCTGCACTATTCAACTTTCCTACCAACAATGGTCATAAGAAAATGACAAGGTATAGTAGATAAGTGTAACCCACTTGTGGGATGGTCATAGTAGTGAAAAACTAGATTAATCCTAGTGGTAGAGGTGATTAAGGAGTAGTGTAATATACTTATTAGATATTAGATAGAACAATCTTGGCTGGTCTAGAAACAACTATTGTTTAGGTTGGTTAGAGCTACTTGGGCTAAAAATTAGATTATGGATGGCCTTTAAAAGGACAATTACCCTCAAAATGGGCCACAATCCCTATTCCAAATGGAATGTAATTGTTATTAATATATAATTTTATTAATGATATCATTATGATTATGTAGGATGTCACATTACCTTCTTGCAATTTTTTCTTTGTTGGATGCTCATGATACCAAAAGTTTTAAAAAATATATGAAAATATGGCCCATTTAATAAAAAACTACCTCATAAATTAGATCATCTAAGGCCATATTCAAACACTCTATTGCAAACTGACTTATTGAACTCTTCTTTTCATGAAATGAAAGATAAACCTAATTTTATCAAGCTTTTCAAACATAATATGATAAAAAAATTCTATTAAATTTCAAAAAATATGTAAACACACATAATCTAAAAAGAGGTGTAAAACTTAGAGGTATTTATTTTTCCTTTTAAACATTTAATATTTTTTAATCATCTAAAGATATAAGAGAAGAGAATACCGTGTTTTGAAAAAATATGTACTTGAAAATCTACTGGCCCAATTGAATAAGTCAAAAATGGAAATTAAATGATCTAAACTAGGAGAAAAAACTATTTAATAATATTATATTTGGAACTAAACTAAAGTGACACAAAACCCAATTTAAGAAACGTTGAACACACAAAAGTATTCCAAAAATTATGTGAAATAAAAGTATTCTTTATTTTTTAATAGTAAAATTGATTTATCATTGCTATTTCTAGCTTCATTTAAATATTTAATATTAATATCATTTAAAAGTGGGTTTGAAGAAATAATTGGATTTCTTTTTATAATCATATTTTTCATATCATTGAACTCTTTCACATACACCATTTCCAAATTTACATAATATACATTCATCATATTCATGTTGTTCTTCTGAATAAAGTCTCTTCTTCAATATTCATCAAATTGAATTCTTTACTATTCTTCATTTCTCAAATATTTTCTCCTCTCTCTTCGTCATTTTTCACCCTTTCTACGTCCTCCAATTCCTTTATGTTTAATGATTTTTTTTGTTGACATTATTTTATCCCATAATTACTAAACCTTCTTGATAAAAAAATATATTTAATCTAGTTTTATAATGATACCTTCTTGAAAGTTTTAAAAAATAAATAAATATATTTTGTTTAATATATTTTGAATTACAAGTAGATATGAATTATCTATCAAAACCATTTTACTTGATTCCTCTCTTGCAATTGATTCCACTTGAAAATCCTTCCTATGGTTGGATTCTCTAAAAAACCTAATATAATATTGCTTGTTAATGTTAGAATATTGTCATTTATCTCTTTTGTGACTGGGCAACATGAGTATGGTATATTCCACTTTGATCCCCTCAAGTTCTGGTACACACTTGGGTCCAAAATATTCCTTTTTGGGGTCTACATTGCTCCGCAATACCAGATATCTTCATAATATTTTGGGAACTTGTTCTGTATTTGATCTAATGCCTATATTCAAGATTTCAAGTATTAATGTTTTGTTGTGACACCGTTGTGGGTCTGATAATAGCATACCCTTCTTACTAGCATTGTTTTGTTTGAAGGTTTATGATCATGTCCCGTCCGAAATCATTGGTGGTTTATTAGATTTAGCAATCACGTCTATTTCTTGATGAATGGAGAAGCTTTTTTATGCATTGGCCAACTTCTTTGGTATGGTTAGATCCGTTGAGGTATAGCGTGTAAAGTTTTTTAGGCTAACCTATACTCTGGTCAAGCCAACTCCATGAAGACTTAGTTTGATAAATATTCAATTGCTTTGCTAAGGATAAAGATATGATCTTTTCGATCATTGTATGCGATCTATAGTGAATGCAAAAGTGATTATGTATAGTGAGCACGAAAGTGAGTATGCACAACAAATGTGAAAGTGATTATGTGCCTCAATGGAACTTTATTGAGCATGCATATGTTAGATGCAATATTAACAGATCAAATTTTAAAATATTTATTGTAAGCCATATTCCAATGGTGACTCCTTGTATTTTGGATAGTGAGTTCATCTGGCAGTGGTCCACCCTATATTACTATAATTGGCTAGAAAATATTGAGAGCTAATCCTTTCCATGGTTTCTCCCATCTTGGTTTTTCCACATATAAGTCCTTGTATTATGTGGTGTATTGTATCTTTCTTATTGATCATTTTATTTATGCAACTATGTTATGTGGATAGTTGTTTAAAAGTTTTAATAGATTCAAGGGAATATTGATTCACCCCTCCCCTCTCAGTATTTAGAATGTTCAATAATTAAGAGATTGTAAAAGACACTTATGCATAAATTATTATTTCCATGCCATACCATAGATTAGAAAGTTGTAGAGATGAACTGATTGTATGTTTTCTAAATATAGATAAATAATAGATATAATATAAATTGGTGCTCATTATATTCTTATAATGGGTACCTAATTTATTTTCAAAATGCATGCTCTTATTTTGGAACAACTATCCATTTTAATTTGGATACACGTTTGAATAAAAATTTAAATTCATTACCTTTTTAAGCTTTGTCTTTAAGATTTAGAAAGGCATGTAAACCCAACTCTTAGTTCTGGACCTATAAGTAACAAACAACAAACTAAATAAAAAATTACTTTATAAATATGCTCGATAACATTGTTTTAAAAAAAAATTAATGAAATTTAAATCCATTATAATATAATGTCTAGTTTTCAAAATATGTAATTATTTTTATTATTGACATGTTTTTATATTTATTAATTAATTTGTAATTAAATTCCTTCACAAACTTGATATGTTTGATGTTACTAATTTTTAAATATAAATAAATTATATGTCACCAATTTACATATCACTCTATACACAATGAAATAAATTATTATATGGTTAGTTAAGCTAAAATTGTGTTAAGCATACAAGAGGGGTTTTAAAAAAAAAATTAAGGAAGATAAAAAGTTTAATTAAAAAATATTTAGAAATAAATAATTAAAAAATATCCTAACCATACTTTACTACATTATACATATTTTCCTAAAAGTAATTAGAAAATTAATTTTACTTATGTCAAATTATGTTGGTTGTACATGGGCATATTTTGTCTTGAAACATATTACTTAAAAAAGGTGATATTTGTATATCATACACAAAATTAAATTTTACCATATTTGCACTCGAAATAAATTATGTATTTCAAAACTAGACAGAAAATGACACAAAATCTTAAATTTCATATTACTAGGCTTTGTTAATATTCTATGTGTAAGTGCTTCAAATTTTTACTCTAAGTATGATTTTTTTTTTTTAGTTTAGAAAGAAAAAAAAGAAAAAAACCATTTACACTCTTGAACAAAAATTGGACCCATTATCGAACATTTATCCCAAGAAGGTTATAATTCATCAAATATGTATAAAATATAATTCTATGATGATTATAAATTCCTTGTAGAATAGATCAACTACAAATTGAAGAAGCGTTTTCTTTGCTTAAATTGGACATTCTTCTTGACAATCCAATCAAGAAGGTGATGCTCTATAAAATTATATAGTAATTTTTCATATGATTTTTTTGAGGACACTTCTATTCATGCTAGGAAATTATAAATTTTAGATGAAACAATTAAAAATAAATGAAAAAAATCTAAATGAGATAGAACACCAAATGGTGTCTTATAACTCAATAGGTTTCAACGACCCACAATAAACATTTGCATATTATTATTTTTTATTGGTGAAATCAAGCCTCTATCATACATTTTGTACTATTAGTCATGTTCATCCAACTCGTAGATTGATTGTGTTAATTAAATATGACCTCTAGAATACTTTTAACTATGAATTGAATATTGTCATGGGTTGAAGCATGGAAATTATGATATTAGAAGCCTATTAAAATGATAATTTAAGTATTAAGTTAATATTTTAAGGAGGAATTCTAAAATATTATACAAAACAAGTTTATCATTCCGTCAATATAGGAGGATACTATTAGATGGTGCAACTCAAAGATGGGGGAGTATATAGTGAAATTATGTAATAGGATTATAAAAGTATCAATGGAAAAATAAAAATAACCAATTCATATACTTTGGAATGGTCATTGCCTCCCTTAGGGTGGCTTTTTTGCATGAATTGCTATTTACAAAAATATTTGACATCAAATAGGTTTAAAAAGCTCACAATTCAAGGTTCGGAAGATGTGTGCTATGTATGGAAAGTGAAGACAATGTTGATCACTTACTCCTTTCATGACCATATTCAAAATATTATTAGAAATACTTCATTGAAAATGTAAATTGTCAATACCCACTCACTCAAGATATTATAGAACTAGTGAATGTTGGAGTGAGAAACTAGAATGTAGACCAAAACACCTTGACAAATTGGGATGATGAGATGATCAAATCCTTCCCAGGGCATAAGACATCGCCTATTAATGGGTTCTAACAAGATGACCATGAGACCATGTTGTATTGAAGGAATTTGAGATTAGATGGTTGAAGGTCAAATTTGGTGGGTTTTGAAGGGCTAATATTATTCCAAGTGGGGTTGGACATGTGGTGTGAAAGAATAGTGGTATAATACTCATCTACAAGTCAAAATATTTAGGAGAAATGATAAAGTACATCACCAAATTGGAGTATCTCCATTAGGCTTAAAATATGGTGTAGATTTGAAAGCATAACACTTGCACTTGGAAGGTGGTTCCTTAATCATAGTTAATACCATTGAGAAAAACTTGAACCCAAATGTGAAGATTTAAATATGAAAAAAAAAAATTTGGGATCTCATAAATATATTTGCTAAGTTTAAAATAATTCATGGTTATCGTGACGACCATATATTAGTATACAATCTTTTTAAAAGAGAAGTTAAGTAAAAATTCTATGCTAAGTCAAATATCATCTCATCAGGCTAGCACAATTATCTTATGTGAGTTGTTGGGTGATGATGGGACCAAGACATAAAGTGAATTAACTATTTTTTACATAATTCATAATACATTGCTCCATTCAAATTTGAATTGACAACTCGAAAAACTTATGCAGTGGTCCACAACTTAAGTTAAGGGATATGTGTTGGTTGATCCTATGGCCAACATATCAAGATATAATTACAAGGATACCTTAGAAGTCTATGAACTTATACGTGGAGCTCAAATTCGTTTAACACATCACCTCCAGTAGATTCATAATGATTTGATGTGACAAAGATAAACTAGAATTAATGGCAAGAAAATGAAATATTAGGAGTGAAGAATGTGTAAGGACATTGCTAGATAGGTATAACTTATTTTTTCTCACTAGTGGTTGTTAAAGACTCACCTATCTTGTAGATTAAGCTCTAGTAGGTGATGAGTATGGACACTCCATTATGCCTCATTTCTAAGAAGAGGTAGATGTCCTTATTAGGAAAGGTGTCAGAGAAATGTCTAAAGAAGACATTATTTCACATCATATTTTTCTTATTCATAGTTTACAATTTATTCTAGGCAGTGAATTTATGAGGGAAAGTCATAAACAGGATCAATATTGATGTGTCTTCTACATTTATAGCAACACTTTTGGAGATTCGGGAGCCTAAAGAATTGGAAAAGTTTTTGCATTCAGAACTAATCAAAAAATATTTTCCTGGTGAGCTTGAAGATATATTGGAGAGTATTAGCTCATAGAAGTGATTACCACTTCCTAAAGACTACTGTGTGGTTTAGTGTAAGAGAAAAGAGGTGGGGAAGGTACCACTAATCACCTCAATTGAGCCCTCTCTCATCTTGGGGAGGAAGGAAGCTATCTCTCAAAACATCATGTTCCTAAAAAAGTTGATGGGATTGGCAAAAAATGAGTGGGAGGGTTTGAAGGATTTGTGAGTGATAAGGAGGACTTTCTAGCCGACATCAAGTAAAAAAGTGGTAATACTAGAATGCATATTTTGAAAGAAGCAAAAGTTGTAGCGCATGCTGATTGTGGCTCAATATGCCCTATGAAGTCTAGGGAAATGTATCAAGTGGGGTTAGAGGGTTAGTTGTATTGTAAGGTGTGTGCCCTTGGTCTTTATACAACAAAAGAAGTGTGTTTGTGACATGGCTTAACCGCCTCCCATGGATTCCATAAGTCTAGTGGTTGTATCGGGCATTGAAAGGTCAATCTTTTGGTGCAACAACAACCACTCCCAACAAATGGTATCAGAGTTGGGTCATGGGTTCAAACCCCACTTGTGTTGAGGGGGGATTGTTGCAAGGTATCCACCCTTGGTCTCTGTGCAGCAAAAGTAGTGTGTTTGCGACATGGCTTAACCGCCTCCAGTGGATGCTATAAGTCTAGTGGTTGTATCGGGCATTGACAAGTCAATCTTTTGGTGCAACGGCAACCATTCCCAACAAATTGGCTCCTTTTGTTCAATCCTGTTATATGATGTGATGTAATGGTATTTGTTAAGTTTCAATCAATATAAAAATGTTGGATATAGTTTGTATAGCTAAGTCTCCATTTTTTACACAAAGACCTTTTTTTTTAAGGGGGGCGGGTGTGTTAGCTTTGTCAGTTAGGGTGATTGTAGATGAGCCCTTTTGTCCAAATAATATCAAATAGTATTTTTAGTTGGGTAATATAATGGTATACTAGTTTCTAGTTATCAAAAAAGAAATGTACTATTTTTTTAATTTAATACAAGGGTGCAACCCCTAGATACTATTAATCAATCAAAAACTAATAATTGATGCAATTTAAGATCCTACAAAGTATTTTTAAGCATCAAACATCCATGAGAAATTGTTACCAAATTATTTTTTTCCTCATATATTTGTAGCTTATTTATTTCTCTTATTTTCTCTAATATTGGCTTTGTAATATGGGATGAAAATTCAATCTTAGGATATACCCCATACCAAAAAAATTAGGTACAACATGATTGGGTAGACCTATTAATGGAATTTTTATAGCACGACATTGGTATAATGTTATTACATCAAATTTTCTATCCAATATAGTAGATTTATTATGTAGTAAAGAGATATTTAGGAATATTGGTGACACTTGCATCCAATAGGTTATCATATTCAAAGATAACTTTTTTGAAGTGTTGGAAGGTTATAATCCTGATTTTGGTTCACGCCAAGTTAGCACACCTTCCAATTAACATTAAAAACGTTTATGCGCAACCGATTGGACCAATATGCACAAACTAGTACAATACTTGATCTAATAAACACATATTATCCTATTCTGAACCTAAAAGAAAATAGTTCACCCCAAGAGAATTGCAACATCTTGATATGCGACATAGTCATGATAAGAAAAGAAATCAAAATGGATAACATGATCACCAAAGACATGTTTGGTACAAACATTCATTTACGACCACAATAAGTTCTACCAGAGCAGACACAAAAGAGAATAGAAATATTTTTGGACCACTAAAGGAACACCTAACTTTTGGAAACACATAAAAGCATTATCATACTTCCTTTGAATAGTATGACATGAACCCATAATCAATTCTATAATGTAAAAACATAAAAAAAAACATCCATACCAATAACTAGATACACCTTGCAATAGTTGAACATGTATACATTCATCAGGATCAATAGAAAAAAAGTTTGACATCAATGATAACAATGACATCCATATGTGAAACAATCTCATAATTTTTCTAATTTATCCAATTCTATACTAAAGGAAAAATATTCTTGGCTAAGGCTATATGACCTTCAACAAACCTCCAAACATTTATGGAGGTATACAATCTTACTCTTGGTAAAGCCAAGGACCTCAATTTTTCTAGTTCCTTAATTAAAAAAAATGTCAATGTACAACAAATAGATAGAGTCAAAATTATCAATAACAATGTTACTCAATAAACGAATTGAATCAAGAATTCTTGTGCATCAAGTGATAATTCTTACATTTTCATAGCTTCTTGTCCAGAGGGTTTCTTCTACCATTTGTTTGCTACATGAAAGTGGTGACTAAATGCCTATCTTTTGTACAATATTTAGTTTGTTTCTTAAGCTACTAATATTTCAACTCATGAAAAATCCTTGATCCAACCCCTTCTCTTTACCTTCAAAACTTTTCTATGGTCATCCCAATTTTCATCTACTATTAATAAAATAATACAAAAAATATAACCCCACATAAATCACTTTAATTAAATTGAAAAGAAAAATCAAATCATTTTAAGAAAAGTTATCTATCAACAGACAAAAAGCTATGTTATAAATAAATAATTATTTATTAATTTTTAAATATAACTTCTCAAGAATATTGAATGAATTCTCACTTAATTTAACTTGATGAAAAAATAAACTGAAATCCTTTTTCCTTAAATCTATAGCTAACAAAGTGATGTCTGACCCAACTTTACAATTTAAAAAATAAATTATGAATGTTCTTCTAAATATATTTTAAACATTTTATTACTATGTAGCCATAAAAAATAAATTACATAACATGTTGTACATAAGAAAAATCATGTAAACAAAAATTATAGTACGTATAATCTAGATAGACTTGTTTTACTCCCCTTCCTCCTTTTGTAATTTGAGAAACAAAATAGGAATGTTTTTCTAAATTATGTATCTTAAATTTTTTATTGCTACATAATCATAAAAGTAAATTACATAATATGATCAATCATTGTATTATTGTACCTATTCCCCTTCCTCCTTTTGTTTTACCCTTTCTAATCAGATCATCACATGACTTCTTCCTCCTATGTCCTTTGAAAAGCTCATTCTACTATTATCAAACAAACAATTATTGTACCTATTCTAGACAAAGTTGTTTTACTCCCCCTTCCTCCTTTTGTTTTACTCCCCTTCTTCCTTTAATTTTACTCTTCACTTTCAAATCATCACATGGCTTCTTCCTCCTATTTCCTTTTAAAGGCCCATTCTACTATCCAAAAAAACAATTATTATACCAACAAAATTGACTTACTCCCCTTCATTTTATCTTACCCTTCACTTTGGGATCATCACATGATCATCATAGGACTTATTCTCCCTATTTCTTTCTAAACACTCTTCCTACTACCGTACCCATTACACTCCTCTTTCTAGTAGTGAATATGATCCAAAATATTTATTAATAGATATACACAATTACAACTTAAACTGCCATAGATCTATTTAACCTAAAATTTACAGTCACAATCATCTATCATCACACCTTTACGTGGAATGACAAGGACATACCTCAGTTTGGCGCGCAGAGTTTGATGCCAATTTTTTGCCCTAATTTCTCACCTGCTCTCCTTCGTGATTTGCGATATGCCGAGTCAATCTCAATCACTGTCTCTTTTCTTACACCATTCATATGTCTGAATGATATGTTGTCAAATTCTGATGTTGTCAGAATTCATTGTTTTTTCTTTATGGCAGCCTTTGATAAGATCGTAAGACAATTTAATTTGTTGCGTGTCCCAGCAATTTTCACTCATTTCACGCTTTGCGATTCGGCTAATAGAATATATCTGTCAATAACATTTAAGATTCAATTCCTGTAAGCCGCCCAGTTCACTATGATCTATAATAATATTAACTTTCCTTTCCGGACAATTATTATATCATATGTTTAGAACTGTTGTAGGCAACTTTTCTTTCAGTGAAATCCACGCCATTGTCTACTTGAGTCACTCGAATAATAGGGCATAGACATGATACTTTGACAGTCCATGATAGTTACTTCCACTTCTATACAATTAATTTAAAATTTGTTGATGTTTTTTTTTATTTGATGTAGAAAAGAATAAATACAATCAAATACAGAAGTAATTAAATGATACGTTTATGGATTGTGGAACTCTGATCTTCAATTTAACATTTTATCTATAATAATTGATTGATATTTATTGAATGTAAACGCTTTTAATTTTAATAGTCATGTGTATATCTATGATTCTTTTTTATATATTTTATTTTGGATCTATTTAAATTAAAGTGTGTTTTTATTTGAACAAGTTGAGATTTAAAAAAAATATATGAACAATGAAAATATTAATATAAGATAAAATAAATGTTAATCTTTATAAAATTATTGTAAAGATAGTAAAGATTAATGCGGATAGCAATTTGTTTACAATTATATATTCTTGTGCAAACACATGGTTATATATTTCACCATGTTGTTGTGGTGTACAAAACTTTTGTATTTCTAATGTCATGATTTACATAGAATTTGTTCATTTGTGATTTAATTTGCTCTAGTTAATACCAAATGTTTTTCTTTAATTTTGACATTATGTGTTATTGAGAAGACAATGACATAATATAGAAGAATGTTTTAGAGTAAAGCATCGAAATTGTAGTTCCTAGACGAGTCTAAGAATTAGGAAACATGTTTGAACATTTAGTTTTCCATAAATGCAAATGGATAACATGTTTAATTGGAACAAATATAACATTATTTTTCAAGACCATTCCAAATAGAACTTTTTTTACCAAAAAAATGACCAAATTAGTCAAATCTATAAAATATGGTTGAATTGAACTTTTAGTATAGTTTTGTTAGATGCCTCATCTTGACTATTACTCTAAGGATAATATCATGTGGCGAAATGGTGTTGGATGTGAAAATTGTCACAAAGCTCACATACATCCTAATTTTTAAGGGACGATCATTGTCAGTGGCAATGGAGAGGAGAATATCATACTAGCATATGAGGTAATTAAGGATAAACTTTTAAATTGATTTTTGATAACATAGATATGAGGGATGGCTTTGATACACTTCATGCAATACTTAGTGGCATTAGGGACGAACCCATGGCCATTAGTAGAGGTGGGTTGAATCTTACCTATGCGGTCAAGTGCCCATTGAGAGAAGGGTCAAGGAGATGTGAGGCTCTAAAGTTCCTACATTGGTGCATGAACAATATCTCCATGAATTTTTCATTGGTGATATTTCTTAACAAATCTATAGACGTCACGTTCAATTTTAAGTCAATAGTATCTAGTTATCATGAGATTTATAGCCAAGGTAGGACCACTAGAATAGGCTCCATATATACCATCATGGACCTCTCACAAAGCCCTTTCTTCTTCGTCGAGATTAAGACATCTTAGAAGAGATCCACACTCCTTTGGTATAGGGTATCACTAATGATAATGTCGCAAGAGGTATGTTGTATAAAATATTTTCATTGGTGATTTGATAGTTTTTGGGGAAATGTTTTGATCATGTAGATAGGTATATATGTCATTGTACAAGGATGAGTTGGGATAAATAAATTAATACATGAGTTAATGAGTTAAAAAAAAAATTCACAAATGAGTTCAGATTGGGGAACATCAAAAGTAAACATCATCAACTATTCCACCAAGAACTCTTACTATGGCTCATTGTTAGGAATGTCAACTAAGGATCTGATTATAGCCATGGAATCTAGTGCTCTATTATGTACTCTTGAAATTTTCTCAAAGATAATGTCATCAAAATAATTTTTAAATTCATCCACTTTCTTTTTGAAGGGAAAAGTTTTTTCATCCTTTGTCATATAATCATCGTTGACTTGGCAGATGACTAGTTGATAATTGCCATATACATGAATTTTTTATTTATTTTTAATTGATAAAAGGCCAAGGCCAAATAATTTTATTAATTTTAAAAATAGATAGATTTACATTTATACCTCCATTCAGTGTGGGCACTAGTAGGAAAGAATGGAGGGAAGAAAACCTTTGGTCTAGCCCAAATCCCTCAAGGATCAGAAAAATTAAGAATGCGATACAAAATGGAGATACAAGATCACAAAGGGAACTTGTCCAAAATAATGAAGATTGTATGTAGAAATCCTCTATGTAAATTTGAGCAGCAAATTGCCTATCTCTAGGGGTGATGCTGTCATTTGTGGGCGACAGTTCTTGCTATTCCTGAAACACAGGGTTAAGCATGCTCTACTCCTTATACTACACAAAATCTTGAGAAAATCTCTCACCAAAATGTTAGGAAAAGGAAAAATGAATAGGTCAACTTATACAATATATCATACATGTCTGGATGGTCACCCTATTAGGATACACAAGTCAAATTATTAGTCTCGAAAAATATCTAGAAAGATAATGCGAGAGTGATTACCCATCGAAGAGCATAAACTCAATAAATATTAACAAGGCAAATTCCATAAATATTCCTGCAAAGAGATCGCAGGGAGCTACCATCTTAAAGAATATGGTTCGAGAGCCTTCCAGGCCCTAATTGAGTGTCATGGGAAAGCTGTAAGTGAGATAAAATTTTATCAGGTTTACCCTTAATCTAATAATATGATGCTCGAGATTACTGGGAAGAAAGAGGAAAATTGACATATGCATCTGAAATTGATTTAACTTAAAACTGAGAGAACAGGTAGGAAAATAGGAAACTATATATATTAATCTGATTATATAGATGTGAGTCTCAACAAAATCCTAATATATAATGTGAATGATGATAAATATATATAAAAATATCAATACAAATATATATATATAAATATCAATACAAATACACACACACACACACACACACACACACACACACACACAAGGAAGGCCTAGAAAGCTTGAAGGTGGCTGGGGCCAATTATCATTAAGCCGGTTGTGAAATGCAGTGACAAAAGGATTCCTATCAAAAATAGGGTTTTGATGAACTGATGGAGGATTACATTGACACATAAGGTAAAGATTTCAATGAAAATGAGGAGATCGATGAAACCACAAGGCTCATTGATGATAAGGATGGTTTCATTGAAACAAAGTAACATCGATGAAACATGACATTTCGAAGGAAGATAAAGTGATGCCACTGAAGTGTATGATTCCATCAAAACAAAAGTGCGCTACGGAAGTTTTCTATAAAAAAAGAAATCAACCATGCCCTTAAGATTTTTGATAGAACCCTTGAAACTTCCACCGACATCAGAATCCTAAAAGTTATTGGCCAAACCAAAGCAATTAGATATACAAACTAATCTCTCACCGAAATGTCTAGTTTGATAGAAATGGTACACCTATTGTATCGAAGAGACCTATTCATGTTTCATTGATAAGATGATTTATCGAATAGACTTGGGCCTCGATGAACTTCAAAAGGGACTTATCGAAAGAATTATTTTTCATTGATAGAATGTATATCGAAGAAACCAAAGGAGGTTCCATCGATGAAGCAAGGCTGCCGAAGAAACTATGGTATCAGTAGGACATGTAAAGAATTCATCGAAGATGATAGTTCTACCGAAATGATGAGATCAAAGAAATTGGGGAAGGTTTCATCAATAGGACTTTTCGAGAAAAGAAAGGTGTCGAAGAGATACTAAAGTTATTGGCCGATAGTGACAGTTTCATCAAAAGACAAAAGGTTGATAAAACATAAGAGATTTTTATCGATAACATGCCATTGGTAAAAACAAAAGGTCGAAAGAAGATATTCTTCTTTCAGTGACATAAGGAGTTTCATCGATGCCAATGCAAAAGACGGATAACAAGGAACCATTATCAATAAACTTAAAAATTGATAAGTCGGTTGTGAAATACAGTGACAAAAGGATTCTTATCAAAAATAGGGTTTCGATGAACCGATGGAGGACTACATCGGCATGAACATGTAAGGTAAAGCTTTCGATGAAAATGAGGAGATCGATGAAACCACAAGGTTCATTCATTGATGATAAGGATGGTTTCATCGAAACAAGGTAACATCAATGAAACATGACATTTCAAAGGAAGATAAAGTGATGCCACTGAAGTGTATGATTCCATCGAAACAATAGTGTGCTACGGAAGTTTTCTATTAAAAAAAAAGAAATCAAGCATGCCCTTAAGAACTTCGATAGAACCCTTGAAACTTCCACCGACATCAGAATCCTAAAAGTTATCGGCCAAACCAAAGCCATTGGATATACACACTAACCTCTCACCAAAATGTCTAGTTTGACTGAAATGGTACACCTGTTGTATCGAAGAAACCTATTGATGTTTCATCGATAAGATGATTTATCGAACAGACTTGGGCCTCAATGAACTTCAAAAGGGACTTATTGAAAGAATTATTTTTCATCGATAGAAGGTATATTGAAGAAACCAAAGTAGGTTCCGTCGATGAAGCAAGGCTGCCGAAGAAACTACGTTATCGATAGGACAGGTAAAGAATTCATCGAAGATGATAGTTCTATTGAAATGATGAGATCGAAGAAACTAGGGAAGGTTTCATCGATAGGACTTTTCGAGAAAAGAGAGGTGTCAAAGAGATACTAAAGTTATTGACCAACAGTGACAGTTTCATCGAAAGACAAAAGGTTGATAAAACATAAGAGATTTTCATCAATAACATACCATTGGTAAAAAAAAAAGGTTGAAAGAAGATATTCTTCTTTCACTGAAATAAGGAATTTCATCAATGCCAATGCAAAAGTCGGATAATGAGGAACCATTATCGATAAACTTAAAGATCGATAAGACGGTTGTGAAATGCATTGACAAAAGGATTCCTATCAAAAATAGGGTTTCGATGAACTGATGGAGCATTACATTGACACAAACACGTAAGGTAAAGATTTCTATGAAAATGAGGAGATTGATGAAACCACAAGGCTCATTGATGATAACAATCGTTTCATCGAAACAAAGGTAACATCAATGAAACATTACATTTTAGAGGAAGATAAAGTGATGCCACCAAAGTGTATGACTCTAAGAAATTATGAAAATGAGAAAAGGCATATATACCTTCAGATAGATGAAGAGATGGATAAAAAAGGATTTAAGCCGATATTCAAGGATGAAAGATCAGTAAACTTCAAGAGACTATATATATATATATATGTATATATATGTATATATATGTATATGTATATATATGTATATATATATATATATATGTATGTATATGTATATATATATGTATGTACATGTATATGTATGTCTATATATATATATGTATATATATATATATACATATATATATACATATATATATAGACATACATATACATGTACATACATATATATATACATATACATACATATATATATATATATACATATATATACATATACATATATATACATATACATATACATATACATATACATATACATATATACCTATAAATGTGAATCAGGGATCTAACTTAATATAGGTGTTAAGATATATATATATGTGTGTGTGTGTGTGTGTGTGTGTGTGAAATGCTTATATATCTGTAAAGAGAAAATTATTACATGTGCTATATATATATATATATATTAGACGAGGGGCCTCTCCTTGGGATAAAGGATGGAAGACTAAATAGGTATGAAGGAGAGGAATAAAAATATATGGTTGAGATTTGTGTTTTAATGATATTATCTAACCATGGATTGAGCCTAACTACTTGAGTTAAAGTCTGGGAGGACAGATATATGGGCATATTTAAACTGAATGTTTGTCTAAGTATCTATACATAAATACAGGGGGCAGGAAGAGGAATAAATAAGGGGGTTAAAATAGAGTATAGGCAAGAGAAACATAATGGGAGGAAAGGAGAAACATGCTAATGACCACTTAGGACATGAAAACAAAAGAGGGGGTTGCCTTAAGGTGGCACAAACAAAAGATTGATGCCATCAGCCCTCGAGTTGGCCAACTCATCTGCTCTTTTATTGCCCTCCCTATAAATATGATTGACTGTGAACCTATCAAAATCTCTGCATAAGTCAAGAGATTTTGACAGCAAAGTATTTAGTCTCCAATTAGGCATACTACCTTTCCTTAGAGCATTGAAAATTATAGCCGAATCTCCTTCAATTTCCAAGTTCTTAACTCCTAGTTTCCTACATAAATATAGACCCTCCACTAGGACCATAAGTTCTGCCCAATTGTTGGTGTTGATGCCAACCAGAGAGGCAAGGGTTGCTAGTTCCTTTCCTTCCCAATTATGAACAACACATCCTATCCCTACTTGCCCTGGGTTGCCACGGGATGCCCCATCAAAGTTTAGCTTCACCCAACCTTCGCCTAAGTGTTGCCATTTGCATGCATCCCTTGATCGAAGACTTGCAATAGGACCATCTCCTACAAAGGGAGGAAAAGATAAGCCTTCCCAACATTTTTTCATCTTTTCATCCCAATAAATGATAGAGGCATTCTTCAATGAGCCTGATGATAGTCGATTGTTCATGAGCTCAGTGATAGTAGACTCTATCATGTTAATGATTCTAGGAACCTCTAGTTTTTCATTCTCGAAGAGATGTCTATTTCTCTCCTTCCATAGTTCCCACATAATGGAAGAAGGAAGAGCTATCCATAAACCTTCAAAGAGACAACCATGCCTGAGGAGAGGCCATGCCTTGAGCATTCCAAAGATAGTGTGGGGGAAGGCTGCAGACCATTCAAGTTTGTTGGTGAACCAAATCCAGCATTTGTGAGCAAAGGGGTAGTTAAGGAGGATATGATTGGTGTCTTCCTCTTTTGCCTCGTAAAGAGTATATCTACTAGGGCCCTCATACCCCATTCTTCTAAATTTGTCCGCAGTTAGGAGCTTGTTCTGAACCACAAGCCAGGAGAAGATCCCTTCCTTAGGCAGACAGTATTTATCCCAGCAAAGTTTCAAGGGAAGCTCAGTCATAGGTCTTATAAACGATTTAGAGATGAGAGAGTACCCATTCTTGGAGTTGTATTCTCGTCTTAGGGATGCATCCTAGACGAGCTTGTCCTCATTCTGACCTAAGGAAATGTTCCTTGATTTAAGAATTGCCATAAGTTTTTGTTTATCCCTTTCCGAGATATCCTCATCTTCCTTCTCGATCCACTGCCAACCAGCCCCATCCTCTGAAGGGGAGATATAGTTGTTTAATAGGGTCCTCTATGAGATTTAAGAAAGATAGAAGTAGCACCAAAGTCATGGATATTATCAATATCCTTATATCCACCCCATGAATCCAACTAGAAAAGAGCTTTATCCCCCGACCCCAGGTTCCAAGTAAGTCTGTCAGAGATAATCCTCCTGTAGTCTAACATAAAATTCCATAGGAAGGACCCTCTGGGAGGGTTGGTTTCTCTGAATATTTGGATAGGATTCCCTCCATTAAGGTATTTGTGGTGCAGCAAGTGAGCCCATTTGAGGTGGGGGTTCTGAACATCCTCCAGATCAACTTGGCACCCAAGGCTTTGCCCTGATCATGAAGGTTTTTAATGCCAACTCCTCCTTCTTCTTTAGGTTTGCATATCTTGTCCCAGGATATGAGTGATATTTTATAGTTTTCATTAGCACCTTGCCAAAAGAAAGTCCTGAGATGCTTGTTGAGCTCTGCAAGTTTAGAAGAAGATAAATGTTGATAGGAGAGCTAGTAAATGGGCATAGCTGACTAGACTGATCTAACCAAGGTTTCTCTACCTGTAGATGAGAGCCATTTTCCTTTCCAAGCATTAATCCTAGAGTTGATTTTATCCACCAAGTTGTCCCATAATTTTGAGGGTCTTCTACCCTTGTCAAGGGGAATGCCTAGGTATTTGCAAGGAAGAGTTCCTTCACTAATCTCCAGGACATTGCTGATCACTTTTCCTAAGGAGGGGTCTATGTTGAACATAAAAACTGTAGACTTGGCCATATTTACCTCTTGAACCAAGGCTAACATATAGGAATTAAGGATGCCTTTGAAGGTGCTCACTTCCCTTACACTTCCCTGCCCAAAAAGCATCGTGTCATCAACAAATTGCTAGTGGGTAAAGGGAGGGAGGCCGCTGGTAATGGGGATTCCCTGGATCCCACCTTCCTCTTTGGCCTTAGAGATGGATCTACCTAGGGCTTCAACCATGATGATGAAGAGGAAGGGGGACATAGGATCTCCTTACCTGAGCCCTCTTGAGCTGCTGAAGAAACCTTCTAGGGAACCATTAACCAAGACCGAGAATTTAGGGGTGGATATACATTCAAAGATTAGGATGATCTAGAATTTAAGCCCCAATCAACTTTGTGATAAGCTTTTCTTGTGTCTAATTTGACTAGCATACTTGGGGCCCTGTTGAGCTGGATCGAATGAATGGCCTCTTGGGCTATAATAACCCCATCATAGATTGATCTATTTTCTACGAAGCTAGTTTGTTCTTCACTAATGACAATGGGGAGAAGATTCTGGAGTCTGGTTGCTAGGGTTTTTGTTAAGAGTTTGTACAAAGTGTTGCAAAGGGCTATTGGTTTGAAGTCATTAAAGCTTTCAAGATTCTATTTTTTGGGGATGAGAGCTAGGAAGGTATTTTTGATTTCTTTGAGAATCTTACCAAAGTTCCTAATACCTTCTAAGGCATTTGTGATCTCTGTCCCCATAAAACCCCAACATTTTTGGAAAAAGCTAGTGGAGAAGCCATCTGGGCCCGAGGCCTTGTTGGGATTCATCTTTATAAGGATAAATTTAACCTCCTCCTCAGTGAATTTCTTTGACAAGATTTTGTTGTGGTCATCATTAATGAGTTTTGGAAGATTCTTGATAATATTAAGTTGGCCTCTAAGGTTGGAGCCTTCAATATTGTTTAAGATTTTATCAAAAAACCTCGCTACCTCAGAGGCAACATCATCCAGTTTAGACAGGATGGAACCCTGTCAATTCTAAACTTTAGAAATTTGATTGAACCATCGCCTCTGCTTAGTACTATTGTAGAAAAACTTAGTATTTTGGTCCCCATCACTCAACCAAGTGTCCCTCGATTTTTGTTTCCAAAAGATCTCTTCATTTCAGAGTGTCTTTTCATTCTCAGAGAGTAGAGCCTTTTCTTTGAGGAAGAGATGTTCATCCATCCCCTTCTCAAGAACCTCAATGTTAACGTTCTTAAGATCGTTTTCTATTAGGAGTTTTTAATAGAAAATATTTCCAAAATTAGTCCTGTTCCATTCTAAGCGCTTCCTTTTGATTAGCTTTAACTTGCTTGTGATAATAAACATCTTCGAACCAGAGAAAATAGAGCTTCTCCACCAGTTCTAAATTAAGTTTAAAAAGTTATCATCTCTGAAGCACATGCTCTCAAATTTGAAGGGAAATTTTTTAGGGGAGTGGTCAGATAATAAGATTAGTTGGAGTGGGAAATGGTCAGATCATGCTAAAGGGAGGGGTTCTACATTCAGGGTAAAGTTAATCTCTGAGAGCCCCCCATGGATAAAGAATCTATCTATTTTCTCAGCAATGTTATAGAAACCAAGCTTTCTGTTGTTCCAAGTGAAGGCATTTTCTGCCGTCTAGATTTCCAATAGGGAGTTCCTATTGATCCAATGATTGAAATCTAAAACCACTAGAGGAAGTTTGTTGCTACCTCCTCTTTTTTTTGCTACCTTAGTGATAGCATTGAAATCTCCCCCAATGATGCATACATCATTTGGGAAAATTATGAGAAAAGACTCTAGTTCCACCCACCCTAGGCTTATCCCTATTTTGGATAGGACCATAAACATTAATCAATTTAAATCTTAGGTATTTTTATAACTTACTACTTCTCCTCCCATCCAATTTTTCTTAATCTCTAAAGGTATAAACAAGATGAATCTAGAGTCCCAAATTATGGCCAAGCCCCCTGATGCCCATGTAGTAGTGGAGTGCTTTAGTTGTCTAATGCCTAGTTTTTTCTCAAAAAGGACTATCTTAGAGGAGTTCATTTTGGTTTCTTGGATTAACATTATATCTGGTTTAGAATCAGAGATGCAATGCTTTAAGATGCATTGTTTGTTAGGGGCATTCAGACCCCTAACATTCCATGTTATGATTTTCATGGCTCTCCCCTTCATAAAAAAGAGTAGATATTTTAGTCTTACCCTTGGCATCTCCATCTTTCGATCTTAGTTCAGCAAGGGATCTCCTAGCTCTTCTCTTACTGTGTTTAGCACAGTCAGGAGAGTCTTTGCTTTTGTCAGAGCTGAGAATTCCTAGAGTATTTGGGTTATCATTTTCTAAGTTATCTAATGCTATAAATAGATCATTAGTTTCTAAGTTGACTCTAGTAACATCCACTAGATTTTTGACTAAGAAATCCCTTTGTCTTTCCAACTCCTCATCATCACAAATTTCAGCAACCAATTGCTCCATGAGGTCATTTACTACTTCTTCCCCTACAAAATTGGCAATGATTTTAACTTCCTTAGCCACACGATCACTCTCAGATTCTACAATTGTATCAGAAATAGCTTTCAAATGTGGAGAGAGAGCTTTTTCCTCCTCAAAACCCTCCAATCTTGAGGCTAGAGAGATTGGATGATCCTACAAGGATGCCAATCCTGGATCCAGGGAAAGCCTATCCATCACTGCTAATTTCTTAGAGGTAATTAGTTCAATTAAAGAGGGGAATGAGAGAGCTAGATGATGATATATTTGTCAGAATGAGGTTCTCTTTTTGAGGGGTAACCTCATTGATTTCACCATCTTCTAGATCTCGATCCCTGAGAAGAGAGTCATCTACAGGTGAATTTATAGTTAGCAGTGGAGGAAGAGGGGAGCGAGAGGGCTTAACAAGGGAGCTATGAGGGCATAGGTTTGAGGTGAGATTAGGGTTATTATCAATCTTATAGCCCTCTAGGGTGAAACCCCCTCCTTCCACAAAACTAAATGGTGCGCCATTAGACATGAGCAATGATTTAGTGAAAGGTTTCTCAAAGGGGATCTTCCTTGGGATATAATCTTCAAAAGAACCATTATAAAAGGGTAATTCTAGGGTTAAATAAGATTCATCACACTTCAGAGTTATAGGCTCTAAATATTTAATGTTAATATTCATTTTAACAATTAGGAGCTAGTTAAAGAAGCTTAGGGCTGATTTTTTGACTTCTAAAATTTACCTATTTTGTTGCCTATTATTCTTAAAAATTCATTATTTTGCAATTCTACAGGAAATTTATCCAATGAAATTTCTCTATCAACCATGCAGGAATTGAATTGAGATAGGAGAAAGAGAGGTTGCCATTCCTAGTAATCAAACCCTAAACCCTTAAATGTTAATATATCCCCGTTTAACAATGAATTTCTCAAACTCTGATTACCACATTCAATAGCTAAGAAACTATTAGGAAGGATGTCAATTTTTACTTGGTTATTGAAGGAAGATGACACCCCATTGGCAATTTATTCAGACGGGATCCCCCAACCTTTCCACTGAGCAAAGATCATTCTGTTGTAGCAATGCATTTGATACCTAGCCTGGGTATGATTATCAATTTCAATGACCAACCTTTTAGGAGAAGCTGGGGAATTTGAAGGTATATCTGACAATGGGTGCTGACTTCCTTAGAATTGTGACAACCAGGGGTTTCCATATCCTCTAAAAATTTACCCAAAGATTTTCATGAAGGAAAAATGTGGCAAGCAGAGGAACTCTTTGACTGGTTAGGTTTTACAAAACCCTCCTCCCAACAATGACTGGAATTCTATTTGGGGTTGTTTGGTTGCCCTAAAGCCCTATTATTTCTGTGGCTCACCAAATGCCAATCCTGATCCCAACCCTTGTAGAGAGGGTGGGGAGCCCTAACTGCATTAACCAAAGAGTATTTTGTTTTTGCAAAGAAGGCCTCTTGATTGCGTGTCCGTGATATGACCCTTCCAAGATCCGTAATTTCCCCGCGGTGGATAAGAATGCTCAAAAAGGGATGTTGATGCATTGCATCACTTTTTTGCAGGCAGAGCCTTTCAAATTTTATTAATATAAAACAAGATTTTATTTGTCCACCAAATAAAAACTAATATATACATGAATTTTTTTAATCTTCTATTTGATAGTTGTTATAAGACTTCTGATAAGGGCCTCATAGTTTTCTATGTTATTTTTGAATGGGAAAGGTAGTCTTCAACACTTTTGAATTGCATTCTCTTTAAGTTTTCTTAAGAGGATTCCTACTCATAACCCATGATGTGTGTAAGAACCATCAAAGTACAAGTTCCATTTGGTTGATGTTGTCACTGTAAATATTGCTTCATCTAGAAAATAAAAAATAACTGGATGATCTACTACTCTAGGGGAATTTACAAGTTGATTGGATATTATATGTCCCTTGATTCCCTTTCGATCAACATATTCTATGTCAAAATTACTCAAGATCATTGCCCACTTTGCTAGTCTACTAGTGAGGGTTGATTTGTTAAGAAAGTATTTGAGAAGATCTATCTTTGCAACAAGATACATTTTGTGATTTATCATATAATTTGGTAGCTTCTAGGTGGGAAATGCAACTGCTACGCATGTGTGTTCAATATGTGTATAATTGAGCTCATACCCTACTAATCTACAACTAATACCATATATGGCTATTCTTTTCCTTCTTTATCATGTTGTGCCAAGAAGGCCCCTAGTGCCAATGTTGTAACTCAAATATAAAGAATCAATGGCTTCCCTTATTATAATATATTGCTATTTGTTATCCTTCTTCATCATGTTGTGCCCAGAGGGCCCCTAGTGCCAATTTTGTAGATGGAATATATAGAATCAATGGCTTCCCTTGTATAGGAGGCATCAACACTAGTGGTGACAATAGATAGTCTTTGAGTTGCTCGGAGGCCTATTAAATTTTTTTTGTCCATTTCAAGGGTACACCCTTCTAAAACTAATATTGAAAAGGGTGACATTTGTCTGCTAGTTGTGTGATAAATATGTGGATTGACAATAATTTGCCTTGAAGACTCTGAAGTTGTGTTATATTTGTTGGTGGAGGCATGTCAATGATTTCTTTCACTTTTATTGGGTCTACCTCAATGCCTCTATGAGAAACAATAAATCCCAAAAGTTTGCTAGAAGTAACTCTAAAGACACATTTCTTAGGATTGAGTCTGGCCTTATACTTGTTGGTAGCAACAACAATGTAGGGAAACTAAGAGAGTGCGGGGGGGGTGAATTAGTTTTTCCCAAACTCAAACAAATTAACTTCAACTTTAGATCTAATCAATAACAACAAAAGAAAAAATAAACAACACATCAACAACACACATAACATATGGATTTTTGACATAGAAAACCTGGTTAAGGGAAAAACCATGGTGGGAACCTACCCCACAATATGATGATACTTTGTAGTAGTATGTGTAAATATTACAATGGGGAATGCACATGCATTTAGACACACTACTTAAATCTCACTACTCAAAAAAAACAAAGGGAAACAACCCTAGGAAGACTCACTACCTTACAAAGACCAGACAACTATCAGGATTATAGGAATTGAGAGAATAGCATCTCCAAATGCCCGATTACAGTTTTGGTTAAGCACATTATCTATACAATAACACTTCTCTACACTTTTTGACCACCGAAAGATAAACTAGCTTATTCACACATACAATACTCTCATAGATCATAGATCCAACCACAAACACTTGCAAATACACAACTTACATGATTACATCACTTATTTATACAAATAATCAACCTTAACCTTAAGGTCACCTCAACACATAAGACCTAATTATAGAATTACATCACACAATACATAAATCCATAACTGGACCAATACAATGCCGACAAGGACATAGCATGGACCCAAATCAAATCCTCAAACACACAACAACACCAAATAATTTTCCAAGATCATCTGCAACATGCTAAACCATTGAATATGTTGCATAACATGAAGAATACCACCAGTCTAATAAAATCTTCAATAATGCACACCACGATCGACACAGACCACTAAAAGGCATAGGACATGATTAGAGAACATCAACAAGAAATTTTGATTCAACCACAATAACTACAACAACTCGAATAACAAGAATCATCATTATTTCATCACCCGAGCTCAAGAACACCAGCTGAAAAACTGAAAAATACGCTTGTGAAGTTTCGAATAATTAAGTATCTGATTACAGGACACACATGAATGTCCCAAACATTCTCCAAAATCTTCCACTTAAGATATAATGATTCTAGAGCGATATGGATCAAATACCATAACTCTGTAACATTGAACACTAAAAATCCAGTTCACATACCAGATCACATAACTTGGCCATTTCATCACATAACATTATGAAATACTAAATAAACTAGAGATAGGTATCTCAAAACCCATTAATCCGCATTAGCACATCTACAACAGATCTCCCAAATAACTCTTTGCAATAAAGTAATATGTTGACATCAATGACAACAACACATTCCAACAATCTCCCCCTTTGGCATTGACGGAAATATATGAATGTGAAAAACAATCAATGCAAAGAAAGAAATTGACAATCAATAATCTCCCCCTGAGATCATAAAGATTATCTCCCTTCTTGACAAACAACTTAAAATACTTCAAGGTTTTTCACATGCATCTCTCCCCCTTTAACAACAATGCCAAAGACATATCAAATCATTACTCTCTCCCCCTTACAGATAATATCTCCCCTTTATAAATATAATCTCTCCCCCTTTGGATAAACTCACAAATCTTGACAACTAAATCACACACTGACTACTCCCTTGGATCAGCAACACATACTCATCAATCTAGATAGTAGGATAAGATAGTGAATTCCACTGGATTGATGCAACTCAATGCATGTAGTTCATAGTAGGAGGAGAAATCACCCCTAACTTCTCTCTTAGATATATAAATATTTCTGCAGGCAAAGGCTTAGTATATATATCTGCAATTTTTTCTTTTGTAGCTACATATTCCAATCTAACTTCCTTCTCATTCACCTTCTCTCTCAATAAATGAAACTTGATTAATATATGTTTTGTGTTGGAATACACCGGATTTTTATAAATATTGATAGCACTAGAATTATCACAATATATAACTGTATTCTCATTATAAACAACTCTAATATCCTTCAGTATCTGTTTCATCCAAAGTACTTGAGTACAATTCCTAGCAGCAACAATGTATTTAGCTTCTACAGTAGATAAAGAGATAACATCTTTCTTCTTGCTTGCTCAAGAAATCAACTTCTTCCACAAAAAGAATGTTCCATTGGTAGTGTTTTTCCTATTATCAACATCACCTGCCCAATCAACATCAATATAAGAATTTAAAGTGAAATCATCATTCTTCGGATACCATAGACCATAATCAACTATTCCCTTCAAATATCTAAATATCCTCTTCACAATAGAAATGTGACTTTCCTTAGCATCAGCCTAGAATCTTGGAACAAGACATATAACATTCATAATCTTAGGTCTAGTTTGAGTCAAATATAATAGTCCACCAATCACAGATCTATATAGGGTTTGGTTAGCCTTCGGAGATTCATCATCTTTTGTCATCTTACATCCAATCACCATAGGAGTTCCAATAGGTTTGGATTCATCTAACCCAAACTTCTTCAACAATTCCTTAACAAACATGGATTCAAATATGAAAATTCCTTTGCCAGTCTATCTAATTTGCATCCCAGAAAGAATTTCATCTCACCTATCATAGACATCTCAAATTATTTTTGCATATCATCAACAAATTTCTTAGTCAAATCATCATCTCCTCCAAAAATAATATCATCAACAAAAACTTCAACAATCAAAATATTATCATTATCAATCTTGAAGTACAAATTATTACTACTTATCAAATTGCCATTAGTTTTTATATTCAAAGTCATACTATATATTCTAGTCAATTAGCATTACCAAATCAATGCAGAGAAGTCGGTATGAATAGTCTAGTCAGTTACAGAAGAAAGCAGTCACAGAATGCAGTATTCACCAAGCTGTTTACCGAGTATCTTTTTATGGCTACCGAGCAGTAAAGTTAACACACCGAGTTGATATTCAATGAGTGAAACGTGTTACCAGATACATTGAACCTAGACATGCACATGAAAACATATTACAAGATCGAGGCACATCTAACCATTATTACATTGGAAATTGCACTAGAAGATTGTGTATGATTGCAAGGTAAATCTAACCAATAAAATATTTTGTTTAGTTATTCATTTGAGGAATCTTGTTTGTAAGATCGAAGAAATGAATTAGATCACCACTTTAAGAGATCTATTTATACAGCATGAAAAAAATAGAGTATGTATGAAGGAAGACTGCTATAGAGAAACAGAGAGGTCGCCGAGAAGGTTATCAAAGAATAGAAAAGAACAGAGTAAACAAAAGGGTTTACCAAGTTACAATATGGGTTACCGAGTACATTAGCTTTCCATATTGGGCCTAACAATTGGTATGAGAGCTTGAATCTTGGAAAATGGTTTAACTACTTGAAGAGAAAGATCTTATCAATGGAAGGCTATAAACAATCTCAGAGGATTGTATATCTACAAGAAGAGCTGGATCATGCAAATCAAGTGATTGCAGACATGCAAAGGCAAATGCAAAAATCTCTGAAAGTAAGAAGAAGATTATTTGATGACTTGCAAGATTCTCAAGAGTTAGTGGAACAAATCGAGACATCATCTGAGAATAGTATATCTGAAGAGATTGAAGAAATGATTGGAATGTTGAAAGAAAAGAATAAAGCATTGGCTGATCAACTAAAAGCAATGAAAAGAGAACATGAACATTTCAATACACAAATGATTGAAAATCTAGATGCATTAAGGATAGCTGAGGATAAAGCAAGAGATCTACAAAGAGAGAAACAACAACTTGAAGTCTTAGTATCTGATAAGAATGATGAAATCATAAGGCTAACTGGTATTCAACAAAATATGACAGATCAACTAGGTTATGCACATCATGAAGAAATTCTAAAGAATGATAAAAATCAAGCATTGAAACTTGAAGTATCAAGGTTGACTGGTGAACTTGAAACAGAGAATTAATCCAAAGAAACATTGAAGAAGAGTTATGAAGCATCAAAGATGTTGGATGAGCAACTGAATACAAGAAGACCCAACAAAGATGCAGGACTCAGTTACAAAGGAAAAGAATCAACTGAGAAAGGAATTCATACTACCGAGAGAGGAGAATCATCAAAACAAGCTGGAAACAGGAATAACATCAAAAGGAAGAAGCCTATTTGCTACTACTATGGAAATCAAGGTCATACTGCCAACATATGCCAGATAAGAAAAGGTAAGCAACCAAATATCACTAAGTCCAATGGATATTGTTACAATTGCAATAAATATGGTCACACATCTAATCAATGTAGGACAACGTCTATTAACAACTATCAGAAGGCAAAATTCAAAGGGTTTTGTACAAACTGCAATAGATATGGACATAGTACCAAGAAGTGCTGGTCTAAGAAAAAGAACTACATGCAGTATCCACATCGAGAAAACACTAGAGGTTACCGAACTCACATAGATCCTCACCGATAATATGTAGTAGTACCATGCGATTACAATACAAGGATATGGTGCGAATATTGTGGAAGATATGGACATATTAGTGCCAACTATTTTATAAGGTTTGGAATGAACAACTGAAGATCATGGAGAAATCCTGGTATGGCATGTTTTCATTGTCACAAAATTGGACATTTAGCTGGAGATTGCAAAGATCAACCTAGAAGAGACACTGAAGAGATAAAAGAAAAATTCAAGATGATTTGGAAAAAGAAGGAAATCATGTCAGATGAAGAAAGCACCTTACCTACCGAGTTAGGTGCACCTATTCCAAATTAATCAGAAAAGGTATGAAGGGACTGCATTCTCTAAAGGTTAAATCATAACAGTTCCTATTCTATTATGTACAAAATTCAAAATCTGCATAGTTAAGATGCAATTAGTTAGTTTGAAATTCTATCAAAGTACTTTACAGGAAACCTGTCAAGTCGGTGTATACAAGAAGCCTGTCAAGTCGGTTAATGAAGGAAATTTGGTTACTCGGTTAAAAACAAAAAAAGGAGTAAATCGGTAAAAGGTGAATCGAGTGCATTTAATGTTTTGACCTAACTTGCACGGAGCCCAATAAGATATTTTTGAGTACTTAAAGATATTTTCGCGGTCATTTTCATTCACCAAGTTTTCAAGAGAGAAGAGAAAAGCGAATCAAGGCGATCAAACTTCATTCAGAGCGAATTTCAAGGTATTTACATCAAATCTATTCACATTGTTAAGATGGTTTCCAATCTAGTCAAATTGCTATTATCTATCGAGTATGAAGCGTCAATCATTTGTAAACCCTAAGGTTAGTTTGCAAAATTTTACCTGAAACCTACAATGGCATCCAAGATCCAAGATCCCATAGTTGTCAAAAATGTGGAGAAGCCCTCGCTGAAGTATTCTTTGACTCCCAAAGTCGCCTCTGAGCTAAATAACAAAACTGCATTTTCACTCATCTCGGATTGAGTCTTGTTAGTTGAAGATGTTAGATTCTTCACCAAATGCTATGTTGAGGAAGTCATTCATGTTGAGATTAGTGACACATATGATGAACTTTGTACTGATGGCAAAATGGATAGCAAATTCGAGCATATCAAAATCAAGGGATTAACTGAAGCCCTAGCCTATCCTTATGTGTTCAAACCCCAGTGGGTTAAGTTTGTCTTGAGCAGAGTACATGATGATTTTATGTGGCTAGAGGAGCAACCATTCAAAATCACTAAGGAAATCATTCATGTGATCACCGGGTATCCTATCTATGATCATGCACGAGCACAAAAAATGATATCATAGAAGGAGCTAATCAGTCTAACTGGAGTAGAATCTAATTACCGAGGACTAAAATTGAACAATGTCACTGATGCAAAACTCAAGTTTGCAATTAGAGTAATTGGTTACTGTTTCTTCCAATCTGCAAGGGAAAATAGTGTACCATGTGCCGCAGTTGACTTGGCCTACAAAATAGTGAAGAAGGGAATGAAAGTAGATTTATGTGACATGCTACTGAAGAACTTGTTTGAGAACTTGAACACAATAAGGAAGCCGAAGAAGAACAACTCGGAAAATACACTGAAGTTTGGTTCACTTCTTGTATGCATGTTTTTCTACTTTGAGAAGTTCTTTCCCTCAGTCGGTAAAGTAGTTTGGGAGCTACACCAACTCTTCACCCTTCAAATCAATGATTTTATCAAGAAACTGGGAGATAACTTTAATGATATCATGGATGACTATTTCAGCAAATTTCAAGAGAAGATGCACAATAGGTACAGGATTCCACCACAGCTGGTAGAAAAATATAAGGATGATATATATTTTGAGGTAGACACCGATTATTGTTATATGAATGTTGTTGAACCAAGGACTCAATCTTTGCCACCAATGGGTTATGAGATTGACTATGATATAACACAATAGCAAATCGATGCCTATCTATCATTGCCAAGGCATGCTACCGAACTAAGATATGGAACATATGAAGAGGTGCAGGAAAAACTAAAAATGAGCATTGTAGTACCCAAGGCTACAAGAAAAGCTACAAAAATGATAAAGGTTTTATCTGAGAAATTCGGAGAAGAATCCTCCTCTACACCTATCAAAGGCACTCTTGCCATTATCGAAGGGGAATCAGAAGCTCAAGAGGCAACAATAACATTAAGTACCAAGTTTCCTAAGGGTAAAGTTTTGAAAAGAAAGAAACGGGACATTTCAAAGGCCCTACCGACTCCACCAACAAAGAGACCCAACACTAGAGCATCAGCTGTATCACCGAGTAAGAAACAATAGAGTGTTACTTTACCCAAGGTAACCAAGACCTATAATAAATCTACTCAGAGACTCATTTTGGCAAAAGAGTCTAGTGATATAGAATCTGATGATGCGAACAAATTTCAGATTGTAAAAATCAAGAAGGTAAATCTTCATAGTGTTGAAAATTTTTGTGCCAATCTTAAAGAATATGGTGGATTTGCAGGATTTAGATATGTTAAGTATGAGACTAGGAATAATGATGAGAAGCGACAAATTGAAGAAGTTGTCATCTGCACACTTCTAAAGTTTCAGCTAGCTCCATTAGAACTAGGAAAGTCACTTCTGAGTGAATTATACTTACATATTGATAACAGATGGAAATATGCAATGGACTCAGAGAGACAAATAAGAGAAAGAAGTCTAGTCCATCTATTCACTGATATGTCTGTAGCTGAAATCAAGGAGCATTTGACAACATACAATTCTAAATTTCTTGTCAAACAGAGAGCCTTAAAATTGATGAATGGGCTATACATTGATGTGGAAAATGAGACAAAAGCCAAGTGGCAGGAAATCTTCAAACTAAAGGATGTTGGTGAAAAATCTCAAGTTGAAATTGTTGATGTCACCAAGCAAGATCCTGATGTCATCAAGCAAGGTCCTGATGCTACCAAGCAAGACCCGGCTGACACTATTCAAATTGATGAAGATGTTATGGATGAAGAAGCATCAGAGCAGGAAATGATTGAAGGCACTACCTATGCAAAACTTGTATCTAGTGAATCTATTTTAGAACAAGTTCAGCCTTATTCGCCAGTGAAGCCACCTATCTCAACCGAAGCTCCTAAGGATACAGAAAAAGGCACTAAAGGTAACAAGTCTGAAGCAGCAGAAGATACAACTAAAGATCAGACATCTCAAGCACCGTCAAGCACTGCAAATGTTATAGTTGAGACCCCTAGCACTGAGACACCCAAGGACACTACAACGGCTACAGGAACCAACCAAAGTGTTGCATCTACTGAGCAACCTACCGAGTGTCAGTAAGCCTCATAAGCACTTGTCTTAGTGCAAGTGACCAAAGGAAAAGAGAAGAAGGTGAGAAAGCATAGTTTCAAAATTGATTTGACTAAACCGATAGTGTTGCCCAATTTTGATATCTCAAAATTAAAAGGGCAAGCACTTATTGATTTCGGTGAGCTATGCAAAGAAAAGGCCGAGTAGGAAAAACAATTGGCTATTCAAAAGAAGAATAAAGTACTATAGAAGGTCAAGATACTACTAACAGAAATGCTACCTTTAGTAACAATGTCAACTAATGCAACCATCCACATTCAACTGGATGAACTCCTTACTCAAATAGAAACATCTGGAGTTGATGCATCTAAGTACTTAAGCAAGCTAAAAGATAAAGAGCTTACAACAAAGATGATTGAAGAGGTACAAAAAGCTCTACCTATAGGAAAAGTAAAGCTTGTCAAATTCAATATTCATTTGTCCCCTCAGCTCAAGCATATTCTTTATTTATTTTAGAAACTTTGTACATTTTCCTTATTCATTAAAGATATCAAGAATAAAACTGATGCAATTGAGAAAGAGATCACCGATCTCTCAACTAAGTTGACCACCAAGCCTAATTCAGTTCAGAATTTTTATACCAAGCTTCAACAGCTCATGGCTCAATAGTTAGAACTCAGGAATGAAGAGCATAAAATCAGGATGGATATAATGACCCTTCAAACATTATTCCTTCCTCATCTCTCATCAGTACAGGAATAGATCAACAGAGCTACACGCCTATCAACTACATAAGAGGGAAGTACTCTTGATGGCTTAATATCACTATTAGCTGATATTCAAGCACAAAATTCTTTAATGGAAAGTGTAAAGGATTCACTCTCAGTCGCCCTCACCGATGCCCAAACCAAGTATAAATCTATTTTTGATCAGTTACCACCCCCAGATGGAAATTAAGTTTTTGATGTTTGTCAAAAAGGGGGAGTAATACTATAATACTACATAGGGGGAGTAATACTATATTTGGAGAGTGATATAGTTTTTGTAACACAGTTTTGAGTATTGTATACAAGGGGAGTATACCGAGCAAAATATACAGAGCAATCAGAGCACACAAGCATAGAACAAAACTGAGCATGCAAAATCTGAGTTATATATATAATAATGATAAGGGGAGTATATTTGCATATACTATTTCATTGACTATTGTATATATTGTCAAGTGTAGTCATTTTGCAAAGTATATAGATTTTTGAGTTATGACTTTGAAAGTAATTTTTGTCAAACATCTCAACTAATGTGAAAAGGGGAGATTGTTACTACTTATCAAATTTCCATTAGTTTTTATATTCAAAGTCATACTATATATTCCAATCGGTTAGCATTACCGAATCAACACAGAGAAGTCGGTATGAATAGTCTAGTCGGTTAAAGAAGAAAGCAATCATAGAATGCAGTATTCACCGAGCTGTTTACCAAGTATCTTTTTATGGCTACCGAGCAGTAAAGTTAACACATCGAGTTGATATTCACTGAGTGAAACATGTTACTAGATACATTGAACCTAGACATGTACATGAAAACATGTTACAAGATCGAGGCACATCTAACCATTATTACATTGGAAATTGCACTAGAAGATTGTGTATGATTGCAAGGTCAATCTAACCAATGAAATATTTTGTTTAGTTATTCATTTGAGGAATCTTGTTTGTAAGATCGAAGTAATGAATTAGATCATCACTTCAAGAGATCTATTTATACAACATGAAAAAAATAGAGTATGTATGAAGGAAGATTGTTACAGAGACACAAAGAGGTCACTGAAAAGGTTATTAGAGAACAGTCGAAGAATAGAGTAAACAAAAGGGTTTACCGCGTTACAATATGGGTTACTGAGTACATTAGCTTTCCATATTGGGCCTAACACAAATTTCTATCAGCAATACCTTTACATAATCCCAACTTCATCAAATACCTATCCAATCTAGTGTACCAGGTGCTAGGGGCTTGTTTGAGTCCATACTGTGCTTTCTTCAGTCTGCATACCATGTCTTCTTCATCTATCAATGAAAACCCATCTGGTTGCTCAATTTAGACTTCCTCTTCCAATTCACCATTCAAAAAGTATAACTTAACATACATCTGATATGCCTTTAATTTTTTATGAGCGACATATGCAAGAAATAGTCTAACAGCTTCAATTCTAGCTACCGGAGAAAACGTCTCCTCAAAATCAATACCTTCCATTTGTGAATATCCTATACATACCAATCTTACTTTATTTCTAACAACTTGTCCATCTTCACTCAGCTTATTTCGGAATGCCCATTTAGTACCAATCACATTCTTGTCCTTACGTCTTAGAACAAGTTCCCATGTTTTGTTCTTCTCTATTTGATCTAACTCTTTTTCCATAGCTTTTACTCAATTTTCATCTTTACAAGCTTCAACATCATCTTTAGGCTCAATTGTAGAAATCAAACATGTCTCTTCAGAAACAATCCTTCTCCTAGTGATTACACCTTTATTTTTATCACCAATAATCTGAATTTTTAAATGATTTAATCTTACATACCTAGGGGTATTATGAATATTCTAATTTTCAGTCTCTTCAACTTCTTCGCTAACAATATCATCTTGAATTAGTATCTCTTCTAGATCACTTTGCTTCATATTCTCAGTCTGCACTTACATTGACGTAACATCCTGGTCATCAAACTCATATCCACATGCTTTAATTTGCTTCTCATGATTGTCATCAGCCTTCAAATTCACACTTTCCGCTATCTTTCTCAGTCTTTTGTTGTAACACTAGTAGGATTTTCTCTTAGTAGAATATCCCAAAAATATTCCTTCATCACATCTTGAATTAAATTTTCCTATATCCTCATCTCTTTTGATTAAATATTTGCTTCCAAAGATTCTAAAATATCTAACTATATAAACATGACCAAACCATAGAACCATAAGGGGTGTTGTTGTTATCATCTTTTATATGCCCCAAATTGAACGTATATACAATAATGTTAACAGTTTCTCTCCAATAGATATGCGGAACATTTCCTTCAATCATCATAGTTATAGCAGCATCCAAAATAGTTATGTTCTTCTTTTCAACAACCTGATTCTGCTGAGGGGTTCTCAAAGCATATAATTGTCTCTTGATTCCATTCTCTTCACAAAAAGAATTAAACTCACTAGACTTGAATTCACCTCCTTTGTCAATTCTCAGACACTTCAGATTCAATCCTATCTCAGTCTCCACTCTAGCTCTGAATATTTTTAATTTCTCCAATGCTTCAGATTTCTCCCTTATAAAAGTAACCCACATTATTCTAGAATAGTCATCAATCAACAACATAAAGTATATGTCACCTTGCAAGCTTCTCACCCTAGAAGGTCCAAATAAATAAGTATGCATAAGATATAATAATCCATTAGATTTATATAGTTTTCTCTTGATTGAAATTCTTGTTTGCTTTCCCAATTGGCATTCTTTATGTGCACCGAATTAGTAGGCCTTACTATTTGTTAGAGATACACCTAACTAGTACACCAAAATAAAATCCTCAAACACACAACACCACCAAATATCATGCCAAGATCATCTGCAACACGCAACAACCATTGGGTCAGCCAAAAGTCGTATAACATAAAGAATACCACTGAACCAATAAAATATTCAATAACTCACACCACAATCAACATAGACCAAAAAAATGCATAGAAAATGATCACTGAACATCAACAAGAAATGTAAACTCCACCACAATAACCACAACAAATTGGATAACAAGAATCATCATTATTCCATCATTGGAGCCCAAGAACACCAACAAAAAATTGAAAGATATGCTTTTGAAGTTCCAAATCATGAAACATCTGAACTGAGGACACACATGAATGTCCCAAACAATCCAAATATGCACAACATAAGGAATTATTTTTGGAGTAATACAATCTAGAAATTACAACTCTCTTCAATACAGAATCAACAGAAAAACCAACCATCACACTGGATCACATAACTTGATTAAATCATCTTCCAAAACATTGAAACTCATACTGAAACAACTAAAGCTAAGTATCTCAAAACCCATTAATCTGCATCAACACATCTGCAACCAAACCAACTCAACCCTTTGCAACAAACCAATTATGTACAATAACACATGAATATGTTGACGTCAATGACAACAACACATTCTAACAACCCTAATATCCAACTATTCTTAACCTCCACTTACTTAAGACAATATTAAACCTCCATCACAATCCAATATGTCCAATTTTAATTCATCAATCAAAGCAACTATCAATAACTTAGCTCAATTTATTTCAACCTTACAACACTAATTGGCTTCTTTAACTCAATCCAAATTTAATGTTCTGATATTTGATATAGCGATCCCACTATCTAATAAGATTGTTCATGTGATTCTTCCTAATCATGTGGAAATTCCTCAATTGGAGTTATACAATAGAAAAGGTGACCGTTTAACTCATGTGAAGACTTTTCAAACCTTATGTAGTGATTTCTTGAGCATGATCAAAGACTCATGGAAAAATTATTTACTTGAACTTTTAGAGATAAATCTTTGCAATGGTATTGTTATTTGTTTGCACTTATTATATTACTTATTTTCAATAATTGGCTAATGCTTCCATTCAATAAGTTCAAAATAATATTGGTCCTAAGATTACTTTGACTGATTTGATTAATTATACAAGCAAGAAGTTAAAGAAAAAATGACTAATTTTATTGGTAAATATAAACATTTACATTCACAAATTGCCTATCATGTGCCTGATCATGATGTTTAAATAATTTTTATGACTAATTTACAAAAAGATATTAGAGATAAGCTTCTATTTTTTGAGTTTACCTCTTTCATGCAATTCTTTGTAATGCTTCTTAATTATCATCTTCAAGTGATTCAATTTGAATCATCCTATTCCATGGCTCTGATTGATAAGAATGAGAGAACTCCACAATTGTTAATTAAGTTAAAACACAATAAAGGTTTCATCAAGATAAATGACAACATCAACATTCAAGTGGCACCCATGACACCAAGTTCTACCCCTTTAGCCAAATACTTTAGAAAGGAATTAACTCATCTTTTTGAGTCTTTGCATAAGATAATGTCAATGTTGATGAATGCTAATGTGTTGCAACTTCCTCCCATCAAACCAATTGACCATTCTCAAGCATTGCTAGCTTCTCATGATCCTAAAGATTGTTGTCAATATCATTATCAACTAGGTAATAACATTGAGAAATGTTACCACCTGAGGAATAAGTTTCACAAATTTATTGATAACAAACAATACTATATCCAAAGATAGTGTGAATGACAAAGGGAATTGTAATATGGTGAAAAGTGACTAGCAGAGATCAAGTGGAAAGCTTTACTCCCCTCAAAAGAGGGATGAAAGTTTCACAAAGGATTGCCTTCAATTTTTCACACACATTACATTTAAAAGAGGGGTTGAATTCACTAGATCCAATCCCAATGGTAAGGGATTGAATACTAAGTGAATTGCAGTAAATTTGGAAAGTATTAAGAAAGTAAATTAACCCTCTTTTACAATAGACTAGTTGAATTAAGAAAATTGATAATAAGTGTAGAAATGACAAAGAAGCAATTATATCTCGAGATAGAGATGCGGGATAAAGTTGTGCACCTAGAATTAGAAGTAGAATGTCAAGATGAAGCTTCCTTGCAAATCTAAGAAAAATTTGTAGGGATCGTGTTGAAGTTGTGCATGGTCCTCCAAAAAAAATTTGTGATGAAAAGGGTTTTTATGTCTCTAGAAATGAAGCCTAAACCTGCAATTATAGTTGCGCACCTGCAACTTACACACATACAAGAGAGAAAAATCTCTATGGGTAAAAAGTAGAACTGAACTTCAAATCTATCTTCATCTTCTTCCAAAGTGTTCTCCAAAAATATCCAACAAACTTAGTGTCTTTGTCTGAAACTATGTTGGTAGTTAGTCCATGCAATTTCACTACTTCCTTTAAAAATAGGTATGCTATATGTAATTCATCTAATATTTTCTTACAAGGTATGAAATGAGACATCTTCAAGAATCTATCCACTACCACAAATATAGAATCATTTCCTCTTTGTGTTTTAGGCAATCCAAGTATGAAATCCATGTTTATATCCTCCCAAGGTCTTACCAGTACTATCAAAGGTTTATACAATCCCACATTCTGACTACTACCCTTTGCAACTTGACAAACTCTACAACTTTGCACATATTTCCTAACAACCTTATGAATCTGGGGCCAAAATTAATTCTCACTAACCAATGCTACTATTTTGTCAACACCAAAGTGTCCGACTAATCCTCCACTATGCTTCTCCTTTATCAGATTCTCCCTCATAGAACTCTTAGGTATGCACAACTCTATTCCTCTCAATAACATCCCATACTAAATGAATTAATCCAACCACTTGCTTCTATTCACCATAACCGGTTCTCTACATGCTCTCCAAGTTTCTGCAAAATCCGGGGCATCATCATACAAGGTATTTAATTCCTCAAATCCTAATACTGCTATTCTTATCTCTATCAACAAATTCCTTCTCCTACTCAATGCATCAACAACTTTATTAGATTTATCACTTCTATGCTTCAACACAAAGGTGTAACTCTACAAAAATTATACCCATCTAATATGTCTTTGATTCAACTTACTCTGATTGTTCAAATACTATGAGGCTTGATGATCTATATACAACACAAACTCCTTAGGCAACAAATAATGTCTCCACTTCTTCAAGCCTTGAACTATGGCATAAAATTCTTGATCATACACTTAATATCTCCTCTGGGAATCATTCAATTTCTCACTGAAATATGCTATTTCTCTCCCTTCTTGACTCAAGACTACTCCTATTGTTGTTTCACTTCCACCACAATCCACTTGAAATACTTTATTAAAATCCGGTAAAGCTAACACAGTTTTCTCAATCACTTTCAGCTTCAACTGTTCAAAACTTTTCTTTGCTTTGATGGTTCACTTGAATTCCTTCTGATCTTCCCTCATTGTCTCAGTCATAGGGTTACAAACTGAACTTAAACTTTTGATGAGCTTTCAGTAGAAACTAGCCAATCCATGAAATGATCTTACCTCTCCAATCCTTTCCGGTGTAGGCCACTCAACAATTGCTTTTACTTTACCAAGGTCCATATTCACACCATCCTTAGATATCACAAATCCCAAATAGACTAATTCATCGTTCATGAAAGTACATTTCTTAAGATTTATCAACAACTTTTATTCTCTCAATCTCTACAAAACTTGTCTCAAATGCAACAAATGCTCTTCTTTTGTCTTACTTAAAATTAGAATGTCATCCAAATATACAATAACAAACTTACCCAATAATTTCTTCAATACCTCATTCATCGGCCTCATGAAAGTACTCAGTGTATTAGTTGACCCAAAAGGCATCACCAACCTTTCATACAGTCCTTCATTTGTCTTGAATGTTGTCTTTCACTCATCTCGTTCTCTAATCCTAATCCGATGACATCTACTCTTCAATTCTATCTTTGTAAAGTACCTGCCTCTGCTCAAACAATCCATTGTGTCATCCATCCTAGGCAAAGGAAACTGGTATTTCACTATGATCATGTTTATTGCTTTGGAATAGGTACACATTCTCCATTCTCCATTCTTCTTAGGTACTAATATAGTTGGTACTACACAAGGGCTCATACTTTCTTTGATCAAACCTTTCTTCAACATATCCTACACTTGTCTATTCAACTCTTCATTCTCGTTAGATGTCATCCGGTGTGCAGCTTTGTTAGGTAAAATAGCTTCAGAAACCAAGTCCATGCAATGACTGATACTTCTCATAGGTGGTAATCCATCAGGCACATTATCTAAAATGATGTCTTCATATTCTATCAGCAAATATTTTATCTCTTCTGGTTGCTCTTCTTCATGTTCTGGATTCTCAGTCTCTCTAGGAACTAAGGAAAAACACATATTCTCATGTCTCAATCCATCCAGGAATTTCCTTCCATCCACCAAAAAGATTCTAGCATTCATACATAATTCACTCTTCAAAGGTTCCTCAAAGGGCAACAAGGTTTGCTTCATCCCATTGGCCATAATAGTGTATGTATTTTTCCTCCTGTCATGTATTTCCCGTCTATCAAACTGCTAAGGTCTACCCAAAAAAATATGACAAATACCAATAGGCATATATCACACAAGACTTCATCATGATAATTTCCCAATTTTCAATTTCAGCAAACATTCCTCACTTACTAACAATTTATGATCATCCTAAATCCATGCTATCTGATAAGGCTTAGGGTGTTTCAATCTTTCTAATTTCAACTTATTCACCATCTCTCCTGAAACAAGATTATCTGAACTATCACTATGAATGACAACTTTAGAACACTTACTGGATACCTTACATTTGGTCTTGAACAAATTCTTCCTCTGCAAGGTCTATTCATCTCTCTCGGTATGACACAAAGCTCTCCTCATCATCAATAGTTCTCCATCTTCCAGTTTATTAGCTGATCCGATGGGTTTTTCTTCCACTACTGTTGTTCTTTCGGTATTCTCTATCTTCTTACACTCTAAAGCACGATGTCCTTCTCCTTGACACTTATAGAAAGATCCTCTAAACACTCTGTTGTCTTGTCCTCTATCATCTTTTCCAAAATTCTCATTCTGGTAGCCATCTAGTTCTCTCCTCTGCTAGAAATTTCTATCATCTTTTCGGTATGAATTACCTTCTTTGCTCACTTCTTTTTCCTTGTTTTGATCTATAGAGGTTCCTCTACCTCTAGTATATCCTCTTCCTCCTTGAAATCTTCCTTTGAAAAACCTTCCACCTCTTCCTCCCTGCCTCTTCTCATGTCTTTTGTTTAGCTTCTCTTATTCTTTTAGGGCATACTGGTAAGCTTCTTCAACACTACAATTTGATCAAACTGATTTCATCTTGTATAGACACCTGCAATCCATTCAAATATATTGCAACTTGTTCAACTTCATCATCAACATGTCTAGATCTAATATTCAACTTGTAAAATGCTTCAGTGTACTCCTTTATACTACATTTCTTCTGTCTCAAATTCTGCAACTTCCAGAATAGATTTATTTTATAATCGGCTCGCATAAATTTTTATTTCAACTTGTGAGATTTTTCCAAGACCTAGAGGCAATGGAAAGCACAAAATAGAGACAAAATATAGGACAAGAATAAACTGTATTCTCTTCAATACATAAATGATCAAAAGATCAATCGTTGTTACATACAATGAATATGAGCCTACTTATATAGGCAAGGCAATATGGATATGTGAGCGCACAAACATGACATGTGGCTCAATAAAAAATAAGGGTAGGCAGGGAATATGTATGGTAGGTAGGAGAAAGAATAAAATATTTCACATGAGGTGGATCACCCATCAAATGTGGAATTATCACTCCACAATAAGTGGATATGATAGAGTAGTAACAAGATCAACACCATAAAAGGTGGAAATTCACACACTATCCCAATGTGGCACAAACACCCAAGTGTCTCATACCCAACAAACTATGAAATGAATATCCTAAGTAGGCTTAAGTAAGGTGTAATAATATCTATGATGGATAGTTATTTACACCAACACAACTTAGCAATCATTCGATCCCATGTCTTGATCTTCTCTTTACCTCTTCTCTATCTATCAACCCACAAATGCTCCCACCAAAGAGATGGATGAACTTTCAATCGGGAATGGGCATATTTCACCTTCCTTTCTTCTATAGTGTTTTCAAAATTAAAATATTTCTCCATCTCTGTGATCCAATCCATCAATTCATATGAATCCAACTTTCCATCATATTCTAGTGGGGTAAAATAAGGTTTATTATTCTCCCTACTCAAAACCCTGAAAAACCTTTCCTCATCTGAATCAACTACCGGTGGGTTTACTTGTTTTGTCGAGGCTTCTTCTCCTTCATCTTCACTTACATCTTCAATGTGTCAGCCTCTTCTCTAGGCTGTCTCCAGGTCTTCCAACTGGGCTGCAATTCGTCTCAACATTTACATCACAATAGGGTCTACATTCCCATGCATTCCACCATTCCTATTTCCTCTTCATGGAATATTTAGGCCAGTCCTCTGCAACTATAGGTTAGATCCACATTATGCCACCCTACAACAAAAATTTCTTAGAACAATGCAATGTTCGGAACAAAATCTCACTCGATACCACTTGGAGCAATCACCGGCTAACAGGGACCTCAAAGAGATCAGTCTAGACTAGCGAGCAAGAGTAAACACAATGGAAACACAAAGACATGATGGAAGCAATGCAAAACAGATTGAGTTATATCATGAAAACTGATTGCAACCAACCAACTCATAGGCCTCCTAAACCATGCTTAAAATATAGAACAAGTCACAATTGGGACCTCAAATCTTAAGATATCTTCTATAATCTCTCTAACTTCTTCCCTATATTCTAATTATATATTACAATGATTTATACGATCCAATGGGATCTGGTTGGCCTAAAAGGGATCAATTGCCTGAAGAACAAGACCTAACATGTCAAACCAACAATGTCGGTCTCCGCCAAAGAAATTCCTCTGGAAAATCCAAAGGATAAAGTATAGATCATGGGGAAAGGTTGGCTACACTCCAAGGAACATTAGAATTAATGCTTAGGGCTCTGCAAGCTATGAAAAGGATCTGATAGATCACCAATGCAAATAGGTCAAGACAACTGGTAACAAAAAACTATCTAAGAAACTGGTAGCAATAACTTGCTGGAAATTAATCCAAATGCTCCACGATTTGGGAATAATGAAGATGATCAAGTGTTCAAGAAAAATCCGAATCCACAGGTTCCAGTGAGCCAAATCTGAGAAACATGGAAAGAAATGCTGAAAATTTAAACAAAAAGAAAAACATAAAGGAAATGTTTTTGGTAGATGCAAGATTGCTATGAACTGGGGATGCTTTTGCATCAGTCATCCTCCCTAGTATAACATTGCAAGATGCGATTATGGATACTCCAAGGAGAACAAAGAGAGAAAATACTATTCATCATTTCTCAAGAACAAATTCTAGAGAAGTAATCACCAATATAGTGGTACCAGTGCAGGGTGTTGAAGGATAGATTCTCAAGATACCCCTAGATATCAAGTGTCTATGGTGAATTTGAGTAAACACATCAAATGGGGAGAGATGGCTACCTTGGTCACTGCAATGTCTACTGTCTAATCAAGGATGGAGAAGGAACACAAGACTAAGGTAGAGATTAAGGCACAATTGAGGCATTACAAACAACTGATTATGGAAATAGCCAAGCCTCTTGACTGCATAACTAATGATTCTTTTCCATCCACTTTATCACTCCCTCTCGGTGATATTAAGGCTATATATGAAATGAAGAAGGTGGCTAAAACTATTAAAGCTTGGGAAACAGACTAGTTGGGTAAAGTGAAAGAATTCTTGCAAAACACAATGGAGATAGTAGAAGAAACCTATTTTAATAAAAATAATCTTATACATTGTGTTACACAGTGAGAACAACAACTGCATCAACTTTCTAAAAGGTATTAATATTTTGAAGAAGATCAAAGAGTTGGAAGAGCATGTGATTACTAGGGAAGATCTATTGGGAGGTGATACAGTTGCCAATTGGCAATCATACATTGACATTTTAGATTTGAAAATGGAAATAATGGAGCAAGGTCGCATCAAAGTAATCAAGGAACATCCTTTCCTCTTAGATGCACTTGATAAGTATGAACAATTTTTGACTAAACTACTGGGAGGAAATGGTCATAGTCTCAAGCAAGATGGATTATTACACCAAGAGAGTGTACTCAGCTAGTGGGACTCATATGTTTCTGCTCATTTTTCAAAAACTGCTAAGTTCAGTTTGGATACAATGAATAGGTAGATGTATGTAATATTTTAGTGCGAGAAAACTCAGACCTCAATGGATGTAATGGTTGGAAAGGTAGAAAGTATAAAAGGGATACTCAGGGTAACCAAGTTCTGGATAGGTTATATTGTTGACCCACCTATTTCTTCTTTGGACTACTTTATCAACGAATATTAAAACTACAAGAAGAGGTGAAAGATGAATAGGTAGTTCTAAAAGATGAATGCATGATAGGCCACCACCACCGCTATCTCGACTGAGATGTCAATTGGAGTTGTATCTCATACTTGCTTTTTGAGGCACTATTTTTGTATGGTTTGAAATACTTGCTGCTGGAGCACCATTTTGGAAGTGGACATGGAGTGTCAGTTTAGTAGTACTTAACTAGAGTTCACAAGCAACTTGCATGTTGACTGTGACTCCTTCCTTTTTGTAACCCTAGTGTGGGCATGATTCTTTCCTAGGATGTAGGGTAAAACTCTATAAATTATTAAATTTGGGTCATTTTTGGGCATCTGTGAATTAATGATTTAAGGTTCATTTTAGAGATTCCATTAGAGATTTTCTGCAAATTTTTATAAGTTTAGAAGATTTTTTGATACTCTTTGAAGTTTAATACAAAAAACAACTTGTGGATTGCTTGATCCACTTTTGTGTTCTATATGGTTGTGGTCTTTGTGATCTGTTAATTTCTCTCATTTGAATCAACAACTAGTTCTTTTGGATGCTTTATTATTTTATGAATCATCTTGTGCATGTAAATGGTATATGAAGATTAAATTTATAGGGAAATTATTGGTTGGGTGATATTCATTTCCGTTGCTGTGTAAAGTTCTTTGACTATATATTTTCAAGAGTTTGTCATTTGAATGATGATTTAGTGGTACTGATAATATTTGGATTACGTAATTCTAGCCATGTGGATCATTCAGTTGTTATTGTATCAATTTCATTGTTATTCACTTGTTCCCCTAATCTATCTTTTCCTATTTATTTGGAGAAATTGAAAATTAGAAAATACAAAAAAAGTAGGTAATTTGAAGTAGTTACAACCAACAAGCCCCGTGATAGGTACAATTGCATCAACCACTGAGTGATCCACCAATGTAGAGACCTGACTATAGAGACCTTAGAGTGGTTAGTTTCCCAAATCTTACTTCTTTTCAAGAGAGGTGGTGAGTGTTCATATAAACTACCTAACTATTGGTGAGTGTTTCAAAACATCCATCAAAAAATATAATCTTCAAGCAAGGAAGAGATAGTTGTAAAAGTGATATCTTGCAACAAGTGTATATGGATCCTTATCAAAGATCCATAATTATCAAATGTGGGAGGAAGAGATCATTACCTAAATATATCTACCTCCATAGAGAAAGGAAATTTTTGAACAAATATGGCATATTTAATATGAAGAAAGAAGAAGAATGCACACCTTCCCTCTTGTAAAGAGAGGGGATTCTCGATGAAATCTTACACACTGTTAACACTAAGAAGAGATAATTTATAAAAGTTCAGTATGCTTTCAAGTAAGGAATAGGTCCGAGTCAATGATACACACATCCAAGCAAGGAAAAAATATTCATGAAGAATAAACAATTCTATGTAAGAAAGGGTATCCTTATAAATATACAACTCAATAAAGGGAAAAATGATCCTTAAGAAGGAAGAAATGATTGAAAAACCATTCTTTACCCCTAGTGTAAAGAAAAGAATAATTAATCTATTACGTTTCTAGCCATGTGTGATTGCATATATAATTTTACCACCATGAATGGTAACGAGCCACAAAAACATAAGCTATCAATGTCACATAGTGGGGAGAAACATAACAAGTCCAACAACACTACTGAACTAAATGTATATTTATATTTAGAAAAAAAATAATATCAATTGCTATGTGAATGAGAGCCTTGTCATATAATTCTTGAATAAATTCCTTAAATTCTTTTAAATCAGAATGAGAGTGAGTATAAACACATAATGATAGAGATAGAACTATTACTGGCACTTTTTTAGAGTTATGACAATGACTTATGAAATGTTTCAGGTGATCTTTTAGTCATATTTAAGTCTCCAAAATATTATTTCTACTATCTAGTAGAAGTTACTTATGGGAGGGGAAGGTTAGGCTTTGATGAAGTGATTGGAAAGGAATGAATTTGAAATCCTAAGCCTTCTCTAGTGCATTGGGATGAAGGTTATATAAGGAACTTGATTCCTTATTCTATACATCCAAAACCATGTACTCTATATCTTTTTTTAGAAACCATATGAAAGAAACATTTATAATTTGTTTGCAAATGTGAGGGGGAAGGAATTTCATCATAAACATCATTGGAATTTTTTGCGTAATGAGATCTTGAAACACTAGAGGGATGAATAGAGAAACAAGGATGGATCCTTGTAGGAGGGTGTACATATTTATTAGCATCATTCACGTCTTCTCGAGAGGTAAGAGATTCCATTTGCATTATTTTTTTTGGGTTGCAAAGAAATGCTTTCATCACGTAAAGTTTCATTTCTACTCAATATAATGTTGTGTCCTATCATTAAGAAAATGTATAATAGATCATCTTGTATCAAAACATTTTGATGGTTAAGATAAGACCTAGGAGAATAAGGAGGATCTAAAGCGATAGATGTGTTGAGAGTTGGATTATTAATTTTCAAAGCGTGTCCCTCTTCCACCAAAGTAACCTTATTGGAAGAGGATTCCTCATTACTTTTTAATTCTTCATCTCTAGTAGATATATCATTAATAGAAGTATTAAATTGTTCTCGTGAATAAGGAAAACTCCATGAGAGGTACAACCAAGATTCATCTTAACATCATTTATAGCAGGATTATTAAAAATACCACATGAAATATCCACTAGGTCCAAACATTCAATAAACATCTTGAAAAATAGAATCATATAACAAGATAAAATTTACATGAAATCTTTTAGAAATGAAGTAAATGTTGGATACAAAATTTAAACCTTCTTATGTAATAAATTATTATGCAATGAATCAATGCAAGTAACATAAAATGAAATAAGATACCTTTCAACAAATGATTTTGATAATTGTAGGTAGTTAGATTTATGCAAATGAATGTGAAAGTGATTTAACAATTCATATTGTGTAATATCTATAGCTAAAAGTAAAATATGAAAAAAATAAAATAAAATAGAATTATGAAGTGTAAGACATGTTATGTTCTCCAAAATTAAATGATCAAAAAATATTGTCTCTACCTTAAGAATGCAAATTAGGAACCATTTTCCACTTGGGATATAATTTCATTAGGGAACAATCAATTAGGCTCACCTTAAGTCCTTACAAGAGCTAAGCACTATGATCAGTTGTTCCACTTTTTGACTTGACATGTTTTGATATATTTAAGACAAGAAATGCTATAAAATGGGAAATAGCCAACATACACAAATAGAAACAAAATTAGAAATCAACTCTAAAACATAAATATGGAAATGGAATGCAAAATGAAACCTGTAAGTTTGTACTCTCACCAAAGTCGAGGCTAATTTTATTGAAGTGAATTGCACTCCTTTTTAATTATGAGTCCAATTTCACACTCTTCTAGAACTACTTTTAATTTTCCCATCCCTCTAAAAAATAAGGACTTATTCTTTCCTCAAATTAGTACTCAGTTCAAGAATATGAGTTACATCCCACTTTAATACTTCAGAAAACTCCTCTTTGCACCCTTATTTTTTAAGTGTACCATTTCTCCTATTTCATTTTAAGTCTATATGGGTCCTTTCTCATTTTAAAGTTAAATGTAGTTTTTCCTCCCACTTAAATTTCACCATTTCTAAAATAAATTATAGGTCTAATATCAGGGCCTATTATCTCACATGCCTAAAAATCCAAGCTTATTTTATTGGCACTATGTGGCTTCGCCACATGATTTCATGATTTTTGACAAAAATGTTTGGAGGATAATGTGTCATCCATGACATTTCCTTATCTATCCTCAAAGTTAGGATATGGCCATTTTACATCTACCAAAAAGTGAATTTACCTTGAGAACCCTATATAAGGCATCATCCTTAATTCATTTATTCATCTCATTATTAATCTATCAATTCAATCCAAGATAAATTATCATTCCTCAAAACAAAATATGATTTAAAATAGCATAAAGCTATGATAAGGCATCTTCAAGTAGAAATTGAAGGTATAATCATTTCCATTCAATAATTTCACTTTAAATTTCTATTTCTTTCATAATCATCATTTCTTTAAGGTTAACTCAAGCCCAAGGTTTGACTGAGGCAATCCCTTATATATCCCAACACCATTTTTCTCCATTTTTGTGTAGATCTAAGATTAGAAATAGGTTCCATGTTTAGATTAAAGATACAAGACAATTTAGTATAGATAGAGACAGAGAAAATAAGACTAAATTAGAATAAAAGAGGTGTACTAAGGAACCTAGAAGCATAGTCTAAGTATTTTGACATGCAGATTGACCAAAGGATAGTTTGAGAGATTTTGAGTTCAGTTGGGTTCCTTATCTACACTTAGAGAGATGATATGACTAGGGAACCTAGTTACAATGTCCACACAGTTTCATCTCATATTTATATGATAGGTTCTTCTCTGCATCCCCATTTTAGTTTAATACATCTGAGTTCATTTTTAGTTATGTTTTTTGTTTGTTTATGTCATTTATTATCAATATTACATCATTTAGACAAGTCCTTTGCATCCATCTCATCCAATAAATCAAAATAGAAAAGAGAACAATACATAAAGTGTCGAGCTCTCCCAAGGGTTTGTAGTTGGGCCTATTGGTCATTATCTAATCTAATTCATGAAATTGTGTTTGATTCTGCATGTTTAGACTAGTGGACCCTATTTCCACTACATCACACTTTGATACTATGTGAATAGAGTTCACACATGCTCATAGGTACAAGTAAATAAATATAGAATTTAATATTAAAATTATCATAGAAAAATGCAATAGATGAAAATCCTATTATATTATTAACTTACAATAGATGAAATTGCTTATAGTTCAATTGAGAGAAACAACCTCCTTGAATCAAGGGGAATTATCCTATAAATAGTTGTGTAACTCTACTAATATATGATTTGAAGCATGTAAACACGAATGTAATTATAAGAAATATTTTCTCCTTAGAAGATTATCTAGAAGGAACAATATACACTTACAATTCAAAGTTACATTCAAAAAACTAAATATCATAAAGAAAGGGGTAAATGAGAGGTTTATTTTATTTTAACAATAGGAGTTGAATGTCCATGATAAAGGTGACTCCTCATGTGTAGCCAAATGAATCCATATGTTTGATGTTACTATGTAGAGAATTTCATGTAAATTTTGGCTATTTCTTGCACAATATGAACCCTGAACCATTTAGAGAGCCTTATGTATTAAAAAAAATAAAAGGGAAATTGAGAGCTTACAAAAATAATGTCGATAGATTTAATATAGTTTTTTTTAATAGTCGATGTCACCACATCAAGTATGCTCTCACTATTGATGATAAACTAGACAAGTTAATGGTTGCAATGAAGGAAATATAATATAAAGTAGAAGAAAATGAGATGGGATTTCATTCTAATGGTAATGCAAATCATTTCAATGAGGGATAAATATTAAATTTTAATTGGTAAAATAATTATGATTGTTTTAAAAATCCCAAGAATAATGGAAAGTAGATCATTCCAAGTTAACAATATCAAGGACACCAAGAGAGATACACCCTAGATCCCTTGATGAAAGATCATGTGGATATTAATAAGTATTGATTTTTGTGTGATATGTGCTTCTTGCCTCATGATCTTACAAAGTGTACTTTTACTAAAAAAATAATATAGAAGGGAAATTATTCGAAGATAAAGATGACCTACAACAGATTATTATAAAGTCAATAATGTGGACTAGTTTGATGTATACCATGTAAATGAATTCTTTTAATATTATCAAGATAGCCATTATGTTTACTATGAGCTACCTAAATAAGATTTCAATTAGGTCAAATAATTGATGAAACAAAGGTATAAGAGATAAAATACATCAAAGATGACCTTAAATCTCTCATAAAGGCAACTATCATACATGTTCAAAGTGAATACTAACTAAGTGATAGGAAGTTCAGCTTCAAAGCTCAAGCTAGAGGTTATAGTGTGCTAGAGGTTTGAAGTACACAAATGTGGAAAGGAAAAAAGAGAGAGACATGGTGTGTATAAAGAAGAGAATATAAATATACAAATGTCACCACCAAAGATAAATATATTTATAATATCATATATATGCATATCAACCAATAGTCTATAAATCTCTAGCATTGAGTTGAATAAAATTTCAATTGAGCTAGTTAAGGAGATACATGAGGTCTAAATACAATGAGAGAGGTCATTACATTATAGAAATACCCCAACTATTTTTCATTGACCCATTAAATTTAAAAGTGATCTTAAAGAGGGCATAATTGAGGCTGATATGTAAAAAATGCTAAAGATCTACCTTGAAAATATCTATAGATAACCAATAAGATATTGATATATGCTATACTTCTTTAGTAATAAATGCTTGATTGGTACATTAGTGTATGCTAGATTATACTACGTAAAAAAATGTGATTCCATTAGAATTAATGCCCCATCTAAAACTTCAATAATAAATTCTATGACAAATATTGTGACATTGACGCTCATGATTTGAATGTATTTGGAAAAATAAATAATGTTGATGTATAGATCATGGCATACCCAAGTGTTTATTTTTTTCATGGATATTATCATATTTACTTTTCTTTCTAAGTGGAGTATGTTTTTGATAAAGATAAATGTTACTATTTACTAAGTTGTCATTAGTTTTATGTCCAAAGTCATTCTATATACTCTAGTCGGTTATTACTACCAAAATAATTCAGTCGGTAAGCACAGAGCAGTCGGTTATAGAGGTTACAAGTCAAAAAGTTTAGTATACACCAAGCTATCTACCGAGTAACTTTCTATGACAACTGAGCTACAAAGATGGTATACCGAGTTAATACACACCGAGTGAAACGTGTTACAAAGATCGACCAATAAGAAACTGTTAACACATTGGAAATTGCACTTATAGATTTTATATGATTTTGAGGACATCTAACCAATGAAATAATTTTGTATGGTTATTCATTTAATGAATCATGTTTGTAACATCGAAGCATGAACAAGATCACCATCACAAGAGATCTATTTATAAAGCATGAATTGAGGATCAAAAATATGTGTGTGAACCAAGACATATGTGAAAAGCAAAATCATGGGAAAGCACTAAGTGTTATCAATGTTACGATTGACAGAGATACACAAAGGTCACCAAGAAGGATTTCAGAGAAAAGTCAAGGAATAGAGTAAACAGAAGGGTTTACCGAGTTAATTTATGATTTACCGAGGTATGCTATAAGCAAGGTAATTTCATTTTGAGCACATAGAATCTGCTATAACATTTCTGATGTGAAGTTGCAGATATTTTGTAAGATTTTGATTGTAATGTTTTGAGTTGTAAGAGAAACCTTTAATAGGGTAAAAGACTCTAACAAAGTCTATAAATTGTAAAGCCTTTAACCAGGTGCAACATTTAGAATAAGTGTTGTAAAATCCTTTAGCAAGGTAGATCTAAAGATCTTGATACTCCTAACAGGGTAAGCTATTAGAAATAGCTAAACATGTAGCTCTAACCGAGCAACCTTTATTATTGCAATAGTGAAGTTGTGGGTGCCATCCCCATCACAGTTTTTCTCTCTAACAAGGAGTTTCTACGTAACCAAAATATATGTGTTATGGAGTGAATCATGTACGATTGTTATTTATATGTTTTAGCATTATATTATGTTACAACAGTTTTTTGGTTTACGCTTAACCATAAAGTTATTGTTGAAGAAAAGATTTGAAGTACTGATTCACCCCTCCCCTCTCAGTACATTAGCTTTCCATATTGGGCATAACAATTGGTATCAGAGCTTGAATCTTGGAAAAGGGTTTAACTGCCTAAAGAGAAAGATCTTATCAATGGAAGGCTACAAACAATCTCAGAGAATTGCGAATCTTCAAAATGAATTGGATCATGCTAATCAAGTGATTGCTGACATGCAGAAATAAATGCAAAAATCTCTGAAAGTTAGAAGAAGATTGTCTGATGATTTGCAGGACTCTCAAGAGCTGGTGGAACAAATTGAGACATCATCTGAGAGTAGTATATCTGAAGAGACTAAAGAAATGATTGGAGCATTGAAAGAAAAGATCAAAGCACTGACTAATCAGCTAAAAGCAATGAAAAGAGAACATGAACATTTCAGCACACAGATGACTAAAAATCTTGATGCATTGAGGACAGTCGAGGATAAATTCTAGAAAGAGAAAAACAACAGCTTGAAGCATTAGTATCTGAAAAGAATGTTGAAATCACAAGGTTGACTAGAATTCAACAAAATCTGTCAAATCAATTGGGTTATGCACATCATGAAGCAAATCTGAAAGATGATGAGAATCAATCATTGAAACTTAAAGTATCAAGGTTGACCGATGAACTTGAAATAGAGAAGAAATCCAAAGAAACACTGAAGAAGAGTTATGAAGCATCAAAGATGTTGGATGAGCAACTGAATAGAAAAAGACCCAACAAAGTTGCAGGACTCGGTTTCAAAGGAAAAGACTCTACCGAGAGGGGAATCCACACTACTAAGAGAGGAGAATCATCAAAGCAAGTTGGAAAAAAGAAGAACATCAAAGGAAAGAAGCCTATTTGCAACTACTGTGGAAAACAAGGACATACTACCAACATGTGCCAAATCAGAAAAGGTAAGCATTTGAATGTCACTAGGTCCAATGGCTATTGTTACAATTGCAATAAATATGGTCACACATCTAACCAATGTAGGACAAAGTCTTCTAGCAATTATCAGAAGGCAAAATTCAAAGGGTTTAATAAAAACTGCAATAGATATGGACATAGTACTGAGAAGTGTTGGTTTAAGCAGAAGAACTATATGTGGTCTACACACTGAGCAAATACTAGAGGCTATCGAACTCACACAGATCTTAACTGATAGTATACTACAGTACCATGGGATTATAATACAAGGATATGGTGTAAATGCTATGGAAGATATGGACATATAAGTGCCAACTACTTTATAAGGTTTCGAGTGAACAACCAAAGATCATGAAGAAATCCTGGTATGGCATGTTTTCATTGTCACAAAGTTAGACACTTGGCTAGAGATTGTAGAGATCAACCTAGAGGAGACATTGAAGAAATAAAAAGCAAAATCTAGATGATTTGGAAAAAGAAGTAAATTGTGTCAAATGAAGAAAGCACCTTACCTACCGAGTTAGGTGCATCATTCCAAATTAATTGGTAAAGGTATGAAGGAACTGCATTCTCTCAAGGTTAAATCTTAATAGTTCCTATTTTATCATGTACTTAATTCAAAATCTACATAGCTAAGATGCATTAGCAAGTTTGAAATTTTATCAAGTCTTTTGGAGCACTAGTCAAGTGGGTAAATGCAGGAAGCCTGTCAAGTTGGTAAATGCAGGAAGTCTGGCTACTCGGCAAAAGCATGAAAAGGAAGGTAAATTGGTTTAGTGGAACCGAGTGCATTTAATGTTTTATGACCTAACTGCATGGAGCCCGATAAAGTAAAATGTGTACTTAAAGCTTTTGCGTGGTCATTTTACACTTACCAAGTTTTCAGAAAGTAGAGCGAAGCGATTTGAAGGTGATTCAAAGGTGATCAAATCTCTTCCAAAGCGAAATTCAAGGTATTTATATCAATCACAATGCATTGTCAATCAAGTTAACCGATCATATCAATTGTGAATATCTGTTTTATATTTACTAAGTGGAAAGCATCTACTGGTTAAAAGTTTTCAAACCCTAAGACTCTTTCTTTAGTGATTATCCAAAGTTTGAAATGGCTCCTAAGATCCAGAAACTCGTTGTTGTTAATAACATTAGGAAGCCCTCACTAAAATACTCACTACCTCCCAAAGTAGCATCTGAACTGGATGATAAAACTGCGTTTCACTCATTCCAGATAGGGTTTTATTAGTTGAGGATGTCAAATTCTTCACTAAGTGTCGTGTTGAGGAACTAGGTCACACAAAGATCAAGGATACGTATGATGAATTGTGTACCGATGGAAAACTGGATAGCAAGTTTGAACATAATAAAGTCAAGGGATTGATTGAAGCCCTAACCTACCCATGAGTCTTCAAACTCCAATGGGTTAAATTTGTTTTGATTAGAGTTCATGATGACTTTATGTGGTTAGAGGAGCAACCATTCAAAATCACCAAGGAAATCATCCACTTGATCATCGGTTACCCTATTTTTTATCATGCCCGAGCTCAGAAAATGATTTCACAGAAGGAATTGATCACTTTAACTGGAGCTGAATCTAATTGTAGAGGTATGAAACTAAACAATGTCACATATGGAGAGCTGAAGTTTGCAATTAGAGTCATAGGTTATTTTTCTTTCAATCGGCAAGGGAAAATAGTGTACCATGTGCAGCTGTTGATTTAGCTTATAAAATTGTGAAGAAAGGTATGAAGATTGATCTATGTGAAGTGTTGTTGAAAAATCTGTTTGAAAATATCAACACCATAAGGAAGCCGAAGAAGAACAACTCGGAAAACACACTGAAGTTTGGAAGTTTGGATCACTTTTGGTATGCATGTTTTTCTAGTTTGAGAAATTCTTTCCATCAGTCGGTAATGTAGTTTGGGAGCTACACCAACCAATCACCCATCAAATCAATGACTTCATCAAACAGCTAGGTGATAACTTCAATGAGATTATGGATGATTATTTTAGCAAGTTTCAAGAAAAGATGCATAACAGGCATAGGATACCACCTAAATTAGTGGAAAAATATAAGGACAATATATGTTTTGAAGTGGACACCAACTACTGCTATGTCAATGTAGTAGAACCGAGAACTCAATCTTTGCCGCCTATGGGTTATGAGATTGATTTTGACATTACACAGTAGCAGATAGATGCCTTTCTTGCACTGCCAAGGCATGCTACTGAGATTAGATATGGTACATATGAAGAAGTTAATGAAAAAGTCAAAATGAGCATTGTAGTACCAAAGGCTACAAGGAAAGCAACAAAAATGATTAAAGCATTAATGGAGAAATTTGGAGAAGGTTCTTCCTCCACTCCTATCAAGAGTGTTCAAGTCATCACTGAGGAGGAATCAGAAGCCCAAGAAGTAGCTATTACATTGAGCACCGAGCTGCCAAAAGGGAAAATTTTGAAAAAGAAGAAGCAAGATACATTAAAGGTATCACCAACTCCTTCAATAAAGAACCCAAACACTAGATCATTTGCAGTGTCACCGAGCAAGAAACAAAAAAAATTTACAGTTCCAAAGGTAACAAAAACTTATAATAAATCTACTCGGAGACTCATTTTGAATAAAGAGTCCGGTGACACCGAATCTGAAGACGTAAGTAAATTTCAGATTGTTAAGAGTAAAAAGGAAGATGTACATAGTGTTGATAGTTTTTGCAAAAGTCTGAAGCAATATGGTGGATTTGGAACATTTAGATATGTAAAATATGACTCCATATCTGATGTAGAAAAGAGACAAATAGAAGAAGCTATAATCTGTACTCTTCTAAAATTCTGATTGGTCCCATTGGAAGTAACTAATTCTCTTCCAAAAGAATTGTATTTACATATTGATAACGAGTGGAAATATGCCATGGACTCGGAAAAACAAATATGAGAAAGAAGTCTGGTACATCTCTTTCCAGACATGTCGGTAGATGAAATAAGTGATAATCTAAAAAGCTACCAGACTAACTTCCTAGTCAAACAAAGAGCCCTGAAATTGATGAATGGCCTCTATCTTGATGTAGAGAAGGAGACAAAAGAACAATGGCAAGAAATATTTCGAATCAAGAGCACTGTTGAGCAAGGTGAAGTTGAAATAGTGGATATCATTGAGCAAGATCCCGCTGAAACTATACAACCTGATGAGGATGTCATGGATACTGAGGTACAGGACAAGGAAATGATAGAAGGGAATGCTTATGCCAAACTGGTATCAAGTGAGTCAGTTTTGGAACAAGTCAAGTCCTATCCTCCGATAAATCAACATGTTTCAACCGAGAGACCTCAGGATACTAAACAAGGAAAAGAGGGTCACCAATCTACAAAAGGAGAAGCTACTTCTCAGGCCATTGGGGAACAAACTTCTCAAGCCACTTCAAGTACTGACAATGTTACAACTAAGACCCCTAGCAAGGATTCACCGAAGGCTACCTCTGAGGCTAAATAAATTGACAAAAGTGTTTCCTCTACCGAGCAACCTATCGAGGGTGAACAAGCCTCCCAAGCCATTGTATTAGTTCAACTGGTGAAAGCCTCCTCCTCTAAATAAAAGAAAATGAAAAAGCATAGTTTTAAGTTATATTTGTCAGAACCAATTGTGTTGCCGAATGTAGACATATCCAAATTAAAAGGGAAAGCACTTATTGAATTCGGTGAACTATGCAAAGCCAAAGCAGAGCAAGAGAAACAAATGGCTATACAAAAGAAAAATAGAGTACTTCAAAAGGTCAAAGCACTATTAACAAAAATGCTACCTGAAGCTACAGTGACAAAAGATGCAACCATCCATATTCAACTAGATGAACTCCTCAATAAGATCGAGACATTTGGAGTAGATGCATCTGAATACCTGAGCAAATTGAAGGACAAAGAGCTCACTACAAAAATGATTGAAAAGGTACAGAAAGCCATTGCTATCGGTAAAGTAAAACTTGTCAAATTTATTGCTAAGTTGTCCCCTCAACTCAAGCACATTCTTTATTTATTTCAAAAACTCTGTACATTTTCTTTAATCATTAAAGATATCAAGAATAAAACAAAAGTGATTGAGAAAGAGATCACCGATCTCTCAAATAAATTGACCACTGAGCCAAATTCGATTCAAAATTTCTATACCAAGTTACAAACGCTCATGGCTCAACAAATGGAACTTAGGAATGAAGAGCACAAAATAAGGATGGACATTATGACTCTTCAAACCTTATTCATTCCACACTTGTCCTCTGTCCGAGAATAGATCAATAAGGCTACCTCCTTATCCACTCAGCCAGAGGGAAGCACTTTAGATGGTTTGATTTCACTGTTAGCTAATATTACAACTTAGAATTCACTCATGGATAGTGTCAAGGATTCACTCTTTGTCGCTCTCACTGATGCAAGAACAAAGTATAAATCCATTTTTGACTAGTTGCCTCCACTGGTAACTAGTTTTGATGTTTGTCAAAAAGGGGGAGTATAGTGTATACAAGAGGAGTATACCGAGCAGATTAGCATATTCGAGTATACAGAATTTTGATAGGGGGAGCAATAATCACCAAGTAGTGAACCAAGCAATGAATATAGAATATTGATCATAGTGCATGCATGATCAGAGTTATGTACAATATACTGATAAGGGGAGTATATCTGAGTATACTATTTTATTGACAATTGTATATACTATCAGTTTAGTCAAATTTTGTAAGTATATAGATTATTTTTTGAGTTATGACTTTGAAAGAAGTTTTGTCAAACATTTCAAAACTAATGTCAAAAGGGGATATTGTTACTATTTACTAAGTTGTCATTAGTTTTATGTCCAAAGTTATTCTATATACTCTAGTCGGTTATTACTACTAAAATAATTCAGTTGGTAAGCACAGAGCAGATGGTTACAGAAGTTACAAGTTATAAAGTTTAGTATACACCGAGTTGTCTACCGAGTAACGTTCTATGACTACCGAGAAGCAAAGATGGTATACCAAGCTAATACACACCGAGTGAAATGTGTTACCAGATTCATTGAACCTAGACATATATGGGGAATGTGTTACAAAGATCAAGGAGCAAGAAACCGTTAACACATTGGGAATTGTACTTATAGATTTTATATGATTTTGAGGACATCTATGCAATGAAATAATTCTGTATGGCTATTCATTTAATGAATCATGAACAAGATCACCGTCACAAGAGATATATTTATACAACATGAATTGAGGATAAAAAATATGTGTGTGAACCAAGACATATGTGAAAAGCAAAATCATGGGAAAGCACTGAGTGTTATGACTGTTACGATTGACAGAGATACACAGAGGTCATCGAGAAGGATTTCAGAGAATAGTCAAGGAACAGAGTAAATAGAAGGGTTTACTGAGTTAATTTATGATTTACCGAGGTATGCTATAAGCAAGGTAATTTCATTTTGAGCACATAGAATCTGCTATAACATATTTTAAATGTGAAGTTGTAGATATTTTGTAAGATTTTGATTGTAATATTTTGAGTTGTAAGAGAAACCTTTAATAGGGTAAAAAACTCTAACAAAGTCTATAAATTGTAAATCCTTTAACCAGGTGCAACATTTAGAATAAGTGTTGTAAAATCCTTTAGCAAGGTAGATCTAAAGATCTTGATACTCCTAATAGGGTAAGCTATCTGAAATAGCTAAACATGTAGCTCTAACCGAGCAACCTTTATTATTGTTGTAGTGAAGTTGTGGGTGCCATCTCCACTGTAGTTTTTCTCTCTAACAAGGAGTTTCTGCATCACCAAAATATATTTGCTATGGAGTGAATCATGTACGATTGTTATTTATATGTTTTAGCATTATATTATGTTACAGCAGTTTTTGGTTTATGCTTAACCGTAAAGTTATTGTTGAAGAAAAGATTTGAATTACTGATTCACCCCTCCCCTCTTAGTACATTAGCTTTCCATATTGGGCCTAACAACAAACATGTTTTACAGGGACCTAAAACCCAAAGCTTTACAAAGCAAGGCCAGCAACCAAAAAGATATTAATCGTAAGCTAAGTGGAGTATGTTGCTATTTAGAAAATATAAAATTTTAGTTGGTTATAGTATCTAGATGAATTTATATTATACTATAAGACTACTGTAAGAGAAGGAAGTCTAATTATATAGATAAAATAATATACTTTACATTGTGAAGTGTATATATAAGACAAAGAATGATATATATTACATAGACATTATTTTTTAAATTTTTTTGGTTGGGTATTATGATAATGAAACTCATAATCATGTTAATCCTAATATCAAATAAAAGTTCCAAATATAATGATTCATGGAGTATGCATTTTATTAGTGTATGGTTCAAGAGAAAGAAATGTCATCAATATATTATTAGTGTCACAAAAAGGCACAAATTATAGTTTCACTTTTATTTATAACTTTGAATACACCAACAATATGGTTTAAACATAGTTTCAAGTGTTAAATTAAAGTCTTCAAATATTATAATGATTTACAATTTATTATGTTTCAAGTTAGAGACACATATGTTGGTAAACAAAATGATTGAGGGTGTATATAAATATTATTTGAAAAGTAACTAAAATATTTAATACTTTCAATGTCAGCAAGGTGGATAGAGAAGATAAATTTGTGGATTTCAATACACTACTTATTTTGGCATCAAAATTGCAAGGATTATTGGCATCCTCCCATTGCATGTAATGTGTAAAAATTATTAGTATGCCCAAAATTCCTAATAACATATTTGATTAGTAAGTCCTATAGAAATTATTACTAGTCCTAATATTTCTAATAACATCTACAATTTTTCTATATAAGGAATGAAAGTTTTTATTTGAAAGGGATAAAAGATTGAAGAACATATGGTTAAAAAATTATGATAGCAAGCTTGAGAGGTTTCATTGTTATCAAAGGGAAATGCATTTTTTTTTTAGGTTTAGATTAACCTCAAACATGTGATGAAAAAATATAACTTTTGAAGAGAGCCTGTAGCTAACAAATTTCACATTTATAAGCAAATTTCACATTTATAAGTGTCTCCACAAATATTTTGTGCATTTTCTAGATATGTTCTTGATTATTTACTTAAAACACTATAAAATCATTCTGAAACTTTTATAATATATCTTCTTAAGTGAGATAAAAAAATGTGTAAGTTTGTTTTCAGATTACAAAGTTAAATATCACAATGTTTCATACCACAAAATTTAGATTATATGTTCATGAAGATAAATTTGATCTTTCGGTATATCATTTTGGTTTATGTCATTACATGTTTTTTTTTTTTTTTTAAGAATCCTAGATTCTATTACCCATCTAGGATAGGTATCCATCTATATAAACTAGTTGTTCTCCATTATCTCAACACACCTCCAAAAATATCAAAAGAAAGCTCTATTACCTAGCTAGGAATCATATCCATCTATATAAACTAAGTCACATCTCCAGAAAATCAAAAGAAAACATCCTTTAATAATATGTTGTCAGTTTTGGATGTATAAAATGCCATAGTAATATTATTTACTGCATTCTGGAAAATAATGTTATGGTCAATCAACATATTTAAGTCAAACTATGAAGTTCCTCAAACTAGAATATGAATATAGGCATGACATAACAACCAACATAAGGGTGCATTACCCAATGGGTGTGGTTTGTGTCAAGGTAAGTGTTTATTTTTCATGGTAATATCTTAGTAGTGTCTCAGGATAGCCTGCTTGATTTAGTAGAGCCAAAAGTGAAGGAGATTCTACCTATCTTGCCCAAGCCTAATCATAAATAGATGATTTTTTCTCCAAACTTGACACCCTTTGGCATTTTAAAAAACATTCAACATTAAAAATTTGAGATTTACAACACAAGTCACGAACACTCGGGGTGATATCAAATCAAAAATATCAAAATTAGGACTGCATGTGATGTTTACACGGAGGTATTTCAATTTGAAATTTTGTTTCTGTAATTCTTTTGATAATAGCAGTTAAAGCATGTAAGAGAAAAATGCTCCTAGTCACAACCAAACTCTAGACAAGCTCTAGAACAGAAGTCTCCATATATTCAAAAACAAACAAAAGGGGCCAGCAAACGATGTATCTTCTCGTCCTTGTGCTTTGATAGATGTACATATCTAGTCTCCACGCCTTCGTCTGGACTCACGTTGAAAGATTGCTTCAAGAAATACATTTGGTGTTTTCTCTGCAACCATTTCATCATATGAGAGTATATTTATACAAGGCATTTTGGCAAACATTTAAGTGACTTGACACTGTTTCAACATTTTCGCAAATGTCTGAACCCTAGCAATTCCATTTGTTTTGAATTTCTAGAACCTCTTCCATGTCTTATAAAATTAGTCCTTATCAACGCATTGCTTGGTACGTGACTAACTACAAAAGTTCTTTCGAGGCATTTTATCACAGTCAATGTGCCATGCATGGGTTTTTGTTCTGGGCATACCTACTTAATACGTGAACTACCATTGCAACACCATGTAGTTTGTATATGCGCTGACAATTGCATCAGTTTTCAAGCTCTTGGCTGAATCAGTTTAGACCATTTGGACTAGCAATTTATGCGCATGTTCAATGCATCCACATTTTTTAAATGTCTGCTGGAGGAGCGAAAAATTACTTCCAACATAGTTTGATGGACGCCGATACCCTAATTAATAGCTCCCATTTGGTACAGGCCCTGAGGGCGTTACTAAAAACCGTGGGATTTAGGCTTTACTGCCACCCGTTGAAATTTTCTAAGCTTGAATTTTACATGCATGTCCACAATGGTCATTTGCAACATCAACGTTGATCTGACAGAATTCGTCTCTTTTTCATGGTGTGATGGATGTCTGTTGCATGTTTTGCATGCATGAGTGCCCGGGCTGCTACAAAAATCTATGCATGTTTTGATGGTCGTCCACGCCTGTTTGGAAGCTTCTATGCTGGTGGAGCTCATTGCCCACTTTACAATCCAGTGTTTGCATGCCCATCAAATTACAAAACTATGAGGTCAACTATGTATTTATGACATTTGGTATAAACGCTTGTAAAGCAAGCATATTTTATGAAGCAACCAAAAAAAATGGGAAAGTGTTATGTTAATAGATGGACTGAGTTCATCAAAACTAGACATGCGATTCTGTACATTTACTGTTATCAATTTTTTTTTAACTGTAAATAGGTGTTAAAAGTCAAAGTTCAAATCTAATGACTCAATTGATAAGTATAAAGAATGAGTGGCAGCTGAATTGAAAGTGTCGATTAAAAGAAAATCATTTCTCTACTTGACAAGATAACATAATCAAATTGTTTTGATTAAAGGGCAAAACTGGTTTTACAGGGATCAAAAACTCAAAGTTAACAAAAAATAAGAAAGAATTGAAACAACCAGGATCCAGCTGCAAAAAAGACGCCAACTAGTCCAATAGAATAGGGCAACGAAGCCTGAATGATAGACAAAAAAAAACAACTAAACAAAATTACAGAAGCTTACCTATTTTCTCATTCTTCATAATGACCTCTTTGTTAATCAACAAAACTTTCTTACTGACACTATCTGTATGGGTCACACCCCTGTCTTTGCTACAAAGCCTTGTTGCAGGAACCGGCTAGGGCTCTTCAATGTCCTCCTCATCCTCATCCACGCTCTCCGAAGGCACCCTGAGAGTCTTTCTTGTCCTTGCATTCGATGCCTTAGCCTTCTTCTCCGTCTTCATCTTGCCCAAAGGAGAATTACCTTGGAAAATGACATGCAATACTTTGGCCTGCTCATTTAGCTTGCGTAGACCTTCATTAGTGTTATCCATAGCTCCCTTTCTAACTACCACCACCATAGTCAAACTCTTCTTGAGTTTCAAACAATCATCCTCCAAAGATTTGATTCTCCTTTCATGGTCCTTGAGGACTTCTGAATCTCCCTTCGGCTGATCAACCCTTTCCTTCAGACAATTAATGTCTTGTAGAATCCTAAGGAACAAGGCATGTTGGTTCTCCTATAAATTCCGCAGACTAAGAATGGAAACCATAACCTCCGAGACAGAGGAAGCCATCTCCTTTGGTGTAGCCCTACCCACATCAGCAGGCGTTAAGATATTAGCATCATGTTCTTTCTCACACCCACTCCAATCCATGATCAGAAGGATCAATCCCTCATGAATAATAGGGGAGGAAACCCTCTTCACATGAGCCTAAATACTATGATTCATGGAGGCCGCCAGGTAAAAGGGAAAAGAGATACACTTGTCATGCCGAAAATGATTAAAAATGACAAAATTGTGACTAAAGAGACTACAAAATTTACCATCTAGAGTGAGGTATCACATGATAACCTTCAAAATTGTCATCCATAGATAAGGGAGTGATGTTCTATCCCAACCACCATTTGTGCTTTTCCTCATTTTCTCCCTCTCCTTTGACATGAGGAAGGTGTCAAAAGCAGCAGTGGCACATTTTTTGTCCTTGTAGAATTTGGTTCCTTCAATCAAGGTATTGGATACCTTGGCCACCAATTCCTCATTCACTTCTAGCTCGATATTGAAGATGCAGAGCACACCATCCCTCCATCCTTGAATGAAGGAATCTGTAATGAGGGCATCCGACCCATGCAACGTCTACATATACCCTATCAACCCGCCTGCAGAAATCTCCTTGCAAACATCTTCCTTATTATGACACTCCTCATACACCACTATGAGCTCCAAGTGGTTTCTATCCCCTCCCATCAAGCAAGAAACTCCAAACCCCATAGTCTGCAACATAATAGTGATAGATCTCGACCAAAGAATGAAGAAAAGGAAAGTCTCCAGAAATTTTGGCTTAGTCATAATAAAATTCATCCTGCCCTGGACACATTGAAGCCCTTTTGCCTTTTTTATTTCCAAGAACCCCCTACGCTTTGTACGTATTACAATCATTACTAATGAGGCTATGGAGATCCACAGGGATACGATCATTAATATCCCACACTCTTCTGCTAGCTAAACTAACCCTCATATTGGCCAAATTATCGACCACATTATTTGCTTCCCGAAACACGTGAGAGATTTGAAAGTCTTCAAAATCTCTCAGGAGCATAAGGAAATCTTCAATGATATGTTTGATCATCTAACTAAGAGAAGAAGACCCCTTAAGACAATTAGTAATGTTTAGGGAGACGCACTAAAGCCAAGCATTTTGCATGCCTTTCTATTTATCCAAATTGACACCGACATAGGCTGCAAAAGCCTCAACAAACATAATCAAACTGATGATAGCACTCACTTCTCAACATAAATAAAAATCCAACCAAATAGATTTCAAAGGTGTATTCCTAAATTGAAATTCAATATGGAAGGTATATGAGATACAATCTCCTATTTTTGTTGAAAAAAGAAAATAAAACATGTATGTGGTTTGAAATAGGTTCCTAGAGGGTGGTATAAAAAAATTGATTAGTTCTTTTTCTTAAGGGAACTTTAGAATCAATTTTGTTCAAAATTTATAAAATTTATTTATTTTTAACAAGTTAATTTTCATTGTATGATTTTTTGATCATTTTCTCATCACTAGCACTAATCAATTATTTATATTTGAACTGATCAAATATATGGTAAGCAATATTAATGTGTATGATCTTGGTTTACATCATTAATTTCTTAGAATTTAAATAAAAGATGTATTTGAGTTTTTTTTTTTCAATGAAGCACACTAAAGGAATTGTTACATTGTTAAAAATGTAAGAGAAGAAAGATTCATCAATAGCAATCGATATAGAAACCACGTTCACTAAAGACCCAAATTGTGAAGAAGTTGATGAAATATTATATAAGAGTTTGATAGGAAATTTAATTTACTTAACTAATACTCATGAACCTATCTTATGAAATTCAAATATTGGCATCTGATTTCATGAAACCTATAAAATTGTAATTGATTAGATACAAACAAAATTCTAATAAGAGCTATGAAGAAATGATTGATAGTTTTCATCAAGTTGGAAATGATGGAGCAATAGGATAAGTTAACAATTGTAGAAATGTTGGTGGACTGTTTGGAGGAAATAACAAAGCTAAATATAAGGGATAAATTTGTCAACAATTCATTAATTAACAACTATCAATGTCATAGTTGCAACAATCATGGTAGCAACAAATTTTCCAAAAAAAACCCTCGGTTAGCTCTCATGGCAGCCCTCCATTAGCTGCTTCCAGCTAGCATTTCCTCGTGTGTTTCTTGCCTCCTTTTTTGTTTTTTATTTCTATATCTGTGGGGTCCTTTTCGGGGCTCCCAATAGGTTGGGTCCCATAACCTGGTTGTACGTGACTGCCCCACTTTTTTAGGAGGACCCTCTGGTGGTAGATTCATCATGTCACCCTTCTTCTCCTCAGTACCATTTTGATATTTTTGTAGAGCTTGAATCTTTGACTTATGTGGAGAAACTCCAGGGTGGAAGCCCTACGAAGATGGGGATGTCTTCTGATAGTCCAACTCCCCAGGATAGATGTGTGGTTTGTGAACATTAGGTAGAGGTAGTTGATGTGTTAGTGAACTCAGCTATTGCTTAACTAAGCCTCTCCTTGGTTGGAAAGTTTCTGGTATTTTTTTCCTCCTCTAGACTTGGTGAAAAAATGGGTTGCTACTAGGTGGAAGTTGAAAGGAAGTGTGTACGTTAGTGATATGGCTAATGGCCTCTTCCTTTTTAGCTTCACTAATCAATCGGATATGTCTAGTACTCTCATGGATGGGCCTTGGACCTATGGGAACATACACTTCCTTTCCTTATGAAAATGGAAACCTAACCTTGATCCCTAGGCTGATCTTGGTGCTATGGCCCCTACATGGATTCGTCTCCCTGGGCTATCACTTGAGTTCAGGAATCCAGAGATTCTCAAAGGGATTACGAGCTCCTTTAGGAAGTTCCTTTCTATTGATAGTATTACACAATGCAGATCACGTTTATTATTTGCACATGTTTGTGTTAATGTTTCTATCAACTCTGTGCTACCTACTATGGTTACCCTCCTCTCTAAGCTAGAATCTTTTGTTCAACCTATTGAGTATGAGAATGCTAAAGCCTTCTGCCAAAGTTATGGCCATTTGGACATCTTAGTTCAGCATGTATAAGAAATGACAACCATAAATAATTGTGCCCTAAAAGTATGGATGTTTTGGAAGAGGAACAAAGCAATAAGATTAAGAATCATCTGGAGCAAGCCCCCATGGTGTTGGATGGTCCCTCCAATCAGGAGATTGAAAATAACTTGATGACCACACAACATCCTCCTCTGTGGTTGCAGTGATGTGTGAAGTCCCTCTACTTCCTATGAATCCTCCTAAGGATTGTCACTTGGCCACGGAGACTTCAGGGAATAGTGACTTGTTTATTGACCTAAGATAGAAGGAAGGACATGAGAAAAATGAGAAAGCTACTCCATGTGAAATCTCAGTTATTGCAGCTAAAGTTCATGTGCTCTCCCAAAATAAAGAAAATGTTAATCAGGATAACCAGATGTTAACCCCTAAAAAGGAAAATCTACACATTCTGGGATTCTCTTCCACACCTCTGCCAACAAAGTAAAAGTTATGATTAACTAAAGATGAAATGGAAGATAAAGAGTGGACACAGGTTGCCACTAAGAATAAAAAGAATAAAAAAGTGGATGTGGCAGGCAACAGTAAGGGTGGACGACCTTCTTTGAGAGACACTAGACAAAAAGATGCAAAGCGTGAGGTAGCGATAGGGAAACAAACAACCCTAGAAGGGTTTTTAGAAAATAAAAAGAAGAAAACTTAATTTCCTCATTGTTGGGTTTGTCTCTATTTAGGTGGCTAGAGTTATTTTTTTTGGTTTGGTTTTTATGAAAGTCCTCTCATGGAATGTTCAGGGTTTGAATGGCTTGATAAAACAACATATGTTAAGATGTAAGATAATGGAGCAAAAGATGGATATTTTAATGATTCAAGAGACTAAATTGAATAAGGAGAATTTTCAAAAGGCTACTTACTCCATTTGGGCTACCTCCTCCTTCTTAAATTATGACTTTAATGATGCTTCTGGGGGAATTGCCACTCTTTGGAACCCTACTTTTTTTAAAGGCTCATTGATTCACTCTGAAAAAAATTTGCCTGGTTATCAGGATGAAAGATCTTAGAACCAATCTCCAATGGTACCTTGTTAATGTTTATGCCCCTAATGCTAGGTCCCCTAGAGCTTGTCTTCGGTCCACTCTGTGTTGTCTCATTCAAGATCAAAAGAATGACCTATGGATGACTGGGGGAGATTTCAACTCGTCTTTGTACCCGTCTAATAAAGCTGGTGGTTGTGAGCACTACTCGGAGAGTATGATTGATCATGCTGATTTCATCTCCTCCTTTGGTTTCATGGACATTAACCTTAGTGGTTCTAATTTAACTTGGTCTAACCAACATCACGGGAAATATTTGATTCAGGTAAGGCTGGACAGGGTGTTGGTCTCTACTAATTGGGAGAACTTTGATTCCTTTTCCCTTTGCTCATTCCCTAGATCGAGGTCTGATCATAATGCTATCCTTTTGGTGTTGGATGACCATTCTGATCACAAATATTACCCTTTCAAGTATGAGATGATGTGGTCTCATCACCTAGATTTCAGAATGTTGGTGGAACAGTGGTGGAATATTCCAATCTTGGGCACTCCTATGTACCAAATTTCTCAAAAGGTTAAACTTCTTAAAGATGAGGTCAAGGGTTGGAACCGATACTCCTTCGGCAATATCTTTGAACAAAAAATGTCCATTATTTATGGCTTGGGGAAGATTCAAACTAAGATCGAAGAGATGACTGCACTTGAAAAAGAGTACGAAGAGGAAGTGGATTTAAGAAATCAATGAATTCTCTTTAAGAGAAAGGAAGAGGTGTTCTGGAAACAAAAATCAAGGATACAGTGGCTAAATGAAAGTGATAAAAACACTAAGTTCTTCCACCAATATACAATCAAGAACAAAAGTAGAAACATAATAAGGAAACTCCTTAAATAAGATGGTACTATGGTGGAGGATGAGGATGAAATGGCCGCTCTTTTCATTGATTTCCTTAGCTTAAACTCTCCTAATGGCCAAAGTGGTCTCTAGAACCCCCACAACCTCTTCGATGTTATCCCTAAAGTTATTGGGGTTGAGGAATTATCTATACTGACTAAAAGGGTCACCATGCAAGAGGTGCAGATTGCTCTATTTTCCTTTGTGCCTTGTAAGGCCCTGGGTTCGGATGGGTTTCCCCTTGCCTTCTTCCAAGATCACTAGGATATCATGGGAGCTGATGTGTTCAATGCGGTTAAGAAATTCTTTATAACAGGTAAACTCCATAAATAGATCAATGATACTTTCATATCTTTAATCCCTAAACATGATAATGTTGTTTCCACCAAAGTCTTCAGACCTATTAGTCTTTGTAACATGGTTTACAAGGTCCTCTCCAAGGTCTTGTCAATAGAATAAAACCCTGGCTTCATAAGTTAATCTTTGGTAATCAGAAAGGGTTTGTGAAAGGTAGACACATTTTTGATGATGTAATTGTGATGCATGAACTTATCCACTCAATGGAGAATAATGAAAAACCCTCCATGGCTTTTAAACTTGATATCTCTAAGGCCTATTACAGGGTTTCTTGGGATTTCCTCTATGAAGTCCTTAAAAGATTTGGGTTCAAAGGAAGATTCTTAAAAATGATAGAACAATGTGTTTGTACCCCTAACTTTTTTGTCCTTCTTAATGGGATCCCAAAGGGCCACTTATCCAATAAGAAAGGGCCCCGTCGGGGAGATCCTCTACCTCTCTACCTATTAATCATTGTTGTTGAAGTCCTGGGCAGAAATATTAAAAAAATAAGAAGAGTTGGCTCTCTCAAAGAAGTCAAGGCTGCTACTACTCTCGATCCTATCATGCACCAGAAATTTGTGGATGATAATATTCTATCTGGAGAGGCCTATGTCTTTGAGGGTAAACATTGGAAAATAATCTTGGAAAATTATGCTCAAATCTCTCGACAATATATTAACTATGTAGAGAGCAATCTATTCTTCATGAATGTTAATCCCACTCTTCAAGCTAAAATCTATACTATCTTAGCTTGCCAAATTTCTACCCTCCTTGATTCTTATCTTGGGCTTCCCCCCATCCCTAACATTCCTTCCTCATTCTTTTGGAATGAAATTCTTGACAGGTTCCAAAAGAAACTAGCTGGCTGAAAAGGGAATCTCCTTAGTATGGTAGGCAAATTACAACTGGTGAAATCATGTCTATAAAATTTACCTATCTATTACCTTTCCCTTTCTAAATTGCTCAGGGTTGTGATGGAAAATATTAAAAGAATTCAAAATAGATTCCTTTGTTCAAGAACTGAAGAAAGAAATAGAATTTCCCTAGTTGCTTGGGAAAAAGTGTGTAGACCTATGAACATGGGGGGGCTAGGTATAAGAAAAATTAAGACCTTCAATAGAGCCCTATTAACTGAAAATGGGTGGCACCTATTTGGAGGGGAGATGGATTGGACCAGCATTCCAAGAGATAAATACCTTCATACTTCAATCTCTAATAAGTTCATAAATTTTATCGAGCTACCTTCTGCTTCCCCCATTCAGAATAATGTTTCTAAAACTAGAAAGGACATGAAAAAGAATGGCAAAATTATTATGGGCAATGGAAAAAGAATTGACTTCTGGAAAGATGTTTGGGCACACTGCCAGGCCCTTACTGATCGCCCACATCTTAGAAACATCTATGCCTTCCTAAGTAGATGCTATGGGGTGAAAGTGCATGACTACATAGTGTGGCAAGGGGAGAGAGCTGCTTGGAGAAATTTGAAAGGGACTATCACTAACCATTCTGATATCCTTTTGAAGGTTAAAGATCCACTTATGATGGAGGCTAAGGAGCTCTTAGATATTCTTCTTTATTGTTCCCTTTTCTCCTCTCATATGGAGTATGAATGGATATGGAAAATCAACTCATCGAGAACCTTCACTGCCAAATTGGCTTACTAGGATATGGAGGTAGATACTGCAGAGAATTTCAATTGGAAAGAAATTTGGATCAAAGAACTAATTCCTAAAATAAAAAAAATTTCATGGGCTATGGCTCATGAAAGGATTCTAACTATTTATAATCTTAACAAGTGGGGCTTCTCCTTTGCCAATAGATGTGAGCTTGTTATAAGAACACAGAAAGTATAGATCATATATTTCTACATTGTAGTTTTGCTCAGAAGATTTGGGATGCTATTCTGAAGGACTTGAAAATTTATTGGATTCATCCTTAAACCATGAGAAACTTCATGGATTAATGGACTATGACCCCCTACTCTCACCTAGTTGCAAAGAATATGTGGCTTCAAATTCTGTCAATTTTATCTTGGAACATCTCAAAGGAATGAAATAACAAATTTTTCAGAGAAGAAAGGGAAAATATTAATGTTCTCACCAATATCATAAAACAACAGGTGAGAGAAAATGTCAATGTGGGCTCCCCAGTTATCTCCAAGGTCTTACGTACTTTTTTGGACCTCCACTAAGAAAAAAATGGGGCATTCAACATAACTTCTTGAATCTTAACTGGAATAACTTGTTACTGAGAAAAAGCTACACTTGACTCCCTCTAGATTCGGGTTGGATCAAGTCTAATTTTGATGGTTTCTTTAAAGGTAACCCTGGTCTATCTGAGGTGGGTGTCTTAATTAGAGATCAGGGGGGAAGGTTGATTGAAGGACATGGGATAAATTTGGCTATTGACACTAATAACAGAGCTGAAGCTTTGGTGACTTGGATGGGCCTCTCTAGGCTTCAACATATCTTGATAGGGAATGTAATCTTGGAAGGAGATTCAAAGTTGATCATTGACTATCTTAATAACTCCATTTCCCCCCTTGGGAGATCCGTGGGATTATAAACAATTGTAAAAGTCTCCTTAATCTCTTTGAGAGTATTATTGTTCAGCATACCTACAAGGAGGAAAATATGGCAGTCAACCTTACTGTCAATTAGGGTCTGAGGAATGAGGATTGTCAATTTTTTTAACTTTAGTGAAATCTCTAAGGAGCTCAAAGAGATTCTGGCTCAAGAAAGGCTTAGGTGTAAACAGGGGAACAAGGGCAAACACCAACAAGGGTTCTAATGGTCGAGTTTTGAGTACTTATTTAAATGACCACCTTTTTTGAAATTTTCAAAAATTATGTGGGCCCCTATAGTATGACGGTGGGGTTTGGGTGATTTGGAACCTTATGCTTACATGTTCTTTTTCCAACTAGACTATGTATGATGGAGATGACATGGAACCAAAGGGTCTAGAGGCTGGTATGGGAACTAAGGCTCATGACTTTGAATGGATCTCTTTAGATTGGGTTTTTATTAGAAGTAAAGGCAACGTTTTTCTATTTTCATGGAGCCTTAAAGTTTAATGATTTGAAAGGGTATCACACATGTGAGGACAACGGTGAGAAAAATCTAATAAATGACCTTTCCAGAAATATTTCTTTACATTTTCCCGCGATTGTGAAGAACCTGAGTTGTTTCGTGGGTCATTTTCATAGAGATAATATGTGCTTTGTTTGTCCTACTTCCAACATGGGGGGCCCTCTTATGAGAACTAAGCCTAAAAATTGTGATGGGATTCATGACAATGAGGAGATTTGGGAGCTGTTTCAGAATGTTGGTTTTACCCCCTTCTTTCTAGCTATAAAGGGTTACAATAAGGCCCTGATAGTGTAGTTCTGGAACTCTTGGCAAAATGTTGTAGTGACTATTGGGAGGATCTCCTTCACTATGATGCAATATTATATAGCGGAGGTTACCAGTCTATCGAATGTGGGTGAATGGGTGTAAAGACGCAACAGTGGTGACTACAAAGGGTTTATGAAAAAATTCTTTAAGAAAGGTGAGAAACTGGAGGAAATTCAAAATAGGTATGGTTGCTTGGATCTTCCTAAACCATTCCCCATGGTTAGTTATTATGTTATGAAGTATTTTATGCTAGAAGGTAGATACACTATTGTGCCGGTTATCATTTTCTTATTCTCAATCATATTAGGCATGGGGAGAAAATCAATTTTCCTTTCCTTCTATTTTCTTCCTTAGAATCCTACATTCAAAATGGCACCAACCCCCCACTCCACTAGTGCCTTATCTATCTTCTTTAAAAAAATTTGGTTGACCACTCTCCCAGCCTTATAAATTTTTCCCCTACACTTGGGAATGATAGGAATTCTCAAAAATATCTGGGAAGTCCTCCAAGCTTGTGCTTGTCAATCCTATGTCTCACTGTTCACTTGGCTCCACCTCCTCTACTGAGAAAATAGGAAAACAAACCCTTACTCTCCTAGATAAAGAATCACTAGAGCTTGCTTTGCTAGATGTAAACCTTGATAAGAGATATCTTGAAACCCCTAAGAATTCCTTGGTTAAAGATTAAAAAATTGGTAAAGAGTCTACTAGAAAAAGTATAACAATAGACCTAGAGCTACACAATTGGGATGAAGAGGAGGAAAAACCTTTAGAACAAGACAAAATTGATAGCAGCTATGGGGAAAGAAGGTTAGCTAAGTTTTGGCCTAAGGAAAGAAAAGAGGAAAACAAAAAACCTGATAATAGGACCAATGTTAAAAATCTAGAGGAAATTTATGATTTGGAGGAGGATGATAAATCTGTTGAGAACTCTAAAGATGAGGATTTCTAGGAGGAGGAGGATGACCCTAAAGAGAATTTCAAAGAGGAAATGGAAGACAAGAAAGAAGGGAACGACATCAACGACACAAAGGAGGATTCAGATACTCTGAAATAAATTCCTGAGGCCTGTAATTTGTCGGGTGATGAGGAGATGGTCCCCTGTTCCTAGGACTCCCCTATTAAAACATATGACAACAATAATCTATATGAGAATTTATTGGAGCTGACGGGGAGAGTCGCTACTCTCGAGAAGAGGAACAAGGAAGAGAACTAGAAAATCCAAAACCTGTGCGATGCCTTAAACTCCCTTTGCTGCATTATGAATGGGTTTATGAAGAATATTGTTCCAGGCATAGTTTCTGGTTAGGGAGGATTAAAAAGAACAACAAGAAGATGTCGAAGCAAGGCCATATGGAGCAAGCTGCAGGTGATGACGAGGAGAAGATGGACACCTGGGAATATGATCTTAGGAGACTCTAGCAGAACTACAATCTACTTAAGAAGGATTAGCTGCTCTTTGGGTTCTGGTTTTCTATTCCTTTTTGCTTATGTTCATATTAAGGATGTTGTGTTGGGTCTCCATACCCTTTAATGTTAACTTTAATTATGCTAGGACTGATAAGACTTTTAGTAATATGCTATCTACTGATGTTATTGATAAAACCTTGAGTAGTATGCTTATTAATAATGTTTATAAGTGGGATGATAACTCTAGAAGCTGGAGGTTAGTTAGGATGTGCAGAGCTAGCTTCAAAACTATGAAAGTTTTTTATTATTTTTGAAGGGAGGGCTCTTTTTTTTGTTTGATCTCTGGGTGGTTATTCTTTGCCTGAATATTTAACTATGTAATTATTTATTGTTCTCAGTTCAGGGCCGTCTCCCTTCTTATATAATCAAAAACAAAATTCTATGCTTTCTTCTTGAGGAAAGAAAATTTTGGTATTGGAATATTAAAAGTATGACTACTTCAAACTTACTAGTTTCTTAGATTCAAATTAGCTAGGTTGGATAGAACCTACAAAATCAACCTTTGTTTACTACTTTAATAATGGAGTCACTATTATTTATGGAGTTGCAAGAAGCAATCTAATGTTACAATGTAACATATGAAGTGATGTGACTTGGACAAATTCTTGAGTATCTTCAATACCCACAACTTCATCCTACTTCTTTGTATTTTTGTATTCAAAATTTGTCTAAGTTGTCTAGGAATCCTATGTCCCATGTTTACCCAGGACATGTTGAATTACATATTCATTTTACTCATGATAATGTCTTCAATAATTTAAGCTATTCAATATACAAATTGGTGAGTAGCTTACAAATGTCTTCACCAAACCTTGAGCATAGATAAGTTTGTATACTTTTGAGTTGGAATTGACATTAAAATTTCTTCATTTGTACATGTTGTAGGCAACTTCTATTATCTTATTATTTTCTATGAAGAAATAATGTTTATTTGAGAGTATTAGAAATATAAAATCTATTAAAAATTTGTCAAAAAGAGATACATTTGTCATAAAAGGATACATTTGTCATAAAAGGATACATCTATCCATAAATTTTTCCTATTTTTATGATCTTTGAATCGCTTAATATAATATAAGAAAAATATATTGAAAATTCTTCAAATTCAATATAAGACACATTAAATAAAAACTATTTACAACTAACATGCAAATATATATGATAACCCTTTCTAAGTAATCAACACTAGAATAAATCATGTTGGATAACACTTTAACATTATCGAGATGTTTCAAACATCGAATATGCTCCTCTTTGTTTGTGAATTTAGCACCATTTTAAAATACAAATGAATGCCAGATTGTTCCTTTAGTGGAGCAATTATAAGGCTATTATATAACTTTTATAAAATATTAAAATGAATGTAGTTGAAATTAGTAAATTGAATCGCATGGGATACACCTAAAAGATATCATGTTTAAATAGTACCATCAAAAGTATTTCTTAATTTTATTATTATTATTATTTATATTGATTGAAGTAATTAGAGAATTCTATTTTTTTTTGAAAGAATGTTGATGTCATGAATAAGCTTCAGTAATCAAAGAACAAATTTTTCACTTCCAAATTTTGCACCCTCTTAATCAGAATAATTTATTTTTTGAAGTTATGAAATAATTTGTACTTCTTCAATTATTCTTTAATTGACTCATTGTATAGTCTTTCACTTCTTTTAGTTACTTATTCATAGCTTTATTCTTGTAATTCCATTGTTTCATTTAATAAAAACTTCTTTTTCTTGTAATTCCCTTATTTCATTTAATAAAAACTTCTTGTTAGAACTCTCTAGTAATTTCTACTATCTACCACCATGGACCATATTAAATGCACAAGTTTGAAAGATCAGTCAAAGAAAAGTCTAGAAAACCAATAGTCAGTGAAACATGTTTCTAGAAATTTCTCCATCTTTCTAAAAGACATCTATAAATAGAACCAGATGCAATTCTTCTAAGTGAAGCGATAAAACTATGTTTTTGTGCAACAAGACATTATTTTCTGTGTTCAAATTATTATGTTTTTCTCCACCCACCTTACTAGAGTGGTAACAGAGCAAATGTTGTAGATCTTGGGCGTGAAGCATATCAAAACTAGTTGATCGTGGGAAAGCTCAAGAAATCAAGTGAAATCTCAGGTGATTCACGTTTCAGAAGTTTGAGTCAAAGAATGGTAGAGGTCACAGGTTTTGGTTCTAAGATATCAGAAGATTGTGAGACATCAAAAGTCGCAGTCCGAAGAAAATGTTAAAGTAAGCTGCTATACAAGAAGGTGAGCAAATAACCAAATAGCTATAGTCAAGAGAAAAGAGCATAGAAATTTTTTTGAAGATCATGGATATTGATTAGAATGTGAAACCAAACATCTATTGCAGAAAAGAAGATTGTTGTCAGCTAAAAGATGAAAAGGAGATCACAGTGCTGAAGTGTTGCAAAAGACTAAAACAAAGAAGCAAGCTAAAATTGCTCCATCAAAGAAAGTTGATAGCATCCAAGATGAGAAGGAACTGATAGTTTTTCATAAAGAGAGAGAAAAATCTATTAAAATGTTGTCAATCATAGACTAGAGGAGGAGATTATGCCTCTCAAAAAGATCCCAGTCACCTAAAGGGAAGTAGCCAAACCAACACTGATGTGATTGTGAAGTAGACCGTGCCAAGGAAGTTGTGACGTTGTTGTGAGAAGATCACAAATCGAATGAAAATTAAGGTTGTCCGAAAAGGTGTTGAAAAGAGAAATTGAGGAAAACTACCACAAACCAAGGAGGAGCCCACAGGCATTAGGAGACTATTGAAAATTGAAGATAATAGATCATAAAAATTCACCAAACATCCATTGGAAAAGGAGATAGTTGAATTATTTCAAGTCCCTTTAAATCTGAGTAAGATATATGTCAAAATCAATATTTTGGGAGCTCGATTTATTGTTAGTAACTTGTCATCAAAGAATAAAAGAATGATTGCTGGTCAAAGATGAGAAGGAAATATATCGAGGAATGATTGGTTATATCAGGAAAAGGATATTGAGAATGAGGAGGCATGTTTGAATAACGGAATCAAAATCAAGTGAACAAGGTAAGTTTAAATTATTCATTTCAATGGGGAAATAGGAAAAAGAGTTAAGAAAGAGAAAAATGATCTAAGAAAAGAATTGATGGAATTAAGAAAAAATATGGCTATATTTATAAGAGAGAGGACAACAGAAAAATGTAAACTACTAGATGAAAATTGTGATCTTTGCAAAGAATTGAACAAAGCTAAAGAGAAAAATGAAGAGGCAGAAGAAAAAGTAAAGTTGTTTGATGACTTAGAAGAAAAATTGAAAAATAGTAGAAGAGGAGAATAGTTTATACAAGAAGGGAATATGAAAACCAAGACAAGAGAATGAAAGTTTGAAGAAAAAATCACTAGTTAGTGATTGTTCATATGACATAGAAGATTTGTGTTCTTCATTTGGTAAGTGTGATTTTGTTGAAGTTGTTTGTGATGAGACTAACAAAAGTTGTTCTCAAAATGTTGGTTTGAAGATAATGAAAAAAATTAGTTATGAGGGTAAAGGTTTAGGAAAGTATGTGCAAGGAAAGAGAGATCCCATCGTGCCACTAATGAGGCCAAAATATGAAGTCCTTGGATATGTCAAAGATGAAAATGATGTTCAAAATGATGTATGTTCATACAAATCAGTTCAAAGAATGCAATATATTCTATGTGACTCATTGTAATAGAGAAGGATATGCAAAGACATTCGTTGGGATTTGCATCCATGTAAAATTTATAGTTTAAAAAATCATTCTGAAAAAATGTGTTGGAACAAAGAATGGAAGAAAAAATTAAAAAAGATGTATGCAAATGGATTGGATGGATTTATTGATTGAATTGGAAAAAGGTCACAAGTATGTTCAAAAGGTTGTTCAAATACAAGTATTCATATACAGAAAAGTTGCAAGAATTTCCATATTGAAGTTTTGAAGTACAAATATGTGAATACTGATAGCAAACTTGAAAGATTTGGATATTCACATATTTTGAGTCAAAGAAAACTATTGTCTAGAAAAACATCTAAAGAAAAGTTGTAAGAACTTCCATATTAAAGTTTCGAAGACCAAGAGTTTGAAAGACTGCCACAGCAATGGGAGAAGCCAAATGAATGGCATCACTATTAAGAGCTGGAAATGGCTCAAACGAAAGCTTTCAAGGCTTGATATTGGAAAGGGACAAAGAAAAAAGAAAAAAGACTAAATCATAAAGAGCATATTAGATCAAAGACTAAATCATAAAGAGCATATTAGATCTGAAGATTAATTGACAAAACGGTTCTAGCTAAAGTGAAATTTGAATATTTAGGAAACAATTTGGCTATTGTAAACATTAATGTAATTAGTGGTAGAAATTAAAGAGGAGAATGTTAGAACTGTTCGATAATTTCTACCAGCTACCACGACTGATCATATTAAATGCACAATCTAGAAAGATCAGCCAAAGAAGAGTCAGTGACCTCTATAAATCGAGGCAAATATAATTTGTGTAAGTGAAATAATAAAACCATGTTTTCTGTAGCAGCCCATTCACCCCAACACTTCCTCATTAGGAGTTATTACTGTGACGGGTTTTTGTTTTGCTTTGGCAGCTTACAGTATACTGATATTGTTTTCCTTGAGAATATTTTAAGGCAACGTTTATCCAGAGATAAAACTGAACTTGTAAATCAGAATACAATTATTTTCTAATTTTAATATAGTTAAGGATACATTCTTCCCTGGATAGACAATAGTATATTTTGGCTGCCCTTTTGTATTTCTCTGACACTATACTAAACAGTATGTTAACTGCCATGCTTCCTTGTATATATATATATACTTTTTTCACTCTTTTAGTGAGACAATTTTATTCAATTTGTTAATAATTTCTTGACATCTTCGTCAATGATGTTTCAAATTACAATATTCAACCAAAGAAACCACATTTTCGAATCTCATTTTGCAATAATGTTGTTTTGGTTTTAGCCTGCGACTTGATTGCAATAGTGGAAATCAGAAGTATACATGCTTAGAAAGGTTTATGTTTTGGTCTTACCGCTATATGAAAAGTTAAGAAAGCTTTAACTAAGCAAGAGAACCAAGAAATGATTTGAATAATTCGTACCTTCTGACATACTTTTTTCTATTTAGTTGTGGTCTAAAATTCTGTGGGCATATAATTCAAGTTGAGATCCGCCAATACAAGATGGTGAGTTGCCATTGTGGCAGGGCGCATTACATGTTTACATTCAATGACTGGCACAGATTCCAAATAGCAGTAGATTTTATTCATCATTCGTAGTGTATATGTCAAACTTCCATTTAACGTTATTGGAATATCAAATTGTAGCTGCAAATTTAGCCCCACAATGTACACATTTATGAGTGGTAAGAGAAACACATTTCTATATTTTAATTACCTATAGCATTGTCGGTAATGAGGGAAGTCTATTAGTCTCCTGGTAGTGGGGAAGGATATATAAGTGGGGTGTATTGGGCTCCAGAGTTGAGCATGTGATATATCAACTGTTGTTTATCCTTTTATAATCAATGGTGATAAAATTAATTATACAATGTGCACATCAAAAGTCTCTTATAATAAGAATATATTTTTCATTAATGTGAAATATATAAATAGTCTATAAGTTGGAGCATATTCATAATGTATCGGCTAAAATCCATATTGCCTTGATAGTGATAAGATATGTGAGAAAAAATTAAACATTACACCCACAAATAAGACTAATAAACATTGCATCCATAGATAAGACTAAACAATCTTAATATTCATGCACACGTAAGCAATTAACTACCCAAACCAAATACAGATTACATACAAAAGGGGATGCCACATCAAATTGTTACAAGACAGTCCATCCCATCATAAGATCATATTAAATTCATTGATTATCATTGAATATACTTTTTATACAAAAGCCAATGCCATGTGTCCCATTTATCAAACTTGACTGCCCACCTACTAGTCACTTCCACTTGAATTGAACATGGACAAGCTATAATGCAGCCGTCAAAGCCAAAAAATAATAGGACACAATTGAAACAATTACAACATACAAGTATTTGACCAAACAAATCAACTTTGCAATTTATGGCAATTTTTAAATATATTAAATCAATTATAAAACATAATCAAAAGAATAGGCTTTGATCCCAGCTTACAATAAAAAAACCATAATTAAAAATAGTGACCTCAGTAAACCTCACTACTCATCATAAAGAAAAGATTAAACAAAATAGACTAACCCAAACTATCATGGAAACAAGAGAATAGTTTATTAAATTCAACTGGCATACAAGCCTAAAAATATCAGTAAAACTAAAATAGAGCAGTAATGAAAGCAACAACACCAAGGAGGTAATCATCTAATTAGTTTCCAGTTGGCTATAATAGAATTGAGGGATTCCTCCCAAGCCTCTTTGTTTGTCCTTGCTTTTTCATAACTTTCCTTACCATTTTATTCTCCATTCTCCCTATCTTGTTTCTTAAGTTGTTTTTTAATCTTTGAGCTTCCTAGAACAACTCCCATTACAACTTTGTTCATAATACTGTCAGCAATGTCAATGATAGTGTTTAGGCCTTTGTTCAAGTTTGTCAAATTATTCCTGGTTAGTCTACTCCAATCTTTCATTGAGCTCTGTGACATGATTTTGTAGCTGAGTACCTTTATTCTTCACAGAGAGAAACACCATGTTCTTACAACGCCCAATATCAAACTTCTCTTGGACACAATGGTATTCAGTGTGCTGATTATCAACCTTTTCTCTATCTTCATTAACTTCATTATATTCTTATCCATCTTGCTCATCCTCTTCGATATCATCTTCCCCATTTTTATATTCTTCCTCTTCCTCGTAATCCTCATCTTCCTCCTCAACGTACTCTTCTTGATCATCCTCACTAACTTTAACCACCTCATTCTCAAAATGAGGAGCGAAGTTATCTTGATGGAAGTCTTATTTATCCTCGGGGGAAGTGTCACTTATCTATTCCATTTTGTTATCTTTTTCTTTAGCTACATGGGTTACCATTGTAATTCTAGTAGATCTTTAGGCACCATAATTATCAATATTTTAAAATTAATTCCTGCCCCCCTGTTTGTGCTCTTTAGGTTGTTCTTCCTCCTCCTCGCTTATGTTAAAAAAAAAATTGCATCAAGGTTTTTGGTGTCAATTTTTTTTTTTTTTTTTGAAGGGGTGAGGATAAAGGGCATTTGGGTTTATATCTTATATGGAACAGCTTTTAGAAGTTCAGCATAGAAGGACAAAATGGTTAATTTTTAGAGTCTCCTTACCAATATGTTTAAAAACAATTCTCTTCCATTTGCTAGACTATTTTTTAAAAGAGTTATGGGGTTTACTATCGATTAGGTCAACTTTTGTCAACATAGTGCTAATAGAGGTAGGTTTTGATATTGTTAATAACTAGAATTTATAGATAACAATTATCAGTCTCTGGTGGAGAGGTGAGATAGCTCCATCTTCAATATAGTTATATATAGATGTGAGAAAATAGTAAACAAATTTTAGCTCTTGACCATGACAAATGAGGTTTAGTAGACAGAAATCATACTTATGAATAGTTAAAAATCTTCCTTCTAAAGTAATTATTTCATAGTAGAGAAATTTACCAAACCCCAACGAGTAGGAAGTCTGTTTTTGTTGTAGCCATTTTTGTATCATTTAATCATATCATTTCTTTCAAAGAATATTTCAAAAAATTCTTGTAATCATCATGCATATTTTTGGAAACCTTCATCCATTGCAACTTAGGATAATCAAATGCCCAATCACCTCGATAGTTACCTCAAACTTCAAAATTCCTATATTATTCCAACTCTACTTCCACAAATTTTAAAACATGCAGAGAGTTCTTCTTTGTAGACATTAGTTTAGAGAAAGAAATAAAAAAATTGTAATAACCCACCTTAATTAACCCAACAAAATTGACCATTCTTTATTTTTTGTTTAATTTAATCATTGTGTTTGATTCAATTGCATACTCTAGGCATCCATCCATTTGGATTAGGCATTCATCCATCCAGGATGAGCATCTAACCATATGGGTTAGGCATCGGTCCATATGGGACATAAGATTTCATCTATCCAATACGGGATAGGCATCTACCCATATGGGGTAGGCATCAATCCATATGGGACATAAGATTTCATCTATCCAATATAGGATAGGCATCTACCCATACGGGGTAGGCATCTATCCAATTAGGATAGGAGGTGCTCTGGCTAGAGACTTAGACTCATCGGGACCATTCGAGTCCTAAGCCACTCACTAAGTACTACACTCTTCTAACAGAAGTGCACCTAGGTCGCCGTCCTTAGGAGTAATTAAATAACATAATACAAGCTTGAATTCCACCTCAAAATTTGGCTTAAAGCCTCGAGAAGTCAAGCGAATCCATACGGGATTCCTTCCGAGTATGCATTGAATTACTTTTTCCAATTTAATTATCTTATCTTTCAAAATAGGATTCTTACTCATTCTTTCTTTTACCAAGCCTAGACCCCACCCATGAATGCCTAAGTACGAGGGACAACTCTGTCCCAAGACTGCCTACATACCCACTTCGACACGGGATCAAGGTGTAAAGTATGTAGTTCTATTTTTTATTCTATGGTTTGATGTAAACTGATTAGTGGGTATGCAACCCTTTCTAGGGTCAATGTCCCAGACAGTTTCTCTGCGGTTGCTACCCATGATGGTAGCGCTTAAGCAAAGACTCAAGATGGCCTATTGCTTGTGGCCTAAAACAACTAGATCCTAATTCTTATCATGAGCGTCACCCTTGACCAATTGTCAATCGACAACAATCTTCAAGATTAAAACAATTACATAAAAGCATTTCACTCAACATCCCTATAGGGGTTTACTATAGTTTAACTTAGCGGATGAAAGATCATTTAGAATTATCTTATTAAATTATCGATCCAAGGGGGATTACCCACCCCTTGGATTTTAACTTCCAAGTGTCCCTTATTACTCCTTGATGATTTATAGGGACGATGCCACAGACGTCGTTGATGTAGCTTTATTAGATGTTAAGTGCAGTAGTTCAACACAATGACATTACCTATAAGCATGACCTAGAGGCACTGTATATACCAAATGCTACTAGGTTTTGGTTTTCCAACTTCCTTTATTTAATTTTCTGACTTATGATAAACATCGTGCTTGAAAAATAATTATGAATTTAGACATTGCAAAGCTCAATTACTTGAAATAACTACTTGATGAATTACATGGAATAAAACCATGACTAACATTATTTATTACTCAAAACTTGAAATATAACTCTGCATAACAATGACCATCATGAAACTTGCATATTAATAATTACATGTGTAAAAAAAAACGTCAATAAATGTAATTAATCGATAAGTAATTTGCATGTTATAAGAATAGTACAACTTGCATGAAAACGTCAATAAATGTAATTAATCTATAAGAAATTTGCACGTTATAAGAATAGTGCAACTTGCATGAAAACGTCAATAAATGTAATCAATCTATAAGTAATTTGCATGCATGATTAAACAATCCAAAAATAGCGATTAAATTTAGGCATTTGATTTGAATCATATTGATGTGAATTATTTGCTTAATGCCAACTAAGTGCCCAATGGATCTTAATAGATCGAATGATTCTAATTATAACATTTGATATAATATAATTTACAAGTATTTATTATAGATAAGTTAATCATGAATTCATTCCTCAAAAATCCCCAATATTTATTAATTTTCTAAGTTAATTTAATAACTTAAAGTTTATACTAAGGAAAAGAAAATTAACGATTTCAAATTTGCAATTTATACATTTATCTCTAAATTTCATTTTATACATTTATCAAAAAAAAACTAAATAATATAATGACAAAAAAAAACATGGCAAATGGTTAACGTTTAATAATCAATAGGGGGGCGGTGGGGACCACGGGGTCCCATCATCCCTGCGGTCTTGCATGCACAGTCCTGCAGGGTTGAGGGGACACCATGGGCCCCTCCACTCCCCTGCGGCCACTGTCATGATAGTGACCGCAGGGGTAGTGGGGGGTACCACTGTCCCCTTCGGCGGTTACAATAACCGCCGCCCCTTACGCCTCCGTGCATCATTCAAATAATTTTTGAAGTCCGTGAATTACTTGCAACATTAAAATATTTTAACTTGAAATAAATTTAATATATTTATAATGCAACATTAATATATTTTAGCATTTGAAATAAACTTGATATAATTATAATGCAACATTAATACATTTTAATATAAACTTAATATATACATATGGTTTCATATTCCCAATTACTTAATGATATATAAAAACAAAAGAGAATTTATTTATGAAAACAAGAACATGGATAAAATAGATTACCAAACAATTGTTTTAGATTGATTCTACAATAAACAGGAGGTTGACATTTACAGAGAGAGAGAGAGCTTATTCCAGCATTCACAGGTAGGAGGTTTGTTCCAAATTTCATAGGGGAATTGTTTATTTCCAGAATTCGTTTCCAGTATTCACAGGTGGATTTTATTCAACCAGTATTCATAGAGTTTCAACCAATATTCACAGAGAGATTTTATTCAACTCATTTCACAGAGATTTTATTCAACTAATTTCACAGAAATTTTATTCAACTCATTTCACAGAGATTTTATTCAACTCATTTCACAAAGATTTTATTCAACACATTTCACAGAGATTTTATTCAACTCATTTCATAGAGATATTCTATTTTAATTAATATTCATAGAGAGATTAAAATAATCACAGAGAAATTTTAAAAATAATCACAGAGAAATTCTAAAGATAATCACAGCGAGATTTTAAAGATAATCACAGAGAGATTTTGAAGATAATCATAGAGGGATTAAAGAATGAGATTCAGATTTCCATTCGAAGAACCAGAGAAAAGAATCAGAGGGAGGAATAAAGATTCAAATCACACAGGAAGAATTTTGATTTTAGAAAAAAAGATTTTAAACAAATAAAGGAATATGATTTTCTTTTGCTAAAATTTTTAGAAGAAAAACAAAAGCAAGATCATGTGCATATTTTCTTGAGGGAAATAAAATAATTTAAATAACTATATTTTACATGCACTATATGAAAGTGTCATCATTACTATTTATCCTCAAATAAAAGATTTAAAATCAAATAAAAGAGTTTCTTTATATAAAGGAAGATCTATAACTATTGATAATATGAATTCCTCATAAGTAAATGTAAAGATAAACAATGAGGAGAGAACCTGGTTTATTGAGCTTAATGTTGAATCCACTAGCTACCCTTATGATTCTTCCTTGCAAATTGAGAGAAATCCTAAACAACAACTTAAAATTCCTGCAACGAAAATGAGACTAACAAAAAATCTATTTCTAAAACTTGGAAAATTTCCTTCAAAGCATAATCAACTCCCCTCTTTGAAACTTGCATATAATTTTATAAGAAAATTCCCTCCATTCCACTATCTAGAAAATTTAATTAAAAAGGAGATTCTTTCCCAATTTTGGACTTCATGCAAATTGATTAGACTTAGTGGAGGAGTTACATGCAAGGTGGTGGAGAATCCTCTAGAAGCTTCTTATTCTTCCTACAACATGTGCCATAATTGGATGTGGAAAGTAAATAAATAAAAATAATGTATATTTTCCATGTGTGTGTGTGTGTTATTATTTTTCATTTTTTTTATAACATTTACTCAATCATTTAAATAGCTTATCCAAAGATAAAATAAAATTGTGATTTAAATCCAAAAGTGATAAAGGAGGGTTGTGACAAAAATGAGCCTAACTTTATCAAACTTATCCCATAATTCTTCTTTTTTTTGAAGAGTATGGCAAGAGTTGGCTCCATTCCTTTTTTGGGGCTTCTCATTCTACCTCTCATGAGAATGTTTTCATTGCTAAGCCTCTATTCAAGCATAGAATAAACTCCAATAGAAAAATTTGCTGGAGATTGAGCTCAACGTTATCACATGCCATGTAATGTTTCTCATATGTAAGGGTCAAATTCTAGATGTTTCCAATGTGGTGAGTACACAACTCAAAGAAACATTTAAAAAGATATATATATACATATGGCAGCTTGGAATAATGATCCATATCATAATTAGAAACTATGGTGACATGTCTCACATGGGATATTAGAGTAAGTCTTCTTGTCAAATCAATCAAGAAATGAATATTTTTGAGGGACGAGTGCTAAATAGTTAGTAGTTACTATCAACTTTATTTGTCATCCTTGTACATTCTTTCTTGTTGGTATTAAAACTTCTTTCTTTTTTTCTATAACCACTTATGCCATCTCACTACATGGTCTTATATTGCAAACCTTTATTATTATCTCCTTGTTTTCTTTTCACATTCACACCTTCATGCCACATAGCAAGTCATCACTGGCCCAATAACTCCTCTTTTGAAAAATGAGCCTATGAGTAGGCCAATTAGGATTTGACCTTAAATTCAATTTGGATTTATTTGTCAAAATAATTTGTTCTCTCCTTTTCATCCCTGGGTACTTCTTACTTTTACTTGTTTTCACCATCTCTCTATGTGGCCTTGTTTTGCAAGTCATTCCTATCTTCACCTTTTTAGTTTTGCTTCTCTATGAAACAATGCCTCATTGTAGTTCTCTACTAACCGGATATACCTTCCTTTAAAAATTAGTTTTGTACTGAATCATTTTTTGCCTTAACCTTAGGGCCAAGCTGTAAATGCTAGACTTTTATAAAGGAAATGGTCAATGTTGATTCAACTTTTTAAATTAAATCAATGGAAAGTGAAATATATGTTTTGAATTTTCAAATGATGTAACTTAATATAATTTATATTCTTTTATCTATTTTATGTTTGTAATTTTAACAAAAAATTAAAAAAACATTTGAATGTAGTTTTTAATAAAGTAAACGCTATAATTTAGTTGTTTATAAAATGCTAAAATTGAAGCTACACAAGCTAGCACACTTTTTTTAGTAAATTTAACCTTTTTTTCTTCCATTTTTTTGTGTATGTTGATAACCTGAAACTTTAGAGAATGGATATATTCTTTACTATTTTTTATAATATATATTATTTAATAAATACAAAAAGTTGCCTGTGCTAAAATAGGACTCTTTCTAATTGCCACCAGCTTTTTTCTTAATTATTTATCCAAATTAGAAAACAATTATATCATCTTGACATAGATTCTTTTCTCTACTGCATCATATTTTTTCCAAAAATTTTAAATAAATTTTGGTATTTTTCCTTGACAAGATAATCAACCTTATATTTTAGTGTTGATGACCTACTTTCAATAAAAATAAAATATTAAATATTAAAAATAATTAAAATATTAAAAGATATATATTTTGGAAAATTCACTTATAGATCTATAAAAGGGTATTTTTTGTTGGCATTATGTGAACTGGTATAAGGACATGATGATATTGTATGTTGTCATCGATGTCAAAATGTGATATGAAGAGAGAACCAACATATGTGAGAACTGGTATATATGCCAAAGTGAAGCAGTATATAAGTGGAGTGGTATATTTGTTCAAGGTGAACCAGCATGTCAAGGTGAACCGGCATGTAGTTATGGGAACCAACACATGGAAGAATTGTATGACTACCAGTTGGTAGGTAGTTTCCACTTCAGGATTTCCGATTGGAGTACCTGAAACCTGTGTGACTCAATCAGTGATCTTTGTGTTATGAGTTAGCAATATAACAAAGAACGAATCATGTTGCCACGTCAGCCTTGTGTGCATGAAGGATCTTGCATGAAGGAGACTATCCCTATCTATGTCGGGAATGTGCGAAGTTTGTAAACGGTGAAAACGTATGATGGATTATTAGCTGCCATGAAATCGGTGGATAATGAACGATGGAGAATGTCTTGAGATTTATTCAAGATCTATTGCATTTAATGCAGTATGTTCAACGGTTAGGATTGAACCATTTGAATTGATTATACAGAGGTAAGCTCCCTTTGAAATGTTTTCCTTGTAACCAGATAGGACATATTGCCATGACCTATCATAATAGTGACAACAACGATAAACCGGAAAGATTCAAGAAATTCAAAGGAAGAAACCGGAGAAACTATTTTGTTGTAGTTGATGAAGGTGTGACAGATGAGGAATCAAAAGATGAAGAAAATGAAGACATTGTGTTTGTTGGTGTAAAAGACGATGTGTCAGACAAGAAGGCTCTTGTCTCCCGCTTTGATAATTCCAATGAGTGGATTATTGATATTGGTTGTTCTCACCATATGACTAGTGACCAGAGCAAGTTTCTATCCTTGGAAGAGTATGATGGTGGTGTGGTTCACTTTGGCAATGATGCACCATGTATGGTTAAAGGAAAAGTGTCCATCTCTCTGAATGGAAAGAGTAGTGTTGACAATGTGTATTGGGTTGATGGTCTCAGACACAACCTTCTGAGTGTTGCCCAGCTGAATGACAATGGTCTCACTCTAGAATTCAAGAATGGAGTGTGCAAAATCAAAGGAAAGAATTGTGAAATTGTGGCTACCGGTATGCAGACCAAAGGTAACCTATTTCAGCTAAATGCAAATATAAGTACATGTCTTATGGCTAAATTTGATGATAGCTAGATATGGCATAGGAGACTCTGCCATGTAAACTTTGATAACATTGCGAAGGCTAGTAAGATCAAGGCAGTTCGAGGGTTGCCAATGCTAAGCAAACCAGATAATACCTTGTGCAGAGAGTGTCAATTGGGGAAAATGTCTACCTCCACCGTTAAAGGTAAATCTTTCACTGCTGACAACTTGCTTGATCTTGTGAATACTGATTTGTGTGGTCCTATGAAAAATAGAAGTGTGTAGGGTGATAGGTACTTTATGATTCTCACTGATGACTGATCAAGAATGATGTGGGTCACATTCTTGGAAGACAAGTCTGAAGCCTTTGTGAAGTTCAAAGCTTTTAGAACATTAGTGGAGAAGGAAAGTGGTAAAATGATCAAGTGCCTCAGAATTGATCAAGGAGGGGAATTCACTTCTAGTGAATTCAACAAGTATTGTGAAGAATTTAGCATCAAGAGGCAACTGTCTGCCTCTCGGACTCCACAGCAGAATGGCCCAGTAGAGAGGAATAACTGGATTGTGGTTGAAGCAACTAGAACCATGTTGATTCGAGGAAAGGTAGCTCACACCTTTTGGAGAGAAGCAGTAAGCATTGTAGCCTACATAATGAACCGGGTACTCATCAAGAAAGGTAAGGATAAAACTCCTTATGAGTATTGGACCGTTAAGACACCTGTGGTTAGCTACTTTAGAGTACTTGGTAGCAAATGTTACATCAAGAGGAATGAACATCAAGGCAAGTTTGAAGCTAAATGTGATGAGGGAATATTCCTAGGATATTCCACCAAGAGTAAAGTTCTCAAGTGTTTCAACAATAGGACTTAGAGAATTATGGAAAGGATCAATGTGATAGTTGATGAAACCTCTGAGAAATCGAAGGAAACCAACAGTAAGCAAGCTGTAAATGAACTCGTTGTAGCCTTCTGGGAACCGGTTGTCAGTCAACCAAGTACCAGTAACAGTGTTCCTAAACCGGTGAATGCTGATGCTGATGAAGATGAGGATGAAGAGGAAAAGCAAGAAGAACCAGTCAAGACTATTCCTTGGTATGTCAAGATGAATCATGATCCTAAGCGGATCATAGGATATAAGAATGTAGGAATCCTTACAAGAAGGAAGATTAGAGAAAACTCATGTATGATCTCTGAATTTGAACCTAAATCATTCAAAGAGGCTCATAAAGATGAAGACTGGATCAAGGCATTGGAAGAGGAACTTGACCAGATAGAGAAAAATGGTACATGGTCCTTGGTACCTAGACGGGAGCATAAAAATGTCATTGGCACCAAATGGGTGTTCAGAAACAAGCTGAATGAGGATGGCACAATGATTAGGAACAAAGCCAGATTGGTGTGCAAAGGATATGCTCAAGAAGAAGGAGAAGACTATGGAGAAACCTTTGCTCCTGTAGCCAGATTGGAAGGAGTTCGTATGCTTCTTGCATATGTAGCTTTTAAAGGATTCAAGGTATATCAAATGGATGTAAAATTTGTATTCCTAAATGGTGTACTTGAGGAGGAGGTGTGTATAGAGCAACCAGATGGGTTTTCCCTATCTGAAGATAGTGATATGGTGTGCAGGCTACATAAAGCCTTATATGGTCTAAAGCAGGCACCTAGAGCATGGTATGAACGTCTACATTCCCATCTTGTGAAGATTGGATTTGAGAGAACAAGTGAAGATAGTGATATCTACTTGAAGCCTGAAGGAGATCAGATCCTGATCTATGACGTTTTTGTTGATGATGTTATCTTTGGTGGAGATGACAAGATGAGTCATGAGTTTGCTGATGAGATGAAGAAAGAATTTGAGATGGCACTCATAGGGGAGATTAAGTTCTTCATTGGACTGCAGATCCAGCAGATGAAAGATGGAATCTTTATCACTCAGTCCAAATATGTCAAAGAGGTGTTGAAGACCTTTGGTATGAAAGATAGCAAACCAGTTGGTACACCGATGGTGACCAGTTGCAAATTATCAAAAGAGGATGATTCCACATTGGTTGATGAGAAGGAATACTTATCAATGATTGGTAAGCTGCATTATGTAGTGCATAGCAGACCGGATATTGCACATGCAGTTGGCATTACTGCAAGGTTCCAGAAAAGCCCAAGAGAATCCCACTTGGTTGCAGTCAAGAGGATTCTTAGGTATCTGAAGGGAATAGTTGACTATGGATTGTGGTACCCATACAACAATGATTTCAACCTGAAAGTATTCACAGATGTTGATTGGGTAGATAATGTGGATGACCGAAAAAGCACAACCGGTGGTGCATTCTTTCTCAGTGGTAGACTAGTCTCATGGATGAGTAAGAAGCAGAGCTGTATCTCTCAGTCTACAGCAGAAGTGGAGTATGTTGTAGCTTTCATGAACAACACTCAGACAATCTAGATGAAGCATGTATTGGATGGCTTCAAAATCCCTGTATCTGAACCAATAAGTATATTCTGTGATAACACAAGTGCTATCAATGTTTCAAAAAATCCAGTTTTACATTCTAGAACCAAGCATTTTGAGCTTAAGTATCATTTCTTTAGGGAAAAGGTTCAGAATAAAGAGATTGCACTGGAACATGTTTCCAGTAAGGAGAAGTTAGCAGACATATTTACCAAGCCTCTCCCAAAGACTACATTTGTGTATTTAAGAGGTGAATTGGGGGTACTGCCCCTTCAGGAGGTAAATTAAAAGTATTTGTTCCACATCAGTCAGGTATTGCATAGTCAAATTTTTTGTTGATTGATGTGTTGAAGGATGCTACTCCTCAAGGGGAGCAGCATAATGGAACAGGGATTCTTGTGCCTCCACTTTGGCATTATTGTCAAAGGGGGAGAAGAAGTGAAGCGGAGAAGATATCTGTAGAAATTGGGGGAGAAGATGAGTTAGCGGAGAGATATCTTTGTATATTGCCATCAATGCCAAAGGGGGAGATTGTTGGCATTATGTGAACCGGTATAAGGACATAATGATATTGTATGTTTTCATTGATGTCAATATGTGATATGAAGAGAGAACTAGCATATGTGAGAATCGGTATATATGCCAAAGTGAAGCGGTATATAAGTGGAGCGGTATATTTATTTAAGGTGAACCGGGATGTCAAGGTGAACTGGCATGTAGTTATGGGAACCGACACATGGAAGCATTGTATGACTACCAGTTGGTAGGTAGTTTCCACTTCAAGATTTTCGGTTCGAGTACCTCAAGCCTGTGTGACTCAGTCGGTGATCTTTGTGTGATGAGTTAGCAGTATAACAAAGAATAGATCATGTTGCCACATCAACCTTATGCACGTGAAGGATCTTACATGAAGGAGACTATCCCTATCCACCTCAGGAATGTGCGAAGTCTGCAAATGGTGAAAACACGTGATGGATTATTAGCCGCCATGAAATCGATGGATAATGAACGATGGAGAATGTCTTGAGATTTATTCAAGATCTGTTGCATTTAATGCAGTATGGTCAACGGTCAGGATTGAACCGTTTGAATTGCTTAACCTAACAGGTTTAGGGTTTTGGGTTTATGCTTCTGACCTATCTATTTCCTATAAGGTCGATGTTGTGTTTCTTTCTAAAAGTTGTTGGCAGAAGTTGTGTGTGTGTATCCAAGAGAAAGCATACACGTTTCTTGCTAGACTAGAGGAGAGAAGTGATACCTACAGAGTGTAAGTGCAGAAGGTGAAGAGGAGCTTAAGTGGATCTACATTGGCATTGAGTGCTATCATTAGATCATTGTTATACCTTTTGATCTTTAACCACTTCAACAGTTGTGAAATCCCTTAACAGGGTAGCCTTAACCAACTTGTTGCAAATCCTTTAATAGGGTAACTCGAAGCTACTGAGTTAGTGAAATCCTTTAGCTATTGAGTTCTCAAAATCCTCTAACAAGGTTTAACCCTTAACTTGGTATTCTAGCCATCCCTTAACCAGGTGATCCCTAACAGGATCGGTTCCTAGCAGAACTTATTATAATGTCTCTAACCGAACAAGGCTCCTAACAAAGTGGACTTCCAAAGAGTTCAAAAACAAGCTTGTGGGTATTAATCCCCACCGTGGTTTTTTCCAGTTGGGTTTCCATGTGAAAATATGTGTGCCATGTGTGATGCTCCTATCTAGTGATACTTTGTTATTGTCTGACAAGCATGTGATGGTTCTGTGTTTTATGCCTTTCAATAAAACATGTTGAACTAGCTGATTATTTTGTTTCGATGATAGATTATCTATTCATGCATAAGGGTGAAATGGTAGTGTAGTTTTGAGTTGAGTGGAAAGATAAGTGATTAACCAGTAAATGCTTTTCTCAGTCACTCTTGGCTTTACCAGTTGCACTCTATTTCAAACCGATATCACTATTTACTAGTCATTTGAAGTGTTTGTTGTCAAACTAGTTTAGGACTATGTTTTTTCAGTACTAATTCACCCCCCCCTCTCAGTACCGGTTTGGTACTGTTTGTTCATCATTGAGTTATGATTTTTACATCTAAAAAAAAAATTATTTATAAGAGTAGGAGTTGTTGAAACATCAAGTTTTTATAAAAAAAAAAATTGGGGGTAATTATACACAAAGTGGTATAAAATATACATTTAGTAGACATTTCCAATTGAAAAATTTGTGACCCATATGTAACTTAGCTATAATGAATCTATATAGACCATATATTTGACTAAAATTATCTTTTAGTTAGAATTTACTTAAATTTACTTATGTTGAAATTATCAATATTTTAAAATTGATTCTTGCCCACCTCTTTGTGCTCTTTAGGTTGTTCTTCCTCCTCCTCGCTTATGTGAAAAAAAAAATTGCATGAAGGTTTTTGGTGTCAATTTTTTTTTTTTTTCGAAGGGGTGGGGATAAAGGCCATTTGGGTTTTTATCTTCTATGGAATAGCTTTTAGAAGTTCAGCATAGAAGGACAAAATGGTTAATTTTTAGTGTCTCCTTACCAATAGGTTTTAAAAAAATTATCTTCCATTTGTTAGACTATTTTTTAAAAGAGTTATGGGGTTTCCTATCAATTAGGTCACTTTTTGTCAAGATAGTGCTAATAGAGGTAGGTTTTGGTATTGTTAATAACTAGAATTTATAGCTAACAATTGTCAGTATTTGGTGGAGATGTGAAATAGATCCATCTTCAACATAGTTATATATAGATGTGATAAAATAGTAAACAAATTTTAGCTCTTCACCATGACAAATGAGGTTTAGTGGAAAGAAATCATACTTATGAATAGTTGAAAATATCCCTTCTAAAGTAATCATTTCATAATAGAGAAACATACCAAACCCCAAGGAGTAGGAAGTTTTTTTTTGTTGTAGCCATTTTTGTGTCATTTAATCATATCCTTTCCTTCAAAGAATATTTCAAAAAATTCTTGTAATAATCATGCATACTTTTGGAAACCTTCATCCATTGCAACTTAGGATAATCAAATTCCCAATCACCTCCATAGTTACCTCAAACTTCAAAATTCCAATAATATCCCAACTCTACTTCCACAAATTTTATAACATGCAGAGAGTTCTTCTTTGTAGACATTAATTTAGAGAAAGAAAGAAATGAGCCTAGCTTTACCAAACTTATCACATAATTCTTCATTTTTTTGAAGAGTATGGCAAGAGTTGGCTGCATTCCTTTTTGGGGGCTTCTCATTCTACCTCTTATGAGAATATTTTCATTGCTAAGCCTCTATTGAAGCATAGAATAAACTCCACTAGAAAAAATTGTTGGAGCTTGAGCTCACCTTTATCACATGCCATATAATGTTTCTCATATGTAAGGGTCAAATTCTAGATTTTTCTAATGTGGTGAGTAGACAAATCAAAGAAACATTTAAAAATATATATATATGGCAGCTTGGAATAATGATCCATATCATAATTAGAAACTATAGTTACATGTCTCACATGGGATATTAGAGCAAATCTTCTTGTCAAATCAATCAAGAAATGAATATTTTTGAGGGATGAGTGCTAAATAGTTAGTAGTTACTATCAACTTTATTTGTCATCCTTGTACATTCTTTCTTTTTGGTATTAAAACTTCTTTCTTTTGCCCATACCCACTTACACCATCTCACTACATGGTCTTATATTGCACATTCACACCTTCATGCCACATAGCAATTCATCACAAACCCAATAATTTCTCTTTTGAAAAATGAGCCTATGAGTAGGGCAAATTCGTACCAAACTGGCTTGGTCCTTACATCATCACAACAACATATGGATCTGGTGCATATTAGCTCTCAACCACAGAGGGTGAACCTTTGGAGGATCCTATCAACAACAAGCACCTTCGTAGGTTTTACACATAGCTCTTCCAAGTGTCTTAATTCAAAAATACAAAAAAATCAAAATATATCAAAAATACAAAAAAAATCATAAAACATAAAATATCGTTACTTGGTGAAAACTTGGCAAATAGGCACCTTGTGACACAAAAAATAATAATTGAAAAATAGATAAACAATTCATCCAATGGTAAAACCACTTCGGTGGCACCCTAGGCAAGTACCATGGTGAAAACTGGGTCACCAGTGCCATGTGTAGAGACATTGCTCCTCCCTCATTTAGGATTCCATTTCATCCTTCACTTTGCACACACTCACAACCTATTCATTCATAAGAAACTTTACACATTCCCATCATGGGTTGTTATTGATCTACCCGAGATTGGTTTGCTATTCATAATAAACCTTCCTTTCCACCCTTTTCCATTAATAATAAATCAGCTCCTATTTGTGGCTAAGACAAATCCTACATCTAGTAATGGGTGTGGAACTGAGAGCATCGCCTATTCTGAGGAGTACAATTTCTTCTAGTTTTCTTCAGTCTATCCATGCACAATCTGCAATAAAGCAACATTTGCATCGCCAATCCACAATAAAGTTCCATCTTCTCCACAATAAAGTATCAATTTCATGGATTCAGCCAGTTTGAGATGAGACACAGCAACAATGGGCTTCAACAAATCAAATCTTTCAACAGACTCAGACAATATTATGGTTTAGTGCTATCTATCCTTTTGTGAAAGTAAACATTGTGACCACAATCAAATAGACTTATACAAGTGACAAGAGACACTAAACTTGGGGACTATAGTGGATGTTGGTGTCGAGTCTTGGTTTTCTTTTGATTTTATCTTTCTGGTGACATGTCTTTTGGCTTTTCTAGGATGTCTCTGACTAGAGATTTTATCTCCCAGATGTCTTTGACTAGAAACGCGAGGATGGGGTATCATCACCTATTTTTTCTTTGTTGTCTATGGATTGTCTCTTATTAATTCTATGACTTGTCCAAGGCTATGAGGACACTCTAAGTCTAGTGTGAACTAGGGCATTCCTTGTTTGTGACTATCTAGTCTCCATGCAAATAGGTGCAATGACTTTATGGATCGAACCTATGTATGGATTGTCATAACCTATTTTCCCATAATAAAGCTTAATGATGATAATGCACAAGAAGCTCTTTCACTTTCATATCTTCTGTCTGCCATCCCTCTTTCTTGATTGGCCTCCATAATCCTTCTTGAGTCCATGTAGTCCATTATCATATGATTGAGTATAATGACACACCAAAAAAGTTTTTTTTTGCATTTCGTGTAGTTGCACCTGCATTATCACATATTAGCATTTCATACATATAGATATCACAATTGCATCACATTCTACACACAATACATATTAGAACATTTTACATTTTATCATGAAAATAATTATTTGCATTATCATATTCATCTGCATTTCATACATTCACATTCACATATGCATAACATATAAAACATAAAAGAACAAAAATATTACATTTCATCATGTCCATATTTGCATCCATATCATAAGCATCATACAGAAACATGCATCACATAGATGCAACATCACATAGGTACATATGCATATAGCTTCCGCAAGGATGAATATCATATATATATAATCATAAGTGTCATGATTCAATGATGTCAAAATCATATGGCTACAATCACTTGAAGGTGTCATCATACAAAATGGTACAAAAACTAATACATAGGGAGCCCTCTAAGGCTATGATGAACTCCCTCCCTCAGAGCCACCTGGCCTCAATGGAGTCTGAGCCTTGGAAGGACCCACCAGGATCATCTCTCCTATGTCCTCTGCTTCCTGCCTCCCTATCCTCAGTGCTATCTCAGCCTCTATATACCGCTGAATAGTTTGATCCCTATCCTACTCAGTATCCCTCAGTTTTCTCTTGAGCCTAGTTGTATCCCTCTTCAAAGTCCTCCCCCATCCCACAGCCAATCCTTGTGTCACCCTATCTAGACAAAGGAACCCACTGATCACTCCTACCAGTACAGCTGGTAGTGCTAATCCTATCTGTGTCATGGTATCCCAAGCCACATGTCCAACCCTCATCTCTAGTCCCGAATCCTGAAACACTCATCTCAGTGCATCCCTATCTGTATCTCAATCGTAGGGTACTAACTCCCCATTGATCGGTATCCTCAGAATCCTATAAGCATCCTCTAAGGTGACTATCATCTCACCCATTGGCAAATGAAAACTGCAAGTCTCTGAGTGCCATCTCTCGGCCAACGTAGTTAGTAGTCCCATGTTTGCTCGAAACTTAGGCACATATAGGATATGTCATAGGCCCATAGCTTGAACCATTGCTTGCTCCTCAACTGGCAGCTCTGCTTGCAAGCTCTGCGTCAATGGGAATCTCTCCTGTGACTCTAGAATAGGTAGATACTCCTGTAGTCAAGCAAATCAATGGTGACAATCATAGTGGCATTCCCCATTCATCACAAAATGCTGCTTTTTATCCTAGTGCTTATGGAACTCTATCCTAGTGCCACTCACTGTTCATCACAAAGTATTGTTGTTTATCCTAGTGGTACTCCCTTTTCATCACAAAGTACTACATGTTTTTGCACTCCTTGTTCATCACAAAGTGCTGCTCTTTTAGTACTCCCTGTTCATCACAAAGTGCTGCTCTTTTAGTACTCCCTGTTCATCACAAAGTGCTTCTCTTTTAGTACTCCCTGTTCATCACAAAGTACTATGTCTTGGTACTCCCTGTTCATCACAAAGTACCTCGATCTATCCTATCCTAGGGCTCTGCTTGAGTGTATCCTCTTGAGTAGTTTTCTGAATGCCAATGTATGTTCTATCACATAATTGTCAATCCTAGCCCTATTTGCTATTCTAGTCTTCCCTAGAGGACCTACTTGAGTGCATCCTCTTAGTAGCTTATCCAATCAATAGTGTATATTCATCACAGAACTGCCGATTTGACCTAGAAGACAAAAACGCACATTTAAGACATACACGTGCTTACATATTGCACATACGCGCCTACTCTACACAAACGTGCCTGACATACATAGACTTGCCTTTGCTTTGCGCAGATGCACCCATATAGCATAAACACACCTGCACAACACAGACGCGCTTATATCTGACATAAACGCTATTCCATTCATAGACATGCCTAGCACAAACATAGATGTGCCTAGCCAACCCAGACATGCCTAGCACCAACACAGATGCGCCTTAGCATTCCCCCCCCCCTGCTTGACATTTTCTAGAGTGCATTTATTACCCTACCTAGCATGCATTTATGACAAAAATTAGTGTGATAAAGTACAAGGAGATTTTTTGGTACTTACCAACTCTCTTGCATCTGCTAGCCTCTAAAATTGGCAAACATGATCAAATCTATGCACCAATGCCATTGTTGCTGACTTCTCTCTGCTCTCTCTGCACTCTAATCTCTTGGATGTGTGGATTACAATGAGGATGCTTTCCCTTGTAGTCTATCTTATAGACTACCCTAGCCCTCGTCTCCCATGTCAGTCTTTTTTATCCCGTGACTCTGTCACTTTATCCTATTTTGTCAGTCCCTTCTAGTCTTTCTTTCTTATCGAGAGATTGTATGTGATCTTTTCAGACATTTTCATCCAATCTCTTGAGGGGCATATCATTCCCATCTTGGGGAAACTTTGTATCAGTTCATATTATATTCTTTGAAACAACGTGACAAGCTGCATTATCTCAAAGAGGGACAAAATGTCGACACCTAAAATTGTCGTGTCTAATTAAATAAATATTTTTATTTATTTAATTATTTTTAGCCTAATTCTTCTATTAGTTAAATAAATCTTTATTTATTTAATTAATTCATTTATCCTCTTCTAGCCTTATTTCTCATTTAAATAAATACATTTATTTATTTAAATTATCCTTTTCCTAAATTAAATAAATGCTTTTATTTATTTAATTGATCCCACTTCTTCCATTAATTAAATAAATCTTTATTTATTTAATTAATTCATTATCCTTTTCTACCCATGACACATGTCATTCATCTCTTAATTCCTACACTACCTACCCTCTCATTATTTTCTTATTTCCTCTACCTACCCTCTAATCATAGCCGACCATTTATCTTTTACACCTCTCAATCTTATCCCTTCATTTCTTATAGTGTCTTCTATATAAGGAGATGCTTCCTTCATTATCAACCTCCGATTACTACCCAACTACTCTATGCTTTCAAACTTTCATATGCGATCAAGCCTACTTGCAACCACATTTCCGTTCTTTGTTGAGCTCTTGTGCACACATAAAATCTGAGAACAAATATATCAAGCAAGATAAATGGAGATAGGAAAAATGGAGATCCAAACCCTATTGGATATGTGATGGTATAATCTTTGTGATTTCATTTTATTTGCATTGTATTAGGTAATCTTCATATGTTATGATGGATCTTTGCTGTTGTTAGGCTAGGGTTTTGTGGTTGAATTCATTTAGTCTTTCAATATTGTTTTATCCATTTTCACCATATACACTAGGTAGAGAAATAAATGTGTATTAGGTAGGTTGCAAAAAAATGTCAAGCAGGGGGAAAAGCGTTAAGGCGCATCTGTGTTGGTTCTAGGCATGTCTGGGTAGGCTAGGTGTGTCTGTGTTGGTGCCAGATGTGTCTATGTTTGCAATAGTGTCTATGTGCAATGCGAGCGCGTATGTGTAGGATAGGTGCGTCTGTGTGTGTCAGGTGCATTTTTGAATTATGTAAGCGCGCTTGCATCTTCAAGGCCAAATCGACAGTTCTGTGATAAACATACACTATCGATTGGATAAGCTTCTAAGAGGATACACTCAAGCAGGTCCTCTAGGGAAGACTAAGATAATAGATAGGGCCAAGATTGACAATTCTATGATAGAACATGCATTGCCAATCAAGAAACTACTCAAGAGGATTCAATCAAGCAGAGGCCCTAGGATAGGATAGATCAAGGCACTTTGTGATGAATAGGGAGTACCATAGAAATTGATAATTCTATGATAGAACATACATTGTCAATTAGATTAGGCTGAAATTGACAATTCTGTGCTAGAACATATGTTGTGAATTGGATAAGCTACTCAAGAGGATATTCTCAAGTAGGTGCCCTAAAAGATAGGATCAAAGCACCACTTTGTGGTGAATAGGGAGTGCCACTAGGATAAAAAGAAACACTTTATGATGAACAAGGAGTGCCACTAGGATAGGAAATAGTACTTTGTGATGAATAGGGAGTACTAAAAAGAGCAACACTTTGTGATGAATAGGGAATGCTACTAGGATAGAAAGAAGTACTTTGTTATGAGTAGGGAGTACCACTAGGATTGACACAGTTGCTTTGCTTGACTACAGGGGGACCTACCTAGGCTGGAGTCACAAGAGAGATTCTCGTCGAATCAGAGTTCATGAGTAGAGCTGACAATCAAGGATAGAGTAGCAGTTGAGGTCATGGGACTATGACATATTTTGTATGTGTCTGAGTTTCGGGTGAACATGGGATTGCTGACTGCATTAGTTGAGAGATGGCACTCAGAGACTTGCACTTTTCATTTGTTGATGGGTGAGATGATAGTCACCTTAGAGGATGTGTATAGGATACTGAGGATATCAATCGATGAGGAGTTAGTTCCTTACAATCGAGAGGGAGATAGGGATGCATTGAGATGAGTGTTTTAGGATCCAGGACTAGAGATGAGGGCAGGACATGTGGCTTGGGATACCATGACACATACAAGATTAACACTATCGACTATATTGGCAAGAGTGATCAGCGGGTTCCTTTGTCTGGATAGAGTGACATGAGGGTTGGCAGTGGGATGGGGGAGGACACTAGAGATGTTGGTGATAGAGCACACCAGGTTTGCATGGGGGCCATGTTTGTTGGCACACTTGTACTATGAGATGCATCAATTTGTGTATCACAGGTCCGTAGGATTGGGATGCAGAGTGACACTGTTGCAGGTATGGGCATATGAGCATCTACCAATTACACGATCGATTCATTTTAGAGGTAGAGGACATGGGCATAGCTATGTTCATTTGTATGATATGATTATGTCATAGCCACATATTGGGAGACTGGAGTATTGGTGTCAGGTTATGGATGAGATAGACAGTGTGGTATGGAGGCCTTACAGAGACTATGAGGAGTGGGAGGATGATGTAGTGGAGCTGCCATATGTATTCCAGAGTAGGTATCTGATCAGATGGACTCCATATGTTACTGAGTAGCAATTGATAGATAGGGTATGCAGGAAGTTCGACAGAATATAGTGGATACCACAGGGTTCAAGGATATATGCCCGGACAATGAGGGATCAGGTGCATTTGGGGCCATTGCTTTCGTATGATTAGGAAATGACACAGTTACAAGAGATGGTTCCCATGCCTTGGGATATATGGCCAGATGTAGAGGATGCAGGGATGGATGTAGAGTACATTGCATATTGGGTAGAGAATCTATTTCCATGGCTGACAAATCCAGGGGAGCCGATAGATGGAGATGGTGGGGGAGATAGAGATGATAGTGGGGATGGTGGAGGTAGAGGTTGATGGTGGAGATGGGGTGCAGTGGTAGAGAGAAGATTGTCTACGAGGAGAGAGGGTGGAGAGGAGAGACAGGCTCAATAGGCTCACATAGTGAGGGGCAGAGGTGGATTGCCTTTACAGGTGCTAGCAATACAAGTTTCTAGACAGGTACAGAGACTAAGACATGGAAATGAGAAGCCATAGGAGCAGCTATAGGGATAGGGTGAGGGGGGAGAGGAGGAGGATGAGTTACTATCCTTGAGGGAGATCTGCCAGGGATAGGTAGATGAGATCCAAGATCTAGAGAGGTAGACATCTAGGCTCAGGAGATAGCTAAGGGATACTGAGCAGGAGAGGGATCAGGCTATTGAGTGCTATATAGAGGGTGAGACAACAGCGAGGGAAGGGAGGCAGGAAACAAAGGACATAGGGGCTAGATACGCCTATGTTCTATGAGCAGGGGAGGAGATAGCCTAGTGGTGAGACCTATACTATGGAGTGGTACAACCAGATCAACAGGCTATGAGCTTCTAGAGACCATCGCAAACTACAATGACCACTAGAGGGAGAGACAGGAGACAAGTGTCTAGCGGTGCGGTCATGGGTCCTCCACCACCACCAGATAGAGGGGGCAGGAGAGATGATCTTGGGGTGGGTCTTTCCAGGGCTCAGACTCCATTGAGACCAATTGGCTTTGAGGGAGGGAGTTCATCATAGCCTTAGAGGGCTCCCTATGTATCAGTTTTGTACCATTTTCTATGATGACACCTTCAAGTGACTGTAGCCATAGGATTTTAACATCATTGTATCATGACACTTATGATTTTGATATATATATATATATATATATATATATATATATATATATATATATATATATATATATATATATATATATATATATATATATATATATATATATATATATATATATATATATATATATATATATATATATATATATATATATATATATATATATATATGAGATGATTCATCCTTACGGAAGCTATATGCATGTATACCTATGTGATGTTGCTTATGATATGGATGCAAATATGTACATGATGAAATGGAATATTTTTTGTTCTTTTATGTTTTTAAATGTTGTGTAAATGCAAATGTGAATGTATTAAATGCAGATGAATATGATAATGCAAATAACTATTTACATTATGAGAGTGTAAAATGTGCTAACATGTGTTTTGTGCAAGATATGGTGCAATTGTGATATCTATATGTATGAAATGATAATATGTGGTAATGCAGGTGCAAACTACATGAAATGCATATATTTTTAGCATCTCTTTATACTTAGTCATGTGATAGCAGGCTACATGGACTCAAGAAGGATGATGGAGGTCAATCAAGAAAGGGGGATGAAAATATAGAAGATATTGAAGTAAAAAGAGCTTCCTATGCATTTATCATCATTGAGCTTTATTATGGCAAATAGGTTATGACAATCGAGGAATATATTCAACCCAGAAAGTCAATGTACCTGTTTGCATGGAGATCAGACAGTTGCAAGCAAGGAATGCCCTAGTTCATACTACACTCACAATGTCTTCATATCCTTGGACAAGTCATAGCATTACTAAGAGACAATCCACAACCAGCAAAGAAAAATAGGTGACAATACCCCATCCTCGCCTTTCTAGTCAAAGACATCCTGGAGATAAAATCTCTAGTCAGAGACATCTCAGAAAAGCTAAAAGACATGTCATCGGAAAGATAAAATCAAAAGAAAACCAAGACTCGACACCAACATCCACTATAGTCCTCAAGTTTAGTGTCTCTTGTCACTTGTATAAGTCTATTTGATTATGGTCACAATGTTTACTTTCACAAAAGGATAGATAGCATTGAGCCATAGTATTGTCTGAGTCTGTTGAAAGATTTGATTTGTTGACGCCCACTGTTGTTGTGTCTCATCTAAAACTGACTGAATCCATGAAACTGACTTTATTACAGAGAAGATGGAATTTTTTTGTGGATTGGCAATACAAATTTTGTTGTATTGTGGATTGTGCACGAATAGACTAAAGAAAAGTGGAAGAAATTGTACTCCTCAGAATGTTTGATGCTCTTAGTTCCACACCATCACTAGATGTAGGATTTGCCTTATCCATAGATAGGAGCTGATTTATTATGGATGAAAAGGTTGTGAGTGTGTGCAAAGTGAAAGGATGAGAGAGAATCCTGAAGGAGGGGGGAGAAATGTCTCTATGCATGGTGTCGGTGACCCAGTTTTCACCATGGTACTTGCCCAGGGTGCCACCAAAGTGGTTTTCACCATTGGATGAAATTATTTCTCTTTACTTTCTTGATTTTTTAATTTTTTTGTGTCACAAGGTGCCTCCTGTTTGCCAGGTTTTCACCAAGTAACAACTTTTTATATTTATGATTTTTTTGTATTTTTGAATTAGGATCTTCTGACAAGCTATGTGTAGAACTTGGGAAGGTACATTTTGTTGATAGGATCCTCCAAAGGTTCGCCCTATGTGGTTGAGAGCTAATATGCACCAGATCCATAGGCTATTGTAATGATGTAAGGACCAAGCCAATTTGGTTCAAAATTTTCCTTCTCTCTATCTTGCTAATTCTTAGGATTTTCTCTGAGAACTAAGTCACCTACCTCAAATGTGCGAGGCTTCACCTTGTGATTGTAGCTACATTTTTCCTTGACTGAATGATGTGTAGCTCGAGTGACTATCTTCCTTGATAAAGGAATTGAGATAGAATTACTAGTGTGTGGACTACATAGGCCCATATGCGTGTCACCTAAAGAAGTTTGGGCATCCCTGATAACAAAGTCCTTCAAAGAAGTTCCATTAAAGGTCCATGATGTATCATTAGAAGGGAAAGGATGTGCGGAATAAGTGGATGGGTGATGAAGGCTTATGATTGCAAAAATTAGTGAAAGTATTTTGACATGATGGAGACTTAGGATCAACAAGTATGCTTTTTGACTTGAAATTTTAGAACTTTTGCCCCCAGTTATTTTGATATTAGGGGAGATCACGTCTTGTTCTTTTTTCTTCATGGGATTTTTATCCTTGACTTTGATTTTTTCATAGTCCAATAGCTTTTGATTTTAATTTGGAGTGAAGGACTTCTCTCTATTTTTGACTTTTAGATATTTATTTTCAAATCTTGATTTGTGATCTCCAATGATTAAGGGATTTTATGATTTTTGTTGATCCAAGTCTAGGAGAGGAGTAGAAATGGAATGAGTGGATGATATGGTAAAGCTATGTGAGTTATCGAGAGGTTTGGTGATATGCTCAATAGATTCTTTGCTAGAACCACTCTTAGGACTATTGATATCAAGAGCTGCTTGCAGCACCAGAGGAGATTTGCATTCAGACTTAGTAGCCACAACACTAGGTTCTTTGTACTCAATTCCTTGGCATTGAAAATTGTTTAAAGATTGTTCTTGTTGACTGTATACCTTAGGAGATAGTGGGAGTTGATCAACATGAAAGATATACTCACCACATCCCATGTCTTTAATCTTGAACATTTTTTTGATCTCTTCTTGTTTTGATGTAGAAGCTTTCAATGATTCTGGATCCACATACGCTGATGAAGGAATAGCTTCTGGATTGACTAGGATTGTTATTTCTAATCTAGGTCATAGATTGTTGCAATATATGAATGGATTTGGGTCAGCTTTGATGGTCACTTCAACTTCCTTGTGTGGAAACTTGATACATTGATGATATGTAGATGAGACTGTTCTCATCTCATGAATCCATGGACATCCTAGCAATATGTTGTATGTGAGATCGAGATCAAGGACTTGACAAACCACATCCTTAGTAATTGGCCCAAAGCTGAGAGGTAAGGTGATTGTGCCCTTGGATGAACGTTCTTCATCATCATATGCCTTGATGGTAATTTTGTTTTTAGCATTCACAACTTTTTTCTGAATATCTCAATTGTATTATTGTGTTCAAAGTACATATATTAAGACCAGCTCCTCCATCTATTAGGACTCATTTTATTTGATTTTTGTGTAGGAAGGATTCAATGTGTAAAGGTTCATTATGGGGTTGGCTCACGGAGGTATCATCAACTTCTGTGAATGTAAGGGAGTGTGGAATGAAAAGGTATCCCGCCATGGCTTGAAACTGGTCCACATTCAGATCAGTGGGGATAGAAGTGTCTCTTAAAGTTTTGTCAAGAATGGCCTTATGTGTAGGGGATATGCATAAGAACTCAAGGATGGAGATAAGCGCGGGTGTCTTCCCTAACTATTCTACAAGGTCATACTCAAGTTTGGTTGATGAGGAAGCTACATTTTTAATTGGAGTACCTTGCAAAGTGAATTTACCTCGACAAGTTGTAACATTACATTCAAAGGTAGGTTCAGAAGAATATCTAATGCCTTTTAGGAAAACTTTAGGTCTTTGGGTAGAATTTTCAGGTGTTTTGTCCTTTATAATAATGGTAGAGACATAATTATCCATTGAAATGTGATTGACAATTGAATCATAGTTATAGGATTCTCTAGTATAGTTGGTTTTCTCATCTGTGGCTTGAGCTTTTCCCTTGTCATGTTTTTGGAATGGTTCTTCAAACATTTCATGTTATTGTTAGATGAGTGTCCCTCGATCTCAATGTCACCTCTATCAATAAGATCTTGTATGATGTTCTTCAGTCAATGACAATTTCCTATTTTATGTCCCTTGCTCTTGTGATATTCACAATATTCATCATCATTCCACCAATTTTGTTTGACCTTTGGCTCATACAGAGGCATATCTAGAATTTTTATTATTTTGTTTGGAACCAGCTTCTTGAAAGCTGACTCAAGTGGTTCTCCCAATGGGGTGTATTTCCTTCATGGTTTTGAAGTTGATTGAGTATTCACTTGATTGTTTGTAGAGCTTGATCCAGAAAAAATGATTTTGGGCCGTACTGTATTGGCATCAACAATGCCATCATTGACTGTGTTCTTGTTTTTATTCCAAAATCTTGGCTTGTCTTTTCCTTTAAAGTCCTCTTTGTTTTCTTTGAATATTTTGACAATGCCTTGCTCAATTAGGACCTTCGTTGTTGCTAAGCCTTTTTCAATGACGTCGTTGAAGGTAGATAAACAAGCTTTCCTTAGATCATAACCAGTGTCTTTGTTGACATTTTGGGTGAACATCTCTACCATTTATTTTTGTGGAATTTCACAAGAGCATCTGCTGACTAGATTCCCCCATCTTTGTAAAAATGATGAAAAAGATTCTCCATCCTTTTGTTTGGTGTTGCACAGAGTAGTGACTGATTTGTCTATCTCTATGTGGTATGAGAAATGTTGGATAAAAGCCTCTGCTAGATCACCCCAAGACTTAATTATAGGTGGGAGTTGGGAGAACCATTCCATAGCTTGATCACCTAAGCTCTATGGGAATAATCTCATCAAATATGTCTCTTCTATTTCTACCTCAATGCAAGCCGTGAAAAAGTGTCTTATATGTTCCTTAGGATCTCCTTTGCCTCTGTACTTATTAAACTCTGGTGTCACGAAATGTGTAGGAAAAGGAGGCATTAGAATGCTTTTGTCAAATGGATAGGGACATATGTCTCTCATTGTGTAAGTTGGCTTTGGTGTATTTATGTCCTCCATTTTCTTTTGTAAGTCCTCGATTTGTTGTTCCAAATTGTTCTTAGGTGGAGACCGACTTCTTGGACCATACCCCATGCTTGAACCACCAGGTGGAGGAGGAACATGTTGCATATATGGATGGTATTGATCATATACATGTTCATATGGAGGAGGTCTATAGTGATGCTGCATATATGGACCACTTGGTATATAGTCATGATGAGGAATGGAATATCTATTTTGTCTGTGTACACCATACTCAACAGGCATGTCATGAGTTTGTTCTAGTGTGTTGCCCCCAAATTTGACCCAGGGTTTCCTTGTGTCCAAATTTTGAATATGCCTTTGGATATCCAATTGCTTTGGTGGTTGGTCCTTAACATTGGCATGTTATTGAGTATATTTTTCTATATAAGACTTCCATAATGGTCTGTGAAGGTGAGTATCATATGCTTGACCTGTGTATGGGGGACCGCAGGTTTTTGAAGCAAAGATGATGGTGATTCGGGCACCATATGTGGTCCTCTATTTCCTCCACTATTAGGCCTCCTTTGATCTATGTTGAGGTGAGGTTGTTGCAAAGGTTGATTTTCCATTATTTGAGACATGTCAAAATCATGAGGGATCTTGGCTCCACTTTGTGCCATCACTTGTAAGAAATATTGTCTATCTCCCCTCATTATTTCCTCAACCAATCACTTGAAATGGGGATCCATAATGGAGTCTTCCACTTCTACTGAATGTATGGAAAAGTTGTCCATATTGTCATTGTGTGTTTCATTGTTGTTTGTGTTATGCATGTTCTCAACATTTTGAATGTTTCTATAGATGTCCATGTCAGGTAATGTGGTATGATCAGAATTGAAGAAGATATCATTGTCATACTCATGTTTGCAGACTCTTGAGCCTCGTTAGCTTCTCTCCTAGATTTTTGGGAATGAGTTTCAACCATGAACTAGGTCTTGACCAAGATGTTTGAGACTAGATGAAAATGGAAAGAATATGGAAGACTAAGAGTTGGATGGAATGTAAATGAATCTGAAGTGTACTTGCAATGTCCAAAGTGTAAGACCAAGTATGAATGTAGTAGATTAGGTGTAGCTTCCAAAGAGATGATAGTTTCTCTTGATGAGGTAAGTTGACATTGAATCTAAGTAAGACCAAATGAGACCCAAAGGTGATAGACCTTGATGAGCGACCACTTAGAAAAATGTTGTTGTATGTACTGTGTTGACAAAGTAAGATGAGGACAAGCAAGTGACCTTTTGACTCAAATTTAGACAAATGTGAATGTAATGCAAGGTGTAAAGCAATGATGGACTTTGCGAGACCTAGAAATAGGCTGAATTCTAGATGAAAACCCAAAGAGATAACCTAGCAAGCTCAATAAGTCTGAAAGTGATTGTTATTTTTTGCTGGATTGTAAATTTTCTCAATTTTGAACACAAACATACCTGTATACTTCACATATGTGGTTAAATGACACAAACATTGTTTAACACTACACAAACATGTTTATGAGATTTTGTGAATGTAATGTTGCTTAAAAGAACACAGACGTGGCTTTTCCCTTCATAGACGTGACTAAATGACACAGACATGGTTCTATTAGACATTGACACATTTCCAGAAACTAAGTGCAATTTGTCCAATTTGTGAAGTTGTTGTTGTGACCAAATCTAAATTTGTTTGACTGTTTTTCATGAAAAGAGGACACAATGTTGATGAAGACTCAATGTTTTTGAGTGTTTGTACTCAAACTGACTCAAAGAAAAGTGTGTTGTTTGATGTAAAAATGTTTTGCATACACTTGAAGACACAAAAGACACAATGTTTTGATGTTTGATTGTTCAAAAGAAGACAAGCACAATTCTTATGGTTGGCTAGGACAATAGTTGTTGATCCCACATGGGGTTTCCCCTGAGGCTACGCTATTCAGAGAGGATACTTAGATTCTTGACAACATTGGGTCCACCCTCGACACTCACTTCTCCAGGGCAGCCAAGCATCAGTCCCCATGAAAACTCCCTCTGGCGAACTTTGTATCTCTACTAAGAACTGTATGTGTGTGGGCTACTCCAGAGGTCCAACCTCCTGCCCCAACAACTAAAAGGATTTTGGCTTTCTAAAACAAAGAGGTGCTAGTAAGGGCATCTGCTCATGCGGCCATACATGTGACACTTTTAGCTCTATAAATATAGAAGGCTCCCAACTGGTAGGGGTTACGCCCTACAAATGATCAAATAAATTTGATCAAACAGGTTTATGGGGAGACATAGTGTCGGTATGAACTTATCAGCACATGTTACCCATGAATTTCACAATGGATATAGTTATTTATAGTGGTTTGAAAGAGGCGGGTTTCTTTCCTCACTAGTAGTCCTAATGACCACATGGGGAGACATGCCCTCTAGAGATTAAACAAAAAGAGCCTATTGCTCAAGACACAAAAGACACTGGTTCAATTTTAGTGCACCAATTGAAGTGTTTGGTAATCTATGAAAACAAGGCACACAAATAAAGATCAAAAACCCATGCCAAGATTTTGCAACAAAGATTTGTTAGTAGATATGCAATAGTACCCCTCCTGCAAGCACACAAGTTAGGTAAATTTTAGATCCAAAAGACTTTGTGAAATAGGGGCCTTCAACAAGATGATTTTCTTTCAAGACAAGCATCACCAATTTTGTTAGTTAAATCACAAGATGTTAGCCCGAAATAAACCAGATCTGAAATCCAAATGATGAAATAAAGCCTCAAAACTAGATCAAAAACTAAAAAAATGCCAGATCTGAAACACAGATACGGTTGAACTTAACATAGATGTGGTAGAAAATCATAAACATGTTTAAATTCATCATAGACGTGACTCCTGAACACAGATGCGACTCCCAAACATAGATGCGTCTGAAAGGTGCACAGACACGGTTTGAAAATAGAGATGCAACCCTACAATCTGCAAAGTAGGATAAAATAATGCCAAACACAAAAATAATTTCAGAGGTCATAGATGTGGTAGAAAAACAAAAATGCAGTTCCAGAATGTGCAAACATGAAAATGCCGGAAGTTTGTCGAAAATGTCAGATCTGCAATCTCAAAAACACAAAATCTGCAACAAGAGATGTTAAATGCAAAAAGGGACAAGAGTCCCACCAAGCGTGCCAAAATTTTTATGGTGAAAGTGGATAACAACAATATTGAAAGACTAAATGAATTCAACCATGAAACTCGAGCCTAACAACAACAAATATCCACCATAACATATGAAGATTACCTAAGACAATGTAAATCAAATGAAATCACAAAGATTATACCATCACATGTCCAATAGTGTTTGGATCTCCATTCTTCCTATCTCCATTGATCTTGCTTGATATATTTGCTCTCAGATTTTATGTGTGCACAAGAGCTCAACAAAGAATGGAAATGTGGTTGATAGCTAGATCGCATATGAAAGTTCCAATGCTAGAAGGCTTCAAAGATTGATTAGTTGAATAGATTGATTAGGGTTGATAATGAAGGAAGCATCTCCTTATGTAGAAGACACTATATGAAATGGAGGGATAAGAATAAGAGGTGTAAGAGATAAATGGTCGGCTATGATTAGAGGGTAGGTAAAAGAAATAAGAAAATAGTGAGAGGGTAGGTAGTGTAGGAGTTAAGAGATGAATGACATGTGTCATAGGTGGAAAAGGCTAATGAATTAATTAAATAAATAAAGATTTATTTAATTAATAGAGGAAGTGGGATCAATTAAATAAATAAGATATTTATTTAATTTAGGAAAAAGGTTATTTTTTAGTAAAAAGGATTTTTAAATAAATAAATGTATTTATTTAAATGAGAAATAAGGCTAGAAGAGGATAATTGAATTAATTAACTAAATAAAGATTCATTTAATTAATAGAAGAATTAGGCTTAAAATAATTAAATAAATAAAGATATTTATTTAATTAGACATGACAATTTTAGGTGTCTACAGAACCAACCTAATCCCCCATGCCTTGACCAATTCTGAAACAATGAGGTGATCATTGACTTTTTGGAACCATGGGATAACATACCAAGAAGGGATCACAAAGCTGGATTTGCCATCGAACTTAATAGTGCAACATACTTTGGGGCGGATGCCAAACCTTTTAGCTACAAAATAATCATAATAAAACATGGATCTTCCAGTGAAAACCATACTGTGGCACTATTTGATCCTAAAAAGTTAAAAAGAAAGAGTGTATCCGATGGTGAAAACCTCTCTGAGGTGCCTAAGGATGAAAGGTTTGACATCCTCCCCTCCAATACAAATCAGGAATGATCAACGATCCTCATCAAGGAAACAAAAGAATTCAATGTGGGGACCCCTAAGACTCCTCACCACATACATCTGGCATCTCTTTTAACTCTAGAGGAACAACCTAAGTTTGTAGAAATCTTCCAAAAGTGTCAGATCAACTTCGCATGGTCATATGTAGACATGTCGAGTCTAGATCTTGATTTGGTCATGCATCACCTCACCATGGCAGAAGGAGCTAAACCGGTAAAATAGAAGCTTCACTAGATGCACCCCCAAATTATTGTACTAGACAAAGAAGAACTTAAGAAACTCTTGGATATTGGTTTCATCCGACCAATCGATTATGCAGATTGGATCTCCAACATTGTACCTATCAAAAAACCAAATGGGGGCATCTGTATCTGTACTGACTTCAGAGATCTAAACAAGGCATGTCCTAAAGATGAATTCCCCCTACCAAACATTGACATGATCATGGACCTAACAGCAAGACACGCCATGTTTTCTCTCATGGATGTCTTTTTAGGGTACAACCAGATAAAGATCGCACCAGAAGATCAGCATAAGACTGCATTCACATGTCCATGGGGAACATACTGTTGGAATGTGATGCCTTTTGGTCTAAAGAATGCAGGGGTGACCTATCAAAGAGAAATGACCACCATCTTTCATGATATGATGCATACCATAATGGAGGATTATGTTGATGACTTACTGGCAAAATCATTAACAAGAGAAGGTCATCTTGCAATATTAGAGAAAATCTTTGACAAACTAGAACAATATCATGTTCGACTTAATCCAAAGAAATGTGTCTTCTGAGTAACCTCGGGGAAGCTTCTAGGATACATCATCTCAAGCAAAGGCATTGAGGTCGATCCGACAAAGGTCAAAGCAATCATGGACATGCCACCTCCTAAGAACATCAGTCAGTTAAGGACACTACAAGGGCGCCTACAATCAATTCAAAGATTCATTGCACAACTAGCAGATAAGTGTCATCCCTTTACACATTTGTTACACAAACACATCCGCTTTCAATGGGATGCTAGATGCCAACAAGCAATCCAAATTCTTAAGGACTATCTCATGAATACACCATTTCTGATCCCACCATATCTAGGTAGACCTCTATTGCTATATATTTCAGCTACCAATATGACATTAGGAGTACTACTAGCACAACACAATGCAAAAGGGAAAGAGTGTGCAGTTTACTACATCTCTCGCACACTGGTTGGGTATGAATTCAATTACACACCTATTGAGCGAGATTGTCTAGCAGTAATCTTGGCAGCCACTAAAATGAGGGACTACCTGTTAACACATAAAGTAAAACTCATTGCAAAGATCAATCCACTAAAGTACTTAATGAACAAAGCAACATTGATAGGCCACTTGGCCAAATGGGTGATGATTTTGAGTGAGTTTTACATTGAGTATGTGGACCATAAGGCTATCAAGGGGAAAGTTATTGCCGATTAGTTGGTCGATGCACCCCTCATAGGCAATCATCCTCTTTTTTCTAACTTCCCAGATGAAGAGATCTTCATGAACACAACAACACAACCTTGGAAGTTATACTTTGATGGCTCATATACTAGACATGGTTCAGGGGCAGACATTCTTTTCATTACACCTCAAGGTGACAACATCCCGAAGTCTTACATGCTATCTTTTCCATGTACAAAAAACATTTTAGAGTATGATGCCTTGATCACAGGACTCAGACTAGCCATACAATGGAAACTAAAAGAGCTATAGATATATAGTGACTCCCAACTTGTCATCTAACAAATATCAGACCAAGGATGATAATCTCATGTCGTACAAGAAAATGGTGGACAATTTAAAAGCATCATTTACAACTATCACCTTTGAGCAGATACCCAAAGATCAGAATCGAGCTGGTGATGCTATGGTTAACATTGCATCTCTCCTAGACCTTCCACAAAATTCAACACACTATGAGTTCTTGGTAGAATAGCTTTGGATTCCCACGTATGATATCCCCAAATATGAGATGATATGTTGCCTTGTCAGTTCTAAATCCCCATGGTACAGTGAGTTCTACACCTACCTTCGTGATCACACACTTCCTCCTAACCAATCAAATAACCAACACAAAACCTTCATCTGACAAACTGCTCGATACACCATCATTGCTGAAGCCCTATATCGACACGGTCTTGATGGTACTCTCCTTCGATGTTTGGAATAGGGTGAGACAACAAAGGCCTTGGAAGAGGTACATGAAGGAGTTTGTGGGACTCATTCAAGTGGTCCTTCCTTAGAAAAGAAGATCATGCGCGCTAGATACTATTGGCCATCCATGGAAATAGACTCCTACTATTTTGTTAGAAAGTGCAAGAAGTGCCAAGTTCATGAAGACTTGATACATGCACTAGCATAGGAATTGCAATGAATCACAACACCATGGCCCTTTTGTCAATGGGGACTTGACCTTGTGGGTAAAATTCACCTATCTTCATCTAACGATGATAAAATTATCATTACCGCCATTGAATACTTCACAAAGTGGATCGAAGTTGTTCGAATTACCCAAGTCATTGGTAAGCAGATCGCCTCATTCATCCTTAATTACATTATCTTCCGGTATGGTGTACCCATGTCCATCATCACAAATAACAGACTTACTTTCAAAAATCAGGATGTCCGTGAGCTCTGTGAGAAGTTTCACATCCAACACTACTTTTCCACTCCCTATTACTCACAAGGCAATGGTTAAGCCAAAGCATCAAACAAAAACATATTGAGAATCCTCAAGAAGATAGTCAATGAGGCTAGCCATGATTGGCACATTCAATTAAATCTAATAGTATGGGCATATTGAACTAGCATTCAAACCCCTACAAGCACAACTCCCTACTCACTAGTCTATGGTGCAGAAGACATTCTTCCTATTGAGGTTGAGATACCATCACTACAGGTTTCCTTGCATAATCTAATAGATGATGAAGCATACCAAGTCTCCCGTCTTCAAGACTTGGAACTACTTGATGAAAGGTGACAAGCTGCATACAACCACCTCAAAGCCTATCAGCAGTGCATGAGTAGAAGCTATAATCATCTAGTTAAACCTTGTACGTGTGAGGTAGGTGATCTTGTTCTCAGAGAGAATCCTCGTAACCAACCAAATAGAGAACTTAAGGGAAAGTTTGAATCAAAATGGTTGGGTCCATATGTTATCAAGTACTTGGTCGGTTTGATAAGTTATTTATTCATTTATATCAGGTTCCTATGCTACTTTGGGATATCCATAAGTGATTAGAGTAGCCAGGATGGTTCCTAGGTATCATTTTGTTTATTGTCTGTGAATTGTTCCAATGAAGTTTTGGGGCATGTACTAATGGTGTCTACATGGGAAGTTCACTAGGCTACGTGATCATATGCAAAAATCTAGTCATGGATCACTATGGCTTACTGACTACAATGTATACCTCGACCATCTACACATGAACCAAAATGGAGGGTCCATCATTTTTTATCTACATTGCTTGCTTACAGGTACAAAGCTCCAAACTTGGTTCCTACTGCCTCATCCAAGATTGATACTACCATGCTCAATGATGAAAAATAAAGCACTATGGATCATCATTCCATCTCATCTATATATATTGCATTCTATTGCATTCCATCTGTCCATACATTCATAATAGTTGTATATCATTCATACATAGTAATGATAATGGATGCATACTATATTTTTTTGATCTTCTTCCATAGGAATGGGTCCTAGGTCCTCCATATCTTCTATCTAACATCGAATCCCCCCTCACCCTCCCCATCTAGGTCCTCATCATAATCCCTTCATCGGTTCCCATCAACCCCATCAAGCCAACTACTCTGTCTACACAGGTCCATCAACTCACACACACCTCGACTATCAACCAATACTCTGATCAAGTATGTTTGGGTCTCAATAGGTAATCAATTATGGCAAACCTAGACTACAACAAGCATTTATCATAATGACCTAGTCTCAACGGGGCTGCTATGATTCACCACAAACATCCATCGCATGCACACACTATCAATTGCTTAATCAATCCAACATAATTATAACGGGCAATTACATCAATTGTCTAAGTCTCAATGAGTATTTTGCATCAGATACCTTGGCTTCATCGGACATTTACATCAATTATCTAAGTCACAACAGGTCACTTTGATTCACTTACTTAGACTTTATCCTGTCCAAGCGAACAACTAACATCAACTGTCATGGTTTGACTCGATTGGGGCAATCTAACTAATTGCACCAGATTGTCCAACCAATTTTGATCAATTGTATAGAATCAATCAAAAGCACAAACACCGCATTTGTACCGTATCTCCAGCATGACCTAAGGGTACTCACTGGTTTCCCCTTTCTCTGTTTTACCTCCATCTTCTCCCATTTCTTTCATCATTATTGCTAAATTCTTCTCTTCTACCTCCCCTCCACTTCTCATTCTTTTTTGAGAGATTGTCTGATTTTTCAAAAAAAAAATTGGCCCATCTCTTGAAGGGGCATACCATCCACTAAATTAACATCTATGGGGCATATTTATTCACACCTATTTTTCTTTCTTTGAAATGACATGATAAACTGCACCGTCTCAAAGAGGGGCAAAATGTATGATGAATACTAAGAGGGGTGGTGAATTAGTATACCCAAAAACTTAAATAATATTTTAAGTAGTTTAACTGCAGACCAATGTAGCAGATTAAATAATAAACCGGTTAAAACATAAACAAGACAAATAGAAAATAAAGCAATCACCCATAGAAGCATAGTCACCATAACACAAGATGTTTTGACGTGGAAACCCAAATGGGAAAAAACCATGGTGAGTAAAACTCACAAGTCAACTATCTGCAGAATAGTAACCAGACCGGTTAAGGTTAGACCGGTTAAGGCCTTACAATGTTCTTCACCAGAATAGATCCTGTTAGGAATATAGATCTTTGTTGCAAGATAAGTCCTACTAAAGAATACCCTGTTAGAGGATTTCAGATCCACAACTGTGAACCATCTTGTTAGAGGATTTACAATAGGCTTGGCTGGGCCTACCCGGTTAAGTGTTTCAGACTTATCAAAGATATTAGTCATGAACAAGTGAATGATCTAGACAGTAACACAAAATGCTTGATTAGATCCTTGACAACTCCCTGTTAATGCATTCTAGCATTACTTCAGTCTTCTATATTTTGCACTCTCTTTGTTGTGAGAGACCTTTTCTCGCACAAGCCTAATCTTCTTTCCAACATTCGCACACAACAACTTGTTTAAAACCCTAGACATGATGTCCTCATATAGGAACTTGATTTCATCTCAATCCAATAAGATTAGACTACAATTTCCTAGGTACAGTGCATCTAGACACATTTGGTAACATGATACAGAAATACCACCAAAGTGTCGGTGGATGATAACTCATCACACATTACAATTATACCAGTTTAATACAATATATCGATTACCGACTGACAAATGAAGACTAGAAAATTAGAGTGTAGTGTTCCGATCAAAAGATTAACTACCACTCAGGGTCTTCATTCCACTTGAGATCTTTATACCACTTGGGGTCTTCGGTCATGTTGTGACCAGTAAGCATCTTCTGCAAAACACTGATAGTCTTCAACAAACAAAGACTATACATTTAATGACATATAATACTGGTTGGAACAAATACCGGTTCAGAATAACTCATACATCAAATAAGTGTGTGTCCATCAATGACAATCACAACTAATCATCATCAAAATACCAATAATCTCCCCCTTTGGCATTGATGGAAACACTTAGGAAAATTTTGACATCTAAGTGCTTACAAAACAAAAATAGATGCCATATTCAAAATTACTCCCCCTAAGCATATACACTAGTCCCTTTACAAAAATTACAAGTATGTGCATGAAATGTTAATACTCGCCAAAATTTTAATGTACTCCCCCTTTGCCAACAATGACAAAGTAATGCAAAATATTCCCCTTTTTGGCATAATATGAAAATAGAGTATATGTTCATGACAATAAGGAGTAAACCTTCTCAAAAAGAGATTTAAATTTTTGCATAAAATTCTTCATGTCCGAGGACCATGACTCAAGAAGTGAGGTAGTAATTTCACTCTCGGTCTTCATCTGGAAGGCTAATTCTTCCATTGCATCAATGGTTATATTCTCACATGTCACAGTAATAGCCTCCAAGTTCAGGAAGCACTTCTGAAGAACTTGCAATTTTGGCAATAGGAGCAACTAGAGCTCCTGTAGATCTCGATTCCGATTGCAGATCTCTAAGTCAAGATTTGTAATCTGATGCTAGTGAGTATGAATAGTTTGTCCATATATTGTGAACAAATCATAGGGCAATTTGAACTTGCTGATATATTTCTGTAACTCTGATTGGAGTTGAGTCTTTTGTTTTAGAGCATCTTCACAAAATAGGTGAGGTTGGTAGATTTTACTCAAGAGTAGGTTACCTTCACCCATAGATGAACTTCTATACTCTTTTTTCTTAAGCAGTCGTGTCCTATCTTCATCCATTTTCTTTACTAAGGCAACTTTGAGTGCCTTTTCATGGTTTTTCTTTGTAGTGGCCTGGGCAACATCTTCCAAACATTGTACCTGATCATCCACTACTATGCAAAGAAGTTTGAGCTTGGCCAGCGAGGAATTGGTAGTAGGGAGATTAGTACTAGGGATTAGATTAGAAAGGGTGTCAACAACAAAATAAATGACATCTTGTTCTTTCTTTTTTGTTAGTTCTTCCAATATCTCCTACGCTAGTTGAATGCTCCATAGTAGCTCAGTCTCATCAATTGATTGAGTTAGACAGGCAAGAGTCAGATTGGTGGGACCGGTGGAATCAACCTGCTTGGCTTGATCTCTGGTTTCCTTAGGAGTCTGTCCTCCTTCCTTTGCCTTGATCTTCACTTGTCTTTTCTCCTCCTCCTCTTCTTCTTTGTCTTGGGCTACCTTGGCAGCCTTCACTTTCTCCTCTTCCACTCTCCTCTTCTCCTCTTCTTTATTCTTCTCTTCTTGCCTCTTTTTCTCCTCTTCCTTTTTCTTCTCTGCTTCCTCCTTCTTCTTCTCTTCTTCCTTCCTCTTCTTCTCTTCTTCCTTCTCCTTCTCTTCTTCCTTCTTTTCCTCTTCTTCCTTCCTCTTTCCTTCTTCCTTCCTCTTCTCTTATTATCTCGCTTTCTTCACTTGCTCTTTCTCTTTCTTTTCTTTCTTCTCTTTCTCTTTTTCCCATTTCTCTATTTTCGCTTTCTCGTCCTTTTCTTTCTCCATTCTCTCTTTTTTAGCTTTTTCCTTGTCTAGAGTGATATCCTCAATATCCAGTGCATCAACATCAATGGGGTCATTTTGTTTTTCTATTCTTTCACCCAAACTATCAAGGACTTCATTCGGTCTGGTTGGGGATAGGTCAGACTCTTGATCAGCCTGCCGATTAGCTTTGGATACTTGTTGCATTTTGATAACAGCTTTAACTTGCAAATGGGTGTCTTTTTCCACTTCAGAAGTTTTGCCTTTGAGTAGCTGAAATCTTCTTCTTTGCATGAATAAAATACCTTTGTACTTATCAATAATTTCAAACAATTTTGAGTTAGAGGCATCCAAAAAATATTGAGCAAAAACTTTCTCCCTAATGTCTTGCTCTTTTTCAATGGAAATGCACCATTTGTTGTCCAAAGAATCATACAAAGTTTTAGAAGTAACTAATTTAATTTCAGAAGGTGACCGATCATTAATACATAAATATTTAATAAGTTCTTGTTCAACATCCTCCTTTTCACTATCGTTGAAATCATCAAAATATTCTTTTAAATCATCAAGAACTTTTCTTCTAATATTCTTTATGGTCCTTTGACAATGTGTCATAGGTTTGTAAGAGGAAATATCTAAATTTACCAAAGTAGAGGTTGCTGGTACATTACCAGTTGACTTCATCTTCTTGCTTTATTGCCCTGTCTTTTTCATTTCTACCTCAAATTTAGTGCCTTCTAAATTTGGTGAGTTATTCTTGGTTTTCCTCTTCCTTTCGAATACCTTTGCCACAATAGCCTCTAGTTTCTTTTTAGCTGGTGACCTTTTGGTCACTTTAGGACTAACAGTAAATGTAACCGGTGCCAATGCTGATGGTACTGCTTTATTCTTTTTCTGCTTCGGTACCTCAATAGGTTTGATCCTCCCTAAGTAAGTACCGATCCTCTTCTTCTTAGGATCTAGTGGTGAAGCAAGTAGGGTAGAGGCATACCCTATCAATATATCATTTACCACTTCATACCCTATAGGCTCAACTACATCTTCTCTAGGTTCGACTGCTTCCATTATGCAATGATCTATTTTGATTGTAAAACAAATGTCATCTTCATATTTCTTAACTAGATCACCAAATATTCTCATTCTATGGTTCATCTTTAGTTTGAACTCATCAAAATATTTGTTCAAAGTCTCCGAATATGCAGTTCCCACTACTTGCAAACTTTCCTTTATTTGTCTGGAAACTGGTAGGTCAATTGACCATTAAACATCATTGACGCAAAGAAAATATCCTTGAAAGTAGAAAAATAAACCAACAAGTAGTTGACCAAATTTAAACCTCAGGGTTTTGTCCAATTTGATTGATTTTAGGTTATCTATGAGTTGTTTCTGCATGTAGGTACACAAGTCACATTCTGTATTCTCCTTGATCATCCTATAAATGACATGCACCATAGCTGTTGGGATAGAATTCATTATACTAGCATAGAATATTCTATACCCGATTACCATGCATGCATATTTCACCAAATCATCTTTAATGGTATTGACAGTCATTGCCCGTTGGTCACTCATAGAACCGATGAGCTCTGTCCTTTTGGTTTTGGTGATCTTTCACAGAATGGGTTCGCTCAAAGTACATATTATCACCATGAACCCTACTAAGGATAATCCTGATGTGTTCTTCTATAAATTCTTTGAGAAAGTATACTGCATTATGTAATTTTTTCTTCTCTATTGTGTTGTACTCAGGTTTTATCTTCTTATCATCTCCACATAATAGACTCGGCTAGGAATGAATCACTAGGAACCCTAGGTCTTCTAGTTTGAAATCAATATATCCTGAAACATCACCTTCGATAATGACTTCGGTGGGAATTTGAGATAGGGCATTATATTTCATCTTCTTTTTAAGAAACTTAGGTGCATCCTCAGGTTCAGTAGAACTAGAAGGGATTTTAGATGCAGAAGCCATATCAGGAAGATTCCAAATGATAAGAATGTTTCAACAAGAAATACCTTCACACTTCGAACTTAGGGTTTTCCAATGTCGAGCACAGACACACTTCTTTGGAAGCTTGTTTACCACTTTGACTTCCACACTGATAGCTTGAAGTGGTTGCAAAATCTTGTGCAAGATTCCTTTTTGGATTCTTTCAAATGCAAGATGAATCACTCTAGTTGCATTTCTCAAGCTTAGAAAAATTCTTCTCTAAAAATAAGTAAGTAAAAATGATGACAAAGGTCACTTTTAAACATGCTCCCACCTACTATAATAAATGCATCATCATTAGGGCTCAAACCCTAATTTTACCTTTTTCCGCTTCATTTATTTTGTCGCTTGATAGGTAAAAAATACCAATAAAGATACTTAACCTATATACTTTGGGGGTTCAAAACATTTTAACGATATGTTCCCCCTAAGCTTTTCGAAGCTCAATTTGCCAGTTTAGGGATTTCCACACTGGGTGCAGAAACTGGTACATCTTGTGGCTTCTCTTTAGATTTCTTTTTCCAAGTTTTATCCATGTCCGCCTAAACAGTTTCATGATCAATCTTCCCTTCTGGGTTGATCGGTATGTCTCCCAATGGATTCTTTCTCAATTTGCATGCTCTGGCAGTATGTCCCAGTTTGTTGCAATGATAGCATATCATTCCAGGTGATCTCCATGGTCTGGTGTTCACATTTCCATTCTTCCTTCTACATATTGTAGCAGTGTGACTGCTACCATGATAGATCAAATAGGTTGCTACTCCATAACCATTTGATCGATGGTCATAGGTTCTGTACTAGTTTGGGTTCTGGTTCATAGAAAGTTCTGGGACAACTCCTTTAGATCTTAGTGGATAACTTCCAGAGTTGTTCATAACTGACCTGCACTCAAAATCTCTATGCCCAAACTTGTTGCATGCATAACAGTGACCATTAAATCTACTAGATCTAGCCACATTGTTTTGAAAGTAAGGAAAGTTGTTGTAAGCCTTGCTCCTACATACATTGGCAGTATGTCCTTCTTTACGACAATTAAAGCAAATAGGTTTAAACTTTTGCTTACCTTTACTCCTATTGTTGTTCTTAGGTGTTGATTGCTTCTTTAGTGCATCACTCTTGGTTCTAGAGGTCTCACCTTCCTTGTATCTAGAGAAACCAAGTCCAGTGGTATCCTTTGATGACTTCACCGATTCCAACTTTTAATTCAACTTAGTAGCACTCCGGTTGAATTTAGCAAGTATCTCCTTTGTCTTAGCAAGTTCCTTGGAAAGAGCAACATTGGTCTTCATCAAGGTTTCATTCCGAGAAATAGCTATATTCAGTTCAGCTTGTATTTCTTCTCTCTCTTTTTTACCCTCCTGTAGATAGGCGGTAATGGTATCAATTTCTTGTTTCAACTTAGAGATCTCATGCTCCTTGTCCCTTACCAAATCTTCAAATTTTCTTCTATTTTCTAGCTCCTGAATCATCCTGATAGCCAGTCCTTCCAACTCCATTCTTAGGTTAGTTTTGGATTCATTCAGTTTTTCCACTTCTTCGACTAGGGCTTCCATGTCTACTTCATCAGAAGGGTTGTTTTCAGTAAATTCCATCAATTGCCTAGCAAGTTCTCTTCTCTTGGTTAAAGAGGCTTTATATTTGATTTTGAGTTCGTCATAGGCTCTCTCAGACTCAGTAAGATGGTGAGTGAGTTCCCTCATGTTGTATTTGCCCATATCTCCTTCCAAGCGGTTAGACTTATAGAAAGGTAGGCTTTGATACCAATTGATGAATACTAAGAGGGGGGGGTGAATTAGTATACCCAAAAACTTAAACAATATTTCAAGCAATTTAACTGCAGATAGGTGTAGCAGATTAAAAAATAAGCCGATTAAAATATAAACAAGACAAATAGCAAATAAAGCATTCACCCATAGAAGCACAATCACCATAACACAAGATGTTTTGACATGGAAACCCAAATGGAAAAAACCATGGTGAGTAAAACTCAGAAGTCAACTATCTATAGAATAGTAACCAGATCGGTTAAGGTTAGACCGGTTAAGACCTTGCAATGTTCTTCACCAGAATAGATCCTATTAGGAATCCAGATCTTTGTTAGGAGATAAGTCCTACTAAAGACTACCCTATTAGAGGATTTCAGATCCACAACTATGAACGACCTTGATAGAGGATTTACAATACGCTTGGCTAGGCCTACTCGGTTAAGGGTTTCAGACTTGTCAAAGATATTAGTAATCAACAAGTGAATGATCTAGACAGTAGCACAGAATGCTTGATTAGATCCTTGACAGCTCTCTGTTAATGCATTACAGCATTACTTCAGTCTTTTATATTTTGCACTCTCTATCTCTATTGTGAGAGACCTTTTCTCGCACAGACCTAATCTTCTTTCCAACATTCATACACAACTTTTTTAAAACCTAGACATGATGTCCTCATATAGGAACCTGATTTCATGTCGGTCCAATAAGATTAGACTACAATTTCCTAGGTACAATACATCTAGATGCATTTGGTAACACGACACAGAAACACCACCACAGTGTCGATGAATGATAACTCATCACACATTACAATTATACTGGTTTAATACAATATATTGATTATCGGTTGACAAATGAAGACTGGAAAACTAGAGTGTAGTGTTCCAATCAAAAGATTAACTAACACACTTGGGGTCTTCATTTTTCTTGAGAGCTTTATACCGCTTGGGGTCTTCGGTCATGCTGTGAGCGGTCAGCATCTTTTGCAAAACACTGATAGCCTTCAACAAACAAGGACTATACATTTAATGGCATACAATACCGGTTGGAACAACTACTAGTTAAGAATAAATCATACATCAAATAAGTGTGTGTCCATCAATGACAATCACAACTAATCATCATCAAAATACCAACAATGTAGTCACATAAATCTGTCCATTTAATTAAATGAATATTTACTATTTATTTGAGTAATAAACCATCAGTAATTAGTTAATTAAATTAACATTTAATTAATTCATCCTCAACCCCTTCTATTAATTAAATAAATTATTCGATTTATTTAAATTAATTCATTAAACCAAATTCTAAATCAATTAAATGATTAAATCATATTTATTTAATTTAACCACTTTCTTCTTTTAAATAAATAAATAAATATTTTTTTAAATCCCTAAACTATCCCCCCCACTTGCATTCTCCTACAAATTCAAGTTGCAACCACAATTGAAATAAATTAATTTTATTTGAATTAAAATCCTATATTCCCTCACCCACCAAACCCACTTGCAATCCTAAATCCCCTTCTAGACTCTTCTAACCACTTTCTAATCATTCCTAATTAGCCTAATCCATCCCCTAATTATCGTCACATTCCTAAGAAACTTGAAGTCACTTCTCAAACCCTTCAAAGTCTTTGAAAAGCATTTAATTCTTTATGTGTTCAACAAGCTAACTTCTAAAGTCTTCCAAACCACTAATGTCTCTTACTTGACCATTAATGGCTCTTACATAACCATTTATGGTTAACTCAACTCACCCACATGGTTAGAGACTTTACCTCTAATTCAACCTTCATTTAACCCATAAGTCTCTTCAAGCATTTATTGCTTTGACCATGGTTATCCTCACTAACTCTTGCACAAGAGTTTATCCATTGGATAAAGACATTATTTATTGGATAATGGCTTTATTCTTTCAACTAAACATTAACCTTACCTCCCAAGTTAACCCTCAAGTCATTTCAAGCATTTAATGTTTATTCCCTCTCCTCTCAACCCATCTCTTATTGACATTTGTCATCCTGGGATTGGATTGAAAACCCTCACTTGGATCATAAACCCCTCAATCATGACCCTTGATGAGATTACTCAATCTCAACCATCCATTGCTCCATTTTACCTATAAATAGAGCTCATTTCTTCATAATCCAGATCCTGAATTCTTGTATGCATCTAATTTATAGTGAAATTTAGAGAGCATTTAACATAATCATCTACATTTGTCTTTTTGGGCTAGAATTAACATTAGATAATTAGATAATATCTTGTTTTAGCTTGTTTACATTTGCATTCTCATAAGCTTTCATTCTACAATCTTGAACCTTCATAAGACATCCAGACTAGTGCAAAAAGCTACTGAGAGCTACACTCATTTGGGAACTTGGAGAGGAGAGGAACAAGGGAGGAGTAGCTACAAACATGGTGGAGGGCATTTGGAGATGTCTTAATTCATTTCTTAGATTAATTAGGCTTTCTATCTTATGTTTTGTGTCTCTCTTGACATGCTTTTTTAGGATAGTATTTGATTTGTGATTTCTAACACTAACACTTGGTTTGTTGCTTGTGTGTTTGTTTTGACAATGTCCTAACAATCATTTTTGTAGAGCATCACAAAGTTTCAAAGATAAGGCAATTTTTTGAATGCTTCTCTCCTCCTTTGACAAAAATTCCAAAGAAAGAATGAAAATCATGCTTTATGCCCTCTAAGAAGGAAAATATCTCGTCCTTTGTTAGGACCCAAAGGCAACTGAGAGGGGGGGGGGGTGAATCGGTTGTCTATTAATTTCAACCCAAATATAACTTAATCAAACTTGATGCATAATACTAGTAAACCAAACTTAATGCCGGTTGATAGTTTAATAGTTAATAACAATACCGGTGAAACTTAATACATGAAAAAAAGAGAGAAATAACATCCACAACATATAACACAAATATTTGTACGTGGAAACCTTGTAAGGGGAAAAACAATGGTGGGAAACCTTACCCACAATCAGATGATACTACTATAGATAGTATGTGTGTACAAACAGGGTCTGCAAATGCTGAAAGGCGAACTGCCTAGAGCTCACTGCTCAATCACAAAATCAGAGTCACACTGATTACAATTGGATGATTAAATGCAATGATAATGTACTGCTCAAAGTAGCATCTTCAATGTTGGATTTAGTACCGGTTAAGCTTTGATTGTCTTCTTCAAACCTTCCTTGAATCTTCAAATGATGTCTACATGAGTAGCTCTACTTATATTCACATATACCAAATATCACAACCTTATCTCATCTCCTATCTTCTTCTACCACATAATCTCACAAATGAGATCTTACATATATACCAAAACCTAAGACCAAATGTGTAGGTCGGCTTACTAAGAATATTACAATTAAATCAATTACAAATGAATCAATATGTGATGCATCATGTTAGCTCAATGCATTTACATAGTAAACAATCAATAAATCATCTCCATAACGTGTTGTGCTGATCTGGAATAGATAACGCTTGCCAGTCCATAACCTAGACCAATTTTTTGGTAACAACAAATATGCCAAATTGATTAGATCAATAACCAAATCTCCAAAACAAGTGTCCAAACCATGTCTTTGACATAACCAAGTGATCTCTAGATGATAACAGATCATCCTTAGTGCCAGTGAACAATATAACCTGCTGGTGAACCAAGTACCAGTGACTGTGCATAAGTCAGTAAACATGTCAGTGAACATAATCAAAGATCTCAAGAAAGATAAGTGTTGACATCAATGACAAAACCAATGCAACACATCCATAATACCAACATACTTAGGATAAACTCAGAATTCTGAACATCTAAGTCATTGGCTAATCCGACTGAGTAGCAGTGCCAACTCATCAATCTAGATAAGAAGATAAGACTCTGCAACCCATCTAATTGATGCATCTCAATGCATCTAACTCTCATCAAGAGGGGCAAATACCCCTAAATTGTCTCTCAAATAGACTAATGTATCTGCAGGCAAAGGCTTAGTGAAAATATCTACAATATGATCCTTTGTAGATACATACTCCAATTTGACTTCTTCATCAGTGATTTTGTCCCTAAAAAAATGATACTTAATTGATATATGCTTTGTTTTAGAATGCAGTACTGGATTCTTGGAAATATTCATAGCACTTGAATTATCACAATATATAACAATAGGCTCATCATACTCAAATCTGATACCCTTCAACATTTGCTTCATCCAAACTACCTAAGTATAGTTGCTAGTAGTACTAATGTATTCAACTTCAGTAGTAGATAGAGATATAGCATCTTGTTTCTTACTGGACCATGAAACCAACTTCTTTTCCAAGAAGATATCTCCACCAGTAGTACTTTTCTGATCACCAACAACACCTACCTAGTCAGCATTAGTATAAGCACATACCATGAGATCATCATTCTTCGGATAGCATAAGCCATAGTCAACTTTCCCCTTCAAGTATTTGAAGATCCTCTTCACATCAGTAATATGACTTTCCTTAGGATTAGCTTGAAATCTAGCACAAAGACAAACAACATGCATAATATCTGGCCTATTCTAAGTCAAGTACAATAATCCACCAATCATAGATCTATACAATGTTTGATTAACTTTATGAGATTCATCATTCTTAGACAACTTGTATCCAGACACCGTAGGAGTTCCAACTGGTTTAGAGTTAGCTAACCCAAAAATTTTCAACAATTCCTTTGCATACTTAGATTGAGAAATGAAAATGCCTTTGTCAATTTGTGTAGGTTGCAACCTTAAGAAGAATTTCATTTCACCTATCATAGACATCTCAAATTCCTTTTGCATATCATCAGTAAACTTCATACTCAAGTCATCATCTCCTCCAAAAATAATGTCATCAACAAAAACTTTAACAATAAAAATGTTGTCATTATCAACTTTAAAGTACAAATTACTATCAGTGGCACCTTTATAGAATCCCAACTTCATCAAATAACCGTCCAATCTAGCATACCAAGCTCTAGGGGCTTTATTAGGTCCGTAGAATGCTTTCTTCAATTTGAATACCATGTCTCCTTCATTCGGTAATGAAAATCCATCTGGTTGCTCAATGTAGACTTCCTATTCCAAATCACCATTCAAAAAGGATGACTTAACATCCATCTGATATACCTTGAAATTCCTTTAAGCAATATATGCAAGTAATAATATAACAACTTCAATTCTAGTTACCAAAGAAAAAATATCCTCATAATAAATTCCTTCCATCTATGAACATCCCTTACATGCTAGTCTTTCTTTATTTCTAACCAATTCACCGACTTCATTCAGTTTATTCTGAAACACCCATTTAGTTTCAATCACATTCCTATCTTTATGTCTCGAAACAAGCTCCCATGTGTTATTCTTCTCAATTTTATTCAACTCTTCTTCCATAGCTTTAATCTAATTCTCATCATTACATGCTATTGCAATATCTTTAGGTTCAATCTTTGAAATCAAACATATCTCTTCTACATCAATCCTTCTCCTAGTCATCACTCCTTTATTTTTATGACCAATAATTTGATTTTCTGAATGATTTAATCTTACATACCTCATAATCTTCTTATTGTTCTAATTGTCTAGCTCTTGAATTTCTTCACCGACAACAACAATATCCGGATTAATTATCTCTACCAAAGAATTCTACTTTAAGATCCCAATCTGCACAGGCTTTGAAATAACATCTTGATCACCAGATTCATATCCACATGCTCTCATCTTGTTTCCATGACATTCATCCACCTTCACATTTGTACTTTCCACTATCTTATTCATTCTCTTGTTGTAACATCAGTAGGCCTTGCTCTTAGTAGAATAACCCAAAAAGATTCCTTCATCACATCTTGCATCAAAATTTCCTATATCCTCATCTCTATCAATATAGCATTTACTTTCAAAAATTCTAAAATATCTAACTGTAGGAACATGACCAAACCATAACTCATAAGGAGTCTTACCAGAATCACCTCTTATATGCACTTGGTTGAATGTGTAAATAGCACTACTAATTGCTTCTCTCCAAAAGGTTTGTGCAATGTTTCCTTCAACCAACATAGTCCTAGAAGCATCCCAAATTGTTCTATTCTTTCTTTCAACAACTCCATTCTGCTGAGGGATTCTAGGAGCAGATAATTGTCTTCTAATTCCATTCTCCTCACATAATGAATCAAACTCACTAGATGTAAATTCTTCTCCTTTGCTAGATCTTAGGCACTCCAACTTCAATCGTGTCTCAAAATCCACCTTATCTTTGAATATCTCAAATTTCTCCAATGCTTCTAATTTCTCCCATAGAAAGGTAACCCACATCTGTTGGAAATTTAAAGGAATTGATTATTTGTTGCATTGATGTTTATCATTGATGTCAAAACTAGCTTGTTTGGTTGTCTACCAGGTTCTAGTAAAGTGGTTGGATTGTGATGTTGATCTGGAGACTATCTCTGGTATTCTCTGGTATGTTCAATTTGGTAGAATTGGTTTAGTTCAGTCATTCATGTACATTTCACATTAAATTGGTTAAATATTTGGTGATTCAGAAGCTATCATATGTTCTAATAAGCCTTTTGGTTATCGGTAAGGCTTTTACCGATAGAGACTTGTTCAAGATCTTTTGATGAATTCGATAAGTGGTGTTGGTGTGGCTTCTAGTAGGCTCTCAAGATGTTGATGGTTATCATATTCATGTTCTAGTTAATCGGTGGTGTTGCATTTGGCTTAGGGTGACCTATTTTAGGTCCAGTGCTATTCTTTGTTTTTTATTAAGGAAAATCAGGTTTTAAGGGACCCAAAACCTACTTACATTACAAAGGATAGCATGAAAGAAACTAGAGAAGACAAAACCTAGACAAAAAAGCTGCAAAAAAACTAGCAGAAAAACTAGCAACTAGGAAAAAGGGACATCACAGAGCCTGTGAGAAACTGGCATCCAAAAACCAACATTACATATCAAATAAAAACTTTTATGGACTCCTTTGTATTCTTAACCAACAACATCATGGCCTTAGTGACTTCTCTCAAATCTTTGATCTCCTGCTTCAGCTAAATGTCTTTCGTCTTTGTCTCCAAATCATTGGTCGTCTGCCTAGTCCTTCACCTGGAGATTTGTGGAGTAGAGCTAGAGGTCGGCATATCATCAATGATAACCATATCCTTATTCTAATTTTTCCTCTCTAAGTAATCCACCAAGGCATTTATATTTTGAGATGAGATCCTCAAGACATCAAAAATGTGATTCATGAAATTCTTCAATGCCTTCTCATTTTTAGCAACCCGATTTATGATGATCTCGTTATCAGCTTCAGTCTTATCTTTGACAATTCTAATCACATCTTTTAGATGTTTCAAATCCCCTTTTATAAGTTATTTTTCTAACCAGTCCTGCATTTCAATTTCATCCTTTGCTTCTTTGGTTTCCACCTCCACACTCTTTTTCCCTGAATTAGTATCCTTGATCAAATTGTGAATCTTATACTCTAGGTCTCTTTGTTTACTCTGTATGTTGGTAATATTTTCAATAACCCACTTCTAAAAATTGAAAGACTCCAGTGTGCAATTTTGGGTGGCATTCAAAATGGTGTTTGCCATATCCCTTCCCTGCTCAGAGCTCACATATTTAGGGTTAGCTTCCTCCATGGGATTTTGGGTAACATTCCTGCTATCTGATACCATAGGGTTAGAATCAGGGTTTTCAGTATAAGCATCTCTTTTCCCTTTCCTCCTCTTCTCCAACATCCTCTTTTTGCTCACTTTCCACTTCAATCTCAGCCTCCTTTCCCTGTTCCTCCTCCATACCATCATCCACATCTATGTCCACTTTATCAATGTCAGCCCTCCCTTTTTTATGGGTAGGAACATTAGACAAATCATCTTCAGACTTAGACTAAATGAGCGAAATAAGCCCTTGATGGGCTATGGGGTAAGATTTGGGCTTTTTGGCATGGTCAGCCAAGCTCTCCTTCAGGGAGGATGCTAAATAAAGGGGCAGAGAAATCTTAACCCCATGGCGGAAATGATTGAGTATAGCAAAATGATAATTGTAAACTTTAGCAAAACTACCATCAACAGTCGGGAATTCCATCAAAACCCTTAGCATCTTCTGCTAAAAAGACTTTACCTAATGAGGGAGGTAGTAAGAAACATTGTCTTTCTTGGCAAGCTGAGCCTTCTCATCCTTAGTTTTTAGGAAATTTTTAATTGCTTCATCGGCAAACTTTTGGTCTCTATAGAACTTTGTGCCCTCCTTCTATAATCCTGTGACCTCTGCAACCAAATCCTCATCAATCTTCCAGGTCTCCCTAAAAATAGTGACTTTGTTGTTGTTCCAACCCTTAGCAAAGCCTTGAGACACCGATTTTTTGCTACCATGCAACTTTTCCATGTATTCGGTGAATCCATGTCTATGGAGCCTCCTCCACACTTTCCACTCAATTTTCTAGTTCTGACAACCATAGGGCTCATTCCAGTTTAGGTTACCTCCCATGTTGAAAAGAAGGTCAAAGTCTTCAATAGTATATCTCACAAATTGTAGACCAAGACTTAAGTACAGGCTCTTGAGCAAAATACTGGGTTCACAAAACAGAGTACCTTCCATGATTTAAAAAAAGTAAATAATAATGGCCACAGAGATCCAACACTTATTATTATAATCTCCATCACACCATTGATCATAAAAATGATGCCTAAAAACAATCATTAACTGACATTTTGCATGCCCCCAATCTCTGTCTTTGATTTCTAGACCCCAAGAGGTAATCATGATTTTAACTTGAACCATTGATACGATCAAATGATAATTGCTCCCGAACATCCCTTTTACATTGGGGTTCCCTGATATATTTAGTCTCCACCTCTAAATAGACCCCCTCATTAGCTAAAAGGTCCGCAACCTTATTGCCTTCCCTTAAAGTATGGGTTATGAGAATAATATCATAGTCATTTAATAAATTTTTAGCACTTTTGATAGTATTAGTTATATTCCAAGAGGAAGAACTAGTACCTTTAAGAGCCTGAATGATATTGAGGGAGTCCCCTTCCAACCAGATTTTTTTAAATTTGAAACCCTAAGCAAGATGGAGGCATTTCAACATAGCCTGAGCTTCAACCACATGATTATTTTGAACTCCAAAGGGAGAAGCAATAGCAGCAATGCAGACACCTTGAGAATTTCTGATGACTCCTCCCCCTCTAGACTTCCCAGGGTTGCCTTTAGCAGCCCAATCAAAATTCACCTTGACCTAGTCATAATTGGGAAATCTCTAAACAACATTTTCTCTACTAGTCTTATTGTCAGATTTGCAAACTTTGTGAATCAAATTCCATTCAGTAAGGTGTTGGAAATATGGATGGAGTAACTGAGAGGGGAGGGGTGAATCAGTTACCACAAAAATAAATCCACAAGTCCATTAGATGTCTTAAATGTAAACTGCTGAAACTCGGTAAATTAACTTATCATTGTTCACTAAACATTAACATGCATAAAACAAATAACATGAACACAAGTAACACCAGATATAACGTGGAAACCCAATTTTGGGAAAACCACCAATGTAACTAGTTACTGATTTTCACTCTTCTGAAGTGAGCCCTGTTAGGAGCCAACCCTGTTAAAGGTTACAAAACACACTGTTAGGTGTGACCCTGTTAGAGGATTTAATCACCCTGCTAGGAGTGGCCTTGTGAAAGGTCTTAAGAACAATTCAACCGAATTGTCACCTTGTCAGAGGATTTACAAAAATGGTTGTTAGACCAACTCTGTTAAGAGATTTCGGTATCACTGCTACAATGGTTAGAAAGCAACAATGAAGTGATCTGAATTAAATACAACTTATCTTGCTGATACAGATCTCTGTTCTGCGCCAATAGATCCTTACTGATCACATATATCTTTTCTGCACCTCAAGGATATCACTGATCCTTCATCAGAATTCGCACATTTCTGCTCCTTCACATTTCCATACTTCTCACACTTCACCACATTTCGAAATCGCAACTTGATCTCTCATATATACCATTCAGGTTACCAAGTCGGCCCAATTACAAGTTACAATAAATATTACATAGGTCGGCTACATATACAAGTTTCAATAAATATTGCTTCGGTCGGCTGCATAAACATTTCACTGATGCTCGGTGAACACTGCTGATTCTTCGGTAACCGACTGAACTCGGTAAGTACTGCTAACTCGGTAAAGACTGACTTTCCTTCACATATTCTTCGAAGACCGACTGAACTGGGTAAAGACTGAGAACTCGGTAAAGACTGACTTTCCTTCACATATTCTTCGAAGACCGACTGAACTCGGTAAAGACTGTGAACTCAGTATAGCATTCTGGAGTGCTAGGTAGACTCTGTAGCTTGCTTCTCTTACCGTCTGAACTCGGTAGACTCTGTCTAACTGCCTTGCCGAACATTCTGAGCTCGGTAGACTGATATGACATTTGTGTAACATCAAAGACAATACACAATTAAACAATTGTATCCAACAATCTCCCTCTTTGGCATTGATGGCAACACAACATGTCATAGCAGAATGAAATTTGAAAACAGGTCTTTTCTTTTATGACAGCAACATGCCAACATATCTTTTCCTTTGGATAGAGAACACTCCTTCTTTCAATAATCTCCCTCTGTGAAGTAACTTCATCTTTGGACGGTAAAACTCTCCCTCTTTATCAAACAACTTTCTTTCAAATTTTAGTAGGATATGACAGTAAAACTCTCCCTCTTTGACAACACATGCCAAAGACAATAAGACTTCATTTGAGTTATAATGTACCTTTTGTACTGATTCATATGCAATATTTTCCTGATTATACTGCATCAACTAGTAGATTTTTCACTTAGGATGAGTTGATGCATCACTAAAACTTTTCTTTAGTGAATTTCAAATAGGGGAGTGACCCCTAACTTACCTCTTAGATACAAGAATGCATCCTTAGCCAATGGTTTTGTGAATATGTCAGCAATTTGTTCCTTTGTGTGAATATATTCCAATATGATCTCCTTGTCCTGCACCAATTCTCGGACAAAATGATATTTTATTGCAATGTGCTTGGTTTTGGGATGCATCACTGGATTCTTGGACATGTCAATTGCACTTGTATTATCACAGAACATAACAATTGGTTCTTTGATTTCCATTTTCATGCCTGCCAATAGCTGTTTAAACCAAACAACATTTGAACAATTTACTGCTGCAGCAACATATTCTGCCTCTGCTGTAGATTGGGATATACAGTTCTGCTTTTTGCTTGTCCAGGAAACCAATCTCTTTCCTAGAAAGAATGCTCCTCCGCTTGTACTTTTTCTATCATCAATGTTTCCTGCCCAATCAGCATCAGTAAATACTTTCAAATCAAAATTTCCTCCAAATTTGTACCATAATCCATACTCTTCAGTTCCTTTCAAATATCTCAATAATCTTTTGATTGCCGTCATGTGACTTTCTCTTGGTTTTGCTGAGAATCTTGCAACAATACCAACTGCAAGAGCAATATCTGGCCTAGTATGAACAACATACTGCAGCTTTCCAATCATAGATCTATACAGTGTTTGATCTACTTCTTGTGATTCATCTTCCTTGGTAAGCTTCAATCCAGTACACATAGGAGTTCCAACTGGTTTACAATCTTCCATACCGAACTTTTTCAGTATTTCTTTGATGTATTTTGATTGACTAATGTAGATACCATTTTTGTTCTGTTGAATTTGAAGACCAACAAAGAATTTGATCTCACCAAACATAGACATTTTAAATTCCTTATTCATTTGTACTGAAAATTCTTTGCAAAGATCATCATTTCTTGTGAAAATAGTATCATCTACAAATATTTCTGCTAAGACAATTTTGTTATCTGATCCTTCCTTGATATACAAGCTACTGTTATCATTAGTTCTTTGAAATCCAATCTGAATAAGATAGTTATGCAATCTTTCATACCATTCTCTAGGGGCTTGTTTCAGACCATACAATGCTTTATGTAATTTGCAGACCATGTCCTTCTTTTGTGGATCAACAAAACCTTCAGGTTGTTCAATATAAACCTCTTCATCCAATATACCATTAAGAAATGCAGATTTAACATCCATCTGATAAACTTTGAATCCTTTGTAGGTGGCATAAGAAAGTAAGGTTCTGACTCCTTCCAATCTTGCAACAGGAGCAAAAGTTTCTCCATAGTCTATTCCTTCTTGTTGAGCATATCCTTTGCATACTAGTCTTGCTTTGTTTCTTGAAACTTTGCCATCTTCATTTAGTTTATTTCTGAATACCCACTTAGTTCCAATAACATTTTTATCCTTAGGTCTGGGTACAAGAGTCCATGTCTTGTTTTTCTCTATCTGTTCTATCTCTTCTTTCATAGCCTCTGTCCAACTATCATTTCCCAATGCATCTTTGACATTTCTAGGTTCAAAATCAGCAAGTAAACAAGTGCTTTTCAACTTACCTCTTGTCATGGTTCCTTTAGATTTGTCTCCAATGATCTGATCTGCTGAGTGATGTCGTCTGACATACTCGGCTAATACAGGTTTCTTGCCTTTAGAATGAATTTCATCATTGTCCTCTTGTTCTTCAACTGGCTGGTCCGGCTCGGTAAATATTGGCTCGGTTTCTTCAGACTCGGTAGACACTGGTTCTGGTTCATCAGACTCGGTAGATACTGGCTCGGTTTGCTCTTTCTGTAACTCGGTTACTGATGACTCGGGAGTAGAAGATTCCTGATTAGCAGATGTATCTGGTATTGTATCAGGTTCAATAGACACAAATCTTCTATAATCTTCTGGTTCTCTTTTGCTTTCTTCTTCAGATCTTTCTGCAAACTCATCAACTTTCACATGTGCACTTTCTATAACTTTATGAGTAGACAAGTTCAAACATCTATATGCTTTACTCTTGCAAGAATATCCAAGGAATATACCTTCATCACCTTTCACATCAAATTTTCCTTTTCTAGATTCTTTCAAAATGTAACATTTACTTCCAAATACTTTTAGGTAACTTACATTAGGTTTGTAGCCATACCATAATTCATAGGGGGTTTTGAATGAGTCCTTCTTCAGCTGTACTCAGTTCAAGGTATGAACAGCAGTGCTGATAGCTTCCTTCCAGTATTTGATAGCAATATTCTTTTCAATCATTAAGGTTCTTGCACAATCCATGATAGATCTGTTCCTTCTTTCAGCTATTCCATTTTTCTCAGGAGTTCTAGGGGCTGATACTTGTCTTTTGATTCCTCTTTCAATGCAAAAGTTATTGAATTCATGAGAGATGAATTCACCACCTCTGTCTGACCTTAGACATTTAAGTTTTTTACCTGTTTCTTTTTCTACTCTGGCCAAATACCATTTGAACTTTTCAAATGCTTCTGATTTGTTCCTTAAATACATGACAGTCATCATTCTTGAGTAATCATCAACAAAAAAAATGAAGAACTTTTCTCCAGTATAACTTTCAGTTCCTATGGGTCCACATAAATCAGTATGCACAATTTCTAATATATCTTCAGATTGATAGTTTTTGCTTTTGAAACTAGTCTTTCCCATCTTTCCAATTTGACAATTCTTACATAGACCGACCTCAGGTTTCTTTATATCTGGAATACCTCTTACTTTTCTGAATTTACTTATTTTCACTAGGTTATCAAAATTTACATGACATAACCTTTCGTGCCATAACCAACTTTCTTCAACTTGAGCAATAAAACATGAATTTTCGCTTGTTTCAAGTCGGAACAAATTACCTTTTGTTTGAGTGCCAATCAGCTTTCCTTGATTATTTAGCAGTTTGGCCTTTCCATGCATGAATTCCACCTTGAGTCCACTATTAAGTAGCTGTGCCACACTCATCAAGTTGTGATTGAGACCTTCAACCCAGTAGGCATCATCAAATACAAGTTCTTTGGTTATAGGGATTCTACCTCTTCCTTTTATGTAGCGAGGTTCATTATTACCAAACCTTACACTACCTCCATCATAGTCTATAAAATGTTCAAACTTGGTTTTATCACCAGTCATATGATGAGAGTAACCACTGTCTATGATCCAAGTATCATTTTTGCTTATATGAGAAATAAGTGCCATCTTATCTTCCTCATCATTATCAGAATCATCTCTTATAGCAATATAAACAATTTCATCTTCACTATTATCAGAATCCTTAGCCATAAAGCATGTTTTCTTACCTTTGAATGATTTGTAGTCCTTTTTGCCATTCCATTTGTGATCTTTCTTCTCATCTTTGCTTTGCTTGTTTGGGCATCTAGCAGCAATATGACCGACTTCATCACATGAAAAACAGATTAGAGGAACTTTGCCTCTGTATTTTCCTCTGCCTTTGGAATATTTCCTTGCTAGAAGAGCTTCAATTATTTCAAGATCACTGTCTGAACTTGGTTCTGATTCATCTTCACTTTCTGACTGAGATTCCTTTTTCTTTTTGCCTTTCTCCTTGAGTGAAACCTTAGCTTCAAATGCTGATTCCATGTTTTTGGAAGCTAGAACATAGTTGTCATAGTTGTCTAACTCAAATGCAGTTAATCTTTCAACTATGGCCTCTAAATTTATCTTATGATTTGCTTCACATCTTCTTTCCTGAATTGCAGAAACTCTGATTGCATAAATGGGTAGTAATGTTCTGAGAACTTTTCTTATGACTGTTTCCTCTAAGATATCACCTCCAAAAGCTTTGATTGCACTGACACTGGCTTTGACTCTTTCAACATATTTTGCAATATTTTCATCCTCACTCATTTTTAATTGATCAAACTGTCCTCTCAAGCTTTCTGCTTTGGCTCTTCTCACATTGTCATCACCACCATAGATATCTTTTAGCTTGTTCCACATTTCAAATGCACTTTTGCAATCTTTGACATCATCAAACTCTTCATAGCTTAGGGCAGATGCAATGTCTATCATCATGGTGTTATGAGTCTTCTTTGCAGCAATATCAGCAACAGTTAGTGTACCAGTGGGTGTCACATATTCTGTGTCAAGATGTGTCAATCCTGTATCTCCAATGGAAGCCAAATGGAGTCTCATGAGACCTTGCCATGCTGAAAAGTTATTTCTGTTTAGCCTTGGAATTTCCCTCTTGTAAGACATCTTGATCTTTAGCTTAGATCCTTGAAATCCTTCCTACAAGCACCGAAAGCTCTGATACCAATTGTTGGAAATATGGATGGAGTAACTGAGAGGGGAGGGGTGAATCAGTTACCACAAAAATAAATCCACAAGTCCCTTAGATGTCTTAAATGTAAACTGCTGAAACTCGGTAAATTAACTTATCATTGTTCACTAAACATTAACATGCATAAAAAAAATAACATGAACACAAGTAACACCAGATATAACGTGGAAACCCAATTTTGGGAAAACCACCAATGTAACTAGTTACTGATTTTCACTCTTCTGAAGTGAGCCCTATTAGGAGCCAACCCTGTTAAAGGTTACAAAACACACTATTAGGTGTGACCCTGTTAGAGGATTTAATCACCCTGCTAGGAGTGGCCTTGTGAAAGGTCTTAAGAACAATTCAACCGAATTGTCACCTTGTCAGAGGATTTACAAAAATGGTTGTTAGACCAACTCTGTTAAGAGATTTCGGTATCACTGCTACAATGGTTAGAAAGCAACAATGAAGTGATCTGAATTAAATACAACTTATCTTGCTGATACAAATCTCTGTTCTGCACCAATAGATCCTTACTGATCACATATATCTTTTCTGCACCTCAAGGATATCACTGATCCTTCATCAGAATTCGCACATTTCTGCTCCTTCACATTTCCATACTTCTCACACTTCACCACACTTCGAAATCGCAACTTGATCTCTCATATATACCATTCAGGTTACCAAGTCGGCCCAATTACAAGTTACAATAAATATTACATAGGTCGGCTACATATACAAGTTTCAATAAATATTGCTTCAGTCGGCTGCATAAACATTTCACTGATGCTCGGTGAACACTGCTGATTCTTCGGTAACCGACTGAACTCGGTAAGTACTGCTAACTCGGTAAAGACTGACTTTCCTTCACATATTATTCGAAGACCGACTGAACTGGGTAAAGACTGAGAACTCGGTAAAGACTGACTTTCCTTCACATATTCTTCGAAGACCGACTGAACTCGGTAAAGACTGTGAACTCGGTATAGCATTCTGGAGTGCTAGGTAGACTCTGTAACTTGCTTCTCTTACCGTCTGAACTCGGTAGACTCTGTCTAACTGCCTTGCCGAACATTCTGAGCTCGGTAGACTGATATGACATTTGTGTAACATCAAAAACAATACACAATTAAACAATTGTATCCAACATAAGGATGCCTTTCTTAATATCATTCATGTCAGCCAAAAACCATTGCTTGTTGTTTTTGTGAGGAATATTTATGTTTTCTTTTATAGCCCTGCAAACTTTTTCAAAGACCACCTGAGACATGCACTTAGCTTCCCTAAATATTATGTTATTTCTCTCTTTCTAGATGTACCTGCTAGTCATGGGAAGGATTAAGGACTAGAGGTTCTTGATAAGAGGAAATTTGGTGGGAAAGGTCCATTGCCAAATAGTTTCCTTGAGACTGTTGTGCATAACCCAATCAACTTTCCATTTCACCCAAAACTTACTCTAGATTTCCCAAGTGAAGGAGCAATGGATGAGTAGATGATCTACTAATTCTTCCTCTTTTGGACATAGCTCACACCTATTAGGAAACATAAAACCTCTTCGAGCCAAGTTATCAATAGTAAGAATCCTATTATGAATAGCAAGCCAAAAAAACATGTTAACTTTAGGAATAAGAATTATATTCCAAACTTTACCCCATATTGGATTGCTTATCTAGGTAAATGTGTTTTTATAGGCTGAGGCAACAGTGAAGTTACCCCTAGGATTACTCTTCCAAAGGAACACATCATCAAAATCTTTATTAATAGAAAAGGACAACTGATCTTGCTGAAGTAGCGAAAACCCAGCATAAATAGCATCAAGCCTTACCCATCTATTCTCCTTCTAGTAGTTACAAACCATAGACCCAAACCTTCTTTTACATTCATCAATTAGTCGACTGCAGTCTTGATTAAAGAGAGGTTCATCTTTAATCCAAGGGTCATGTGCAACTTTTGTGGATTTGATAATATTATTCCAAATGAAAGACCCAACAGGGATGTCTTCAGAGTAGAGGACAGATTGGAGAGGTTGATCATGAATATATTTATCAAACCAAACCTGGTTCCAATCTTTCTTAATTCCATAAGCCCTCCATATCTATTTAGAAAGCAGAGCTTTATTAAAAGTTTTGAGAGCTTTAATACCAAGATCTCCCTTGCTCTTTAGCTTACACACTTTGTCCCAGGCAACCAAGGCTATCCTTTTTTTTCTTCTACCCCTGACCAAAGAAATATTTTCTGAATCCTCTCTAAAGCTTTAGCAAATTTAGCTAGAATACCAAATAGTCTGAGAGCATAGAAAGGGAGATTCTAAAGAGTAGCTTGAAGGAGCTACAACTTTCATGCTTGAGATTCTGAAGAGTAGCTAGTTTTTTATTGAGTTTGTTAATTAACAAATTCCAGAATGAGTCTGGGGGAACTAATCCCAAAGGGAGACCCAAATAAGTGGAGGGGAGTATTTCCACCTTGCACCCAATGATATTAGCAATTCTCTGCTATCTTATGATAGGAGTATTCATGAAATAGATAGAAAACTTGTCCCAATTGACTTGTTGGCCTATTGCCAATGAATATGAGCTAAGAGCACCTTTAAAGGCAGCAACCTCCCCAATAGAGGAGTATCCCATTAAGATTGTATCATCAAAAAATTGTTGGTGAGTACAAGACACATTAGCAGAAGAAGGTTGAAGACCTTTGATAGTTTTATTCACTTTCATTTTTTGGAGCAGTCTGCTCATGCTCTCTGCCAAGATGGTAAATAGGATAGGAGATATGGGATCTCCTTGTCTGAGCCCCCTAGAAGATTTAAAGAATCTAGAAGGAGACCCATTGATGATAATTTAAAACATTGGGGTGGAGATCAACTCTCTGATAATTTTGATTATCTTCTCATCAAATCCAAAGGCCTCCATAATTCTGAAAAGAGCTTTCCATTCCACTCTGTCATAAGCTTTAACCAGATCCAACTTTATCAGAAAGCCTTCTTTATTGGCAGCATTAAGACAATGAATATTCTCATGCACAAGGATGAGAGAATCCAAAATCTGCCTACCAGGGACAAATCCTTTTTGCTCCTCTGAGATGATAAAGGGGAGGATAGCCAAAAGTTTGGAAGTCATAACTTTAGAAATGATCTTATAAAAGGAGTTACATAGACTTATTGGCCTGAATTTTCCCATGGAATCCGCCCTAGCCACCTTAGGAATTAAGGAAATAAAAGTAGAGTAGATTTCCTTAAGGATTCTTCTTGATCCAAAAAATTCTTTAACAACATTGATTGTGTCTTTTCCCACAATATGCCAAAATTCCTAAAAAAAGAACATGGGGAAACCATTAGGTCCCAGAGCCTTATCCCCCTAAAAGGACAAGACCACTTTTTTAATTTCCTCAGCAAAGGGGATAGAAAAAAGGGCCTTATTCTAGTGAGGATCAATAATCTTGGGGATGTTGTCAACTAGATACTTGTTGCTTAGCAAAATCAATCTCCTTACTACCTGTGTGGAGCTGAGAGAAGAAACTAACAGATTCATCCCCAATGTCATCCTCCTTAAGAAGAATTTTGTCCTTAGTAATTAATCTGGCTATTCTATTTGAATCTTTATGTTTCATAGAAGTCATGTGAAAAAATTTAGTATTTCTATCCCCAGCTTCCAACCAAATAGCCCTGGATCTTTATCTCCAATAGATATCCTCCCTAGATATAATGTTGTGAAGTTTGACTAAAATATCATCTTCCTTAGCCTTGAGATACTTTTTATAACCATCTTTCTGTATAGATTTTTGGAACTATTCTAATTCCTTCATCTTTTTTTTTAATTCAAAAATATCACCAAAAACCTTCTTATTCTAGATCTTAATGTTATCTTTGATGTTTCTAAGTTTTTTAGCAACTTTGTACATGGTTGTTCCATCCAAATCAATATTCCACCAATTGGAAATGGATTTTTCCAAAGAGGGGTGAGAGATCCACATTTTCTCAAACTGGAAAGGGAAACACTGTTTACTCTTAATAGACTCAACAACAAAAGAAATGCGATAATGATCTGAGCCAATTCTATTGACAATTGACAGGGAATATCTATGAGAAAGGATCCAGTCATAAGTTATAAGAGATCTAGCAAGCCTTACCTGAATGAGGTCTTCTCCATCCCTACGATTAGACCAGGTGTAAGAAGCTCTAGTGAGATTAGTATCAATAAGAGCATTGACATTGATGAAGTCAATCAAATCAGATCCACTATCCAGTTGGGCTTGAGTTCCTCCAAATTTTTCAGTTCCTTGCAATGGAGTATTTAAATCTCCCATCAATAACCAATTGTCCTGAGAGAAAGAGCTTCTTTTTTGCTGGATTTTATCCCAAAATTTACTCCTAGTATCTTTGGAATTAGGGGTATAGATATTTGTAACCACCCATTCCTTTCCTTCAGTGATTCTTTTAACTTTCATAGATATAATATTACCATCTTCATCAATCATATCTCCTAAAATAGTTTTCTTGTTCCAAAAAATAGCCACCCCACCCGAGGCCCCATTCGAGATACTACCACAAACTCCATTTTTAAAGAAATTTAAATTCTCAACTTTGTCTTTACTCATTTTGGTTTCTTGTACAAGGATAATATATGACTTATAATCTCTAATGAGATTTTGTAATATATCTTGTTTATTGAGACCATTTAGGCCTTCAATGTTCTAGGAGATTACCTTCATTTGGAAACCTAGGGACAAGATTTCTGTATAGTTCACTGCCTTCCATCAGCTATGTTTTTTTTTCTCTCCTGGTCCCTATGCCATTTCATGGGTTTACGACCCTACAGAGATTTGGAAAGACCAATATTTGCCTTGGATCTGGTCCTAGTTTTCACCCCATTAGGGCATCTTGCCTTCTTATTTTTCTTTTTTCCATTCCCTGTTATTTCTTCCTCATGTTCATCTCTAAGATCAGCTTGCATGTTATTCCATAGTTCTCCTCTTTTCTGGGATGAAGTGGGCGTGTCAACTCCAACATTCTGAAATAAGGAGTTTAGGTTAACCTTAGGTGATCCGAACTTGTTCTTCCTTCTAGAATTAACTTCAGGTCCTTCAAAATCATTTGGGCAATCTTTATCACTTTTCATTACTAAACTTGAAGGGCCTCATGTTGGGATTCAATTATATCATCAATCTCACCTTCTTCAAGAATCTCTTCAATGATTACATTCTCTTCCTCCTAAGCCTATAAGACTTCAAAAATATTGATATTTTGATCTCAAATCCACTAATCTCATCCTTTTTGTCTTCCTTCAAAAGGGAAACCTTAAGAGGGTTAGCTTTTCTATCATCTTCTGATAAATCTTTAATGTTACCAGGAATTCCACTTCCTCCTTCCACTCTACTATCTTCCTTAATATTATTCTTTTCTTTCCATACCTATTTATGGGGATTATTAACCTTCATAGATTTTTTGGGGTTACTAGGGCAAGCCTTAACCCAATGTCCAACTTTCTTATAGGAAAAGCACACAAAGGGGAGGGACTCAAACTATATTGTTTGTTCCCATAACCCAAGTTTGGAATTTATATCAATAGAACTAGGAAGATCCAATATTGACATAAATTCTCGCATAAAATAGTCTCTTTCAAGCTACAGTCATTGGGTCTATCGCAACAAGCTCCCCAAAGAAATTTGCTATACCTAAAAAAACATCCTCAACCCAGAATTCAAGCAACAAGCTGGGCAACCTTACCCAAACTAGAGCAGATTCAAAGAAGGAATCATTGAGTTCCATATTTGGAGACCATTTTCTCAAGGATAGGGAAGATTTACCAAACATCCATGGTCCACCGCTTAATGTTGCTTCCAGATCATCCCCACAAGAAAAGGAAAAAACAAAAAAAACCCTTGATAGGGCTGAAACATCAACCTAGCCTTTCATCCTCCATTTTCTTTTAACAAATGATCTAACATCCTTAATATTGGGTCGTGGTCCAACAAGCTTTCCCACTAGAGAGAAGGCCATTAAAGAAATGCTATGATCAATAACCAAATCTTTAACAACAATAGCTAATTTACCCATTTTTATATCGAAGATGTCTTCCACAAAGGGGAAGGATGATTTTCTAGTAGGTTTGTTTGCAAAAAGACTGCTCCAGGGTTTGAGAGCCTTCACCTCTGTAGTCTTTTCTAAGTCAGCTTTCACGCTCTCAGGACCCAATTTTGGAGAATCTTTCATCTTTTTGTAGTCAAGAGGAGGGTCTTGATGTCATGGGTCCCCATCTAGTCTCCCATCCTCATCATCCATCGCTTGTCCTTGAGCTACAGAGGCAACAGAACTAGAGGAACCAACCTCGCTATTCCCTCTATTTCCAAAATTCAAATTTCCCTCTACTTGCGTTGTTCCCTCGATGGCAAGGACAATGTTCGTCCACAATCTTCTCATGCTATTCTTTGTTATTCTTCTAGGTTATGGGATGGTTTATGTAATGTGTTGGTGGATCCTCCTGATGTGTTACTAGTTGGATTTATTATTTGGTTAATGTTGTTTCAGTCTTAGGCTAACTTGGGTTATCATTGGTTTGTGGGTTTATATAATGGATTTATTGTATTATCTTTTATTTGGTTGACCTAATTGTTTAGGTCCCAAGTTGGTATAAATATGATGTAAGATCTCTTTGTAGATCATCAATCATGGGTTATGAGATTAATTGTGTGTGAATAAAGTTGTAATCATATGCAGAGGATTTGGTCGATCATAGGTGATCAAATTGGGTTTGAATAAGAGGTTTAAGACCTCCAATATTGAGTTTAATTGGAACTGTACTCAGGCATAGGAGATGCTATACTTGCAGTTCAATCTTCTTTTTAGATTGTAGTCCAAATATTTCTTGTAGTCAATGAAGCTCCTTTTGTGATGAGCAGTGTGCTCTAGGTTGTTGGTCTTCCTACATGTCCAGGCCCCTTATATGTAATATTTATTCATCTAATCAGTGGATAGATATTGTGGGTCTCCAATCCCACTGTGGTTTTTCCACGTATAAAGTTGTGGTGTTATGGTGTTCATCTTCGTGGTTTCATTATTACTTCTTGTTAATATCTTTTATACATACTAGTTGCTAAGTTATTATGCTAAGAAGGTTAAAATTAATCATTCTGAGAGAACACTGAATGCCCCCCCCCTTAGTCTTCTTGGATTCCAACAATTGGTATCAGAGTTTGGTGCCTCAGAATAAGTCTAACTACTTGAGGAAGATCCTAAATCTAGAATTTATGGAGATGAGTTTGAGGAAAGAACTTGAAGTAGCACTTGAATACTATGACACTGAAAGATTGAAGAACGTGAAGCTGCAAGATGAGCTGAGATCTGCAAAGGAATTCATCTTTACTCTACAAGAGAGATTGTCATTTGCACAAGCCAAAAGGAAAGAACTATGAGATCAATTATAAAATTAGGATGATGAAGAAAAGAATTCTCTTAAGGAACTATGTTAGAATTTGGGTCAAGAACAATGTGTCATGAAGAATTAAATGCAAGCCCTAACCATGAGGATGTCCAAGGAGATTAAAGACCAAAAGAAGAATGAAGAAAATCTTGCCAAATCTCTGAAAGACAGATCTGGAGAATGTATTAGGCTGGCACATGAGAATGATATATTAAGAACTAAATTAGTACAATCTTAGAACAATGATACAGAGTTGGAAATAATGATGATAGTCCTAAGAGGTGATCTGGATGCTACAAATGAGTACAAAGACAAGTTCAAGGTCAGTTTTGTAAAGCTTTATGAATTAAGGAAGAATCAAATGGACAGTGGAGACACTAGAGGTCTTGGATTTGAGTATGGAGAAAGCTATGGTACTACAAATCAGGATGATACATCTAGTCAAAAGAACAATCAAGAGAATCCACCAGTCATCCAGAATCAAAGGTCATTGGTAAGACAACACCATGCACATAAATTTAATGGTAGATTCTTTGTTAGCAATAAGTTTGGTCATATGGCAAGTCAATGCATAAATAGAGTCAATCAGAACAATAGTTCAGGTACTAGTTAGTGTTTCAATTGCAAATAGTATGGTCATAGGATATCAGATTGTATAATGAATGTGAAATGTCATGCATGTGGAAAGTTTGAATATATGGCTAAGTAATGTAGGTCAAGGAATGATCAAGGTTACAACAAGGAAATTCAAAAGAAAAATGTTACTTGTTATGCATGCAACAAAGTAGGACACATTGCTAAATTTTGTAGAAGCAAGAACCTATCGGAAGGAAATGAAAAATCCAATGAGAAGGGAAAGAAAAAGGTTGATGATATCAAGATGGAGCATGAGAAGAAGTGGATTAGAAATTCTGAGGAAAGCCGACTGAAGAAAATATCCAGGTTACTCAACCGATAACTAAGGCACTAGCCTTAGAGGTAGGCAAATTGATGACAAATCTTGCATTGCCCCCGGTAGTGGTCTGAAAGCCTATTTAAGACTTTGGATAATTCAATTTGAAGGTTAACAAATGAAGATTTGTTGGATCCTGGATCTGGTTTGGTTTACCAATAAGACACTTTATGAGTTATGGTTTGGTCATACATCTACAGTTATGTATTTCAGAATCTTTGGTAGTAAATTGGAAAGTTTGAACCTAGATGTGATGAAAGAATATTTCTTGGTCATTCAAATGAAAGAAAAGCATATAGATGTTATAACAAAAGATTGAAGAGAATTGTGGAGAGTGCTAATGTCAAGGTGTATGAGTAGTACAGAGGTCAAATCAAAGCTTATGAAAGAGAACTAGAAGTCAAAATGATCATAATTGATCTGGTAGTGCCTGCATTGGAACAAAGTGTTGAACCAGTTACCCCAACAGTATCAAAAAATTCAATAGTAACTGAAGATCAGAGCAGAGAAACAAAAAGTTAGAAAACTCCCAAGTATGTAAAGTTGAATCATTCAGAAGATTAGATCATTGGTAACAAGAGAAAAGGAGTGATGACAAGGAGAAGGTTGGCAGCTGAAGAGGTATGCTTAATTTCTCAAATTGAACCGACATTAGTTGTTGAGGCATGTAAGGATGAATGTTCGATGAAAGCTATGGATGAGGAATTGGATCAAATAGAAAAGAACAACACATGAAATTTAGTTCCCTGGCCTAAAAATAAGAACTTTATTGGAACTAAACGGGTTTTTAGGAATAAATTGAATGATGGACAAGTTGTGAGGATCAAGGCTAGATTGGTCTGCAAAGGATATTCTCAAAAGTAAGGAATTGATAATGTTGAAACCTTTTGCTCCGATAGCAAGGATTTTTAGATATTTACAAGGAACAACTGAATATGGTTTGTGGTATCCTAAAGATGATGACTTTACACTATGTCCATATACAGATGTGGATTAGACTGGAGATATATATGATTAGAAAAGAACATTTGGTGAAGTTTTCCTTCTTGGAAAGAAACTTGTTTCATGAATTAGCAAGAAATAGTCAAGTACTTCTTTATCTACTGCTAAAGTTGAGTATGTTGTTGTTGCTACTAGCTATACACAAGTTCTATGGATGAAGTAAATGCTGAAGGATATAAGGGTAGATTGTGATGAACTAGTAGTTATTCACTATGATAACTCTATTGTTATTGACATATCAAAGAATTTGGTATTCCATTCTAAGACAAAGCACATATCAATTAAGTATAAGTTTTTGAAGGAAAAAGTAGAAGCAAATGAAGTGATATTGGTTTATGTGAACACTAAAGAGAAAATAGAAGATATCTTCACTAAACCTTTTCCTAGGGAATCATTTGAGTACTTTAGAGATAGATTGGGGGTCTCTACCCCTTAGGTACAAACTTTATTGATGTTGATTAGCATCAGTCTGATATTCATTATTAGAACTATCATTCATTCTAGATTGATGAGTTGGTGCTACTACTTAGGAGGAGTAGTCAATTGTGTGGTTCATAGGATCTATGGTTTTTCTTTGATGTTTATGTTAGATTTTCTTACATTGATGTCAAAGGGGGAGAGATATACATGTGAAAACCAAAGATTAATAGAGATATAAGTGAAAGGAGGAGGAAAAACATTTCAAATTGGTTGTATCCTATTGGGGGAGTTTGTTTCAGGTCTATGGATAGTTAATTGTTATAGATATAATTTGGTTTAGATCTTCATTGATATATAATTTATGGGAGATTTTTGGAAATTTGGAGGAATTGATTATGTGTTGCATTGATGTTTGTCATTGATGTCAACACTAGCTTCTTTAGTTGTCTATCGAGTTCCAATAAAGTGGTTGGATTGTGATGTTGATCTGGAGACTATCTTCGGTATTCTCTAGTACGTTCAATTTGATGGAATTGGTTTGGTTTGGTCATTCATGTGTATGTCACATTCAGTTGGTTCATGATTTGGTGATCCAAAAGCTATCATATGTTCTAGTAAGCCTTTTGGTTAGTGGTAAGGGTTTTACCGACAGAGCTTTTTTGAACATCTTTTGATGGATTCAATAACTAGTGCTGGTGTGGCTTCTAGAAGGTTCTCAAGATGTTGATGGTTATCATGTTCATGTTTGAGATGATTGGTGGTGTTGCATTTGGCTTATGGTGACCTATTTTAGGTCTGGTACTATTATGTGTTATTCTCCTAGGTGATGGACTGGTTTATGTAATGTGTTAGTGGATTCTCCCAATGCATTACCAGTTGGATTTATTATTTGGTTAATGTTGTTTCAGTCTCACGCCGACTTGGGTTATCATTGGTTTGTGGTTTGATGTAATGGATTATTGTATTATCTTTTAGGTGGCCGACCTAATTGTTTAGGTCCCGAGTTGGTATAAATATGATGTAAGATCTCTTTGTAGATCATCGATCATGGCTTATGGGATTATCTGTGTGCGAATAAAGTTGGAATCATATGTAGAGGATTTGGTCAATCATAGGTGATCGAATTGGGTTTGAATAAGAGGTTTAAGATCTTCGGTGTTGAGCTTAACCATAAAAGTATCAGGCATAGGAGATGTTATACTTGCAGTTCAATCTTCTTTTTGGATTGTAGTTCGAAGATTTTTTCTATTTAGTGAGGCTCCTTTTGTGATGAGTAGTGCACTCTAGGTTGTTGGCTTTCCTGCATATACATGCCCCTTATATGTAATATTTATTTATCTAATCAATGGATAGATATTGTTGGTTTGCAATCCCACCATGGTTTTTCCTCTTCGAGGTTTTCCATGTATAAATCTATGGGTTATGGTGTTCATCTTTGTGGTTACATAATTACTTCTTGTTATATGATTTTATGCATACCATTTGCTAAGTTTTTGTGCTAATAAGGTTAAAATTAATCATTCTGAGAGAACACTGATTCACACCCCCTCTCAATGTTCTTGGATTCCAACAACATCATCCTAGAATAATCATCAATTAGTAACATGAAATATTTATCACCCTACACACCTCTCACTTTTGTAGGTCCACACAAATTAGTATGTACAAGATCTAGAAATCCATTAGATGAATGCATCTTACTCTTGAATGTAGTTTTTATTATGTTTCCCAATTGACATTCCTTATATACTAGATTAGATGGATTCACAATTTTAGGGAAATCTCTAACAACTTGAGTAGAGATTATCCTTATCATCCAGTCAAAATTAACATGACATGTCCTTCTATGTCACAACCAACTTTCATCAATCTAAGCAATCAAACATCTTTTCTTACCAGCATTCAAGTGATAGATGTTACCTTTAGTCTTATTCCCTGATGCAATATCTATATGAGAGGCATTAAGAATCTTGCATTTACGATTCTTGAATTTCAAATCATATCCCTTGTTAACCATCTATCCAACACTCAAAAGATTATGCTTCAAACCTTCAACATACAAGACATCATCAATATTATGCTCACCATCAATGGAAATTGAACCTCTACCATAGATCCCACAAGCTTTATCATCTCCAAATCTCACTATACCACCATCATACTTTTCCATATTCACAAATTTTCTTTTATCACCTGTCATATGATGTGAACATCTGCTATCAATTGCCCATTTATCTTTCTCTTAAATCTTAGCAGCTAGATCTTTCTCCTCAATAATACAGCTTGTAGGATTCACTAGTATCAGATTATCTTCCTTGATAGCAATAAATACAAACTCATCTTTTGAATTCCCACTCTTAGACTCTTCATCTATCACACCTTCATCAACAACATAATAACATCTCTTCTGATATCTGAACTTCTAGCTAGGCTTGTAGGGTTTATCATGCTTATCATGCCTCTCATATCTATCATTCTTGTTAGATTTATCATGCCTTTCAAATTTGTCATTCTTATCATATCTAGACATTCTTTTTAGGACACCTAGAAGAAAAATGTTCTATATTATTACAAGAGAAACATTTCAAAGGTAACTTCCCATGATACTTAATGGCTCCCTTAGGCAATCTTCTAGCAATAAGGGCTTCAAGCTCATCCAATTATTTTTCTTGCTTTTCCATATCTCTCTTTTCTCTTCCATTTCTGGAAACCCAACATAAACTTTCTCCCTGATCATACTTTTGCTTCCCAGATATAGAAGTTTTGAATGCAGTCTTAGATTTTCCATGTGAATCTCCAAACTTGCTCAACTCAAATGCATTAATTTTACTAATCAACATGTCTCTAGTCACAGTAGTCACACTTCAGATCTCATCAATAGCAGCTGCTTTAGGCTTGTAAGAAAAAGGCAAAGATCTCAATACTCTAGTAATAATCTTATCTTCTTCAAGAGTTCCACCAACACATCTAATACCTAGGACAAGTTCATTCACCTTAGCCATCAAGGTAGATATTTTTGGATAATTGTTGGCATATGGGGAGATTGTTGGATATGATAGTATTTCATGAATCAGTATGTTGATATGATGATAATGTATGTTGTCATTGATGTCAATAAGTGTAAGTGAACCAGTGTCGGGGTTTCACTAAGTGTGACTACCGGCTAATAGTCTCAGCTCTACGGTTTTGTGATCCAGCTTGTGTGATGCAACCGATGATACTCTGTGATGAGTTAGCTAAGTGATGTGAATGAGATCGAGGTGCCACATTAGTCTTGTGCATGTAAAGAATTGATGTATGAGGAGATTGATTGTGTTTGAAGTCTACCTCGGGAATGATCATTCTTCTTAGTGGAATGAGAAGAGAGCATGATGGGTTATTGATTCCCATATGTGGTGAAGAATGAACGATGCAGATTGTCTTGTAATCTATTTGAAATTGTAATACTATATGCAATGTGTTTGGATGGTCAAGATTGGACTGCCTATGTTGTAAACCTAAGATGCTTAGGGTTTAGGGTTTATTCTACCAACCTATCTATTTTCTATAAGGTCGATGATGTTGGTTATTGTAAATTTGCTGGCAAATATTGTGTGTGTGTATCTGAGTAAAGAGATACTTCATACTTGCTAGACCAGTAAGAGGGAAAATGCAAAGTGTGATTGCAGAGTAGAGGATATGAAAAGGATCTGCCTTGGCATGTAGTGCTATTATAAGATCAGATTTTTACCTGTGGTCTTCTAATCATTTCAATAGTTGGAAAATCCCTTTATCAGGTAGCTTTAATAGGCTTATTATAAAACCTGTAACCAAGTGACTCAAGATCATTAAGTTCTTCAAATCCTCTAGCAAGGTAACCTTTAACAAGGTATATAGCCATCCCTTAACTGGGTGATCTCTAATAGGATCGGTTCCTAGTAGAACCTTGTTGTAAAGTCTTTAACTGGACTAGGCTCTTGATAGGGTGAGCTTCAAAAGAGTTCAAAACAAGCTTGTGGGTATTCATCCCCTCTATGGTTTTTCCCATTTGGATTTCCATGTGAAAAATATGTGTGTTATGTGTTATGCATTTTTAATGTGATGCTTATGAATTATTTGGTTAAGAGATTATGCGTGCAGAGTCAATAGGTTATGGTATTACTAGTATACCACATGCATATGTTTATGGATGAAGTTGATGTCGAGTATTGATCATATTTGAAGTGTTCAAACTTATTAATTTATGGTGTCTGGTGTCTTACTGTGTTTAACCACTATTGTTGTGGTTAAGTCCAGTAATGGTGATAACTAGTTTATATTATTTTAACTAGAGAAGTTGTTGAGAAAGTTTTTATCTGTACTGATTCACCCCCCCTCTCAATGCTGGTTCAGGTATCTATTGTTTATCATTACTCATCAATTGGTATCCAAGCAACTCCAAGTCCTCGGTAACATAAGCTTAACTGCTTGAGCTAAAAGATCCTATTGTAATGATGAAGAGGGAAGGTCCTAAGTTCAACAGAGATAACTTTAAGATATGGAAGAACATAATGGAGATTTACATCAAGAGTATGGGTGCTCAACACTGAAGCTATGTTGATAATGCCTTTGTTACTTGCACTGGCACTCTGACTAATGATCAGAAGAGAGAAATCTAGGAAAATGGTCAAGTCATGGAAGCTCTTATCAGTAGCATGTCAGATATTGAGTTTATTGATTTTCAAGACAAGGACACACCTAAGGATGTATGGGATGCACTAGAAAACATCTATGGTGGTGATGAGCATGTAAAGAAAGCTAAGGAAGAAAGCCTTAGAGATAAATTTGAGGATATGAGGATGGTTGAAGGTGAAACCATTCAGCAGTATGCTATTAGGATTAAGACCATGGTTGGAGATATCAAAAGAATTGGTGGAACTATTAATGACAACATTGTTCTTAGTAAAGTCCTTAGATCATTATTACCAATCTATGCAATCAGAGTTGTTGCTATCCAAGAACTAAGGTCTATTGATAAAACCAAGGTATCCTTAGATTCTATCATTGCAAAGTTAATTGCATATGAGTTGAATAGCTATGATGGTAGTGTTCAGAAGACTAAGTCAGCCTTTAAAGAATCTATTGTACCATCCAAAAAAGGAAAAGAAACTAGTACCAGTTATGAGTCCAGACAATGTAGAGATGTGGATGATGAAGAGATTCTAATAGAGTTTGAAGCTCTTCTTGCTAAAAGACTTCTAAAGGGAACTAGGAAGTATATAGGTAAACTTCCTTTAAAATGTTTTTCCTACAACAAGGTAGGACATATAGATGTTAACTGTCCTAACAATGACAATAAGGATAAACCAGAGAGGTTAAGAAAATATAAAAGTGGAAATAAAAGAAATTTTCTAGTTGTTGTGGATGAAGGTGTCACTGATGAAGAATCAGAGGATGAACAAAGTGAAGACATAGTGTTTGTAGCAGTAAAGGAAGAAGTGTCCGACAAGAAAGCTCTTATCTCTCGCATTGATAACTCCAATGAGTGGATAATTGATAGTGGTTGTTCTCATCACATGACTGGTGACCGAAGAAAGTTTCTATCTCTATAGGAATATGATGGAGGTGTTGTCAGATTTGGCAACAGTGCACCATGCTTGGTGAGAGGAAAATGATCCATCTCACTGAATGGAAAGAGAACTACAGATGATGTCTACCGGGTAGAAGGTCTTAAGGATAACTTGTTGAGTGTTGCTCAACTAAATGACAAAGGATTATTTTTGGAATTTAAAGGTGGAATTTGTAGTATAATTGGGAAGAGTGGTGAAGTTATTGTGACTGGTAAGGAAACCAGAGATAACCTATTTCAGTTCAATGCCAAGATAAGTCGATGTTTAATGGCTAAGTTTGATGATAGTTGGATATGGCATAGGAGACTCTATCATATGAACTTTGACAACATTGTTAAAGTTGGAAAGATCAAGGTGGTAAGAGGATTACCTTTTCTAAATAAACCTAAGAATTCTTTGTGCAGAGAATGTCAACTTGGGTAGATGTCTTCCTCAACTTTTAAAGGTAAGTCTTTTTCAGTAGAGTATTTACTTGATGTTGTGCATACTAATTTATGTGGTCCTATGAAAACTAGAAGTATTCAGGGAGATAGGTATTTTATGATTCTTACTGATGACTACTCAAGAATGATGTGGGTCACATTCTTGAAAGACAAGTCTGAAGCATTTGGAAAGTTCAAAGCTTTCAGAGCATTAGTAGAGAAAGAAAGTGGTAAAAAGATAAAATGCCTGAGAACTGATCAAAGAGGAGAATTCACTTCTGATGAATTCAATAAGTATTGTGAAGATAATGGTATCAAGAGGTAGTTGTTTGCCCCAAGGACACCTCAACAAAATGGCATAGAAGAAAGAAATAATTGGACTGTAGTTGAAGCAGCTAGAACAATGCCGATCCAAGGAAATCTTGCTCACACTTTTTGGAGAGAAGCGGTGAGCACTGCAGTCTACACTATGAACTGGGTACTCATCAAGAAAGGTAAAGATAAAACCCCTTATGAGTATTGGACTAGGAAAAATCCCATTGTAAGTTACTTTAAAGTGTTTGGTAGTAAGTGCTATATCAGGAGAAGTGAGCATTTGAGCAAATTTGATGCAAAATGTGATGAAGGAATATTTCTAGGATATTCCACTAAGAGAAAAGCTCTCAATTGCTACAAAAATAGAACACAAAATATTGTTGAAAGTATCAATGTCAGGGTTGATGAATCCCTTGAGGAACCTAAGGAAACATACAACGAAGAAGTGGAAGATGAACCGGGAATAGCCTTCTGGGAATTGGTTAAGAAATAAACTTGTAAAGATCTCAGTGTTCCTATATCGGTAGAAGTTGTAGTGAGAGAAGAAGAAGAAGTTAGTGAAGAAGAAGAAGAAAAACTAGCAGACCAAGCTAGAATCATTCCTAGATATGTGAAGCTGCATCATGATCCAAAGCAAATCATAGGAGATAAAGTTGTAGGGATACTCACTAGAAGAAAAGTGAAGGAGAACTCTTGCATGATTTCTGAATTTGAACCGAAGACTTCTAGAGAAGCACTTATAGATGAAGACTAGATTAAAGCAATGGAAGAGGAGCTAGATTTGATAGAAAAGAATGCAACATGGTCTTTGGTGCTCAGACCGGAACATAAAAATGTCATAGGTACCAAATGGGTCTTTAGGAATAAGTTGAATGAAGAAGGCATAGTTGTAAGAAACAAGGCCAAGCTTATATGTAAGGGATACACTCAAGAGGAGGGATAAGACTATGGAGAAACCTTTTCTCCTATGGCTAGACTAGAAGGTGTTCGAATGCTACTTACATTTGCAGCATTTAAGGGATTTAAGGTTTATTGGATGGATGTGAAATCTGCTTTTCTGAATGGAATCCTAGAAGTGGAAGTGTATATAGAGCAACCAGAAGGGTTTTCCTTATTAGAAGATAGTGACATGGTGTGTAGATTACACAAAGCCCTATATGGAATGAAACAAGCACCTAGGGCATGGTATGAAAGACTACACTCTCATCTTGTGAAGATTGGATTTCAAAGAACAAGAGAAGATAACAACATCTACTTGAAATCAAAAGGTGATCATATTCTGATTTGTGAAGTGTTTGTGGATGACATAATCTTTAGAGGAGATGATAAAATGAGTCATGCATTTGTAGATGAAATGAAGAAAGATTTTGAGATGTCTTTGATAGGAGAAATAAAGTTCTTTATTGGTTTACAGATTCAGAAAATGAAAGAGGGTATCTTTACTACCCAGTTAAAGTATGTCAAAGAGGTATTGAAGACTTTTGGCATGGAGGAAAGCAAACCGGTTGGTACACCGATGGTGAATAGATGTAAACTGACCAAGGAAGATGATTCAGAACTGGTGAATGAAAAGGAGTACAATTCAATGATTGGTAAGTTGGACTATGTGGTGCATAACAAACCTGATATTGCTCATGCAGTGGGTGTATTAGCTCAGTTTCAGAAATGTCCAAGAGAATCCCACTTGATAGTTGTCAAAAGGATTCATAGATATTTGAAATGAATAGTTGATTATGGATTGTGGTATCCATATAATGGTGACTATAATCTCAAATTATATACCGATGCTGATTGGGTAGGTAATGTGGATGATCAAAAAAGCACAACCGGTGAAGCATTCTTTCTCTGGTGGAAGATTAGTATCATGGACAAGTAAGAAGCAAAGTTGTACATCTCAATCTATAGCTAAAGCAGAATATGTGGTAGCATTTATGAATTGCACTCAAGCAATTTGGATGAAGCATGTATTGGAAGGTTTCAAGGTACCTATATCTGAACCAATGAATATATTTTGTGATAACACAAGTGCAATAAACATTTCCAAGAACTCGGTATTGCATGCTAGAACTAAGCACATTGAACTTAACATATCATTTCTTGAGAGAGAAAGTTCAGAATAAGGAGGTTGTACTACAACATGTTTCCAGTAAGGAGTAACTAGCAGACATGTTCACTAAGCCCTTATAGAAGATGACATTTACCTAATTGATAGGTGAATTAGGGGTTCTACCCCTTCATGAAATCAATTAAAGATGTGTGCTTCGCATCAGACAAGTACTATAGTGGAAAATCTTTCAGGATTGATGTGTTGAAGGATGCTACTCCTTAGGGGGAACAACATAGTAGATTTTTGAAGCTTATGCCTCCACTTTGGTATTGTTGCCAAAGGGGGATATGTTTTCAATAAGAAATGCTAACTGAGTATTGTCATCAATGCCAAAGGGGGAGATTGTTGGATATGATAGCATTTGATGAACCAATATGTTGATATGACGATAATGTATGTTGTCATTGATGTCAATAAGTATAAGTGAACCGATATGTAGATTGAAGAGATGTAGTGAATGAGTGTCGGGGTTTCACTAAGTGTGACTACCGATTGATAGTCTCAGCTCTATGGTTTTGTGATCTAGCTTGTGCGATGCAACCGATGATACTCTATGATGAGTTAGCTAAGAGATGTGAATGAGATCAAGGTGCCACATCAGCCTTGTGTGCATAAAGGATTGAGTTATGAGGAGATTGGCCGTGTTTGAAGTCTACTTCGGGAATGATCATTATTCTTAGTGGAATGAGAAGAGAGCATGATGGGCTACTAATTCCCATATGCAGTGAAGAATGAACGATGCAGATTGTCTTGTGATCTGTTTGAAATTGTAATACTCTATGCAATGTGTTTGGATGGTTAGGATTGGACTGCCTGTGTTGTAAACCTAAGATGCTTAATGTAATACCCTAAAAATGGTCATCTAAACCATGAGCCCCTAATCTCGACAATGCCACCAAGGTCCTAACCAAAGGCAATTAAATAAATCTTGAGCACACAATTAAATTCTAAAATCATCAATGTAACATGGCAAAATTAATCACTCAATATTAATTAAATATTTATTTAATTAACTGATCATTCCAAGTAAATCATTTTTAAACAATTATCATATTTATTTTATTAAATGTCTTAGAATATTTAATTAAATAAATCAATTTTCCATTAAATCATCAAAAAAGAGGAATTAATTTCAAAAATAAATTAAAAATGCCATAAATCTTCAAAAAAGGAAACAAATCAAAAAAGAGGAATTGGAAATTATGAGCACAAATCTTCAAAAAAGGAAATAAATCGAAAAAGGAATTAATTGACAAAAAAAGAATTAAAATTTGAGAAAAGAAATCAATTGGAGATAATCTTGAAAAAAACAAATAAAAAATTGATAGATAATCTCAAAGAAAGCAATTAAAACAATTAAATCTTAAAATTCAATGAAATAGAGAATAAATCAGTTTTTTCTTGATTTTATCTTAATTTTAGTTCAATCTCCTTTAAAAATGAGAAAAGCATCCATTCACATCAATTCACCTGATTTTTGCTTCCTCTTGGAAAATCTTGACCGGTCATCATCATTTGATCTCAGCCATTGGTTTCTTTCTAAATTTTCTATAAATTCAGGCTCTCATCTCTCATTCAAAAATCCTGGAGAATATATTGTTATTATGTTGTTTTTGCTCTAGGTTCATTGAGAATTTGCATTCAGATATTGCATATTAGTTATTTCATATTGTTTAAATTATTTAGCTTAAAAATTCATATATTGCTTAAATCATGTTAGATTAATCTTGCATATCTAGCTTAAATCTTGCATCCATTTAGCTCATATTCATGCTCATATAGATTAAAAATCCTTCGTTTAGGTGTTTTCTAGTCACTGGATAGCTTAGCAATGTAAGAGCAATCTAAACTCACGTCTAGTAGAAGGCAATGGGTCGATTTGTTATGGTTTTATTATTCATGCTTATATCTATCTAACCATGCATCTAATGACTTAATTGAAGTGTTGTGTATTTTAGATATAGATATAGGTCCACTTTTCACACACACATTTTTGGCACCCACCGTGGGGCTCGAACCCATGACTACAATATTTCTAATGTTTCCTAAACAAATTTAATGTTTGGTTTTTATAACTAATAAACATGTGTTAAATTTGCAAATAAAAAATCTTTCTTTTTGCTTGTTCTTCCATGACAGTAAAAAATGTCGTCTGTTTGGGAGGCATAAATTTTTATTGAACTGTTGGGTCTAAACCAATGTTTGATATGTTGTTCAAAACCACGTTTTCTACTGTTTCACTGAAGCGATGTTCCTAAAAAACTTTGGTTTGAAAGTTAGGAATGATAGAGAGCAGTACTATCATTTTACTTATTCTTCTGTGATAGTAAAAAATGGTCTCTGTTCGGAGGGAATAACTGTCTATTGAGCCATTTGATCTAAACACAATTTTAATATGTTTTGTCAAACCAAGTTGTCAACATTTCCACCGAAGCGATTTTCCTAATTATCTCTGGTTCAAAAGTTATAAATGACAAAGTGCAGTACTATCAAAACCATCATAACTAGGATAGTCATAAAAAATGGAAATTCTTGTTAGATTAGTTTAATTTACAGTTTGCATGCTAGAATTTTCTTTTGATGATATTTTTTATGTTATTTTGGCAACTAATTTTGGGCTTTTAATGTTTGTAGGTCTGCTTGACAAAGAATTTATCAATCAAACATACGCATGTCAAAGAATAAAAAAACAACATGACTACTGATGCATTGGATTTGCAGGTTGCCTAAAGAGAATCAACCAAACATCGTGTGTTATTTAAATTAATTTTTAGGCACTTAAATCACTATCTGGTTAAAGAACAAATTTGTCTTTTGCATTAAAAATCTGAGAGGTAGGAGAGTATGCTCTTGTCTTTTACAGACAATCAAAAATCTAGACCCTCAAAGCTTTTTTCTAAGTTTTGAGATTTTTGTACCTTTAGCGGGCCTATCATAGTGGGGAAAAGTAATCACCCTATGATAATGACCCAAGTGAGTACAACTGGACTTGAGCATTCCAAATCACTATAATCAATAGGCCTCTGGTGATTAAAGTCTCAGAGGATGGGATTATTTGAGTTTTCTCTTTGAGATCTCTCATATCGAGTATTTTGTAGGGCCTCATGGTCTCAATCATGTTTACGTGACTACAACTTGTTTTGGTACCTTGTCGGGCTATAGGCCTCAATCATGCTTCTGTGACTTCAAGGGGTAATTTCAAATAGAATTCCTGACTAAGAACTATAAGATAGAAGCTACCCGGTTCACCTCCAAAAGGGGGATAATCTTTGTGCAAGAGAGATAGTAAGCCTCCCAAGACACTTGACATATCATGCCCCCATTAGCATTTGGAGTTGGCTAATATGGTGTTGAGAATCCATTGCATGAGACTCAACAACCATATTCTGATTAGCTATTGGGTGTGTACCTAAGTTAGCAAGAAAATATTTTCTTCTCTAAGCCAACTTCCATAGGGTTTGCATGTTGTGATTGGAGTTACTATTCATATTGTGCGTTTTATGTGTTTTCACCCCTAAAATTGAAACTGAAATACTAAAATTAAAGAAAACAAATCAACAAACTAGTGATAAATTGTCCGTGTCCAAACTAGTCTTTGTCAAACATAAAAAACTTAGTCCTTACCAAAACTGGTAGTCGTCAGTCATTGAAATACTATCTGTTAGAATCTCATCTCTGTCCGATCCTCTGTAGGATGAATTCCTGATCTTGTCAGTCAAAAAAGTCAAAATTGCCAAGATTAGTCTACAACAAGCATAAAATTGGTCATCATCCCTCTGAGCATAAACAACCTTGATAGTGTACCCCTATCGTTGCATTGCATGATTTTGTAGATCATCTTTAAGGTAGTTCAAACAACATCTTATCAAAACCTAAGTTAACTTAGATAATGTCTTGCATAGGATAGATCATTCCTGAAACTAGATCAGATCTTAGTTACTTCTCTCAATCACTACATTAAATGAACAACTAGCTCCAATTTGATCTTGACTTCTGCAACACATCTAGCTCTTGGTCCCATCAGTTGTAAATGCCTGTTCAAACCAGAAGCTCTTGTAAAATTTCTAACAAAAGTAAGAATCCCATGGCTACCTTAGCTCTAATTCCCATGGCTACCTTGGCTCAAATGCTTCAAGATATCAAGAAAGAAATATATGACATGAAAATCCAACAAAATAAATCAATGACTCCATTTGAAAAACAAATGCATTATATCAAGAGTGAGAAACTTCATGGAATGCTAAAATGCTTATGTGATTTGGCGATCAAATACCAGTAAATAATTGACAATCAAAGACCAAATCTCATACAAGATCACAAAGCACCTTCACCAAGACAAAAAGACATCTATTCCCTAGATAGATAGTTTACACCTTTGGGGCAATCTATTGAGTTATCTTTGGAAGAGCTTCTTAAAAAAAATCCTATCATATTGCCTAAAAAGACCACATGGGGATGTGAAGTTTTGAGTAATTATTGTGCATATCATAGGTATAAAAAACATAAGACCTCAATATGTATGGAATTAAAACATACGATTCAAGATCTCATTGATAATGGTTTCATTGAAATTGAAGATCCTAATGACTCACCTAAAGAAAAAGAAGGAACTACTTCTAATCATGATCAAAATCATGAATAACAAGGCTCCATATGTGGCCTCCATCCCTTCCATGATGCCTTCATCTCCTAAAAATTCTTAGAAATAATTCATACCATCTCCTTCAAACAATGAAACTTCTCATGTTTACCTTGAAGGGCTATCTCCAATGGAAATCCAAGTTAATGGCAATATTGATACAAGTTCCTCTAAAGATTTAAAAATCATAGATCCTATGCTATCATGCACTCCAATTCCAATCATACCCACTCCAAAAGGCCCTTTCCAAAATGCTTTCCCATCATACCAGAATATGAACACCTTCCAAGAATCCTCCATACATATAAAAAACACTACCTCTTCCTTAGAAATGGCTTCATGTCAAGAGGATAATCTAGAAAATGAAAGAATAAGCCATACCATAAATCAAGATCAAGACACCGAAACCCCTCAATCCCATCTAATGATTAAAAATGATCCTATTTCACTAGAATCCCATGATGATCCCCTTATACCTTTCCATTTCTTCCAAGATGATACCCTTCCATATCAAGAGAAAATAATCCTTCCTAAACAAGATCATGATGCCTCTTCCACCTTTTCAAATGGTCATATTCAAAATGAAGAGTAAAACACCCTTCCTACTCTATCCAATGGTCCTCTTCCATGTCAAGATCAAAGTATCCCTTTATCTCATTGTCATAATCCTCCATGTTCACCTCAAGGATCCATCATATGTACAAATCCCTCTCATGATCCTATCATTCCTTACATTCCACCTCCATCTCATAATGGACTCGTGCCTTCTTTCCAAAGCAAAGTGTATCCTACAAGTCAAATATTTATAAAGGCAAAGGGGTAAATCTCCACAAGCAAGAACCCCTCCATATTAAAGAAAATGTTAAAGGTCATGGCTTCAGGGACATTTCTCAAGATGTTGGTATCCCTCATAAATCCTACATTTCTCCAGTTAAATCCAAATATATGCTTTCCCCATCATTGCTTCCATCCATTCTAGGTCCCTATATCCCTCCATCCCTTATGCGGGATCAACAAAGGCACATGTATTCAAGTACCTTCCATCCATCTAAAATACCTCCATATCATTCCTATCCATTCATACATTATTTTCCTTTTCTGAGAAATTTGGATGCCAAGCATAAAAGTCATAAGTCAAGTAATCCACATGTATTCAAGGATTAACATGTCCCATCTAATCGACATGTCAAAACAAAGAAAAATACAGAACACCACAAAGGCCCATAAAGAAAGAAGAAAAGTCAAAAGTCATATGGATTCCTAAGGCACTTATACAAGCAATGCTCTCTAAGGAACTACAAAAGCATGAAAAATCAAAAACCATGTGGATCCCTAAGTGGCTACTTGAAGCACAACAGTCTAAAGAAAAATCAAAATTGGCATCCAAAATTGTTGTTCCTCCATACAAACCTTTCGAGTCTATTCCTCCATCACCTCCTTCATCCATTTTGGGTTATTATACCCCCAAAATTGTAACCTTCCCTCCATCCAAATCTCAAAATATGAGATTCACTTCTCCTCCATATGTCCACCATCCCTCAAGATGTGTGCCAATGTTGATCTTTCCAACATTTCCATCAAGCCATACACAATTATTCCAACATCCCATCCATTATCCAACACCTCTTTTTCATCCTTCCATCCCTCTTATCCAATCCTTTCCCTAGTTTCATTTCATTATCCTTCCCACATCTTTGAGCATACCTTCATAGCCATGGTCTATTGCAACTCATATTCCAAGAGTACCATCCAAACAAGAGAGACTATGGAGTCCTTCTTCCATCCCCTATCATACCTCCCTTATCTTCCAAAAGAGAAAAAAAATGATGAAAAAATGAAAAAAAAAAATCAGAAAAAAAAGTAAAGAGAAATAAATTTGTCCTTGTGTGAAAACCACTTCTTGTGGCGCCTTGGGCAAGTACCATGATGAAAACCTGGCAAAAAGGCATCCTACGTAATCTATTATCCTTTTTCACTTTACACTGGGGGCAAGTTCCATCCATGTACATCCATCTATTATCCTTCATCCTCCATTATCCCTTATTCGCTCTATCTACATTCACATCCCTATTCCACCTTTGATCTTGACAAGGTTAAGGATCTTTACAGGTTTTGTATGTCCTATATATTGCACTTGATCCACACCCTTTAGCTCCTATCCATTGCTTGCTTAAATCCTTCATTACCACCTTTTATCTTGATTATCCTATTTGTCCCCTATCCAAATCTAGTCCTTTATCTTGATCAACACTATGGACAAAATGCAAAAACATGCTTTTTGCAAACCTCTTGACATGGCCACTTCTTTGGACCATATGGCTTCGTTACGCTATATCCTTGCTTTGCTGTGCTATATCCTTGCTTTACATCACTAAAATCCTTGCTTTACATTGCTATATTTGGACCCTGTGCTTGGATTAATGTTGTGAGATAGTCTTTGAAAGCATCCACCATCATTTGCAAAAACTCTCAGAGTCTGCAATCAAAACTTATCTCATGTCTTGTTAATCTATCTATCAAACTCTATCTAACATCAACATGTATTATACAAGGAAGGGTACACTCAAAACCAGACAGATCGGTCTTATACGAGGTACTTACTCTTTGAAACCAAACATTCCTATCAATGATCAAATCAAAAAAATGACATAGATTAGTATGGCTAGTGGTTTTGTCCAGGTTGGTCTTATCTCCTGTACTGAAATGTTGCATCTTTTCTTTATCTTGTACATATCTTTTAGTCACTTTCATGACATTCTGGTTCTTTTAAAACCCTCATGGCTTGAAACCAATCACTGACCTATTCTTAGGGTAATCGACTAATCAATTTGCATGTCCTAAGTAGTATCAACCAAGTCATCTTTATGTCAGTGATACCCGGTCGTCCACTTCAAGTTAGTCACCTATCTCCTAACTACTGAAGAGTTTTATCACTGAGTAAAAAAGCAAAACAACATAACGGAAAACAATCACTAAACAGTTTGAGCTATGAATGAAAACTTTCTTTGCGTTTTGTCTTTTATATTGGTTTTTGATTATTATCCCTCTGAGTAACTCGAGGAAGTCTATTATGACTAAGAGGAGCAAGGATTGGGAACATAATATTTTCTTTGTTTTTTGCTTGTAGGAATGATTCCGATGATCTGAAAAAATCTAATCAGCTGGGTGTCTATGATAAGAGCCTTCACATCAAGGTGAAATCTCCTCACATATGTTGACTTTGCTTATTTGTATGCTATAGGGAGGTTCCATCATTTCTTTGTCTATTTTGAGGGAATTTCTTTATTGTACAATCTGGGTCCATGCGTAATCTGTCCAAGGATATGAACAAAAAAAGGTTCATTGCAGACAAGATAATTAATATTGCACATTAAAAGAAGGGAACTCTAATATGCTTGTTGTGGTTGTAAAATGCTGAATGATGACAATTAAGCTGTTCAAAATCCAGTGACTAGGTTTAGGATTGCATCTCATGTTGCATGTCATTTTGCATTTCATTCTACATTTTGTGAATTAAGAGTGATTTTGGTATGGTAACAATGATTTCTTTATCTTCCACATGAGAGTTGGAAGCATCATCATTTCTTCACTAAGTGGTCTCTTTTCATCATTTCTCCAATCGAGTACTTGTGTTTTGAGATGTTAGCTGCATACATAGGCATTTTATATAAATTCATACATTTCCAACACTCATTTGCATTCATCTTATTGCATAGAAAAATGAAAAATTTGCATTACTCATTACTCATCCACATTCATTTATTTGCATATAAAAAGAAATAAAAATAGACATCCATGATCATCTGCATTACATACATCCCTACTGGAAAGAAATGCATACATGTAGAATAAAGCATATAGAAAACATCTCAAAAATCAAATCAACACAAGTATAATGAATTCAAATCGGATCTCATATATATATATATATATATATATATATATATAAATATATATCATATCAAGTCTAAGAGTACAAAATGATGTCCAATGACATGTACAAACTCCCATAAGAGCAAGAATCATATAGGCTACAAAAACTGGGTGTGTCTATAAAAAAATATCACTACTACAAAAAAAAATATCTAGCTGGCACCCTCTCCCTCATTGCCAGGTGGAGGAGGAGGAGCCTGATGACCAGGATCCTAACGAGGTGCCCACACTCCCTTAGACCATGCAATATACTACAAATAAGGGACAACCTGCTATGCAACTGGAACTTCCATGTTATATGCCACAACATAGTAGGCTACCCTGCTAGTCTGATGCAAAACCTCCTGCTGAAGGGTGTCTCACTCTGCTCCCATTGCTGTGAGCTGATGATCTCACTTTGCTCTCAGCTCAACCAGCTAACAATCTCACTCAGTCCTAATCTCCATAAACTAATGATCTCGGTCAATCCTCACCTCTGCAAGTTGTCGGTCTTGCTTCGCCAGCTGAGTCTGAGCCATTTGTCAACTGTGACTGTAGCTCCACTAAACATGCCCTCATCGACCGTCCAACATCCATCCCCTGCTCTCTCGCAGGCTCTCCACCCCCATCTCCACCTCTAGCTCCACCCTATTCCTCTCACCATTGATAGACCTATCTTGGAGCTGCTCACTCCTCCTCAGCTCTGTCCAATCTCACACCTATACCCCCAAGAGATCCACCCTCACCCCTTTGTTTGTCCACATCAGCTAGAACCCTTCTACTACTAGCACAAGGATCACCACCTATCTATCTAGGATCCTCATCTCTCTATCCCTATCTCTGGCCCTGCCTCTGACCCTGTCCTTGTCCCTGTGCGGGGGTATCATTCTTAACCTCCACAATGCGAGGAGCTTTCTCTGCTATATCCGTCAAACAAGGGAATAGATGCTGCTGGAAAAAATCTCTATACTGGGGCAATACCCTTGCATCTGCAATATCACCTAGGTAATCCCATCTCAGTCTCTGTAGACCAGTTAGCTTCTGCATGGCTAAGGCATAGGACAACCTTGGTGACCACCCACACCTCTCCTGATCAACATATTAGGCATATGTTGTAAACTCTTGTGATACCCTCTAAGGTCAGCCATACTACCTCATCACCCATGATACTACAAACTGCTCCACTATTGTCTGCGATCTGCCAATAAGAGGGTGAGTAACAAAAGGCTCCCTGCATACTAGCCTCCAATCATCCCATGGCTCGAAGCCCTTGTAAGGCTTCCATACCATGGCTATCAGGTCATCCAATTGCCACCGCCAAAAACATGTCTTGCCTAGATGGGGCTGCGTAACGTAACCGACATACCTATATACAACTGGCTGCCCAGGCTCTCTGCTATCATCAACAATAGGCCGACAAACTAGGAGGTGCTGCCAAGCCCAAACCTATAAAATCAAAACACCAACGGCCATGCTCTTGCCCTCCCTGTACACTATCTCATGCATCTCGCGATACATGTGGGCCAAAATGCATGAACCCTAGCCAAGTCTCTGAGGGGTCTCAACCAATCTCTCCAACATTCAGCCCCATCCACACTGAAATCCCTACTGACCTCTATCTGGTATCAGAAAAGAGCTGATAAAACCTGCTAGGATGCAAGCCAGAGGAACTCATCACTGTACCTGCTCATCATGATGTCCCAACTAATGGAACATGTTAAGATATCAGGATCCCTAAAGACATGCCTCATTGCCTATAATCCGGGAAGGTGTCTTGAATCGTAATCCACCTTATCCCCAGCAAAAGGGATACAAAGGATCCTATATACATCCTTGGGAGTGATAGTCATCTCCCCAACTAGTAAGTGAAAGGTATTATGCTCAGAATGGAATCTCTCTACCAATGCTGTGAGCATACCGTGATTCACATGGATATCAAGTAATCTCAACATATGTGTCAAGCCGCACAAGTCAATATGAGCCTACTCAACCTCTGATAGCTGCTGAACTAAAGTCATGGTAGGTGGATAAACACACTTGAAGAGCACATGAGGCAATCGAACCTGCAAAATCAAATGATGGAGTATCAGAATACATTCCAAATTAGCCAACAAGAGAAGTAAAAAATCACGCAAATCCAACTATGTCAATTGCAAAAACAAAATTTCAAGTTTAGACCTTAAAAAATGCTCTCTATTTTCCAAATGACAAAACACAAAAGAGTAGAAACTCGTACGAGTCAGGATTGAGCTCCATACAACAAAAGACTCCCAAACCACAACATATTAGATTTTGCACGACAAAATGGGCTTTTATGAAGGTTGTCAAACGACACAAGGGTGAGTCCCAAATGACAAAACTTATGGGTTTAAATGACAAAATAAAATTTAACAATTTGTCGTACGAGACAGGATCTTGTCTCGCACGACAAAATGATAAAACTCGACTCAACATACCAAAAAACTTGGAAAATCAACAAAAAAATTCAAATTTGGAATGAATAACAGGCTTAAGATAGATCAATTACTGGTGGCTCATAGTGTCAAGGTTGATTATGTCATCTCTGGCACTTGAATTGATGCTCATGAGTAGGGACCACCATTTTTCTCACAGAAGGCTTTTTGAATTTTCAAACTTTGGAGGGTTAAAATGAATTGAAAATGACACCTTTGTCCCATATATAGCCAAAACACTAATTTTTCAACTTGCTCCGATGGACATGAAAATTGTACCCTTAGCTAATTCACTCATTCCGATTCCATTTTCGGGATCGAAATCAAAATTCAAGATCATTTTGCTAGTCAATTTAATAATTTGGACCACTTAGCGCCTTTTTCATCAAATGCTTATTCTTTATTCAAATTGCGCTCAATTTCTCATGAATCAAAGCTGAATCTCAATTTAATTTCTACAAATCAACTTTGTGCTGAATTTCTTATCAATCAACGCAAAATTTTCAAAAAATTCCTTTGAACCAATTTGTGCTCAAAATAACTTATCATTGCTCAAAATTGCCTACAATCACTGCACAACCCTCGCTATCTTTCGATTTCACTCTTGATGGGGCATACTCATGACCTTATGACCTCACATCTTCAAATGTTGAGAAAATTTTCAAATCTCCATCGAAAGTCAAGCAAAAAAATCTTTTTTAACTAAAGAAAATCAATCAAATTATTATCGCTAGGGGCATATCAGTTTTATCACTTCATATCAAGCTGATATTGTCTTTGTCTGAATTAATCTCTTAACCTTAATCAGTTTCATCGCTTTTCATCAAGCTGGTTATTCATTTAAACTCAATCAAGGGTTTAAAGAGTATCTTCGATCATACTCAATCTAAGCAGGTGTTTAGTTTCATTGCATTGAATCAAGCTGGATGGTTTATCTTTGCTCATCGTGTCTTGATCAATCAAGTTCAAGATCGATTTTATCTTCACTCACTGTGTCTAGTTCAATCAAGTTCTAGATCAGTAAGATCCGCTCATTGATCAATCAAGTTCGAGATCAATATCGCTTTAATCAACTCTATTTAGCTTCATCATTTCAAACCAAGCTAAACACCTCGCTCTTCATCTAGTTCGTGATCAATCAAGTTCAAAACTAGTATCTCCTAGACATCAATTTTTCTTTGAACCAACGTGCTGCTCGCACATTAATTCAAAAAGGGGCAAATGTAATACCCTAAAAATGGTCATCTAAACCATGAGCCCCTAATCTCGATAACGTCACCAAGGTCCTAACCAAAGGAAATTAAATAAATCTTGAGCACACAATTAATTTCTAAAATCATCAATGTCACATGACAAAATTAATCACTCAATATTAATTAAATATTTATTTAATTAATTGATCATTCCAAGTAAATCATTTTTAAACAATTATCCTATTTATTTTATTAAATGTCCTAGCATATTTAATTAAATAAATCAATTTTCCATTGAATCATCAAAAAAGAGGAATTAATTTGAAAAATAAATAAAAAATGCCATAAATCTTCAAAAAAGGAAACAAATCAAAAAAGAGGAATTGGAAATTATGAGCAGAAATCTTCAAAAAGGGAAATAAATAAAAAAAGGGAATTAACTGACAAAAAAAGAATTAAAATTTAAGAAAAGAAATCAATTGGAGATAATCTTGAAAAAAACAAATAAAAAATTGATAGATAATCTCAAAGAAAGCAATTAAAACAATTAAATCTTAAAATTCAATGAAATAGAAAATAAATCAGTTTTTTCTTGATTTTATCTTAATTTTAGTTCAATCTCCTTTAAAATTGAGAAAAGAATCCAATCACATCAATTCACCTGGATTGTGCTTCCTCTTGGAAAATCTTAACTGCTCATCATCATTTGATCTCAACCGTTGGTTTCTTTCTGAATTTTCTATAAATTCAGGCTCTCATCTCTCATTCAAAAATCCTGGAGAATATATTGTTATTATGTTTTTTTTGCTCTAGGTTCATTGAGAATTTGCATTGAGATATTGCATATTAGTTATTTCATATTGTTTAAATCATTTAGCTTAAAAATTCATATATTGCTTAAATCATGCTAGATTAATCTTGCATATCTAGCTTAAATCTTGCATCCATTTAGCTCATATTCATGCTCATATAGATTAAAAATCCTTCGTTTAGGTGTTGTCTAGTCACTAGATAGCTTAGCAATCCAAGAGCAATCTAAACTCGCATCTACTAGAAGGCAATGGGTCGATTTGTTATGGTTTTATTATTCATGCTTATATCTATCTAACCATGTATCTAATGACTTAATTGAAGTGTTGTGTATTTCAGATATAGATATAGGTCCACTTTTCACACACACACTTAGGGTTTAGGGTTTATGCTACCAACCTATCTATTGTCTATAAGGTTGATGATGTTGGTTATTGTAAAGTTGTTGGAAAATGTTGTGTGAGTGTATTTGAGTAAAGAGATATTTGATACTTGCCAGACCAGTAAGAGGGAAACTGCAAAGTGTGATTGTAGAGTAGAGGATATGAAAAGGATCTGCCTTGGCATGTAGTGCTATTATCAGATCAAAGTTTTACCTATTGCCTTCTAATCATTTCAACAGTTGGAAAATCCTTTACCGGGTAGCTTTAACATGCTTATTATAAAACCTGTAACCAGGTGACTCAAGATCATTGAGTTCTTCAAATCCTCTAGCGAGGTAACCTTTAAAAGGGTATATAGCCATCCCTTAATCGGGTGATCTCTAACATGATTGGTTTCTAGCAGAACCTTATTTTAAAGTCTTTAACCGCACTAGGCTCCTAACAAGGTGAGCTTCAAAAGAGTTGAAAACAAGCTTGTGGGTACTCATCCCCACCGTGGTTTTTTCCATTTGGGTTTCCACATGAAAAATTTATGTGTTATGTGTTATGCATTTTTAATGTGATGCTTATGAATTATTTGGTTTAGAAATTATGCATGTAGAGTCAATAGGTTATGGTATTACCAGTATACCACTTCCATATATTTATGGATGAAGCTAATGTCGAGTATAGATCATATTTGAAGTTTTCAAACTTATCAGTTTATGGTGTATGGTGTCTTACTATGTTTAACCAGTATTGCTATGGTTAAGTCTAGTAATGGTGATAACCAGTTGATATTGTTTTAACTAGACAATTTGTTGATAAAGTTTTTATCTGTACTAATTCACCCCCCCTCTTAGTACTAGTTGGGGTATCTATTGTTTATCATTACTCATCAGATATGTTCTCATCTTCTCCCATCTTCAACATCTCATACATTCCTTTCAAACTGTACAACTTAGCAACTTTGACATGTTTATCTCCTCTATACAAGGTCTCTAACTTATCCCAAATCTCATGTACAGTCTGCAAACCCATCACATTAGTCATCATTAAATCAGTCAAGGCACTTAGCAATGCTTCCTTATCTCTTATATTATGTTCAACATCCTTGATCTTAGCAGCAGTAATCGGTCCATTCAGAGGAACATTATAGGTATTCTTTGTAATCTTCCAATACTCTTCTCCAAGACACTTCAAATGAACTTCCATCCGGTCCTTCCATATAATGTAGTTATTTCCATCAAACCTTAGAATCTCCTTCTTTAACACATAGGTTGTCATCCTAGATCTCCTCAAGAGGTCAAACTTCTTCCAGAGGATCTATCTCTGATACCAATTGTTGGAAACAACAATGAAGGAAAAATAAGAGGAGGGGGGGAGTGAATTGGTTTTCACCGAATTAATCAAATTAAGCACAATCTCAGATCTAAATAACTTCAGCAATAGTAAAGATGAACATAATAACAACATCACACATAACACCAATATTTTGATGTGGAAAACTCGGTTAAGGGAAATACCATGATGGGAACCTACCCACAATAATATAATACTCTACAGTAGTATGTGTAAATATTACAATGGGGAATGCACATGTATTCAAGCACACTACCTAGAGCTCACTACTCAAAATATGATGATGCAGAAGGCTCCAACCCTCAAGGAAGGCTCACTACCTTACAATAACATTCAGACTACAATCCATTTAAGATGAACTGAAAGAATAGCATCTCCTAATGCTTGATGATAGTTCCGGTTAAGCATATTTGTATACCTTGCAATAATCTTTGCTCAATACACCACATCGAAGGATAAATTTTCTTATTTGGACATACACAACTCTTTGATAATGTAGACACAACCACCACTAATGAATTACATGAATCTAACACCTATTAATACAATTCATCAACCTTGACTACAAGATCCGCTCAAACCCTCAATACCAAATTACAAAATTACATCACACGATACATAAATAAACCACCAGACTAATACATGTGATAGATTACATAGCATGGACCCAAATAAAGTCCTCGAACGTGCATAACTCCACTAGATCGCCAAGATCAACCACAATGTGCTACAACACCAAAAATATTACATAGCATGAAGAGTATCATCGGATCCATAAGCTCTTCAAGAAAATGCACGATGGTCAATGCAGACCACCAAAACAAATAGGACATGATCAAGAAACAAAAACAAGCACGTTAGAACCATCCACAATAGCTGCACCAACACCACTTATTCAAATTTCCATCTATCAACATGCTAACACTTATGAACACTTAACAACCAAAATTTGGACTAGAAAGATAACTAGAGCACTAAATCATGAACCATCTGAAATGAAGATACACATGAACATCCAAGACACTATCCCAAATCCGCAACTTAAGATCAGATCATTTTGAAGCACAACAAATCAAATATCAGAACATTGCAACACTGAACACATAAAGACAATCTTCATACCAAAATCCACAACTCAATCAAATTACCACATAACATCATGGAATAAATAAAAAATTAAGTATATCTAGTTTATTCAGCATCCCAAACAAGTAAACCAACTATATTAACTCACAACAATCACCAAATTAGAAAACAACTCTCTGCAACATCAAATCAAAGGAATATGTTGACATCAATGACAACAACATATCCTAGCTACAACAATATCTAGCAAAATTGTTAGTAAGAAGTAAATAATGAGTTGATATTAGATATATATTTCTCATTGTAAGTTGTAACTCTACATAATTTACACCACCTTTTGTGTCCCTACTTTAGTGTGTCCTATCTTAGCTCTCTCCTAGGTCTATTTTTGCCCTATTTTACCTCAAATCTCATGTGATTTGTTTGCATGAAGATTTGAACTTGTGCCTCACTTTGTGCACCTTGATATCCTTCTTGAGTACCCTATTTTTGGCTAGCCATGGTTCCTGAGGCATCCTAGTCCCTATAAAATGGTTCTTGGGGTGTCCTAGTCCTCCTTAAATATGACCTAATTTAAATGCATCGATGCATTTCCCCTCTTCAGTAATTTTAGTCCTCAATGTCTCAATTTTATTATTGGAGGTTGACCTAATTGGTAAATTACCTTGGGAATCCTATATAACAACATTCTTCCTATTTATTTCATATAACACTCTAACACTATAAGATATCTATACATCCATCAAGCATTTCTCATCAAGAATTCAATGTAGAACTTCATTTCATCATATTCTTCAAGCATCATGGAGTAGCAAATCTACATCAATCTAAATGCAAGCATGTGTATTTGATTATGTTTTTCATGTTCATGTTATTGCATCACATATAAAGAGGATTGCTTCATCATCCATCATCAATTGCAGTAGATTTGATGTATATCATTGAACATTTACTTTAGTATTTCTATTAAATTTTAATTTAATTAGGGTTAATTCCAAACCTAGGGTTTGACCTAAGGAAAAAATCTATCAATAATATTGTTTTCCTTCCTCTTATGTGTAGGCATTAGATCTAGAAGCCATAGAAAAAGATTTTGGTAGAGGAGACAACAATGATTAGGTCTTATTTTTGCAATGATGAAAATTAGACCAAGACAAAATCTATCATGGTTTTTCAGGATTTTTTATGAACTTCTAGAGACAAATTTTGAGTGAAATTTTTAATTATTTTTCCCCATCTAGAAAGGTGTAGACCATTTCAATGGATAGGTGAAAGACAGAGGTAGATTATTATGGAATTGGAGTTGATCAAGATCCAGTGATGAATTTGGATATGATGGAGATAGGATACAAATAGGATAAGCAAGATGAAAGGGGATAATGGATGATAGAAGTAAGGAATGGATAAGATATTGGACATGGACTAAAGGGTTTGGATAAGGTGAAGAAAATAGGTTGTATGATGTTGATAGAGACCCATAGTCTTCTTAAGATCAAATATGAATAAATAAGATTAAAGTAGATGGGGTGTGTTGGCATTTACATGAAGATTACATTGATGAACTGTTATGTTATCATTGATGTCAATTATAACTGGTAATGATGTTGTAATAATGTTGTTTTGCAATCGGTAGGTGAGCTAGTGAAGGGAGCCGATATTACTTGAGAAGCAGTGAGATCAACCGGTAACCCTACTTGTTGATCTGACAAACCCTAACCGATGGATCTTGGTGAATCAGTTGTATTGGTTTATGATTAAATGATGAATGGTAATGATTATTCCATGTATGCATGTTGTATGTGAAGAGTTCCAAATGGCTTTTGGCACATAGAGATAACTGTTTTATCTTGGGAATGAGTGAGTACATTGCATGAAGTGGAAATTGCATGATGAGTTACAGGGATTGATGAAGAGGTGATCAAGGAGTGGTTGAGGTTGTCTTGAATGATGTGCAATGAGTGTTATGTAATCCAATGGTCATACTGAACTGATTTGTTTGTAATCTCTATGAGATCTTAGGTTTGTGGTGTGTTACTAGCCTATTGTTTTTCTTATAAGGTCGATGAGTTGTTTTTTTGTAATGTTGGCAATTTTTATTAAAGTTTAAGAGTGATTGGTTTTCGAACCAGGAGATGTATCTATAGTATGTGCGAAGGAAGATAGGAGAATGTAAAGGATCTGATCAAGAAGAGTAGTTCTATTCACCAGATCAACAAACCCCTGTTGTTCTCTAATAATTACAACAGTCAAATCCCTTAATAGGGTAAGCTCTAACAAGCTTAGTGTTATGTAAATCGTCTAACTAGGTGATCCATTAGTTTGGATTTCAAATCATCTACCGAGGTTACTCCTAATAGGGTATTGCTTCTAATGGGGCATTAGAGTCAATCCCTTAACCGGGTGGTCCCTAATAGGATCTGTTCTTAACATGAATTTTTGTAAAGCTTTAACAAGCTTGGCTCCTAACAGGGAAAACTTCATAAGAGTTTAGAATACTTGTGGGTATTCATCCCCACCGTGGTTTCTCCCATTTGGGTTTCCACGTCAAAATCATTGTGTCATGTGGTGAATTTTTTGTGCGGTTATGTTTGATATGGTTAATTTGCTTAACTGTTAAATCCACTTAGATATGATATGATGACCGACAGTAATCTAAAATATGCATTTACTTTTGTCAATAAAGTATTTTGATCTTTTGGTTAAAAGGTTTGAGAGTTTCAGAGTTGTTTTACTATTATTCTGTTATACCAGTTAAACTAGTATACTTGATAGTGATATTGCAATTTGTAGTTCTTTGTTTGAACCAGTTAGCTCTGAGTTTGACTTAAGAGGTTGTTTTTTGAGTTTGGTGAAAATTTAATTAGTTTTCTATCTACTGATTCACCCCCCCCCCTCTCAGTAGTTGTCTAGATCCTTATTAGTTCATCATACCATCAATTGGTATCGAAGTATTTCAGGTCCTCTAGTGTCTAAGCCTAATACCTTGAGGTAAATATCTTGAAGAACATGATGAAGAAATAAGGTTCAAAGTTTAATAGCGAAAACTACAAAATGAAAATCTATATGAAGAGTCTAGGAAGTCAATATTGGCAACATGTTGTTACTCAATATGTTGCACCTAGGGGAACTATGTCTGATGATCAAAAGAAAGAGAAACAAGAAAATAATCAAGCATTGGAGGCCATTATCAGTTCTTTTTCTGATTCAGAGTATGTTGATGTCCATGGTCTGGAGACTACTTATGAGGTGTGGAAGAAACTTGAGGAAATCTATAGCGGTGATGAGCATGTGAAGATTGCCAAAGAAGAGAGTCTGAGAGGTAAATTTGATGATATGTGGATGGCTCAAGGTGAGAATATTCAACAGTATGGTCAGAGGATCAAAGAGATAGTTCGTGAGATCAAGAGTGGTGGTGGTAAAGTGGAGGATGCCATAGTGATTGGTAAGGTGTTGAGGACTCTTCAACCGGTCTACACTACCTGAGTTGCAGCCATTCAGGAGATAAAGTCTACTGATAAAGAATCAACATTTGAATTAAATGGTTATGATGGTTGTGCTCAAAAATTTGAATATGCATTTAGAGATTCAATTTCTAACCCACCCATGAGGAAAAAAAAAGATGTTAGTCATAGTTATGAGTCTAGATCCAGTAGAGAAGTTGATGATGATGACAGTCTGATTGAGCTTGAAGCATTATTGGCCAAGTGGTTACCTAGAGGTACTAGTAAGTACAGAGGTAAATTACCTTTGGAATTTTTTGCTTGAAACAAGATTAGACACATTGCAACTAACTATCCTAATGGTGACAATGGGCATAAGCATGAGAAGTACAAGAAGTACAAAGGAAAAGGAAAAACATATTGTCTTATTGCAGTTGATGGTGGTATCACTGATGAGGAATCTGAGGGAGATGCTAATGAAGACATTGTCTTTGTTGCCATTAAAGAGGAATCATCTAATCAGAAGGCATTAGTTTCTCACATGGATAGTTCTGATGATTGGATCATAGATAGTGGTTGCTCACACCAGATGATCGGTGACCAGAGTAAATTTATTACTTTGAAGAAATTTGATGGAGGAGTTGTGAGATTTGGAAATGACTCACCCTTCATGGTAAAAGGAAAAGGAACCATTTCTCTTAATGGAATGAGCAGTGCAGATGATGTCTACTGGGTTGAAGGATTAAAGTACAATATTTTAAGTGTAGCTCAACTCAATGACAAAGGTTATCCATTTGAATTCAAGAATGGAATATGCAAAATCTATGGGAGAAAAGGTGAACTGATTGCAACTAGCAAGCAGACAAAAGGTAACATGTTTCACTTGAATCCTAAAGTCAACAACTATTTAATTGCTAAAGTAGATGATAGTTGGCTTTGGCATCTAAGATTTTGTCATATAAATTTTGATAACATAGTTAAGGTTAGTAAGTCCAATTTGGTAAGAGGTTTGCCTCAGTTGGACAAACCGATGAATGCTCTGTGTAAGGAATGCCAGTTAGGAAAGATGACATCCTCAACCTTTAAGACAAAATCCTTCTCAATAGAACATTTGTTAGATTTGATTCATACAAACCTCTATGGACCAATAAGGACTAAAAGTATTCAAGGTGACAAATATTTTATGATCTTCATTGATGATTGCTCAAGAATGATGTGGGTCACGTCACTGAAGGATAAAAAAGAAGCCTTTAGTAAGTTCAAGGCATTCAAGGCCTTAGCTAAAAAGGAAAGTGGTAAGAAGATACAGTTTCCGAGGACTAATCAAAGAGGTGAATTTACTTGAGAAGAATTCTCTAGATATTGTGAAGACAATGGAATTAAGAGATAACTTTCTGCATTGAGGACACCACAATAAAATGTTATTGCAGATAGAAACAATCGACCAATTATTGAAGCTGATAGAATGATGCTTATACAGGAGTAGCAAAAAAATTCTGGAGAGAAGTTGTCAGCACAACTGTCTACACTATGAACCGAATATTGTTAAAGAGAGGTAAGGATAAAGCTCCTTATGAATATTTGTATGGTAGATCACCTAATGTGAGTTATTTTAAGATTTTTGGCAGTAAATGTTTTATCACCAGAGGTGACTGTGTTAGTTATTTTGAAGCTAAGAGTGATGAAGGCATATTTATTGGTTACTCCACCAAGAGTAAGGCCTACAAATGTTACAACAATCGGACACAAAGAATCATTGAAAGTGCTGATGTTCGAGTGGATGAGTGTCCTGAAGTTTCAGGAGAAACTAGTAAGGGAAAGAAGGAAGATGAACCTTGCATTCTGATTTTAGAACTAGAACCGATGAAGCCAAAAGCTGGTGAAGTGAATGTTGTAGTACCGGTTCAATTGAAATAGGTAGATTCAGAAGAAGATGATGATAGTGAGGAAGAAGAACCTGAAGATAATGATCATGCAATTCCATAGTATGTGAGACTCAATCATAATCCTAACGAGATTATTAGAGATAAAGATATTGGAGTATTAACCAGAAGAAGAATTAGAGAAAATTCTTGCATGATCTTCACTATTGAGCCTAGAACTACTAAGGAAGCATTTGGAGATGATCACTGGATTAAAGCTATGGAAGAAGAGCTTGACAAGATTGAGAAGAACAATACATAGACCCTAGTACCTAGACTGATGAATAAAAATGTGATAGGTACTAAATAGGTATTAAAGAATAAACCGAATGAAGATGGAGTAGTATTTAAAAACAAAGCTAGATTGGTATGCAAAGGTTATGCACAAGAGGAAGGAGAAGACTATGGTGAGACATTTGTACTAGTTGCTAGATTGGAAGGTGTTAGGACTCTACTTGCATTTGCAGCATATAAGGGATTCAAATTATATCAAATGGATGTGAAGTCAACATTTCTAAATGGACTATTGGAAGAAGTATATATCAAGCAGCCATATGGTTATGCTTTGACTGATACAAAGGATATGGTGTGCAAACTTCACAAGGCACTATATGGTTTGAAACAAGCACTAAGAGCATGGTATGAAAGGCTACATTCACACCTGATGAAGATAGTTTTTCAGAGAACCAGTGAAGATAATGATATATATCTCAAATCTGAAGGAGATAAGATACTGGTTAGTGAAGTGTTTGTGGATGATATCATATTTGGAGGAAATGATGACATGAGTGATGACTTTACAAATGAAATGAAAAGTGAATTTTAAATGTCTCCAGTAGGAAAGATAAAATTCTTCATAGGTTTACAAATTTAGCAGATGAAGAGTGGTATTTTTATCACACAGTCTAAGTATGTGAAAGAGGTATTGAAGGCATTTGGAATGAGTGACTATAAACCAGTTGGGACACCAATGGTTACAAGTTGTAAACTGTCTAAGGATGATGATGTCGCATTCGTTGATGAAAAGGAGTACAAATCAATGATAGGGAAACTGCATTATGTTATTCATAGCAGACCGGATATTGCTCATGCAGTTGGTTTAGTTGCCAGATTTCAGAAGAATCCAAAAGAGACACACTTGATAGCAACCAAAAGGATATTCAGATATTTGAAAAGTACTATTGACTATGGATTATGGTATCCATATGAAGGTAACTTTGATTTGAAGGTTTATACAGATATAGACTGGACAGGTAATGTTGATGATAGGAAGAGAAAAACCAGTGGTGCATTCTTTCTTGGAGGAAGACTTGTATCATGGAGCAGAAAAAAGCAGAGTTGTATATCACAGTCCACTGCTGAAGTTGAATATGTTGCAACATATATGAATTGTACCTAGGTAATCTGGATGAAACACATTTTGAAAGGATTCAAGATGAAGATCATAGAACCAGTAAATATTATATGTGACAACACCAGTGCAATAAATATTTCAAAGAACCCGATGTTGCATGTTAGAACCAAGCATATTGAGCTGAAATATCATTTCTTGAGAGAGAAAGTGCAGAGTAAAGATGTGTTATTGGAGCATGTATCTATCAAGGAGTAGCTAGCAAATATCTTTACTAAACCTCTACCTAAGACTACTTTTGAGTGCCTTAGAGGTCAGCTAGGGGTTGTTCCCCTACATAAGGTCAATTAAGAAGACGTGGAATAAATCAATCCCAAAGCTAATTGAAGAATCTTGAAGAAGGATTGGTGTAGAGTGGAGTTATTCCATAGGGGGAGCATCAAGTTGCAGATTGTTGATGTAAAATAGTGAACTATGACACTGCATGTTTTACTTTCACTTTGGCATTGTTGTCAAAAGGGGAGAAGAATTATATGATTATGGGGAGAAGAACTATATGATTGACAGAGAGAAGATCTATAGCTAGTTACCAGCTGAAGACATAGAGACTCAGTTGAAGGAGAGTACATGGTAAATTGAAAACAAGGATTCCTATACACAATCATAACAATCAAAGGTATTGATACTTGTATTGCCATCAATGCCAAAGGGGGAGATTGTTGGCATTTGCATGAAGATTGCATTGATGAACTATTATGTTGTCATTGATGTCAATTATAACTGGTAATGATGTTGTAATAATATTGTTTTGTAACCGGTAGGTGAGCTAGTGAAGGGAACCAGTATTACTTGAGAAGCAGTGAAATCAACCAGTAACCCTACCTATTGATGTGCCAAACCCTAACCGATGGATCTTGGTGAATCAATTGTATTGGTTTATGATCAATGATGAACGATAATGATTATGCCACATATGCATGTTGTGTGTGAAGAGTCTCAAATAGCTTTTGGCGCATAGAGATAATAGTTCTATCTTTGCATGAAGAGGAAACCACGTGGTGAGTTACAGGGATCAATGAAGTGGTGATCAAGGAGTGGTCAAGGTTTTCTTGAATGATGTGCAATGATTTCTATGTAATCCAATGGTCATACTTGAACCGATTTGTTTGTAATCTCTATAAGATCTTAGGTTTGTGATGTGTTACCGACCTATTGTTTTGCTTATAAGGTCGATGATTTGCTTTGTTGCAATGTTGGCAATGTTGGCAATTTTGGTAAGTGTAAGAGTGATTGTTTTCCCAACAAGGAGATGTATCTGCAGTATGTGTGAAGGTAGATATGAGCATGAAAAGGATCTGATCAAGCAGAGTAGTGCTATTCGCCAGATCGGCAAACCCCTATTGCTCTCTAACAATTACACTAGTCAAATCCCTTAATAGGGTAAGCTCTAACAGGCTTACTATCATCAAAATCCTCTAACTAGGTGATCCATTAGTTTGGATTTCAAATCATCTACAGAGGTTACTCCTAATAGGGTATTTCTTCTAATAGGGCATTATAGTTAATCCCTTAGTCGGGTGGTCCCTAATAGGAGCTGTTCTTAACAAGACTTTTTATAAAGCTTTAATAGGCTTGGCTCCTAACAAGGTGAACTTCAAAAGAGTTCAAACTAATTATGGGTATTCATCCCCACCATGGTTTTTCCCATTTGTCTTTCCTTATCAAAATCATTGTGTCAAGTAGTGAATGTTTTTTCTTTAGGATCAAATTTTTTGTTTAATTTGACATGTCTTTAGGTGGGACATGTTGATCTTTTGATGTATATGGATTTTATTCTTGGCATCCAAATTACTTCTAAGAGTATTATTATTAATGGGTTCATATGAATGATATGGAGGTCTTTTGGATGGGTTGATGTAGATGGATGGTTGGAAGGTTTTTAAGGATGTATGATTTTATTGATCTTGATTTACAACATGGTAACTATATTGTGAGCCATGGGTGATATGGATAGTGGATGGTGGGATATAAGGATGTAAGATGGATGGAAGGGATGAAGGGAGATGTGTATGTTTGGATGTGATTTTTACCAAGAATACCAACATTTTGAGAGTGATTTTTAGAATTTACACTTATAAGAGGGTTCTAATATACTCCGTTCATGGATGCCTAAATCTTTTCCTGGATAATGCATGTTTTGAAAGATATTTTTATTAATGAGATACTTGTTTCTTTTGAAACAAGACATGAGTCCGTTTTGAGGAAGATATGGTAGGACATAAATGATAAGCTCATAAAGTAGATCAAATTGGATGAAAATGGAGGAACCAATGTGATATGTAAGGGGTTCATGAATAGATTGTATATGGGTGATGGGATATTTAGGTCAATATGAAGGATTATGATATGGGCATGAAGACATAATTTGATCTTGACTTGGAAGAGGATAATTGGAATTTAGGTTTTTTTATTGATTTTGAATGGAATCATTGGATGGCATGGAAGGGTTATCATGATCTTTCTTAGGAGGTGGATTATGAATGGCGCTTGGAAGGATAATTTTCTCTTGATATGGGAAGGGATCATCTTGGATGAATATAAAGGAATGAACATATATTCATAAGAAAATTGAGAGGTGGAAACTTGACCAAATATTGAATGGGATTGGAGAGTCATGGTATCTTGATGTTCATTTATGCTACGACTCATTTCTTGAAACTTTGGATTATCCTATTGACATGGGGTATGAGTTTGGATATGTATGAGAAATTATTTGAAGGAGTTAACACTTTATCATGATAGGAATGTATTTTGAAGAATGAGACTCTCTTGAGTAGGTTTTGTTGGGAATACAACATAAGGTTGAAATGGATCTAGGATTTTTTAATTGTATAAGTCATTTATTTAAAGAAATGGATTAGCTTGGATTTGTATTGTAGATAGCCCTTGGGAGTAAACTTGAAAGATGTCATCACTAGATGCATTATTTGATGGAGATGGTAGGGATTGATCTTATGAACCTTTAGGGGATGAAAAAATGGTGGGAGATAAGGATGCCACTAGAGAGTCAATTTCTTCATGGGAGGATGATCTATTGCTAGATATAGGTATTTAATTTTTTGTTCACACATAGAAAAGGTATCTTGGCATATGCCTATTAGAATTACTTATCTATGTTGTCATTGATGTCAATTTGGTGCTCCAGATTTTCAAGATTGATGTGGAAGATAGGTATGTATGATGCAGATGGTACATATTGTTGCATTGCTTTGAAATTATACATTGGAAGTATGAGATTTTTGGTGCTGAAGAAGTTTGTGCAATAATAAAAATATTTGATATTTGCAAAGGTCAGGATTGCTCCGCATCTCATGTTTTCTATGTTATTTTGTCTTGGCATGTGTTGTTGTGCTTCATAAATATGTTTTTGGTCATGATGTTTCTCATTCTAAATTGTCATTAGATCTTCTATCTTTTGGGTCGGTGATTACAACTTTTCATAACATGTTGTTGCATTATGGTGTGGTCTATTGTTAATTCCTTTCCATCGTGTGAATACTTAGTGGAGACCTATGTTTTGAACTATGATTTGTTGTCTCGTTGGCCAACTTAATGAATAATATATTTTGGAGATCGGTATATATAAACATCACTTGTAATGAAAAATCACTAAGAGAGATTAGGAGAAGAAAGGTGATGGTAAAAAGTAAGATCTATCTCTAGCAATGTGAAGTCATTGATTAGTGTGATTGTTTGTTGATGTTGTTTGGTATTGGTAGTAGTGAACCTAAGGTTTCTTTGTGCATTGCAACAAAGTGGTAGTTGTGTCTCTTGTGGTGGATTCTTTCTTTCTTCCTCTAGGCAGTGAGTCCTCCTTCTTCTTTTCGATGTTTTAGTTGGGCAGTGAGCCCACTTGTAGTGAGCGATTTTGGTAGTGAGACATCTTGTAAAAATCACCCTAACAGGTGTTTTCATATTGAGAACTAACATTCTTCATGATTTTTCCCTTCTTAGATTCTTCATGTCATATCTAGTGTCTCTTGTGTATGTTCTTTTCATGATATCATATGTTCATGGTTATGCAATCTGAAATCTATATTTGTCAGATCTAATTTTGTGAAAATTTAATGTCTTAATTGATAATTGATTCAGTTTCCCTCTTAATTATTGGGAAGATTCAATACTGCCTAATTACTCATTAGGTGAATTATTGGGATCAAATGTTAGGTCCATTTTCCCTTTCTTTCTCTATGATTGTGCATAGGCCATGGAAGAATCCTACAAATACACTAGTGAATGCAAGAATGACCATTATATTTTTTTGGTAATTTTGAAGCTCTTAAGATGATTACCTTGCTAAGGTAAATGACTATGCGATTCTATTTTTTGGATTTTTTTTGAGAAATACAAGAATACAAACCTATGCATGCTAACCTAAGGAATTGACAGGAGAACATTAACCTTAAAGATGATGATGATGATGATGATGGGATGATTTTTTGACAATGTTTAACCCTTCATTAGACTTCTAATCTAGGGGTTGGACTTGTTTGATGGTTGATAGAGATAATTGACAAGGTTTTGGTTCTATTCAACAGATATTATAGTTGAACATAAAATTTTGGTCTCTATATTTATCAAAATGGTTGAGATATAATATGCAACTTGGGAGTAGGAAACCAAAGGAAGATGATCCTATGAGGTTACAAATGATGCTCTATATTATGATTGATAACTAAGATTATAGAACAAACTAATGCAAGTTTTGAAGGCTATGATGAAGATGAATTTTTAATTAATGAAATCTTAAGGTAGACTTAACCTAGTAGCTACAAAATATAAATGACACTAATGACTTGATTATCCTTGATAATCATTGAAATAGAAATGATTTGTATCTCACTTTTCAACTCAAATATGATTCAACAAGTTTATGTATTTTGTTAGATGAATGTTTGATAGGAACCAATGAATGTGAGACAAATACTATAGACTTCAAGATAAATTTTATCAAATGTGAGACTTGACTAGCTTATGTGTTAAATATTTGTCAAATGTGATACTTATTTGGTGAATTCAAGATTATAATTTTTCTAATTTTTTAGCTCAATTTTGAATAGTTCAGTTGACAATCAAAAAACATACAATACAATAAGCTATTGACTCAAAATTTGACTCACTTGAAGCATATGCTCACAGGCCAAAAAATCCAAATTGCCATTAGTATAGCACAAATGAAGGCAATTTAAACACTGTTTATAGCCAAAGTGTCAATTAGGAAATATTGAGATAGATCAGGCCCACACTTGGTATCTCAAGATGGTACTAGATGAAAATATTATCTTTCAATAGAAGGATGAGTAGGGGGCTCAGGCTTGGAGGCATAAACCAATCACCTTCTTTCCAGAGACCCTAATTAGCCTATGTAACCTGGAAATATCTATCTCAACTCAAGGAGATACAAATGGCAAGTAACTTCAGGGTGTGATGTGCGTCCCTTGCACCAATCTATTCGATGAAACAAATGAGGCCTAACATAACAAAAGTTCTTAGTTAGATTTGGGGACACCCGCATATGTACATTTAGTGGTGAGACACCAAAGTATCGAGTCATCTCAGCATAGCCACAACTAATATCCAAATTGACAACATCGACATAGTTAGTAGGTTTAGAATACATCTTTCGCTCTCACCCTTTTTATAGAGGGCTCGAATGAAATATTGCTCAAGGTCAAGCCAAGGGGTGATGAAATCCCCAAGGAAGCCTCTCCTAATAAAGAATCTTATGAGTTCTCTTGCACCCAGGTTCTATGGAGACAAGGGCAAAGGATAATTTCATAAGATTTTGGGACAATTAGTAGAAAATATGTAAAGCAGTAGATAGTGAAGCAAGAGTTGATTTCCCGTAAGAAAAAAAAAAGTGATTTACATTACCAAACACAAGTATACAAGAAAATAAAAAAACTAGACTTATCTAAGAATCAACAACACATAAATTAGTAGATTTAGTTTTCAAGTCTTTAGCCCTTGTTCAACAAAATGCTGCAAACAATGATTAGTGTAGCATCCTAAAATTGCACCCCTTTACAATTTTGATTGCATTTGGGTCCCTACCTTAGCATTTGCACTATGAGGCCTAATTGAGACCTGATTCTGCTCGCACCATGCAAATATGACCTTACCTCGATCTCACACATCAACTAGGCACCTTGTCCTAGCCCTAAAATTGGGTAGGACTAGGGCACCATGCCTTGGTCCTCACTATTTTGGCCCCTCTTTAAACCCTATTTTCCTTTTCAAATTTGAGTAGGAAACCCAACCCCATGTTGACTCATGGTGCAAAATTAATAAGTTTTTCAATGGGAAAGTATAAAAGGAGACATTCCCCTCTCATTTGTCTATCCACACACACAATACACAAGTATCAATACCCATATCCATCAGCTACATTCAAGCATTCAGACAATTGAGCAAGTAATTGACCTTCCTTTAAGCCTTGGAGCAGCAACAAAGTCAAGATTCAAGCATTGAAGTGGACATTCACATCTTATTTCATTAAAGAATTCATGAAACCCTAATCCCATGTGGAGACAAACAAAACTTCACAAGGAGGTATACCATTTGGTTTTCAATCATTATTCAACATCTCCCTCAAAAGGAGAATCTTCATTTACAACAATTCAGCTATCTTTTATCTCTATTTCATGGTTAATTCCAAAACCTTGGTTTGACTTAGGCAAGCTCCTATTCCCAACCTCTTTCCCTTTCAATTTGTGTGTAAGAAACAAGTACAAAGCTGTGATCTTCAAAATCGACATTATTTATAGAGACGAATTAATCCCCCTTTGGCGTGCAAAATTTTTGGAGGACTAGGGCGAATTTCACCATGATCCCGACATTTTAGGAGTTCCTCCAGGGATCAGATTCACATATGCTTATATTTCACAAATCTAGGTGCATGCCTCAATCCAACAACTGTAGATTGTTGTTTCTGTGTTTTTACCTTCATTTTCAATAGTTTACCCTAATTTTAGAAATTCAACTCACAAAAGAGGGTAAACAAATTCACCCCTTGAATACAATCAGCATTTTCAGTCCTTATCTTTGCTTGTTTGTGACTAAATCGACTAGATTCAACTCTCTTTTGAATGTAATGGTCCCTAAGTAAAAATTTAGTGGTTTTCATCCTTCTCGTGGTGGAAACCCTAGTATTTTCACCATTACAATTAGGAACATGAAAATCCCCCAATATAAACAAAATAAAGATTGACTAAAATAATTTTTTTTTTAAAGAACAAGTTTTATACCCAATCCAGAGAAATCCAAAGGTGACAAAATTGAGAAAAATAAAAAATCGCATTAAGAAAAATTTGGGGTCCAAAGTGTCATTGGTCCCTTTACTAGATAGCCAATGTTAATAACTAGACATGGTATCATAGTTGAGATTAGGTTTTTGTTTCTTGGGAGAACATAGTAGGTCTTTGCACAAGGAAATAACATGTGAGGAGGATATCATTTCATCCTTGAAGGCAATTCTTTTTCTGGAGTTGCATGGAGATGAAGGGTTTTGATCCTAGTCAATGGGGGAATCATAGGGCAGTGTATGGTTAACAATAGGCATATTCACCAAGTATTAGTTGTAAATAGATTAAATTAAACCCTAATGCAATAGAGGAAAAACCCCCTTAGCAACACATTTACCCATAGAAGAGAAAATAAAGAATGGATAACTTACTAGTTTGTGATGCCTCAAACGATTCAGGAAGGCGGAAATGGTAGTCATGAACTATTACAATCTCCCTTTCAAAGTTAAAAAAATGATAAGATGGTAGATCATAGCTCCCCATGATGGCGGCAAATCTTCCCTATTAAACCCAATTTGGTGCCTCTTCATTTGTTCTTTTTCCTGTAGGAAAAGCGAGATGTAATCTTCATAAGCTTGTTTTTGGCTCAACCAAGGAACCTTTTCTCATTCACATTTAAGCTTAGTAACTTGTGCTATAAGTTCCTTTGACACCTCATCTTAACAACCCCAACCACAGCTCTACCATTTCTCCAACCGCTCATAAACTATGAAGACAAATCTTCATCGCTTCCTTTCATAATCTCAAAAAATTGGGTTATTCCTCGCTTGTCAAATATATCTAAGATTTGGGTGCTCTTAAGAAAGGTGAACGATGTAGGTTCAACCCATAGCCTCTGGCCTCCCACGACTACGATTCCTTTATCATTTTGTTGCTTATAACTAAAAATGAGAATAATAAAAATAATAGAATTTGAATTATATATGAATAATATTTGAAAATAAATATTATTATTGTTAATGTAAAGAAATCTATAAAGAATCACGAAAAATAATTGTTGCCCACATTTAAATATTTTAAAATGCATGTACTAGCACAAAGTATCAATCACAATTTTTATTAAAAAAAAGGTCTTAATAGTTAATTTAGTATTAAAAAAATGAGAGAATATAAAGCAACTTATTAGAAGAATATCTGAAAATAATTCTATTATTTGGTCCACTTGGAATTAAAAAGAGAATTATCTTCAAAGTGGTGGTCCCTAAGTGAAAAGACATTTTTCATCATATCTATATTATCTATTGCTAGCACATGGCATGTATATTTAAAAATAGTTTATAAAGTACCCTCGGAACTTGTGATTAAAAAATAGTTTTAAAAAAGTACCTTTTGGATATTGTATATTAAAAAGTTTTTGAAAAAGGCTTAATTTTTTTTGGAAATGAATGAAAAAGTTTTGTTGTCATTATAAATGACAAAGATCATTAAGTCACATTTTTTTATCTTTATGCTCTCATATTTAATATTAGAGTCCATACGTCCAAGCACTACATTTTGAGCTTTTTAGATTAATCTTATTTAACATTTTTATAAATTGGTGCATTAAAATATGAATTGTTGCAAATATAAATATTTTATAGCTGGATGACAATTGACAATAATAGTGTTTTATATTGTTGTAGAATTTTAGAGTTGCTCTATTTATAGGCCTCTACTATGTGTTTTAATATATAGTGTAAAGAAAAAGAAATGTTGAATAGGACTAATTGAAAAGGCTATGAGATATTCGAAATTGAAAAGTAATATTTATAGGTAAAGTTGAATGTGAAGGTTATATATGAAAAGATGGGGTTATTTTAGTGATCAATAAATTACAGTAAAATTAAAAGTTATTTTGCAAGAAAATAATGTTTTATACAAAGTTATGAGGTTGTTGTAGATGATCTATTAGATAAGGGAAAATAAGATTTATTTATAGATTAAAAAAATCTAAATGGAATATGGAATAGCATAATGCATGGGTGAAAATTTTTTGGGGAGGAAGGGACATATTATTTTTTCTAATAAAACTAAAATACTAATTAAAAAAATTCATGGACAAATTTATTTAAGTTCACATGAAGAGGTGAGTCTACTGTATGCAATCTAAGAGCTCTCACTCTCTTTGAAAATTTTGATTTAGCATATAATTTTTTATTCATTTTGCATAATAAAATTGATTCAAATTTTTTTGGAGTGTTGTAATCAAGTCATTTGTTGTGGTTTATATATATATATATATATATATATATATAATCATTATAGGACATGTTTTTATTTTCATATGTTTAGTGTTTCCATTTTCTTTGATATTTTTTAGATCTCCCCTTTCAACTTATAAGCATATATTTACTATTCTTGGTATCATCATTAATTAAGAGGTATACAAAGGATATTTTCAATAACTTTTTGAAATTAAATGTAGGATGAGTTGATGTGGGTTTTGACAAAACCATATACATGTGCACTAGGTAAAATGACAAAGGTTGTTCTTCTATTTGAAAGGTGGCTAGACTCAAGAGTCTTCATTAAACATTATTAAAATAATATAGTAGATACAAAAGGTTTACTAAAATCCCTTAGTTGGAAATGAATTTTTGACTAGTCCAAATTTCATAAGGAGTTACATGAATATTAGAATAATCAACACGAAAAATGTCTTTAATGAAAATCTACACTATTAGAAAAAGTTAGTTTTCAGATCATTTAAAATCTTCAATATGTGAGAGGAAAATAAACAATTATATGCATAAATTTCACAATATTATAAATTTAATCTATAAACTTTTATGATCTAAAATTTATTATTATAGTCTTAGTCTAACACCATGATGAAAAATATAGAAAAAGGAAAGGGGGAGAGAAAATGGTTAAAGAATAAAATAAAATTTAAATTTTCTCTCTTTCTTCCTACACAACATTTTTTAAATAGATAGATTCAACACAAAATTTATCTATAATAGACTAGTTACCCATAATTCAAACATAAGATGGTATAATCTTTGAAAGATTCGACTATAAATGAAAGATAAACATACTTTTAATTAGTATCATCTAAATTATCAAATACGACACTTTACCAGTTACAAGAAGTAAATGGTCTAAATCATATGTTAAAATTTATCAATATTTAATAAATTAAATATATAAAATTACATTAAAAGAAAATAAATTTAAATAATGTTTTAACATATGAAAATTAGAAAATCCAATAAAATGTAAAATTTAGTATAACATGAGTTGTATCCATCTATAAAGATGTAAAATTAATTATATATACCAATAACCATTTCCTCTAAAATAAAAAAATAACAAAAAGAAAAAGTAATGATATGAAAGGTCATCTTGGATTGTCCTTTCACTTTTTATTCATTCATTACACATCATCTAAAATTTGATGTGCAAATACATGTCACAAGACTAATGCACTCTTTTCAAGAACTTTAATCCTCTTGTGATCTCATCACTTGACATAATATTCATTAAATATCGATACATTATTGTGTCATATCCCTAGTTCATCCTCTTCATTTTTCATTTTTACTTCCTTAAGATATAAAAAAAACTTACATTCATTAATTTTTTAATTAGTTAAAGTGAAATTGCATCAATTTAATATTTTTTAAATTTCTAATTTCTTAGAGTTAAAACCCTTTAAAATGAATATATTAACATTGTATTGTAAATCGTCAAAGAAAATATGGGTTGTTTTGAAAGATACAAGCATTATAGTCTACCCTCAGTCGTAGATTGACAGATTGCTAAAAAATGGTGCTTAACCAATTCTTTGTCTAGATTCATATGTCTATCTATTGGCCTTAAAAATTCTATTAAATGGGTCCCGCAACTCTAGTTGGTTGAAATTGAATTTTGATGGTTCTTCTGAAGGAAATCCAAGCCAGGTGGGTGGGGGTGGGGTCATTCGTTACCATAGGGGTAATTTGATCCTTGCCCAGTGTCCAATTTGGGAATGCAAACTTCAAGTGTTGTGGAGGTGGTAGAAATCTATTATGGCTTAGTTAATGTGAATGATAGAATATACAATCAAATCATCATAGGTGATTAAAAAAATTCTATTTAAATGCTCATAAATGAAGCCAAACCCAACTAGAAGTGTGAACATCTTATTGCCAAGTGTCAAGACCTTATTCATGGGATGAGCCACATACATCTTTGTCATACAAGGAGGGGAGGAAATAAAGTTGCAAGCATTATGGCTTCTTTAAGCCTATTTTCCAATCATTTGAAAATATTGATGTGTATTTATGATATCCTAGATATGGTTTGTGTTGCTATCTTTGAGAACATAAAGACTCATGATGGAGTATAATCCAAGGATTACCTTTTTTCTTACTATCGCCACCCTTTTGGCCAATTATTTATTGTATTGGTGGTGAATGCCTCTTTCAAACAATAGTGTCACTTTCCCCAACACTTGTAAGTGTTTTCTTGTTCATATTGTTGGTTTTTTCTCTCCCCATCTAGTTTTTGTTTCTAAGATCTCTGTGATAACTATGGGGGGTGACCTCATACAAACTAAGTAAAAACATTGTCCTGAACTTGAAAATAATGTCAATTTATGGAAGAAAGTGGTCAAGGGTAACCTTCCTAGCTATGTGGAGGGCATGTAGGGCTTTGATCCTGAGTTATCCTAAAAAATTCTCAGTCATGGGAGAAGGATGAGGTGAATAGTGGGGGATTCGATTTCAAAGTCTCATTAAACACCATTATTTCTATCATTGGGTTATTATAGGAGGGACTAAATTTTCCAAAGAAGTCGAAAGGGTCCTATAAGTTAATTTAAGAGATTTTTCAAGCTTGGCGAAGGGGTTTCGAGGTTGCCGAGTGTGTATAACAAAGAGGGACTTCCCTAAAATTTGGAATGATGAAACCCTGTTACTTTTGAAATACTTCACTCTGGATGGGTGGTTTAAAAGGTTCCATACCCAGTCTTCCCTATGTTGAACCATGTCAGGTAAGACATATAATTGATGTTTTCCTTTTGGTTTTTTTCTTCTCTAACTCAATCTGTTGGTACAGCTAAGTCCAAAAATCCCTTCCCCCTTTAGCAATGGTTAATTCTTGGGCTCTATAACTTCCATCTGGCTTTATCCCTTGGACCCTCATTATTTTCTTGTTGCCCCTTATCGGATTCTAAGTTAGTGGTGGACCTCTCAGTACCTCTATTGCAAAACCTGGCCCCAATACTACTTTTGCATCTAAGCCCAAGCTAGTTCCTACTCACTTCAACCCTAGTAGGTGAATGAAATAAAAAATCTCCCCTAAACCTCATTCCAAGGAAGTGGAGCTATTGGAATCATATGAGGGGAATATTTTGAAAAATATGATTCCTCCTTGGCCTCAAAGTTTGACTGATCTCCTATAGCCTCAATGGTTAAACTTAACTACATAATAGCATTGTTATTGATCTATAACTTAAAAAGTTGTAAAATGAAAATACATGTGCACTATGCTAACTTTTACATAGTTTATATGAAATTGTAAAATTTAGAAAGTTTTCTAAGTGTCAAATTCTTCATCTTAGGAGAACTTGTAAATTTTCTAAGTATGTTCTTCCTCTTCCTACACATTAGCAAATGGTGCTCGCTTTCAAGTTACAATTTTTATTAATACTTGGTCTTGACACTTGATGTTAAACTTCACATTATAAAAATTAAATATTTGAAGTGTCAAATTACTACTCTTAAAAGAATTTGTAATTGTTTTGGAGTATTTTCTCCCTCTTCCTACACATTAGTACATGGTGATTATTTTCAAGTTGCAATTTTTCTTCACCTTTAAGATTTTTCTTATGATAACAAATAAAAAGAACTATTTAAACCAAAATTTACAAGTACCAAGAAAATAAGGCATAAGGGCTTCTTAGTATGGACAATAAAAGAGTACTATGGAATGACTAATACTTAAAAACATTTTTAAATTTTTGCACAATCATTAATTTCTATTGAGATTTCTATGAAAATTTGTATTCCTAAGGATTGCAACTTTTCTAAGGATTATAAATGGTTGTCTTATAGTCATTTTAATTTGTTTCCTTTAAAGGAAGTTTACATGTAGGATTTAACTCATTGGTCTCCTAAACCTCATTGGAGTCTTAAATAATAGTGTATATTTAGCTTCAAATTCTGGATAAAAATGACTAGAAAAATATAGAAATCAAAATAGACTTTGATACTCAAGTGCTAGGCTAGAATACCTTATATTGCAACCTACTTTTGAGAGATAGATTAAAATGTATATTGGTTCGACTAGTTACTTTTCCATTTTGTCATTGTGCTCAAAATATGAAGCATATTTTATAGGATTGCACTCATTCTAAGAAGTAATGGATTGTTATTTTTACAAATTTATCAATCATTTTTATTCATGAATTAAAATAAAAAGATGTTATATATAGTTTTAGTATGTATAGTAATGTGATTCTTGATTTAACTAGTGTATGTTGAACACTAGATGTCACTGAGAGGGGGGGTTAATCAGTGATTTCCAATCTTAGCCCTTTTCTGACCTATGCATGTAAATTGGTTAACAGATCTAACATAAAACAAATATACCAGTTAGATGAGAGACTAACACAAATGCAACCACACATAAAAGGGAAATCTTATAACATCATATGTACGAGGAAAACCCAAGATGGGAAAAACCTCAGTGAGAAGTACTACTGGAGACTATTGCTCCAATCCAGTCTCACAATGAAACACTTCTGTTACAACATTTAGGGAACCAACCCAAGGAGTACCAATCCTTTTTTAGGGCACCAACCCGAGGAGCACCAGCCCAAGGAGCACCAACCCATGCACCGAGCTCTAACTTAGTGACTATAAAATCATATTTTGAATACAAAAGTTATCTTCTTGTTAAAAAAGAAATTTGTAACTCTCATGTATATCTCTTCATTAGTTCTCCTCTCTACAGATCTTTGTCAGTTCTCTGCTCATGTTCTATCTACTACAACCTTATCTCCTATTGCAACTCACTCTTTGTTGCACCCTTACCAGTTCATTCTCTTCCCCTTCTCTATCGATTCTTCTCGCTTCACACTACCAGTTCTCAGCTTGCCGGTTACTTTAGTTGCAGGCTTAACTCTACACTGATCTTCTCTGTTTCTTCTCTACAGGATCACTCTTCTCTTGTTCCTCTGCCAGTTACTTCTCTTGCTTAGAAGTTCACACTACTATCAGGCTCAATGATAGTCTAGCAGTTTTTTTACCCTCGCCAGTTGCACTCTGGTCACTAGTTCTCTCTTGAGCACACAATCACCATGATCTTCAATGAACTCTTTGATTAGTTGACTATTTGCTTCTCTTTCACTCTCTATCCTTCATCACTCGACCTGCAGCATCATCAAGGCCTTCTATCATGAGTTGACATATTTATACTTGATTTTTTCCCACCATGAATGTCATTCAAACTTCTGGCTCGCTAGGTTTTCTTCATCGACCTCAAGGTAGATCAAATATAATCAGATCCCAATCTAGAGATCAACCGCCTATAATGGATCAAACAAACTCCGCCAATCCTATTGTGTTCAGTACAGGTTTTCCTTATTTGGAAAACACAACACCTTCTTCCATCTGCACTTGTCAAACACCTATGAAATGATCATGCAGATAGATTTACCTACCTTGATCAGCACCTGGGTACTTTGCCTTGATCATGAAGTCATCAAATCAGATCTCTTTCCTCAGATCCATTTTGAGCTGCACTCTTATGCTTTTCGACCCATGAAACATGCTATCAACATTAATGTCGACCAATCACCACCTACCTCATTGACAACACTTTCACTAACCTGTGCATGCATGCTAATTCCCCTCCACATGGCCCCTTTGTCAACATCCACCTTTCTAAGTCTTATATATTCGTCTAGATAGGATCACCGACCAACAACACAATCAGGTTCATCTATCGATTCATAGACCTTGTCTATCATACCCTAACCAGTCTACCTTCAACCTTAAAATTTTCTTATCTTTCGGTGGAGAACCTAAACTGGTCAGCACACATGCCAACCTACCTCATGCACATCTTAATCAGATGGGATCCTTCCACATCTTCACTTTGTCAGCATTACCAGTGGACATACTTATTAGTAGACACCTTGATGACACCATGTCATCAACCTTCAAGTGCCTCCATCTTTCTGCATCTGTGGCAACACCTTTCTTCACCACTGGACTGGTTTTGCTTTTAACATGTTTGTCAAAGTGACAACCATATCTTTCAATCTCTTTACTAGCAAATCAACATGTCTATCTGGTTGATCTGGTGCAAATCTCTGATCTCATGCACCTAAGGAAACTCAGAGTTTCACCAATTGATTCGATGTGAGCCTTCAAACACTTATCTTTAACTCTTTTATCATATATCCTAAAACTATGATGCATTCCATGCATAATAGGAGATAACCTCCACTTATTGGTGGGAGTGGATCCTTGTCATCTACATCCTACATTGCATGAATGTGGCTTCCCTATTTGAGCAACATATCTTCAAATAGGCACATGTGATCTAGTTGGGCACATTTACTGTCAATCATCTTTACAAATGGTGACTTATTTTTTATGTGGTAGGAGTCCTATTGTTTGATATCCACATAGCATACCAGTGGCCTGCACATACTTCACATTCGATTTTGATGTGATTGAGGTAACATTCCCCTTCTTCATCACAATCAACTGCCCAACATCCTGCTCTCTTGTTGGTTGGCAACTATGCACTGCCAACATGTCACTTACTGGTCTGCAATCCTTATGTCTTCAACACAAGTCAACACTAACTTGTGTACCGGTGACTCCAATGGCCATGATGCTAGAGGACCTCAAAGATAGTACATCCGGTATGCAACAATGACAATACTGCACATACATCTCCCATACCAGTTGCCATCCTATACTGGTTGACATTAATGACATCACAATGCCAATAGTGTAATGGTGAGGAAAATTAGGGTTTCACTAATTGAGATAATAAACCACTAATCTTACTAAGATAACCATTACATTGAAAGAGGGATAAATCCAATAAATCTATCCACAATTCAATTAGGAAAAACACTCACTATTGATTAGATTTACTTGTTTGTTCTCCACCCCCTTTTAGTTGAAATTGGATTTATATTGTGATGTATAGGGTAAATAAATAAATAATTGAAGTGAATCAAAAATAACAAAGTTCTACAAATATTAGATAGAGCCACAAATAAGGATTTAAGAAGAAGAAGAAGAAGAAAATTGGAACCTATTGCTCAAAATTTAGGCTAATTTGTCAAGATCATGGTGGTAGGTTACCTTGGTCATATAACTCTCTAATAGGAAAGTGGGATATTTTCCATATTACAAAGATGCACTATATCTATTGCTAGAAGCTCAAGAAAAATTCTCGAGGTCATTGGGGTAGGTCGCCCTTGTCCTCTACTTTTTGCTCCCTCAAAATTTGAACCTGTTTTTCATCTTCAATTTTGTCAGAATCTTCGATCGTAACTCCTAAGTCAATTTCCTTGATGAAGCTTGCTTGAATCCTCACACAAGGTTTTTTAGGATGTCATGTAGAATGTGTTCATAAAATTTTGATCATGGATGTCATCTTCAATGCTTGAACTTGACTTGACTTCTCCTTCAATGCTTGATGGATGCTTGATTGGTTGCTCGCTTAAATGGAATTTGGTAGTGTAATTCGAGTTAGATTAGATGGCTTAGGTTTCAAATTAGAGGGGTGGGTCTTCTTTTATACCTAACTATTTGAAAACTATTTAAATTTTTGGAGCAAGATGACATGGGACTTAAATTCTATCTCACATGATGTGACTATTATGAGGACCAAATTTGGATCTTGATTGAGAGGACCCAGGCGGTTTTGCACCATGAACTCGAGAATCAAGACTTTGCTTTGGGGAAAAGACAAGAGAGAAAGTTAAAATGCAAGTATGTGGGAGGTGTGAGTAGAATCAAAGTAGACATCAGGCATCAAAAGACTCCATCAATCCTACTATGTTCAGAACATGTTTTCCTTATTTGGCAAACATGGGACCTTCTTCGATCTGTACTTGTCAAACACCTATGAAGCGATCATGCAGATATCTTCACCTGTTAGAAAGTTTAGATAACTGGAAGACAACTGAGCGAGGAGGTGAATCAGCTGTCACAGATTATAGGAACATTCAACAATTAAAATGTTAATACTAGAACCCAAAACAATAATATCAAAGTAGTAGTTAATCTAATTAAGCATAAACAATAATCACAAAATAAAAGCCATTGACACAACACCAAGATTTGTATGTGGAAAGCCTGGTGAATGAAAAAACCATGGTGGGAAGCCTACCCATAGTTAGACAATACTTTTGCACTAAGTATGTGAATTACAATGAAGGGGCCTGCACTTGTAGGAAGGCCAACAACCTAGAGCACACTGCTCATCACAAAAGGAGCCTCATTGACTACATATAAATCATGACTACAATCCAGAGAAGTGTTGAACTACAAAAGATAGCATCTCCCATGTGAGAGTACAGTTCCAATTAAGCTCAATACTAGAGGACTAAATCCTCTTACATAAACTGAATTTGATCTCCAATGGTTGACCAAATCCTCTACCTGAATGATATTACATTATTGACACATTACATTACTTGACCATGACCTCTTACATTAACCATGATAATCTACAATGAGATCTTGCATCTATTTATACAAACCCTCGACTATAAACAATCAGGGCAGCCACCACACAATAAATGAATTAAATAATTACAAACCATGTCGGTCTTAGAGAAAACAAGTAATATCAACATATAAGACATCTTGAAAATACATCAATAGGTCCTATGCACATGTTACATTAAAGTCGGTCCATAACCTAGATCAACCGGGACCAAGTATAGGTCCACACGCTTCAGCAATGATCTCCAACCTCCAAGTCTTGAACGTGATCACCAACAACATCCAAAACCTCCATTTGAAGCTACACCAACACCACTTATGCAATTCATCAAAGGTCTCCACTAAAAGCTCTACCAATGAAACCCTCGCCGAAACTAGAAACCAATATTCTAAGCAAGTAGGATAGCATCCAATCACCAGACCAAAACCAACTAACCAAATATGTGTATAAGTATCATGAACAAGCCAATTCTTTCACCAGATTATACCAGAGCCTGCCAGATCATGCTAGATCCAAGTTAAATAGAAACCACTCATCCTATCAGGACCAAAAGGGTGCTAGCAAAGCATCCAAATAGCTAGTGTTGACATCAATGATAAAACATCAATGCAACACATAATCAATTCCACGAAATGGCCAACAATCTCCCCCTTTGGCATTGATGACAACACTAGATGTGAAAAACATCTAAGTGCCAAAAAAAATGCCAAACAAGTCTCTCCCTGTGGAAGACAACCAACAATCACCCGCATATAACTCTGAATATCAATATCTCTCCCCCTTTGACATTTTTGATTTGCTTTCTTTATCTTTTTCACATCAACATCTCTCCCCCTTTGACATCAATGCAGAAATCTGACAGAAATATAAAAGCAAAAAAAAAACATAAGTCTTTGAATCACAAAGATGACTACTCCCCCTGAGCAGTAGCATCCCACATCATTGCTAGAATGAATAGTATCTTAGATAATGCATGTTAGACTGATGCCAAACCACATCAATCAAGTTTCTATCAGAGGGGCAGAAACTCCCAGTTTGTCTCTCAGATACTCAAATGATTCCTTGGATAAAGGTTTAGTGAAAATATCAGCAATCTTTTCTTTAGTGTTCACATAAACTAGTCTAACTTCATTTTCTTCCACCTTCTCCTTCAAAACGTTTTTCTTGATAGATATGTGCTTTGTTTTAGAATGAAATACTAGATTTTTTGATAGATCAATATAATAACTATCGATGCATCACAATCTACCTTTATATCCTTCAACATTTTCTTCATCCATAAAAGTTGTGTACAGTTAGTAGTAGCAACAACATGCTTAGCTTTAGCAGTAGATAGAGAAGTACATGACTATTTCTTGCTGATCCATGAAACTAACTTCTTTCCAAGAAAGAAAGCTCCACTGGAAGTACTTTTCCAGTTAGCAACATCTCCAGCCCAATCAACATCTATATATGCCCATAAAGTAAATTTATCATTCTTAGGGTACCATAAGCCATATTCTGATGTACCTTGCAAGTACCTAAAAATCCTTTTCACCACCATCTCATGATTTTCTCTAGGATCACTCTGAAATCTTGAAACAATACAAACAACATTCATAATGTCTACCCTAGTCTGTGTCAAATACAGAAGACCTCCAATCATAGATTTGTATCTTGTAGGATTTACCGGTGTAGAAACATCTTTTCTTGTCAATTTCTCAATTGTAACCATAGGTGTACTTATGGGTTTAGAATATCCCATACCAAATTTATTCAACAATTCCTTAGCATATTTAGTTTGATAGATGAAAATACCTTTGCCAGTCTGAGTAATCTGGAAACGTAAGAAAAAAATCATCTTACCAATCGTAGACATCTCAAATTCTTTCTCTATATTCTTAGAAAATTCTATGCATAACTTATCTTCACCTCCAAAAATAATATCATCAACAAATACTTCAACAATCATTATATCATCATCAGTAATTTTATAATATAAATTACTGTCAGCACTACCCTTAGTAAAACCAAGCTTCAAAAGATATTTATCCAACCTTGCATACCAATCTCTAGGTGCTTGTTTCAATCCATATAAAACTTTCCTTAACCTGCAAACCATATCTATATCATCTGATAGTGAAAAACCACCAACTTGCTCAATATAAACCTCCTCATCAAGACGCCCATTCAAAAATGCACATTTAACATCCATTTGATAAACCTTGTAGTTTTTATAAGAATCATAGGCAAGAAATAATCTTACAACTTCAATCCTAGCTACAGGTGCAAAAATTTCTCCATAATCAATTCCTTCCTTCCGAGAATATCCTTTACAAACCAATCTAGCCTTATTCCTTATAACTTGACCATCCTCATTTAATTTATTCCTAAAACCCCATTTAGTTCCAATAACATTTTTAGTTTTAGGTTGGGGAACCAAAGTCCATGTGTTATTTTTCTCAATCTGATCTGATTCTTATTCCATAGCTTTTAACCAATGTTCATCTTTACATCCCTCAATTACTGATACTGGTTCAACTTGTGAAATTAAACATACCTCATTAGTTGCCAATCTTCTTCTTGTCATCACTCCATTGCTCTTAACCCCAATAATTTGATCTTCTGGAATGATTCAATCTCACATACCTAGGAGTCTTCTTTCTCTCTGTTCCTCTTCCCTGTTCTTTAGTTACTGTAGAATTCTCTAATGTTTCTGGAATAACTAGTTCAATTTTGTATTCCGATAAAGGTGCTACTGGTTTAGATATAATCATTTCCACTGTTGGTTCCTTCTCATAAACTCTTATTTGACTTTTGTTCAGTTCATCTACTTTGACATTTGCACTCTCCAAAATTCTTTGCAATCTCTTGTTATAACATCTATATGCTTTACTTTCATTAGAATAACCAAGAAATATGCCTTCATCACATCTAGGATCAAATTTACCATTAGTATCATCTCTCCTGATATAACATTTACTACCAAAAAATTTGAAATACTTAACTGTAGGTGTATTGCCAAACCATAATTCATAATGTGTCTTATCGGTTTCTCCTTTGATATGTACTCTATTGAATGTATAAACTGATGTACTCACTGCTTCTCTCCAGTAGATATGAGGTAGATTAGCTTCCATCATCATTGTTCTAGCAACATCCAAGATAGTTCTTCTTTTCCTTTCCACAACTCCATTTTGTTGAGGTGTCCGGGGAGCAGAAAATTGTCTTCTTATACCATGCTTGTCTCAAAAGTTATTAAACTCACCGGATGTGAATTCTCTACCATGATCTGATCTCAAATATTTAATCTTCAATCTTGTCTCAGTTTCCACTTTAGCCTTAAAGATTTTAAACTTTTCAAATGCTTCAGATTTTTCTCTCAAAAAAGTAACCCGCATCATTGTAGAATAATCATCAATGATTAGCATGAAATATATATCACCATGAAAACTTTTAACTCTAGCAGGGCCACACAAATCAGTACGAATAAGATCAAGAAAATCATTTTATTTATCTTGTATACTCCTAAAAGTGGTTCTGACCTATTTACCCATTTGACATTCCTTACATACTGGATTATAGGGCTTCATAATCTTAGGTATATCCCTATCTGGCTTAGTTGAAATGATCTTCACAATGCAATCAAAATTAACATGACACAACCTTTTATGCCATAGCCAACTCTCATCAATCTGTGTAATCAAACATGTCTTCTCACCAGAGTTCAAATGAAATATATTACCTTTTGCCTGTGTATCGGTTGCAATCTCCAAGCTAGATCTGCTAATGATTTTGCATTTTCCATCATTGAATTGTAGTTGAAATCTCTTATCTACCAATTGTCCTACACTCAAAATATTATGCTTCAAACCTTTAACATAAAAAACATTATCAATATTGTTCTTACCATCCAATGATATAGTTCCTTTTCCTTTAATCATACATGCCTTGTCATCTCCAAATCTAACTAGTCCACCATCAAATTCTTGCAAAGATAGAACTTCCCTTTATCTCTAGTCATATGATGTGAACAACCACTGTCAATTACCCATTCATCCTTGTCATCAATTTTAGTAGCAAGTGCCTTCTCTTTAGGTACATTCTCTTCCAATGCTAGATCATCTTCCTTGATAGCTAGGAATACTCATTCCTTCCCATTGCCAGATCCTTTAGCAAAGTCTTCTACTGGTTCATTGTCTGAATCAATAATGTCTTCCTTATCCGCTATGTAGCATGATTTGTCTCTATTTTTCTTGTATTTATACTTGTTCTGATATCCAGGGTTAGGCTTAAATGATCTTTTAACTCTTTCTTCAAATATTGAATTCCTTTTAGGACATCTAGATGCAAAATGACAAATCTTATTACATGCAAAACATTTAAAAGGTGCTTTTCCTCCATACTTACTTCCTATCAGTCCTTTCAGTACTCTTCTAGAAAATAGTGCTTCAAGTTGCTCAAACTCATCATTTTCTCTCTTCATATCTTCTAACTCCTTTTCATATAAAGCTTTCCAATCTTGCTTACCGATTGCAGATGTAGATGCATGAAAAACATGTTCAGTCTTCATAGCTCCAGAAGGTCCAAATTCCTCAAGCTCAAAAGAAGATAGTTTCCCAACCAAAGTATCTCCGTTGACAGTTGTATTAGCCATTATTTTCAACTCATTAATAGTAGTAGCCTTCATTTTGTAAGCCGATGGTAGGGCTCTTAGGACTTTAGAAACAATTTCATATTCGCTCAGAGTTCCACCACAATATTGAATTCTCATAACAATCTCATTTACCCTTTCCATGAATGCAGTAATCCTTTCATCTTCTTCCATCTTCAGGTTTTCATATCTCACCCAGTAACCATCAAGTTTAGCAATCTTCACTATAGGGTCACCTTCATTAAGAGTCTCCAACTTATCCCATATAGCCTTTTCAAATGATTTGTCTGTTAATCTCATTATTTGCTGATCAGGAAGTGCACACAAGAGGGCTTCTCTTTCTCTACAATCATTCTCAAGCTCCTTGTCTAGGTTTGTTGGAGGAGGATTGCTAGAGCTTGGATTAAAGGGTGTGACACCATTTTGTGTGATCTCCCAAATCTCCTTGCAAAGACATCTCAGATGAGTCTCCATCTAAATCTTCCATACTGTGTAATTTGTTCAGATAACCAGAAGACAACTGGATGAACTTGAATTGTTAGTCGCCATAGGATCTTCCTCAAGAAGTTAAGCTTTGTGCAGAGAGGACCAAAGCTTTGATACCAATTGTTAGATAGTTCAGAAAACTAGAAGACAACTGAGAGGGGGGGTGAATCAGTTGTCGTAGATTACAAGAATATTCAACAATTAAAAGTTTAATACCGGAACCCAATACAATAATACTAGAATAGTAGTTAATCCAATTAAGCATAAACAATAATCATAGAATAAAATCCATCCACGCAACACAAAGATTCATACATGGAAAACCCAATAAAGGAGAAAACGGCAGTGGGAAGCCTACCCACAATCAGATAATACTTTTGTAGTAAGTATGTGAATTACAATGAAGGGGATTGCACTTGCAAGAAGGCAATCATCCTAGAGCACACTGCTCAGCACAAAAGGAGCCTCACTGACTACATACAAATCTAGACTACAATCTAGAGAAGTGTTGAACTACCAAAGATAGCATCTCCTATTCCAGAGTACAGTTCTGATTAAGCTCAATACTGGAGGACTAAATCCTCTTACATAAACCCAATTCAATCTCCAATGATCGACCAGCTCCTCTGCTTGAATGATATTACATTATTCGCACATTACATTCCTTGGCCATGACCTCTTACATTAACCATGATGATCTACAATGAGATCTTACATCTATTATATAGAACCTCGACCATAAACAATAAGGTTGGCCACCAGACAATAAAAAAATTACAGAATTACAAACCATGTCGGTCTTAGACCAAACAAGTAATATCAACACATAAGACATCCCAGAAATACATGAATAGGTCCTATCCACATGTTACATTAAAACCTGTCCATAACCTAGATCAACCAGGACCAAGTATAGGTCCACACACTTCATCAATGATCTCCAACCTCCAAGTCTTGAACATGATCACCAACAACATCCAGAAACTCCATTAGAAGCTACACCAACACCACTTATGCAATTAATCAAAGATTTCCACTAAAATCTTTGTTGGTGAAACCCTCACCGAAACTAGAAACCAATCTTCGAAGCAAGCAGGATATCATCCGATCACGAAACCAAAACTGACTGACCAAATATGAGTATAAGTATCATGAACAAGGCAATTCCATCACTAGATTATACCGGAGCCTGGCGGATCATGCTAGATCCAAGTTAACCAGAAACCACTCATCCTACCGAGACCAGAAGGGTGTTGGTAAAGAATCCAAACAACTAGTGTTGACATCAATGACAAAACATCAATGCAACACATAATCAATTCCACCAAGTGGCCAAAATCACCTACCTTGATCACTACCTGGATAGTCAGCATCGATCGTGAAGTCATTAAATCAGATCTCTATCCTCTGATCAGTCTCGAACCGCACTCTTCTACTCTTTGACCCATGAAACATGTTGACTAGTCACCACCTACCTCACCGACAACACTTTCACCGACCTATGCATGCATGCCACTTCACCTCCATGTGGCCCCTTTGTCGACATCCACCTTTGCTAAGTCTTCTATGTCCATCTAGATAGGATCACTAACCAACCACACAACTAGGTTCATCTACCAGTTCACAGAGCCTGTCGGTTATACCCTAACCGGTCTGTATTCAACCTTGCACTTTTCCTCTCTTCTGGTGGAGAACCTAAACCACTTCGCACCTATGCCAACCTACCTCATGCACATCTTCATCAGATGGGAGCCTTCTGCATGTGCACTTTGTTAGCATTACTAGTGGACATACTTATCAGCAGACACCTTGGTGACACCATGTCATCAACCTTCAACTGCCTGCATCTGTCTGCATCTGTGGCGACACCTTTCTTCACCAATGGATCAGTTATGCTATTAATATGTTTGTCAAAGTGACAACGATATCCTTCAATCTCAATACCAACAACTCATGATGTCTATTCAGTTGATTCAGTGCATATCTCTGATCTCATGCACCTAGGGCAACTTAGAGTTTCACTAGTTGATCTTGTGTGAGCCTTCAAACACTTTCCTTTAACTCTTTTATCTTATCTCATAGAACTATGATGCATTTAATGCATAATAGGACATAAGATCCATTTACTGATGGGAGTGGACACCCTTTTCATCTCCATCTTGCATTGCACCAATGTGGCTTCCCTGTTTGAGCAACATATCTTCAAATAGGCACATGCGATCCGGTTGGGCATATTCACTGTCAGTCATCTCTACAAATGGTGACTGCATCTTTATCCAGTAGGAGTCCTACTGTTTGACATCCACACAGCATATCGGTGGCCTAGACATACTTCACCTCTAGTGTTGATGTGATTTAGGTAATATTCCCCCTCTTCATCACAATCAACTGCAAAGCATCCTACTCTCTTTTTGGCAGGAAACTATGCACTACAAATATGTCACTTACTGATCTGCAGTCCTTATGTCTTCAACACAAGTGAACACTAACTTGTGTACCGATGATTCCAATGGCTATGATGCTAGATGACATCAAATATATCACATCTGATATGCAACAATGACAATACTGCATATACATCTCCCATACTGGTTGCCATCCTATACTAGTTGACATCAATGACAACATAATGCCAATAGTGTAATGGTGAGGAAAATTAGGGTTTCACTAATTGAGATATTAAACCACTAATCTTACTAAGATAACCATTACATTGAAAGAGGGTTAAATCCAATAAATATAGCCACAATTCAATTAGGAAAAACACTGAATATTGATTAGATTCACTTGTTTGTTCTCCACCCCCTTTTAGTTGAAATTAATTTATACTGTGAACTTTAGGGTAAAGAAATGAATAATTGAAGTGAATTAGAAATAACAAGGTTCTACAAACATCACATAGATCCCCAAATAAGTATTTAAGAAGAAGAAGAAGAAGAAGAAGAAGATCGGAACCTATTGCTGGAAATTTAGGTCAAATTGTCAAGATCATTGTGGTAGGTCAGCCTGGTCATATAACTCTCTAATAGGCAAGTGGGATATTTTCCAGATCATAGAGATGCACTATATCTATTGTTGGAAGCTCAGGAAAAATTCTCGAGATCATGGTGGTAGGTCACCCTTGTCCTCTACTTTTTGCTCCCTCAAAATTTGAACCTATTTTTCATCTTCAATTATCATAGTTCCTAAGTCAATTTCCATGATGAAGCTTGCTTGAATCCTCACACAAGGTTTTTAGGATGTCATGTAGGATGTCATGTACAATCAATCATCAACACCTTTTTCATACGTAAATTGTTTTAAAACATTGATTATATATATCCGCAACATGAAATCATATCCATCACTAGTCGGCTCAAGAACACTTAGAACATTATTGAAACGGGAATGAACTGTTGGCTGAATTCAAGAACAAATATTAATGTAGACCAAAAGAAATTTCTCATACATTACTAAAACTATCAGCTAAACCTCCTAGATCTCAAAACCAATCACCAAAAATACTCCTTCAAATCTGCATAATGATCAACTACACAAGTCAGCTTGTTCTACACTGACAAAATGGAACTCGCTAACCAGAGGATTGTATCATGCATACAAATCACCACCAGAGACCAAAAATCTAGAAGAAAATGTTCCAGACATCCATCTACCTTACTTCTGATCCACAACATAAAATGGTAACCTGAAAAAGAAATCCGAACTAAAATATTGAACATTGTCAGATGCTCTGTTCTAGGCTTGTCGGACTTAAGTAAATCACCAATTTGACTTCCAGTATGATCAAATGAAGTAATGTAGATGAGATCACTAACTTGAGTTTCCATCAATGACAATACCTAATAACCTATGGAGTGTCTCTTGCCAGCAATCTCCCCCTTTGGCATTGATGGCAACACTTAGTGAAAAATGACTAAGTGTTAGAATTATACCAAGATATGGATACACTGCTAAACTCAAAATCTCAAAATTTAAAACTCCCCTTGAGATAAATATTACATTTTTCACTGCCCTACACTCCCCCTTTGACATCAATGGTAAAGGTAGGGATTTGCATGCCAAAATTCAAACAAAAAATCTATACACAACAACATATGTACACATAGACCCTACCAAATTACATAAAATTTATAATATTTGCAAAAGTGTTCTTCAATGAGTTCATGAGTTCAAATGACCATCCCAACCTTTCTTGAGACACTCCAAGACTGATATGAGACCACGTAAGAGAAATGCTTGCATCAGTGCCGACTGAAGATCTTGGGAATCATTTGTGGCTATGGCATCTTGGGCTTCCTTTAAGGTATTAGGTATTCTATCCAACTTAGGAGTAATCAAACTCTGAAGTTCACTAAGTCTACCAATGATTTTTTCCTTATCATGCATTAACCTCTTAATTTTGTCAAGCAAAGATATGACCTGAATTTCTTGACTAGCTACAAAAGTAGTCAAAGGATTAAAGGATTGAGAGATACCTGCCAATTGTTTCTCATTCTCCTTTATCTTCTTCTCAATAGCTACAAAAAACTTAGAAAATGATAGAAATGATTTGTAAACAATGCCTCTTCAGATAAGGCATTTTGAATACTTTTCACATAGTTGTTTAGCAAACTTCTTTCATGAGCAATCATCTTCTTCAATTCACTGAATCTTTTTGCATCAAACTCATTCCAGACTCTAACTTCAACTATTATCTTCTCTAGGACACAGGATGCAAGACCGAGCAACTCACTGTCCTCCATATGAGATTTCAAAATCTCCTCTCTTTATTTTACCTATGCAAATGCTGCTAGCTACAATTTTTGAATGTGAGAAAGGGTGGCCAAATTAATAGTTCCTTGAAATAGTATCATATCATAAAAAACAAGCTTATCCTTCTCAATGAAGTCCTTGACATCTTCAACAATGTCTCTTGCTTTAGAGAAAACATCAATTACCTCAAGCTTTTTAACTTTTGTGTCCATTTCTGCTTTGACCTCCTTTGGACATTCAGTGTCAGTTGGAGTTTGAGTCTCCACATATGGAATTGTGTCCATTTTATTTAATTGATCCAGAGGACTCTAAGTACATCCTCAACTGAATCTACTTTTTCTATCTCCTCTCCACCTTGATTTTCTTTCTCTTTATCCACACCTTCCTCTTCTGGAATAGAGGAAATATTTACTTCAACCCATTCAACTTTTGAATGCACTGTTTGCACTTACAGAATAGATGAATCAACAACATCAATTTTTTTCTTATTTAGCATTGGCTTCAAGATCTTCTTTGTCTCTTTGACCACTTCATCAATTTTCCCAATCATAAGCTTGTTTATTCTGGTTTTGCTTCTAAACTCCTTTCTAGCTTCTTTGAGTATTGTATTTATTTCCTCTACAACTACCACAAGGCATAGATTTACCAACACATATTATTTAAACCTTTCATATTCTTCCGTTTCACTACCTCTTCTCATCTCTAAAAGGCTATACAAATTTTTAGGAATCTCAAACATTATTTCAACTAGATCCCTATTGAAAATATTCAAGTACTTCACTATGGCTTTTTCAAGAATTCTCTTACTGGCATCATCAAACTTGTCATAATATTTAGAGAGTGGCTTCAAATTACCTTGCACCGTGAGTGCTTCTTCAACATCTTGAACTAACATGCCAAGATTATCTATGTTAGGATAATCGGTGAACAACTGAGAGGAGGGGGGGTGAATCAGTTGTTAACAGATTATAACATTTAATCCACTAAATAACCTTTAACCAGATTAAGTACCAGTAAAGAATAAATAGATACCGGTAAACAATACAACTTAAAAATTAAATAGATAATCAATGCAAATCAACCATACCATATAAAACCATGATTTGTATGTGGAAAGCCTAGAAAAGGGAAAAATCACAGTGGGAAGCCTACCCATAGTCAGATGATACTTTTGTAGAATGTATGTGTTACAATGAGGGGCTTGCACATGCAGGAAGACACAATTCCTAGAAAGTACTACTCATTACTAAAAGAGTCTCACTAACTACAGAGAGGAAACAACCATCTCAAGAGAAATGGATAACAATTCAATAGAGTGAATTGCCAGAGATAGCATCTACCATTCTTGTTTATAGTCCTGGTTAAGCTCAATGTCAGAGGCCTTTGACCTATTCCTTAATCCCAATTTGATCACCTATGATCGACCAAATCTCCTTCGCATATGATATTGCATTCTAAGACCACAAATACTTATTCTATTCCCATTCCATGATCTACAATGAGATCTTACATCATTTTATACCAACCCTAAGGCCTAAACCAATTAGGTTGGCCACCTAAAAGATATTACAATAAGATCAATATATAAATCCATTTTACAATAAAAAATCCATAAATCATCCCAAAAAATTCTGGTAACATGTAGAGAACACGTTATCATGCTATCGATCCATAACCTAGATAGGTACCAGACCAATTCTGGGTCGACCACGCCAAAGCAATGTCTTCAAGTAGTTTAAGCACGATCAAAGAAATTATTTAGCATCCTCAAATCCATCTAGAAGCTGCACCAACACCACTTATGCATCTTGTCAAGATTCATCAGTGAAAGCTTTGCCGATAAAACCTTAAACCAGTGTCGGTAAGGGTTTACCAAAGTGTATGATACCATACAATTACCAATTCAATACCATCTGACCATGACATTCTCTAGATGAATGTACCACATGTAACCAAACATATTCCATAGATCTAAACATGCTAAAAGTGTCCAATAGATAGTCTCTTCTGCCGGTAATACTAGATCTTCTACCAGTAACCAAAACCTGTCTACCTGTAACCAACCATAATAGCTAGTGTTGACATCAACGACAAAACATCAATCCAACACATAATCAATTCATCCATAATGCCAACAATTTGATTCTATCTTTATTTTCTTACACATTTTTCCTTCACCAAAGGGCTTGTCCTTAGAGACTTTAGATGCTTTTGTGCCCTTGGTATTGATTTCCTTCACAACTTCATCATACTCTCTCTTCATCATCATTAATAGTGACATATACCCTTGATCTTTTTTTCTTCTTTCTATGGTCACCTTTGTCAGATGATTTAGCTTGTGATTTATCTAAGCTTGCTAGCTTTATGCGAATCGAAGGAGGGTGCAGAGCTTCTAGTTTGTTTTGGCTTCGGGGTCGAGGCTTCCAAACTGATTGATTCAACTTTGACTAGCCTCTCCTCTACAACTTGATGGGTTCTCTTCCAAGCTTCTCGGATTTCTTCTTTTGTAATGCCAATGCTCTTTGTGTACTCCTCTACTTCTTTTCTACTTTATGGACTATTTCAGGTTTCTTGAATTGGCTATGCAATTGCAAGTCTTTCTCTGCAAATGTGCCAAATCTCTCCTCTAATGCACCTAATGGCTTACTCAACAAATTTTGAGCATACATATCCAATATATGAGAATCCATTTCATACCCCATGGACATGATCTAGACTATCCTTGGTTCTACTACTTCCATCAAGCATTGATCAGTGTCAACTATGAAGCATATTATATCATTGTACTTCTCAATAATTAATTTAGGGATTCTTTCCCTATCTTGCACTTTGAAAGTTCTTTAAATAGCCCCAAAGAGTAGCTTTCTGGGCCTTATTATCACCAATGTTGTATAAAAGTTCTTTGATTTGAACTGGTACTGGCTTGTTTCTTGCCCATTGGACATGACCAACTCCAGGAACCTCATTCATGAAATAGAAGAGAAAACATGGGATCAAAGTACCACTCTTTTCTACTTTATCTTGGCCAGTTTCTTCATTATCTCACTCCACAATAATTCACATAAGTCGTATTCTTTATTTTCTTTAACCATCTCATAGGCTACATAGATTGCGGTACCAGATACAGAGTTCTCCCGAACTAGAGTGATATATCTTGTATCCAATCACCATTGAGGCAAATCAAACATCGTGCTCAAGTATATAATTGATTGTCATTTCCCTTTTTGACAAATCTTGATTTGGTTGTATCAGTGACAACTTGGTTCTTAATGGATTTCAGTGTACGCAATGTACCAAATGAACACAAACTAGTTACAACCTTGATCTCATCCTTAGGGATTATAAGTGGCTTGCTCAACCACATGAACTCATCATGAATCCTTCTTAGCACAACCGTATCCATTTATTTTCATCTAAGATCAGGAATTTGCCACACTAAGAAAAGTTATCCTTCTCCATCACCTTAAATTACGGTTTGAGCTTGAAATCATCTCCTAACAGTTGCTTGGAGTATAAATTTAACAAATATGAGCTCCCGAATTCTTCAAGATTTGTGTGAATGTAAACCCTAATATCATCGACATGCAGAACACTATATGGAACTGAGAAAAATGCACCAAGTGGATCTAATTCTACTGATTTGAATGGTGGTTTCTTGAATTTGGGGTGAGATCTTTTAGTGATATCAACAACCAATGGAGTATCCATTTTCAAAATTCTTGTTTTGAAAAGTTTCATGGATAAATACCTTCTCGCCAGACTAGGATTTCACACGAAAATCTTCTTGTGGCTTCAATCTCTAGGAAATGTGCTTACATATCTCTCTAAACCTCTATCTCTTCGAATACAAAGTGATAAATGAGAGGCTTAGGATTCCTCTTTTTCATTCGTATATGTAACGTTTTGGTGTAATAAATTCACTTGCCCTAAACCTTCCTTGCTATCTCAGTCTGCTCCACAAAATTCATCTGTAGATCTTCAATATCCCTCAAATTCTTCTGGATATCATCCCAAATTGTTTGTGATGTCCCAATACAACTTCTACTAGCCTGTCAGATTCAGGTACCAACTTCTAGTAGGGAGAAATAGGATTTTCTTGAAAACTCCCCTAGGTCAAAGGTCTTAAATCAATTCCTGGAGGAATTTCCAGCACTAGATTCAGGTGTGGACCCATTCCCCGCATTAGTATCATTCTTCTTTACCCATGTCTTCATCTATTGATTCCTGATCTCATCCACTTTTTCTTTTCTTTTATCATCTGTCTGCACATTCTTTTTCTTGTCTATCATACCATTTGTATTCATATTCTTGCTTCTGCAGAATCTCAGAATGTGACTGATTTGTTGCAATTGTTGTATACAACATTTCCTTGTCCAAACCCATGATTCACTTGATTTTCTCTTGATCTGCACTAATTAGCAATGTAACCAAACCTATTACATGCATAACATCTAACATTCCTTCTATTGAAAAATTTATTCATCATACTTTTGCATTCACTTGATTTATGTCCATACTTATTGCATTTGAAATATGGACTAGAGAAAGACGAACCGTTATGATTCATTCTACTTCTGCATTGAATAGATTTATGACCAAATTTGTTATATACAAAGAAATTACCATTGAATGATGGATACCTTTAAGCATTAGGTTGTCTTACTAGAGACCTTCTAGGTTTGTTCTTCTAATTTGCTTGCTTAGGATTGCTTTGACTAGATCCATAGATTTCACCTTTCTTAAATCCAAGAGCTTACTTGTTATTTGTACTCTTCTATCTTTCAAACATCACATCAAGTTTAACTGAGCTAACCTTGAAATTCTCCTTGTAATCATTTCTAGTCACAAGTTCATCCCTAAGAATGAAAATACTCTTTTAAAGTTCTTCCCTATGGTGTTTGGATTCTTGTAGATCAAGCTTTAGTTGGCCAATCTCACAATCAAGTCTATAGAATTCATTAGTTCTTTTTTTTAAGGATTGATTTAAATTCTCTTCATTCCTCTTTCTTCCTTCAATTTCCTTGGTCAACCCCATCACTATAGATTCCATGCTTTTTCATTATTTCTTCTTTAGCTTTTCACAAAGTTCCTTTCTCTTTTCCCTTGATTTACTTAGTTACTCTTTCAATGACTAAATGAAATTCTTAGCATCCTTAAGACTCCCTTGTAATTCCTGGGCTTCAACTTTGGATTGATCAAGATCATCTAGTGCAACTAAGAGTTGTTGTTGAAGACAACAGTAATCCATTGAATCTCCTTCCTGGATCTTCCTGAAGCTATTAAAATTCCTCTGAATAACCAAGCTCTGATACTAATTTTTAGAATTAAGGAACACTAAAATGGGGGGTGAATCAGTGTTTTGCAAACTTTGATATTATTAATCTATTCTTTTAACCATTTAATGCATTTAATCAAAATAAAGATACAAGAACATAAAATGAACAACCACAACACCATAACACAAATATTTTATACATGGAGACCCTATTAGGGGAAAAACCATGGTGGGGATGAACCCACAAAATGAGTATGCTCTATTACAATATTACAATGGGAATTCGCATGAATTCAAGCACACTGCCTAGAGATCACTACTCAAAAGGAGGCTCACTACCTAAAAAATCATTAACAAAAGATAACTGGAATATCTAAACTAAAGAACAACATCTACAAATGCCAAAGTATAGTTTTGGTCAAGAAGAATAAAATGATTTCTTCCACTTCATCTCTGATTGCTCTATTACACTGTTTTTCTATGAATCTGGAGCATAGATCTCTATCTTGTGCACATGAAACTATGCACAATAGATCAACAACATGTTTTTCATACTCAAAATGATTAAAAATGTTGATTATATATATCCGCAACATGAAATCATATCCATCGCTAGTCGGGTCAAGAACACTTAATACATTATTGAAAGGTGTATGAATTGTCAGCTAAACCTCCTAGATCTCAAATCCAATCACCAAAACTACTCCATCAAATCCACACAATGATCAACTACACAAGTCAGCTTGTTCTACACTGACAGACTAGAACCCTGTACTCAGAGGCTTGTATCATGCATACCAATCACCATGGGAGACCAAGACTTTGGAATAAGTTGTTCCATGCACCCATCTACCTTACTTTAGATCCGCAACATAAAATGGTAACCTAAGAATAAATCCAGACCGAAATACTGAACATTGTTAGATGCTCTATTCTAGGCTTGTTGGACTTAAAAAAATCAACAATATGAATTTCAGTATTGATCAAATGAAGTAATGTGGATGGGATCACTGACTTGCGTTTCCATCAATGACAACACTTGATAACTTGTGTAATGTCTCTTGCCAACTCCAGATACCAAAGAGACAAGATACACCAAGCCCCCAGGGACTTCCAGATCTTACTACTCTAATATCAAGATAGAAGGGACAACACATGAAAGAGGAAAAGAGCATGACTACACGGGCCTAGCAATATTTTCTTACTAAGAGTCATGAAAAAAGAAAACACCAAATTACAAAGAAAAAGGCTCAGTTTGAAAAGCAAGCTGAATATTGAAAACATGACATTGGTATGTGCATAAACTATAATGTATATATACCTTATCATGCATCCAAAATTGCACATACCTTAGTAGGAGAAATAGATTTAAGGTAGCATGCATCCAAAAGATAAGTATGTTACCACAATGAAATGTCCCCAAGAAAGGACAAATCAAAGGATATTGGTCAAAAAATATATAGGAAAAAAAAAGCACATAACGGATCCACTAACTTTGAGATCAATAATACACTTGTGATAAATAATGTATATCAAGAATAATTATATAGAATTTACCTTATCCCCAAAAGGTTATGGAACTATGAGCAAACTGGAAGAAGAGCACAAGAGATAACAAACAAATGTCTTTTCGAGTCAACATGGTAGAGACCAAAAACAAGATCTCAACACTTTGCATTGTCCTTAAGGAAACTATACAAGAGCACATTGATGAATAATAGTACATATATAACATAAGACAGAGACAACATATGACAGAATTGAGATACAAATAGAGGAATGTCATAAAAGATCGACCTCTTTATTACCTTGCATTAATAGAGTAACAAGGGTCATCCAAAGAGAAGCTAACATAACACAAACATATCAAGCAACACGTCATGAGGGAAGCACAATACAAACAATAAAACACACAAAAGAGAATCCATAACACAAATGAAGATAGTCAAGCAAATCATCTTCCTCCTGATCTCTTGCTTAACATTATTTAGGGATGGTGGACAAGATGCAAGAGGACCACATTGAGCATGCTAGATGGAGCTACTACGAGTTCCAAAAAAGGTCCATTCTCTACTGATGAATCAAATTTTTTGGTCACTAGGAGCTAGAGAGTTAATACTTTTGACAAATGTGAAGACAACTCATGATTAATCTCAACAAGCTCATACATAGCATCATAATAATTAGGATCAACATTTTTAGCGTGAACAACATTATCATCATCTATATCATTATCTAAATTAATAAAAATAGGATCTTTAAAATGAAAAGAAGTTGAACCATCATTTCTTTGAGCATTTTTAGCTTAGGGTATTTGAGTTGAACTTCCTTCCTAGGGTTAGGCGAAGGCTTAAAAAATGGGATCAAATCAATATTTGGTTTCATTAGAGAGGAAATGGTTTGGGAAGAAAGTTCACGAGCCTTAACATGACATCTTCATCGATGTTCTCTCACACAATGATTCTTTTTAGTTTTAGTTATGACTTTTGAAGGTTGAGGATCAATTGACATAGGCTTGTTTTCTTCCCTTATAGGGGGAGGAACTAAAGAAACTCCAATGGTTTGAGATTTACATGATGTTAAGTGCTTTCCTTTATAAGACGTAGGAGGTGGGACTATAGCATATATAGGAGGAATAGAAGGAGTAGGAAGAAGACCAAGTCCATTATGAGGAAGAGCAATATCCATGGGTGTAGGGTCTATAGGTTTACTCAAGGCCAATATCATCTCATTTTTTGGGTTTTGATAAGATAAGAAAATGATTCCATTTCGAGGCTTTAAGGGCTCAGGTTGTTTAGGCCAAAAGTAATCAATAGTGAAATTTCCATGCTTTGTTATGGGTTGGTAAAGGCATTAATTAATTTTTATAATAGTGACATTATAAGGGAGTTTCAAACATTTATGAATTGTAGAAGGGATATCTTTCATGGAAGAGAGCCATGGATGTCCTAGGTTCACACGAAATTCATACGATGTAAGAATAATAGTAAAGGTGACATCTAAGCACTTAGTACAAACCTCAATAGAAAGAGTAATAAAACCAATAGTAGGGAAAGAAAAACCATCATACACCTTAACCGTAACATTAAATTTATCAAATTTTACTTGATGCAATTATTGAGTAAAAATATGTTCTTTAGTAATCACATTCACCATACATACTAGATCAATGAGCACCCCTTGTGAGAGTTTGTCTTTGATCTTCACAATAATATATAATGGACCATCGGGTGCAATAATAGTATCACCAAGATCAAATGTAATGCATAGGTCTTTTGTAGGTTTAGGTTTGGCAATGAGGTTTACAAATTTATTACGTTTTATACCAAGGTCATTAGGGGAGAGATAAATTGTCTTATACTCAACAACATTGGTAGAATGAGAAGGCAATAGGTTGGTGAATATTTGGAGGTTTTGTTTAGAAGGAGATACAAATTTATTTGTTTTTCATTCAAACTAGCTATGAATATAGTATTTTTATCAATAAAGTCTTGAATCTTATTCCTCAACTAAAACATTTCTCATTTTCATGACCTAGTTGACAATGATATTGACAAAAAACTTTAGGATCATGAGAAGCTGGTATTGGTTCAGAATGGTCAATTGGTTTGCTGGGGGAAGTTACAACACATTAGCATTCATCAGCCTCAACATTCTCTTGCACAAAAACAATGAATTTAAGCATCCCACCCAATATCTACATTTTCTAAAGAATAAAGGGCTTGGGTTCATACCATTGAAATTGGGAGCTCCTAATACTAATTTTCTTTTGAATAAAGATGTTAATGTTGTTTATTGTATGGAGACATTTGTTGAAGATATTGATTTTGATTCCTATTAGAATTAATATACTAATGGTCATGCCTAGATCAATTCCTTTTGGATCCAAATGATTCCTTAGTCTTTACCATAAATTCTTCATCCATAAATTTTTTTAGCACCAATGATAAGATATCCCTAGTTTAATGTTAACTTATCAATTGGGATCAATAGGGACCTTCAAACATGGATATTTTTTATAGCAATGAAGCCATCATTGAGTTTATAGAACTTTGAAAGGGTTAACCCTTGGGTGATCATAAATCTAGTTTTGCATTGAATATCAACAATATTGCTTACTTTCGAGATTCCATTCCACCTTCTAGTTGCAAAAATGAAAAACTATAAAAAAATAAAAATAGGTCTTTAGATGGAAATAAAAAAGCATCTTCTGATTGTAAAAAAGTAAAAATAAAGGACATATCCAAGGGTAAAAATCTCTCTAAGGTGATTGAGGATGGAAGGATGGATGTACTCCCAATATGTCAAATAAGATCTCCATTATATATTAGCCAAGAAGTTAGAAGAGATCAACCTTAGTACAACAGATAATCAAAAGATTGTCGACTTTGCCACATCTCTAATAGATACAAAAAAATATAGACTTTACCATATTCTTCACAAAAAGACTAACAAACATTTCTTGGTTATATGTTAACATGCCTTGACTGGAGCCTAAATTGGTCCTACATTATATACCTCTTTATCTACCAGCAAATCACATCGAAAAAAATGTTAAGAAAGACACAACCATAGATTGCTCTCTTGGTAAAAGTTGAACTGAAGAAACTATTGAATATCAATTTCATTTTACACATTGATTATTCAAAATGGATCTCTAATTTGGTACTAGTCACCAAACCCACTAAAGGCATAAATATTTGCACATATTTTAGATACTTAAATAAAGCATGTCCAAAACATGGCTTCATTTACCAAACATCAACATGATTGTAGATCTAACAACTAGTTATGAGATGTTGTCATTAATAGATAGATTTTTTGGTTGTAATCAGATAAGAATGGAACCCACGGACCAACATAAGACTACCTTCACATGTTCCTGGGATACATACTACTAGAACATCATTCCTATTGGAACAAAAAAATTGGACAACTTATCAATGACCTATGACCACTATCTTTCATGACATTATGCATACCTTGATGGAGGATTATATGGATGAGCTTCTTGCAAAATCGGTTTTCAAAGACAAACATCTAAATGTATTATTTGTTATCTTTGAAAAATTAGAATACTATAAGGTCAAACTCAATCCTAATAAATGTGTCTTTGGAGTTCTTTTTAGCAAACTTCTGGATTCACTTCTTTTCATAGAGGAATTGAGGTAGACCTAGCAAAAGGGAAATAAATCATTAACATTCCTCCACCAAGAAATATAACACAACTTCACAGTCTTCAAAACATCCACATATTCATCACATAACTAGCAGACAAATACAAAAATATTCAACATTTTCTTCAAAAGGGTGAACCCTTCAAATGGACAAAACAATTTTAATCGTCCTTCCAACAAGTCAAAGACAATTCATTTTCACCACTAGTGTTGATGCCTCCTATACAAGGGAAGTCAATGATTATGCATATTTCAACTACAACATTGGCACTAGGGGCCCTCTTGGCACAACATGATGAAGAAGGAAAACAAAGAGCCATATATTATATTAGTTACACACTAGTAGAGTATGATCTCAATTGTACACATATTGAATGCACATGTTTAGTAGTTGTTTTTGCCACCTAGAAGCTACAAAATTATATGCGAAATCACCAAATTGAGCTTGTGGCAAAGATAGATCTACTCAAATACTTGCTTAACAAAGCAGCCCTCACTAGTAGACTAGAAAAGTGGGCAATGATCTTGAGTAATTTTGACATAGAATACATTGATTGAAAGACAACCAAGGGACAAATAATAGACAATTGACTTGCAGATGCCCCTAGAGTAGTAGATCATCCACTTATGTCTGATTTTCTAGATGAATCAATAATCATAGTGATAACATCAACGAAATGGAAGTTGTACTTTGATGATTCTTACACACAAGATGGGTTAGGAGTAGGAATTCTTTTAATCACACATCAAGAAGAATGCCATTCCAAAGTGTTAAAGAATAGCTTTCCCATGCACAAATAACATAGCAAAGTATGAGGCACTTATCACAGGTTTTGGAATAATTGTCAAATAGATGATTAAAAAGCTTCATGTGTATGTCAATTATTAGCTAGTCCTTATCCAAGTCAACAATGATTAGATGATAAAGGATGAAAAACTTGTTCGCTTCAAAATTATAGTGGATGACTATAAAAGCTATTGTGATGAAATTGTCTTTGAAAAAATTTCAAGAGTACATAATAGAGAACTAGATGCCATGGCTACAATTGGATCCTTAGTTGACATTCCTAACAATGAGCCACTGTATGATTTCTTGGTAGAATAGTTGATGATATCTACTTTTGATGTTCCTAGCCTAAACTCAGGTGTGATATTTATTTTTTTAACTCTTTAACTCCTGTGTTAACTTGTTGGTCCCAACTCACCCTGGTACAATAACATATATGCCTATCTACATGATTAAACTCTTCCCCCAAAACTATCAAATCACCAATGGAAAACCCTATTACAATAACATATATAGCAAAGGAGTTTGGACTTGATACACTTCTAAGATGTCTCGATGTCGATGAAGAAATAAAGGCTTTATGCGAGGTACATGATGGTATATGTGGAGCCCATTCCAGTCATCCTAACTTGGCTAAAAAGCTCATGATGACTAGATACTATTGGCTCAACATGGAACACGACACTTATAGATTTGTTAAGAAATATCACCAATGCAAAATTCATGGAGATATCATTCATGCACAAGTGGAGGAACTTTAGATCTCACATCTCCTTGGCCCTTCTCTCAATGGATGCTCAACCTCATGGGTAAGATTCAACCTACCTCTACTACTAAGCACAAGTTCATCCCTACTACCACTAAGTATTTCACGAAGTGTATTGAAGCCATCCCTCTTATCTATGTTATCAAAAATCAAATCACAAAGTTTATCCTCAATTAATTCATATTCTAGTATGATATTCTTCTCTCCATTGCCACTAACAAAGATCATCCCTTTAAAAATAAAGATGTGCATGAGCTTTGTGACAAGTTTCACATCCAAGACCATTTTGCCGCACAATATTCTCCTTAGAGTAATGGCCAAGCTGAGGCATCTAACAAAGCTATACTAAAAGAAGTTCAACCATATTTTTATAGATTCAACTAACTTAGTCATCATTTGTGCTAAAAAGAAGTTCTATTTAGAGTGGTCTTAAAAAATAATGTGATATTTATTTCAATTAGATATTTTATCCATTTGCATTTATGGAGAGCCAAATGTTCGAACATGTTTCCTAATTCTTAGACTCATCTAGGAACCACAATTTCAATGCTTTACTCTAAAACATTCTTCTATATTATGGCATTGTCTTCTCAATGACACACAATGTCAAAATCAAAGAAAATGATTTGTTTTAACAAGAGTAAATTAAATCACAAATCAACAAATTCTAAGTAAATCATGACATTAGAAATACAAAAGTTTTGTACTCAACAACAACATGGTGAAATATATAACCATGTGCTTGCACAAGAATATATAATTATAAACAAATTGTTATACACATTAATCTATACCATCTTTACAATAATTTCAGATTAATTAGCAAGATAATAATCATTGTTCATAGATTTTATTTAACTCTCAACTTGCTCAAATAAAAAAATACTTTAATTTAAATAGATCTAAAACAAAATATATAAAAACCAAACATAGATATACACATGACTATTAAAATTAAAAGCAAATATTTTTAATAAATGTCAATCAATTATTATAGATAAAAAGCTAAATTGGAAAACAATGAAAAAGACTCACGTTATCAGATTTCTACCATCCATAAATGTATCATTTAATAGTTTCTAAATTTGATTGTATGTATTCTTTTCTGCATCAAATCAAAAAAAAAATCAGCAAATTTTAAATTAATTATATAGAAATGGATGTAACTATCATGGACTGTCAAAGTATCATGTCTATGGCCTATTATTCGAATGACTCAAGTGGGAAATGGCGTGGATTTCACTGAAAGAAAAGTTGCTTGCAAAAATTCTAAATATATGATATAATAATTGTCTGGAAAGGAAATTTAATATTATTATAGATCATAGTGAACTGGGCGGCTAACAGGAATTGTATCTTAAATGTTATTGACAGATATATTCTATTCGCCGAATCGCAACGCGTGAAACGAGTTCAAAATGAGTGAAAATTGCTGAGACACGCAACAAATTAAATTGTCTTACGATCTCATCAAAGGCCGGCAATAAAGAATAAACAATGAATTCTGACAACATCAGAATTTGACAACATATCATTCAGACAAATGAATGGTGTAAGAAAAGAAAGAGTGATTGAGATTGACTCGGCATATCGAAAATCACGAAAGACAGTAGGCGAGAAATTAGGGCAAAATATTGACATCAAACTCGGCGCGCCAAACTGAGGTATGTCCTTGTCATTCCACGTGAAGGTGTGATGATAGATGATTGTGACTCTAAATTTTAGGTTAAATAGATCTATGGTAGTTTAAGTTGTAATTGTGTATATTTATTAATAAATATTTTGGATCATATTCACTAGTAGATAGAGGAGTGTAATGGGTACGGTAGTAGGAAGAGTGTTTAGAAAGAACTAGGGAGAATAAGTCCTATGATGATCATGTGATGATCCTAAAGTGAAGGGTAAGAAAAAATGAAGGGGAGTAAGTCAATTTGGTTGGTACAATAATTGTTTTTTTATAGTAGAATGAGCCTTTAAAAGGAAATAGGAGGAAGAAGCCATGTGAGGATCCGAAAGTGAAGGGTAAAATTAAAGGAGGAAGGGGAGTAAAACAACTTTGTCTAGAATAGGTACAATAATTGTTTGTTTGGTAGTAGAATGAGCCTTTCAAAGGAGATAGGAGGAAGAAGTCATGTGATGATCTGACTAGGAAGGGTAAGACAAAAGGAGGAAGGGGAGTAAGTAAAATAACGTGGATACAGTGTATAGGTACAACAATACAATAATTGATCATGTTATGTAATTTCTTTTTATGATTATATATCAATAAAAAATTTAAGATACATAATTTAGAAAAACATTCATATTTTGTTTTTCAAATTACAAAAGGAGCAAGGGGAGTAAAACAACTCTATCTAGATTATGTGTACAATAATTGTTTGTTTGGATAATTTTTCTTATGTACAACATGTGCTGTAATTTATTTTGTATGACTACATAGTAATAAAATGTTTAAAATATATTTAGAAGAACATTCATAATTTATTTTTTAAATTGCAAAATTGGGTCAAACATCACTTTGTTAGCTATAGATTTTATAAAAAAAGATTTTATTTTATTTTTGCATCAAGTTAAATTAAGTGAGAATTCTTTCAATATTCTTGAGAATTTATATTTAAAAATTAATAAATTATAATTATTTATTTATAAAATAGCTTTTTGTTTGTTGATAGATGACTTTTCTTACAATGATTTGATTTTTCTTTCCAATTTAATTAAAGTGATTTGTGTGGGATTACATTTTTTGTATTAATTTAATATTAGTAGATGAAAATTGGGATGACCTTAGAAACATTTTAAAGGTAAAGAGAAGGCGCTGGATCAAGGATTTTTCATGAATTGAAATATTAGTAGATTAAGAAAAAAACTTAATACTGTACAAAATATAGGCATTTAGTCACCTCTTCCATGTAGCAAACAAATGATAGAAGTAAACCCCTCGACAAGAAGCTATGACAATCGAAGAATTATCACTTGATGCATAAGAATTCTTGATTCAAGTCACTCATTGAGTAACATTATTATTGATAATTTTGATTGTATCTATTTGTTGTACATTGGCTTTTTTTTAAATTAAGCAACAAAAAAAGTGATGTCCTTGGCTTTACCAATAATAAGATTGTATACCTCCATAAATATTTGGAGGTTTGCTGAAGATCATATAGCCATAGCCAATAATATTTTTCCTATAGTATAGAATTGGATAAATTAGAAAAATTATGAGATTGTTTCACATATGGATGTCATTGTTATCATTGATGTCAAAATTTTTTTCTAGTGATCCTAATGAATGTATATATGTTTAGCTACTGCAAGGTGTATTTTGTTATTGGTCTGGATGTTTGTTTTATGATTTACATTATAGAATTGATTGTGGGTTCATGTTATACTATTCAAAGGAAGCATGATAATGATTTAATGTGTTTCCAAAAGTTTGGCGTTCCTTATGTGGTCTAGAAATATTTCTATTCTCTTTTGTGTCTGCTTTGGTGGAACTTATTGTGGTTCTAAATGAATGTTTGTATCAAACATGTCTTTGGTGATCATGTTATCCATTTTGATTTCCTTGCTTATCATGACTATGTTGTAGATCAAGATGTTGCAGTTCTCTTGGGGTGAACCATTTTCTTTTAGGTTCAGAATAGGATAGTATGTGTTTATTAGATCAAGTATTGTACTAGTTTGTACATATTGGTTCGAGCGGTTGCACATAAAGGTTTTCAATGTTAATTAGAAGGTGTAGTAACTTGGCGTGGACCCTCACAAATTTTTAATACCTTTCAGATGATGTATTTTTGGGTTGATTGTATGTACACAATTCATATTCTTTTGGCCAACCTAGTAAAGTTTTTTTTTGATCCAATTGATATATATTGAGTGAATTGGTTATGTTATGGATGTGGATGGAGATATGAGTGTGTGTTATATAAGACAAGTATGGATGCAATATGATATGGTGGATGTGAAATTTGTGCAAATATTTAGAGAGATGTTGAGTAGAAAGATGAGTATTCACTATGAACTATTATCTGCATTTTATTAGATGCTATTTGTACATAGTTCAATCTACTATTTCTTTGTATTATGGGAGTAGTTTTGTATCTTTCCCTGAAGAAGTGATCTTAGGTTGAGCAATTCCTCTTTTGTATCTTTCCTAAGGTACATCAGCTACAAGTCTGGAGCAGTAAGCTATTTTTGGGAAGAAGCCTTGTCCTTTGTAAAATACTTATTATATTTGTGAGTTGAATCTCACCATGGTTTTTCCTAGTTTAAATTTTCCACATAAAAAATGTTCATGTTTTTGTGAGATTGTTTGCATGTTTGTGTTGTTTGCTTTCATGCATATGTATTGGAATAATTGTACCTATTAAAATAACTTAATATATTCTAGCTTTTGTGAATGTTGATTCACCCCCCATTCTCAACTTCTAGTAGTGTTCAACATAGATTTAATAGAAAATCTTCTCTAATATCTAATGAATCAAAATCAGGATTATAACCTTCCAACACTTCAAAAAAATTATCTTTGAATATGATAACTGATTGAATACAAGTGTCACCAAGAATCCTAAACATCTTTTCATTACATAATAAATCTGCTATATTGGATAAAAAATTTGATGCAATAACATTATACCAATGTTGTGCTATTAAAATTTCATTAATAGGTCTGACCCAATCATGTTGTACCTAATTTTGTTGGTATGGGGTATATCCTAAGATTGAATTTTCATCCCATATTACAAAGCCAACATTAGAGAAAATAAGAGAAATAAAAAAAGATCATAATATATAAGAGGACAAAATAATTTGGTAACATTTTCTCATGGATGTTTGATGCTTAAAAATACTATATAGGATCTTAAATTGCATCAATTATTAGTTTTTGATTGATTAATAGTAGCTAGGGGTTGCACCCTTGTATTAAATTCAAAAAATAGTACATTTCTTTTTTGATAACTAGAAATTACCATACCATTCTATTACCCAACTAAAAATAATATTTGATATTTTGGCCAAAAGGGCTCATCTACAATCACCCTAACTGACAAAGCTAATACACCCCCCCCAAAAAACAAAAAATAAATAAAAAAATGTCTCTATGTAAAAAAGTGGAAACTTAGCTATACAAACTATACCCAAAATTTTAATATTCATTCAAACTAAAAAAAGAGCATTATGTCACATCATAACAGGATTGAACAAAATGAGTCAATTTGTTGGAAGCAGTTGTCATTGCACAGAAAGATCGATGTGTCAATGCCCAATACAACCACTAGACTTATAGATTCCATGGGAGGTAGCTAAGCCATGTCACAAACATACAACTTTTTTCCGCACAGAGGCCAAGGGTGCATACCTTGCAACAATCCCCCTCAGCACAAGTGGGTTTTGAATGCATGACCCATCTCTAATACCATTTGTTGGGAGTGGTTGTCGTTGCACCAAAAGATTGACTTGTTAATGCCCAATACAACCACTAGACTTATAGAATTCACAAGGGGCGGTTAAACCATGTCACAAAAACACTGCTTTTGTTGCACAGAGACCAAGGGCGCACACCTTGCAACACTATTGACCCTCTAACCCCACTTCTGATACCTCTTTGTAGATTTCACAAGGCATCCTGAGCCACAATCAACATGTGCTACAACTTTTGCCTCTTTCAAAATATGCATTCTAGTATTACCACTTTTCTAATTGATGATAGCTACAAAGTCCTCCTTATCACTCACAAAGTCTTCAAACCCTCCCACTCATTGTTTTCCAAGCCCATCAAATTTTTTAGGAACATGATGTTTTGAGAGATAGCTTCCTTCCTCCCCAAGAAGTGAGAGGGATCAATTGAGGTGATTTGTGGTACCTTACCCACCTCTGTTCTCTTACACTAAACCACACACTAGTCTTTAGGAAGTGGTACTCACTTGTATAAGCTCATACTCTCCAGGATATCTTCAAGCTTACCAAGAAAATAATATTTGATTAGTTCTAATTGCAAAAACTTTGCCAATTCTTTAGGCTCTGCAATCTCCAAAAGTGTTGCTAGAAATGTAGCAAACACATCAATATTGACCTAGTCTATGAATTTCCCTCATAAATTCATCACCTAGAATAAATTTCAAACTATGAAAAAGAAAAATATGATGTGAAATCATGTCTTCTTTAGACATTTCTCTGACACCTTGCCTAATAAGGACATCTGCCTATTCTTAGAAATGAGGCATAATGGGGTGTCCATACTCATCACCTACTAGAACTCAATATACAAGATATGTGAGTCATTAACAACCACTAGTGAGAAAAAACAAGTGATACAAATCTAGCAATGTCCTTACACATGCCTCACTCCTAATAATTCATTTTTTTGCCATTAATTCTAATCTAGCCTTGTCACATCAAATCATCTTGAATCTACTAAAGGTGGTGTGTTAAATGAATTTGAGCTCCTCGTATGAGTTCATACACTTGTAAAGCATCCATGTAATTATATCTTGATATGTTGGCCATAGGATCAACCAACACATATCCCTTAACTCAAGTTGTGGAACATTGCATAATTTTGCCAAGTTGTCAGTTCAAATTTGAATGGAGTAGTGTATTATGAATTATGCAAAAATAGTTAATTGACCTTGCATCTTGGTCCCATTGTCACCCACCAACTCACATAAGACAATGATCTTATCTAGATGAGATGATATTTGACTTAGCATACAATGTTTATTGAACTTCTCTTTTAAAAAGATTGTATACTAACATATCGCCCTCATGATAACCATGAATTATTTTAAACTTAGCAAATATATTTATGAGATCCCAGATTTTTTTTCCATATTTCAATATTCACATTTGGATTCAAGTTTTTCTGAATGACATTAACTATGATTAAGGAATCACCTTCCAAGTGCAACTGTTCTTCTTTCAAATCTAGACCACATTTTAAGCCTAATAGAGCTACTCCAATTTGGTGATGTTGTTCATTGTTTCTCCTAAATATTTTGACTTCTAGCTTGGTATTCTACCACTATTCTCTCACACCACATGTGCAGGCCCACTTGGAACAATATTACCCCTTGAAACCCCACCAAATTTGACCTTCACCCATCTAATCTCAGGTTCCTTCTATACAACATGATATCATATCCATCTTTTTAGAACCCATTAATAGGGGGTGCCTTATGCCTTGGGAAGGATTTGATTATCTCATCATCCCAATTTGTTAAGGTGTTTTGGTCTAGATTCTAGTTTCTCACTCCAATATTCACTAGTTCTATAATATCTTGAGCGATTGGGTATTGAGAATTTACATTTTCAATGAAGTTTTTCTAATAATATTTTGAATATGGGCATGAAAGGAGTAAATGATCAAAATTGTCTTCACTTGCCTTACATATCACACATCTTCTAATCCTTGAATTGTGAGCTTTTTAACTGATGTCAAATATTTTTCTAAATAGCTATTCATGCAGAAATGCCACCCTTAGGGAGGCAATGCCCATTCCAAAAAATATGAATTGGTCCCCAATTTCACTATATACTCCCCTATCTTTAGGTTGCACCATCTAATAGTATCCTCCTCTATTGAGAGATTGAGAAATTTGTTTTGTATGATATTTTAGAATTCCTCCTTAAAATATTAACTTAATAATTAAATTATCATCTTAATAGGCTTCTAATATCATAATTTTTCAGGCTTCAACCCATGACAATATTCAATTCATAGTTAAAAGTATTCTAAAGGTCATTTTTAATTAACACAATGAATCTACAAGTTGGATGAACATGACTAAGAGTACAAAATGTATGATAGAGGCTTGATTTCACCAATAAAAAGTAATAATATGCAAATATTTATTGTGGGTCATTGAAACCTACTGAGTTATAAGACACCATTTGGTGTTCTATCTCATTTAGATTTTTTTTCATTTGTTTTTAATTGTTTCCTCTAAAATCTATAATTTCCTAGCATGAATAGAAGTGTCCACAAAAAAAAAAAAATCATATGAAAAATTATTATATAATTTTTTAGAGCATCACCTTCTTGATTGGATTGTCAAGAACAATGTCCAATTTTAAGAAAAGAAAAGGCTTCTAGAAAGCCCTATATATTATTTAGAATGTTACTACTTCTTCAAGTTGTAGTTGATCTATTCTACAAGGAATTTATAATCATCATGGAATTATATTTTATACTTATTTGATGAATTATAATCTTCTTGGGATAAATGTTCAATAATGGGTCCAATTTTTGGTCAAGAGTGGAAAAGGTTTTTTTCTTTTTTTAAATTAAAAAAAAAAAACCATACTTGGAGTAAAAATTTGAAGTAGTTACACATAGAATATTAACAAAGTCTAGTAATATGAAATTTAAGATTTTGTGTCATTTTGTGTCTAGTTTTAAAATACATAATTTATTCTAGTGCAAAGATGATAAAATTTAATTTTGTATATGATGTACAAATATCACCTAAATTTAATTTTGTATATGATGTACAAATATCACCTTTTTTAATTAATATGTTTCAAGACAAAATATGCACGTGTACAACCAACATAATTTGACATAAGTAAAAGTATTTTTATAATTACTTTTAGGAGAATATTTATAAAGTAGTAAAGTATGGTTAGGATTTTTTTTATGGTTTTTTTCTAAATATTTTTTAATTAAACTTTTTATCTTCCCTAATTTTTATTTTTGAAAACCCCTCATGTATGCTCAACACAATTTTAGCTTAACTAACCATATAATATTTTTTTTCATTGTATATAGAATGATGTGTAAATTGGTGACATATAATTTATTTTAAATGTTTAAAAATTTGTAACATCAAACATATCAAGTTTGTGAAGAAATTTACGTAGAAATTAATTAATAAATAGAAACACATGTCAATAACAAAAATAATTACATATTTGAAAACTAGACATTATATTATAATGGATTTAAATTTCATTAATTTTTCTAAAAAATGATGTTATCAATCATATTTCTAAAGTCATATTTTATTTAGTTTGTTGTTTGTTACTTATAGGTCCAAAACTAAGAGTTGGGTTTCCATGCCTTTCTCAAGCTTAAAGACAAAAGAAAAAATGTAATGAATTTAAATTTATTCAAATATGTATCCAAATTAAAAAGGATAGTTGTTCCAAAATAGGAGCATGCATTTTGAAAATAAATTAGGTACCCATTATGAGAATATAACAAGCACCGATTTATATTATATCTATTATTTATCTATATTTAGAAAAATATATAATCATTTCATCTCTACAACTTTCTAATTTATGTATTTTTTATAAGCGTCTTTTACATTCTCTTAAATGTTGAACATTCAAAATACTGAGAGGGGAGGGGTGAATCAGTATCCCCTTGAATCTATTTAAACTTTTAAACAACCATCCACATAACATAGTTGCATAAATAAAATGATCAATAAGGAAGATACAATACAACACATAACACAAGGATTTATATGTGGAAAAAACAAGATGAGAAAAACCACAGCGAGGATTAGCTCTCAATATTGGGTGGATCACTACCAAATGGACTCACTATTAATATTGTATCTAGCATATGCATGCTTGATACAATTTCATTGAGGCACATAATCACTTTCACATTCACTATGAATACTCACTTTCACATTCACTATACATAATCACTTTCACATTCACTATAGATCGCATACAATGATAAAAAAGATCATATCTCTATCCTTTGCAAAGAAATTGATAATATATCAAACTAAGTCTTCATGGAGTCGGCTTGACCAGAGTATAGGTTAGCCCAAAATACTTTACATGCTATACCTCAACGGATCTAACCATACCAAAGAAGTTGGACAATTCATAAAAAGGATTCTCCATTCATCAAGGAATAGACGTGATTGCTAAAGCTAAAAAATCACAGATGATTCAAGAGGAGACAAAATCATAAACATTCACACAAAGCAATGTTATTAAGCAGGGTATCCTATTACCAAACCCATAATGGTGCCACAACAAAACATTAATACCTGAAATCTTGAATATAGGCATCTGATCAAATAAAAAACAAGTTCCCAACATATTATGAAGATATCTGGTATTGTGGAGCAATGTGGACCCAAAAAATGAATATTTTAGGCCCAAGTGTATACTGGAGTTTGAGGGGATCGAAGTGGAATATGTTGGACTCGGGTTTCCTAGCCATGTAAGGCATCAATGATAATATTCTAACATTGTCAAGAAATATTATATATATTTTTTTAAAGAATCCAACCATAGGAAGGATTTTCAAGTAGAATCAATTGCAAGAGAGGAAACAAGTAAAATGGTTTTGATAGATAATTCACATCTACTTGTAATTCAAAATATATTAAAAAAAATAGCTATATTTATTTATATTTTTAAAATTTCAAGAAGGTAGATCATTATAAAACTAGATTAAATATAATCTTTTATCAAGAAGGTTTAGTAATTATGGGATAAAATAATGTCAACAAAAAAATTCATTACACGTAAAGGAATTGAAGGATGTAGAAATGGTGAAAAATGACGAGAAGAGAGAAGAAAAAATATTTGAGAAATGAAGAATAGTAAAGAATTCATTTTGATGAATATTGAAGAAGAAACTTTATTCAGAAGAACAACATGAATAAGATTAATGTATATTAAGTAAATTTGGAAATGTGAATTTGAAAGAGTTCAATGATATGAAAAATATGATTATAAAAACTAATCCAATTATTTCTTCAAACCCACATTTAAATGATACTAATGTTAAATATTTAAATGAAGCTAGATATAGCAATGATAAATTAATTTTACTATTTAAAAATAAAGAATACTTTTATTTCACATCATTTCTAGAATACTTTTGTATGATCAACCTTTCTTAAATTGGGCTTTGTGTCACTTTACTTTAGTTCCAAATCTGATATTATATAATAGTTTTTTGTCCTAGTTTAGATCATTTCATTTCCATTTTTGAGTTATTCAATTGGGCCAATAAATTTTCAAGTACATATTTTTTGAAAACACATTATTCTCTTCTCTTATATCTTTAGATGATTTAAAAATATTAAATGTTTAAAAGGAAAAATAAAAACCTCTATGTTTTGCACCTATTTTTAGATTATGTGTGTTTACATATTTTTGGAAATTCAATAGCATTTTTTATCATCATATTATGTTTGATAAGCTTGATAAAATTAGGTTTATCTTTCATTTCACCAAAAGAAGAGTTCAATAAGTCAGTTTGCAATAGAGTGTTTGAATATGACCTTAGATGATCTAATTCATGAGGTATTTTTATATTAAATGGACCATATTTCCATATAATTTTTTAAAAATTTGGTATCATGAGCATCCAACAATGAAAAAAGGGCAAGAAGGTAATGTGGCATCCTACATAATCATAATGATGTCATTAATAAAATTATATATAAATAACACTTACATTCCATTTGGAATAGGGATTGTGGCCCTTTTGAGGGTAATTGTCCTTTTAAGGCTAGCCATAACCTAATTTTTATCCCAAGTAACTCTAACCAACCTTAAAAATAGTCATTTCTAGCCCAACCAAGCTTGTTCTATCTAATATCTAATAAGTCTATTAAACTACTCCTTAATCACCTCTACCACCATGATTAATCTAGTTTTTCACTACTATGACCATCCCACAAGTGGGTTACACTTATTTACTATACCTTATCATTTTCTTATGATCATTGTTGGTAGGAAAGTAGAATAGTGCAGACTAAGTTGAGAACCTACCACATTCTACTGCAAAGAGACCAAAAAGCCTAATATTTAAACAAATTCATCTAATGTAGGGTTAGAATAGATGGTTCATGTCTTATCTCCTCTCTCTCTACATATATACATATACATATATGTGTGTACATATATGTATATATTTATATATGTGTATATATGTATACATATATGTATATACATACACACACATATATAAATATAAATATACATATATATGTGTGTATGGATGTATGTATGTATGTATGTATGTATGTATGCATGCATGTATGTATACATATACATATACATATGCATATACATATACATATACAAATGCATATACATATACATATATATATATATACATATACATATATACATATATGTATACTTATACATATACATATGCATATATATATTAATACATATACACATACACATACACATACATATACATATACATCTACATATACATATACATATACATATTCATATACATATACATATACTACCTTAGCCTTCTTGAGCAACTTCATGCTACCAGATGAGGAATTGCTTTGAGACATAGCATGAAGAAGTTTGGCCTTCCCATTAAGTCTACAAAGACCCATATTGGTATTGTCCATTTGTCCATGGCCGCCTTACTCACCGCCACTACGTCACTCAAACTCTACTTAAGCTTGTGATAATCATCTCCCAGGGCCTTAATTCGCTCTTCATGATCCTTCTTAAGGTCTTTTATACCATTAGCCAGGGACCTCGTATTAGCAAGAATATTGTTCAAGTCCCCAGTAGGTGGATTAGCCTTCTCCTTAAGAATATTGATCTCCTAAAAGATCCAAGAGAATAGGGCATTTTTTTATCCTATAAATTCCTCAGACTGATATTAGAAATCAAGTTTTGAGGGACCAAGGAACCCATATCCTTAGGGATATCCCTGCAAGCTTTAGTAGGTGTAAAATTATTAATACTCTGAACCTCTGCAGGCCCATCAAAGTCAATCTGAGAGGCCTTCATTCGCTTAGTGACAATGACCACCAAGGGCCCAAAGATTTTGGATTTACCCTTAGCACTTGACAATGAAGCCCTAGTCACCCTTTTTCCCTTCACATCAATTTTAGGGTCTACCAAATTAAGAACATATTCAGGTTCATCATCCTCATCAGATAAAATAGTACCTTTTCCAGGGTTTTTAGAAATAGATGACAATGGGTCCCGTTTCTCAAAAATATGGAAGACCTTGTCTCCATCAAAATCCACCTCCTCATAAGAAGAGGTGTCCCCATAATGAACATGAATGATATTCTGAAATTCAATACCATTTTTAGCCCTAGGGTTCTTCTCAACATGCAGAGATTTCGCATGCTCCTTAATCAACAATATTAAGCCCTCATAGAGAAAAAGGGAGGAAGCCCTTTTCTCATGAGATCTAATGCTGTGATTTAAATATGAGGACAAATAAAAGGGCAAAGAAATGCACTTCTTATGATTGAAATGATTCAGAATGATTAAATGATAGCTAAATAAGCTGTAGAATTTACCGTCAAGGGTGAGGTATTGCATGATGACCTCTACAATCACTTTCATGGTTTGGGGAGCTAAGTTATATCCCACCCACCATGAGTATTCTTCCTCACTTTCTCCCTCTCTTTTGGAAGCAAAAAAAGTATACATAGTGTCGATCACACATTTCTTATCTCTATAGAATTTGGTTCTCTCAATCAAGGTGTTGGAAACCTTAGCCACGAGCTCCTTGTTAACCTCCAGATTGATTCCATAGACACTAATCACACCATCATTCCACCCTTGAATAAATGCCTTAGTGAGAAGGGCATCTGTACCATGTAGAGTCTCAATATAGCCAATCAAGCCTCCCACTGAGAGCTCATCCCAAACAAAAACCTTACCTCACTATTTTTCATAAACCTCAGGTTCCAGATAGTTCCTATCTCCCCACATCCTACAAAAAACCCTAATCATAGTAGGCTGCAACATAACCAAGTTCAAGCTAGACTAGATGATAAGGATTAATAAAGCTCCCAGAAAGTTCGGCTTTCCCCTCATAGATGATGCCCTACCTAGGACACCAATAATCTTGTTATTCTCTATCATTTTCAAGAACCCCTTACACTTCGCATGCATCAGAATCATTTTTTATAAGGATGTGGAGATCCAGTGGGATCTAGTCATAAATGTTCCAGACTTTTCTACTTGGTAAATCAACCCCGATGTTGGCTAAATTATCTACCACCTTATTACTTTCATGGTACACATATGAAATTTTAAACTCATCAAAGTCCCTAAGAAGTATAATGTAATCTTCAATAATATGTTTGATCAACCAACTAGGGGGGGAGGAACCCATTAAACAATTAATAATGCTTAGGGAGTCACATTCCAACCAAACCCTTCTCAATCCTTTCTCTTTAGCCAATTTGATCCCGAGATAGGCTACAAAAGCCTTAGCAAAGTGGTATGTCTGGGTACCCAAAGGGAGGGCCATTACCAAGACAAACCTATCATTGTTATCACACACCACTCCCCCACATCCTCCAAGTCTGAGATTCCCCTTCGCCACCCCATCTGTATTGATTTTAACCCATGCCAAGGGAGGATGAAACCACTTAATCCCCTCTTTGGAGCATTTAAACTTAAACAATGGCTTGGAGATATCCCAAATAAGCTTCCATCTATAAGCAATTTCTAGATCAGCCTTCGAGGGAGAGAGGGAATCATCAACTTTAACATGATCACAGATAACTTGAAAGTTTTCTCTTATGGCCAAATGAATTTTATTAGCAATAACATTAGCACAACAAGCTTTATCCCTAAAAATCCAATTGTTTCGTTCTTTCCAAAGGCCCCACGCAATATGAGGAAGCATGAGGTTCCAAATGTAGGCAAGAGATTGATTAGTGGAGGGAGAAGCTCATTGAGTCCAATATTCGATAAAAGAATTGTGGAAAAGCCAATCCAAAGACCACAAATTCTAAAACAAAGCCCAAACCTCCCAAGAAAAGACACAAATAAACAAGTTATGAAAATAGTCATCTGCATCATTCAAGCAAAGATAACAACAATTGGGAATAGCCATACCTCTTTTACAAAGATTATCAATGGTTGGGACTTATGAATGAGTAGCTAAAAGAAGATGTTGATTTCTAGAACATGATCTTGTGATTCCAAACTAGCCCCCAGAAAGGCTTGGGTAAAAGAGCTATGGTTTGTAGCCTAAACGTTGAAGAAACAGAGAAATTACCATCTGAAGACTGAGACCAGGTTAAGTGATCCTCCAGCCTAGATAGAGGAATATGTACAAAGATCAGCTAGTCTTGAAGAATCCATAGAGAAGGATCCACCACAGTCAGGTCTACCCACTTATGGTTGTGAATGTAATCTGCTACCCATCCACTAAATTGTCTAGTACAAGCCTCCTGAAAATGATCAATCATAGGATCATCTACTTGTAGAGCATCACCATACCACCAATCATCCCAAAGCAAAAATTTTCTTCCATTTCCCAAAGACCACCGAAGACCTTGAGAAAGAAAGACTTGGTACCTGAGATCAACTTCCAATGGATAGAGAAAGAGGCCATAGGTCTCTAATCAACCAGTATATCTCGAGTATGTGAGTACCCATTTAAATATTTACCATGTATGATTTTGGTCCAATCATTATCTTCTTTCTAACTCCTCCAAAGTTATTTCATCAGAAGAGATGAATTAAACTCCTTCATCTTTCAAATAGCCATGCCTCCCATATTCTTAGGTAAACAAAATTGATCCCATGAGACTAAATGCAGCCTCTTCTAACTTTTGTTCTTGACCATAGGAAATTTCTTTGAATCTGTTCAAGCCTAACCAGGAACCTTTTTTGGATTCGTATAAGCCATATGTTTTTCTATAGGTTTTTTCATATTTTGTAAACTCAAAAAATCTATCTATAGAAAAAAAAAAACCACTTAGGCTTACTATGCTTGGATGGATTCATTCCTTCTTGCAATCAAGTTTTCTCATTGCAATTTGCATCTAAAAGCATTTAATTATATAGAAAGATGATTCTATCCTATTTTTTATTTTATATGTTGTTGACATATTTCTCATAATAAGTTATTACTCATCCTTTGTGGTAATGAAAATAACTATATTTAGGGTACTCATAGTTTAATTGATTACACAACATGAATTGGTATTGACTTGGTGGGGTGTATAGGTCTAAATTTGGTAGGTGATACTTATAATCTTAGTTAGTATTTGAATTTCTTTAGGTCCTCTTTATTGATCATGCAAGAAGTGGTTTTTTATTATTCTATTTTCTATTATTCTTGAGTATTAGTGGTTATTAATGCCACCATTAAAGCCATTTAGCTTCCAAAAATTCTAACAAAAGTTTGGTATCTAGCTCATATGACAATGATTCATATTTTGTTGCAACCAAAGTTCCATATAGATTTTATAAAATATAGTTTATCATTAATGTACCATGTATATAAGGGTTCAAATATAGTACATTCATTAGCTTATTTATAGATAGGTAATTAATCTTTAATATTATCAATATTCTGATTATATTATTGATATTTTTACCAAACCCATGACAAAAAATAATTTTAATTATTTATGAGTATTTTAAAGGGTGTAGGAGTCTACTCCTTTTTTCAGGGCTACTTATTCCTTCATTTCTCATTCTAATTTAGGGGTTATTTTACCTCTCTATTTTCGTGGGATTCCATATCTCTTCTTTTGGGGGTTGTTTTGTTTAGGGGGATTTATTTTTACATGGGTAAATCATCAAGCCTCATTTCTGGAGACCTATCTTTTCACCCACCTAATTTGTGCTTAAAAGGGGTGTAAATATAGGATTTTTGCTTTCTTTAATTGGATATTAATTAATTTCTCACATATTGACTTTATCTTTCTAATTTATAACAACTGAAATAATAAGGCTAGATGACATACTTTAATGAGTTTAATTGCTACCCATTTTTTGTAGTTGGAGTTAGTTTTATCATTGGTTAGTCTTCCCTCTCTTCTCTCCTATATATATCTACTCCTACATCTTTTTATTCATTTATTCTATTGTGAGCTCTCATAATTCTATTTTATTTTCATATGCACTTGTGTTACTTTTGTGGGAAGTAATTCAATTATACTCTTTTTATTTTGTTTCATTTATGAAAAAATTCAATATGATATAATTTCTTACACTAGCTTTTGAGTAGCTATAACATAAACAAAATAACTTCATAATTCTCACAACTCTATAATGCTTAATCTTCCTACAACATATCTTCAAGCATTACTTTCTCTTCTTGTGATAATATCCCAAATTTCATATATGAAACCTTCACACTCACCTCTACCTATAAAATAGAACATTTTGGATTTACATATTTGACATACTTTAAAATTAGTCCTTTGTATCCCATATATTAAAATATTTACATATATAAATTGAAACACATAATAAGGGCCTAATAATGTAGTAAATTCTCTTATCATGTCAATTATTATTATTATTTTTATAGATAAACTACTTGTAAGTGTCAGTCCCATTCATTATAGGAAATATTCAAATTATAGTAAGTATAAAATTGAAAGGGAAATAGAGTGTTTATCCCAATTATCAAGCATAGTTATTATTATCTCAAGGCTTTAACAACTTTATGATTATAATTTAATACATTTAATAAAATAAAAAAGGCTTTTCTTTGTTGTCAGATAATACCTACTATACTAGAAAATATACGTTTCTAAGATATTCGATCATATGTTAATAGACTACTTAGTGAAATAGAAACCAAAAATACTCTCTATCATCTAATCTTCATCTTCAAGGTCCATCTTGTACTCGTCTATAGGGCTCTCTCTATCCACCTCATCTACATGAATACGGTGCTTCAAGCCTTCCTAGCGAATGTAGTTTGAAATCTAGTAGGGGGCTATGTTCTCCATTGTGTTTGTCCAATTCAGTAAGAAATTTAGAGTCCTTATTGCCACCTCTTTGTCATCTTGATATTCATCATCATCATCCATTAATATTATAGGGAGTTTTGAAATTTCTTCATTCTATTTGTCAAATTCTTTGGGTAGAAGGATTAAAAAAATTGTAATTTCTGAGAAGATCATCCATACTACCCAATACCTGATTCTTGAACATCATCTCAATTATTACTGACACTTACATATAATATGCCACAAAAATAATTAAAAATTCAGAGCTTTCATGTACCCCTCCCATAAAATTTAACATTTTAAAAGTTATATTTTACATTGTACCCATGCCCTGGACCAACTATGGAAATTGCTACAAGTCAAATTAATCTTGAAGGCTCAAAATATAGTGCTTCAAAGGATGGAACCAAATGGTGAATAAAATTTTATAGACTTAAGATGGTGGAGAAAATGTGACTTGGTAATGTATATAGAACTCTTCTCTAATAATAATAATGGACTTTTCACATTTATATTCCTTTTAACATTTTCCTTCTTTGTGTTGCCTAATTATGGAATTCATTTCATCAAAATGTACTTCATAAAGTCCCTTGAGTCATCATGCCCCATGTTGTCAATGGATGGATTAGATATGTTAAAATTAGCATTTTACACCTACTTGTCTCTACATAATTTCCAATTAATGCCTTTCTTGTTTGAGGTGGACCAAATAGCACAATCAATTTCTATACTGAGTGAAGGATTATAAATATGTATGATAATTAATAAGAATGATAAGTGCTTCTTTATAACTTTTGTTTATCATTATTTAATAACTTCATTGCATCTCACTAAGTATCATGAATCCCTTGAATGGTATCCTGACTAATGCTTTTTACAAATGTATACCTTTTAATAATTCAAATATTTTGATTAGATTAAACCAAGAGAGACCAAAACCATTACATGGCCACTAAAGTGAAGAAACTATGGATCTCATGAAGAGTGAGAGCCCCAAACAAGGGAGCCAACTAAGAAAAAGAACAAACCCTAGTTGACACCCAGAATTAAACACCACAAAACTAGAAGACAAGACTAGACAAAAAGAATGAAAACTAAACAGTTAAACCCTCATCAAAGACACAAACCAATGGTCTAACTAATAGGGTCCTTCTTAATTTCCCAATCTTGACTAACTGCTTTCAATTTTTCAAAGAAGAACCTCATGTTTTAACCTTTACCTAAAGAAATAACAAGGGAATTCGGTGTAGCTTTCACACTTGACATTTGTAGTTCCATTTTAGTAGTAGGGGATGAATCCAAGTGGTGTTTCTTTTTAGTCTTCTTTTTATTGATTTCATTCTGAATGTCCTGGAGAACCACAAAGTTCTTTGATATTTCGTTATTCTTGGCTATCATATCCTCCATCTTCCTTTTGAGGGTCACCTAGTTGTCCTGCAAAACCTCAATTGCCTCATCATGTCCCTTCTATCATCCTTTTGGTCTATCTTTTCATAGAGCCCCTTCAATTCCTCTTCCAGCCCTTTCAATTTACTAATTCAAATGTTGGTAGTTGTCATGTTTCTAGTTTTTTGATCATTATCTTTAGAGTAAACATTTCTCATATAGAAAAAAAAATTGTAGGATTTCTTCTACTTCCATTTCCAACTACTCTCAAATAAAATTCTCCTTGAAAGATATTCTTTCTTAACTTATTCTACCATTCACTTTGTCTATAAGTATGTATTATAATTCTAAAAAGATTTGATGAATAGTTTATGAATTTAAAATTCTATACTACACAAATACTAATTATAATAAAATCCAAATATTTATATTTCTTCTTATAATAGATAAAATACATGCAAATTCAAAGCATAATGCCTAAAATAATTTACAATCTATTCAACAAAATTTAACATGGTTGGCTGCCCAAAAAAATTTATTGAACTAGATTTTAAATGTAACTTTCTTTAAATTCTATTATGTCAACCATTAGGTTCCACATTAGAATTCATATGCCCAATTATATTCAATTCTCCTACAAAGAAGTGAAAAACATTTTGAATGATTCCTAGTACACCGAATTCATGAGTTTCAATTAAATTTATTTTGGTAACCCATCGCAAAGCTATTGAGTGTTTGATTTTTCGTATTATTTATTGCTCTTTTACTTTCCCATGGATGCAATAAATTTTTTTACTAGTGACTATATATTATTTTTATTTTTCTCCATCAATTATTTGCTTATTATTAGTATTCTTCCCTTTCTTTGTAATAAAATAAAACAAAATGAAGTTGAAGGTCATCACATTGCATAAAGCCATCAACAAGTGGGAAGAAAATAAAATAAAATAAATTGATTTTTTAATTGGTTATGTTGGGAGTAAAAGAAGAGATTAATATATTTCATTCTATTTTATTTCTTAAGTCTGTGGAATCATTTCATATGATCATTAGAATATATAATTATGAAAAGTAACATTAAATGTTTTTTAGTTAATAATATTGATTGTTTTTTATTAGATTACCAGGGAGATGATCCTAACTAAAAGAGAAGAAGAGTTACATCACAAACCAAACACCAACTATAAAATAGCTAGCAAAAAGGAACCAATACTAATAAGAACTGATCAAAAATTTTCCTACCCCTCAAACTATTCCTACGGATGCTAGTATCATACCCAATGTTAATAGCATAAGTATCATAATACCTATAAACAAAAGCTATACTAATAACGTTGTTTCCAACATTATCCATATCAACCAAACCCGAGTCAGTCTTAGTAAAATTAATTAACATAAATTCTATCAAATTGGGCATGCAAGCCCCCAGTAACTGTCTAAAGAAAAACACAACCAAAAGATAAAAATAGAAAAAAAAACTAGAAGACCATTACTTCTTCTTTATCATATTCCATTCTTTCTTGAGCTTGCCGACATTCTGCATCCATGCCTCCTGCTAACCATCTTCGTTCTCCTCTATCATCTCTCTTATACCCTGCTTGCCCTTCTCCTTCCTAATTTTCTTAAGTCTACCTTTACTAGAAACCGTACCCAGGACCACATTATTCATAATCCAATATGTGATATTGTAGAGAGAATTGAAGGTGTCACACAAAAGTTTCATCTTAGTATCTTGTTCTTCATAATTATTTTCCATCCTAGCAATTTTCTCCTTCATATCATTCACTTGCTCCTCAATAGTGTTTTTATCTTCCTAGGTTAGTCCCAGAGGCAAACAGCGAACCATTTCCATATCTTCAGAGGAGACTAGGCTATTGTGCTCTTTGAAAGGAGACTCCTGTTCACTTTCTAATTTGTTGTTTTCTTCCTCAATCTCATGTCCGCCATCCATGTTCTCATCAGGGCTTTCAGTTTGTTCCTCCTCATCCACATTGACATCCTCATCCTCAAAGTTATCTTGAGAGTCATACTCATCTTCAATGTCATAAATTTCATACAAATTTGTCTTAGTATTGGTAGGTTGCTTCCTTTCCTTGGTGCAAAGCCTAGCTGATCTTCTTTTCCTCGAGCTACTCTCAATTTTTTCTTGCTCTGTTCCTTTCACCTCTTCCTCTTCCGAGTTGTGAATCTCTAGGTCAATTGTCAAGCTCTTTCCAACAAACTGACTACCAGACCTATTATCTTTCCTCGGGATGTTTTTTAGGAGTTTCACATTTCCTTTTGTCTATGGTTAAATCCAACAAGGGTAGCTCAAAGGAATTGTTTTCGAAGGTCATAATAGGGCATTTTCCCATGCTTTTACCAGGTCCTGAGAGGATATACGTCTCCTTAGGGTTCTCAAAGATTAAGCTGGGATTATTTTTGGGAGTTTTCTTACAGCTCCCCTCACTACCAGATGCCGAGGCAATACAACTAGCGGTGGGGGTATTATCAACGAAATACTTATACATTAGGTAAATTAAACCTTGATGTAAGGGCGGATTCGTCCCATTTCGAATACATGCACTGAGAGAAAAGAACATAAAGAATGATATATTTATCTTGACATGGTGCCTAATGTGGTTCAAAAAGGGGAAGTGATAGCCATAGATGGTGGGATAACGATCCTCTTGTATACATCTAAAAATTGTCTGAAGATAATTAATTAAATAATTATATCATCATCAAAATGAGATTAATCTTTGAATCAACGTGCCATCACACCTCGCTTCAAAGAGGGCAAAATGTATACATCTAAAAATGGTCTGAAAATAATTAATTAAATAAGCATTTATTTAATTAATCCCCCTTCCCAAGTTAATTGAATTCACTAAGCAATTTGATTAAATTCCCCCTTTAACACTTAACATATCACATGTTTGCTGTGTATTCATCCCTATATTGAAAAATTAGACATCTAAAACTGGAAACAATAAGCAAAACATTAGAATTTAGTGATCAAAATTTGACCAAACAAACACATTTTTCTTTATCCTGTTCTCTATCGTACGAGGCATTTATCTTGTCATATGGTTTAGAAAAGTCTTTCGTACCAACTGGTGATATGTCGTATTGCTTAGTATTATTTGTCGTACGAGTAATCTTTTTTATTGTATGTGTAGACGTATAAAAATGACCACATTCCTAAATGATTATTTTATGTTCATTTCCCTATTTAATTAAATCCAATTTAATTAAATTATCCACATTCTTCTATTTTATTAAGTAAATTACTCAATTTATTTAAATAAAATTCACTATACCATTTAATGAATAAATCATTTTATTCAATTAAATCCCCCTAGCCACTTTTAATTAAATTCAAATTTAATTAAATAGTTATCCTAAATTGAATAAATCTAATTTATTTAATTTCCCCAAATTATAACCAAATTGAATGAAAATCAATTAATTCAATTAAATCTTATTATCCCCCATCCACTTGCAAAATCCCAAACCCCTTCCTAATCCCTTCTAGAATCTTCTAATCAATTCTAATTAACCTAACCCTCCTCTAAACTTTGTCACATCCCTAAGCAAAGGGAGGTCACTTCTCAAATGGCCCAAAGTCTTGGATAACCATTGAAGGTTTTCAACCTTCAACCACCAAAACCCTTAAAGTCTTTGAAAACCATTGAAGGCTTCCAACCTTCAACCACTTAATCCCCAAAGTCTCCAATAACCATTAATGGTTAATTCAAACTCTCCCACATGGTTAAAACATTTGTTTTGACTCAACCTTTACCCAACCCAAAGGTCTCATCAGGCCATTAATGCTTTGACCATGATTATCTCTTAATCATTTGCACAAAGGTTTATCCTTGGATTAAATCTTAAACCATTGGGTAAACCTAATTTAGACTTGACCCTTAGCCTTTAGATAACCATGAGGTCTTCTCAGGCCTTTAATGCCTCCAACCTCTTCTTTCAACCCAATCCTGTGTTGACATTTGTCACCATTTCATTGGTGCCAATTGTGCACATGGATCCCCAACTTTCAAACTTGGCCCTTGATTGAAACTTTCAATCCTGACCATCCATTGCCCTATTTATGCTATAAATAGAGCTCTCATAATTAGGTCATATTCATATTAAAATGCTGTTTTAAGTTATACCTTTAATATTAAAATGCTGTTTTAAGTTATTTTTTTAAGCATTCAATTTTCTATAATTAGGTCATATTCATGTGATTTTTTATTACTCGTCTTCTTGTTTTCAATATTGTGTTATATCTATTGATTAGACTTCTTACTAGATTATTTGTGATACTCTAAACGTATACAATTCTTCAATATTCAGACAACTTATTTTTGAGATGGAAAAATCTTTTATAAATCAAATTGTCTTGAAGAACTTAATATTTATGATCCAACAACTAAATTTTGAATGGGAAATATTATCTAAAAGAATAAAGATATTTTTTGTTTTGACAATCATAGAGAGAAATAATTTGTATGATGTATGGATTTTAATTGTTTTATATAGAAAAATAGGAAATTTCTGTTTGCTCGTCATTTAAAATTTAAAGTTTAATTATTGTCCGTTAGCTCATGAACCCACTCTTATTGATTCTATACTTTTTCTCTCTAATTTGCTAGAATTTCTATTTGTGACTTGTTATCAAGGATAACTGTTTTAGAAAATTGTTTACTTACATTTTATTGAATGAAATAATCAAATTGAACAGGGGAGTGGTGGAACAGTGATCCCATCAAAGTCGAAGCTGAAGCAAAACTCAGTGGAGGTGCACCGAATGTTTCAGACGCTTTCACTATAAATGGACAGCCAGGAGGCTCCTATAACTGCTCAAAATCAGGTATCAATTTTCTCTTCAAAACAGGCACTGTGAATGTAACCAGGGCTCACCCAATTCCGTTTTTCACTAATCATAATCAACACTGCAATCAACTTTAATGAAATTTTATGTATGCAGGAACAACAAATTTCTCTGTAGAGCAGGGAAAAAACTATCTCCTTCGTATCGTCAATGCTGCAGTCAATAATCACCTCTTTTTCAAGGTAGCATCACACAATCTCACAGTGGTAGCCGTGGATGCCTCCTACACAAAGCCATACACAACAGACATTCTGGTTTTATCATCTGGCCAGACTGCAGACGTTCTTCTCACAGCCAATCAAGCGGAAGCCAAATACTATATGACCGCCAGTGTATACACTACTCAAGGATTTTATGACAAAACCAATACAACCGCCATTCTAAACTACGTGGGCTCTAATTCATCTGCCACTCCAATTGGTCTAAACATTCCAGAATTCAACGACACTGCAACTTTAGTCAAGCCTTGCGAAGCCTGGCTTCGGAGGAGCATCCAGTGGACGTTTCCCAAAACATAAGCGACAGTAGCATCATAACCGTGGGACTCGGTTTATTTCCTTGTGAAACCGGCGGTAACTGTAGCGGCCTCGACAATACCAGAGTGGCTGCTAGTATGAACAACATACCTTTTGTGCTGCCAGATATGGCCATTCTTCAAGCTTATTACTTCAACATATCAGATGTCTATACCACCGACTTTCCTTCACATCCCCAGTTGAGTTTAATTATACAGGCGATGTACCCAATACTCTGTGGGCGCCAATTTGTGGCACAAAAGTGAAAGTGATTGAATATAATGCCACAGTTCAGGTGGTGTTCCAGGGAACCAATATCTTCCAATCAGACAATCATCCAATGCATATTCATGGTTATGACTTTTATATTGTAGGAGAGGGATTTGGTAATTATAATGAAAGTGATCATAACCCTTTCAATCTAGTCTATCCACCTCTACGAAATACTGTAGGGGTTCCTGTCAATGGATGGGTTGCTATCAGATTCAAAGCTGACAGTCCAGGTAATAAACAAAGTTACATTATTTTTCATGATTCTACAGATAATTTAAATAATCGAATTGACAAATAATAACTCAAATATGAAACCTTTAGCATAAAGTCTCACATAAGGATTGATTTTTCTAGAAGATGTTAATACATGCCTTCATCATGGAGGAACAAATTATGATTGGTCATGATTGTTGTAACAAAGTTGTAATACCCTACTTTGCAAAATAATTCGCCAAATCTCGGAATGGTGGTGAAGTTTAGGTGGGTAAGGTGAAATTCATTGTGTGTATGGATACTATTACAACTGCTATGAGTCTGGCCATTGAATGCTTGACCTTCCCTAAGAGGAAAAAAGGTAATTACAAAGAAGATTTTAATAGGTTCTTGAAGCCAAAGAGAAAATGTGGCCTATTATAGAAGTTGTTTCAACAGGAATGACTTACCTAGTATTTGGAAAGAGGAAGCGTTTCTCCTCATGAAATTCATCAACTTTGATGGGAGGTTCAAGCGATTCCACTAACAAATTTTCCCCATTCTTAATCACTTGAGGTATGGGTTGAAAACGAATTTCTTGTATTGGCCTTTTTCATCTATTTCTCAATATGTTGTTGTGGCCAAAACCAAAGATGTCCTTCCTTTGCACCAGGGTCTTATTTTCTGACTTTACAATTTTCATTTGAACATAACCCCTACTAGTGGTCTGGATTTTAATCCTTTTGGCCCTTCTTTGCGCATTGAAATTTCAAACATCTTGGATTACAAAGAACCCATCCCCATTCCTAAACATAAGGGGACCACTACTTGGGTCAACCCTAGCAAAATGGCTAAATGTAAGAACCCCTAAGCCCCTCCTACTATTTGTAGTATTGTTGTCAAGCCAAATGATAAGGAGTAGGATTTTGAGTATTTTGCCTCCTCTTGGTCTATTGAGTCAAAGTGGACCTTGGATAGTCCTATTAACAAAGAGTGTACCCCTTCCATTGGTTTCTGACCCCTCTGGTGAATTTGCCAAGAAATTGGGACTTCCCTATGTATGCAGGGAGAGTTAATGGACTCTATGATGGTTACAATAAGCAACAGGCTAGCATTCGCTATCTTTTGGGTTAGCTTAATGTGGCAAGGAATAAAATTATTAGTTTTGAAGCCCTCATTGAAGTTGATTGCAAAGCTTCTAGCTAGGCCGTGGAGAACCAAGACTAGAGAGTTTGGGAACAACTAATTATTTGGTCGAGAAGCTAGATAAATGAAAAGGTATAAAGGAAGAATTGAAGGGGCTATCTGAGAAAATTGAATTGAAAGAGGACAAGAAGGAAATAATGAAGGCTATGGAGGAGATTCAAAGTAGCCAAGTGTCCCTCAAAAGAAAAATGGAGGATGTGATTATGCAGAGTAATGAAATGTTTAAAAGGACTTTGGCAACCCTATAGGGTATCCAAGAGGAGATTGAGTAGAAGCAGGATTGAAAGAAGAGGTATTTAGACTCTTCCCCTACTACAAGGTTGGAGGTGTTAGTGTTGATGGTGAAAGTGAGTTGAGAGTCACCTACTATTTCTTCTAGAAAGGGATCCAGCAAATGAATCTCCTTCTCTAATAAGGTGAAGGATATAAGTCTAGATTAGAAGATTGAGAAGCCTCCCACTAGGTAGGCCATTGGTTTGTACCTTCAATGTGGGTGGGTTTGTGTGTTTTGTTGTGCTAGTTTTTACTCTTGCTTGTCTTTAGTTTTTATTGAATCTAGTTGGGTGCCTATTGGTTTTCACTCTTTTTTGGCAGTTAGCATATGGGTGTTGGGTTATTATTTCTCATGAGTCACATGGCTTTTCCCACTTTTTTAGCTTTGTAGTGGTTATGTAATGGTTCGTTCATCTCTTGATTTTAAATAATTAAAAGAAAGATGTATGCTTAAATGCTCGGTTCATTCATTGTACATCTATATTCAATTGAATTGGTTGTCCTCAATAAGAATTTAATTGTGTCACTAACAGTTGACTGAAATGAGAGAGGAAGTTGTATTTATATGCAACTTATATATTTTCAGATATAATTTCTAGGGATTCCAACATCGGAGGGAAAATTATTTCTACTTACATAAATGACATTCATATTTTAAATTTTGGGGATAAACTTCTTTGATAGGGTCATTCTCCACCCTATTCCTAGTAGTTTGAGCTAGGAAAATATCATAACTAGCTTAGAATGCACCAAATTAATAGATTTGGTCTCAAAACTAGGCACAATCAAGAATAAATGAGGTACACCCTAGGCACAACCACCAAACTGGGTTCAAATTAAGGGTGAAATTATAAAGTGATATAATTTACTACAGTACATTTAGCCTCCACTTTAGCAAGTGTATGAACTTACCCTCATACTCTTGGTAAAGTATAAATAATCAAAAGATCATTTCACCAAGCTTGGCATGGTAGTGGCCCTCAAGACTTATGATCTTATCATTCTACAATACAAAGATAAAAGGCAAGAACACAGTGAGAAATATGGCCAACATTGGTAACTCACATGGATCATGCAAAACACAAAGGTATGACATCTAAGACTACTTATACTAGCAAAAACTTACTAGGATCCATATCAAAAGATAAAGCATCACATATAGGACTAGTAAGAATCCTTAGTTTCATAGTAGAATTCATGTTACAAAAACATAAAATACGGCCTCTAGGACTAGTAAGATCCCTAGATACTTTCAAGGGTCCATGTACACAAGGAGTAACAAAGCTATCAAGTTTTATTGTGCTAGGTGGCTGAAAAATCAAAGAAGGTATTACAAGGAATAGAAAATTATGTTATTATAGGTGAGCTTCATGCCAATAGAGATTACTAAACCAAGAAAAACTCTATTTTAGGTAATCTTGATAGGATACAACAATAGGGTGCTACAGTAGCACAAGCACATTCATGGTGTGTGGTCAAAGTGTACAACCAATCTCATGGTGTATGCATAAAGTGAAATGTTGAAAAGGTAAAAGTAGAAACCCGTGTCACACTTTTATAAAGGAAAAGGTTAACACAACAATAATAATTCAATTTCAATGCCATAAAAGTGGCACATTTATTTAAATTTTGAAGATGATGTAAACTCATGAAATGTGTAAAATTTGATGAAGTTGCAGTCTATTATTTTTAAAATTTTTTTTGTCAAGGATTAATATTGTTGGATATGGTTGTTCATTGCTACTGCTAGGATACGTTGTTGACATTGATGTCAACATATTCCTATGATTTGATCTGGTATACTTGGAAAGATCTTCTGATCCGGTTTTGCAGTTTGGTTTTGCTGATCACTATAGTCTGTTTTGCAAAGGTTGATATTTTTGTAGTATATTCTTGTGTGATGTGATCTTGTACTGAGACTCTGACATATTGTTTTGGATAGTCTTGTGTATCTTTATTTCAGATGGTTCATGATTTCATGCTCCATGAGTTATCTTTCTTCATGACAGTTGTTGTTTGGTTGTGTTCTTGAGATTCTACATGTTGACAGATGAAGATTTGAAAAGTGGTGTTGGTGCAATTATTCTAGATGATTATAATGTTCTTTTTGATGTTTCCTAGTCATTTCCTATTGTTTTGACAATCTGCATTGATCATTGTGCAATTTTGTAGTGATTTTCATCAACCGGTATTGATTTTCGTGCTATGCGGTATTTTTGTGGTGTAGCATGTTGCGATTGATCTTGGAGTGATTTTCGGTGGAGTTGATCATTTGGGAATTCAAAATAGGTCCATGTTATAGTATGCAAATCATCATATTGGTCTAGTGGTGGATCTTTGTATCATGTGTTGTAAGTTTGTAATTGAGGGTTGAGGGTTTAGCCGACCTTGTTATCAAGGTTGATGAATTGCATATATAGGTGATATAGTCATGCAGTTTAGGTATTGATGTTGTGTCTGCATCATCTGAAAGAGATTTATGTGTGAACAAGTGATTTATCCTTCGGTGTTGAGTTTGTGGTGAGATTGGTATTGCAGGGTGGACATCTATGCTTAACTAGAACTATAATCAAGAATTTGGAGATTCTATTCTTTCAGTTCATTTCTTTCAGATTGTAGTCTGAGTACTATTGTAAGTCAGTGAGACTTCCCTAAGGGTTGTAGCCTTCCGGACCATTATATTTGAGCAATGAGCTCTAGGCAGTGTGCTTGAATGAATGTACATTTCCCATTGTAATATTTTCACATACTACTAAAGAGTATCATCTTACTATGGGTAGGTTCCCACCATGGCTTTTCCCTTAACCAGGTTTTCCACGTCAAAAATCTTGGTGCTGTGTGTTGTTCTATTAATTTTCTTATCTATTATTATTGCAGTTTGTTAGATCTATTGTTGTGCTTAAAGTTTTGTATTTCAGTAAAGATTGATTCACCCGCCCCTCTCAGTCTTCCTTCTTTGTTGCTTCTAACAATTGGTATCAGAGATAGATCCTCTAGTAGAAGCTTAATCACTTGAGGAGATCTGGGATGACAGCTCAAGTTATTATGTTTAAGAAGTAAAGTCTGAGGTTTGATGGAAGCAACTATACTATATGGAAGAATCGAATGGAGGTGCACTTGAAATGTCTTGGAGAATATTACTAGAAGATTAAAAAGAATCCCTATGTTGTTCCTTAGAATTGACCATCTACTCCTGATGAAGTTAAGGAAGTATAATACAATATTAGAGCAAAGGAAGCATTGCTTAGTTCCTTGACTGAATAAGAGATGACATAAGTTACAGGACTTCAAACCACACATGAGATCTAGGAGAAGCTTGAGATTTTGTGTGCAAGTGACAAATAGGTGAAAGTTGACAAGTTGCAGAGTTTGAAAGGAAAATATGAGACATTAAAGATGGGAGATGATGATAACATACATTTGTTTATGTCTAAGGTGAATGACCTTGTTCTTGGTATCAAATGTGCTGGTGGAAGCATTGAGGAAAACGAAATTGTTGTCAATGTTCTGAAATATTTGCCTCCTGCTTATAAACACAAGGTTGTTGCTATTGATGAGATCCTAAGTGTGACTATAGTGACAAGAGATGTATTTGTTTCAAAGCTTGCTACATTTGAGTTGTGTAACTTTAGAGAATCACATGGAAAGTCTGAGATAGCATTTAGAGAATCTGCCTCTATATTCGATAAGCAGAAGTATGATCCAAATGAGTGAAAAATATCCAGATATGAGAGAGAGAGAAAAGAGATTGAAGCAAAAGAAAGAGAGCTTGATGAGCTTAAAACACTAATTTCCCAAAGATTTCCTAAAGGTGTCAGTAAGTATGATGGAAAGTTGTCTTTGAAATGTTTCTCTTATAATAAGATAGGATATTTTTCTTCTAGATGCCCAAAGAGAATGGCTAAGCATGATAGGCATGGTAGGTTTGATAAGCATGATAGGAATGATAGATATGAAAAGCATGATAAACCTTATAAGTCTAATTGAAAGTTTAGGAACAAGAAGAACTATTATTATGTTGTTGATGAAGGTGTTACAGATGATGAATCAGATGGAGATGAAGTTGTGTTTATTTCCATTAAAGACGATAGACCTGTACCTATTGATTCCACTAGTTGTTCTATTGAAGATAAATCTTTGGTAGCTAAGGTAGAAGAAAAGGATGAATGGGTGATTGATAGTGATTTTTCACATCATATGACATGTGATAAAAGCAAATTTGTGAGAATGGAAAGTTATGATGGTGGAATAGTTAGATTTGGATATGACAAAGCTTGTGTAATCCGTGGGAGAGGTTCTATTTATTTTGATGGTAAGCATAACACTAATGATGTCTTGTTTGTTGAAGGTTTGAATCATAATCTTTTGATTATTAGATAGATGGTTTATAAGGGTTATGATCTACAATTCAAGGATGGTAAATGCAAGATCTTGAATGCCTCCAGTATAGAGATTGCATCTAGAAATAAGACTAAAGGTAACATTTTTCATTTGAATGTTGGTGAGAATAGTTGTTTGATTGTTAAGATAGATGAGTGTTGATTGTGGCATAGGAGAATGTGTCATGTAAAATTTGATTCAAATATTAAGATCTGTTCTACACAAGATGTTAGAGATCTACCTAAGATTGTTAAGCATGCTAATCTGGTATGTAAGCAATGCCAGTTGGGTAAGAAAACAAGAATTTTTCTCAAGAGAAAATAATATAAATCTGATGGACTTCTAGATCTTGTGCATACAGACCTATGTGGACCTACAAATGTTAGAAGTGTGTAGGGTGATAGATATTTTATGATACTAATTGATAATTATTCCAGGATGATGTGGGTTGTCTTTTTGAGGGAGAAATCAAAATAATTGGACAAATTCAAGATATTCAAAACTAAGGTGGAAACTAAGTTTGGATTGAAGGTCAAATGTCTAAGATCTGATAGAGGTGGATAATTATGTTCCAGTGAGTTCAACTCATTCTATGAGATGAATGGAATTAGAAGACAATTATCTGCTCCTAGAACCCCACATCAAAATAGAGTTGTTAAGAGGAAGATCATAATTGTTTTGGATATTGCAAGGAGCATGCTGATTGAAGGAAATGTTTTGAAGATCTACTCGAGAGAAGCCATTAGCACTGTTATTTAAACATTCAATAAAGGTCATATCAAAGATGATACTGGTAAGACCCCTTATGAGCTATGGTTTGGTCATATGCCTATTGTAAGATATTTCTGAGTATTTGGTAGAAAATTTTATATCAAGAGAGATGAGGATATAGGAATTTTTGATGCTAGAAGTGATGAAGGTATCTTCTTGGGATATTCAACCAAGACCAAGACCTACCAGTGCTATAATAAGAGATTGAGAAAGATAGTTGAAAGTGAAAATATGAAGGTGGATGAGAACCCTGGCAAGGAGAATAGAGCATGTGCTTATGATGATGGTCAACATGTTTTTTCCGGTTCTGTTTAACCCAAAGAGCCTAAGAAGAATGATCAAGTAGAGACTATTAATCTAGATGTTCTTGATGCTGGTGAAGATGTACAAGAATCTAAGAATCAAATAATCGGAAGACTCTGTGGTATGTAAGATCAAATCAGTCTGAAAATTAGATTATTGGTGATAAGAATAAAGGTGTGATGACAAGAAGAAGGATAGTTGCTGAAGAAGTATGTTTGATTTCTAAAGTTTAACCTAAAGATGTTGTTGAAGATTGTAAAGATGAAAGTTGCATGAGAGCTATGGAATAAGAACTAGATCAGATTGGAAACAATAATATTTGGGAACTTGTTCGTAGACCTAAGGATAAGAATGTTATTGGTACTAAATGGGTATTCGGAAACAAGTTGAATGAAATCGATGAAGTTGACAGAAATAAAGCTAGACTGGTTTACAAAGAGTATTTACAACAAGGAATTGATTATGAGGAGGCTTTTTCTCACATTGCTAGACTTGAAGCTATCAAAATGTTGCTTGTTTATGTTGCTTATTAATATTTCAAGGTATATCAGATGGATGTTAAATCTACCTTTTTGAATGGTGATCTAGAGGAAGAAGTTTACATTGAACAACCTAATGGATTTTCACTCTCAGATGATGGAGACATGGTATGTAAGTTGAAGATAGCTCTTTATGGATTGAAACAAGCTCCTAGAGCCTAGTATGCTAGATTAGATAAATACTTGTTAAAATTGGGATTTACTAAAGGTACTATTGATAGTAATCTGTATTTTAAGATTGAAAATGATAACATCCTAATTGTTGAGGTCTTTTTTGATGATATTATATTTGGTGCTGATGATGAATTGAGCATGAAGTTTATTAGTGATATGCATAAAGAATTTGAGATGTCTATGATTGCTGAAATCAAATTCTTCATAGGTTTGCAGATTGCACAAATAGGAAAAGGTATATTTATATCTCAAACTAAGTATGTGAAGGAATTACTAAAGAAGTTTGGATTAGATGACTCCAAACTGGTTGGAACCCCTATGGTGACTGGTTGTAAATTGTCTAAAAAAGATGAATCTTCAAAAGATAATTAGTTTACGCAGATCTATGGTTGGTGGACTGCTATATATTACTTAGACTAAGCCTAACATTATGCATGTTGTGTGTATGGCTACTATATATCAAGCTGATCCAAAGGAGAGTCATGTCACTATTGTTAAGAGGCTATTCATATATCTAAAGGGAACCATGGATTATGGTTCATAGTACTCGAGGAATGGTGATTTCATGTTGTGTGCCTACACTGATGCTGATTGGGTTGGTGATGTAGATGAATAGAAGAGAACTACCAGTGGAACATTATTTTTGGTTAATAAGTTGGTTTCATGGGCTAGCAACAAACAATATTCAGTTTCCTTATCTACTGTTAAAGATGAGTACATTTCTACTACTAGTAATTGTACTCAAGTGGTTTGGATGAACCAAATGTTGAAAGATATTAGACTTATTCATGATGAGCCTACTTTTATTTATTGTGATAATTCTAGTGCTATCAAAATGCCAAAGAATCTGGTACAACATTCAAAGACTAAGCATATATCAGTCAAATAATTACTTGAGAGAACAAGTTAGGAGAAGATGAAGCTAGAGTATGTATCTACAAAGGAACAGATAGATGATATTTTTACTAAGACTTTGCGTGTAGATACATTTCTCTACTTGAAAAACAAGTTAGGCATATCCACCCCTCTTGATGAGAACTAGATGCACTGAGTTGCATCAATCCGGTGGATTTCAGAGCCTTATTATTCTATCCAAATTGGTGAGTTGGTGTTGCTCCTCTATCGGAGTAGTCTGTGTTTTGGGGAGAGAGATTTATGTTTCTATTTTTGGAGAGAGTTTGGTTATCTATTTTGGAGATCTTTGGCATTGTTGTCAAAGGGAGAGAAAGATGATGTAAAAAACTTCTTTATCTGTCTTGATCTTAGGGGGAGTTTTCTTGTGATATCTTCTTTCTTTGCATTGACTATTTTTCACATTCATATGTTGCCATCAATACCAAAGGGGGAGATTGTTGGATATGGTTGTTCATTTCTCTTTCTAGGATATGTTGTTGTCATTGATGTCAACATATTCCTATGTTTTGATCTGGTGTACTTGGAAAGATCTTCTGATCCAGTTTTGTAGTTTGGTTTTGCTGATGACTATTTTGCAGAGGTTGATATTTCTTCAGTATATTCTGGTGTGATCTGATCTTGTGCTGATACATTGGGATATTGTTTTGGATGGTCTTGTGTATCTTCATTTAAGATGGTTCATGATTTGGTGCTCTGCAAGTTATCTTTCTTCATGACAGTTGTAGATTGGTTGTGTTCTTGAGCTTCTACACATTGATAGATGAATATTTGAAAAGTGGTATTGGTGGAGCTATTCTAGATGATTCTAATGTGCTTTTTGGTTTTTTCTAGTCATTTCCTATTTGTTTTGGCGATCCATATTGATCATTGTGTGATTTTTTAGTGATTTTCATCAACCGGTATTGATTTTCGTGTTATGCGGTATTTCTAGTGGTGTAGTGTGTTGTGGTTGATCTTGGTGTGATTTTGGGTGGAGTTGATCATTTAGAAATTTTAATTAGGTCCATGTTATGCTATGAAAACAATTATATTGGTCCCGTGGTCGATCTTTGTATCGTGTGATATAATTTTGTAATTGAGGGTTGAGGGTTTAGCCGACCTTGTTATCAAGGTTGATGAATTGTATATAGAGATGATAAAGTCATGTAATTTAGGTGTTGATGTTGTGTTTGCATTATTAGAAAGAGATTTGTGTGCAAACAAGTGATTTATCCTTCGATATTGAGTTGTTGGTGAGATTGGTATTTCAGGGAAGACATATGTGCTTAACCAAAATTGTAATCGAGCATTTGGAGATGCTATTCTTTCAATTCATTTCTTCTAGATTATAGTCCGAGTATTATTGTAAGTCAATGAGACTTTCCTAAGGGTTGTAGCCTTCTGGGCTATTATATTTGAGTAGTGAGCTCTAGGCAGTGTTCCTGAATGCATGTGCATTCCCCATTGTAATATTTTCACATACTACTCCAAAGTATCATCTTACCATGGGTAGGTTCCCACCGTGGTTTTTCCCTTAACTGGGTTTTTCACGTCTAAATCTTGGTGTTGTGTGTTGTGTTGTTAATTTTCTTATCTGTTTATTGTTGCATTTTGTTAGATATATTGTTGTGCTTAAAGTTTTGTATTCCAGTGAAGACTAATTCACCCCCCTCTCTTAGTCTTGCTTATTTTCTACTACTAATAGATATGTTTTTCTATTTTAAAGTCAAATTTATTATTGCTGAAAAATGCTGAAAATCAGGGGGCTTAGTTCCCACAAAAAAAAACTATAAATCAACTTATTTTTTTCTTATTTTGATATCCCTAATAGATGACATACATATACAGTGGATAGAAAAAATAAATTATTTTTCGATGTATATTTTCTTTGTTATAACATTTTAAAGTCAAACATACTTGAATTTGAAATTTTTTATCTCCCATCATATTATGTTTATTTAATTTTTGATAATTAAAATAAAATAAAAAAAACCTTTTGGAGAAGACTCTCTCTTCTAATGAACCATATTTTTTTCAAATTTTTTTGAGGTGATTCAATATTTTTTTTTGTTTTTCAAACCCGCCTCTTACCATAGATTACAATAGCTACTTGTAGTATTTTTGAAATAATATATATTAAATCTAATCAAAACATCATAAAAATTATGAGTAGATTTTTTACTTTAATCTCTACAAAAGGGTATTTTTTGTTTAATTAATAAATTAAATTTACTTGTAGAATTTTCTTGCAGTATTCAAAAGTTTTATAAATTTGTCAAATTTGATGATGTGGCTACCACTTTGGATGTCAGTAAGGGCGTTTTGGCAGAAAGGGTTCCAGTCGGAAGGGACATTGGAGGCTAACTCGATCGGTCATTTGAGTGACCACGCCTATTAAACCCCATATAAATAATGATTTATTCTTTTAGTTTTTAAATATGAAAATCAAGGAGTGCATATTAATATAATTTATTTTTGAAGTAAATAAATTGTTTTTGCAAATAAAAACAACATTTTTTATATAAAGTGGTGAAGATTTCCAAATTTTTTGAAGATTTTGAAGACTATTTTAATTTTTTTTTAATTAAACAAATATCCAATATTAGAAGGCTTTTTCAAGTATGTTATATTAAACTAAGTATTTTTGAGATTTTATTAAACATTATTTTTTTGGATGCATAAATTGTCAAAGAAAAAATTGCATTGAAATGTTATTTACCTTTTATTTGTGGATTCCTTCATGTAATTGTTCTTGAAAAAAAATATTAATTGTTGATCCAATAATCTATTTTCACTTGAACCTTTTATTTATATGTATGGATTTGTTTCTATGTGTTTATGCACTTTTAATTTACATGCATGAATCTCTTTTTATTTACATGTACACATTTATTTTTATTTATATGTATGGATTCATTTATATGTGTTCACATATATGTGTGTGTGTGTGTGTGTGTGTGTGTGTGTGTGTGTGTGTGTGTGTGTGTGTGTGAATTTATTCTTATTTACATGTACATGGATTCATTTTTATTTACAAATAAACTAATTAAGTTTAAAAGGCATTCAAAATAGTTGTCATCATTTTTAGAAAGTGAAACATGAAATATTACAAAGATAGTAGAAATGTTATTTAGATAGATCAAATTTCTTTTAACATTGCCAACTAAGAGTTAGTGAACTTGTAAAATATATTACACTACTAGAATTAGGTATGACACTATTTTGTGACAAATAATATTATTTACATATACAACTCAACTTCTCTCTCTTTCAAAAGTTGGAGTTCAGGTTCAAATGATAAATGGATATATTCCCTCTTTCTCTTGTAGAGGTAGTTTTAGGCACATAAAACAAATATATATGTTAGCTATATATAAACATTTTCAATTATTTTGAACTTTATTATTTAAGAGATCCATGCAACCATTTAATTATGAATATTCTCCAAATAAATCTTACTTTTAATCTATCCTTTTGTTGAAGTTTGACATTTATATAGGTTAGTTTTATAATTTAGATTGATTGATAATAATTAGTTTAAGGTTAGTTTGGTAGTTTAAGGTTATTTATGTTTAGTAGTGGACATTTATCTAAGAATCTACTACTTACATAGAATTCAAAGACCAATGTGTTGAAACTTGATTAAATTTTTGGGTGAAGAACTTGAGATTGAACAACTTTGCGATCTAGACTTAGAAAGTTAGGAAATCTTGATATATATATAAAATTTAACTTCAAAATTTAATATATATTTTAATTTAAATGATCAATCTATTTAATTTATATATGTATCTAACATTTCAAGATCGCACATGAAACATAAATCAAATTATCTTGAGTCATCAATTAACATTTAAATTATTGAGTTATTGACAAAACCAAACAATATAAATCTTCATGAAATGTAAGATCTAGTAAACCCAAAATAGTAAGATAGAGTTCTATATAATATATAATGAAATTTAGATCTACACATGTATGTATGTTCTAAAATATAGATCTAGGAAATGTCTAGAAAATAAAAATATCTATATAAAATATGTTTGTAATGTCTCTATAAAATGTACATGCACATGTACATATGTGTCAAATGAATATATAATGGGTCAATCGGGGCCCTATCCTAATCCCTGTGCCTGCAATAGAGTACACATGTACATATATGTTAAAAACATTCATACATATAAATTTAAGAGTACATGGTAGAAATATCATTAATTAAATAATTTATATCATTTAAGGTATTTAATAATTCAACCTAGATTAAGAAATGTTAGCAACAACAATAAGAGAAAACTGAAAGGAGGGGGGGGGGGGGTGAATCAGTTTTCTACTGGATCTACAAACTCAAATACCAATACAAATATAATAAACTATAGCAACAAAAAAGATAAGCAAATTGATAGCACAACACACAACACCAAGATTTTGACATGGAAAATTTGGCTAAGAGAAAAACCACGGTGGGAACCTACCCACAATAAGATGATACTCTATAGTAGTATGTGAAAATATGACAATGGGGAATGCACCAATATTCAAGCACACTACCTAGAACTCACTGCTCAAATATAATAACCTGGAAGGCAACAACCCTCAGGGAAGTCTCACTGACTTACAACAAGATTTGAAATACAATCAGGAAGGAATGAATTGAAATAATAGCATCTCCAAATGCCCAATGACAGTTCTGGCTAAGCGTAATTGTCTAGTCTACAACACCAATCTCTACTCGAAGGGTGAATCACTTAATCGCACATACAACACTCTTTGATAATGTAGACACAACCTTGATACCCAAATTACATGACTATATCACCTATTTATACAATTCATCAACCTTGGAAACAAGGTCAGCTAAACCCTCAAGTCACAATTACAACAATACATCACACGATACAAGGATCGACCACCAAACCAATATAGTGATATAAATGATATAAAATGGATCTAAAACAAATTCCCAAATGCTAATCACCACTAGAAATCATGCCAAGATCAACCGCAACACGCTACACCACCAGGAATACCGTATAGCACGAAGAACATCACTGGTTTGACAAAATCACCAAGAACACTCAATGATAAATGTGGATCATAAAAATAGGACATCCTTAGGAAACACCAGCAAGGACATTAATATCATTAGTAACAATAGTACCAAAACCACTAATCAAATCTTCATCAATCAATATATGAAACAAGTAACAACAACTATCACGAAGAAAGATAACTTGAGAAGAACCAAATCATGAACCATCTAAAATAAAGGTACACAAGACCATCCAAAACAATCTCCTAAAACCTTAGCTCAGGATTTTATCACACTAGAATATATCAAAGGAAATATTGAACTCTGCAAGGAACTAATAAAAAAATCAACTACAAAAACAGATCATATGATATATGATCAATTAAGGTTTCCGGATCACCAAAACCAACACAGAAGAATATAATGATACTAGAAATACTCCATACACCAAACCAAAATCCCCATAAAACCAATCTGCAATCACTGAAGAGGAATATGTTGACATCAATGACAACATATCCTATCAGCAACAATGTCGAGCAAGAACATACATGTACATGGTCTAGAGATAAACATGTACCTGATCTCTAACATATCCACCATGTACATGATGTAATCTAGAACATCTGTGAGATGAAGAGCTCAGGCATGATCGTGTCTCAACCTACAATGTACAATTTTTTTTAGATAAACAAATTGAACCTAGAAAATTTTAAAAATTTAATTAATTAAAATCAATATCTTTCCCTTTAAATTGAACAAATAAAAAAAAAAGAATTTAGTTATACCTGCGTCTCATAATGAATAGGGTCAGTGGCTGTCTACAAATCTCCATACATGGATCATAACATAATTCTCTACAGCTCACAAATTATAATTTTAATTGAAAAATTATACCTCTAGAATATAGAAATCACACACACACACACACACATAAATTTAATTCAAAATTTATAGCGAACTATAGATAGTTTTTAAATTTAATTTTTAAATTTATACCTCATTTGCAACATGTAATGCTCGCTTGATCCTACTGATGTCAAAATCATGCAAGGAGTCCACTACATCATCACCATCAAGGTCTGTCTCCATAATTAAACTAGTGTAAACCCCCCTAGCTACAATATATAGTGCTGTGTGATCAGTTAATTTATGAACACCAAGAGGAGGTGTATCTTGGAAAATTCTTCTATGCTGGGAGGGGCTATAGGATGTGCAACACCATGCTGAGAGTTTGTAGCACTACCATGGCAAGCAGGAGCTAGTCAACCAGGTACTCATCTAACATATGTTGATGCCTCATGTAGAGGGAACCCATTCTACATAGTAAGAACCTGATATTCATCCAAATGATTGTTGGATAGATATGTGCTCATATGTCACAATGGATCTACATCACACAGTCGTGCAGCTTCCATCAATGATGGTATGTCAGCGCGAACGTAGGGATCATAACTCGATGATGTATCATCAACTAGAGGAATTCTAGTATGAGAACATAGAAAATATATGCCCACATCATTCAATGTCATTTGATCAACCTATGTTGCTATAGTAGAAATACTGGAAAAAAATATGTTGTCGAGTGTCATCAACTGCACTATCTGTTGCATGTGACAGTTCCAAATATTTTGGAAAAGACAAATTGTTTCGACCAACTAATGCCTATTTATTAGAGGGTTTTTGTGCATCAAGTAGTCTAAACTTATCTAAAAACCTCCCTCTCCCCTACTTGGCATGTGCAGGAAAATCTGTATAGTCTACATCATAGCCCAAATGGAACTCTACAAATAATTGTTTACAAAAATAGAGGGGAAACTCATCCTTTTAGAACCACATATGATGAGTGGCCAATCATCTAGGCTATATAAAAGGTGTCACAAGTACATCTGTGCACCTGGTAGGCATATAACCCCTTGTTCTACCTTTTGACTAATAATGGGGTAACATACTCTTGACATCAGCAATAGAAACATCATCATTGATTTTTTCCCATTTTACTGTACCAGTAACACTACGTCTAAGAGAAGAATTTAGAATACATCAATGCTAATATCATCATAGGGCTTATATGTCTCAAAAACGTTAATCATATGACATAGCTCATCACTAATGGTCTCTACCCTTTCCTTAATTATATGGTTAGGGGTATTTTCCAATGTGTGCTTCAGGTTATGTAAAGCACGTTGTAATGTTTGTGTGGTTTCCACATAAAGACGTTGCCTGTCATCAATAGATCTTGTAGATCAATGTGACGTCTGCTCACCACCACCTTGTTGAACACTTGGCTCTGATCTAGTATGATGTGAAGTAGGATGATCTGACATGATGGTATGAAATATATATAGATATCTGCATGTGTGTGCATGTACATTATAATTTAAAAACAAATTTTTTACTTAAATAAACAACAATTTTACATGTAAATATATTTTAACATCTTTTTTCTTTGAAGAATATTAAAATAAAGGACAATTTAAAAAAAAGATGTTTAGAACTATATATATATAATTATAATAAATTTCAAACATTTATAGAACAATGTATGTAAATTAATACATAAATGACATTTTAAACATATAAAAAATATTGAAAGAAATTTAAACATCCTAAAAACATCTTAAAGTAATAAATTAAATGTCATGTTTAATAGCTAGTCTTAAGGGGTGTTAAGGGGATTTATGCAATGGGGTCATATGTTAGTACACAAGCGCAATCCATTAGGACCACATATGACCCCTTAGGACACTATGTGATCCTATGTGGTCATATTGGGTACTAAGGGATACGTTGTACATACTAGGATGTTAAAAGGGGTCATATGTGGACCTAAGGGGTCATGCATGTCTTAGAACACATGTGTGACTGCTTAGGAACACATATGACCCCTTAGGATACTATGTGACCCTATGTGATCATATTGGGCCATAAGGGTTATGTTATACACACTAGGGTGTTATAAGGGGTCATATGTGGTCCTAATGGGTCACGTGTATGTTTTAACACACATGGGTAACCCCTTAGGACCACATATGACCCTTTAGGACATTATGTAATCCTATGTGGTCATATTGGGTCCAAAGGGGTATGTTGTACATACTAGGATGTTAAAAGGATTTATATGTGGTCCTAAGGGGTCACGAATATGTTAGAACACACGAGTGAAACCTTAGGACCACACATGACCCCTTAGGACACTATGTGACCCCATGTGGTCATATTGGGTTATAAGGGGTATGTTGTACAGACTAGGATGTTATAAGGGGTCATATGTGGTCCTAAGGGGTCACACATGTGTTAAAACACATGTGTGATGCCTAGGACCACAGATGACCCCTTAGGAGACAATGTGATCCTATGTGGTCATATTGGGTCCTAAGAGGTACATTGTACATACTAGGATATTAAAAGTGGTCATATGTGGTCGTAAGGGGTCATGCATGTGTGTTAAAACACATGTGTGACCCCTTAGGACACTATATGTTATCCTATGTGGTCAAGTTGGGTCCTAAGGGATACGTTGTACACACTAGGATGTTACAAGGGTTCATATGTGGTCTAAGGGGTCATCCATGTGTTAGAATACAGGTGTGACCCCTTAGGACCACATATGACCCCTTAGGACACTATGTGATCCTATGTTGTCATATTGGGTCCTAAGGTGTATGTTTTACATACTAGGATATTAAAAGAGGTCATATGTGGTCATAAGGGGTGGCACATGTGTTAGAACACACGTGCGACCCCTTAGGACCACAAATGACCGCTTAGCACACTATATGATCCTATGTGGTCAAATTGGGTCCTAAGGGGTATCTTGTACACACTAGGATGTTAAAAGGTGTCATATATGGTCCTAAGGGGTCGCCCATGTGCTACAAAACTTGTGTGACTACTTAGCACCACATATAACACCTTAGGACAACATGTGGTCATATAGGGTCCTAAGGGGTACGTTGTACATACTAGGATGTTAAAAGGGGTCATATGTGGTCCTAAGGGGTCACACATGTGTGTTAAAACACATGTGTTACCCCTTAGCACCACAGATGACCCCTTAGGACACTATGTGACCCTATGTTGTCATATTGGGTCGTAAGGGGTATGTTGTACATACTAGGATGTTATAAGGGGTCATATGTGGTCCTAAGGGGTCACACATTTATTAAAACACATGTGTGACCCCTTAGGACAACATATGACCCCTTAGGACATTGTGATCCTATGTCATCATATTGGGTTCTAAGGGGTACATTGTACATATTAGGATTTAAAAGGGGTCATATGTGGTTCGAAGAGGTCATGTTTGTGTGTTAAAACACATGTGTGACTCCTTAGGACCATATATGACCCTTTAGGAAACTATATGTAATCCTATGTGGTCAAATTGGGTCCTAAGGGATACGTTGTACACACTAGGATGTTATAAGGGTTCATATGTGGTCCTAAGGGGCACCCATGTACTAGAACACATGTGTGACCCCTTAGGACCATATATGACACCTTAGGACACTATGTGATCCTATGTGGTCATATTAGGTCCTAAGGGATACATTGTACATACTAAGATGTTAAAAGGGGTCATGCATGTGTGTTAAAGCACACACATGACCCCTTAGGACCACAAATGACCCCTTAGGACACTATTTGATCCTATGTGGTCAAATTGGGTCCTAAGGGGTATGTTGTACACACTAGGATGCTATAATGGGTCATATGTGGTTCTAAGGGGTCACACATGTGTTACAACACATACGTGATCCCTTATGACGACATATGACTGCTTAGGACACTATGTGGTCATATTGGGTCCTAAGGGGTACATTGTACATGCTAGAATGTTAAAAGGGGTTATATATGCTCCTAAGGGTTTCATGCATATGTGTTATAACACATGTGTGACCCCTTAGTACAACTTATGACCCCTTAGGACACTATATGACCCTATGTGATTATATTGAGTCATAAGGGGTATGTTATAGACACTAGTATGTTATAAGGGGTCATATCTGGTCATAACATGTGACACATGTTAAAACACATGCGTGACCCCTATGGACCACATATGACCCCTTAAGACACTATGTGATCCTATATGGTCATATTGGGTCCTAAGGGGTATGTTGTACATACTAAGATGTTAAAAGGGGTCATATGTGGTCCTAAGAGGTCACCCATGTCTGTTAGAACATGTGCATGACCCCTTAGGAACCTATATGACCCCTTAGGACACTATGTGATCCTACATGGTCAAATTTGGTCCTAAGGGATACGTTGTACGCACTAGGATGTTATAAGGTTTCATATGTTGTCTTAAGGGGTCACCCATGCGTTAGAACACATGTGTGACCCTTTAGGACTACATATGACCCCTTAGGACACTATGTGATCCTATGTTTCCATATTGGGTCCTAAGGGGTACGTTGTACATACTAGGATGTTAAAAGGTGTCATATGTTGTCCTAAGGGGTCATTCCTATGTTAGAACACATGTGTGACCCCTTAGGACCACAAATGACCCCTCAGGACACTATGTGATCCTATGTGGTCAAATTTGGTCCTAAGGGGTATGTTGTACACCCTAGGATGTTATAAGGGGTCATATGTGGTCCTAAGGCATCCCCCATTTGTTACAACACATGCATGGCCCCTTAGGACCCCATATGACCCCTTAGGACATTATGTGATCCCATGTGGTCATATTGGATCCTAAAGGGTATGTTGTACATACTAGGATGTTATAAGGGGTCATATGGCATCATGTCTTAGAAGAAGTGATTGTGCTCTGATGTTCCGAGGTGCATGGTTAGCAGAGAGCGGAGTTATAGTCGAGGCACCGATCGACCATAACTATCTAGAGTCCTCTCCTACGTGAAACGCCCCTACCTATATTGCCTTACGTAGATAATCGTAGGTGCGCACGAGTGTCTAAGGCCCCTGCATTCCGATACAGTAGGCATTGGCATATTTGTGGGGATGCGCTGATTCTCTCGAACAATTCTCACATCATCTCGATGCAGCTTCAAAGTCACTCACGTCTACGGGAAGCACCGCTCACATCATGGTTGTTGTATTCCATCAATCCTGATCATTGCGTGCCGACCGTGGTACGTTGTTCATCACTTTAGGGACCTCTCCAATTCGTGAGAATGAATCAATCCTATTATCGACCAACCCGCCTTCCCCAAACTGCACCAATCCTCTTCACGGGCGGGCGAGGGAAGTGATCTCCTCCCCCTCTATCCCCCGATCCCCCGACTATTGTCACAGTTAGGAGAGAAAGAATAAGTTCTCGTGCCCTACTTTCTAAAGGCGAATGAGCCGAAGAAGCCAGCCTCAACCTCTTAACCGCAGCCCACTACTGTTCTAGTTGGCGAATGGAGTTGGATGAGGTTGGAATCGCGCCGCTGAAGGAAGGGCTAGAATCACCGCATAGAATTGTCCGCGAGGCCTACCTACCTTAGTGATCGGCGCCCCCACCATCGTAATCAGTAGCAGTCCCCCCTTCGCCAACATAAGCACGGGGTGTATCAATTCGTTTGCCCAACTGGTTCTTACTATTGAAAGCTAATTGTTCTGACTCCCCTCTATCTGATAATTCATCTCTTCCCTTGTCTGAATCAGCGATCCAGAGCCTTCCATTGTTTCCTTCTTGCTCCCCCGGCCTTCTCTTCTCTCCCTCAGATTCCACCGTAGAATAGTAGGGCTCGTTTCTTCCTTCCCATCCCTCCATGTGTGATGGCCACGAGTCCCCCTTCCTCTATCCCTTCCGAACCCGGATCATTAGTCCCAGCCGATCCGAGCGATAATCCAAATGCTTGCCTTTAATCAAAGGCTTTTGCTCATGCAGGGTGTGCATTCATAGGGAATTCTAGATGTACCGTGGAATTCTTTGTCCGGTACGGGACTATTATGCCCTCTTTCCTCCGTAAGGTGGCTCTCATCGGTGGAAGCCTACTATGTAACAAATTCCGGATAGGTTGTTCATCTGCAACTTCTTCGAAGGGGCTGATATGATATAGGCAGTAATGAATAAATATCTGGTGGAAAGAATCATAATGTGTGTGGGAGGCTGAACGTTGATTCGGGTGGGTGGCTCCCTCCGATTCATGCAGAGGTAGATTAGTTGCTATAGTTGGGCATGTTACGTATAGAATCAACGGCATCCGAGGATAAATGAATTAGAGGGGTCGCTTTCACAGTATACGGAGCCAGACAAATGCCCGGGCTCAAGGTAGGGTTAGGAAGGGCCCCTACTATTCTTTTCAGTTTAGTCACTTTGCCAGTCATATTCACCAGACGAATGATCTTAGTGCCGGTAGGGAACGGCTCTATTATTATAACTAATTGATCAAGGTCGCTTTCACAGTCATAGAAACCAGACTTTTGAGAAACGTGCCGGTAGGGTCCTTTATTAGATTATTCCCCGGCTTATTAGAACTAATTGAGGGTCACAACAATAATATGGAGGGGCAGTCATGTCTGCGATCAAAATGATCAATGGAGAGAGGGTTGCCTACATTTCTATGGCCGGAATGGTAGTTGATCACAACGATAATATGGAGGGGCAGTCATGTCTGCGAGAAATCGGAAAAAGAGGACAAGCCCATCGTGCAAGGTTCGGCCCCTCTTTTAGATTATTGATTGATCGATGGATCGAAGCAAGAATCCGGGACGAAGGATTGATTCATGGAGGAAGGGAGGGATTGATGGTTTCAAAAGCGTATATTAATACATCGTGAACAATGATGGAATTAAGGAGTTAACCCTAAATAGAATAAGGCGCATAATCCTCCTCATCGGCTAGTTCAGTAGAAAGAACCTTTGTCCCTTCCGTGCCCTAATATCCGATTGGCATTCACCTAGTTGTGGCGGATCGCAACTATATATATTAGAAGTCTATTCCCATATAGAATTATATGACCATATTAGAGTTGGGAATAGAACTATAATAGTTCGATGAGCCTTCTAAGTAAATAACTTTCCTCGACCCTGGCGAATAGTAGCTCTATTCTATACGTAACATGCCCCGGGTGGTGGGGCCCGCCCTATTCAATGGTAGCTCGATAGTTGGTTGAAAGGAGCAATATTTAGTTTACAAACAAAATTATGCTGTTACCAACGAATAGTAGGGTTTGCTGCCCATAGCCCATAGAATTGTAGGTAGGGGGGGCCACTATATGCCACTTGGGTCGAATAATCTACAATTATTATGGGGGTGGGGGAGCAGTCATATTCACCAAATAAATTATCAAGATGCGGTAGGCCCTGCCCTATTCATGACGGGGTAGATTACGGGTTGTCTTGGCATGTTACGTATAGAATCTATAATCTAGTCTAGCCCTATAGTTCCTTACTGTCATGTAGCCTAATGATATCCGTTCAATGTAGCCTAATGATATTCGTGCCCTTACAACCTGGGATGCCACACATCAGAGGTAGGGCGAAGTTTCTATCTTCATTCCCATGTTTCTATCTTTGTTCCCGTGTTACGTACATAATGTCACGGGGCTAGACCGACCTACTGCCCAAACAAGCTTTTTCCTTCCAAAGGAGGTCCAACCTCATGCGGCATTGGCAAACCTTACTCACGACTTCCATTGCGGACAAGTCCTTTCTTGTTTCCAGACTACGCCATACCCTTTTAAGTGTCCACCACCTCACCACATTAACACATAGCCGTGTGGAATAGAAGTGCATGCCAACCCTCTCACGGGTTTATTTCATCCTGATGCTCCTAGCACTCCCTTCAAGTCCCTGACTCTACTCTAGCATTGTCTTGTCGCACCATCCTTGCACCCCTAGTACAAGTTTATAGGTCATCTAGATGCCTTCATCTTCTTGAGTCCCCCATAAGACCCTGATTACTAACACTGACCCATCCGGAACTTCTTAAGTCCTCCGGCTCCAACTCTGCACACTCCCTGAGCATGCCTAGCACTCCCACAGCACTGGCGCCCCATGTTGGCCTCCCTCAGCTCCTCTGAACCCTCAAGCACCAAACACATCTCATGGGATGACTAGACTCCCTGAGCTAGCTTCCTGTTTGTCCATCTCCACACAACGAACACAACACTGGGGCAATAGATAGCTTTATTGTTATGAAGAGACAGCCCCTGGCTCGATCTACAAACAATTCCAACTTTGTCGCTGGTCACTACCCTGAATACTTCCCAAGCATCCGATTACAAGTTCCTGCCCCTAGATCAACGTCCAATATCCTTGGTCGCTGAACTCTCCTTCAACTCGCCTATGGACCATTTCCTCTTTTTGGTCATGCAACTCATCCATCTTTGTCACCCTCTTGGACTCGCCTCATGGCTCAGCTCAACATGAGCACACTTTCGGAACCCGGTCCCTACTAATACATTTGACCCCCACTCTAGGGCCTTGAGATCCCAGATCTCAATGCAAATCCCACTTCAGGTAACCTAGGTGCATGCCCAGCACATCACCCCACTTGTTCTACAAGACACATGGACTACTGGCTCTGCAACTCAACCCACATAGCTTGCCCAACTCTCAAGCTCCAACATTCTGATATAGATAGCCCATTGCACGACCATCCCCCTTACAAGATCTTGGGTACTCAATTTCCCCAATCGGGACAATCCATTGCACGATCATCCTTCTCACAAGAGCCTAGGTACTCCTCTTCCCTAGTCCTCGGGTTATAGATAACTCCCTGGGAGTCATCCCCAACATTGGCTTAGTTACTCCACTTCACTGAGATAGGGGCCATGAGAATGCATCCACCAGTAAACCTCACCATCCAATGATAAGGCGGGGTTACTCTACTTCACCCCTAATGTCCATGTAGGACCTCTATCTAAATCAGACTAGAGGGTAGGGTTACTCTTCTTTACCCCTAGGAGGAGGTGTCTACCACAGACCACCTTGGTGCACTCCTGGCACTCGGCTATTCTTTCAACCGACCCCCATATATAAGTTTTTCATCCAATTCTCACACAACTGTAGCTTGGCATTAACCATTTGTCAATCACCACAACTTCCACCTGCTGAGAATAACAAGGGACTTACAACCCCAGAAGCCTACTGATCTCCCTAAGACAGTAGCCCCTTACATCCTCCCCCACTTAAAATAGGCAACGTCCTCGATGCTAGACCATTCAACCCGAGTCTCGTCCTTCGCAACATTAGGACCTGTTAAAAGTGAACTTCGGATTCACTATGCCCTGCACTTGTATCATTTCTGTCCCTGACATACTTGATACTTGCCAGCATACCCCATACTAGACTTTCACTTGCATGAATCCCATCCATGGCTAACTCGCTTCAGCAAATCCCCTGAGCCCAACTCACTGCCTCTGCACTGATCTTGTGAAGACACTCCCTTGCCTCCAACTGATCTTTGCTGGTAGTCCCCGACTCAACAACATATTGCAAGAACCCAGTCCTTGACTTCCACTTGAGATGACTGTCCTTGTTTGAACATCTGTGAAACAACTTTGTGATATTCGGTTGCACCATGCCCCATACCGGCTTCTACATCTCCAAGACTCCACCGTTTGCACCGCAACATGACAAAACACCACAAACCATTCTCACCTCTCAACTTAGCCACTAGTGCCATCCTCAACGACACCCTTGTCTTCCAACTTCCACTTCTCCCGGATCCAATCCTAGCATCCACTGAAAGACACAACTGCTACCAACCTTGTTGTGCAAGCCCCTGGTATTTGGCCACCTTGAAGACACATACTCCACTGACCACAACACCCAACTGACTTCCCAAGTCACACATTCAACCTTCAGCTCTCAACTTCCTTTCTGTAGTGCCATCCTAATTGCCTGTTGACTGACCTCAGTGCGCCCAACGTCTTATCCTGTCCCCAACAACTCAACCAAAGAACAACAACCAACATACTCCCATTGATCCACCTCTAGATGCACATGATCCTCCTGGTACTTGTCAACCACTTCCACCTCCTTGGTGTACTCTCTCAAACCCACACCTCATGAGTCTGCCTAGGTGCGCTTCCCTGAAGACACCCATCTTGCATTGCATCCCACACATTCGATCTTGTCTACTTCACTCTGCTGTACTACTTTGTCTTACTGATGCACTGTCCACAAAACGCCCTGCGCCCTCGGTGCTGCAACCCAAAGAAAATACCAACGTCATTCAGCCGACCAACCTCTTGTGCATAATGCCTCTGCAATCCACATCCAATGTGGGCAAGGTACTCACTCTCCCTTGACTTTCTCTGTGATGGTCCCATCTCTGGTTCCCAACCTTTAGACCTAACTCGCCACCCATTTCACACCTTAGATCATGTCTCAGACACAATCCTACATCTTAGGTGCACTTCCCTGAAGACACCCAACTCTTGCATTACATCCTACACATTCAGTGAACTCACTTCCATCCATTGTGCCACTTTGTCTAACTGACACACTGTCCATGGAACGCCCTACGTCCTCGGTCCTGCAACCCAAAGAAGCCACCAACATTTGTAAGCTAGCCAACCTCTTATGCCCGATGCCTTTGCAAACCACATCCAATGTGGGCAAGGTACTGCCTCTTTCCCTTGACTTCCTTTGTGACTTGGCCCCTCACTAGCTTTCCACCATTGGACCTGCTTCGCCACCCAATTTACACCTTGGATCATGTCCCGGACACAACCCTACACCACACTGGGAATGACCCTAAGACATCTCGCAGCCCAAATTGTTACACCTCAGGTCCATCCTAGATAAGACCTTACACCACACTATACCATACAGCTCCATCGATTTCACCTCGGACCTATCCTTGACAAGATCCTACACCACACTGCTCCTCGCAGCTCCTAACTCCTTTGACTGGTCTTATATGCCACTACCCTTGGACACAGCCATATCAAATCTTGCGGCCCTGCCGACTACTTCCAGCATTGAACCCAGTTCAATACTGACTCACACCTTGCCTACTTCGCTCCACTCGAACTACTAAGGCACTTCCTGTGCAAGATTTTCCCCACCAAGAGATCCACTCTTGATCCCTTGTCGCTCCACTAGCATAGTCCCTTCCCAATGGAACTCGGCCCTAGGCACAAACTCCAACCAACTGACTACCACTCATGGAACTTGGCCACAAACTTCGCCATCCTTATCCCTACTTGGATTGGCCTCACATTTCTAGTGACCATGCCCTGCTAGCCACTCTGGTCTACCTGTCCTCAACACTGTAAACCACCATCTGCCTTTGCAGTCTTCCTCTGCCACTTGATAGCCCAGCTACCTCAGCTCATCTAACTGGCCCTGGCAATTTTTATGCTCTAATACCAACTGTCACGGGGCTAGACCGACCTGCTGCCTAAACAAGCTTTTTCCTTCCAAAGGAGGTCCAACCTCATGTAGCACTGGCAAACCTTACTCACAACTTCCATTGCGGACAAGTCCTTTCTTGTTTCTAGGCTACACCATACCTTTTCAAGTGTCCACCACCTGACCACATTAACACACACCCATACGGAATAGAAGTGCATGCCAACCCTCTCACGGGTTTCTTTCATCCTGATGCTCCTAGCACTCCCTTCAAGTCCCTGACTCTACTCTAGCACTGTCTTGTCACACCATCCTTGCACCCTTGGTACAAGCTTACAGGTCACCTCGATGCCTTCATCTTCCTGAGTCCCCCATAAGACCCTGACTACTAACACTGACCCATCCGGAACTCCTTAAGTCCTCCGACTCCAACTCTGCACACTCCTTGAGCATGCCCAACACTCCCACAACACTGGCGCCCCATGTTGGCCTCCCTCAGCTCCTCTGAACCCTCAAGCACCAAACATATCTCATGGGACGACTAGACTCCCTGAGATAGCTTCCTGTTTTTCCATCTCCACACAACGAACACAACACTGGGGCAATAGATAGCTTTATTGTTATGAAGAGACGACCCCTGGCTTGATCTACAAACAATTCCAACTCTGTCGCTGGTCACTACCCTGAATACTTCCTAAGCATCTGATTACAAGTTCCTGCCCCTAGATCAATGTCCACTCTTGAAACACCGGTACAGATACCACTGCACCTTGCCCCTGGCAATAGCTTCTCATATAGACTCCTGATCCATGAAGACCCTATCTCCTTCGGAACTCAACCTGGTGCACCACTGACTCTCTCATGAGCCCGCGATGGCTTACCCAGTACACCACTCAGAACCCCTTCCTGAACGAGGACTCCAAGTCACACTGCTTTGGGCCCTTGGCCTATGCCTACATGGCTTCACTGGTGAACCCGGTTCCCTGTAAATCCTATGTACAATAACTAGCTCCATGCAAACACCTAGTCTAAGTCTCTCAGACTGACAAAACACCTTGCACTCCTACTTGGGCACCAAGCTCTTCACTCCATGATCCAATCCAATATCATTAGTCGCTAAACTCTCCTTCAACTCGGCTATGCTCCTAGAACAACTCGCTTATGGACCATGTCCTCTTTTCGGTCATGCAACTCATCCATCTTTGTCACCCACTTGGACTTGCCTCATGGCTTGGCTCAACATGAGCACACTTTCAGAACCCGGTCCCTACTGCCACATTTGACCCCCACTCTAGGGCCTTGAGATCCTGGATCTCAATGCAAATCCCACTTCAGGTAACCTAGGTGCATGCCCAGCACATCACCCCACTTGTTCTACAAGACACATGGACTTTTGGCTCTGCAACTCAACCCACATAGCTTGCCCAACTCTCAAGCTCCAACATTCCGATATAGATAGCTCATTGTATGGCCATCCCCCTTACAAGATCTTGGGTACTCAATTTCCCCAACCGAGACAATCCATTGCATGATCATCCTTCTCGCAAGAGCCTAGGTACTCCACTTCCCTAGTCCTCTGGGTCATAGATAACTCCCCGGGAGTCATCCCCAACATTGGCTTAGTTACTCCACTTCACTGAGATAGGGGCCATGAGAATGCATCCACCAGTAAACCTCACCATCCAATGATAAGGCGGGGTTACTCTATTTCACCCCTAATGTCAATGTAGGACCTCTATCTCCTTGAGACTAGAGGGCAGGGTTACTCTTCTTCACCCCTAGGAGGAGGTGTCTACCACAGACCACCTTGGTGCACTCCTGGCACTCAGCTATTCTTTCAACCGACCCCCATATATAAGTTTTTCATCCAATTCTCACACAACTGTAGCTTGGCATTAACCATTTGTCAATCACCACAACTTCCACCTACTGAGAATAACAAGGGACTTACAACCCCAGGAGCCTACTGATCTCCCTGAGACAGTAGCCCCTTACACGTAACATGATAGGCAGCCTCGTGACACCCTTTAAAACTTCTATCTTCATTCTTGTGTGGGGGGGCCTATCTCTAACCGCCCTATCTTAGGGAAACCAACCTCTCTTTAACCACCCTCTCTTTGATCAAGAGCAACGATTGAAGGGCCAGCTGTAGTTCCATTCATTGGAGATCCATACCGAGACGATAGATATGTAGGAGAGATAAGAGCAAGGGTGAAGGTAGATTTTAATCCATTTATTAGTATTGGAGATCAGTCCCAAAGCAAGCATAGTCGACAACTTAAGACCCAACTAGAGATGTGGTTGACTGAGTTTATCCAAGCCATTATCACACACTTAAACTATGCTTACGCGCATAGGGAATAGGAAAGCAACACCAACTGCGGTAAGTGGAGGTACCAGCAGCAGATCCATCAAAGGAAGCGGCAAAGGCGTAAATGGGAGCAGGACCATCAACATCAAAGCTAGCATCCTCACACGTTCGTCTCATTGCCCTACTATATCTAAGGGCATATCTAGTCCCATAACCATATCCTGGAACAGGCACTTGTCATACAATTGCAGATCCAGATCTAGTTCCGAAGAATGCGGATCCCACGGTTCTAGATCTATACCTAGATTGATATCCAATTTAAGCAGATCCCTTCTAATTGACTAAGTTTATGAAGTAGATCCCTTATAAATAGTAGGGCCATTTGCCCCCCTATACTAGCAATCGGGTTTGCACCCCCCCCCCAGATTCAATTATGGGTGGGAGGAGACGGGGTAGCAGGTTGATTAATTAAGAATCATAGTACCCCTTAGGGGATCGGCCTAGATAGGCAGCATAATAAGGCTAACATGTTTTGTAGAGGCAGGCACTTTATTATATAGCTACAAGGGCACCGTTCGCGAAGACAAAGGCCCACATGCTTGATTGGGGGCAAATCATCTGAAGCAGGAAGATCGTACGTTGTAGGCGAATTAAACATCCCTGTGTTACATCGGTAGAAAAGTGGTCGGAGCAGCTCACGCGGACCCATTAGGGAAATCCGAGACTGGCCTCAGGAACAAAGATAGGAGACACGGGCAACTTCCCTGATCTAAGAACCAGGAAAAGAAGAGGGGCTATGGTGGGCAGGTGACCTCGTTTACCGAGATGAAGCTCCCCTTGACATTTTATGGTTATCTGACCAAGAATGAATGACCCCCTACAATTCTATGGGCATAATGTGAAGCGACTATCTTTTCTTTAGGTGGTCCTAGAACTGAGTACCCATAATAGAGAAAGTTGATCTCTTAGGTAAAGAAAATGATAGGCACAAGCAGTATAAGATAGGGCAGTTGACTAGGTTTACCTAGAAGCAGTGGTTTCATCAACATAAAAGGCCAGCCATATATTCGCTTTGTTGTCATTCCCTACTTTACGACCTCATGCTCTTTACCACCATCGTTGGGCCAAATAGGAAACTGTTGATCATGATCGATACCCAACCCAGAGGCATAGGATCAGTGAGCGAAGCAAGCGGTTAGTTAGGTAGATAGCAAGGTTGTCAGACTTCACTTCTTCTATACGGACATAATATTTGTTACTTACAGGGACTTCGATCTGGACCAACATCTTCATCACTTTGATAGCCCTAGAGGTAGGTCTTGATCCGGAAATGAAACCACCACATAGAATAGTAGGACGCCTAGGACTGTACCAGAACTCGGAATAACTGTCAATAGTGCATCGTATATAATAGTAATAGCGAGTAAGTATTTCCCGTATGGATCGGGCATATGAAAAAATGAGAAACCAGACATCCCTAGGGTATAACGTGTTTCACTCATTAAACTATACACATATTGGGGCATTTTACTCAAGAAACCAAACTTCTTCGGGATCTAGATCTGAAACAACTACTTGGTCACTTGAATCTGCATCTCGATCTCAATCTACTACGGGGGAAGTTGCTCCTGCTCCTGTGGGATCATCTATTGGTTCCCGGTCAATCAACTTTTGAACAGGTTCTATAACTGATGCTATTGATGAGCCTAGCAAGCTCTACAGTTCTATGGTCATCAACGTATCTATTGAGAGAGAGATCTGACTCCCCATAGAGATATATGCATAACAACTCTCAATCCCGATCCACTCATTTAGGATCCCATATGACCCCTTAGGACACTATGTTATCCTATGGGATCATATGGTGTCATCAGAGGGTCCTAAGGGGCCACACATGTGTTAGAACACATGGGTGGCCCCTTAGGACCCCATATGACCCTTAATGACTCTATATAACCCCTTATGATAGCATATGATCCTATGGGGTCATATGGAGTTAGTAGGGGTCATGCGGTATTATTCTCTTAAGGTATTATTATGGATCATTATAGCTAGCAGGGGTCTTAAGGGGTGTTATTGTGTCATATGGGGTCTTATATGTTATACATGTGAGGATGCTAAAATGGGTCAAAATATGTCTTTATATTTAATAAGGGTTCGTTCATGTCATAATAGTGTCTTACGATGTCCTAGTATGTGTTCAACTGTCCTATTATGTGTTCAAGTATCCTAGTAAAGTTGTATATATGTGTATGCCACATTTATAAATAATTAACCATTAAAAAACATTTAACCATTAAAATGTTTAACACTACTATATTATTAAACATTAAAAAAATTTAAAGCTAAAATATTATTAAGAATTAAAAAACTAATAAACTAAAAAACTAAAAAAGAATAGAAAATTATTATAAAAAAACTAAATAATTAATATATTACTACTATTGAATTTTGAAAAACACTAAAAAAAACAAAAAAAACTACCTCCGAAACGCTTCCGGCCAAAACTATTTCTCATTTCTCCTCCTCGCCCGCTCAACTCTAAGTCAGTTAGTGTAAAATGAAGGGAAAAGGTTTTTTCATAGTTTATAAAGGGAAAGGGGTTCTTGCTAGAACGCTTTCAGTCAGAACCTCTTTGCCATGCCAGATCCATGTGACTACCACATTGGTTTGATTGGAAGGATTCCAACTGGAACCCTTTCAGCCAGAACCCTTCTGGCCGAATCGCACAGATTAGATGTAGGTGCGACATAGATCCATACTTTCACCAAACACATTTGAGAATGTATGCCTCCACATTAAAGTAATTGCACACACCAACCAAGAAAAATTTCTTTATGGTAGTATATATTCAAAGACAAGCATGTTGCAATAGTGAAATACCCTGGTGCAAACATAGGCAAATCAAGACGTCATAAAGATATATCAAGTTGTGTTATGCTTGGTGGCTCACGAACAAGTGAAGGTCTCACAAAGGGTAGAAAGGTATGTTATTTTAGGTGAGATTCATGCAAATAGAGATTATAATGCTAGAGAAAACTTTTTGTTTGCTAGGAAGTCTTGATAGAATATTGTAAAAGGGTGCTATAGTAGTACAAACAAGATCATGATGTGTGATCAAAGTGTACAACCAATCCCATGTGGTGTGCATTAAGTGAAACACATTTAAGAATGTGTGACCACATGTTAAAAAGTAATTTATAAGTCAACCAAGAGAAATTTCTTCAAGGTACTATACGTTCAAAGACAAGTGTGTTGCAATAATGAAATGCCCCTAAACATAGGAAAATCAAGGCAATATTAAATGTGAATAATAACACGTATGGGATCCAATAATTTTGGGTCAACATGCAAAAGACCAAACATCATCCCTAAAAGACAATACAAAACTTCATTAATGACATAAGATGTATAACAAGTAGAAGAATGAAGATACCAATAGAGGATTGTCACAACAGGGCTAGTTCTTTCATATCCTTGTGCCAATATAAAAACAAGGGTCATCCAAGGAGAACCTAGTGAATGGAAAGACACCAAGTATAACATCATGGTGAATCACATTACATACAAGAAAACACACAAAGACAAAGAGGTACTATTTTATGAGCTAATCTATTGAAAAATTTATGTCTCCCAATCTATCTCATCATTATAAAGAGATGGTGCAACAGATGCTAAAGGAGATACAACTAGCGTAGTATAAGAAACTATCTTTAGTTTTAAACATGGATAATTCACTAAGAAAGGATCACTATGTGTGTCACTAGTATTTACAGTTAATTCTTTATCAAATATTAGGACAACCCAACTCACTCTCTATAGTTTCCACTATGTCATCTGAATCATCACCAAAATTTATTTTCGTAGGTGTTATAATAGAAGTAAGAGGAGAAAAATACCTTAGAACTTACAACATCATCTTTTGACAAGGTTGGGAAAGGTAACAATAAACATTAGGAGTGGGTGAAGGTAAGGAAGGTTAAGGAGTGAATGTCGAACCAACATCTAATTACATAGAGGAAGACATTTCTTATGACAAGATGATAACCCACAACATGGCATCTTCGCCAATGTTCTATCATACTATGATTTTTTTGGTTAGTGTTTGAGGCTTCTATCAAAGGATGTTTGGTATCACTCAATATTGTCTCTTTTTCTTTATTTTATCTAGAAATTTTAAAGTAGGAATAGAAGGAACCTCTAAAGATTTAGAGGAAGGAGGAGGTCTAAATTTTGTCAAGGATTTGTCTTAGATGTTCTAAGGAGAAAAGGGATGGACTAAGATGTGGTTCACTTATTATCTTTGGGGTAGAAAGACTTATTTTGGTATTTAAATAGATGTTGAAGGATCCTTCTAGGTAGAATTTAGAGTGGGTCTCGAGGAAATACCTAAGGGTAACTTTGTTATTCTATAGGCCTTAAAAATTTTGTAGGAAAGGAACAAGCTATTCTCATGAGGTCAAATAGGTTGAGGTTGTTGAGGCAAAACATATTCAAGTGAAAATTCTCCACATATAGATGAGGGCTGGCACCCACTATGAAATATAGTATGCATTTTTCCTTCAAATAAGAACTTCAAATACTTATGCACTAGAAAATGAATTTTCTTCATGGAGGTTCAAGCTAAGAATAACTCAAATTCACATGACATTGGTATAATGCCTATGAAATCAAACTAAGATCTTAATTGTCCAAAATTTATTAGGGAACATAAATAGGCTCAACCATAATCATATTGGAGAGCTGAACACTTTGATCAATCTTCCCTATTTGAAAGGTGTAAAGGAATTAAGATGAGCATACATGTGATATAGGCTGAATATGGGTTCTTCCCTAGGTAAGAAGGGAGTCTCATGGGTCTAGGTATTCATAAACTAGCGGGGTGATAATTTTTTGAATAATTGTAATGGGTATCCCTCTCATGGTTTTGGTTGGGGCTAGAGTTATTGTTCTTTATTTTTTCGACAGCGTGAAGGAAAAATTGAGTTGTCCTTTTGATTTTTTCATTTTTCTCTATGAGAGTCTTGTTGTTTTGTTCCATGAGAGTCCTCACTTCATTGCTCATTTTTTTTCTCATTGTGGATGGCAATTTCTTTCTTTCCTTTTTCAAAGCCCTTTGGCTAGTTTGCATTACTGTTCTCTATCCCCTAGGCTAGTAAGAATGGTGCTCTAATACCAATTGCAATTTCTCCTTCCCGATTTTCCCTAGAATTTGCCCTAAAATCATAATTAGAACAAATTAAGATTAGGATTACATCTTACTAAGTGAATATCTCTTTAAATAAGGCGGTCTTGGATTACAATGCTACAATATATATTCAATCATTAGGATTAGACAAGATCACATCATATTCATATACTATCAGTAGTATTATACAATCATAGTGGGATTTGGGAGGAAGAGACATGATGAGATTACTTGAAGCCATTTCTACACTAATCCCAAGAGCGGATGTCAGATAGAGCCCTCTTGCTTGCTTAGTGACAAATGCCATCTTGCAGAGATGGGTGGAGGTCACAAGGGGATTTCTTGTCTCTTCTATGTATGTTCCCTTTGGTCCTAGGAGCCATTATGGTCAACTTTAGGATGGGCTACTTAGTTAGTCCTCCTACTCCCCTTTTTCTTACACCCTAGGCCCTTCCTACAAGAAGGGTTTTAGATAATCAAGCACAACTTATACTCTACCATATGAACATATACTGAAGCACTCTCTACTATGCATAAGAAATATGTATACATGTACAAGACATTTTTTAACCTAGAAATGTCAAGTATACCACATAATGTGTCTGGTAATAATAATATGAGGTAACTAGAATTTTTCTATGATGAATTGGAATGGTGTCTTTTGGGATTGTTGCATTCTATCTTATGGAAAATTCTTCTTCTTCTTGTTCGGTCTGCTTGAATGGTTGTTTTTTTTAAATGATTCGATGTGATTTAATGATTTGATCTATTTAAATGATTTGATGTTGACCTCCATCCATTATAGTCTCTTCCTTTTATTCCCATTACTCTATTGAGAAGAGATGATCCTTTTGAGGTGACATGTCTCTTCTCTAATTGTTAATTAATTATTTATCTCTTATTTTTTCTAATCGAAACTCTTCATTAAGGCTTTAGTTAATTTCTAATTTATTTGATTATTATTGTTATAATGATAAACCTTCATTGATCACTAATTTGCATCCTCTGATTCATTTCTTTGTGTTGGCCTCCTTACCTTCTATCTTTTTTGTTCATGATAAAAGTTTTTTTTTGAGGTGGTGATATGACACTAATCCTTATTTATCGATCAAAACTTAGAGTATCCAAATCTACTTTGAAACCTTTTTTTATTGTTGATTACTCTCAATTTTGTAACATTAACCCTAGTTCTTGCGTCGAATTATTCTATCTTATCCAATTGCAACAATTCAATAAAAGTAAAATAATAAATTTGTGTCTAGCTCTTTCAATAGGTCTTAAGTTGGGCTTATTGTTTGTTTCTCGAATGTGAGTTGATATGAATGGGTTTGATTCCAAGTTTGCATATTTAGACTAGTGAACCCATTTACATTCACACCCCTTTACATAGAGATACTATAATAATTTGAGGATTGATAAAGAGGAAATGCTTTTGTGTAGAGAAACACTAAACACAATCCTTAGTATCTATGGGATGAAACCTAGACAAAATAAGTTTAATAAATATTGATAACCATACCTTGCCAAAAAAATCAAAATCACTAAATATCTAGCAAACTAACAATCTAGTGTTGAAAAAAAATATTGAATCATTCTAGATTAGATCTATGGTTAGTGACATAAAATTAACTATAATCAATATGAAAAACAAGTTTAAATTGCCATTTTATTAATAAATTTTATTTTTATGTAGAGGCTAATGCCTACTTTCAAATATAGTTTAAACTAAACTATAATTTTTTATGATTTTCCAAATTAAAGTTTTGAGAAAAAAAAATGTACACATGCATGCCTTTTCAATAAATTGTCATTTGAAATTTAGTTTGCTCTACAATTTTTCTCCTGTTATAAATATTTTACATCAACTTAACCTTGAACTTGTACCTTTATCCTACTAAATAATTATTAAAAGAAGAATTTCATAAAAGAAGAAAATAAGTTTAAACAATTCATCCAAAACATCAACATATTGTCAGCAAAAGGAATTTGAGAACACTTATTTTACTAGTTTTTAGGTTTGTTGTACATGTGCATGTTTTTACCTCTTCAAAATTAACAAAAGGGTAACACAAATAGATTTTTACTTAAACAAATTTTATCATGTAAGTATCATAATAAATTATATATTTGATAACCATGAGGAATCTTGAATTTCATATTTTTCACATATTAAATTTATAACCTAGAAGCTCTTCAAAGTTTAACAACAACTACATCTAACTTTATAAAAAATATTAACAAATTTTGACCAGTTTATCCCTCTTTACCTTTCACTTATCTAGTACACTCTATAATTAATCATGCCTTTGCTATCTATTATCTAATAATGAGTTATAGTCTATGGTTCCAAATTATATTTTATCAAACTTAGTTTTTGGTCTAAAGTTCTCTAGGATTTGTATAGCTCAATATTTGATATCCAACAAGATGTTTCGAAGGATGCAAGCATTGATGAAGTGGAAATAACTATGTAGCATGGGTTCACATATGTTTCTCAAATTTTTTTTTTGGGTAAGACCTATTAAATTATGTATGATTATGCCAAATAATATCATTTTGTGCATTGCAAAATTCTTAGTAGGAGTAGAAATCCACTTAGGATGGTAGTTGACCTTGATGTGGTCCTCCTATTGTGGTTTTTAAAATATCAATGAGATCATTTAAATCTCATATTTACCTATGTTAAATAGACGGAATGATAGGAAGAAACACTTCATGGAAAAATAAATTGAATGAACCAAATACATTTTATTTAAAGAGTTTAAACTAGGATAGAGACAAACAAACATTATTAAGTATGATTTTTGATCTAATAATTATGAATGAATCAACAAAACTTATATCAAATATTTTCACTTGAAAATGAAATATTGGTTCTTGATGTTGTCAATGTATGAGCTTACAAGAAAATGAAGGTGGCCATGGAGGAGAATTGGGCTTAGTCCCTCTACCAACTAGTAACAAATGGAGTACAATCATTGGCCAACTTGCTATTATCCAACAAAAAAAGAGCACTATAGTAGTACCAACTTTTCATATATTTTATAATGTAGGTGAGTGGTAAGAACATGAGAAAAGATTGGACTATAAGTAACATAGGATAGGTAAGTTTGGTCGATATGATAGGTCAAGTATGTGAATTTACAAAAAGGATACTAGGTTGTTTGGGCTCCCACAAATATTGAAATAGGAGATTGACATATAGCACATTATGATATCGATGCACAAACTCTCAGATATTGTACAAGTGATAAGAATAACCAATATAGTCAACAAGAACAAAGGTAGTAAGTCAAACACATATGTTAAGTTGTATGATTGTGCCTAGCATTAATCAACATTCAAAATGATTCAAAGCAAACACATAGGGAATATGTATAAAAATAAAACTCAAGCACCTAAACTGAAATCTACAACATTGAAATGGCATCCTAATATAGATCATATAAGATTTGATGTAAACATATGATCAACAAAAAAACAATTAAAAAACAAACAATATGAAACTGTATCAACAAACAACATATACATAATAATAGATAACATGATCCTATTTTTGAAATGTTACAAAATTTATTTAAATCGCGATTTCTCCATTAAAATGTGAAAAATTAACAATCTCCAATTTTCTAGAGCTTCAAATTCTATTTTTCTCTCTACTACAACGTTAGTTATAATCTTTGACTTTACTTGCACAAGATGTTAAATAAACATATCAGTGTCAATTTCTATCCCTTTTAATAATATTATAACTCCAACCAATTGCTATTAATAAATATTTTAGCATAATGACTAGGTCGGTCCACTGAATTGTCTTTCAAGTGATCTTTTACATTTACATACCTAAATTGTGATTTTTAAATATTTTCTTCCACTGGTTTCTATATAAAAATATATAATATATTCCCCAATAGTATATAAAAGAATGCACAATAAAAATATTTATATTTAAATTATGTTTAAAAATATTGTAACACTGGATAATAAAAAAAATTATATATCAATTATATCTAGAAATACTGCAACACTGGAACTTGCTTTAGCATTTGGGGAGGTCAGCAGGAGGAGGGATCAAACTTTCCAAAGCACTAGGGCCGTTCTTCACAATAAAGACAGTATCCAATCCCCATGTTACATGGTCATCAAAGTGACAATGTACGAACCATGCACCTGCACAAACAGAGAATTGTCCAAACTTCAATTTCAAGCCATATATCATTTCTGGAATCATCAGAGAATTGTCAACTTTTTTATTACCTGGATTGTCAGCTTTGAATCTGATAGCGGCCCAACCATTGACCGGAACCCCTACTGTATTTCGTTGAGGTGGATCGACCAGATTGAAAGAGCTCGGATCTGTTTCATTATCATAATTACCAAAACCCTCTCCTACAATATAAAAGTCATACCCATGAATATGCATTGGATGGTTGTCTGCTTGGAAGATATTGGTTCCCTGGAACACAACTTGAACTGTGGCATTATAATCAATGACTTTAACTTTTCTGCCAGAAATTGGCGCCCACAGAGTTTTGGGTACATCGCCGGTATAATTATACACAACTGGAGTGTTGGAAGGAAAGTCGGTGGTAAAGACTCCATTAACGCCGAAGTAATAAGCTTGCAGAATGGCGACATCAGGCAGCACAAAAGATATGTTGTTCATACTCGCAGCCAGTCTGGTATTGTTAGGGCCACCACAATTACCGCCGGTTTCACAAGGGCGTAAACCGAGTCCTACGGTTATGATGCTACTGTCGCTTATGCTTTGGGGAACGTCCACTGGATGCTCCTGTGAAGCCAGGCTTCGTAAGGATCGGGTAAATGTGGTCACTGTTGCAGTGTCATTGTATACTGGAAGGTCAGGGAGGATTGGAGTGGCAGATGAATTAGAGCCCACGTAGCCTAAAATGGCGGTTGTTGTGGTGTTATCAATATTTGCTTCAGATTGAGTAGTGTATACTTTGGCGGCCATATAATATCTGGCTTCGGCTTGATTGGCCGTGAGAAGAACGTCTGTAGTCTGACCAGATGTTAACATCAGTATGTCTGTTGTGTATGGCTTTGTGTAGGAGGCATCCACAGATACCACTGTAAGATTGTGTGATGCAATCTTGAAAAAGAGGTGATTATTGACTGCAGCATTTACGATACGAAGTAGGTAGGTTTTTCCGTGTTCTACAGGGAAATTTGTTGTTCCTGCATATACCAGATTTCATTATTAACGATTGCAGTCTTGATTTTGACTAGTGAGAAACGGAATTGAGCGACCCTTAGTTATATTCAAAGCGTCCATTTCTGGATTTAACTGTGTAGAGTTATTCATTTTAAATCGATTGAGTCTTACTAATGGGCTACCCATTCACCTAGAATCGAATAGTTGTACCCAATTGAATCCCAAACCTTTTCCAACAAAAAGGAAAGTGTTACCTGAGGTTGAGCAGTTATAGAGGTCTCCTGGCTGTCCATTTACAGTGAAACCGTCTGAAACATTCGGTGCACCTCCACTCAGTTTTGCTTCCTTTTCGACTTCGATGGGATCACTGTTCCACCACTCCCCTGCTCAATTTGATTATTTAAGTCAAGCAATCAGAGTCATTATGAAATGCAAGGGCAATCCAGTATGAACCCACAAGAGAAAGTCTAAAAGATGGAAAACTTGAATCATAATCACATTTACTATTCAAAATCAGTCGCTCTCTACAGATAAGGAATGCCACGTAAAACTAAGTCCTCCAGCTTTCTAGATTTCAATATACCATTGTTAGTTTTGAAGTTAACGCGGCATAGATTACTCTCTCAATAAAATATTAAATATTGAGGTGGAAATTACATTTGAAGGAATGGGAAGGGATAGGACTATTTTATTTTGACAATAATGGAGAGGATCTTGTGGTGGTACAGTAAGTTTATTAGTAGAGACAAAAAGTATCATGTCAATACTTAACTTCTAAAAGATTTCAAAAAATTTGAAAAAACAATCAATCATGTGATGTCACATCAACACACCAATAAACATCACTTAGTGAGCAACTATGGGTCTTACTTCTTTTTGAGACCATTTTTGACACCTTGGCAAAAAAGGCATTTGATTCGGCATCATATTTGATCATGTGAACTTGGAAACCCATTTTTTAAGTAGGAGACTTCACAACTAAGTAGTTGTAGAAAATTAAAAAAAATATATATATTTAAGATAAATTTTGGCCATAGCCCACACCACCATAGGGTTCTCTCCCCTAGAATTAAATTATTTCTTGTAAAAAAATAAGAAATTTAGATGTTTATATTTAATTGTTATTTTTAGATAGATTTGTGAATTTAAATTGATTTGACAAGTGGGATTTGTCCTTTAACTCATAGATCTTGATCCGAATTATGGATTCGGATGACAACACTTGAGTGAGAACATGTAGTATTGTAAATTCTGTTTACAAGAACAAGAAAGTATAGAATTGAAGCAAGCCAAAAAGTATTGTATTCAATTCAAAAATCCAACATATAGTAGTCCAAGGGATTCCAAGGGTCACCAAAAACTCCTTGAGAATCGAAAAACCAATAGTCATATCAGGTTCAGGTTTATTTACATAATAAAACTAAAACTATGTAATTTTTCAAAAAACTATATAAAATTTGTCCTAACTTTAAGTAGGCATAACTTTCTGCACATGACTCAAAATTACGAGCCGTTTAACTCATTGGAAAGGTCTTCTGATCAGATCTATACTTGATTGTGTACTTTTTGCTTTCTAATTTACCATAGTCTCTATTTATTACTAAGTTGTCAAAGATTGAGATATTTAAAAATATCTTAAAGAAGTTGCTTGATTTCCAAAGGTAAGTTTTCTTAGGTGAACTCTCTAGAAAGTCCAACTTAAAAATAATGCCGAGAATTAACATATAGTAAGAAAACATACAAATGTCTTATACACAATTTATAAATAATTTTGCATCTCAAAAATTAATTTTTTTGAAATATTCAAGAAATGTTCATATTTAGAATATCATAATTAATTTAATTAACAAGTTTTGATTAAATTGACATGAAAAGGGCCTCTTAGATGAATCTTACGAGAAGTGGAATTCATCAAAAACAACAAAATTAATTTAATTAACAAATTTTGATTAGATTGACAAGAAAAGGGTCTCTTAAATGAATCTTACACAGAATAGAATTGATCAAAAATAACAAAAAGACAATAAAACAATATTCAAAATAAAAGGAATAAAATTAAAAAAATGATTGCTTAAAAGTACTATAAATTTGAGACGTCCTTTAATCAATTTTAAAAGATAGGTTGGACAAATAAAAATATTAAATATGTTAACTATTCAAACTGATCTTTACTCATATTTCTATAGAAAATTCAAATTTACTAAAATAAATAGAAATCTTGAACAGACCCCCATAAGAAAGGTTAGAATTGCTGATTCTTCTATGAAGCTTCAAAAAATTATCTTGCATACAGTTCTACTTTTCCATTACCTAGAACTATAGGAATCTCAGCATCGGGTTGGGTAAATGGATAAGAGCTGCCATTCTTCGGAAGGATGATCATTGCTCCATGAACTGTTGCACGGAGCCATGAAACATGGGCATGCCACCACAACGTTCCTTCCTGTCCAATAATGGTGAACGTGTAAGTAAATTTACCCCCTGGTTGTATCGGGCACTGTGTAATGTAACCTGGTCCATCAGCCCACCCTGTGCGAATCTGTCTCACTCCATGCCTGAAAAACAAGTTCTTGTTAATATGTTTTGTATCATCAATGGAATTGACAGTCTACAAGAGCTATATTTACCAGTGGATAGTGGCGTTGTGCTTGGCCCTGTTATAAACTGTAACATGAAGTGTGTCGCCATTTCGGACATGCAGAGTTGGACCTGGAAGCTGACCATTCACTGTGATAATGTTATATGTCTTACACAGTCCAGTAACATTTGTGGATTCAAGCTGTGCAAATAGAAGAAAAATAAAAAATTGCGTTAGATCTTTTAAATAGAAACATGGGTTGGACTGCGTTTGTGTATACAGCCCTGCCCTGGATTCTCCATATAATCAATGAATGAAAATCAGTATGTGCAAGGAACTATCAAATTCTTCCTTATATTATAATCGAGTTTTGCAAAAGCACACTTGTATAAACATCTACTTACAACGAATGTGTGGGTGTGTAGGTCTGCGCATGCAAGAGAATCAAATAAGAAAATGAATGTAAACAGCAATACCATAAACCTTGCCGAGTATTGTTTTGACATCATTAATGAATTAGAAACACCTAAAGTGCTGCTCATATTAATCTACAAATCAAGCTCAAACTCTTCCAATATGGAAAGCTTAATCTTAAACTTAGTATGTCAAGACTGCTTGCTTAGTCGAGTGGTATATATAGAACAAAAATGAAGAAGTGGTAGATAGAAATAGTACGTTGTCGAATAGGAAAGACTCAAACTAATGTCATACCTGAAGAGTAGGATAAATGAACGGAATTGTAGATCATTTGGTAGAAACATAATTTTCAATAATTTTAACTGTTATTTGATACGGCAAGCACAGTAACACGAGATACCCACTGTTGCATGTCTCAACTTTGAAGAAGTGGTATTATTTTTTTTCAATGAAAATATGTCATTTCAGTCTTTATATAACATATTATAACATTTTGAGTGAGTATATAAGACTCCTTCGACTAAACAGCCACCTACAAGAATATTACTTATTATTTCAATTATAATGTTTTATCTCAATTCAAATGTGAACTGAACTATTGGTCTTTTCACTAGATAAATTAAGAGTCCTGCTACTATAAGTTTTGACCTAAAATTTTTGGAGTTTATTCCTCCATTTTCAAACATGTTATAGTTGATATTGGTGGATGAGTCCTGCTACGATAAGTTTTGACCTAAAATTTTTGGAGTTTATTCCTCCATTTTCAAACATGTTATAGTTGATATTGAAATCCACCAATAGCAAATGGTTACTTACAATTCAGAGACATATATAATTGTACGCAGAACTCCACGATATTACAGGTTACTTATAATTGTACGCAGAATTCCACGACATTACAGGTTACTTATAACTGTACGCAGCATTCATATCGTAAACGTTAAAAAAATCGTTGAGCGGCCAAACTAGATTGGGTTGATTTTCCATTCCATTCTCTCTCTAAATTCTTCAGTCGAGCCCTCAATTCTTCAGTCGAGATTTCAATTCTTCTAGTCACATTTATTGAGATGCTGATGTTAGAAATAAAGATACTCTATTATAACTTTTTCCTTCAATGAATGTTTGAAATAAAGATACTCTATATAACTTTTTCCTTCAATGTAGGGTTTAAAATGAATAACGAAGGTTTCAATCAGGTTAAAAGTAGTTTGAATAATTTATGTCTTTGATTAAAGTAAATGGGAAAGGGTCTAACTCGTTATAGAAACAATGGTAAAATTACATCTTGCTAATTTATCATTATGTTTGAATAATTTATATTTTAAAGATAAATGTAAAGACATTTGAAAATAAAGAAGAAAATGAGACTTTAGCAATTTTCATTTTTCAATGATATTTTCTTATACTAATGGATAAATCAGGGTTAGTTATCATTATTTTTTTGTGTTGTTCACAATTTCGTTTTATTATTATATGGACATGGAATAGTTATTTAATATGATAGTTATATTTTTCGGTCTTATAATGTTATGTTAGTAAACTTAATCATTTATTAATAATTTTGGGTGAAAGTTATGAAAATTTAAATTTTAAAGTCATGTAATTTCCATAGTCCATAGTGTTTGTATTTTCTTTTCGGGTTTGTAGTCCGTGACATTTTTAATTATCAACGTTTTTTAATCATATTACAAGATCCATCATCAAGATGAAAGAAAATGATGGATCATGTAGTATGATTTGAAACATTGATGATGAAAAATATCACTTGCAAACTAGAAAATAAAAATTATTATTAGTTTTTTGTAATTATATGGTTTTTGACAATCTAAAATCTATATTCAATTCAAATTTGAGTCTTGTAGATGAAAATTGAGTTCATGATGAACTTTCAATTGAAAATATCAATTTTATATTTTAATGGATGACAAAAAATTTAATGATCTTGTGGGGATGCTATTTAATGTTCAACATTTATTGTTGGTTTTATGAGTAGCTTTTCATATGTCTTCAAATTGCATCAACCTATTAGTTTCTTCTAGTGTTGATGATTTGGTAGCTTTGGATCATATATGCCCTCAATAAGCATCCATGATTTTCTTCTCCTCCCTACATATAGTATTATATGTATTAGACAACTAGATGATTGATTTTCTTCCTCCCCTATATTTTCCTTAGCTATTGCTGCCTAGTAATTATGATTTGATATATTGGGAGAGGGCCTAAACCTTATGTAATAGCCAAAAGACAAAGAATAGGGATCTCACAAGTAGTGTTATAAACAAAAACTGAAAAATGCCAACACTTTTTTCGAAGACATGAAGCTTTTGATTGGAGTACCGAACTAGAAAAGGACTATTACATCATATGAAACATAACTTGTAGGTTTTCCATAGGATCCTGGAACCTAAGACCTGAGCTAGATTGGGCTAGAAATAAACACAACCAAGGAGAGGGAAAAATAGGTTCTGAAAGGAACCCCTAAACCTTCTACGTTGAAGGACACCTTGAGTTGTAGGAAGATTAGTCAAAGAATGACCCAAAACAAAAAATACCAACAAGTTTTGAAAGGCACATTGAAACCCTTTATAGGTAAAACTACAAAAAACCACAATGTTCATAGGATTGGAAAGGGGAAATAAAGAGCCCAACTATCTCTAAGAAGAATCCCTTGCAAACACAATAACTAGGTTCACCTCCTTAGGCCTATAATTAGCAAAACTATTTTTTTGAAAGAGACAAGTTGTAGAGTCCACCTCAAGATGACCACCACATAGATAGAGAGAAGAGGAGCCCATGCTACTTCCCCCCACCTAAATAGGAGTATTAGCAATAGATAACTTATAAAACTCTCCTAAACCAGTTATGGAAGAAACATAGAAGAAAACCACAACAAAACCCACCTCCATAGGGCCTCTAACAAGAGACAATTTGATAGAACTACCAAGACCCATACCCAAAATGATTTAAGTCCTAAACATTAGTCTCACAACTTTGGAGACCACAACCATATCCATAGACATACAAAGAACTTCTAGGTAGAGAATTTTATGGCACACAAAAGCTGAAATCTTAAGAGATGGAAAAAACAAAGCCCATGAAGAAGAGTAGGGGTTCAAAAGAAGATAATTTTGAGAGTAGAATTATGAACTCTACCTTCAAAAGAGCCCACCAACACATAGGAACCCAAAAATCACTCTCCATAATGCATGAATAAGGGTAGAATCTCCCACCAATAGTGACAACCTCCACTGCAAAATGAGCAACCAAATCTTCTTCCTAGCCAAGGTATGAGAAAAAAGTACAAGGGAGTGGTTGGGTTAAATGAACCTAGAAGCTAGGAGTTGCCACTATAGGAGAGGGAAAATGGGAGATTCTACATTCAAGGAGGACCCTCCACAGAAAGAATCCCAACCCAACGGTGCCAATGAAGATCTTGCAGGTGAATCACATTATGAGAGAAAGAAGCCTCCCATAAAATGGTTTCTTAGTAGTTGTTTATTATTTTCTACATTTTAATATTTTTATGCTCTAGACTATATCACCATATAGACTCTAGAGGTAAGACTCTTTTCACATGCCATTTTTTTGTGAGCATGTTTAACATTATTTTATAATTGATAATATAGACATCATTCATTGAAAGGAATTAAATTAAAAATATTTAATATTAGAGATGAAGTTTAAATATTTTAATAATACAAGTAATTTATGAAGTATGCTCACTTGAAGTCTTCCTCAACCTAGTGAAAGAATAATGTTCATGACCACCTTACTATTTATCCTATTGTTGTTTCTGATGAAGATGCTATTTTAGATGACTCATAAGTTCATGTCCACTCTCCTCCTAGTTTAGTTGTGGTGCTTGAGAATTATGATCCTATTTTAGATGTCCACTCATAAACCATCATGCTCATTGCTTTTCTCCAGTAGATATAAGGTAGAATAGCTTGCATCATCATTGTTCTAGCAACATCCAAGTAGAATAATCATCAATGATTAGCATGAAATATCTATCAGCTTGAAAACTTTTAACTCTAGTAGGGCCACACAAATCAGTATGCATAAGATCAAGAACATCATTAGATTTATCTTGTATACTCCTAAAAGAGGTTTTGACCTATTTTTCCATTTCGCATTCTTTACATATTGGATTATAGGGCTTCAAAATTTTAGTTATATCCCTAACTACCTTAGTTGAACTAATCTTCACAATGCAATCAAAATTCACATGATGCGGCCTTTTATGCCATAGCCAACTCTCATCAATCTATGTAATCAAACATGTATTCTCACCAAAATTCAAACAAAATATATTACCTTTTGTCTGTGTACCAATTGCAATCTCCAAACCAGATCTATTAATGATTTTGCCTTTTCCATCCTTGAACTCTAATTGAAATCCCATATCCACCAATTGTCCTACACTCGAAAGATTATGCCTTAAACCTCCAACATAATAAACATTGTCAGTATTGTTCTTACCATCCAGTGATATAGTTCCTTTTCCTTTGATCATCCATGCTTTGTCATCTCCAAATCTAACTCGACCGCCATCAAATTCTTGCAAAGTAAAAATTCCCTTTATCTCCAGTCATATGATGTGAACAACCACTGTGAATTACCCATTCATCCTTGTCTTCAATTTAAGAAGCAAGTGCCTCCTCTTAAGATACATCCTCTTCCAGTGCCAAATGATCTTCCTTGATAGCTAAGAACACCCATTCTTTCCCATTGCCAGAATCACTAGCAGAGTCTTCTACCGATTCATCATCAGAGTCAGTAATGCCTTCCTCATCCTCTATGTAGCATGATTTTTCTTTATTTTTCCTGTACTTATACTTGTTCTGATATCCATGGTTAGGCTTAAAAGACCATTTAACTCTTTCTTCAAATTTTGAATTCCTTTCAGGACATCTAGATGCAAAATGACTAATCTTATTACATGCAAAACATTTAAAATGTTCTTTTCCTTCATACTTACTTCCTATCGGTCCTTTAGGTACTCTTCTAGAAAATAGTGATTCAACTTGCTCAAACTCATCATCTCCTCTCTTCATATCTTCCAATTCCTTTGCATACAAAGTTTTCCAATCTTGCTTATCGGTTGATGATATAGATGCATGAAAATAAGGTTCAGTCTTCACAGCTCCAGAAGGTCCAAATTCTTTAAGCTCAAAAGCAGATATTTCCCAACCAAAGTATCTTTGTTGATAGATGTATTAGCCATTGTTCTCAAGTCATTAAAATTAGTAGCCTTCATTTTGTAACCTGGTAGTAGGGCTCTTATAACTTTAGAAACAATTTCATCTTCGCTCAGAGTTCCACCACAACATTTAATTCCCATAACAATCTCATTTACCCTTTCCATGAATGCAGTAATCCTTTCATCTTCTTCCATCTTTAGGTTTTCATATCTCACCCGGTAACCATCAAGTTTATCAATCTTCACTATAGGGTCACCTTCATTAAGAGTCTACAACTTATCCCATATAGCCTTTCCAAATGATTTGTCAGTTAATCTCATTATTTGCTGGTCAGAAAGTGCATACAAGAGGGCTTCTCTTTCTCTTCAATCATTCTCAAGCTCCTTATCCAAGTTTGTTAGAGGAGGATTGCCAGATGCCAAATTATAAGGTGTGACACCATTCTGTGTGATCTCCCAAATCTCCTTTCCAAGACATCTCATATGAGTCTACATCCAGATCTTCCATACTATGTAATTTGTTCCATCAAGCCTAGGAATATCTCTCTGAAAGATAGTTTCAGATGAACTAGATGAACTTGAACTATTAGTCGCCATAGGATCTTCCTCAAGCGGTTAAGATTTTTATAGAGAGGACCAAATCTTTGATACCAATTGTTAGACAATTCAAATAACTAGAAGACAACTGAGAGGGAGGGGGTAATCAGTTGTCACAGATTATCACAACCTTAAGCAATTAAAACTTTAATACTGTAAAGCTTAAACCAAATATTAGAATACCAATTAAGAATAAACAATAATCACAGAATAAATACCATCCATATGACACCAATATTTATACGTGGAAAACCCCATAAAGAGAAAAACCACGATGGGAAGCCTACCCACAGTCAGATAATACTTTTGTAGTAAGTATGTGAATTCCATTAAAGGGGCATGCACTTGTAGGAAGGCCAATAGCCTAGAGCACACTACTCATCACAAAAGGAGTCTCACTAACTATATAGAAATCCAAAGTATAATCCGAAGAAGTATTTGAACTACAAAAATAACATCTCCTATGCCTAAGTACAGTTTCGGTTAAGCTCAATTCCAGAGGACTAAATCCTCTTACATAAACCCAATTCGATCTCCAATGATCGACCAAATCCTCTACCTAAATGATATTACATTATTGACACATTACATATCCATTTCCATTCCTATATCTCTACCTTATGATCTACAATGAGATCTTACATCATTTATATATACAAACCCTCAACCAAAAACAATCAGGTTGGCCACCAAATAATAAGCCAATTACATAATTACAAAACATGTCGGCCTTAGACCAAAAAAATAATATCCAACATATAAGACATCCCAGAAACACATCGAGAGGTCCAATCCACACATTACATTAAGTTGATCCATAACCTAGATCAATCGGGACCTAATATAGGTCCATACGCTAAAGAAATGATCTCCATCCACCAAGTCTCAAATAGGATCATCAACAGCATCCTGAAACTCCACCAGAAGTTGCACCAACACCGCTAATGCATATCATCAAAGATCTTCAACAAAAGCTCTGCTGGTGAAACCCTCACCGGAACCACAAGCCAAGCTTCTAAGCAAACAGGATAGCATCCTATCACCAGACCAAAATCAACTTATTGAATATGAACATGAGTATCATTAATAATTAATTTCCATAACCAAATCATACTGAATCCTACTAGATCATTCCCTATCCAAACCAACCAGAAATCACTCATCCTATTGGGACCAGAAGGGTGCTGGTAAAGCATCCAAACAGATAGTGTTGACAACAATGAAAAAACATCAATGCAACACATAATCAATTCCACCAAATGGCCAACACTATTCACGTTGGTGCAAACCTGACACTCTATCCTTCCATGCTCCTTGGATTTGCATTTAGGCTAGAGTTTCAGTTGATTCTCCCTTTCAATTTTTTGCACCCAGATCCCTATGTCTAATTGGATTTGAATCTCCTATGGTAAGATTTTCTATAGAGTATTTCCTATATAGATCCTAAAATAATTCCCCTCATCTCTATATTTGAGGTTCTTATTTATCGAAATGAACTTGCCTAAAATCGCTCCAATTTCCTCCATTGTTCTAGCATCCCAAATTTTTTTAGGGAGGTCATATAGTGTAATCCACATGTAGCTCTCTAGAATTTTATACTAATCAAATAGATGCATCCCAATTTTATCTAGGTAATGGGGTCAATATTTAGGACATTCCATTTATTTGAGTTAGATTGAAATTCAACCAAGAAATACTCATTCACTAGTGCCCTAATTTGGATCTGATTTCCCCAAACATCTTGGCATCAATTTTTGGTTATTTCTATTTTCCTCCATGCTCTCCCCCATTTGAGAAGAACCCTTTAATTCCAATCATATCAATTAAAACTTAAAGTTTTTCTAGAGTAGAATTAGATTCCTTACCATTTAAAACCACATATCCATGAGATGGTCCTTCATCTCTCCTCTTTATTTCTTTCCCTTTCCATGGCTTCCTATTGAGATGAATTTTGCTTCGCTAGTCATCCATTGTACCTGGCCTTTAAATTTTTTTGGCTTCAATCTCCCATATCTCGATTGGTTGTTTCCATTATTGTTTGTCAATATTAAGCCATAGCCAAACCTCCCATGCTTCTACTTTCCCTACTTGAGGTCCTGTGTGAAATCCACTTCATTACTCTTCCCTTATTCCTAGCCCCTTGCTGCTTTCCCCATGAGCCTGAACTTTGACCATCATTCCTTGATAATATTTGATCAACCACCCACTAATTTGGAGTACACTTGTCCACCCGTTGTCTATCTTTGAAAACCCATTGCGAGTTATGATCCCTTTACCAAGGTTGTCTGAAATTATCCATGTCCAAATTTTCCCAAATCCCAGGTCTTCTAGAGGGATTTCTCATTCCCCTTCATCACACCATATTTCTCTTTGATTGTGCACCTTTCATTTCCTCTTCTAATCATTAATGTACTCGATGCCACACCTTTTGTCCATGTCACACCTTTTCTCCATTTAAAAAAAAATCCTACCCATTTTAAAATATGGTGTAATTAAAAAAAATTACTCGATTTTGCATAAAATGATTATCCATTTTGGAAAAATGAAATAGGTACCCATTTTAATATGGGTACCCACTATAAAAATCAAAACATGTACCAATTTTGCATGAATATAAATTTGAGTCGAAGATCTCAAGCCTAAATGATTATCAATTATTTATGAAACAAGTTACCATTTCTATTGATAATTTTTTCTTATATGATTCCCCTATATATGGATCCAACTTCTTGTAGATACCCATGGGTATGGTTTTTAGAATGATTTCAGTTAGATTATGAAATAAGTCCTAAATGGAATCCAAGATTGTTTAGTGTTGGCTTTGCTATCAAAGATGTCATTGGGAAGGTTATAGTCACTACTTTTAAATTTTTCTAATTTTACACTAATAGTGAGCTTCAGGATCAAATCTTCAATTAGGTTTTAAATTGATGATGGTTGACAATCCATAATTATTATCAAATGTATCTCTATAATAATTATAAAATCATTCAAAAATAGATCAATTTTGAATGAGAGAATTGATAAAGTTTTAAAGAAGGCCTAGAATATTTTGGGGGGCATTTCATTATTTGAAATTGAACATTATTGGCACGAGGCCAACAAGAAGATCATGTTGTAGGAATTATGCAAATAATCAGGCATATGATTACTTAATGGAGACTTCTATTCATTCCTACAAGTTACGAAATTCAAAAGATGTAATTAGATAAGAAAAAGTAAGTCCAAATGATCTATATCATTAAGGAGAGTTTCTATATCTATGGGTCTTCCTGACCCACTCTAATGATTTCTATATTGTTATGTCTATATATTCTCATTTGTTATCAATCATAATGGTGTCATAAAGAATTCATTCTACATTTATTACTCTATGCTTTGTTCATTTATTTTATAGATTTGTTACATTCATGGAAAATGACACTTTGGAATAATTATAGTTATAAAGTTAATATTTCCATTCCTATAACATGGTAATTGTCAAAATTCCTATTAAATGCCAATTTAATTGTAGGATAATAATAGATAACTTCTTAACCTCTGATGAAAAATAGAAAATCTAATAATGTTTAGACTAAATAATCATATGCACTTCAAAACTTTTTGTTTTCCTTAAAAAATTAAGAACATCTCAGTTCTTATGGGTAACTATTATATTAATACACATGGAATAACCACACTCAAAGCACCTTAATTAAAAAAACATTCAAACCATAAACAAACTCAAAACTGTCAACAAATATAAGTTGACTCAAATAAATAAGTTTAACTTGATAAAAGTACTCATATTCAACTTTTATTTCTAAAATATATGTCTAGCTAACAAAATTCAAATATAACATTGGAATAACAAAAATTATGGATTGAATGGGTGAGCACACGCAGAGATGGGGACTAGGTAGGGAAGAAGAAATATTGGAGGGAATTTGAACACGGGCAAGTGTGCGCAAAGATGGGGAGTGGCTAGGGTTTTGACTGAGGCTGTAGGGGACAAGGAAGATGATGATGCAAATAGGAAGGAGGTTCGTTTGGGTTCATCTATGGCACTGATGGTCCCCATTCTTCCCTTCTTCGACTCTATTTGTGTTAATTGTGGTGTGCACTGGTGCAGGAAGTGGGTGGATCTTTCAGCTTCGGTGGTGGTCATGGAGGATGTTGATGTCGGGTTTGGGGAGTTTGAGGCTTTAGATCTGTTGGGCTTCTCCCCCCTGGTTTGGTTTTTGTGGCCATTGGTCTAGTGGATTGGTGGGTGGGTTGTGGCTAATACTCTTCGACTTCGGTCTAGCTTCTCTCTGACTCCTATTTGGAGATCTCGTCTTGGTTCCCCATTGGGCCATGTCTCTGTGGGGGTCATGTTTTGTCAATCGGGAATGGCAGTCTTTTTTATGATGTTTTTCCTCCTTGTGGGCTTCGTGATTTTTTGTTTCTGTGGAGCTCTTGAGACATTTGGTAGTTTTTCTCAGTGGGTTTGGTTTTTTGCGAGAAGGGTTGTTCTAAAGTGTTGTTTCTTTTGGGTCCATTTGTCTCTCTATGGAAAGTTTCATCCTCATTTTGAGGGGTCGAGTAGAAGCAGTTTATACCCTAACTAAAAGATCTTCACGTCAGTTTTCTTGAGGGCTTTGTTCTTGTTCTCTACTTCTTCTCTTTCTTTATTTTGGAATTGTGGTGGTTTCTTTGTGCCTCGCTCCTTATTCTCCTCTATTATTTTTATATTTTGGGAGAGGCTTTGAGGTTTTCAATTTTTATTGAACCTTGGCGGTTAGGATTTGCTATTTTGATAGGGTATGGTTATCTTTTTTCTTCTCTTGTGACCTCTAGTGCTATATTTGATGGGGGTTTTATTCCCCCTATCCTCTTTTCTTTCTAGGCTTTGGTTCTTCATGTTTTCCATCTTTGGGTTACTCTGGTTTTTCCTATAGAGGTGGTCTTGTCTTCTATTGAGTGGGAGATGGATGTGGTTGGAATTGACCTTGCTCCTATTGAGGTGTAGTTAGATGCTTCTAGTGTTGCCTGGAAGGCCTATTGGAGAGCTGTTGGAGCCCTGTCTCATGGTTGTAAGATGGCTGATGTTGGTCTTCTTGGTGACTTTCGAGTATGTCCTATTCAGGTGAGAACTGGTTGGGTAAGATTTTCTGAGTGCTGCATATTCTCAAGCGTATGGTTATGGGATCCATGATAAAACCCATGGTGGTTGAGGGAGTCTAGAAAAACCCTATTTTTTCTATTTCTTGCAGGGATAGCCAGGATGCTAGAAGGTTTCAAGGGCCTAGATTGGCCACTGTTGGTTTTTGGTTAGAATTGGGCTTTGTGATTTTTTATGGCCCAGAGATTGTGCTATAGGTTGAGAGAGCCTAGAAAAACCCTTCTTGTTAGCCGAGGATGCCTGAAAATACCCTTGTTATCTATTTTTTAAAATCTATTGCTTGTTGACTTAGATCTTTTTCTTGTACAAGCCTGTTTGGTAATGTTCATCTTTAGAGTGTTGGCTGGAGTTTGGTTGGTTGTTGCTGCTTTGTTTTTACTGTTTATTCTCTTTGCAACCTTTGGGTTTTTGGGGCTGGATCCTCGCAAGTCCAAAAGGTTTTAGGTCCTTTCTAAAATCTGTTGTTTGCTGCTAGGTAATCTAGTCCATTTTACATTGGTAGCTCTCTGTTTGTAAATGATTTCAGGGCCCCTTCAAAACCTGTTTTATCCTAATCAAAAACAAAACTTATGGATTGAGGTTTTGTCTATTGTGTGTTAGTTTAGTAATGTTGGTGGTGTTGTGACCATCAAGATTCAAACTCCTACTATATCACTGTGATTGTGGATTTGTGCCAACATTTAACGTGGAACTAGAAAGCATGTCATAACATCACTAATCACGATAAAAAAATTATGTGACACTTTTGATAGAAAAGAAAAGAAAGGAAAGGAAAGAAAACATATGGAATGTGAGTCTGGCACAAAGGGTTTGATGCTACCGTTTTAACTACCGAGTTAGATATAAATCGTGACTTGTAGATATTTTCTTCTTTGACAATCTCTGATACAGACATGACTTGTAGATCTCAATCGTGACTTCTAGATCTGAATTGCGACTTGTAGATCTCAATTGTGACTTGTAGATCTGAATTCGGACCTGTAGATATTTCCTTCTTTGGCAATCTCTCATACAGACGTGACTTGTAGATCTCAATCGCGTTAGTTTTCTTCATGCATTTATTATCCTCTGTCGTGTTCAAAATTAAGAATTGTTGATAAGATTTCAGAGCGGTGTGATAACAGTGAAATTTTTGTATCTTCCTCAAACAAAACAATAAATCGATCCATGTCATAGAAATTTTTCTAACAGACCATTGTCTCTACGTAATGACAAGTTTACAAGTTATATATTCTTTATAAATTAGGTATATAGTACTACGACTTTTCATCTAGGTCTTAATATTTGGATCTATCTTTCATCACTTTAGAAGTCATTTCTATAATTATGTGTCAATTTTAAACTTCAAAATTTAAAATTGATCTTTGTTAATATTGGCTATTGTGAATCTACCTAGTGTATGGTTGTTTGTCTAAATGTTATGTTACGTATTTAAAAGTATTAAGTCATTTATTTGAAATCATTTAAAGATCATGTAGAGATTGTCTTGAAATAACAAAACAAATTTGAAGAACATTATCAAAGAATTACATCAACTCACACGATCCTTGTTCTATTATAAGCTTGTTTGTTGTTCTCAAATCTTTTGTTCAAATTCGTAAAATTAGTTTAACTATAGATTTGACTAAAGAGAAAGCATCACTCACAATTAAATGGATTCCAAAATATTATCTTAGGGCCACAAGTCATTACACAAATTCATATATCATAGTGAACAATCCACTTTTTGAATGACCTATTACATATTAAAGGTTTAGCTATGAATGTTAGGTCCCTATACATGAATTGAAACTAGAGGTAATTATAATTATTTTATAACTATCTAATCAATCGTACAAGTATGATATTGCAATTTAGCACCATTGTCATGACATTATAATATCACTTTTAAATTCATATGATTTTCATATTTATTATTTGCAATCCCATCTCATTATCATATATTAGATTTATTTATCATTGTGATTTTCTTTAGCATATCTATTGCTTAGTTGTGGTATAATTTATGTAAGATGCATTTCTTTCACGAGTATAGTTACTCTATCTAATTATGAACTCAATTTAATATTTAAATTAATCAACCAATAGTATTTCTATTTTGTAAGTTTTCTAATTGGACATAAATAACAAAATTAACTAAAAATTAGAATAAAGTAAACTTGTTTATTCTATTATGATCTTTATTAAAACTAATAAAATAGGGTTAATATATATAGTATATATAGTCAAAATTATTAGCTATAATGGTGGAAATGCATCTTTGATCTATTTCTACATTTATGTATATGTAGATAGTTTAGGGAAATGTTAATACAATGACACATTTTTTCTTAGTTTTAGATATTGTCAACATATTTATGTAGCTACAAATAACATATCTTTTATACATATTTGGTCCCACATACATAGCCTTGCTTACAAATAACCCTATTTTTGTTTCTTATTCACGTACTTAAGTGCACAAAATGATCACCCAAATAGCTTGTCTATCGGATTTTAATTAATAATCCATTTTTTTTAATAATCCAAATCTATTGAACATATATCAAACATGATTGTTTGAACTAGGTTATAATAGTTGTGCAAGCATGATCCACATAAACTTGAGATCAAAATTAAGTATTAACCACCTAGCTCCATTTTACAATTTGGTCCCATGATTTTTCTATATGAACATTCATTATTGGTGATATATCCATGTATGTAAGACATCAAATTGCACTCATTTACATAAGAAGAAAATATTTTATTATTTCAAGAATAATCAATCACGCTTGCACTTAAATCAGTAAGGAAACTATCATATCTAATCACACTCTTCCTAATGCATGTAAACCACCTATCAATCATTTCAAAGTTTACTTCCATGCTTGAAAGATATACTACTAGCTTGGTGGAAAACCTTTAATTATTGTAATATTCTAATAGTAGATACTTACTTTATATTTTGCAATGAAATATTCAAAGGGAACCATTAAATGACTTAATAGGTGAAAAGTAATTTTATATTCAAGAACCAAATCTAGAATTGAAAAGGTGACCCAATATATAGCGTGGGAGAATATTTTGGTTCACATACACATGATTTCCTAGCATATTTTATAATTCTAAAGTGCAATAATTTTGTTATTCCCACCAATTAATACTTACTATTCAATTATAGAACTATGCATTTTCCCTCATTAATTAATATTCAAGATATGGATATGCTTTTTATCTTAAAGATGTCTAATCTTATTTATGCCATTTTTCTCAACCTACTACATAATATTTAACGATTTTTTTTTTCAAATCATCTTTATTTCTCTCTAATAGGCCTAATTAATCCTATTTTTCTTTTCATTTTTGTAAAAATAGAAAAAAGTACCTAATACATAAATGTTAATAAGTTTTTTGGATCTATATTTATTTTTGATCTATTATTATTTGCATATCTAATAATTTATCAATTATTTATGTTTGATATCCATTGATGCATCTATACACTAGTATTTGGTTTTTATTTATATGTTTATCTTTTTTAGCAACCAACAAACCCTTAATTTGAACTAAGGTTTATAATTTTACTAGGATAATATCCTAAGCCATAAAATATCATATCTTATTTTGATGACATTTTGTTCTTTCTATTATATATGGATTCTCATGGTCCTATATCCTTAACTTATACTAGCACTTGCACCTTAACAAGTTGCAATGGTTGCACTAATAGCAATATATACTCTGGCATTACAATGTAGGGGAAGGTAAAAGCTACAATAAAAATATAATGTGCGTCACATAATGCAAGTGTAAAATGCTGTAGAAATATGTTTATAGTACAAAAACATGTAACAATGCACAAAAATGATTAGCCTGATATATTTGAGGATGATTTTTTTATGGTATATGTCATTTGTGATATAAGAAAAATATGATGTATTCTTATCAATTAGTGGAGTGCAGTTAATGTTGTTTGTTGATATGTATGTTTGAGTCTTGTTGGTGCCTTATTGTTCTTGACTTTGCCATGGCTTGAAGTATATTTCTGTAAAAGAGACATTTGTAATAGTGGAATTAAAGTTCCCAAGAATAATTGGGAGAGATGTGAGGGAGAGAGGCCGAATAGTTTCATACCTTTATTTCTTGGAGACATAGTTCAAGGAGACTTGTATAGGAAAATGATTAGTTTTTTGAAGCAATTATATAGTTTGAAGCAATAGGAGAAGGGTAAAATTATATAGAAAGAAAATTCAAGACATTTTAAGCATTATTTTTTTTAATTTTATGAACATGGTTATGTTAAGAGGTTGATTGTATTGAATTGAGACTGTCTCCTTCTAGTTGATTTTGTCATGATCTAGTGCAGATCTCTACAAAGGAAAATTTGTAATAATTGAATTGACGTGTCAAATAATTAGGATAAATTTGAGAGAGATAGAGACAAGAGTTGTATACATTTATTTCTTAGATAGAGAGTTTTCTTTAAGCATGCTTTCTCTTTTTTCCTTATAATTGTATTTGGATTGTTTAACCAAATAATGAAATACTAATAGCAAATCTTTAAAACTTTATTACACATTGGATATAATTTTCTAAATACTTAACTCTACGATCATTTCCCGTTATTGTTCATGTATTTAATCTCTAGAAACACTCTCTTTGATTCTATTAAATGAAAATTGTTGACAAATTATATGTTCCTATTAATTGACCCTTAGCATCCATAATCTACTATGATTTCTTCTCATTATTTTATTGATCTGATAAAAGGATCTATGACTGTTGCACGTGAGATGTTAACTTTTGCAATGATTAAATGAAAGTCTTAAAATTACAATCAAATTTTCTAAATAAACATAATGATCAAATAACAACAGTTTGAACAAAAGAGAGAAAGAAGAGAGAAGACAAAACACAAGTTGATAACGGAGTTCGCCAATTGGCTACGTCTCTGAGTCCCTCCAATGGAGTGACCGATCCTTGATTCAGCTCCAGAAAATGGTTACAAAGCACCTCAATGGTTACAAAGACTCCTTATGTCTCCTTGGACGATAATGAATTACAAAGTCCTCCCATGTGCAACAAGCTTGAATTCAAGCTCCCAATGCACAAAGATGAACCATTCACTACCAAACACCCAAAAGAAATTTTCTCACCAAATCTCCAATCTTCAACTCTCTCCCAATTTCCTCACAATTCACTACTAATTCTCCAATATTCCATGTCCAACATACCTCCCTTTTATACAATTTACATGCTAAAATGGGGTTAACAAACATATTCCCCATATCTCCCATTTAAAACGATTAATCTCCTTAAAATAACCTTTAAATCCTTCAAAACCACCTAACCTCCTTTTCAGATTTGATTTTCTGTTGGCCTTTAAAATTTTAACATTTTAATATAATATATGGAGGGCTTCGACCCCTCTTTTCATGGTTTATTGCAATTATGATAGCAAAAATCATAACCGCCCTTTCCCAACTCGGAGTCTTTGTGTGGCATGATGGTATATGAGTGGTTGCATGAAATTAGGGATCAATGGTTCAAATCATCGACCCCTCCATTGAACTTATTCTGTAGGACAATATTCTTTTAATAGCATACACGCTACATTCAGAACAGAGGGAATCACATGGGTGTCATATTTTTAGAGCATCTGGAACAATCTATTTTGGTGAAATGTTTATCCACCTGGATCAATCCTCCCCACTAGAGAACTTTTGGACCTCCAAAAGTTGCATTTATTTAGAAATTAAGTGAGGGCCTGGCCTCCCCACTTGCCCTGTGTCATCTGTGCATCTTTGTACCTAACTCACAATCAAGATTAAGACTACAAAAATATTGTTGTTTATAAACATCATGATATCACTCCCATATGCCTCTACATCAACTGTTGTAGCCACTAACCAATAACCACTGGCTAGTATCAAACTGAGCAACAATGCAGATACAAAAGTGATCAAATCAACAACATAATGGTCTTTCACCACAAGAATATTTTTACTAGAAGGATCCTGATTATCCATGCTTTCATTTTTTCTCTCCTCACATTGTACCATTGGCATATTTTGTGACATCTGAGCTTGATTAGCCTTGATTGCTTCAAGTTCATGCCTAGGATCACCTGATCTGACAAACATAAGAGACAAATCTTTACTTGCATTAATCACCCTCTTCAACTACCCTGTGTTTGCAAAAGACTCATTAGTCTTAACCTTGTGAGAGTGTACAATATACCTGATGCCATCTTTAAACAAATGATACTGATTAAATTTCTTGTAGAAAATAGCCTTCTGATAATACAAATAAGGGCTACCCAACACTATTCCACAAACATCTAGTGGAACCACATCGAACTGTACCTTATCAACATACTTACTTGAGATTGTGAACCTTAAAGTACATTGCCTTGTTACTTGCAATTTATTGTTTTCACAAACCCAACCTAGTAGATAAGGTCTCTTATGTGGAGTAGTTTTCAATCCCAAATTCCTTACAACATCTTCTGAGATTAAGTTAGTTTGGGATCCACTATTTATGAGTGCATCAACTTTAGTGTGTTTAGCAACAACCCTTACATGAAAAAGCTCATTTATTTTCTTATCTCAAGGACATCATTAACTTGAGAAGTAGAAGCACAACTATCAAAGGAAACACTGGAAATAGGAGGCTTACCTTCCAAACCCATTGCTGTGATCTTAGTTTCATCTTAAGACTCTGAACCAAGATCCATAACAACATTTGTGGCCTTCTCCTTACCTTTCTGTTTTCGAACCCACTTAGGTTTCAATTCTGGATGCAACCGCCAACAATGTTCTTCATCATGACCTTTCTTGTCACAATGCGAACATGTGAACTCTTTCTTAACAGTAGCTGTCTTCTTTTCTCTTTTTGTTTCTGCAACCTTAGATGACTTTTGTACAAAATTATCATTGTCAAAATTCTTACCCCTAGACTCTAAATGTGTGGCTTGAACACTGACTTCATCCAAATTACTTGGATTCAACATCAAAACAGAATGTCTTAGGTAAGAATGCAAACCACCTATGTACTTAAGCAGTGTATCCTGAGTATACAATGGCACATTCAAAGCAATAGCCCATTTTCTAAACTCATGGGTGTAATCTTGGATAGACTGACCCTTAGCTTGCCTAAAGGTTTGCCAGTTCATTGTCAATTGTTGCATATGTCCTAATGGGTAGAACTGCTTCTTGAGAGCAGCAACAAATTCCATCCAAGGCATATTGACATTACCATGGTGAGCACTTTCTGCTCTAGACCTACTCTCCCACCAGGTGAGAGTTGTTCCTCCCAACCGGAGAGTGGCTAACTGGATCCTAGAGGCATCTTCTACTAGGCCTTGTATCCTACAATACACCTCTACCTATTGGACCCAATCATCTAACTTTTCAGCATCTAACTCCCCACAGTACTTAGGTAATTCAAATTTTACATCCAATTTAATTATAGGCTTAGATGTGCTCTTGGAAGGATTAACAGACGTAGAAGAAGAAGAAGAAGGGGAAGAAGGAGGAGAAGGAGAAGGAGGAGTTTTTGGTGGAAAATCACCACCTCCCGATTGCTTCCCTTTGTCCTCTTGATCTCCATGGTCCTTCGATGAATCTTCTTTTTCATGCTTCATCCATTCTTTCCCCTCTTTGTAAAGCACTTCTACCATAGCCTTCATTTCAAAAAAAGCTTTCTGAAAGTCTCTTTCGCTGAGCTCTGGGTATTCTTGTTCAGTTGCAATTTCTGACATCTTTAGTGGAAATGTCTTTCGTTTCCCGATTTTAGGATTATACTTTGCAAGTGTGCCTTCACCACATTGGCTCTTATATTGTGTTAACATCCACCTCTACAAACACTAGTCAAACAAGCTCTAATACCACTTGATCTGATGTTAGGATCTATGACTATTGCACGTGAGATGTTAACTTTTGCAATGATTAAATGAAGGTCTTAAAATTATAATAAAATTGTTTAAATAAACATAATGATCAAATAAAAGTAGTTTGAACAAAAGAGAGAAAGAAGAGAGAAGACAAAACACAAGTTGACAACGGAGTTCGCCAATTGGCTACATCTTCGGGTCCCTCCAATGGAGTGACCGATCCTTGATTCAGCTCCAGAAAATCGTTACAAAGCACCTCAATGGTTACAAAGACTCCTTATGTCTCCTTGGATGATAATGAATTACAAAGTCCTTCTCCCATGTGCAACAAGCTTGAATTCAAGCTCCCAATGCACAAAGATGAACCATTCACTACCAAACACCCAAAAGAAATTTTCTCACCAAATCTCCAATCTTCAACTCTCTCCCAATTTCCTCACAATTCACTACTAATTCTCCAATATTCCATGTCCAACATACCTCCCTTTTATACAATTTACATGGTAAAATGGGGTTAACAAACATATTCCCCATATCTCCCATTTACAACGATAAATCTCCTTAAAATAACTTTTAAATCCTTCAAAACCACCTAACCTCCTTTTCGGATTTGATTTTATGTTGGCCTTTAAAATTTTAACATTTTAATATAATATATGGAGGGCTTCGACCCCTCTTTTCATGGTTTATCGCAATTATGATAGCAAAAATCATAACCACCCTTTCCCAACTCAGAGTGTTCACGTGGCATGATGGTAAATGAGTGGTTGCATGAAATTAGGGATCAATGGTTCAAACCGTTGACCCCTCCATTGAACTTATTCCGTAGGACAATATTCTTTTAATAGCATACACGCTACATTCAGAACAGAGGGAATCACATGGGTGTCAAGAGCATCTGGAACAATCTATTTTGGTGAAATGTTTATCCACCCGGATCATTTATATTAGCATAAATTTGTACATCTAACTTTTTTTTCCATATGCTATAATTGTGAAATTATAATTTTGATTCTTAGAAAATGACAGCATTACAGGGGTTCGAATACTATATAAATTATATAGTTTAATATATATAGTTTATTTTCTTTATTATTTGTATTATATTTATGTTATAAAGTAACTTTTTATATATAATAATACATTAAAATCAGTTTTTAAGATTTTTTTTATTTATCTAAAATAAAATAAATTAGATAATTGAAAGAATTAATATTTTGAAAAAGAATGATTTATTTTAATTTTGATTAAAATATTTGAATGAAAAATGTTCATTGATTTTCAATAAATTGGTAAAATACTTAATGTAATTAAAGAAAATGGTAGAGTTGAGATTTATTTTATTAACTACTTTTATGAAGTTAAAGTTGAATGGGAAGGGGGGAGTTAGTTACTAAAATTTAAATTCTTATACATGTAATAATGAATAATAAATATTATTTATATTGTATTTGACATTATAATATAATATTTAAAAATAAACTAAATAAAATAAAATAATAATAAATCATAATTTAACCTTAATATGTAGTGAGATTATTTTTTAAATTTTAATACAATTTAAATATAAAAATAATTTGTTAAAAGAACCAAAATAAAAGTTAAGAAAAATCTCAAAAAAATACATGTATAGTATTACATATATGTAGACTAATTTATAAGGAGTTATAATTAATTAATAAATAGAATAAATTTAATTGAATAAATGATAATGATCCCAATAATAATATAATAATTTATAATATATTCTTATATTCTATTTAATAAATTTTACATATAACATATTTAATTATAAATCTACTTTTACTTCTCAACAAAATATATTGGTTAGAGATTTCTATTTAAATATATTTATTCACTTATTTTTTAAAATCACTAATAAAAATATGTTTTCTATTGATATTGATTCCTCTATTCCAAAATACATTTTTACATCAAACCAAATTGAATATAAAACCTAACCATATTCAAAACATTTTATGTATTACAAAAATATTATACATAATTTTTTTCATATTAATATTTACATATAATATTAATATAAATATTATATTGAAATTGTGTCTATTTTTTATTAGGGGAAAATAGGTTTTGAAGGGCCCCTGAAACCTTTTACAACATTACATTAAAAGATAGACATTAAAGAACACTGAAAAAGATAGAGACAGTAGACATAGAAAAAACACTTGGCCGGATAACAAAAAGCCACCAACATAAAGACACAACACATAGGAACTAAAGACAAGACAATAAAAAATGCAGAAAAAAAAAGTGAAGACTAGGTAAGGTTCTTTAGCAACTCGACAGCTTCCAAATCTAGTTGCTCCATGTTTTGAGCAGTCTGCTTGATCTCCTCAATATCCTTGCTTTGGTTTTGCTTCTTTCTGGGACTTGTGCGAGTTCTTTTTCTAGAACCCATCTCCTTATCTTGAGGGGTGTCTTCCTTCACCTCAGTGGTGTCCCCGAAGGCCTTTTCCCCTTTGACACTTTCAAGCTTGCTGATAAGGACCTTAATTCTATCAAAAGGTGGCCTTTAAAATCTTGTGACTCTTCTCCCCAATCTTTTTGAGAGTCTTCTCAACCCCTTCCATCCCATTTTTAGTAGCCACAACTCTATCTTCCAAGGTTTGAAAGTTATTGTGTTGGGCATTTATGATTTCCTCTGCATTGTTGATAGCTTTTGTAAGTTCACTTAAGAAGCTAGGGAGGGAACTGAATTTATCAGTGCTGATAGATTCCAAAGCTTCAATTTTACTGGCCTCCTGGACCTGTTTGGCTTTTATGCTTGTTATTTCCTTTTGAACCCAAAGGAAGACCTTATTGAAGGAGTCTATGTCATTTTTGAAAAAAAGGTCAATATCTAAATGGGAGCCATCCTGGGCCTTGTCTCCCACAAGATCCAAGTTCACCTCCAGACCCACCTCCTTCCACTCAGCATTCTTAGCTTCCTTGATGGGGGTGTCCTCCCTAGCCAAGTGCTTACTGTGGTTCTTGGAACCAATAGGAAGCGAAAAATGGTTCTTAGCTCCCAAATCCTTACCTCTTAGCATCTTTCACTTTTTCTTCTAGCTAGAAAGAATTTAAACCTCCTCACTGTTGGTCTCCATATCATCTTCAGTCTCGTCTTCTTCCTCATACCAATTATCATCATCTTCCCCATTTTGCTTCCTTCTGGCTTACCCTTTACCCTGATCCTCTTGCCCAGTTTTCCTTTTATGCTTTCTCCACCCAGTGATATGGGGGTCCATCTCAACATCAGCCTCTGTCTTGTAACCCTCACCATCACCATCATTTGAGTCATCCAATTCCTCATCAGACTCAAAAACCTCTGCAATATTCAATTGAATAGTGGTATTCTTGATGTGGTTATAAAGAACCACCATAAGACCCTCATGTAAAGAAGGATTGGTTTTGGGATTAGAGATAGCATCCATAATCCTAGCATTTAGGGCACAAAACAAGTAGTAGAGGAGGGAAATTTTCTCCTTGTACCATAAATGCTTGAGAGTAACAAAATGGTAGTTATAAACCTTGGTATATCTACCATCTAAAGTTATGAGTTCTATAATAGAAAACAAAATCCATTGTTAGATCATCCTTATTACCTTAGGGAAGTAGTGTGTGTGGCTTCCCTTCACCAGTTTCACTTTCTCCTCCTCGTCCATAGGGAATTTCTTCACAATAGCATTCGACAGCTTCCAGTCCCTGTAGAATTTGATACCATCCATCGGTAGACCCGTAGTCTCAACGATAATGGTCTCATTAACCTTAACCTTCCTACTGCAATGGTCAAGGTACCCTTATTCCACCCCTTTTTGAAAATCCTGGTGATTTCTAGCCTTCTTTCTTGCAATTTCTCCATGTAATTCATCATTTTAGCTCACAACCCAAACTTGGGGATGGTCCCACCATTTATCAATTTTAGTTGCCTCCGTGCACTTGCAATTTTCCCCCATCTTCTTATCAATATCAGTCGACTATAATTTTGTGCAAATACCACTCTTCTCTACAGACTTTCTTTTCAGCAGGGAAGAAGCCTCTAGAAGCCAATGGATATTTCTTAAGCTTCTGCTCCAAGAGGAAAGAAGAATGCACAAAGAATGCGAGATGATATGGCAATTACTAATGTACCTCCCTCTCGCTTGCTTACGATACTGTTTCATGATGCTACTACCACCCCTACCATCTCGAGATATGATATCAAATCCTACCTTGTTTACCATGATATCTTGTATAATTTAAAATGTCTCCTGCCACTTGAGGGAGCTCCCCCTTGCCATACCAAATCTTGATTTGCCTGCTCTGTACTATCCCATTGGTAGCCCAACCAACTATCTTGTTGGCCTCTCTATAATCATGAAAGATGTAACACTGGTCGAATCTCTCAAGCATCTCATTGGCCATGTCACTGATATTTTTATTGTCCACGAGGGTTGATGCTTACCAAGGAGGCAATTGATAATATTTTTAGAATCTCCCTCTACCTATAAGAATTTGACTCCTAGATGTGCTAATTTAATAGCTTGGAGGGTGCCCATAGCTTCAGCCAAATGATTTGTTTGGTTCCCCAAAGAGAAGGCCACCACCCCTATGCAAAAGACAACACAATTTCAAATAACTCCACCATAGCCAACTGGCCCTGGGTTCTGTTTACCAACCCCATCAAAGTTAGCCTTAATCCAATCATTGGGATGAAAAGACTAGCAACACATCCTTCTTTTGAGTTTATTGGTATTAATGTCCATGTGGGCTGGGATGCTCTAGCTCCTTAGACTCATAATCTTCCTTATTATTGCAATAATGAGATCCACTAGCCATTACATTATCAACAAAATTGTATTTTATCTTAGTCCAAACCACCTCGGAGGGGTTAATGTCATTCCTGAAAATTCTATTATTCCTTTCTTTCTAGATGCCCCATAGGATATTTTGAAAGGAAAACTTCCATAAATTTCTTATGGTCAGATTTTTAGTATTTTAAGACCAACTCCTGAAACAATCTTGAATCTCCTCAAGGAATACCCAATTTAAACCCCAATGCTAGAAAAACATCACCTAGATAGGTTGGACAAAAGAACAGTGGATTAACATATGGTTCACAGATTCCTCATCATTGAGACATAGATAGCATCTGTTGAGGATGCAAAATCCCCTCTTTCTTAGGTTATCTATGGTTAAAATTTTATTTTGCAAAAGAATCTATAAAACATATTAATTTCAGGAGTCAAACCTGAACACTAGGCCTTAGCCCAGTAGGGACTAGAGTCTTGAGACTGAGCCACTGGGATAACTTTAAGAAAGAACCCCTGGGGCAAAACTGTAAAACCCTGGTGAATCAAGCATTATTTTCGGGGGGAATTTTTATATTGATGGCAATTGTTTTTTTCAAAATAGGAAAAAAAATAATTTTGAATTGGTGATTTTTTTCTAGGGTACAAAAGTTCCATAAAATTTTGGCGAATAATACCTTGTTCTATGGGGAAAATATTTATTGTAGGAGGCGAATATTTTTCATTTAAAGGAAAAAATATCTAATTGTATGGGTAAAAATTTTTACTCTGAAGGAAAAATTATTTAAGTGTTGGTCGCGCCCACAAAAGGATATGAAAATCACAGTAAAATCTTTCCTGGGAATTGGGCATTCCAATAGGTGACCAATATCTCTCTCTGTAGATGTTCATTTACTTGTCAAACCATGGGACGTATACTTTAAATGGCACAGCAAAATATATGCAATAGGAATTCATTTTGGTCAAATCTTAGCAGAAATACATACTGGAAAGAAATTCTACCTATGCTACAGGAAGGTAATGCAAAGCTCTTTAACTCAACTATGATTTGATTAAAACAGAAATCATGATAACTACAACTGAAATACAAACTATGAACTGGCCTTATGCTGCAGGAACAAGCACAGTGATGGATTCCTTGTGCTGCAGGAGCAATGTAAAGCTGAGTTTGTATAAAAACTTTAAAGATGAAAGCAAACTGAAGCTTAATAGGAAAGAATAACTAACTAACTAGCTACAGATACCTACTAAGTGGGCCCCCTTAGCAAGCATCTCTTGATTACGCAGATGCTAAACTCAGAACTTCATTGAACTTTATTCATAAAAACAGAATGATATACATTGTTTTGTTCATATGGAAACTAACAACAAACTCTGTCTCTCGTTAAATAGATTCTGTCTTTTTTATCATATTGATTCTTACATGATATCTACTACTCTGATTCTATCTTATTCTAACTCTCTTCTCTCCCTCTCTCGCACAGGAGGAGAACTTTATTTAAAAATAGGAGAGCAACTAACTAACTAACTCCATCAAGGAAAGACGTGGAAGTAAAATATATCCCTGAATCAAGGAACAAACTCCATAAATGAATTTATGCATTCAACCTGATCCAGAGAGAATCTAGTGCTCCACTCTTTCCAGATTGACTGACATTAAAATTATTTCGCATGGTTTCGATCACAGAGTCTTTGCCGAAGCTCCCTCGAAGTCGTGCAGGAAATGGACTTTATTGCAAGGTCGAGATCGGCTGCACTTGACTTGATCGTTCTTCAACAACCTGTGAAACAAAGGGTAACAGGCAACAAAAAAAGGCGTATGGCACATACACGATATCTATTCATTAATCACACATTTTAAATCTACTTTATCATTCAAAAAACTGTATACGATATACCAGTCATTTTAGGTAGTCAACGAGGCAATAAATGCAATCAAGTCAACACAATGAGCTGCAGGAATATAAAAGTATCTTGCTATAGGATATCCCAAAAAAAGGTTTCAACAAAGTCTGAACATCCATGAAATAACAAAAGTAAAGGCATTTAAAAGTTTATCATAACATCCAAATTATGAGCATATTTTAAGCTCATCACTGCCCCCTACTTAGTCTAATGTTGGTCCTCCAGCATTAACTTTCCTGGTGGTTTCTCTGAAGTCGGTGGTTGCTACATGACTCTGAAATAGATTTTTAAACTTGTAATAAAATCCTTTGAAATCCTGGCATTTTTCATACCTTTGGCCTTCTAATTCATTGTTAAGATTTGTAGCCTGGTGAAGATAAAGTGGCCACATTAGCACAGGGTGTCTAAATGTCAGCGGCAACCACAGTTCAAATCTTGTTTGAAGTCCCAATTGAATATATCTGCTGGTTCATTTGAGAGCTACTGTGAAATTTAGGGGACCATGTGGTTCTGACTTTCTTAACCCAACAGTTAATCTCTCCCATCTTTTCTCACTTCTGGGGAATGCCAATTTCCAAAATGAATATTGTTGTGCCTAGAATTCATCATATACTTGTTTTCTGATATCAAATATTTTCTCTCTTGCTGAAACATTATTAATACCATATGTCAGAGTAAACCAATCTTTCAACATTGCATGGGGGTTTGAACTTTGAGAACATAATGGAACAGGCTTTGTTTTCTCAGCTTCCTCATATGTTTCCCACTGCCTGCCATAATTCGCCTCATTTGCTGCCCATGACATAAATGCTCTCAAATGAATATCACCAATATATAGAAGAGGATTCCATTCTGTTTCAAATGGTATTAAAAAGCCATGCAAATAGAATTCACACAAAGAATTCCTTAACCAGTTAGGGGCTGCCTGGTATGCTTCATAGAATTCCTTGGTAGTATGAATTATAGGATCTTGGTTTTTGGAAATTCTCATCAATTGGAACCATAAAAAACTGTTCTTTAAGGCACAGAGCATAAACTCTGGGTGGTGGTCTACATTCCATAATCTGACCAGTTACTTTTAACATTTCGTCCATTTTTACTTTCAACTCAGCAATTTCCTGCTTCTGACTTTCAATTTTCTTTTTCAATTTCTTCTTTTCTATTTCCCATAGACTTTGTTGCATGTTAGTCTGGGCTATGTATCGGAAAGTCAGGGTTTGCAATGTAACTGTTTCCCAATTAGCTTTAACATATTTCGGAAACTCAATTAAAAATGTTTTCTTATACACAACAATGGCTTTACAAATTGCAGGGTGAAATACAACTTTACTAGGCACATTCAATTGTTCAGTCTGTTCTTGCTCTTGCTGCAAGATAAATTCTTCTTGTTGCTGCGGTGGAGAAGTCTGTGCTTCCTCTGAAAATTTCATAGCAGTAGTAGCCAAATCATCAAGATTTGGTAACCCTTGCTCATTATACCCTATTTCTTTTGTCTCAACTTGTTCCTCTTCAAGAACGAACGAACTCTAGGTAGCATTCTCGGACATATTCTGAGAAACATTAAATTTGGACTCAACAGACTCTTCTAAAATTACAATCACCTCTGGTTGCGGTGAAGTAGGGGAGGTCTTAGATTGTTTCCTTGCGGAAACCCTTCTTAGCACTGATGCAGCTGCAGGAGGTGTTCCGGTAGCTTTCCTCTTCCTTGTTTATTCAGAGGGCTTTGCCCTACCAGAGGATGATGGTGAACTAGTAATAGCAATAGGTGTTGTTGTAGGAGAAACAGTTGTAGGGGAAGGTGCTGCAGGAGAAAGGCATTGCCTTTTCTGAGAACCAGGGTCAGATTTTGGGGACCCTTCTGCCTTTGTTTTTCCCTTCTCTCTCCAAGTGGCAGACCTAGTTTGTACCCTAGCAGAGGATTCAGGCGCGAAAGTTGTAGGACCAGGTGCTATAGGAGTAGATGACCCTTGCCCTATTTTACTGGTACATGCAATTTCTTTCTTCTTTTTCTGAGGCTGTGGGGTAAGTACCCTAGGGGGTTGTGGAATTTGCAAACTCTTTTGGGCAATAAATTGTTGCCAGGAGAGAGGTGAGACATCCCTCAAAGAGTGCTCAATCAGTAATTTAATAAGGCCATGATGAGCGACAGAATTATCTTTCCCTTGTTGAGTTTTGTGGGCACTTTGTTCTAAAAATTTTAACAAGAAATTCAAAACATTTATAACTAACCCATGCTTCATATGGCTCAATAATTTAAAATGATGAGAATGCAGATAGGAAAAACGGCCTTCACAGGTCAAATACCTGATTATGTAAGTAGCATACTCTGAATAAGGAGGAGACAATGATACGCGCTTACATCCCTGCTTGGAGACTTCTAGAGGTCCATCAGTAGGCATTGAAAACTCAGCCCTTGCAGCTGCAAGGTCTGAAGAAAAGTTTTCTCCAACGGCTGGAAGCCCAGTTACTTCAGAAATTCTATTTTCGGTTGCAACAACTGTTAGACCCCATACGGTGGCTTCCCCTTCAGAAAGGGTTCTCAAAAATTCTCCAGCAGCCTCCTCATCAAAATCATTTAAGCTCAAGAAATAATTTAACCACCCACAGAGGTTGAATGCGTGGACTGTTTGCGGATTTTGCAATAACATTTCATGAGCTACAGGCTCATGTCGCACCAACTGACCACCCATGTTTGTAGTTTTCCTTTAGTTGAACTCAATTCCTTGCTGAAGGTTCAAATTCTTTGTTTCCCTTTCTGCTCTGGTTTTTCTTCTTTTGTGCCATCACATTTCTTTCTTTTTCCAAAAATGAACTTTTTGAACAAGCAGTTTTAATCATAATTATGCAATAAAGAAGGACATGCGATCATATTTGGAAAGTACCAGAAAAGTATTAAAGAAAGATTATTTTGCAGTTATGGCAGTGGTGGAAAGACAGATTTTAAAAGATGGATTACCCCGCCCCCTACTTAAAGTATGACATGTGTCCTCACATGTCGTAAAGAATAGGTAGAGATTTAGGTAATAATGACCAGTACATGCATAGCAGTAAATGAATAGAATGAAATAAATCAAATATGCGATAAGAAAAGATATGGCGTATCTTTGATAACTGCATGTACGTGTGAAGAAAGATGACGACATCTGCATGAATTGACAAGTGGGAAAGATATCTTAATTAAGGTTGATGCAGATGGATGACGTGGATGGGTGAGATGGACGGATGAAATGAATGGATGGAATGGATGGATAGAAGATAAAGAAGTGAAATGGGGGCGATAAATGAGAATAGAGAAAAAGGGGTTTCCTTTTTAAAAAGAAAACCTTTATTATGAGCATGCTTTTTTTGAAAATTATGGTAACGCTGCAGGAGAACGGCTAAAGCCTTCGGCTGTAGGAAGAGTAGCAGGAGGAACCTGAATGAACTGCTGCATGAATTCTTCCTTGGAGACTTGTTTGTGGTACAACCGGAGTCGGTGGCCATTCACTAGCAATTTGAAGCAGACTGGGTCTATTGTAACCAGCTGTACAGCTCCATTGTCGAACGCATTTTCAACTTCATAGGGGCCAAGCTAGTGTTGTGAACTTACCTTAGTTTTCTTGATATCTGGAATCATATAACAGAGTCCAATCTCCAGCAGAAAATTTCCTTGTTTTGATGTGTTGATCATGCCATTTCTTCCTTTGCTGTTGGATTGCTTCTGTATCCTGCAGGGTGGCTTTTTTCTTTTTTTTTCCAAAGCATTTAGCTACAGGAGATGGCCCTTCTGTGCTTCAGATATGTCTATATTGAGTTCAAGAGCTGTCCTCAAAGTTTTGTGTTCAAATTCTATGGGTAACATGGTTGTTTTCCCATAAAGCAGCTCAAAAGGTGTAAACCTAGTTGTTGTTTTCCATGTAGTTTTGTAAGCCCAAACTACTTCAGGAAGTTTATTGCTCCAATCTTTTCTATGGATCTTCACTATCTTTGTGAGGATCGCCTCAATTTCTCTGTTTGTTACCTCTCCCTGACCATTGGCTTGAGGGTGATAAGGGCTGGACTTCCTGTGTTTGATTTTATAGTCATTCATTAGTGCAGTGATCAAATTTGACGTAAACTGAGCTCCTTGATCGGTTACAAGCTCTCTGGGAACTCCAAATCTTGTGAAAATTTGTTCATACAGAAACTCAACAACTTTGTTATCTCGGGCATGAGTCATAGCTATTACCTTGACCCATTTTGTTACAAAGTCCATGCAAACTAAAATGTATGACTTTCCATTTGATGGTGGATCAATTGGCCCTACAAAATCCATCCCCCAATTATCAAAAGGGGTGACTATTATCTGCAGATATAGTGCCATTTCATCAGACTTAGTTGATCTTCCCATACGCTGGCATCTGTCACATTTTCTTGTATAGGCCACAACATCCTTATGTAATGTTGGCCAGTAGTACCCTATTGTAAGAACTTTCATTGATGTTCTTTTTGCTGCAAAATGTCCTCCACATGGTTCATCATGGCAAGCATGCAATATGTCATAAGTTTCGTCTTCTCTTACAAATCTTCGCATTACTTGACCAAGTCTAGTATAGAACAAACTATTTGCAATCCAGGAAAAGTTAACACTTTTCTCTATTAACAATTTCTTTTCTTTTGGAGAAAAGTGGTCTGGTATTCTGTTTGCTGCTAGATAATTGGCAATGTCTGCATACCAGGGTATATGTGCAGCGATGGAAAATAAGTGTTCATCTGGGAACCTATCATCAATGATCTCATGTTCAATAGGTGCAATTGATTGAAGTCTTGATAAAAGTCAGCTACAACATTAGTTCTCCCTGGTTTGTCAATTGTGGAAATGTCAAACTTTTGTAACAATAGGAGCCAACGTGCCAACCTACTAGAGATGGCAGGTTTGTTCATCAGATACTTGATTGCTGCATGATCAGTATGGATGAATATCTGATAACCTGTGACATAATGCCTAAATTTATTCAAAGCATACACTACTGCAAGCAACTCCTTTTCTGTGACAGTATAGTTGAGCTCAGGACCTTGAAGGTTCTTGCTAATAAAGTAAATAGCATGTTCAACTAAATTTTCTTTTTGATTCAGAACTGCTCCTATGCCAAAGTTAGAAGCATCACCATGTATGTGAAAAGGCAAATTCCATTTTGGACCTTGATGAACAAGGGCTTTAGTAAGCAAGTCCTTTAGTTGTAGGAAGGATTTTTCACAGGCCTTTGTCCACTTAAATTGGGAATCCTTTATTAACAAAGCATAAAGTGGACTGGCAATTTTACTGAAGTCTTTTATAAACCTTCTATAATACCCTGCATGACCAAGAAAACTTCTGACATCTTTCTGTTTTGTAGGAGTTTGTAAATTCTGAATTACTTCAATTTTAGCAGGGTCGACCTGAATTCCATTCTTTGAAACATGATGACCTAGAACAATACCTTCTTCCATCATTAGAAAACACTTCTCACTGTTTAGAGACAAATTTTGCTCTCTACACCTTTTCAATAATTTTTCTAAATTTACTAGTGCTTCTTCAAATGTGACTCCATAGGCAGTGAAATCATCCATGTAAATCTCCATACATTCATGAGATATATCAACAAAGATACTAATTACTACTCTCTGAAATGTTGCTGGGCATTGCATAGGCCAAAAGGCAAGACTGAATAAGCAAATGTTCCCATGGATAGGTAAAAGTGGTCTTATCTTGATCTTCAGCAGCAATTTTTATTTGATTGTACCCACTGTAACCATCCAAAAAGGAAAAATATCTTTTGCCAGACAGTGAGTCTAGTACTTGATCTACAAAAGATAGTGGAAAGTGATCTTTTTTAGTGGCATTGTTCAATTCTCTATAATCTACACATACTCTCCATTTTCCACCTTTCTTGGGGACAATGACTAATAGAGAAACCCATTGACTGTCAGAGATTGGATAAATAAAACTAGCATCAAGCAACTTTTGAAGCTCACTTTTAACTATTTCTCTAAGTGCTGGATTTACTCTTCTTTGAGGTTGTCTAATTGGTGAACAGTCTTCTTTGATATATATCCTATGAGTACAAACTTGAGGATCTATTCCTTGCATGTCCCCATATTCCCATGCAAAAGCTTTATGCTGTTCTTGTAGCATTTTTAATAGGTCAGCTTGTTGAGACTGTGACAGCTTGTTATTGATATTCAAACAATGACCTTGAGACAATTCTATCTGCTCCGTGAGATTACTCATAGAGTCTACAGGTAATGTTTGTACCTCTTATGGAAGCACATTATGAAAAATCGCTGGAAGTTTAGGCAGTGAACTTTCAGAATCTAGTTGCTACAGGAAACATTGTAAATGAGTACCATTTGGATCAGATGAACTACCCGTATCAGAGTTGTACTATAGAATTTGAAATAGCAAGGCATCTTCACTCTGAAGTTGTGAGAATGGGTCATTTTGAATCATCATTAATTGAGCCAAAGAATTGGTTTCTTCAATTTCCTCCCCCACATCTGGCCAAACAAATTAGGACAAATCTAGCTGAGGTCTAGCAGGCAGATACAGAGCCAATTTCTTTGTGGACTGCCCATTAGAAATGGTCATATCTCCAGAACAGCATCCTAAAAAAGTATCAGCAGTTCCTAACCATGGTCTACCAAGATAACTGGATATCCTCCTAAAGTTGTCTTAACTGATAATATTGTGAAATCAACAATATACTCCCAAGATTCAAGAATGACAATTACATCTTCTACTATCCCATTAGGTTTAACTGTGGAGCTGTCTGCAAGCTGCAGCACTGTGGGTGTAGACCTAATGTTTAAAATGTTCAGGGAGTCCATAGTATGCTTTGTCATGACATTAATGGCAGCACCTAAATCAATCAAAACATTTTTTACAACTTGGCCATTTACATTTATCTGCACTACAGGACTTCCAAGGTCAATATACTTTGGAATAACTACATTTCCCAACATTATATTAGCTAATTTCCCTAATACATGAATTATTTGAGGATCCTTTTTCTTTCATCCAAGCTTCTTCAAACAGGATTCTTTAATAGCTTTTCCAAAAATAGGAATATCTTTAATAGCCTGAAATAAAGGAATTTGAATCTTGACATTTTTGAGTTGATCCATAATGTCAAAAGTGGGTTCTTCCATGGGTTTATATGCAATACTTTGCAACCTCTAAGGAAAAGGTGGGTTGTCTTGATTTTGTAGAACAGGCTCTTTAGGAACTATATCAGTTATGGGCATGTGCTTAGTAGGAACAACACGTGCAATAGATTCTTCATGGGGAGAATCTGATATTTCAGTAATCAGAGGTAGTTTTGGAGTAGGTAAAGTAGTTCCAGATCTCAAATGGATGTCATTAACGTTTAAGGCATAAGCTTGATATTGGTTGGCTTCAGCAAGATACGCAGGCTGTTGAGGTTGCTGCTGTTGCTTATTATTGGGATTGGGCAACGGCTGGGCAGGTATAGGTGTTTGTTCTGGAGGTCCAGGATTTGTGGCAGTTACTACAGGAGGCGGCATAAGGGCTTGTGGTTGTGGCTGTGGAAGCTGCAAGAATCCAGAGGACTGGTTTTGCCATTGTTGAGGGCCTCGCCATTGGGAATTTTGCTGCCAATTTCCTAAAGGTGGGGTCCATTGCCTTTGTGGCTGCTGTCATCCTCCTTGAGGGGATTGCCATTGCTAGTTCTGATAATTAGGCCAATTTGGTTGAGGTCGATTCTAGGGTGGTGGTGGTCCATATGTATGTTACCATTGGTTATTATATCCAGAATAAGAATTACCAAAAGTTAAAGGGTCTTGAGGCATACCTTCTCTTTGGGCCCATGGTCTCCTTTGTGCAACAAAGAACACTTGATCATCATCTCCTTCTACTGGCTTGAAGTTAGTAGGTAGCTGTTTGGCTTCCAAATTAGCCACCATCTTACATCTGCAGTCACACTTCTTTTGTTTACAGTATGGACAGAACTCGGCCAAAATTGTGTCAACCTCCTCATGTTTCTTTCAAGCTTGCATAGTGTCCAGTTGTGTAGCCATATTATTAATGATGTCCTACTTGAAGTCAGATAGCAAATTTGTTATCTCCATTCAGGAAACTCCACCAGAAGAAGACTTCCCTATTGTAGCATGATGACTTCAACCTTTCTTAACTATTGCTCGAGAGTAGTTAAGACATATTTTCTTTATATCATCCCAAGGCACCTGGGTTATATCACCTCCTCCTATCAGGTCTAGGACGTCTATACAAGCATCACCTAATCCCTTTAGAAACAGTAGTTTCTGAGAGTCCTCATTGAGAGTATGGTTTGAGTTCCTCTGTAGTGAAAACAAGAATCTAGAAATATAATCTTCCAAACTTTCATCGTCCTTCTGCTGAATTCGGAATATGTCATCACCTTTCTGGTGCTCTTACAATATTCCTTATATTTTTCAAGGAATTTTGTCTGCATGACCTCCCAACTATCAACGACACCTCTTCCTAGACTCATGAACCATCTGAGAGCTCCTTCCTTCAAGGTGGAAGGAAATAACTTCAGTTTATGAGTGTCTATGTTGTAGTCATAACTATGACAGAGGGTATCAAATTCAAACAGAAAGGTTTCTGGGTCCTCTATGACCAGGCCATAAAACTTTGGAAGCAAAGAAGAGGGAATGTTTTTAAGATTTTCAGTATCTTCCTAGGGGACAATGGGAAACTCAAATGCAGGAGGTGGATTATTAGGTGGATTATTTGCCATGTTTGGTTGCTGGAATAATAGAGCGAATGGATTTTTCTTAGGTTCATTGTCAGCTGGGTCAAATGGTAGTTCAATAAACAGATTTTCAGGGAGGAACCTTCCCAAGGTGTCTCTTCTTCTTCTATGCATGCAATATGATGAATAGTGGCTTGAAAGATCTAGAAAATTTTACTAATAAGCTAAACTAATGCTAAAAATGACTTCTGATAAACTCCTAGCTAGACGCCATCCCCGGCAATGGCACCAAAAAATGGTCGCGCCCACAAAAGGATATGAAAATCATAGTAAAATATTTCCTGGGAATTAGGCATTCCAATAGGTGACCAATATCTCTCTCTGTAGACGTTCATTTACTTGTCAAACCAGGGGACATATACTTTAAATGGCACAGCAAAATATATGCACTAGGAACTCATTTTGGTCAAATCTTAGCAGAAATACATACTGGAAAGAAATTCTACCTATGCTACAGGAAGGTAATGCAAAGCTCTTTAACTCAACTATGATTTGATTAAAACAGAAATCGTGATAACTACAACTAAAACACAAACTATGAACTAGCCTTATGCTGCAGGAACAGGCACAGTGATGGATTCCTTATGCTGCAGAAGCAATGTAAAGCTAGGTTTGTATAAAAACTTTAAAGATGAAAGTAAATTGAAGCTTAACAGGAAAGAACAACTAACTAACTAGCTACAGATACCTACTAAGTGGGCCCCCTTAGCAAGCATCTCCTGATTACGCAGATGCTAAACTCAGAACTTCATTGAACTTTATTCATAAAAATAGAATGATATACATTGTTTTGTTGATATGGAAACTAACAACAAACTCTGTCTCTTGTTAAACAGATTCTATCTTTTTTATCATATTGATTCTTACATGATATCTACTACTTTGATTCTATCTTATTCTAACTCTCTTCTCTCCCTCTCTTGCACAGGAGAACTTTATTTAAAAATAGGAGAGCAACTAACTAACTAACTCCATCAAGGAAAGATGTGGAAGTAAAATATATCCCCGAATCAAGGAACAAACTCCATAAATGAATTTATGCATTCAACCTGATCCAGAGAGAATCTAGCGCTCCACTCTTTCCAGATTGACTGACATTAAAATTCTTTCCCATGGTTTCGGTCACAGAGTCTTTGCCAGAGCTCCCTCAAAGTCGTGTAGGAAATGGACTTTACTGCAAGGTCGAGATCGGCTGCGCTTGACTCGATCGTTCTTCAACAACCTGCGAAACAAAAGGTAACAGGCAATAGAAAAAGGCATATGGCACATACACGATATCTATTCATTAATCACACATTTTAAATCTACTTCATCATTCAAAAAACTGTATACGATATACCAGTCATTTTAGGGAGTCAACAGGGCAATAAATGCAATCAAGTCAACACAATGAGCTATAGGAATATAAAAGTATCTTGCTACAGGATATCCCAAAAAAAGGTTTCAACAAAGTCTGAACATCCATGAAATAACAAAAGTAAAGGCATTTAAAAGTTTATCATAACATCCAAATTATGAGCATATTTTAAGCTCATCAAGTGTATTGGCGATTTTTATCTACTGCTTGCAAATTATTTAATTTGTTTAGCTAATATTTTGTTATTTATGGAAAAATATATATTTTATTAGTGATTTCATGAATTCATTGCTATTAGTAGACAAGGCACATCACACCACATGAGTACATCACATTGAGTCTGGACTTTGCACGATGTATCGATAAGCATGGCCTCTTTGACACATGACACGTACTTAAAATCCATCAATGATTTTAAACTATTCGATGATCATAGATCAATGGCTGAAGTTTTATTTCAGCCCAAATTTCTGAAGAGAACGTAGTTCACTAGAAAGTGCCCAGAATGGAATTGGTTTCAATAGACACGTATCAAATGTCAGGATCAATAATGTTGGTCATTATATATATGTCTAGTCACTAATTGTAATCCACTCTATCCCCACGACTTCCAATTGTGTATTTGGTACTAGTTTATAGTTGTTTCCAATTTCGCACACTAGTGCATTTATGGGAAAGATTTACAAAGATATACAAGAGATTTAAAAAAAATTAAAGGAATTAATACGGTTAGAGAAATAATTATTACAATCAAGAGATCCAACTATTTATAGACGATCTCTGCTTCTTTCATCTTCAATTAATCTTTGGTAGATAAATCATCCAAGCTCACAGTATTTAAATTCTACTTCTGGTTTAGGTCTATAGGCTTAAGCTGTATAATTTGGTATTCTGATTTCTCAAGATGGACACTCCTATCCGCTTGAGAATCATTTATGTGGAAGACCAGAGGGCCTTTTTGAGCTCCGTTAGAGACCCAACCCTCCAATACATCTATAAGGAGGTTGGGATGTTCACTAATGAGGCTATGAGGATGGTGTTGGATAAAGAGTTTCTGCGGAATGAAAATAGATACTGTGTTAACACGGACATTACGACCCAGTTCTTGGTGTCTCTTCTTGATCTCGGAAGAGACAAGGTCAATATGTTGATGTTGCTAAGGAAGGTGTTTAAAGAAGACTTCCTTGGAGATGACATTACTATTGTCTTCTTTGCAGAAGTAGGGGTGGGGATCCCTTGGGCGAATAAATTAACCAAGCTTCTCCTCCCTGACCAAACAGTGGCCAAGAAATCATTTCTTTTGAACTTTAGTGTGGAAGAGTTTATGCGTCATAGGAAATGGGTGTGGATTGGTAGGGATTTTCTCTAGAAATGGTTCCTCCTAGATGACTTTGCAAACTATAGTTGGCTTGAAGAATTATACATGGAGAGAGGGTGGGATTCTTAGGGTAAACCATGAATGTGTCCACTACATGTGCCCTAGCCCCGACCCCCTAGTAGTTTTCCTCATAACCTCACTCATTTTAGCTTTGAAGTTTTTGAGGGACACCGACATGTAAAAATTGTAAATTTACGAAACATATATATTAATGATAATTTTGTAAATTCTAGTTCGTTTCAGTTTGCCTCTTATGGATATAAAAAATGCTTTCTATTTTATTTTATTATTTGTTGATGCCATCATGCCATGGCAGGATACTTAGCATAATCATTATTTTTTGAAATAGCTTAAATAGTTATTAATTTGTGTGGATATAAGATTTAATTTTCATCATAAAAAAATAGTAGGTCTATTTTAATTTTTTCTCTAAAGTTAAAGAACTAACTCAGTGTCACTTCTGAGATGACCTTTTATAAAAGATATTTGAAGTGCTTGACAAAGAAGTATTTGAAAAAACATAATGTCAAGGATTGGATGCAAGTGATAGCATCCAATAAGGATCACAATGTGTATGAGCTACGTTATTTCAATAGTTTTTTAAACAATGGAAATAAATCTAATACTATGATCTTTTTTATGTAATGTTTCATTAATTATTTTTACATTGATTATCATTGATTATAATTTTATAAATATTAAAAAAATATGTTTAGCTCACGAAAAATAAGTGAATTAAAAGTCCAACTTACTTGTTGTAATTTTTTCTACATAATTTCAATATATATAAAAAGTCCAACTAACTAGATACATGTACATTGAACATCGAAAATACATGTCATTGAACACTGACATGAAATAAAGGCTATGGCCAATGGGACGATGAAGTGTCAAGTGACGTGGCATTTGGGTGGTATAAATCCTATGTATAATGGGGCCCGCAGGAACTAACAACAGATATGCAGTGATATTTCCTTATGGACCTATTGTACACACATCACTATCATGAAAGTGAATGGTTAACATTTATCCTTTATGCGGCTTTAATGCTGGCTTGTGCATATGAATTATACGATTAAACGAGTGCATGTAGAGGAATGATGGCAGAGTTTGTGATTAATGCCGACGACTGGCGTCATTGGATGTCATAAATTAGAATTGAGTGAGAGGTGTTTAAATCTTGGGTGGATTGGAATTCCTAGTATCATATTGTCTGCACTTGCAACATTGTTGTGGGTTTCTTAAGCAGCATGGAAGCCAATTTCTCCTTCCATACTGATAAGAAATTAGTCTCATTTCTTGGATGATTTACATATAGGAGCATGAAAGGTTTGTTCTTGTTTAAGAATGAACAGATGTACGAGAGTGTGAAAATGCTATTGGGAGAGGAAATTGTCCATGTAGGTCATCACTACAGGACAAAGCATATTCATTGATTGCCACTTGTGGTTCCCAATTTGAGGATGAGGTGGACAAGAAAAAAAAAACCCTGAGAGTTGTAATTGATGGGCACTACTTGTTAAATATGGATAGTGTGTGTGCTTGTGTGGTCTCGAAGGTGGTCATTATTCCTGAGGCAGGGGTGGCTGTTTCAATGGCACCGCTAGCACTCATTCGATGGGATGATGATGATTTGAAGGTAAGATGCAGAGCTCTTGCTTGGTGTGCGTAGAAGTCCTTCAAAATGTTTGCAAGATTGATGTAGTGTGATGAGGTTTTAATGGTCCTTCATGAAGTGGCATGTGCAGAGGCGGGTCAAGAGTTGCAGTCGAGACCCAAGACTACCCAAGCAATGAAGCGGCTCTTAGAATTCTATGATGACCCAGAGTACAGGCCATTTCTAGGTTAATCCTACTATGGCCAGTGGTGTTTGGTATTGTCTATTTGTATCTTTTTGTTGCATGTTCATTTTCTCCCCAGGCCCAACTTTGTTTGTATGAGGGGTGTCTGCTACAAATTTTGGTACACCGAATTGGAATTCTGAGGTTTTTGCAAGTAGTAGCATTTTATTTTTTGTTAGAAATGGTGGTTTTGGCCCTTGGGGGTGTTTTTTGTGGCAGAATAACTCTGGTGGTTTTACTATACCACTTATACTTGCATATTTGTAATATTTTATTTCCAAGTAATACAATACAAAAATTATCGATAAAAGAAATTGAAATATCATGCAAGTTTTGAAATTACATATTTAAATTATATATTTAATTCATTATACATTTATATATTTAATTCATTTAATTAATATTCAAATCCTATTGATAATGGGATGGATGAAAACTAACAATGGATACTAGAATTCGTTAGATGAGTAGTAGCATGGATCAACGACTTTAGGTTTATTTCAGGCCGAATGTGGGATCTCTAATTTTTTTTGCAAACTTTCACCAGAAACACATGTCATTGAATACCAATAGGAAATAAATCTTATGGCCCATGGGATGATGAAGTTTCAGGTGACATGGCATTTGGGTGGTAGAAATTCTATGTATAATGGAACCCATGACAACTGACAAAGGATACTATCGTCTGTTGGATGAGCACAAATCAACGACCTGAGGTGTATTTCAGGCCGAATGTGGGAACGATTAACATTTTTTGCAAACTTCTAATGGAAGACTTCCATAAAAGATAAACATCTAATTAAGTATAGTTAAATTCTAAATTTGCAATTCTATAAATTAAATTTAATAAGCTCTATTTTGAGTAGAAGTTGAAAAGGATAAAAAGTCTTCAAAATCATTCTCAAAAAGTGACTCGTATATGTTGACGTGGCCGAAAAATGGCAAAATTCCTGGGACCCATGACAATTGACAATAGATACCATCATCCATTGGATAAGAACAAATCAATGGCTTAGGGTGGATTTCAGCCCAAATGTGGGATGTAAAAAAATTTGTGAGAATTTCACTTGGAATTGAACTTTCTACACTTAATTAACTATAATTAAGTCTAAAAAGATCTATTACAGGAGGAATTTGAAAAGGATTAAAAAGACTTCAAAAACAGTCCAAAAAAGTGACTCAAGTCTAGTGATGTATCCAGAAAATTGCATAAGTCATGGGACCCAGGATAACTAACAACAAATACCATCATCCGTTGGATGAGCACAAATCAACAAATTAGGGTGGATTTCCATCCAAATGTGGGAAGTAAACACATTTTTGAGAAATTGACCCGGAATTGAACATTTTACATTTAATTATCTATCATTAAGCTCTATTTCAGGCAAACGTTGAAAAGGATTAAAAAGACTCCAAAAATAGTCCAAAAAAGTGACTCATCACTCAAGTCTGTTGATGTGTCCACTGTACTTAGAATTTATACTGAAGCAATGAATGTTTTTCCCTTAGACGACGAATAGATATTAATAATAATTTATAAAATTACAATAGGATTCCTTAAATTTCGCCGTTTAGGTATTACTTGTTTACTTTTCAATGTTTTCAAAATAAGTGACTCATAATTGTATTTCATTTCATGGACAAACTAGTAAATCTAGGGAGATTCAAAAATGGCTACTAGATTGAGGAATGTAAGTTGCAACTGAGTCTGTCTGCACCAATCTAGTGAAATAGAAATTTTGGGTAAAATCTAGAACACCTACATCTCGCATTTTTTACTTTTTTTTAATCTCGTGATTCAATTTGAGGGTTAGTATTTTCAAGCTTGTATCTTGCATTATATTTAATTATTAACAGTAACAGTGATGGGGAAACCGAGAAGCAGTAGTTCAATAGGAAGCCAAGTAAAAAAAAAATATACCTAGCTGAACTAGTTAAAACACCAGGTTTCACTGATGAATACCATGATATTTATGATCCTTCTATCCATATTAAAAAAGCGTATCATACAAATTAGATATGAATTATCTAATAAGGCAGCAAATCCAAGCAGGGCAAAATTTACTATTTTCAATACAATGTTAAAACAAAGAACAAATAAAATCGTATCGCGGGAAGTTGGATTGGGAAGCATGGTGTTACTTGAAGTATTCCCTTGCCTTGAATTTGTCATGCTCTACACTGAAAATTATTAGGAAGACTAAAAAGCAATTTTCAATAAAAATACAAAAGAGGAAATTCTATCCATAAACGAGGGAGAATTTGCTCGTTTGTTGAACCTAGGGTTTGAAGCACAAAACTCAAACGTCCACATTGACCTAGAAAAGTTGGCAGAAAATTAGGAGAGTCTCGACCCAAGTCATAGAGATTCATTTATTAGAGCTCTAATAATGTGTGGCACTCTGTTGGATCAGAATCATAATCCTCCTTATGATTGTAACATTTTTGTTCCATGGGTTCGGGATACTATTTCATTGCTGATATTTTGCCTAGGATTGGAAAATGATAGGGAAATGGGTGGTAGCCTTCTTGAAATGGTTTTTAATATCCATTGTGTAATTCAACTAGTAAGATATAATTTTGTTGAGCACATTGTTCAATCCATGCAAAAACAATTACTAATGATCATAAAAGGTTCCTGTAAGACATTTAGGTTCTCATCCTACTTGTGCTTGTTACCAAAATTTTATCACTCTTAAAATTTTGGTGATGTATTACAAGTCTTATGTATTGCACAGTTTTTTCTAAAATTTTGCTATCTTTATTAAATAAATATGTATGCCATACAAGTATTTCAATTGAATGTGCAATGTTTTAATTGAGAAAGATATACATGAATAAAACATATGCATGTAATACATTTTTATTTATAAAGAACAAACTGCTCACAAGATCCCACGCAAGCCGTGGGAATAGTTGAGAAAAGATCACACTAATCATAGAAATATAAACACTAAAGAAGCAGAAGAATGTATGGAGAAAGGAACGAAAGAACCCATCATTGTCTGGATAGGTTGATGAGTTTTGTACAGAGATTTTCTGGTCAGCTTCGTTGATCCAAGCATCTTGTTGTCCGCTCTATGAGATGACCTAAAATAGACAGAAAAATCATTAGGTTAGAGCTCCGAGTTATTCCATACATAAATATACTCCTACTATGCATACACATCTATATCAGATTTAGAATAGAGTAGATCAATGCAGAAAAGATGCCATGAGATATTAGTGAGAACCATGTTTTTATCTAACTTTTTTGTTTTATGTGCAGATACAGGTTTTCATTTCATAGATATCATGTATGTGGGTTAAAATGGGCTCCCGAAGGGTTTGATCTCATCATACATGTCATTACTCACACAGTGACAGTAATCAACTACCACATATCAAGTACAATCATATCTATAGTCTCATATATTTTCACTCGATGATAGTATAAAATTACCATCCAATGATAGTGTATGCAACAATGAACATGATTGCATTCAATAAAAATAGTTAACTAGAGCCATCATATGAATGAAAAAGGAAAAGGAAAGACTAGGCAAATCAATGACGAGGGAGAGTTTTTGGTCTTTAGCACAAGTAACTATCACAAAACAACAAAAGCTATCAAATTATTAAAGTATAACACCAAGGAAGGTTAGCTTAGAATCCAAATACTCTAGTTGTGACAGCCAATCATGTAAAAACCAAAGACCCCACCTCTTTTGATCTACACAAATACCTTCTAGCTTACTAAGTTGGAACAACACAGAAGACAACTTGTAGGAGAATTATACACATCACATACAAAATGATCATTCTTGTGTGTATAGTAAATCAGTCAAAAGAAAATGCACTATTCAACTAATGCCAAGAAGCTGGCAATCATAAAGAGTTATGCTACATGAGAGTCAATAAAAGAATACCATGTTTTAGATAGTCACCTAAACACACCAGTCATAGTCCATAACTCGTAGGATTACATTAACTATGAAACAAAAGTCTCAGAGAATGTAGTCACTACCTATGGATAGTCATTTTGAATAAGTTTCTAATGATAACACATCACATAGAGAATATGCAGTGACATGATATTATAAAGCTTCATGATCAGCATGGACCCTGACAGTGAAAGGTACAGTTACAGTGCAAGGACAATATAGTGAGTATAAAGGAGGATAAATATCTTGACTGAAGCTTCATGGAGTAATAAGAAGGAGTCATACATAAACAGTTACAAAAGCTAGAAGCAATGATAAAGAATTACACCAGCCAAATAACAAAGATGCAGGCCAACGCATAAAGAGCATAACAATCATGTATCAGTCAAATGGGGCACAAATCAGTCCATGAAACAATATAAAGTCACAATGCAAACAAAAGAATTTTGTATCTACAGTGAAAGCATTGTTTTGTATTTACTATCACAAAGGATAGTGAAGACTTCAAATGAAAGTCTTAGATTTACAATCATAGTTGTTAAAAGAGAAGAAAATCATAGTAACTATCCTTCAAGGACTATAACAGACCTCAAGATAGAAATTAACAACTCCCAAAAGTCAACATCATAGTCAAGAAAGCTAAGGGCAGCCACTCTTGATCAATCATTAACACAAATGCAGTTACAAAGCCTTATGTTAGTCACAATGATAGAGTAGTCCATTGTAATGAATGATTATTAGAGACAATACAGATCAGCACATCCATTGAAAGGAGGAAGACATAAGACTTCAAGAGAAGCATTAGTGTATAAGGAACTAGTAGTGTAAGAAGATGCATGTGGGGATTTCCATAACATAAGATTGTCGCATACCAAGATACCCATGGAATAAAAGATATTGTTTGCATCATTGAAATATTATGAAGTGCAACCAAAATCACATTCATATTATTAGGATCAAAGAACAATTCAAGAAAAATGCAGTCATAAAGTTTTCATGAGCAGCACATCAAACATCCACATTTACAAACTAATCCAAAGACATCATCATCAAGAATGATAGTGAAGGATCAAAATACAGTAAGCTCATATGGAAATCATCTCAATCAGGAAGCCTACAAGTATGATAATCATAACAAAATGAAAATTCTAGTCAAAGATGTAGTTACTAAAAGCTTATTTTCAGTCATGATTAAGGGTTAGATTGCAGTCTGGATATTAATACAGTCACCAATACACTACCTAATGACTGAGACAATAAAAGATTTTGATCTTCACAATGAAAGTTCGTATTTGAGTAACTAGAGGCAAATAAGAAGATTTATAAATCTTTTTTACAACCTCCATCATCCTGACAGTTTATTGAAGGAGACGATAGAGTGTTTCAAAGGTCAATAGAGCAGTCACAAATCATAGAGCATTCATCGAAAATCATTAAAGACAGCTAAAGAGAAGACCTAGATCATTTCTTAATAAGTCAACAGTCACTATCAAACTTTTGAACCTATGCTTCAGGATCACAGAGGTTTATTGTTCAAGTAAAAGGGTAGAGGTCAAAAAAAAAAAAAAAAGGTTGTGATTTAGATGCAAAATAGTCACCATGAGTCAAAGTGATAGTTATAAGCCATGAAGTGCATGTGAATGATGGTCAAGGTATCAAAGATTACAATTTTTATAAGCTATAAAATTACAAATGTATGGTGACCAGTTCCAGGTATAAAGGACCATGGAAGAGTGTATGCGGGGTTTTCAGAAGGTAGTGATTCACAAAGATGAGAATCATGCCTAGAAGAGTTATATGAAACAATGAATGTTTATTTTCCTGGATATTAAACATGAAAGGTAGATTGCAAAAAATACAGGAATGCAAAAGCTGGAAATTCATTAAAAACTCATAGGTTATGATTTTCTCATTCAAACATCGGGAAAATTCAAAGCAACCCTAAACCTCCAATTGAAGCCTACAACAACATATATTACCAGTAAATAAGTATGCACAACCATAAAGGAAAAGATACAAAGTAACCTTTCTCAGGACAATAATACACAAAGAGCATCCTTTGTAAGCATCGAAAGAATATTACAGTGAGAAGCACCCATTCATTTACAACAAGCAAAGATATATTCATAGTGTTTTGGTGATATCATGAAAACCCAAAACTTGATTTTCACAAATTTTTTACAACAATTAAAAGACTTCAAAACACAATGACCCAAAAAATCCCATGAAAACCCAGTTCATGGATTTTCAGAAAACCTTTATCAGTCCGCAAAAGGATATTAGTAAATCAAAGGAATATCCAGTTACAACCAACATAGATACAATAATCTCAATCACTGTTTTAAGAGAATCAATGAAGTGAACCATAGAGTATGAACAAACAGAGTCTAATAAACCTCATAAGAAACACCTTCAAAATAGACCAAGTTATAATGATAAGAACAACTATAAAAGAGTATGCCAACAACAATGAGCAGCCTAAATGTCAATGATCATACACAAGCTTACTAGAACATCCTCCAATGAGAAGTTGAAGCAGTTAGAAAAGTCTAAAGAATGAGGTAGGTTGTGATAAGAAGAGGTATGATATTTCAAAAGGAACAGTCATATAAATAAATGCAACTCTACGCCACATGTTCAAACAATGAAAAGCAACAAACAACACCAAAGAGCTCACATGGTTAATGTGATAAATAAAGATGGACAATCAATTCACTAAAGGCATAAAGAAGTCTTGGATGCTTCAATGGAGAATGGTTATAGTCTAAAGAAGTTGTGCAGCCTAGAAACTAGTGAAGACAATAGAACTGCAGATTTTCAGCCTCCTTAAACACAACATGGCCATTAATAGAAGCTCCAAATGGATTTAGAGAAATATAACTATGGGTAAATGTCAAATCATAGTCAAAGAAGATAAAGGTACAACAATAACATAGTAAATTGCAGACTAATATCAAATAACACAGTGAAATCAATGAAGAAACCAGTGTCAACAATACAACAATAACTAGAAATAGTGAGCAATAATTATTCAATGTGTAGCCAAAGTTACAGTAATAGGCAGTTATATCACAAGGGTTGTAACCATTTTTACAGCTCAAACACAGTGAGAATATAACTCTTCGATTCGGCCATGAACAAATAACCATGAAGCCATCAAAAGACTGAATTCATATAGTAGCCACAATCCCATTGACAATAACAAAGATGCATAAGTATGTTCACATATTGTAGCAGCTGCAGTAAGAAGATAGCCATGAGAAAATCACAATCATAGCGACCATATATTAGATAAGAATGTTCGACATACCACACAAGAATCTTTCATACAACAAAAAGTTTTTTCTGGTTTTTATGATGCTGATAACAGTTCTTATGTTTTTGTTATTCTCTCTACAAAGAAATATGGCCACCAAATGATGAATGCCCATCTAGGGTTTCAGAGGAAACTCAATATTTTTAGAATTTTCAACTTGAAGCCTAGACGTCTCAGTTCAAGGGAAAGAATGATATTAGTGAGAATCAAAGCATAAGATATCAGAAGGGTAAAAGAAATAGTTAAAGAGCCAGTCACCAAATATGAAGTGTTTAATAAATTTGAAAAGCTATCAAGACAACTCATCTACACGGCCGTGAATAAATATGCCTCAAAGATACAACCTCGTGAAACCCTAATATGGGTATAAAAGAAATATAAGGTTGAAAAGATTAAAGGTAAAAGATGCATACCGTAGCCACACTGTCAAAGACCCACTTCAAACCTCAGTTTGAGCCATAAAAATAACACATGATGACCACAGTGAATTTTTTTTTTTTCAAAAAGACAGAATGCAAAGTGAATGGGTTCTAGGGTTCGAGGCATCTTTTCTAGCATGCCCTAATTCTTTGTTAAGGCCTATATTTTATTCTTTTATTTTCCTTCTTAATTTTTCCCTTGGCCTATAACTTATGGTTATAGAGCCTTTGTAAAATCTTCCATGCAGGGGTTAAGAGCAGTCAATAAGCTCTTCTTCTCTTTTATATTTGTTTTTATAGATTATTATATTTTTATTAAGATGTAATACATTAAAATCTTAATAAAATTATACTAATTTATAAAAAACAAATGTAAAGATATCTTTATATTTTTATATATTTCTATTAAAAGATTAATTCCAATAAAATCTTCAATAGAAACCTATCAAATTGTAAAATAGATAAAGGAGATAAGTAAAAAAAATAGTTTATTTTAAATACTTGAAAATAGAACGAATAATTTTATTCAAGGTATTAAATTAAAGCACTTTGAGAAGGAAAAAAAAAAAAGCAATGTTAACATTAGATGTCATGCAGTTTTTAGAAGGCCCGATAATTTTATTTGCAGAGTTATTTGGGGTGGGGTTATCATGCAAACTTGAGTAGAGAGGGGATATTTTTTACTTTAGTAGCTATTTTTGGCACTCATAGATGTCATGCAAATTTTTTAGAAGGAGGGTTCTTTTTTCAGATGAATTTTTTCATGCAATATGGCAGTGTAGTTTTTAGCGGAGAGATTTTATTTTTCTCAACTCTCTTTTTGGCATTACAGAAGGCATGCAATTTTTACAGAGATATTATTAGCTTTTCTATAGATATTTTTAGTAGCAGCATGCAGTTTTCAGTGAAAGGAAGTATTTCATTTTCAGGTGAGCTATATTTAGCATCCTACATCATGCAAAAAATTATTCAGGGGAGGGATTTCTTTTTTTAAGGCTATATTTATATTAGTTCATGTAGATTCATAGAGAGAAGCTCCTTTTTCAGTTCATGTCCTATTTTTGGCTTAGATATCATGCAGTTTTCAGTTGAAGGGGTTTGCTTTTTCTTTAGAGCTATTTTTAGTAGTAGGGCATGCAGTTTTGGACAATGAGTATTTCTTTTTTTAGAGGGCTATTATTAGCGGTAGTGGCAGTTCTATTTTTCAGCAGAGGGGTTCTTTTTCCCTGCACTCTCAGTTGGGGACCTATTTTTAGCATTGGAGGCTATTTTTGGCAAGGTTACACATGAGTTTTTTAGGCTATTTTGGGCAAGTTTGCCCAAGGCTTTTCCTCATGCACTTTTTATTTTTAGGGTTTTGGAGGAGATGTACATGATGGGTTCTATATAGTCTCTCTCTCCTTGTTTTTTCCCTCTAGTTCTTTCTTTTTGCATACACATTTTTTCAAAACACTATTGTATCTCAGCACTTTAGTATTTTAGTTTTATAGCAAATTTCGTTTGATATTTCAGAGTTTCATATATTTGTCTTGGTAATTGTATGTGTTCATTTGCAGATTTGATAGAAATTTACTGTGTTTTAATTTTTAACCTTTGAATTTTAGTCTCTTTTATGTGTATGCATCTTCTTCTTTTCATAAAATTACAAGATTTAGGTTGTGTAAAAGGGGTATTTTGTCAATTTGATTGTGAAACCAGTTTTCCTTCCAAGTTTACATTCTCCTTGGCTGGCTCCTAGGAAATATTTATATGGTTGAAGATTAAATTGCTCTGTGTGAATGAAGTTTTGACATCTTTCTATGAGTTATAGGGCTATTATCATAATCATTTTTGGTGTATCACCTCCTAGTTTAGTTGCAGTTTTAAAGTATTTTCAGATTATCTCTCACTCATTTCCATATCAATAATTTAATTTTTATAAGGGAAGCCAACCCATAACTCGAAGATTCACCTTCAACTTGAGCAACCCATAGGCTCGAAGGTGTTTCCATATTTCATAGGATTGCTTGGTTTCGCACTTTGCATCACGGGTGCAATTATTCATGACAACAGTGCTATCTTATTCTATCCAAGTATCATGCAATATTTGAGACCAACAATCTTCACATTTTGAACTATAAAATTTATGAAAAGACTCAGAACAGAACATAGTGTCCAATATATGAATTGACACCAAAGATAAGGATGCATGATAACAGAAAGAACTATAACCATTTGATGTCTTTTTGGCACCAATGTATAATGAAATTACAAGCACTCCAATGCCTAACTTTCCCGTGTCTTATAGAGATTGCATGCAACTTTGAAGGCAAATACAATTGGCTGACTGGTTCTTCATGAAGAATACACCGTGTTAAGGTTTTATGAATCAATAGTAAAACCCTACAGATTTCCAATACATGTGATAGAGAGGGTATTTGCATTGTAATATGTATGGAAGTTGGAGAGAACAAATAGGCACTTTCATGGTCATCAAAAGAAGAGCATATTTCTTTCCTTGCCTTTCTCATGTGGAGGGTTCACATTTGAGAGAAAAGAATTCAATGTGGCACATGATTTTTTGACAGCTTTTAGCTTTGGTGATGAGGGTCACTGGCAGTATGATCTAATCGGTGTAGTTCAAGAAAGGCTTAAGAAAAATGGGAGCTCTTCAGCGTTATGTCAACATGAAAGTAAACCATTGCTAGAAAAGATTTGAAACATGGACTCTTTGGATGAGGTAAAAAAAGAGATGGAGAAAATTGACATTGATAATAACATTTCAACAAAAAAATTGTCATCACAAATTATGACATTGCACACACAGAGGACAAAAAAGGAGGGCATCCAAAATAGGAGGTCCTACAATTTCTACCAAAAATTTGCAAATCTATCTAACAAATCTATTCCCAAAACAATTCTGCAAGAATGTAAAGACAATTCTTGGACTCAAACCAAAATAAATATTTTTTGGAATATGAGGAAGAATCTTGATGAACCAAAGACCAGTGCAGAATTTGAGTCCATCGACGAGGATGTATAGTTTAGAAAATTGTGGAATATGGAGCATCCCACAACAACATATGACAGGAGTGATGACAAAAGTGAGTATGAGATTGAGGACACTTCAACAACTATTACAGTCCCTAAAATATTAGATGGAGTCAATGACTCCATGAAAGAAAAATATAGGAAAGGGGTAAACATTGTGGAAATAATGAATTTTGAAGGTGGTGGTCTTGGTCCTAGAGGAAAAGGCATTTGGTTTCCACTTGAGGTACAACTTCCATCAGATTCAAAATCAAAAGCCCCTGTTAAACAAGTCATTAGACTTGATGTCAGATTCATCATGGAAAGGTACTACTCAATAACCTCAGGGTCCACCTGCATTTGTTATAGGTTCAAATCCACAAGCACCACCACATCATGGTATTCCTATTGGTAGTGAATCAAGTGCCACTGCCACTGGTGGGGAATCGTGGGATAGTATTCCTATTAGTGTTCAGTCAAGTGCCACTATGATTGGTGGGGTTGGAATGGGTACTACTATTGATACTATTTGTCTTGGTGTTGGAAAAGTGCAACAACAAAATATCTCTCACAAGAGGCCACTAGTGGTAGATACTCATACTATTCAGAATCCTATATCAGTGCCACTTCCACTACAATTCTATCATTTACAGCTTCAGAACGGACCCCTCAAAAGACTGTAAAAACTACACATGCAAGTGATAGTGGGACAAGATCAAGAATGGTTGTTGGTACTCCTTGTAATGCATTAGTTAAAACCACAGGCATAGGTGAAATTGGAGCCTCTGCCATTTCACCTTTCAAACATTCAATTGCTTCAACAAGCCTAGATTTTCAATTTCGTGATTACTCTGAAAAATTTGAACACACAACAAATGCAAATAAAGAAAAAAAGAGAGCATTGTAGAGGGTTGCCGTGACTGAAGTTGTAGACGAACAACATACAAGGAATGAGGTATTTCCAACATATGACCCACACAAAGATATGATGGAGTTCATGGTTGTTATGCCCCCAAATAAAGATTAAAAACCACCACATAGTCAGATAGATCCCTCTGAATTTCAAGTTAGCACCCTCCAAATGGATTTTTCCAAAGTAAAAAATGTGGACAAAATTAGTGTGTCAAAAAGGACTAACGAACTAGTCTACACTTCACTTATAAAGGTGGAGACATAAGAAAATAAACTAGAGAAACAAATAGAAAATTTACAGGTAGACCTGGTAAATGAAAAAATCAAAGAGGAAAGCAGCAGAGAACAAGTGCAATGATTTACATAATAGGATAAAAAAACTGGGCTCTGTAGTAAAAGTTGCAAAGCAGGAAAAGATGGAGGTAGAATTGAAGGAACTGAGTTAAAAACTGGCTAAAAGCAATTAAAAAATTGATGATGAAAGAGCTAGTTTTTAAAAATTATACAAAAGTTATGAGTCTGGTACTACTGAAATAAGAAAAATACAGGACCTATTGGATCATGAGAAGAAAAAAGAAAAACATTTGGAAGAGGAAGTAGAGGAAGAAAGAAAAAAATGTGCACAAATGAAAGAAGACCTACACAATGCAAATGATAAAATTAAAACTTCGGAGGATAAATTGAAAAATAATATGAAAAATACAACAAAGTATATACAAGTGTTGGTAAATAGATTTGTCCTTCTTAAATACCTTTCAACAATGACTCCCGAATGTCCAAATTGAAAGACAAAAACTAGAACCAATAGTTGAGTCACTTGCAATGGTGATTGCAAGTGCGCTCTGAATTTTGATATGAAGGTACAACTCCCTTCGTTGGATAAAAATGTATATTTTCTGAATATGCTTTTAACCGGAAATCAATAAAGGCAACTAACATCTGCTCATAGCCATGACACAAATGTGAATAGCAGATTTATAATGAAGTGAATGAAGACAATTAAAACATAGTTTAATTATCAACACCCAGGAAAATACCCTTTCCAATAAGTAAAAATGCTTTGGACTCTGATCGATTCTCTCTCATCACTAATACATTTGGGGTCAAATTCCGATGGAGGTTTTTCACGGACAAGGAACATTGTGTGAAAATTTGATTTTTTTAAAAAAAAAATGCCTGTGTTCATCGGAATTCCAATGACCTTGGGCATTTTATTAAAAAAAAAAACACAACGCATTTTCATTTTGAAAGCAAACCGAAGCAAACAACAACCGTCTTGCCTCCCTACCCCCCCCCCCCCCCCCCCCCCCATCGAAGCAATCTCTACACAAGCAAGGTAAGGTTTTTTTTGCAATCAAAGGAACTCTTTGTTTCTCAATGAAGGGCAACTAATTTTTTTTCGCAATCAAGGGCAACTAGTTTTTTTTTGTGAATTAATCCATTTTGTGCATATCTTGCAATCTTAAAATTCCATGAAATGACATCTCTTTGAGGTATTCCATCATACAGTTCACATGCCATGTGTATGCTACCCCATTTTGCGATTTTTGTTATTGGAGCATTTGCAACTAATTTCTGACAAAAAACCCCCTTCGATTATGCTTTGATGGATGTCCATACCTTGTTCCAAAGCTCCTATTTTGGCACATGTAGGGAGGATGCTGGAAAATGTTGCATTGAGATAAACATGACTATATTTCATGAGGATTTGAACTCAAAGCATTGGCACTATCACTTATGGCTATATTAGCTTTTTAAGACACTTTCATAGTGCACTTCACCTATCCTAATAATGGACTATCATGAGATTCTTAAGAATGGAAATACTCCAAACATTCATGCCCTCTATGTTGTCATTGTGGTTTTCAATCATTGCGACTACATGCTTTTCAAGGACCAAGTAGTGTTCTTTTTTCATTGTTCTACTGTGCTTCTCAAGTTGCACCAACATAGTTTTATTTAATGGCTTTGTTTTGATAGTGATTTCTCCATGGCTTCCACTATCTTTTTCTTGGCACGTTCAATGCATTTTCATCTATCACTACTATTTATTGTCCTTTTTACCTTTATTGAGGTTGTTCTCATACATGTCATTCACTTTGTCTATGAGTATATCTCAACCAATTCATTGTTGTAAGTAGAAATAAAAGATTAGTCTCATCTCTTTTACTATTTTAGACCTTCATAGTAATCTTTGCAATATATCATTTCCTTCCAATTATATGGAATAATGATTTTCTTTTTATGGAATGTGATGAAGGCTTGAGTGTGTCTTCTTGAACTCACTTATTATCAGCTCCTCTATGATTACCTTAGATCTTTGTGGCTAAGAATTGTTCTTGATGAACTTATGCCCTTTATTTATTTCTTTTACTACCATTATATTATCTTGAAAAAGGCTTGTTCAATGCTCCCTTAGCATGCATGTGCTCTCTTTGTATTGATCTAGGGCTACTCATTAATGTATCTATGGATTTCCCTTATTCACTATGTTGTGACAGTCATTTGCAGATTTGGGACTATCATCTTTCATAATTTGATGTCTTTAAGATGTGGGTACATTGCTTGACAAGAAAAGCTCAAGCATTTGTGAAGTTCAAAGAGTTTAAACCCCTTGTTGAATGGTCATCTAGTTGTTCTCTAAATTCAAAATGCTCAATTAAATGAGAAATTCACTCAAAATGGTTTATCCACAACTAAATGAAAACAACTAACCACTACATATATGCATCAACAAAATAGTGTTGTATAGAGACCTAATCATGCCTTCATGGATATATAGATCAAGTTCCTACATTTTGGACGAAAGAAATTCACACAATAATATATTTGTTGAACACACCCACCACAAAGATTTGGTTATGCAATAATATATTTGTTGTTAACTTTATCATGGAGGATTTGGTTATGCTTGTTACAATCAAGGTTTGACCAAACTAATTCTTAAATATACAAATGAAGAGTGTGGTTGGTTGGTGACTAATTACTCTTTTTAACACCATTTACAAGACCATATCTAAATCAAGTGTCTCAAGAATTAAGCTACTACTAAGAAGATAGTTTTCCTACAGCAAATGGGCTTCTTGGGTGGCTATTTATTGTAGATAACTTAGTTCCTTCATGAGAATCAATCAATTTGGAACATGTATAACTGACATTTGTGACATGTCACTAATGCAATTCCTTAGTATTTGTTTGAGTACTATCTCCTCTATTGTTTTCTATCCACTTTTGTGTCCTTCTTAGAACAAATAGTAGATTAATGAGAAGGTGGAAAAGGTGGATTCACCTAAGAGGGAGTGGATTTTCCCAATAATATGTTAGATTCTCCCAATGATGGATGGACTATATACTTGAAAGGTAGATGATTAAGGATGATGACAAGGTGAATTTTCCTTAGAATGATAGGGTTTATTTTCCTAAGAACAAGTAGATTCATGTAAACTAGAGGAAACAAATTTGGACAAAATAATGGAAGGAGACTAAAACTAGATAGATTCACCTAAATGGGAGTGTAGTCATCTAAGGATAGGAAAACTGCACCATTTGCGTAAGAAAGATGGATAAGATAAATGATTTATATGAAATAGATTCACCTAAGAGAAAGTAGATTCACATAAGGATAGGTGGATTTTCCTAAAGATGAAGGGATAAGACTTAACAAAAAGAGGACTTAGGATGATGACTAAGAGGATTCATTTAAGGATATGGCATATTCACCTAAGGGATAGTGTATTCTCCCAATAATATGGGAAAATTATTGATTGGTGGAATGACATACTAGATCAAGGAATGATACAAGGGTATATTCACCTAAATATAGGGTAAATTCAGCTAAAAGGGTACCCATGAGATTGTGGTACTGAGTACCTATCTATGGATGGTGTATTTGGATACAAATATGATGGAACCATGCTTGTGTATGATGAAACAAAGTCCAGATCTCTATTATAGGTCCAACATAATCTCTATTATTTGAGACACCATTTTATTAGCATATCCAATTAGGGTAATTTATGGGTTTAATTATGGATCATGTTGTCTATTTCCATGCACTATTGAACTTATTTGGATGTATTGTGATTATTTTAATTTTGAAGTTATAAATAAATTATGTTTGGACCTTAGAAGGGGTAACTCCAATTGATGTTTGGGCAGTTTATTTGAAAACTTATGGTGATTATTGCCCTATGTTATGTAATGGAGTTATTTTTACACTAAGTAATTAACTAGAAAAATGAATTTGTATTGTTGTACAAGTATGATGAAACCATGCTTGTGTGTTTACATGTTTGTGCCTCCTATTGAGAACCAACCTTGTTGTTGAGGAACTCAATAAATGTGGTGTTAAGTAGAAGAATGGAAAACTCAAGAAGCTATGGTGACATATTGTGGCATTAGTAGGGATTATCTCTATTGACCAAACCTTTCAAAGATAGTATCCCCTAGTTCTCCCATAGAATGGACCATTGGATGGCTTATAGTGGTATCCTATCCTACATTTATCTTGATTGCATTGCCGATAGTTGGTATGTGGTTCTTGGTATGGGTTTCCTCTTACCCTATTATCTTATTTATATCTTTGTTCCAACATGTGGAGATTGATTTTTGTCATGCTATGATGATTTTCATGTTTGCATGTGTTTTGACATTATGCAAATAGATAGGATGTCACACCATACTTATGTTTTGATATAGTGTAGGTGATGGTTACATGTTGTTGATGGTAGCGATTTGGGTTCAAAGACACAATTCCACATACACACACAAATATTTGAAGATGCATTTTATATTATTCCTTCTTAGTGGTGATTAGTGTTGCAAGATTTGCACACATGTAGAGAGGAACTCATGTTAGATACAATAGGTTGTGTTTGAAGACACATTGTTATGTGGCATTTTCCCTATGCATGTCTTCTTTGTAAGGCACGTTGCTATGTGCAATGTGGCCCTAGGTGTGTCTTCTCTATGAGGTGTATTGCCATGATATGTTAGGATTTGTAGTGTGCAGGCCACAAATGCATGCATGAGGGACTATTATTATAGTCATGTTTTTTGGGCATGTAGCCTAGGCATGTCTTCTCCATTAGGTACATCGCCATGCCATGTGGGAGTTTTTGTGTTCATGCCACAAATGTACACATGAGGGACTATTATTGGAGTCATGATGAATCTTCACTCTATTTAGCCACAATTTCTAGTTGTATAGTTATGTAATGTGCACTTTTAAGGATTGTGAAGTTTCCTTCAATTATTGATGATCTCTCATCTTTGTTGCATGGGCCAACAATTTTATTTTATCTTGTTTGAATTAGTTTAATCACTATTGTGAGTTTTCTCTATTGTGTAATTATTGTGGCTATGTTTGATTTGCTATTGGAATTGAACACATTTATTGGACTTATTATTGGTACTATTTTTTCTTTCTTTCAATATTTATGATCTTTGGTAGTTTAGTGAAACTCTTGCTATTTTTAAATGTTGTCTTCTTTGTTGTGATGTGATTCCTCACCAAGATCGACGTAGATAACCTTGGATGAGTGCATATAAGGAATCAAACATTGGGAAAATTTGAGGATAGGGGTAAGTGTTTGTTGTATGGGTAGCTATGATCCACTTGTACATTCTTAGTGATTATTGATGGCTATGTCTTGGAGGATAATCCCATTAAACAAACAAGGGGGAAGTCATACATAATCGTATGGATCCTCCCTAGTTGTGTGTGGATTCAAGACCATCATTTCATATGGTTCTTGGTTACTTTGTGAGACCATGGTATCCTCTTAGACCAATATGTGAGCCTTGTATTATTATCCCTGCAATGTGAATGAATAAGTGTATGTTAAAATAAATGCTTTGCATGCCATATAGTTGCATATGAGTTGTTCACATCATCAGATCATGATTTAGAATATGTGAATTCTTTTATCCATGTGAAGTCTAATGATTGATTATGAAAATGTGTTATACATTGAAGCATAATCTGTAAGATGTTCTCTTCAAGAAAAAATATTTATGCTTTCATAGTGAAATGTTGACGAAATGGGGTCCTAGTCTAGGAAAGTAAACTACAAACTTATGCATTCACCATTTCAAAACATTTTATTGGGGAATAGTCAATTTGGTTCAATTTAATTCCTCTAGGAGAGACCAGCAATATGATTAATTGTTCCATTTTGATGTGATTGGATATGATTAGATATAATTTCATTGAAGATGCAAGAACTAAGTAAAACTATGCAAAATTGACAAGATTAAGCATAAACAGGCAAATAATAAAGCAAAAAGCTAACATAGAGGTACATATTTGGAAATAAGACTCTAAAATAAACCTAATCAGTTACCTATAGGGAAAATGAGGTTAGAGATAATATACATATATGGAAAGTGGTTAAACTCTATCTCTAAGTGGCTCATCTTGAGCATTGTCAGTATATGGGTATTGATGGCATATTATATCTGGTTCTATCATTTTTGTGGGTGCAAATTTAACAAGGCAAAATAGTATTAGTGGGATCATGATCTCATCAAAATGGTTTAGGATTTGCATTTATGATAGCACATTGATCACACCTTACAAAAGGTTCCAATCTCATACATAGCATCCCAAAGTAAGGTCAATAATGATGTAACTTAATGCTTAAACTAGAGTTCTGGGTAGTCATATACCGATCATTTCCAGGATTGATGCTTAAACTGGAGTTCTGGGTAGTCATATACCCATGGCATAGGGTAGGGGTGACCTGCAAACAATGCTAGTTCTAGATGCCTATTTTCTTGATGTATAACTTGTCAAAATTAGATCGACTGGCTATAGGTCTGCCATAAAGTTTCCAACTTATCACCAGTGAAAATACAAGAACCAAGGCTTAGAATACTCAAAAATGTCTCTTAGAAAGTCTGCAACAAGCAAACTTTTAGTAAGAATTTGCAGACACAATGCTCAGAAATTCACACAATCAGCTACATTAAATACGTTCTCTATTAAGTTCAATGTTTTAAGATGAAAAAGAAGAGTTAAATGGTTTTGGTTGATTTGCAATTTTTGTGAAGCTTTTGCACTGAAGTCTCCATAGCCTAATTTTTTTGCCTGTGAAGAAAGACCATGTTAGATAATATCAGCGAAGAACAAAATAAGGAGACAATTGCTAGATTATGGTCTAACTTGAAAAGAAAAGGTGATGGGAAATGTTATTGTCATCAATGAGAAGACAAATATTCTCAATTGTTTCATCAATATTTGAAAGGTGAGAGTCCATAAATAGATGTGAAATGTTTAAGTAGGCCTCCCAATGAAGTGGATCTCACAGACATGAAGAATCCTATATAGAGAATCATTGAGAGCCCTTGAAGAAGCAAATTTGAACTTTGATGAAGCAATACATGATGGAGGAATATCTTGCAAGAGGAAATCAAAGTCATTATGGTGTCATCTAGATCTGAAATGTGGTCTACTTTTCAAAAAAGTAAAGATGCTTGATAGGAATGTGTCTTAGTGGGGTGAATCTAGAAGACATATAATCCTATTGCAAATAATCATGGAAAGTTCTAGAAGAAGAAACTTTTAATTCTGAAGTAGCAATGTGTATAAGAGATGTTCTCATTTGTAGATGGAGTATCAAGAGGAGGATCACTAGTCCATGGACCATGTCATTGTTGTTAAATACCTACGCTTTTGTTCATAGTCACTTGGTGTAGGAATGAATTCAATGAGATAGGGTAGGAGATCCTACATAATGTAATTTTTCACTATCCCTTGTTTCGAGTACAAATGGTTCTCTGAATTTATCTTGACAATAGAATGTCAAAATTTAATACCATAATCCATGATGAAAACTACCAAAAATGGAAATTTATCTATGTTCACAATTACAAAATGCTTTTGTATAGGCCTCTCAAAGATTAAATACATCAAATTGAGACTTTATAAATTGAGTGTATGTATTAGCAGTCTCCCAAATTGTTCAATGGTCTCCAAAACTTGTCAATTTTTTATTTTTATTTTAACTCAAATATGTATGGTATAGGCATATCATTGGTTGTGTGATTTTTTTTTCCTTAAATGCTTCTACAACCAAAAGAGACAAGTTTTAGATGAAAATGGGGTCTTATGGGCCTTTTTGACACAATGGTAGGTTCTTTAGACCTGAAAATGCTCAAAAAACTAGTCGATTGCCTTAAGTTACAAACAAATCCTTGTTTGTGAGCATGCTTCTTGATCTCCAATTTTGTGGAATGAAAGATAATATTTAATTTCTCAAGCCTTTTGGATGCTTCGAAACCACCAAAAAAAAGCTACTTTGATCATTGAAATGTTGTAGTGACTTGGATAAAAAAAGAAAACTAAGTCTAAACTTTAGAAGTTAGTTTTTTCTTGTCAAATTGTTTTCAATTTTCAAATCATCCAAGGATGCAAGAGGAGTATATTTTGCTATGAAAAGATAAAAAAAATGCTTAGAATCTTTTGAAACCATTGAAACATGGGGACCCCTTCCCCCCCTCCAAAATCCCTATTTTTTCAGGATGCAATACTTAGGGGAAACATCCCCTTGCCGCACCACTTAGGGACGTCCTAGGGACTCCAAGGAGTCTCTTGACCATCTTGAGGATGCCTATGAGTCTCCCATGGCCTCCAATTAGAAACTCCAATTCTAAACAAAAATGGTGAAATTATTGTGAAAATGTCATCCGTATTAAAGGTTTGGCAATGCCCCCTAACCTTGATGGGGACTTTGCTCCAAACCCCCCACAAGGGGCACTACCCATTGACCCCAAACCTCTACCCACCATTCTTATTGTTAATGCAATCGTTTCCATTTTTTTTATGTTGACTTGTTTAAACACTTAGTATGCCAAAGTTTCATCTGCAATTCTTATACTTATTCTTAGTTTGTTCCCAAAGTTCCAAAACTCTACCACCATTGTTAATGTTCAAATTTCAATGCAATCATTGACATATTTTTAATGTTTATTGTAAAATTTACATAGTGTGGAAAAGTTTTATTTATAGTTGTTATACTTATTCTATACACATCCTTATATAATGAATTTTTTAAGTTGTGTATATATTTGCATCCCACCCTGCCCCCTTCATAATCCCCCTGTCGTACCCAAACTTAAGCCCTTAGTATGTTAAGATATGAAAGCTCACAATAGTTTCATTTGATATGTTAATTGAGGAAAAACCTAGAATATATAGCTTCGAAGATTCCAAATCCATGAGGATCATGAAGAGGTAGAAAACCAAAAAAAGAAATTGCTTATCCAATTTTCCAAATTTGTGACAAGGAAAAAGTAGAATCTCAATCAAAGAAGGAGAATGTGTAACTCATTATCTTATTCTACCTAAGTAAAAATATTACCTAATTAAGCTTTTTAATAGTGGAATATCACACTTAGGATAAAACATATCCAAGGTAAATAAAATATTACATTGATAGGCTTCTTTGGTTGCTCTAAAAGTGGTGCCTTATGAATTATGTTCTTGGATACTAAAGTTTCCAAATTCTAGGCACTCTTGATAGCTTCTCGTAGAGATTTTGATTCGTAGGCTTTAACCAAACCTTTCAATGGTTTCTGTTGATGTGTCCTTTATGCACTATGCAACACAAAATAAAATACTAAGTATTCTATCCTCTCTTGAACAAAATCCTCCCAAGTGCTAAACTACATGATCAAATGGGATGACTCCAAGATTCCAATAGTTAGGCCTTGACTTTATATTGCAGATAGACTCAATGATTGTGATGTGATATCTACTAGAATCACAAGGGGGACTTACATTGCTTTGGTCAAGACCTATCCATTCTCATGTTTCATGATTGATTTACACTTCATGATTTAGGTCGTCCTTGAGCAACATCTCGACTTAGCCAAATTTTGTTTTTTGTAGCCTAATTCTTTAATTTTGACCCCTTACTAGCTGTTAGAATATTTAATCTTTACTTAGCTTAGGTTTATTTTTTATTTAGTTTAGGATATTCCTTTGGAATTCCTACATGTAATTTGTCCTCTAGTACATGTGTGAGGACAAGTCATTTCTTTTATTTTCCTTTATTAAGGAATATTAGATTTCCTCCATAAGAGGATGTGGACACATGGCACACACATTTTATGAATGGTGGCATTCATAGATGTGGGAGTTACTTTGTAACTCCTCTCCTCATCTCTATTTAAGAGATGCCTCCTCTCTCATTTCTTCTTAATGACAATATTGTAAAGAGCTTCTTGCTCTCTCTCTCTCTCTCTCTCTCTCTCATTTTTAGGCATTGCCTCATTCATAATATCACAAGGGGTTTTTCTTTGCTTTTCCCCTTTCAAAAGTTCTTGTGCCTCCTTCTTCACATTTGGGTGATGCTCTAAGGTCTTTGCTTTTCTCATGGTAACAATTACTTCATCATAAACTTTCTTGGATTAATTTTCCTTTCCTTGCTCTTTTATTTCCTTTCATGGTATCAGAGCAGGTTTCTAATCCTTGTTTTAAGTTAACATTGATGAAGGTTACCATTCTGTGGAGTTCACCTTGTTGGAGGCATTCTTGAGAGGAGAAGAAGTTCTTTTACTAATATTTTCTATTGTGCAGGTTTTGGTTTCAGATTTTTAACCTTTTTTTTCAAACTTGTTAACAAGTTTGCCTGCAGGTTTAATCTCCTATTCTAGTTAGTTTTTTATTAAAAAAAAGGGCTTTGGAAGGCTTGCCGCCAAAGTTCCTCCTTTTTTAGTTTAAATTTGTATCTTTGGAAGGCTTGCCGCCAAAGTTTCTGTTTTTTTTAGTGTGCATAGTTTGGAAGGTTTACCACCAAACTTAGTCTTCTTAATTTATTTGGTCGGCTTGCCGCCAAAACTAATTTATCATTAAACTTCATTTCTGATTCACTTGCAGATTTTAACCTTTTTCTTGCTTACAACTATTCTGATTCGATTTGTTTGAATCTGCCATTCAGTCCTAACATCTTTATTTGCAGGTGTTATTGATAAATAAAAAGGATAATCTTTATTTAAACTTAAATTTGTTCTTCTTGTATGATTGTATCTATTTTGTTTTTTAGTCATTGGACTGTGACTCTATTGTCCCTTTCAACCATACCATGGTTATCATTTTGAGTTGTTTTAAATATTTTATGGTTTATTGTTAAATAAAATAAGTTTATTATTGCTTTTACCAGTGCTGATAAAGATCTGGCAATTTAATTCTTTGTAATTGTTCTCAAACTAATGCATCTGAATACAGAAAGTACGTAACACAGCCTCAAGATACAAGGATTTTAAATTATCAAACTTAATATCACTTGCAGATTTGAGAAGTCAATGTTTTCAAGTTGGATTTGGGTTTCATCCAGACAACAGATTTTGCATCTTATGTGAGAGCATTAAGAATATATTTGGAGTTTACCTTGCTTCTTCCATTTCAAACTTCTTTGGTTCAAATTTAGGGGTATATGATATGTGCATATCACTGTGGGCTTGCTGGTGATGTTTTGTCATTGCCTTTTTTTGGAATGTTATGCTAAATTTGAAGTTGTTACTCATCTTTATGATTGACTGAAAAAACACTGTCAAGAGGCCTTTGTGCAACCCAGATACTGCGTATCTTCCAGCTCTTGGGCCACAAGCTCACGCTACCGAGCTTTGTGTTCCTTTTCCTACTCGCTCTTCTCTCCACCTAAAATTAGCGCAGTTATATGTTACACTTCTCCATCCATCTAACACACCTGGTGTTATTCTGCTTGTCATTTTAGTAGCTTCTATTATTTTAGTTGTTATTCTGCTTGTTTGAATATGCCTTTGGCCACAAGATTGTCTTTAAGGAGACGTTGAAAAACAATTTCTGGTGGTAGCCCAGACAGTTTCTGAGAGAAAGTGAGTGCAGTGAAAACCGCAAGCTTCTTTCTTTCATTTTCTTCAAACAGTTTAAGTGACTGCAAGAACTTTCGCATCCAGTCCTTCTCCAACGCAGCAATATCCTCTCCTTTCCTTCACTCGTGTTATTTGTTATCCTTGTTTCTCATCCAAATACACGCTCTGTCGTTTCACGCCTCATTTGGAATTGAGATTCAGCACCTCTGCATTTTCTGGAGGCGAGGGTTTGACGTCACGGGCTCCATTCCCGCCGCTGTCGAAATCTTCCCACTCAAACGACGGGCGCCATACTGGATTACAAGTTCCTGCCTGTAAAGAACCTGCGTTACCTCTGGTTAAATGCTTAGAGCCTAAGGGAAACTAGTTGAGTTAAAAAAGAATAATAGGTTGGTGTTACCTACCTGACCATTCCTCTGTCATAACGTTTCTTCCCTTCGGACCAGAACCTAAATCTGGTGCCTTAGACCAACTCGGCCAGCTCAACACATTCAATTTTTATCATTCTTCAGCCACGTTGTGTTTGTCCTCTGCTACGTTCTTATTTCTTCTTTGTTTTCCAACTGCCTTCTTTGTTTTTTAATCTGCTCTCTCTTAAACGTTTCTTTATAAAATTTAAAATAAAGTTTTAATATATATAAAAATATATAAAAGTTTATATTTTGTTTACGTGTTAATATATATATTTTTTTATAAAAAGTTTTTAATATAAAATTGTTTTATTATTAATATTTAAAGTTTTTAATATAAAGTTTTTTTAGGATTTGAAAATAATATTTTTTGTTAAATATTTTTTTTTAAATTGTTATTTTAAAAAAAAGAAAAGTTATTATTGAATTTTAATCAAGGAGGTTAAAAAAAAAATTATTTTTTATCCAAGAGGGCATTTTTTTTCAATATTAAGCATAATTTGTTCATTATTTTGCTATCATGTCTACATTAATTCCAGAAATTAAATTAAATAGTTCCAATTATCACTCTTGGAAAACACATATCTCGTTTATTTTTCGTTTCAAACACCTTTTGGATGTTGCGACTGATAAAAATTTTGAACCCGCTACATCTGCTCCTCAAGCCGACCTAGATAGATGGAAGGCTCAAAATGAGGAAGCACTTGGTTTAATTGGTATTTCAATGGTTCCTGATTTGTATGTTTTAATTGGAAATTGTACAAAAGCGCATGAAGCTTGGGAAATTTTAAAAACAACTTATGATAGCTCAAATGAATCCCGAAAAATTCAACTTCAAGATCAACTTGAAGATCTAAGGTATACAGATTTTAAAACAATGGATGAATTCTTATTAAAGTTTGATTCTGTTAATAGTCAATTAACTAGTTTAGGAGTTACTCTTGCTGATTTACGTTTAATTCATCTTATTCTTAAAAAATGTCTTCCTCGTCAATTTCAACAATTTATTACGAATATTCATGCTCAACTTGCTATTCCTAGCTTAGCTACTCAATTAACATATGATATTTTTTGTAATTTATTGCATCAAGAGGAAGCTAAATTAATTCAATTTGGTACTCTTAAAACTAGTGAACATGCTTTTATGTCTAAAAATCAAAATCATAATAATAATTTTAGATCTAATAATAATAAACATGATCATAATCATAATCATAATCATAATAACAATCACAAATCTTCTAATTATAAATCTCATTCTAAATCCTACCATAATAATTCTCATAATAATAATCATAATAATAATCACAATAATCAAAGGAATAATTCTCAAACAAGACCCCATTGCACATATTGTGGGAAAGATGGACATATTACTAATAATTGTTTTAAGAAACAAAATGGTAAAAAGCCCATGAATCAAAATAATCAAAATAATCAACATAAACCTCATTATAAGAAGGGTAATAATAATAATGGTAATTCATCTCGTCATGCATTTACATGTACTTATAATGTTTCTCAACCACTTGAGTGGATTATTGATTCTGGTGCATCTCAACATGTTACTTCTCATAAAGAATGTTTTGAATCTTTGCATCCCGATACTTCTAATATTCCTGTTCAATTAGCTAATAATCATAGTTGTAAAGTTGAAGCTATTGGTGATGTGAATGTTCCTAATGGGAAATTACATGATGTTCTTTATGTTCCTGAATTAAAATCAAATTTGATTTCAGTTCCTAAACTTTGTCAAGATTATAAGATTAACTTTTATAGGGGCATATGTTATATCATTGATCCAAACACTAATCATGTTATTGCTACTACTAAAATGGATAGTGATAACTTATTCAAGTTCTATGAATTTGCTCCTCCAAAGTATTCTTTGCTTACTACTGTTGATTTTACTATATGGCATAAAAGACTTGGCCATCTCAATTCTAATTATATTTCATTGATGCAAAAAGCAAATATGGTTGATGGATTGCCTAGTATTGTTCCTTCTCAAATTGTTTGCAATGGTTGCATGAGTGGTAAGATGCATAGGGAACCCTTTCCTCATGGTCAATCTTGGAGGGCATACACTAAATTGCACCTCGTTCATAGTGATCTCTTGGGTCCCATGGAGAATCCCTCCATCCAAGTTTCAAGGTATGCACTTACCTTTGTTGATGATTTTTCAAGGAGAACATGGATATATTTCCTTCATAGTAAGGATCAAGTGCTTGATGTTTTTACTGAATTTCATATGTTTGTAGAAAGGCAATCTGGTTCTAAAATTAAGATTCTTCGTACTGACAATGGAAGAGAATATGTCAATAATGCATTTAATGCTTATTTAAAATCTTTTGGAATTAAACATGAGCTTACCATTCCTTATACACCACAACAAAATGGTGTGGTAGAACGGAAGCATAGGACAATTGTTGAAATGGCTAGATGTTTACTACATGCTAAAAATATGGATTACAAGTTTTGGGCTGAAGCTATGGCTTGTGCAACATATTTAATTAATAGAACACCTACCAAAGCCTTAAAGGATAAAACTCCTGAAGAAGCTTGGTCTGGTAGAAAGCCTAATTTGCAGAATTTAAGAATTTTTGGTTCCATAGCTTATGTTCACAAACCTAAGGAGAAAAGAAAAAAATTAGATGCTAAATCTTCTCCTTTTATTTTTGTTGGTTATGATGAAAATACTAAAGGTTATAGAGTTTACAATCCTATTACTAACAAGGTAAAAGTTGCAAGAGATGTTTGTATTGCAGAAAAGGGCATTCATGATTGTTCTAAAGTGAAGGATGATGAACTTGGTCAAACCAAAGTTGTGCTTGTGGAGGACCAACCTCCTTCTCTTAACCCTACTCCTAATGCATCTCTTTCTATTCCTTCTAGTAATAGTGATGATGATAATAATAACTCTACTCCTCATGACTATTCTTCTAGTGATGAATCCATTACTTCTAAAAGAAGACCTAAATGGTTTAAATCTTTAATTCAAGATAGTGATGAATACTTAGCTAGAATGGATAAATTTCAAGTTAGAAGAGTTAATTATTGTAATTATGCTTTAATGACTACTATTATGAATTCTAATGATCCTAAAACATTTGATCAAGCTAAAAATCAACCACATTGGCAAAAAGCAATGAAGGAAGAATATGATACTCTAATTTCTAACCAAACTTGGGATTTAGTTCCCTTGCCTCATGGTAAAAATCTTGTTTCTTGCAAGTGGCTTTATAAAACTAAATTGAATGCTAATAATCAAGTTAGTAAATTTAAAGCTAGATTAGTTGCTAGAGGTTTTTCTCAAATTGAAGGCTTAGATTATAATGAAACTTTTGCTCCTGTTGCTAAAATGCCTACAATTAAACTTGTGCTTGCTTTAGCTTCTAGAATGAATTGGCCTATTCACCAAATGGATGTTAAAAGTGCTTTTCTTAATGGTGATTTACATGAAGAAATTTATATGTCTCAACCTCCTAGTTTTATTAAAGAAGGTAATGCACACTTAGTTTGTAAATTAAAGAAATCAATTTATGGATTAAAGCAATCTCCTAGGGAGTGGTATTCAAAGATTAATGAATTCTTTCTTTCTCAAGGCTTTATTAGAAGTAAAAATGATCCTAACTTGTATATTAAACATAGTGAAGATGATATTATAATTATTATCTTGTATGTGGATGATTTGATTCTTACTTCAAGTTCCAATACTTTGATTTCTGATATTAAGTTTCAACTTAATCAAAAATTTCAAATGATTGATTTAGGTCTTTTACATTATTTCTTAGGAATGCAAATTTGGCAAACCTCTAAAGGAATTTTCTTATCTCAAAGTAAATATGCTCAAGATCTCATAGATAAGTTTAAAATGAATGATGCTCATCATGTTTCAATTCCTATTGAATTAGGCACTAAGTTAATGCTTGATATGCAAACTCCTCCTGTTGATGCTACCTTGTATAGACAATTAGTTGGAAGTTTGAACTATTTAACTCTTACTAGGCCAGATATTGCTTATAGTGTTGGTTTGGTTTCTAGATTCATGTCTAAACCTCAACAAACACACTTTAAAGTTGCTAAAAGAATTTTAAGATATATTAAAGGAACAATTAATGTAGGTTTGTTTTATGATGCAAATTCTGATTTTACTTTAAAAGGTTTTACTGATTCTGATCTAGGTGGAGATCCCAATGATGGGAAATCTACTTGTGGTTATTGTTTCTTTGTTGGTTCAGGAGCAATTTCTTGGAATAGTAAAAAGCAACAATCTACCTCTCTTGGATCCACTGAAGCTGAGTACAAAGGATGCACTAATGCTTCCAAAGAAGTCTTGTGGCTTAGAAGACTACTTGAAGATTTGGGTCTACCTCAACATGAACCAACTCCATTGTATTGTGACAACCAAAGTGCCATTGCCTTGGCTAAAAATCCAGTTTTCCATGCAAGGACAAAACACATTGCTCTCCAACACCACTTTATTAGAGAACAAATTGAAGACAAGCAAGTTTCACTCCTCTATTGCAAGGGGGAAGACCAAGTTGCAGATATTTTGACCAAGCCACTTTGTAAAGAAAAGTTCCAATTTGATTGTAAAAATCTTGGATTACAACCCATTGAAGGGTTTGATGTAAGCTCCCCAAGTAAAGCTTAAGGGGGGGTGTTAGAATATTTAATCTTTGCTTAGCTTAGGTTTATTTTTTATTTAGTTTAGGATATTCCTTTGGAATTCCTACATGTAATTTGTCCTCTAGTACATGTGTGAGGACAAGTCACTTCTTTTATTTTCCTTTATTAAGGAATATTAGATTTCCTCCATAAGAGGATGTGGACACATGGCACACACATTTTATGAATGGTGGAATTCATAGATTTGGGAGTTACTTTGTAACTCCTCTCCTCATCTCTATTTAAGAGATGCCTCCTCTCTCATTTCTTCTTAATGACAATATTGTAAAGAGCTTCTTGCTCTCTCTCTCTCTCTCATTTTTAGGCATTGCCTCATTCATAATATCACAAGGGGTTTTTCTTTGCTTTTCCCCTTTCAAAAGTTCTTGTGCCTCCTTCTTCACATTTGGGTGATGCTCTAAGGTCTTTGCTTTTCTCATGGTAACAATTACTTCATCATAAACTTTCTTGGATTAATTTTCCTTTCCTTGCTCTTTTATTTCCTTTCACTAGCATTGCCTTAGGTTTTATTGGAATTCTTGCTTCTCTAGCATGGGCACATTTCTAGGGTTCATTCGCACAAATTGCTCTTGATGAGAAAGCTAGTATCATGACCATGACTTAAACAAAATTTTAACTTAGTTAATTATCTCCTCCAAACTTCTATGAGTTCATCGCCTTCATTCTTCATCATTTGGATGTCTTTTATCATTGGAAGGTAATTCTTGACCACCATGCCTCAATCTTGACCTATGCTACCCTAAAACCCTAGAACCTAGTCATGTTTACAATTGAGATCTTGTTGACTTGATCACTTAATATAGCTTAATCATGGAGGTCTCATCTAACTTTGACTCCAACACTTAAGCAAATCAACCCTAGCAACCAAGTACCTTGGGAAATATCTTGCAACTTGACAACATCGGTAATGATGGAGGAATGGAAGGTGAGACCTATAGATGTGAGAGAGAGAGAGGGTGAGAGGAAGAGATAATGACCTGGAGAGGGTAGAGAAAGAGAAGTAGAGAGGGAGAGAAGAAGAGAGGGATGGAAAAAGAGACCTAGAGAGGGGAGAGAGAAGAGAGATAGTAGAGAGGGATAGAGAAGAGAGATAGAAGAGAGCTACCAATGTCAATCTTTTTCTATAAATTTTTTTTTTCTGAAAAATTGGCCTATCATCGGAACTCTGACTCCAAAGGGTAAAATTCCTACAGAGGAATGTCATTGGATGCACAACATCCTCATCAAAACTCTCCTAGAGGCCATCGTAATTATGATGGCCAATTACGATGGCCTCCAGGAGAGTTCTGACGAGGATGTTGTGCACCCGATGACACTCCTTTGTCAGAATTTTACCCTTTGGAGTTGGAATTTTGATGATAGGCCAAGATCGTGATAGTATTCTTTTGGGGTATGAGCATCCATGGTGGCCATCAGAAAGGTTGGAGGTGATGTCGGAATTGCGACGACCACAAGGATACTCAGAACTTTTGACACAAAGTTTTCGACAACTTTTTTTGTCAGTAGTGCGACGAAATTGTGTCGGAATTCTAATGATTTGCCGTCAAAATTTTGACCCGAATGTACTAGTGTGCCTCAAAGGACAAGGGGGATCAAAATACCCAGACAAAAAGTTAACAGTAGATTTCTTTCCAAATACAAATTATTTCTAAAATCAAAGCTTCAGAATCAAATGCATACACACAGTTTGATGTAACATAAAAGACAATGAAAGGAAATTACGAGAGAGACAAAGCTCATTGTAATCAAAAGAAAATATTTACAAATCCATAGATCAACAAAATCTTCTTTATTCTATCAATGCCAAAAAATGTGAGCTCATAGACTCAACACTTCTGAAAAACAAAACTGTGCAGTCTAGAAAATAATGCTGCCTCTTCCCTTTTTACAACAGAAAGAGAAAGAAAATAAAAGAAGAACCCTCTCTCCTTTCTTTCATTACATATATATAACTAAGAATTTCAATTATCAATAACTGATTCTTGAAAAGATTATTAATTAATCTTTTCTTTTATCTTCTATCTTCTTCCGGCAACTCTTTTTAATTTTGATTCAAATCTTTTATCCTCCATTCATTTCTGAAAAATATTTGAAGATAATTTAATTTAAACACATCTAATTATGTGTTGATAGGAGGTCATTTCTTTTATATCTCCATTTCAAAGCCAAGTCTCCATCGTGAGTTTCTCATAATAATAGTTTTCTCAGAAATTTGTATATACCTGTACTCAGAGATCAATAACTTTCGAACACGGTAATATTTGTCCAATCTCTCTGATGAGGATTTAGAAAACTAGGATTTCTAAAACCTGCCAAAATTTGAGCGCGATCCAACAGTTCAATTAAAAGTTATGCCCCCCGCACTAAGACTAATTTTTCTGTCTCAAAAAATCTATGGTTACAGGTTGCATTGAAAACTATAAACAATTACATGCCAAAAATTGCACATGGATCATGACTTTAAGCTTCCATTTGAAGGAATCAACTCTATTTTATGACAAAGCTCTCTTTATAATAAAGGAGGATTGTAACTCTTTAGATATTTTGTAATACCATGAGTTGCTGAAACAATTCTTTGAAAATATTATCAACTTGTATCAACATATGAATTAATAATTAAATTCATATTTCAAAAAGCTGAATCTTCCTTTATAACATGAAAGTTACAATTTGTATGTGTTAGTGTGGCTATCTCAAAAGTCATCCAAACACTTTTACTCTCAGCTCAATGATCATTTTTTAAAAACATCCATATTTTGAACCTGTGAACTTTGAACTTTGAACCTTGAACCTTGAACCTTGAACTTGCGAGGTTCAAGCAAATGGTTCAAAAACACAAACTGCACCCACAGTATAATGCATTGATTTTTTTTTTCCATTTTCCTGCGTGTTGAACCTTGAACCTGAACCAAAAAGGTTCAATGGCTCAAGTTCAATGACTGAAAATTACAAAGCCTGAAATTTGAACTTTGAAATTTTTGAACCTGCACACTTGAACCTGCGGGCTTGAACCAAAAAGGTTCAAGGTTCAAGTTCAATGACAATTGTTCTTTTCGACTACCATAGAAAAACCTACATAACTTTTTACTCGGAGCTTCATTTCTCATGAAATTTCAACTGTAGAATAAATAAGCTAAGTAGAGAATAACCCATAAATCATTTTTGCATTGGAGATAGAAGACTTGAGATTTAATTGTTTGGGTATATGGGTAAGCCAAAAATAAAACAATTAAAATCTTCCAGTTGACATGGAGTTTGGCCATAAAAAATTCAGCATTAAAGTATTAACAATATTTGATTTTTAGCTGATTATGAGGCTTTAGGCATGAGCAAAAATATAGGGGTAACATTGTCTCTGATTGGGGACTAGGACTGTAAAGGACTAGGAGAATCTAGAATGTCTCTGGGAGAGAAGAAGAATAGTGCCTAGCCATTGGGTAATAGAGTCAAGACAAACAAAGCACAAGGATCTTCCTGTAGATGAGGGAAGAGACACCAAAACAAAACCAACAAGCGAAAACCCACACTAAATCAAGGCTGAAAACTAAGACAAGCTACACTCAAATCACACCAAAAATTTATTTACAAAAGATCGGGCAAACAACCCATGCCTCCAAGAATGCAATTGGTTGTTCATGTAAAGCCATCAACTGGTTGTGAGAAGTACGTGCCAGTGCGGAAAAGTGGTTGATATGTAAGTAGAATCATTCCCAATAAATAACCTGCAACCATTGTAAAGAAGGATCCAATAACAACCCATTGTAAAAACTTCCTCAAAAACATATCAGGTCCAAAGAGCCACTCTGCATCATAGACTTCTAGTTGCAACATGTCAACACCATATTGAGTGAGCTGATTCATACTAGAAATACCACATTCTTCTATACGAATGTTAGAAAAATAAGCCATGCTTTTAATAGGACAACCTTCTTCAAAAGTGCAAGACTGATTTGTGAGAAAGTCTCTATCTAAATCTAAAATTTGACTCTCTAGACATTCATTTTCCAAGAATTCATTATAAACATTAGCTTCAAAACAAAATGATTCCAGCATGGGATGACTATCAAACAACTTATCTTCACAATCAAATTTGAATATCTTTAATTCAGATCACCTGTGTGATATCATAACAGAGGTGAATGAGTTTCCCTTGGTTTGCATTTCAATATTCTCAAAATTCTTCAATGTTTTGGGCTGCAACAATTCCTCAATATCTTGCATGCAATCAAACTAAAAAGACTCATACCTTGTCTGCATATTAATATGAGAGATACCCCCTACTTTTTCACCATAAGGCATCTTTTGTTTATGCTGATCTGTTATGCTTCCCTAATTAAAATTATTAGCTGAAATTGCATTAGAAGTATCAAATGAAAAAGACTCAAATTCTGAAAAAGAGACATTTTCCAGCAAACTTCCATCTAATTGTTCATCATCAAATCCTTGCTCTATAGAAGAAGCATCTGAGCAAGTCATTAAAATTTTTGATTGTGTAGTTTGATCACCCTCAGCTTTAAATGAATTATCATTTTCAACATACAAATGACAAATCCCTACAATGCTAGGAGAGCTATTTTCAATCACAGGAGGTTCTTGGAAATGTCCATCATTGAATACTATTAAATTTTGAGAATAAGAGATAGGTAGTGCTGATTTTCCTACTTTCATAACAAGTTTCTTTTGTAGAAGCTCTTTCTTCGGATAAAACTTTTGATTATAAAGACAAATTTCAGATTGTGGCTCCCTCGCAACACATTCATCCATGCATTTCATCCCACTTAACAACATATCATCATCTACCTCAATAGCCTCTTTTTGTGCATCTTTCAAATTTTGTATTTTTTAACGTTTCAACAAAAACTGAATCTCAGGATGTAATGCAGAAATAAATACACATAATTGATTATTTTCAGTCGGTTGACCCCCATGAGGAATATTTCCAACAAATCGATTAAATCTTTCAATGAAACTTCTAATGGGGCTCATCTTCTTTCTTTTGTATTTGAACGAAATTAAGCAGCAAATCATATGTATCAATCACAATTTTGAATCTTTCAAGAAATTTTACCTTTAAATCATTCTAGAAGGTAATGCATCCATATTCTAAATTTTGAAACCATTCTGCAGCATTTCCAATGAGGCTTCCAATAAACAATCTCAAAAATACATGTTCTTCTTGCACTCCAAGAATTCCACAGGCAACAGTAACAACTTTAATATGATCATATGGATCTTGAATCTTATCTCCAGCAAACTTTGGAAAGCATTCGATTGATCTTTTAGGCAAAGTTGAATATTGTGGTAAAGCAAATGGACCAAAATGAGTCCCCCATGGCTGTGTTACAGCCAAAGCCATGATTTCAGATTGGAATTCTTCAACCAGACATAAACAGAGTCGCCAATCTCCTTGCACACATAGATGTCTTTAAAACTTGGGGAAAAAACAAAAAAAATGACTGATCTTTTGATCTTGAATCCCTAGCAAAGTTGCCAAAAATCTGTTGGTAAACAGATTTGTCCTTCTTAAATACCTTTCAACAAGGACTCCCGAATGCCCAAATTGAAAGAAAAAAACTAAAACCAATAGTTGAGTCACTTACAATGGTGAGTGCTAGTGCTCTCTGAATTTTGATATGAAGGTACAGCTCCCTTCGTTGGATAAAAATGTATATTTTCTGAATATGCTTTTAACCAGAAAGCAATAAAGGCAACTAACATCTGCTCATAGCCATGACACAAATGCGAATAGCAGATTTATAATGAAATGAATGAAGACAATTAAAACACAATTTAATTATCCACACCTAGGAAAATACCCTTTCCAATAAGTAAAAATGCTCTGGACTCTGATTGATTCTCTCTCATGCCTCAAAAGACAAGGGGGATCAGAATACCCAGACAAAGAGTTAACAATAGATTTCTTTCCAAATACAAATTATTTCTGAAATCAAAGTTTCAGAATCAAATGCATATACACAGTTTGATGTAACAGAAAAGACAATGAAAGGAAATTATGAGAGAGACAAAGCTCATTGTAATCAAAAGAAAATATTGACAAATCTACAGATCAACAAAATCTTCTTTACACTATCAATGCCAAAAAATGTGAGCTCATAGACTCAACACTTCTAAAAAACAAAACTGTGCAGTCCAGAAAATAATGCTGCCTCTTCCATTTTTACAGCAGAAAGAGAAAGAAAATAAAAGGAGAACCCTCTCTCCTTTCTTTCATTAAATATATATAGCTGAGAATTTTAGTTCTCAATAACTGATTCTTGAAAAGATTATTAATTAATCTTTTCTTTTATCTTCTATCTTCTTTCGACGACTCTTTTTAATTTTTCTTCAAATCTTTTATCCTCCATTCATTTTTGAAAAATATTTGAAGAGAATTTAATTTAAACACATCTAATTATGTGTTGATAGGTGGTCATTTCTTTTACATCTCCATTTCAAAGCCAAGTCTCCATCGTGAGTTTCTCATAATAATAGTTTTCTCAAAAATTTGTATATACCCGTACTCAGAGATCAATAACTTTCGAATGCGATAATATTTGTCCAATCGCTCTGATGAGGATTTAGAAAACTAGGTTTTCTAAAACTTGTCAAAATTTGAGCGCAATCCAATAGTTCAATTAAAAGTTATGCCCCCCGCACTAAGACTTATTTTTCTATCTTAGAAAATCCATGGTTACAGGTTGCATTGAAAACTATAAACAATTACATGCCAAAACTTGCACATGGATCATGACTTTGAGCTTCCATTTGAAGGAATGAGCTCTGTTTAATGACAAAGCTCTCTTTATAATAGAGGAGGATTGTAACTCTTTAGATTATTTGTAATACTGTGAACTTTGAACTTTGAACCTTGAACCTTGAACCTTGAACTTGTGAGGTTCAAGCAAATGGTTCAAAAACACAAACTGCACCCATAGTATAATGCATGGATTTTTTTTTTCCATTTTCCTGCACGTTGAACCTTGAACCTGAACCAAAAAGGTTCAATGGTTCTAGTTCAATGACTAAAAATTACAAAGCCCAAAATTTGAACTTTGAACTTTTTGAACCTGCGTGCTTGAACCTGCGGGCTTGAACCAAAAAGGTTCAATGTTCAAGTTCAATGACAATTGTTCTTTTCGGCTGCCATAGAAAAACCTACACAACATTTTACTCAGAGCTTCATTTCTCATGAAATTTTAACTGTAGAATAAATAAGCTAAGTAGAGCATAACCCAGAAATTATTTTTGCATAGGAGATAGAAGAATTGAGATTTAATTGTTTGGGTATATGGGTAAGCCAAAAATAAAACAATTAAAATCTCCCAGCTGACATGGAGTTTGGCCATAAAAACTTCAGCATTAAAATATTAACAATATCTGATTTTTAGCTTATTATGAGACTTTAGGCACGAGCAAAAATATAGGGGTAACAACAAGAAAACATTTAGGGGCAACTAATGCAAAAGAGTGACAAGTTGTGAGAATGGTTTGAATTGAATGAAAGTTTGAGATTAATTTATATGAAAATCAAAGGGCACATTGAGAAGAGCATACATGTTTAATCAAAAGAGGATATGGTAAAACAAATTTTGCAAGTAGTCTACAGTACCAGTGACAACTATTTGGCATCCAAGGGAATTAACAGACGCATTGATGAAATAGTTAAGACATCATCTATCCTTAAAAAATGCCAGAAATTAAGGGAAACATTAGAAGTTATGGATAAATGTGGCAAAAATATATTGAAGCTGCAAGAAAAGACAACTACTTTGATTAAACTTGGTTTTCCTAAGGCTGTTGACCCATCAAATAAATTCATTGGAAAAGAAGGTTACAAAAAAAGCATGGAGATAAAAATAAAGTTTGATTTAACTTGCTTCCTAAGAACACAACTCCCCAAAGCTTTCTGGAATTCATCAAATCATTTACAACTTTGAATGTGGTTCTGGGTGAAACAATGATGTCAAGTCACTTTTCTAAATATAGATTGTTGGTGAAGTTGTAGTTGAATCTCCATAGTTTAATGAATATTGACCTTCCATTAGATGAAGAGTGGAGCACCCTACAAAAATTGGCACAAAAATCTCAATAATCATAGTATGTATTGAACAGTTTTCTGCTTTTGCTCTTAATTTCAAGGTTTTATGTTTTTTCTATTTTGAATTTGGCATCGCTTGAAATAACTCTGTTTTATGAATAGGAAAAAACTAGAACTCGCTATTGCTAATCCAGCCTATGAATCTATGATGCACAATGCAAACCTTTAGCTTGTAAATTTGTATTCTCAAATTCTTTCAAGTTTTAATATTTTTGCATTTCCCTATTTCTGATTACTAGGTTTTGGGTACTACTATTATCTAAATTTAATTTGTCATGGCTTGAATTAATAATTAATTTTGAACTCTATTTTTTGAACAGGAGACATGTAGCAGTTGTTAAATTGCTAATCCATCATGTGATGGCCATGTAAATTTGTGTTGAGTTTGTGATACTGATGGCAGTCAGGATGATATATTAAATGTTTAATGCCTTAGTAATTGATTTTGATGTTGAATCTTCATATGTTGCAAATTGACTTGAAGCTATTGTTGCTCCCTTGTTTCTATAAAAGGGAATTTAGGGTCATTTGCTAAGGGTTCTAAAACTTTGTATTGGCTTTTGCATGGAGAATCACACAGAGTGGTGTATTGAATGAATTGCATCATATGGCTATATTTTGAAAGAATTAATAAAAATCTAAGTTCTCAAAATGTTTAAATAAACATCTATGAATTAATAAACACATTATGGTCTTTTATTATGCTATTTTAAATCTGAAAATAGAAAGTTGAAAAATACAATTACAAATCAATATTAAATTCTAATTGCAAAAATTTGACACTCATAAAATATCATCAAGTTATCAACCATAATATTATGGTTTTGTAATATGAATGATGAGATATAATAATAAGATTAATGAATACCAATCTCTTATAGTTATCATTCATCCTTATCAAATTCAGAGCTTTCTTGATTCTTGTCTGTGTTTTCTTCACTTTGAGTCCACATACCTTCATTGAACTACAACTCAATGCTACCAGTAGGTCCACTACATGAGTCAATAGTCCCACTGGCACTTTGGTTTGAACTGTTTCCCAAAACTCTTCTTTCACATTTGGACCTCCATATTTTTAGTGCCCTATTGTAAGGAAAAGTGTGGACATCATACCTAGATGTATAGAGCCTGAAGCAATTTTTCAAATTTTTGTCTAGTTTGTTTCTTAGCTTTGATTTTATGAATCCCAAAGCACTAAAAACTCTCTCATCTTCCACCGAACCCAATATCATGGTAAGAAATAAATCACTAAGCTTCAAATATTCTAGTATTGAATCATGCAATGCTACGTTCTCAACTATATATTTCTAAAGCCTTGTTACTGATCCCTCTTCGCAGGGGTTTTCCATTATGCCATATTGTTCCCTCATAGTGTATGAAAAATGAGATGATTTCTCTCTAAGATGATTTTTGTCTAATATTCCATTTAGAGTTACTCCATTCAATTCTCTAGATATGAAAAATTGTTTTATCAAATCAATAGCTTACTTCAAAAATCAGCTGCACTATTGAGGCTCCAATATTGAGGAAACACAATAGGCATGGCTTCGAGTAGGTTGTTAGGAGGGAATCTTCTTCTAATCTATGAGGAAAGATCATAGGCAATTTTCTTCATAGATGTAGTTACAAACTCAACAATCTTGTTGAAATATTCCCTTGTAGCTCTTGCTAGTTGCTTCCTGGGGTGCTTTCCAGGTTCCTCAAGGTCGACGGTGGCATAGAAATGCATTGGTATCTCAACTCCCTGTACATTGGCACATGCCGCCCCATTTGCACTGATTTGTAAATAGTTATCAAGATTGTTCAAATCTGTGAGTGTCTGCCACTTGACAAATTTTTCGTCGAATAGTATTGGTTGATTTCGATATAGATTGTCGAGGGCCGCGCATGTCAACTTATGTGGTGTAGAATATTTTGCAATATACAGAGCTCTTTTTTGGGCAGCCTTCATAATATTCCTCATTTTCTCTAGCATGGGCAAAATAGTTGCTAAAGTTAAGAGTGTCTCTAGATTACTCAACCTTCGAAGAAGGTCAGAAAAATTGGGTTGCTCTAATTCATCAGGAGTTGTGTGAAATAGTCCAATCAAGGAGGTATATTTTGAAAAAACTCGATGCACTAGACCATCTAAAGAGATCCATCTGGTATCATTATCCTTGAGAAGCTTGTTCTCATTAGTTATTCCATCATCAGATTGTTGAAATTCCATAAATTGCTTGGGACTTTGACATAAGTGTGAGTAGAGCTCTCTGATTAAAATTTCAATTTCTTTTACTGAAGCATGCTTGCTCACAATTCCAAAAGAAAGATTCATTATATGAGCCATGCAATGAATTGCAGTAATGTATGGTGCAAAAGAAGTTTCAATAATTGTACAAATACCATTCCTGCGACCTTGCATTACTAAAGCTCCATCTGCTACAACACACACCATTTTTTTGGCAACCCTCATGTCATCCATACCTCCATATTCAATTAAACATCTCTTTACTAGTTGAAATAAATTTTCCATCGTCGCACTATCGTTCATTTTAGCAACAGATAATAGATGAGGTTGGCGGGCATGATTATGTATAGTATAAACATGCATGCATACCCATGAAATATTGTGTACTGCCATAAATTTATATAAAGAAAATGCAATAAAGTTTGACTCTCTTATTTTTTCCTTTACATCTTCTTTCTCAACCTCAGCAAGACAACTTGCCCATTCCCATCCACTGTTTACTGACCCGTGACTATTAGGATAGTTATGAACTATAAAAAAGTGTAATAAACCACTAATTGATGGGAAATCTGTCATAGCATGCCCTCTGCTCAAAATATAAAAAACAAAACTTAACTGAACAACTTTTCCCAATTGTTTTAATTGCATTGCTTTTCCAAAACTAGCTTCAATAGAAGATTTAACTTTAGTGGGCTTCATCTGTATTTTCTCATGAAAATAATACTCTTCAACATTCCTCACATGCTTACATTCCTCCTTTGTTTTCCATCTTATCACTGATTTTTCAACTCCTTCTATCATTTTTTTTTCATAAACTTTACCCATATGCTTTTCTATGGTGTCAAATTTTAGCTGTAACATAATTTCCTTGTTATGTTTTCAAGTGCAAATCTTACACCTGCATTCTATTGGAGGCTCTCCTTCAATTGTATTCTCCACTAGTTCAATGAATGAATACTTTGATGCCCAATTAATTTGAAAATTCCTCACTGACATATCCCACTCCTGATCCTTTTTTTATTTTTGTTGATCATTTTTTGATCTGGCTTTTCCTTTCTCCTTCCATGCATTATCATCTATGACATTATCACCCAAGTCGATTATATCATTCTGGCTAACTTGGGTATCTACCAGATAATCCTCTTCAAGATCATCCTAATCTGAGATATCAGGTTCACCAGCATCTTCAACATGTGGTGTAGGTTGTGAATTTTGTACTTGTACTTGTGATGATGTACCTTCTTGATTTTCACCACTATCTTTTCTAAAGACAAAGTACGAAGACAACATTCTATGTTTTGTTGGCCTCTCATGGCCTTCCCCACATTCAGGTTTTCTACCCTTCTTCCTATTTGAATTATCTAGTGAAATAAAGGCTGCAAAAAAAATATCAATTTGTTGAAGAATCAATAATAGACTATAAAGTATAATATATGTTTCATTGGCCCAACAACCTACAATCTAGATGTCTAAGGTCTGAATCTCCCGGCTGACCACTTGGCATTGATGGGTCCCCACTGAATAAGAATGAACTCAAGAGTGTAAATAGATATAGATACATTCAGAATAATATTATAACACTTCAAAAATATGATTGCTCACCTTCAAGTCAGTAGCAGTCGCTAATGCAGTCAACAACAATGATATTCCTTGGTCTAAAACTTCACTATTGATCTGAATTTAGATCCTAGAACCCACTAGATTGTGTAGAGATAGATCTGATCTTTGAATGTATTTAGACCAATCCTTATATAGTGAATTCCATGGGAATTTTATATGGTATACAAATATTTGGCCAATCTCGCTTAACTATAACACGACATGTAATTTTCAAGGTGATTATGAATCATCCAAATAACTGGCAAATACAATATAGTTGGAAAAAATTGGGGTGAATGGAGACATGGATTGGCAAAATGTTGGGATAATTGGGTCCTCCTGGCTAACAAATCTTCATATGCCTATAGGTAAAATTATGGTCGTCTATTAAGGCAACCTCAGAGAGTGTAGGCGAAAAAATTAAACTTTACAGTGTGTTCGCCATGTATTGTATTGGCAAAATCCTCACATAGAAACATTTAATTACATAAAACATATGGCGATCAGGCCATGAATTTGATGGAAATTGATAATGTTATGGCGACAAGGCTACCCCCAGTCGGTACAAAATATTCAATGTTTCCTAGGTCATCGGCGTGAAAAATTTGCCATTGGGGAATATTCGCCACTAAAGAAATCTCTTCTTGATAGTGGTGATAATGCAATGCTCTTTGTATAAGGCCTTCAATGGTTAATGCAATCAAGAACTCAAAAGCTAATAGACAAAATACTAAATGGAACCCTCCACAAGTAGGTTAGATTAAAATTAATTTTGATGGACAAGAGGCAACCCAGGTGAAGGAGGTATAAGATGTATTGCTAGGGATGATGTAGGGAACATAATTGCTCAAGATTCAGAGTATTTAGGAATGACCACCAATAATCTAGCAAAAATAAGAGTTGCACTGCTTAGATTACAAATGGGTCTCAAAATTGGATCTAAGAGAATTCACTTAGAAGGTGATTCGTAGATTGTAGTCAATGAAATCTAGAAAAATAGTTCTCCAAATTGGTTGATGGCCAAATGGTTAATCCCAATTCAAGACATAATCAAAAAAATGGAAGACTTCAAAATTTCTCATATATATAGAAAATCAAATTTTGAAGCGGACATACTAGAAAAAAATACAGTTAGAAATAGTTAATTTCCTATCAATTGGTTGTTATAGGAAGTGATCATATAAATATTATTTAATCATTCTTTTTTGCCCGTTAAAATTTGAGCCACTGAAAATTTCAATTTAAATCTTATCATTAATGTTTGATGGGACTATAAGAATGGTAGGTGGAGGAATACTCGGTGATTAGATAGTTGATTAATGAGTATGGGGTTTGATTGATTCATGAATATCATATGGTTAAATCATTATTTTTTGTGCCTAAGATTTTTTATTCAAATTATTTTTTATTGAATTACCAGTTAACATTGGGGTACTTAAATATTTTTAGTATAGTCAATTTGTCGCTAGGTGTAGATGATGTCAAATTTGGAGGTGATAAAATGGATTAAAAGCCACAAGGAATCATCATCAATTAAGATGGCCTCCTCGAAACTCTATCAACCAAAATTCATGATGGAAAAGTTAATATTCCCCAACATTGATGTGGGAAGGACAGATAGGCACTCCAAATTTGACATGACTCTTTAAGGTTGATTTGAAGAGGATTAAACTATAGAAAAGGATGGGAGAAGTTTCTAGAAGGAGTTGCTACAAACAAATATTGTTGTCCATTCAACAACCCAAAATTATCTACCCAATGGAGACTCCAATTTATCGGCTTGCAAAGAAGAGGACAATGGTCTTTTTAGAAGAAATCATGAGAAAGAGGTTAAATACCATTCTGAGATACAAACACCCTTTAGTAGTATGCGTGATCAAATCCTTACTGGGTAAGGAATTCATAATGGCAAATCAAAGCTAACGGGTTAATATATATATATATATATATATATATATATATATCATCGATTCTTTTGGCTTTAGCATTAGATAGGGCTTTAAAAAAAGAAATAGATAGAAACTTATGCAAAGAAATTTTTAAAGCTTACATTTTGGGTGGTTTGGAGGATGTGTTGAGAACTTATGAGGATTTTTGGATTTCATTGCCTAAAAATTTTTATAATAAGGGGGAGGAAGTTCCAAAATTACCAATAATCCTTTTGGAAGATGAAATGGAATATCAGAAGTATAAGGAGATAGCAATATGAAGTCTAAATTTCCTTTTGAACTAGACCAACATTGTTGTCAATTCAACACCGGACTGGATCTCGAAATTCATCCAGATTGAAGGCCTAGAAGAGAAGACTCAAGGAATTAGCATGGAAAGAGAAAACCTTGCAGATGACGGAAATATGGATAGTGACACTAAAGGTTAGAAAGTGATTCATCATTCCCCTTTACTTGTGATTTGACTTTTTTGTCTACTTATGTATGGTGAATATGTACTTATGTTAGGTAATTTTGATGTATAGAGGTGAAGTAAAATGGCTAGAAAATAATAGATAGCTTTTTTTTAATTTATAAAAATCTAGATGCCTAAAGCTTAGACTAATCCAAGCCATTTGTAAATTTGTAATTTCTCAAAAATCGACAAGCAGATGAATGTAGTATTCAGGTGCTTGCTCATAATGAGAATAAATTAGAACTACCCACACAGTAGGTAGATACTTTATTTTTAGTTGGAACTCTATGATCATGATGTATATTTTATTTTATTCAAAATGAACAGGGACTTGGCCTTATCTAGTAGTTTAATTATCAAAAAAAAAAAAGTGTTGCTATAGGCAGTGAGCCACCAAAAACAATTAATTTTGGGAATGAGATTGGTCACTCAAACATTTTTCTAATTAAAATTCTCTATATCAAATTCCTCCATAGCCCTATAGGCATATTTGACCTCTTCAAAGTTGAAAAAAGGTGTCCTAAATAGATTTTTACTTAATCAAAATTTTATCATGCAAGTATTATAATAAATTATATATTTGATAGCTATGAATATTCTTGAATTTCATATTTTTCACATATTATATTTCTAATCTAGAAGCTCTTCAAAATTTATGCCAACTATAACAAATCCTTGTTTATAGAAATCTTCTACATATTTTGACCAATTTATTCCACTTTACCTTGCACTTATCTATAACTATCTATAATTAATCATGCCATTGTTCTAAAATATATTAAACAAGGAAAGGGCTTGAACCCTAGTACATAATAGGGTTGAACTCACAAGTACTGAACCCATCAACACCTACAAAGAGTAGCCTCTTTGTAGTCAGAGAGGATTTCCACTAGATCACCCAATTGGTAGGATCAATGATCCAAAGTCCTTGAAAGGCTTACATTTTTAAAATAAAGGGGTTTCGAAAAATACCCCAAAACATGACCTAGATAAAATCCCTTGCATTATTCTAACAACCAAGGAAGCAAGAAACAACCGATGATTTTTGAAAGCCATCGTACAACCCTTTGCCTAAAGGACCATTATGAATAGAGACTTTCTCAACCATGTGTGGAGACCATAGGGAGCCAAGGACTTCCAAAAACCATATGATCATAAAAAAATGAGTCCCAACATTAGAAACTAAGTACAAAATAGAAAGGAATTAGAATTTAACCAAAATAATACCAAATGTTTTGAAAGGCATCCCTAAACCTTTAATGAGAAGAAAACCTACATAAGCCATGACCACCTCCATACCTTGAGTAGAAGATAAAATAGCCACAATGACCTTGTCAAACACAAGCATCAAGACTACTTCAATAGGCCCGTCATCAACAAGGTAATAGTCTCTATTCATCCCAAAAGAACCACCAAGCTAAAGGACCAGATTCCATATAGACACACTAGCACCCAGACAAAAAATCATAATCACTCCAACATACACAAACCTTAGAATCCCCTCAATAGGACCATAGATAGTAGTATACATAGAAACATTGAAATCCCTCATGAGACCAAGATAAACATCATTAATGGACACAAAATGAAAGCCCACAACAACATAGGTGCCATCCACCTTTAGAGAACATTCAGTCTGAAGAAACCACACACTCCTACTAAAATAAATGCTCACAAACAACCCAGAAGGAAAATAAAACACAAGGCAATACCAGTCCCTACTTAGAAAATTAAGTACCCACTAGAATAAGGGAGTGAGATGAAGAATGGATAGATAAAGAAAGGCCCCATAACATCCTCTAAAGCACACAGGCTTGAAAGGGATTCCCCTGTAGAAAGCATAGAATCACAAACCCTAGCCTAGGCCCTTCCACCTTCTATACACAATATTTGTTAAAAGAAGACCCAACACATGGAGAGGGCCAACAACATACCATGAAGCACAACCATGTATGCCTCCCTCCATCTAGACCCTATAACAACTATAATAGCCTCCCCAACACATGCCACTATTGGAGAAAGGGAGGGATGCCTAGGTCTGAGGTAAATAGAAGTTAATCACACCCACAAACCCCAAGCCAAATAAAGCTTGTCTTCACCCAATAGCCGAAGAATACCACCATCGGGACCCCCAAACTAGGGAGAAGCTAAAACCCAAAGAATAGCAACAAGGGAATAGACACAGAAAGCAACCCACAACATAGTAAAAACCAAAGCCATACTGAGCCCAAGATCTGCAACTAAAACCTTGTGTAGAGAAAGGGTAGAAATAGACAGCCCAAAGCCATCCACATCCACCTCATCATTTCCATCCTTTGAATTCAAGTACTCTGCAATGCCTCAATCTCCCAAAACCCTAAAACCACTGCTCGCACTCTCCATACTCAACATTTAATCAAGCCATTGTTATCTATTGTCTAATAACGAGTTATAGTCTATCATTCCAAGTTATGTTTTGTTAGACTTAGGTGTTGGTCTATTCTATAGGATTTGTCAAGCTCAAGATTTGATATCCAATAAGATGTTTCCAAGGATGCAAGCATTGATAAAGTAAAAGTAATTATGTAGCATGGGTCCACATATGTTGCTTGATTTTTTTTGGGCGAAAATTCTGAGATCAAGTATGATTAGGCCAAATAATACCATTTTGTGCTTCGGAAAATAGGTAGCAGGAGAAGAAATCCACTTATGATGGTAGTTGACCAATGTGGTCCTCCCATTGTAGTTTTTGAAATCTCTATGAAATCATTTCAATCTCATATTTATTCACATTAGATAGAGGGAGTGATAGAAAGAAACAACTCATGCAAAAGAAAATTGAATGGACCAAATGCAATTTATTTAAAGAGTTTAAACTAGGGTAGAGACAAACAAACATTGTTAACTATACTATTTGATCTATTGATTATTGATTGAATAAAATAAAATTATATCAAATATTTCACTTGACAATGAGGCACAGTCTAATGCAATTTAACATGTGGAAATATTGCCTCTTGATGTTCTCAATGCATGATATTAGAAGAAAAATGAAGCTGGCTATATAGGGGAATTGGGCTCAGTACCTTTACTAACTACTAACACATGGAGCACAATCATTGGCCTAGCTACTATTATCCAAGAAAAAGAAGCACTATGGTGCTACCAAATTTTCATATAGTTTATAATGTGGTTGAGTGGTAAGCACATGAGAGAAGATTGAACTATAAGTAACATAAGATAGTTAGGTTTTGTAGATATGATAGGTTAGCTATGTGAATGTACAAAGGTGATAAGAGGTTTTTTAAGCTCTCACAAATATTGAAATAAGATATTTAGACATAACACATTATGGCATTGATACACAAACTCTCAAATAGTGTATAGGTTATAAGAATAATCAATATAATCAGCAAAAACAAAGTTAGTAAGTTAAGATGTGTTAAGTTGTATGATTGTGACTAGCATTAATAAACATTCAAAATGACTACAAGCACACAAATATGGAATATGTATTTGAGGCCAAGGAATTATGAACCAAGGCATGATAGAGGGAATTAAGGCATGCAAAACTATAATGAATGAATATGAAGCTCAAACTAGACAAACATGATATGGTTTCCACACATAATATAGACTATTGTAACATAACTACACCATGGAGATACATTAGTGTCATATCAAAGAATGAAGCACTTCTAGTAGGGTAGAATGATCAATTTGATGTGGGTCATTAAATTGACCAAGATTAGAGCACAATGAATCATCGTAAAATATCACACTATAGTTGAGAACTTCATACAATTAAATTCATAATTAGCACACGTGTATAAAAATCAAACTCAAACACCTAATGTGAAATCTACAGCTCTAAAATGGCATCCTAATATAGATCATTTAAGATTTGACGTAAACATAGGATGAACAAAGAAACATCAAAAAATAAATAACCTGAAACTGCATCAACAAACAAAATATATATAATAATTGATAACAAGATCTTATTTTTAAAATGTTACAAAAGACCTTGATTTCTCCATTACAATATTAAAAATTGACAATCTCCAAAATCTATAGGTTCCAATTCTATTTTTATCTACTACAACATTAGTTATAATCCTTGACTTTACTTGCAAAAGAATTTAAATATACATAATAGTATCAATTTCCATCGTTTTTAATAAAATTGAGACTTCAACCAATTGTTATTAATAAATATTTTAGTATAATGAGTAGGTGGCTCCATTGAATTGTCTTGGAAGTGTTCTTTTACATTTACAAACCTAAATTATGATTTTTACATTTTTTTTTTCTAGTGGTTTCTTTATAAAAATATATAATAAATTCTCCAATAGTATATAATACACTGCACAATAAAAATATTGTAACACTGGAATATATACTACACTGAATAATAAAAAATATTTGTATTTGAATTATATGTAAAAATGCTGCAACACTGGTACTTGCTTTAGCATTTGGGGAGGTCAGGAGGAGGGGGGATTAAACTTTCCAAAGCACCAGGACCGTTCTTCACAATAAACACAGTATCCAAACCCCATGTTACATGGTCATCAAAGTGACAATGCACGAACCACGCACCTACACAAACGGAAAAATCCTTCAGTCCCCCATACATATTTTCCAAATTTCAATTTCAAGTCCTGTATTATCTCTACAATCATGAGAAAACCGTAACTTTTCTTATTACCTGGATTGTCAGCTTTGAATCTGATAGCGGCCCATCCATTGACGGGAACACATACAGTATTTCGTTGGGGCGGATCGACCAGATTGAAAGAGCTCGGATCTTTTTCATTATCATAATTACCAAAACCCTCTCCTACAATATAAAAGTCATAACCATGAATATGCATTGGATGGTCGTCTGCTTGGAAAATATTGGTTCCCTGGAACACCACTTGAACTGTGGCATTATAAACAATGACTTTCACCTTTCTGCCAGAAATTGGCGCCCATAGAGTTTTGGGTACATCGCCAGTATAATTATACACAACTGGTGGGTTGGAAGGAAAGCCGGTGGTAAAGATTCCATTTATGCCGAAGAAATAAGCTTGGAGAATGGCAATATCTGGTAGCACAAAAGATACGTTGTTCATGCTGGCAGCTAGTCTGGTATTGTTAGGGCCACTACAGTTACCGCCGATTTCACAAGGACGTAAACCAGGTCCTACGGTTATGATGCTACTGTCGCTTATGCTTTGGGGAACGTTTACTGGATGCTCCTCTGAAGCCAGGCTTCGTAAGGATCGGGTAGATGTGGTCACTGTTGCAGTGTCGTTGTATATTGGAAGCTCTGGACAGATTGGAGTGGCAGATGCATTAGAGCCCACGTAGCTTAAAATGGCGGTTGTTGTGGTGTTGTCAAAATTCCCTTCAGGTATAGTAGTGTATACTTTGGCGGCCATATAGTACTTGGTTTGTGCTTGATTAGCTATGAGAAGAACGTCTGTAGTCTGACCAGATGATAATATCAGTATGTCTGTTCTGTATGGTTTTGTGTAGGAGGCATCCACGGCTACCACTGTGAGATTGTGCGATGCTATCTTCAAGAAGAGGTGATTATTGTCTGCAGCATTGACGATACGAAGAAGGTAGGTTTTTCCCTATTCTACCGAGAAATTTATTGTTCCTGAATACAGAAAATCACATTGATTTTGATTAGTGAGAAACGGAATTGGGTGAACCTTAGTTATACTCACAGTGCCCGTTTCTTGATTTAATTGCATAGAATTATTCATTTTTAACCCATTGAATCTTACTATTGGGCCTCTCATCCATTGATAATCGAATAGTTGTAGCCAACTGAATCAAAAGAAAAATCAGTACCTGAGCTTAAGCAATTATAGAGGTCTCCCGGCTGTCCATTTATAGTGAAAGCGTCTGAAACATTCGGTAAACCTCCACTCAGTTTTGCTTCCTCTTCGACTTCGACGGGATCACTGTTCCACCACTCCCCTGTTCAATTTTAATTCAAGGACAATCCAGTGTGAGCGCACAAGAGAAAAGTCTGAAAGATGGAGAACTATGCATCATAATCACATTTCCTATTCAAAATCATTCACTCACACTCTCTACAGATAAGGCATGCCACGTAAAACTAAGGCCTTTAGCATTTTAGATTTAATTATGCCATTGTTATTTTAGCTATAAATATGAAGTTAGCATGATATCGATTATAAGTCTATAGACTGAAATCTCTTCCAGTAAAAGTCAAGGATTGAGGGGTATCTATTTTGTCAAATTCAGCAGGGCATAATCTTGGCCTCATCCTTATGATGCCAAAGGCTAGCATTCAGACAAGACTTGACCTTTGGTGGACTCATTTGGAGCCATTCAACTTCACCAATAGACCCAAGGGCCCATTGACTTTAAAAATAATTTTGTAAGAATAAAATGTAAGGAAATAGTTCTCTAAAGAACTTAGAGAGTATAAACATAATACTCGAAAATGTAATACATATAGTTTGGTATTAAATATTTCATGACGTAGGGAAGTGATAGTATTAAAATATTAAATATTGAGTTGGAAAATACCTTTGAAGAAATAGAGGTATTTTATTTTGACAATGATGGAGAGGAATAAATTTGACATGTATAAGGGAGAGGGTCTTATATTTGGGATAGTAGTTGGGCACAATTAGTCTATTAGTGGGGCACTGTTAATCTATTATTGAGTTAAAAAGTGTCATGTCAATACTTATCTGCAAAAATATTCCAATAAATTTTGAAAAGAAACTAATAATGTGATGCCACACTAACACACCAATAAACATGACTTAGTGCACAACTATGGGTTTTCCTTCCTTTTGGAACCACTTTGGATACCTTGGCAGAATTGACATGTGATGTCACTTCATATTTGATCAATGTGGACTTAAAACCCATTTTTTATGTAGGAGACTTCACAAGTAAATAACTGTACAAAATTAAAAAATAATTAAATTATTTAAGACAAATTTTGGGAGGCTCGAACATGGCCCTCACCACCATAGGGCCCTCTCCCCTAAATTTAAATTGGTTCTTGTAGAAAAATAAGAAATTTGGATGCTTACAATTAATTATTGTTTTTAGAGAGAATGTATGATTTTGGGTTAATTTGACAAGTGTGGATTTGTCCATTAACTCATGGATCTAGATACTTGTTGATTGTGTACTTTTTCTTGCGTATTCATTACTAAGTTGTCAAGGATTGACATATTTAAAAATATATGAATGAATTTATTGGATTTTCAAAGGCAAGTTCTCCTAGGTGAACTCTCTAGAAAATCCAGCATAAAAATAGTCTTGAAAATTAGCATATAGTAAACAAACATACAAATATCTTACATGACGATTTATAAATAATTCTGTATCTCAAAAATCAATTTTGTGAATATTCAAAAAATACTCATATTTAAAATATCACAAATAATTTAATTAACAAACCTCTTAAATTAAAAATTTTAACTTTTAAAATGAGTAAGTCTATTTAAGATATAAATTAATTAAATTTTTTTGATTAGAATGATATGAGAAGGGTCTCTTAAATGAATTTTACAAGGAATGAGATTGAGAAAAAAACAAAAAGAGAATAAAACCATATTCAAAATAATAATAAGTAGTAATAAAAAGACATGTGAATATAACTTGATTTTAAAAAATTAAATGGTTAAAGAAAAATTGAAAATATCATTTTAATAATATTAAAACCTCCTAATTCAATTTTAAAAGATAGATTTCACAATATAAAATTGAAAAAAATAAAAATAAATAAATTGTATTATATTTAATATGTTAACTATTGAAACTGATCTTTATTAATCCTTTTATAGAAAATTTAAAAATATTGAAATAAATAGAAATCACGAACACGCCCCCCTTAGAAATGTTAGTTAGAACTGGTGATTTTCCTATGAAGCTTCAAAACAATTATCTTGCATACGGTTCTACTTTCCTTCCCTAGAACTATAGGAATCTCAGCATAGGGTTGGGTAAATGGATAAGAGCTGCCATCCTTTGGAAGAATGACCATTGCTCCATGAACTGTTGCACGGAGCCATGATACATGGGCATGCCACCACAACGTTCCTTCCTGTCCAATAATGGTGAACGTGTATGTAAATTCCTCCCCTGGTTGGATAGGGCACTGTCTAATGTAACCCGGTCCATCTGCCCACCCTTTACGAATCTGTCTCCCTCCATGCCTGAAAATCAAGTTCTTTTCAATATGCTTTGACTCATCAATGGAATTGACAGTCTACAACAGCTATACTTACCAGTGGCTAGTGGCGTTGTGCTTGGCCCTGTTATAAACTGTAACATGAAGTGTGTCACCATTTCGGACATGCAGAGTTGGACCTGGAAGCTGTCCATTCACTGTGATAATGTTATATGTGTTACACAGTCGAGTAACATTTGTGGATTCAAGCTGTGCAAATAGAAAAAAGAGGAAAAAATTGTGTTAGATCTCTTAAATAGAAACATGGGTTGGACTGAATCTATGTATAGAGCTCTGCTCTCGATTCTCTATATGATCAACGAATGAAATACCGTTTACTTTATTTGTCAAATCTATTAAATACCGTTTAAACGCACAATTCAGATTACATGAAACATCAATAAAAAACTCAATATTAACAATTATTCTGTCTCCTGAGCTTGCCTTCTTCATCGTCATATTTAATGGAAGTCCAAATGAGCAGGTATCAACAAAGATTCAACAAGCTCTTGGATGGATTATAATCAATTTTTTAGTTAGGGAAACACACAATTATATAAAAAACTAATTACAACGAATGTATGGGTATGCAGGTCTGCCCATGCTAGAGAATCAAATAAGAAAATGAATGTAAACAGCAGCACCATATATCTTTCTGAGTAACGTTTTGACATCATTAATGAATTACAAACACCTAAAGTGCTGCTAATTTTAATCTGCAAGTGAAGCTCAAACTCTTTGAATATGAAAAGCTTGCTCTAAAACTTATTGTGTCAAGACTTCTTGCTTAGTCGAGTGGTATATATAGACCAAAAATTAAGAAAGTAGTAGAGAGAAATAGTACGTGGTCGAACAGGAAACACTCAAAAAAATGTCATAGCTGAAGAGTTGCATAAATCATCGGCATTGTAGATCATTTGGTAGAAATATAATGTTCAATAATTTTAACTGTTATTTTGAAGCATTTTATAGTTGATATTGAGATCCACCAATAGCAAATAGTTACTTACAATTGAGAGGGTGCTTTTGTTACTGTGCATTATACAACGACATATATATTTGTAGATAGCATTCATATCGTAAACGCCAAACAACCGTTGGGCGGCCAAAACAGATGGGGTTGATTGTCCGTCCTGTTCTCTCTCTCTCTCCTTTCTTCAGTCGAGCTTTCAACTCTTCACATTAAGTGAGATGCTGATGTTTGAAATGCAGGTACTCTATTCTAACTTTTTCCTTCAATGAAGGGGAACAATTTAAAATAAATAATTTGTTTGAAAATCAGGTTAATAGTAGGTTTGAGTAGTTTATGTTTTTGATTAAAGTAAATGAGAAGGGTAATAACTCGTTACATAAAGATAAAGTACATCAGCCATCAAAAGAATAATAGAGTTATACTTTAGTAACTCACAATAATACCACAAAGTTAAATTAGATGCCACGGGGAAACTGCAACATACTCTCTCTGAGGTTTCTGCTTCTTCCTCAGAACACCTTTGCCCTTAGCAGATGAACCAAAGGGTTTTGATTTAGTCGGAGGTGTCTTCACCAGAGCGGGAAAAGACCCTCTCACCTTTGCTTTGACTGGAGTTGGTGCAGTCTTTTGTTTCTTTGCCTTTTCAACTGCATCCCTCGCAGCTCTAACTTTCTCTCTCGGGTGAACTTCCTCAATGAGGATTTCCTCCACTATCTTAGCCACCTTCCTTTTCCTTACCAGTTTAGTTAACTTGGTGTACAGTTCCATTGATTTTTCTTTGCAAGTTTTGAACCTTTCTTCTTTGGAGTCTACCAAAGCATTCAATAGGTCTTGTGCATAGGCATCTAAAGTTCACGCATCAACCTCATAGCCCATAGGCATGATCCACACCATTTGGGGCTCAGCTGCCTCCATGCGACATTCATCTTTATTCACCATAAAACAAATTGTCCCCTCAGATTTATTGACAATTTCCTTGGGGATTCTGACCCTCTGCTTCATCTTGTCCTAAAATGTCTTGCAGAATGCCCACAATGTAGCATTTTGATTGTCCCCATTCCCAAGATTATCAAGACCCTGCTTTATTTGTTGGACCATTGGTCTATCAAAAGCCCACCGAAAATAAAATCCACAAACTTATTCTTTATCCACCTGTTAGCAATGCATAACAAAAAAATCATAAACAAGCAATAAATAAACCACGGATCCACAACACTAGATTTTTTACGTGGAAACCCAAAAAGGGAAAAACCATGGTGGGGCTGGAATCTACAATATTCATATACTATGGCCAGGAGTACATAAATATTACATAGATGGGAAATGCACTTGCATTCAGGATCACTCCCTAGAGCTCACTACTCAAATACAATAACCCAAAAGGCTACAAGCCTCAGCGAAGTCTCACTAACTTACAATTTGATTACAATGAGGAAATGCAATAAAATGAACTTTGAAGTAGCATCTGACAATGCGTGAATAAGTTTTGGTAAACCAAAATTTTTTTGACTATACTCGCTCTGCAAATACTCTATTTCTATCTTAGTCAGCTTTTGGATTATCTATGAACCAAATGCGCATGTGAAACTGCACTCAATTGCACCAAAAACGGATCACCACAATTGTATTACACCAAAAACCAATCACCAAATCAATCTTATATATCCGGTCTTACCAAAAATGATGTCCTCCAAGTCGGCTTCAAGAAGTGTAATGTGTAGCTTCACGTCGGCTTCAATATTTAACAAAACATAGCACCAGAGCAAAACAGTATAATCATAGGATTCCTAAGGACCTTCCCATTCACCAAGATTAAAAAATCAATCACCAAAATTACTGTAATAATAAGAAATCTTATTGGACCAAAACATCATCGAGATAGCCTTGTTTTACCGAATAACTCTTTCTTTCAGATAAGATAAATCATGACTGTCGATTCGAATTTCCAAGAAGAGTTGCCATCAATGACAACCCTAGACCAATAAGCAACTACAGGAAGTCACCGGATGAGTCCCAATTGCTAACAATTATATCCCTACATTGCAAAATATAGCTCAAAATTACCAATCCTCTTGGGGGTTTCAAAGTTGTTATAATTTGGGTAGGGTTGAATCTAAGTCTAGATATTTCCTCCTAAGTATTCTAACCCATTTCTAGTTCCCATCAATGTATAGCTTCCATACAAGTTTAGCTCTCATGGCCAAATTCATGATAGACAATTGTCTAATCCCTATCCCACCAGCCTCCCTAGGGAGGTAAATCTTATCCCAAGCCATCAAGGGAATCTTCTATTGCTCTCATGTGCTACTCCAGAAAAAAACTCCTCAAAATATGGATTAATTCATCCTCTACAACCTTGAGGAGTTCAAGACACGTCATTGAGTAAATTGGGATATCCGAGAGCACTAATTTGTTCATTAACAATCTTCTGGTAGAAGATAACCATTTACCTTTCCATGCCTCATTTTTTTCTTACAACTATATATTAAGTTCTCATAGTAGCTAATCTTGTTTGTTCCCATAAATAGAGGCATCCCCAAAAAGTGGCCCGGAAAATTTGCTACTCTCAAATTCAAAATCCTTGACAAAACTCTCTACAAACTAGGTTGTGTTGAGAAAGAAGACTTCCACTTTTCTCCAATTTATGCTCTACCATGATGCCATGTAGCACTCATCAAATAAAGACTTTATGGACCTACCTTCCCTCCTACTTGATTCTCCAAATAAAAAAGTGTCATCTATGAATTGTAGATGGGTGGTATTGTCAATTCCATTTTCAATAGTGATACCTTATCACCTACCTTCTCCTCTTACTAATAGATTCCATAATGATGCTGAATAGAAAAGGGGAGAGTAGATCTCCTTGTTTGATACCCCTAGTCGAAGAGGAAAAACTATGAGCCACACCATTTACAAGTATTGAGAAATTGTGGGTAGAAATACAATTTCTAATCTCATTAATCTAGTTCTAATTAAAACCAACCTTTCTAGAACTACAACTAAAAACTTTGTATCAACCAAGTCATAGGATTTGAGAATGTCTAACTTAAGAATCATACAAGCATCCAAGGCCTTTCTTGCTAAATGAATAGTCTCATGAGCTATTATGATACCCTCAACAATTGACCTCCCAAGTGCAAAACCACTTTGCTTATCTGATATAATTACTTTGAGAACCTTCTTGAATTTGTTTCAATGATCTTCATGACAATATTGTATATTGTATTGCATAGGCAAATTGGCCTAAAATCACCCATCTCCTAGGAGTTTTTTTCTTGGGGATAAGAGATAGTAAGGTATGATTCAAATCTCCTAGTATTACCATTCTCTTCCTTGATTCTTCCACAACTAGAGTCAAATTTCCCCCCACAACGTGCCAATTTTTTTGAAAAAACTAGCCGAAAATCTATCTAGGCCTGGGGCCTTATTTTGGTTTAATTGGAAAGTGACTACCCTAACTTCTTCCTTCCCAATTTTTTGGTAAAGGGCCTCATTCTGCCAAGCATTTATTATTGTGGGGATCTAGTTTAGGATTTTTTCTCTCTATTCTCTATTCTCCTACACTTCCTTGTTTAAGATGGATTCAAAAAACTTGATAGCTTTAGAGTTAACCTCCTCTAATGTTTGTACCATCACTCCATCTTCTTTCCTAATCTTTGCAAATTTTTTTTCTTTGATTGGCTACTATTGTCCTATGAAAATATTTAATATTCCTATCTCCCTCCCTTAACCATGTTTCCCTTTCCTTATTAGTTCCCCTAATTCCTCCTTCAATGCTTTCTCTGTCTCATATTCTTCTATCCTCACCCCTTCCTTTATGATTTTTCTATTGAGTACCACCAAATCCTTTTCAACTCTTTTTGTTTTTTATTATGTGAATATGCTTTTGAAATGGGACTTATTCCAGTCTTTTAGTTTAGACTTCACATAGCTCAACTTCTTCCTAATTTTAAAAAGGTTAGATTGATAGCTAAATCTGATGTCATTCTACCATTCGGCCACCAAATTTGCTAATTTTCCATCCCTTAGACTTATATGTTGTCAAATTTGAATGGGTTTCCTTTTGCAGGGTTATCTGAGTTGATAATGAGTTGCACAGGGTAGTGGTCTAATCTTGAGAGTGATATAATTGATGCTCCATGTATGATTTCTTGCCTCTCTCAATCATCAAGTAATTGAAATCCGTTGAGCCTCTTTGCAATTCTCATGAAGCCACACCTTTTGTTTGTCCAGGTCAAAGTCCCATTTTTGGTTATCAAATTATTTGATTGTTTACTATTAATAAACCTTTAAAAGTCCCTCTTATATTATCTGACATTACAGAGATCTGTCACCATAATTCCCTCTTGCCAATTGTGGTTATTGGTCCCTATATATTTATTATGAAAATATAATCATTTGTTTGTAGTATTCTAAACCTCAAGGTGATCCATTTTCTCCAATTTTCAATCACTTCTCCCTTCACAGTCAAAGGATTCTACAAAGCTCTCATACCATTGGAGGCACCTTCTACTTTGATAAAATGCCCCCTCCATCACCTCCAACATTTTATTCTTCTATCACTTTCGTCCCTACTGCACTTTGCCTCTTGTAGTAACCAGATATCAGTCTTTATTTGATCTATTATGTACTGAATAAGGCTCCATTTATGTCTTATGTTTAAGAGCCTAACATTCCACATTATGACCTTCATTGCCCTTGGGAAATGATAATATCCTTCCTTAGTATGATTTTTCTCTATCCTACTGCATTGGTAGCCATCATTAGCTTAATTTAATTGGTTCTTGGTCCTCTTTTTCCTTCTTTTTTTTAATATTAGGTTGTTTGATTTGAGAGTGTGATTGTTCTAGCCCCCTTTCTTCTACCGGATATCCTTACCATTCAAAACTGCATATCCATGAGATGGTCACTAATCACTCCTCTTTTTGTGTTTCCCTTTCCATGGCTTTCTTGTGAGATTTACCTCCCATGGATTCCTATTGGCATGCTTTTTGCTTCATTAGCCATCCATTGTGCCTACCCTCTAAATTTTTTATTTCTTGAATCTCCCATACCTTGATTGGTTATTTTCATTATTGTGTTTCAGAATTACGCCCTTGCCATATTTCCCTACTTCTGATTTCCCCACTTGCAATCCTATGTGAAATCCACATTTCTAATCCTCCCTCTGATTTGTTGTAGCCACAGTAGCTCCATTCCTTTTTCCCAATTATTCCATGAGTATAAATTTCAGTTTAAGATATCAAGCCTAAATGATTATCAATTATTTATGAAACAAGTTACTATTTCTATTAATATTTTTTTCCTATATGATTCCACTATATAGAGATCCAACTTCTTGTTGATACCCATGGGTATGGTTTTTTAGAATGATTTATTAAGTTAGATTATGAAATAGGTCCTAAATGGAACCCAAGATTATGTAGTGTTGTCTTCGCTATCAAAGATTCCATTGGGAAGGTTATTACATCACTACTAAAATTTTCCTAATTTGACATGAATTATGAGGTTGAGGATCAAACCTTCAATTAGGTTTTGAATTGATGATAGTTGACATTCTTTAAATTATTATCAAATGTATCTCTATAATAATTATAAAATCCTTCAAAAATAGACCAAGTATGAATAAGAGAGTTAATAAAATTTTAAAGAAGGCCTAGAAATTTTGGGGGTTGATTTCTTTATTTGAAATTGAACATTATTGACAAGAGGCCAACAAGAAGACAATATTGTAGAAATTATTCAATTAATAAAGCATATGATTCCTTAATGGAGATTTCCATTCATGCCTATAAGTTATGAAATTCAAAAGATGTAATTAGATAAGAAAAAATAAGTCCAAATGATCTATATCATTAAAGGGAGTTTCTATACCTATGGGTTTCCATGACCCACTCTAACGATTTATATATTGTTATGTATATATAATATCATTTCTATTTTTTTGATAGGTAAATAGCTACAAAGGGAAAGCACCCATTGTATTAATATAAAGGATTTTTACATATATATTTTTTGAAATAAGCCTAGCTTTCCTACTACTGTGTATACCTATTATCACCAAAATAGGCCAAGTACCCATGTATTACAGCCGAAGAAACCCAAAAACTACCTTGGAGAGAAGTCATACTATCTAACGAACATCCTACCACCCTATATAGTAGCTAACCATAATTAAAAAATTCAGGGCTACTGCATAATAGCTATACTAGAAAATAAAATAGGAGAAAAAACCAGAGCTTAAGGCTCAAGCAGAGCCAATATCTGCTTCCTCAGGACTGATGGCCTCTAGATCACTGCCCTCCTCCTACTGCAAGCTCTTCTCATGCTCTTTAGCTTTCTGAATCAGGAGTGATCTCAACACCCTCGGGAACTCCACTTCACAGTCTATATGGGCTTCAGAATCTGCCATTTCTTTCGAGAGTCACTCATCATCCAGGACCCACTCTTCATTGCGACCAAACCCCCAATCATTTTCAATTTCTTCCTCACCATTTTCTTGAATTCCTATGCCTTGTCTTTCACTTAGACTCTCCACCAACACATATTTTCTCATCCATCCCTTGCTAAAGATAGGAAGAATGCTAATAGCCTTCAGCAAGAAAGAAATATTACGGTCCTTCCCATCCCATTTAGCAATGAGGCTCTCCTAATCTAAGGCTTGTACCACCACAAACTTCTTGACATCCACTCTCGCTCACAGAGACATATAGTAGTTTTACGATAGTGGGGTGCACAAATTGGCATAAACATTATCCAAGATTGTATCAATTTCACCAAGGAAGCAATGCCTGAATATCATTTGAGTCATTTTCTTGACTTGTTGCTTGCTCACCCCCATATAAAATAGCATGGCAACAAATATGGCAAGGATGTCTGATTTTACCTAGTAACGGTGATAAGCTCTAAGAAAAAACCCACCCAAAATCCTTTTCACAACATGCAGAATGAGAGGATGCTTCATGGCCGTAACTGCTAATAGCCTCTTGCCAGAGATTTCCCCAAAAAGGGCCATCTCTCGCTTGGTAGACTCCAACATAATAGGCATATCCATCCCTAGCTCTACTATCACACATAACCCAACCACTCTGAGCTAGCTTAACTACACCAAGAAGTGTGAAAAAATAGAAATGGAAGGTCTATAAATAGATCCATCCATATAGTCTCATGATCGCCGAAAAGAAGTGGTATGTCCAAGCACTTCTATCATTAATGATCTCTCATGCCAACCAACTCATAAGTCATCCCAATTGTAATGATGGTGATATAGGATATATGGTTCATACAAAACATGTCAAATCAAACCTATTCATATGGGTAATAATGAAGTTTAATGATCCCATTGTCAGAGAAAAGCGAGGGAGATGTGGCATGAGGGAATATAACCGGAAACCCAACTAAAATTATGATGTAATGATAGTACCATTGAATTATGAATCTATAGACAATGCCACCGCTTTTGCTAAGTTATCTGCCATCACATTGCCTTCCCAATACATGTGGCTAATGTGAAAATCATCCAGTTTGTCCAATAGGGATTTGATTGGTCGAAGCCATTGATTGAGAATCTAGCTTGAAGTTTCAATCTTTCTAATTGCATTTACCATGTTTAAGGAGTCACCCTCCAAGAGGATTTTTCGGGCCCCCCTAGTGACCCCCACCTCGAGGCCATGTAATGCAGCCCGAAACTCTGCCATATTATTTGTGGTATGTCCAATGTGCTCTGAAACTTCCTCCAAAGAATTTTTAAATTCATCCCTGATAACACACCCAATGCCACTAGGGCCCAGATCCCCCAACGAAGCCGCATCAAAATTTACCTTAGACCTAGCCAAGATCTGGAGCATTCGACTGAATTGGGGGTCTAGAGTTAGGTGGGAGGTTTCTGAAATTACTTCCAAAGAGAGTGGGTACTGAGAGGTTTGGAAAGGTGAGCTTTAATCTACAGTCCCACCTTGTATATGTGTTCTTTTTCAAAGTCTTCTGTTTGGTACCTTCATTAGTTAGTTCAATCAATTGGGATTCAATCTTTTGATAGAGGACTTTCGAGTCCATGGGTTTATCCTGAAAAATTCTTCGGTTACACTCCTTCCATATCTCCCAAATCAAGAGGGATGGGAGAATAGTGATAGGTCCCCAAACACTACCTTTGAGGTCCTTTGTGGCCACATTCTAAACCATTCATTGATCGCTGCAGGGAATGGGTAGTAAAAAAAATAGTTTTTGCATGAAATACCACTAACACTTGTTAAAAAATTCACATAACATATATAAGTGATGTACCGACTCCAAATTCTTCCCACATAGAACACATTTGGTGCGGCCCTGAACTCCAAATTTCATAAGCCTGTTGCTAGTCATAATTTTCTTATGTGGTGGCATCCAGGCAAAGAACCTAGCTTTCGGCAAACAATGCTTGTTCCACAATAGTTTTGACAGCCATTCTTGGTAAATTCTAGTTGCTTCTTTGATCTCATGGCCTAGGCTGACCTTGTAATTTCCACCTTTAGATCAACACAATGTCTTCCTTCCTAGATGGGATGATCATACGACTATTCAGAATGTTGTTTAAGCTACCTTTTGTTGTTGATCCACATCTAAATTGTCAAGAGACCGCCATCTCCACTTTTTTACTACATTCTGATGAACTATCTCTCCAAAATTACTAACCTTGCTTCCCCATATTCGAGATGTCTCCTCCTTGATTTCATTTAAATTTTGGAGTGAACTCAATATCTCTCCTCCTCCCCATGAATCATTCCAAAAGGATGCATTCTGTATGTTTCCAATTTCCCAAGTAACATGTTTGTTCATAATATCCATGCGTTCCAATATGTATTTCCAGATTGTTGAACCTGAGAGGGTTAATAATCATAAGAATTCTTTTTGTCTCAACAAAATCTAGATATTTGTTCTTGAGAATTCTGGACCATTTTTTCTCACCCCCACTACAAATGGCCCATTCAAGTTTTGAACCCTTGGCCAGGTTCATTATAGACAATTGGTGAATACCTACACCCCCCTATTCCTTAGGTCAACTAATTTTCTACCAAGGAACCAACATAAACTTATTTTGTTCTCCTAATTCGTTCCACATAAATTTTCTCATGATCTAGATGAGGTCTTCTTCAACAGATGTAGGGATTTTTTAGCATACCATTGAGAATACAGGGATCGCGGCTAATAGTGATTTGATCAGGATGAGTCTCTCGATCGAAGATAACCACTTGCCCTTCCAATTTTCTAACTTGGCCTTGCATTTTGCATTCAACATGTCCCAATAGCTAATCATTTCTTATTGGTCAAAATACTGTCATAAAGAATTCATTCTACATAAATATTACTCTAATTTGTGTTCATTTATTTTAGAGATTTGTTACATTGATGATAAATATACTTATAGTTATAAAGTTAATATTGGTATTCCTATAACACAGTAATGATCAAAATCACAATTAAATGCCAATTTAATTGTAAGTTAATAATAGATAACTTGGAACCCTTCAGGAGAGTTACCCATTCGGAGGAGTGGTGGTTGTTTGACCAATCAACCAGCAATATCATCCATGTTGGTGAATGCACTTCTGTTATTCTACAAGCCCTACGTGGCAATTAGTAGTAGATAGGCTTACAAGGGATGAAATATGCCATTTTTAACTCGACATTTTATGTAATCTTTTTAAATATTAATATAAGGTACTATCCCCATACTTGATAGCACTTACCCAAAAAAAATTTAAAAAAAAATAATAGATAACCTCTTAACCTCCTATGAAAAATAAAAAATCTAATATTGTTTAGACTAAATAATCATATCCACTTCAAAACTTTTTGTTTACCTTAAAAAATAAAGAACAAATCAATTTTTATGGATAACTATTATATTAATACACATGGCATAAGCACAAGTGAATCACCTTAGTTGAAAAAATAATCACACCATAAATAAACCCAAAACTATCAACAATAATAAGTTGACTCCTCGAATAAATAATTATCTATTAATTTTTGTAATATAATTTTCAGAAATATTAAAATATTTTGAAGTTTGTTTAACTTGATAAGAATATTCAAATTCAACTTTTATTTCTAAAATATATGTCTACCTAACAAAATTAAAATGTAACATTTGAATAACAAAACTTATGGATTGATGTTCTTCTTATTGTGTGTTGGTTTAATAATGTTGCTAATGTTATAACCATCAAGATTTAAAAGTATTAAGTCATTTATTTGAAATCATTTAAAGATCATGTAGAGATTTTCTTGAAATAACTAAAAAGATTGAAGAGCATTATCAAAGAATTACATCAACTCACATCATCCTTGTTTGTTATTCTCAAATCTTTTGTTCAAATTCGTGAATTTAGTTTAACTATAAATTTGACTAAGGAAAATGTGTCACTCATAATTAAATAGATTCCAAAATATTATCTTAGCACCACAGGTCATTACACAAGTTCAAATACCATGGTGATTATTACAAGAAAATTCCAACAATCCATTTTTTGAATGGCCTATTACATATTAAAGGTTTAGGTATGAATGTTAGGTCCCTATGAATGAATTCAAACTAGAGATATAATTATTTTATAACTATCTAATCAATCATACAAGTATGATTTATTGCTAACAAATTAGCACTATTTTCTTGACATTATAATATCACTTTTAAATTCTTATGATTTTCATATTCATTATTTTCACCCATCTCATTATCATATATTAGATTTATTTATCAATTATGTAACTTTATTTAGCATATCTAGTGCCTAGTTGTGGTATATTTTATGTATGATGCATTTCTTTCATGAGTATAGTTACTCTATCTAATTATGAGCTCAATTTAATACTTAAAGTAATCAATCGATAATATTTCTATTTTGTAAGTTTTTTAATTGAACATAAATAACAAAATTAATTAAAAATTAGAATAAAGTAAACTTGTTTCTTTATTATGTTCCATATTATTAAAACTAATTAAATATGGTTAGTATATATAGTCAAAATTATTAGCTATAATGGTGGAAATTCATCTTTGATCTATTTCCACATTTACATATATGTAGATATTCTAAGGAAATGTTAATACAATGACACATTTTTTATTAGTTTGAGATAGTGTCAACATATTTTTGTAGCTACAAATTACACATTTATATATATATATATTTGGTCCCACATACATAGCCTTGCTAAAAACTAACGCTATTTTTGTTTCTTATTCATGTAATTAAGTGCACAAAATGATCATCCAAATAGCTTATCTATCTAATTTTACTTAATAATACATTTTAATCCGAACCTATTGAACATATATTAAACATGATTGTCTGAACTAGGTTATATTAGCTGTGCAAGCTTCATCCACATAAACTTGAGATCAAAATTAAGTATTAACCACCTAGCTCCATTTTACAGTTTTGTCCCATGATTTTTGTGTATGAACATTCATTATTGGTGATATATCCATGTATGAAAGACATCAAATTTCACTCATTTGCATAAGAAGAACATCCTTGAATATCACAATAATAATCAATCACACTTGCACTCAAATCAATAAATTAACTATCATATCTAATCACATTGATTCTAACGCACTTAAACCACCTATCAATCATTTCAAAATTTACTTCCATGCTTTATTATTATCTTTAGAGATATTTTTATATACTACTAGCTTAGTGAAAACCTCAAATGATTGTAATATTCTAGTAGTAGATACTTAATTTATATTTTGCAAGGAAATATTCAAAGGAAACCATACAATGGCTTAATAGATGAAAAGTAATTTTATATTCAAGAACCATATCTAGAATTGAAAAGGTGCCCCACTATATAGAATGGGAGAATATTTTGGTTCACATACACATGATTTCCTAGCATATTTAATAATTCTAAGGTGCAATAATTTTTTTATCCCCACCAATTAATACTTAATATTTAGTTGTGGAACTATGCATTTTCCCTCATTAATTAATATTCAAGGTATGGATATGATTTCCATCTTAAAAATATCTAATCTTATTTATACTATTTTTTTCAACCTAGCACATAGTATTTAAAGGTAGTTTTTTATTCAAATCATCTTTATTTCTCTAATAGGCCCAATTAATCCTATTTTTCCTTTCAAATTTTAGAAATAGAAAAAATAACCTAATACATAAATGTTAATAATTTTTTTGGATCTATTATTATTTGCATATTTAATAATTTAGCAATTATTTGCCTATAATATTGATTGATGTATCTATACACTAGTATTTGTTTTTTATTTATATACTTTATCTTTTTTAGCAACCAACAAACCCTTAATTTGAACTAAGGTTTATAATTTTACCAGGATAATATTTCAAGCCATAAAATATCATATAATATTTTCATGACATTCTATTTTTTGTATTATATATGGATTCCCATGGTCGATATCCTTAACGTATATTAACTCTTCTATATGTAGCTTTTAAGTATATTGATAGAATTTGTGGACAACAAGAAAACTTTGTCTAAGGAAATATTATAATGGCTATTTATATTATTTTGATTCCTTTATAGACTTTCTTATCAAAATTCATTAATTTTTTAATCTCACATCTCCATGATCATGACATTTGAAATACACCTATAGAGACTAATGATAATGTTCCTAATTTTTTTGAGATAGTTGACTTGAATATATTTACTTCATATGATTTGTCTAGGGTTGAAGACATAATGTCAATTTTTATCATAATCTTACATGACATCTTTATTCTTCTTCTTTGTCTAACTCTTAATTAAAAAATGATACCCCTTACACCTTATTAGAATATAAAGATAATATTGCATAGAGTAATAATGAATATTATGATATGATTTAACACATGTACCATGTTCCATAAATGATAATGTGATTTTTAGTTTGATATTATGTATTTACTAGATATGATTTGTCTAGGGTTGATGACATAATGTCAATTTTTATCGTAATCTTACATGACATCTTTATTCTTCTTCTTGTTCTAACTCTTAATTAAAAAATGATACGCCTTACACCTTATTAGAATACAAAGTAATATTACACCAAGTAATAATGAATATTATGATATGATTTAACACATGTACCATGTTCCATAAATGATAATGTGATTTTTAATTTGATATTATGTATTTATAATGACAAATATAGTTTTAAACATTCTATTGCTTATATTTTTACATATCATTTTATACATTTATTTCACCATTATATACTACATTATTTTTTATATGATAGTATGTTGTGCATGATTTCCACCCTTCTACAAATTATGTGGGAAACCTTTGTGATCAAGGTACCTTTCATGACATGCTAGGTGAGGATAGATCCTCACTATGCAATAATATTGTATTTTTGTATAACTTACCTCAATTTATTGATGAAAAAATTATAATTTTGAAATGTTGGAAAACTGGTTGTTTCTAGCTTAGGAATGCAAACTAGGAACCATTTTCCACTTGGGATATCATTTCATTAGGGAAAAATTAGTTAGGATCAACTTTGGTTCCTTAGGAGAGCTAAGCACTATAATAAATTGTTTCAATTTTTAACTTGATATGATTGGATATGATTAAGTCTAGAAATGATGGATAATAGGAAATAATCAGCATATATAGATAAATATATAATTAAAAATAATCTCAAAAATCATAAATATAGAATTGGAATGTAGAAAAGAACATGTCATTGAAATCTAGTGCTAAAATAGTTATAACATGGAGCTATGTGCTATAGTCTAGATAGGTGTCTTACAAGATGGGAATTAGGGTCTCAAATTAGGAGGTTATGTAGCTCTCCCTCTCCAAAAATTAGTCAAAAACTATTTGACTATGGAGCTAGCCAGATTGGTCTTGAGGTTTTCACGTACTTTAAATTTAAAATTGTGTCTCTCAAACCTCTTTACATAATTTTATCACTTTCTATTTTCTACACACAAATAGAGGGACATTGTTGTGTTGTATAGGTGTTTGGTAAGTAAAACACTAGGTAGGAATTATCCTCCACTGTAGAAATGATGATAATAAGAGAGCTTACCCAAGGTAGGGAAGAGACTAAAAACCCTAAGTAAATGTTGAATTAAAAATATATTACCATAGGCTTGATAGTGGTGGTAATGAAATTCTCTTTGAATAAGACCTTCAAGGGTTAATGTAATAACATGACATGACAAGATATAAAAGGATAAGTCATGAAAACATACTTGCACATAAGTTCTTTTAGCTTGTTGCACCATAGTGCTTAGATTTGAAGATACTTTCTAAAGATTGAAAGTCGTTAATAGTTCTAGGGTGCTTAGGTATGGAAGTAAAATAGAAAGGATGCCTTCATATAAGGTTCACAAGGTTTTTCTTATTTTAGGGTGCCTTCCAATGATAACATCAAAAAATTAGGATCAAATAAAAAATGGTGTAAAACTGCACTCTGACACAATTGACTTTGGGCAATTTTGATGGTCAGGGACTATGGTGCTAGGTTTCATAGTCCACTACAAATATGATGCTAGGTTCTATAGTCCATAAAGAAAAGGGAAAAACAAATCTATATGCAAAGTGCACAAGCCTAGGGCATATGATCTAGTCACTAAATAAGCATATGATGAAAGTTTGGTAGCAACAAGGCTAGAGAGTTATGGAAGGGAATATTAGTGGAAGGTTCAAAAAAGGTATGTGAAATTTCAAACGGGTTACAATTTATGATACAACATTTAGCCCCCAACAAAGTAGGAATATGAACTTATGTCCATACTCATGGTAAAGTAGGACTTGAAAGATATAGAAATTTGAGCAATGAAGAGAAAGACTAATAAGAGATAAGATGTTACTAAGTTTGAAAGAACAAGCTCCCAATATTAAGATCAACCAAGGATGGATACTTAATACACATAACAAAATAAAACAAAATAAAAATAAAGGGAAACACACAAGAGGGGTTAGTATTGAAAAAAGGCTCCAAGTCAACTAGTTGAAGAGACCTTGATAATAAAAATATCTCATGTTTTAATATCATTCTAGAATCTTATTGCAAGAGTACACGTGGACTTATAGAAAGACAAAGAGAATATACCAATTTATTCTAGACAAGTAACCATTACCAAACAAGTAGCAAGGTATGCTATGCTATGCATTCATGTAAAAAAATTTAACCATGAATTAAACTACCCAACAAGGTGCATTATATTGAGCGATTCATGTGTGTCATGGATTCTACTAACTAGAAAGTTGTATTATTCTATATGATCCATGAAAAAGAGGAAAGGGATCATCGAACTTACTAGGCATAAAGGTTTGTTATATTGTGTGATCTATGTTAGAAAACACTATAAAATGATACCTCTATTTGCTGGGCAATATAAAAATGTAACTAGAAAATGGGTGCTCCAGTGTACACCAAACACCAATATTAAAAAATAAAAACTTTATTCATTGGGTAATTTAAAAATATCAACAAAAAAATGGGTGTTGTAGCATGAACCAAACACAAAGACTATACAACAAAACCTCTTTTTGATAGGTAGTTTGAAAATGTGACTAAAAATTGGGTGCTACAATATGAACCGAACATAAAGACTATGAAACAAAACCTCTGGTAATCTAAAAATATAGCTACAAAATGGGTATTGTATTGACACCAATAACATGTAACAAGGAGGCCTTATATGCCCCACCTTAAGATGTCAACATATTATTATGTTGATATCATAAGGGAGATAGCTAGATCCATGTTACGGATATAAACACCTTCAACACCAAGGAGATATCCCTAACAAAAAATGCATTTGTGTCAAGCTAGGAAGAAGATCCTTGTATAGAATATTGTTATGCCTTGCATACTAACCCCATCATTTTCTTTGATTTCAAAATGTTGGTCCTCATTTTTGTCTCTTGTTTGTCTTTCTTCTTTTTGTTTTGCCATTTTATTTTGATCACTTCAAGACCTCGAAACCCCGGAGTTACGAGGTGATCTTTGTTTTATTTTTATTCTATTTTGAAACCCCAGAATCTTGGAGTTCCGAAATGGTATCTTTTCTCTTTTGTTTTGTTTTGGTCTATTTCGAAACCCCGGAACCTTGGAGTTCTGAAATGGTTTCATTGTCCCTTTGTTTTTTTTTTGTTTTTTTTTCCTGTCAGGACCCTAGAACTTCAAGACCCTGAAGTCTCGAGGTCCTCCCTTTTTATTTTCTTCAAGACCCTAGAACCCCAGAATCCTGGAGTTTTGAAGTCTTGTGGTTTTTGCCTTGTTGAAGCCTCAAAATCCTAGAGTTCTAGAATACTGAGCTCTTCTTTTCCTCTCATGTTATCCTTGAAACTACGGAACCCTAGAATCCCAAGCTTGTTTTGTGTTCCATCTTGGAACTCTGGAACCTCGAAGTCTCGAGGTGTGTTTTTGTGTTTTGTTCAGAGCCTTAGAACCTCGAAACCCCAAAGTTTCGAGATTATCCTTATTTTTTCTTGAAACCTCGGAACCTCGGAATCCTGAGGGCATGTTCAATGAGGTGGTACAGTCACAAAGGAGGGAGTATAAATAGACCGAAATGAATGATTTTCATTCATTTATGTAATCTACTTCTATGGAATTCGAGCTCTTCCTGCTATGCATTTCGTCTCCTCAATCATCTATATTTTCTAGCTCGTTGCCTTTCTGAGTTGGTTTTGTTTGTTGTGTTTCTTGCTTTTCTCATTTTTTATGCTCATTTTAGTTAGGGTTAGATTAGATTTGCATGTTTTTTAATAAATTTTTGGCCTTTTTCATTTTTTTTTGCCTCACCAAACCCTAGTCTCTGTACTTCGGTATCTTGGAACCCTGAAATCCTGAGGTATCCCCCATTTTTCCCATATTACCTTCTTCAAGATCTCAAAACCCTAAAGTTTTGAAGTGACTATTTAAAAGGTTATACACATTTCAAGATTTCAGAATTCTGGAATCCAGAATCCTCGAGCTCTATTTGAAATATTGGTCTTTCCCACCCCAAAACTCTAGAGTTCGGGAGATCCATCCTTGAGAAATTTATCCCATTTCAAGATTTCAGAACTCCGGGATCCTGGAGTTTGTCTTTTGAGCACTCTTACCCACCTCAGAACCCTAGAACCATAGAACCCTGGAGTTCCAAAGTTGATTCTTAGAGTGTTTTCACCCACCTCGGAACCTCAAAGTTCTGAAATTCCCCTTTTGAGGTTTATTACCAAACTCAGAATCTCAATAGCTTGAAGTTCAAGAGTTAGTTGTTTTCAGGATTTTCTTAACTCAGAACCCCAAAACTCCAAAGTCCCAAAATTAGCTACTTTGGAGGGTTTTCATGCCTGGGAACCTCGGAACCCTAGAGTTCCGAAGTATGTAATGATTTTATAATATGACATGATAGCTAATTATTTATTTCTTCTTATAGGATAAAAAATATTGATGGACCCATCCCCAAGAAAAACAAAGACCAAAGAAGAGGTAAAGTTGGACAAGAAGCCGATAATGATGAAATATCTATATCAAGGATAGACTCTAGCTTTGAAGCTAGAAGATGAAGTGCAGTGGGTAACTGATATGGAGATTGGTCACATAGAGCTAGAGGACATTGAATCTCAATTGCAAGCCGAAGCATTAGAAGCCCCGTATAGAAGGATTAAAAGATCAGGCTTGGTAGAAGCAACCATCTTCTCTCAGGCGATGCAATCCCCTGAGCTCATCTTAACTATTGCAAAATACTATTAGCCAAAAACAAGATAATGTGTGGATGATAATGGAAATGTAATTATGGACCTTTCCCTAGACATGATAGTAATGACTTTTGGAATACTAGTGAGGGAAAAGGTAGTGGTGACAACAGAAGAATTTAGGCTATTTCTTTGTTTCTAAAGAACACTTCTAATTAAACAAGGCATATTAATGAGGCATGGCTATCAGAGCCAATAAAAATCAGTCTCAAAGCAACAAATATTTAGAGAGCTGATTTTCAAGAGCCACAAAGAGACCTTATCATTATGCTAAGCAGAGCCTTTGGGAAGGCAAATTGTAGACAATTTCATACATGGATGTTTCACTATATGACCATGGTTTTGATTGGAAAAGATTATTTTGACTGGCCTTAGATCATTTTCGACAATATCCACAATCAGATAATTACAGTCCAATAGACAAAGAAGTTCTTCATGACTTCTTATGTAGTATGAGTGGTCGCCCGAGCTAGTAAATTTTCATGGTTAAAGACTGAGGGAAAACTAGGAGAAGAGCATGGACAGAAAAATGGTATGAGGGTATTATAATCAGCTACCTCTCTCTCAAGGTAAACTACATTTCAAGAGAATAAATGATGCATTTGTTTATGCTATAATAATAAAATTGATAGGAGATGTAGGATATAGGCTAACCATTGAAGATATGCAAATGATTAAAATGTGGGGGTGTTGGTTATTGCAAAACAAATGATCTACTTATATTAATGTTAGCGGGTTCACACGTAATCCATTCCTCCTTCCCATATATTGCAGCAATAGAATAATTATTTTGGAGTATGCTAGGTAGTTGGCGGGTCGATATCTACATTGTTAACACTCAAGCATAAGATCGGAATCACCTTGCCTGTTTCTCTCGAGCATTATACATGTCCAAAAATTCAAGCAAAAAATGTAACCGAGCAAGAATTGCAAGATTTGAGTTTAAAGAAGTTTGATTATGCTCGTGAATGGTACAATCCTATGGAAAACTAAAGAAAATGATGCCAAAATCGTATGAAGGACATAAGCCTGCATTGGATGATTTTTGGGCCAACCTCCAAGATAGTTTTGAAGTAAGAGAGAAGGGATATTATAGGTTGTCAGTGCCTTAAATTAGGAATTTTGAGACTAAAACAAATATACCTAAGGAACTGAGAGACGATAGTGAACTACCTGACCATGTATTCAAAGAAAATGGAATTGATCAAAGACCGCTCACTCCCATCAGATGGTCCAACCAAGAAGAGTTAGATATTGAAATTTTTGGAAAGGATGAGGCAATGGTTAAGTTTAAGAATCTATCCTAGTGCTGCTAAGGAGAAGAAGGGTCAGATTTAAGAAAGAATACTTCCACTGATCTAGAAGAAGCAACATTGCCAATTGACAACCGGGAGCTCAAGAGACAATTGGATGCTAAGATGATAGAGTCCTAATTTTTAAAAGTTGTTATAGAACATGGGATTACTACAGGGTTACAAGCTATCCCATAGGCTTCTATCACACCATCCTTCCTACAATTGGTCTTTCTCTAGGTGAAGGTGTCTCTCAAGTTAAGAAAATTGAAATACCATCGCCCCCTACCTTTCAAATGGAGGAAGCCAATGTGCAAACTCCTCCTGCTTCTTCTACACAACAAGCTACACCCACTCCATTGCCAATCCAAGAAATAGTTATCAACCATAATATTAAAACAGATTCAGATGAAGAAGATGAGCCTATTGCAGTTGTAGCAAAGAAGAGGAAAGTGGAAAAGAAATAAAAAGAACCACAAGAGAAGCCTACCACAAAACTAGAGAAGCAACCGGAGGCTACAAAAGAACCAACTGTACAAGTGCAACCTATGAAGATTCATGTACAGGTTACAAGAGAGGAGGAACTTGATGATGAAGATGATGAACATGATGAAAGGATGGTTCTCACTCCTTAGGATTAGGAGATTTTTCTTCAATGGTAGGGAGGATATGATCAGGGAAATAAAGGTGAAACACAAAGGAAATTTGAAGAAGAGGTTTTTGAAAATTTAGAAGAAATACAACTTGACCAATGTCTTCAAACTAGTCTTGCCCAAGATGTTGCTCAATTTTAGTAAAGACCACCAACTCCACAAGATCAATAGGTCCAACAAGAGCATCAACAGGTGGAGCAACAAGATGAAGGTCAACATCAAGAAGAGGGAGAACAAAATTTAGAGGCTCATAAGGTTAGTGCAGAAGTAGTAGTAAAGGGAGAGGATCTAATGACAACATTGTCCCATAATCGTTAAATTTTACATTTTAAAAGAGGGAGAAAGTTGTTGAAACAGTTACCGGCTAGGAGAGACCTTAAAGAGATCAATCCACACTAGTCAGAAAGACTAAAAACAATGAAAAAAAAAGGACATGATGGAGGAAATGTAGAATAGATTGAATTATATCATGAAAAATGATTACAACCAATCGGTAACAATAGGGTTACAGTAATCGGCTCACAGGCTTGCTAAAATATGCTCAAAATAGAGAACAAGTCACAACCGAGATCTCAAATATTAAGATATATCTTCTATGCTTTCCAACTTCTTCCATGTATTATAATGCTCTATTATAATGATTTATATGATCCAAGGGAATTCGGTCAGCCCAAAAGGGAACAAAAACCCAAAAATGTGTAAAACCAACAAGGTTGGCCTCCACAAAAGAAATTCCTCTAAAAAATAAGAAGGATGAAGTGTAGAGCATAGGAAAAGGTCGGCCACATTCCAAGAAACATCTAAACCAACTCTCAAGGCTCTGCAAGCTATAGAAAGGATCCAGTAGATCACTAATTCAAATAGGTCTAGGCAATCGGTAATAGAAAACTATCTCAAAAATCGGTAGCGATAACTTGCTGGAAAATGATCTAAATGCTCCATGGTTTGGGAATAAGGAAGATGATTAAGTCTTCAAGAAAAATCTAACTCCATAGGTTTTGGTGAGCCAAATCCAGGAAACACAAAAAGAAATGCTTAAACTGAAAACATAAAGCAAAACATAAAGGAATTATTTCTAGTTGATGCAAGAATGCTATGAACTAGGGATGCTCCTGCATCAGACATCTAGGGTTGTTGAAAAATTGAGTCTCTCACTTTGCAGGGGTAAGAGAAAAACCAAGGTGGTCTACCTCTTCTTGAGAAATCCAATATGAATCTTTAACTGGTTTGTCTTTCTACTTCACAAGATATTCCTTATACTAACTGCTCCGGGTACTATGCCCAATCCTACTATGAAAAATATCTTCAATCGGGTTTGGTTCCTTCCAAGGCAACTATTTCTCCAAGTTTGCAATATTTTCCTCACTAAATTTTGGTTCATGATACTGATGAAGATTTGTAATTTTAAATATAGGTGAAATAATCAGACTATCTGGTAACTCCACTTCATATGCATTTATAGAATTAAACTTTCTCAAAATCTTGCAAGGTCCAAACTTTCTCATCTGCAACTTGTTATAAGTTCCAACCAGGAATCTTTCTTTTCTTAGATACACCATCACTTCATCTCCAACTTCAAATTTCTTATATCTTCTCTTCTCATCTACTTTCTCCTTATACTCATTGTTCATGTCCTCCAAATGTTGCTTAACTTGAATATGTAAGTCCTTCATGTGATCTTGAATTTCGTTTGCTTTCGAACTTCTTCAGTCTTCACTGCTAATATCTCTTAATTCTAATATACCTATAGGGTGTGCTCCAGTAACAATCTCAAAAGGTGTCCTTCTGGTACTCATGTTTACTGAATTTTTGTAGGCAAACTCTGCTTGTGCAAGAATCAAATCCCAACTTCTAGTTTTGTCTCCAAGTAAACATCTCAAAAATTTCCTAAGCTCTGGTTAACTACTTATGTCTATCCATTAGTCTATGGGTGAAAGGTAGAACTGAACTTTAAATCTATCTTCATCTTCTTCCAAAGTGTTCTCCAAAAATAGCCAACAAACTTAGTGTCTCTATCTAAAACTATGCTCTTAGGTAGTCCATGCAATTTCACCACTTCCTTTAAAAATAGGTCTGCTATATGTAATTCATCTGATATTTTCTTACAAGGTATGAAATGAGACATCTTCAATAATCTATCTACTACCACAAATATAGAATCATTTCCTCTTTGTGTTTTAGGCAATCCAAGTATGAAATCCATGTTTATATCCTCCCAAGGTCTTACTAGTACTGTCAAAGGTTTATAGAATCCCACATTCTAACTACTACCCTTTGCAACTTGACAAACTCTACAAATTTGCATATATTTCCTAACATCCTTATGAATCTGGGGCCAAAAGTAATGCTCACTCACCAATGCTACTATTCTGTCAACACCAAAGTGTCTGGCTAATCCTCCACTATGTTTCTCCTTTATCAGATTCTCCCTCATAGAACTCTTAGGTATGCACAACTCTATTCCTCTGAATAACATCCCATCCTGAATGAAGTAATCCAACCACTTGCTTCTATTTACCGTAACCGGTTCTCTACATGCTCTCCAAGTTTTTTTCAAAATCTGAGTCATCATCATACAAGGTCTTTAATTCCTCAAATCCTAATACTATTACTCTTATTTTTGTCAGCAAATTCCTTCTCCTACTCAATGCATCAGCAACTTTATTAGATTTCTCATTTCTATTCTTCAACACAAAGGTGTAACTCTGAAAAAATTCTACCAATCTCATATGTCTCTGATTCAACTTACTCTGACTGTTCAAATACTACAAGGCTTGATAATATGTATACAACACAAACTCCTTAGGCAACAAGGTAATGTCTCCACTTCTTCAAGGCTTGAACTATGGCATTAAATTTTTGATCATACATTAAATATGTCCTCTAGGAATCATTCAATTTCTCACTGAAATATGCTATTCCTCTCCCTTCTTGACTCAAGACTACTCCTATTGTTGTTTCACTTGCATCACAATTCACTTGAAATACTTTATTAAAATCTGGTAAAGGTAACATTGTCTGCTCAGTCACTTTCAGCTTCAACGGTTCATAACTTTTCTTTGCTTCGATGGTCCACTTGAATTTCTTCCGATCTTCCCTCAGTGTCTCAGTCATACGATTACAAACTGAACTGAAACTTTTGATGAACTTCTGGTAGAAACTAGCCAATCCATGAAACGATCTTACCTCTCCAATCCTTTTCGGTGTAGGCCACTCAACAATTTCTTTTACTTTACCAAGTTCCATATTCACACCATCCTTACATATCATAAATCCCAAATAGACTAATTATTCCTTCATGAAAGTACACTACTTAAGATTTATCAACAACTTTTGTTCTCTCAATCTCTGCAAAACTTGTCTCAAATGCGAAAAATGCTCCTCTTTTGTCTTACTTAAAATTAGAATGTCATCCAAATATACAATAACAAACTTACCCAATAATTTCTTCAATACCTCATTCATCAGCCTCATGAAAGTACTCAGTGCATTAGTTAACCCAAAAGGCATCACCAACCTTTCATACAGTCCTTCATTTTTCTTTAATGTTGTCTTTCACTCATCTCCTTCTCTGATCCTGATCTGATGATATGCACTCCTTAATTCTATCTTTGTAAAGTACTTGCCTCTACTAAAGTAGTCCATTGTGTCATCCATCCTAGGCAAAGGAAACTGGAATTTCACTGTGATCATGTTTATTACTCTGAAATCGGTACACATTCTCCATTCTCCATTATGCTTAGGTGCTAATATTGTCGGTACTAGACAAGGGCTCAAAATTTCTCTAATCAAACCTTTCTTCAACAACTCCTATACTTGTCTATTCAACTCTTTATTCTTGATAGATGTCATCCAGTGTGCAGCTTTGTTAGGTTAAATAGCTCTGAAAACTAGGTCCATGCAATGAATGATACTTCTCACAGGTGGTAATCCATCGGGCACATTATCTAAAATGATGTCTTTATATTCTATCAGCAAATATTTTATCTCTTTTGGTTGTTCTTCTTCATGTTCTAGATTCTTAGTATTTTTAGGAACCAAGGAAAAACACACATTCTCATGTCTCAATCCATCCAGGAATTTCCTTCCATCCACCAAAAAGATTCTAGCATTCATACAGACTTCACTCTTCAAAGGTTCCTCCAAGGGCAACAAGGTTTGCTTCATCCCATTGGCCACAATAGTGTATTTATTTTTCCTCCTATCATGTATTTCCTGTCTATTAAACTGCCAAGGTCTACCCAAAAAAAGGTGACAAATATCCATAGGCATAATATCAAACAAGACTTCATCATGATAATTCCCAATTTTCAATTCCACCAGAAATTCCTCACTCACTAACAATTTATGATCATCCTGAATCCATGCTATCTAATATGGCTTAGGGTGTTTCAATCTTTCTAATTTCAAATTATTCACCATCTCTTCTGAAACAAGATTATCTGAACTACCACTATCAATGACAACTTTACAACACTTACCAGATACCTTCCATCTGGTCTTGAATAAATTATTCTTCTGCAAGGGCTCTTCATCTCTCTCAGTATGACCCAAATCTCTCCTCATCATCAATAGTTCTCCATCTTCTAGTTTATTAGTTGATTCGATGGGGTTTTCTTCCACTACTATTTTTCTTCTGGTATTCTCTATCTTCTTACACTTTAAAGCACGATGTCCTTCTCCTCCACACTTATAGAAAGCTCCTTTAAACACTCTCTTGTCTTGTCTTCTGTCATCTTTTCCAAAATTCTCGTTCTGGTAGCCATCTGGTTCTCTCCTTCGGTAGAAATTTCTATCATCTTTTCAGTATGAATTACCTTATTTTCTCACTTCTTTGTCCTTGTTCTAATCTGTACAGGTTCCTCTACCTCTGGTATATTGTCTTCCTCCTTGAAATATTCCTCCGAAAAACCTTCCACCTTTACCTCTTTGCCTCTTCTCATGTATTTTGTTTAGCTTCTCTTATTCTGTTATGGCATACTAGTAAGCTTCTTCAACACTCTGCAATTTCATCAAACTAAGTTCATCTTGTATAGACACCCACAATCCATTCAAATATCTTGCAACTTGTTCAACTTCATCATCAACATGTCTGGATTTGATATTCAACTTGTAAAATGCTTCGGTGTACTCCTTTACACTACATTTCTTCTATCTCAAATTCTACAACTTCTAGAACAGATTTATTTTATAATTGGCAGGCATAAATTTTTATTTCAAATTGTGAGATTTTTCCTAGATATAGAGGCAATGGAAAGCACAAAATAGAGACAAAATATAGGACAAGAATAAACTGTATTCTCATCAACCGATAAATGATCAAACAATCAATCATTGTTATATACAATGAATATGAGCCTGCTTACATAGGCAAGGCAATATGGATATGTGAGCACACAAATATGACATGTGGCTCAATAAAAAATAAGGGTAGGTAGGAAATAGGTGTGGTAGGTAGGAGAGACAATAAAATATTCCACATGAGGTGGATCACCCAGTGAAGGTGGAATTATCACTCCACAATAAGTGGATATGATAGAGTAGTAACAAGATCAATACCATAAAAAGTGGAAATTATCCTACACACACTATCCCAATATGGTACAAACACCCAAGTGTCTCATACCCAAACTACTATGAAATGAATTTCCTAAGTAATCTTAAGTAAGGTGTAATAATATCTAAGATGAATAATTTTTTACACCAACACAACTTAGCAACCATTCGATCCCATGTCTTGATCTTCTCTTTACCTCTTCTCTATCTATCAACCTACAAATGCTCCCACCAAAGAGATGCATGACCTTTCAATTGGGAATAGAAATATTTCACCTTCCTTTCTTCCACAGTGTTTTCAAAATTAAAACATTTCTCCATCTCTGAGATGCAATCCATCAATTCATCTTAATCCAACTTTCCATCATATTTTGGTGGGGTAAAATGAGGTTTAGTATTCTCCCTACTCAAAACCATCAAAAACCTTTCCTCATCTGAATCAACCGCCGGTGGGTTTACTTGTTCAGCTAAGGTTTCTTCTCCTTCATCTTCACTTACATCTTCAATGTGTCGGCCTCTTCTCTGGGTTGTCTCTACATCTTCCAACCGGGCTGCAATTTCTCTCAAAATTTACATCACAATAGGGTCTACATTCCCATGCATTCCACCATTCCTATTTCCTCTTCATGCCATCTTTAGGCTAGTCCTCTATATTTGAAGGTCAGATCCACATTCTACGATCCTACAACAAACATTTCTCAGAATAATGCAATGTTCAGAATGAAATCTCACCCGATACCACTTGAAGCAGTTACCGACTAGGAGGGGCCTCAAAGGGACCAGTCCAAACCAGTGAGCAAGAGTAAAAAAAATGGAAACACAAAGACATGATGGAGGCAATGCAAAACTGATTGCAACCAACCAGCTCATAGGCCTACTAAAACATGCTCAAAATATAGAATAGGTCACAATCGGGACCTCAAATCTTAAGATATATTCTATAATCTCTCTAACTTCTTCCCTATATTCTAATTATATATTACAATGATTTATATGATCTAGGGGGATCCGGTTGGTCCAAAAGGGATCAAAAACCCGAAGAACAAGACCTAACATGTAAAATCAACAAGGCCAGCCTCCGCCAAAGAAATTCCTCTGAAAAATCCAAAGGATAAAGTGTAGATCATGGAGAAAGGTCGACCAAATTCCAAGGAACATTGGAATTAATGATTAGGGCTCTACAAGCTATGAAAATAATCTGATAGATCACCAATGCAAATAGGTCGAGAGAACTGGTAACAAAAAACTGTCTCAAAAACTGGTAGTGATAACTTGTTGGAAATTGATCCAAATGCTCCACAATTTGGGAATAAAGAAGATGATCAAGTATTCAATAAAAATCCAAACCCACAGGTTCCAGTGAGCCAAATCCAAGAAACATGTATAGAAATGTTGAAACTTTAAACAGAAAGAAAAACATAACATAAAGGAAATGTTATGTTTTTCATCTCTCAAGAGCAAATTCCAGAGAAGTAATCACCAATATAGCAGTAGTAGTGCAGGGTGTTGAAGGATATATTCTCAAGCTACCCCTAGATATCAAATGTCTATGGTGAATTTGAGTAAACACAACAAATGGGGAGAGATGGCTACCTTGGTCACTGCAATATCTACTGTCTAATCAAGGATGGAGAAGGAACACAAGACAAAGGTAGAGATTAAGGCACAATTGAGGCATTACAAATAATTGATTATGGAAATAGCCAAGCCTCTTGACTCCATAACGAATGATCTTTTCCATCCACTTCATCACTCCCTCTCGGTGATATTAAGGCTATATATGAAATGAAAAAGGTGGCTACAACTATTAAAGCTTAGGGAACGGACCAGTTGGGTAAAGTGAAAGAATTCTTGCAAAACACAATGGAGATAGTAAAAGAAATCTATTTTAATGAAAATTCTCTTATAAATTATGTTACACAGTGGGAACAATAGCTACATCAGCTTTCTAAAAGGTATTAATATTTTGAAGAAGATCAGAGAGTTGGAAGAGCATGTGATTACTAGGAAAGATCTATTGGGAGGTGATACAGTTGCCGATTTGCAATCATACATTAATATTTTAGATTTGAAAATGGAATTAATGGACCAAGGTCGCATCAAAGTAATCAAGGAACATCCTTTCCTCCTCGATGCACTTGATAAGTATGAACAATTTTTTACTAAACTACTGGGAGGACATGGTCATAGTCTCAAACAAGATGGATTATTACACCAAGAGAGTGTACTTAGCTAGTGGGACCTATATGTTGCTACTCATTTTTAAAAAAATGATAAGTTCAATGCGGATACAATGAATAGGTATATGTATGTAACATTTCAGTGCCAGGAAACTGAGACCTTAATGGATGTAATGGTTGGTAAGGTAGAAAGTATAAAAGAGATACTCAGGGTATCCATGTTTTGGATAGTTATATTGCTGACCCACCTATTTCTTCTTTGGACTACTTTATCAACAAACATTGAAACTACAAGAAGAGGTGAAAGATGAATTCATGATAGGCCACCGCCACCACTATCTCGACTGATATGTCAGTTGGAGTTGTATCTCGTACTTTCTTTTTGAGGTAGTATTTTTGTATGGTTCGAAATACTTGCTATTGGAGCACCATTTTGGAAGTGGACATGGAGTGTCAGTTTAGTAGCACTTAACTAGACTTCACAAGTAGGGTGAACTCACAATACTAGTTCCCACTTTTTGACCAACTTTGACATTTAGATGAACATTTTGCAAAAAACCTTCACTTTTTGACACCTATAACTTTTGAACTGTTAAGAATTTGAAGATGATGTAAACTAGTGATTTGTAACATCTTTTTTGCAGATTCTAAATATAGTTTTTTCAAATTTTTTTGCATAAAATTTTATTGATTTTTGCATCTCCCTCAAAAGTAGTTTTTAATAGCAAACAACATTTTTTAAGAGTGATGTGCATCCCGAAACATATAACTTTTTTTTCTATAAATGATAAAAACTTATCTCTTTTAAATTTTGGTTTGTAACATCAATACCCAGGGCATGCAATTGGTTTGGTAGTGATATGTTGAATATTTTTTATTTTATTAAGTTTCGAAGTCCGACTAATTATAATTTAGATATAGGTGTACGTTTGAACACATAACTTGTTCTATATATATCAAAATTTAGTTTTATTTTTTTTGTTAGAAAGAAGACATCAATACTTAGTGCATAGATATTTTTCAGATTTTTTTGAATTAGTTTACCATTTTTCCCAATGCAAGGAACAAAGAAGTTCATGTTTAGTGAAAAACCTACATTCATAAAAAATTAAATTAAAATATATTAATAAAATTAAATATATTTAAAACTATACTATTTGGAAAGCTTATAATTAGGACTAAATCCTTAAGAAAACAAAACTTCTAAATGAATTCGTTTGACCCCTCAAAAGCTAATGTAAAATTGGTTTTTTATTAGCATTTGATAGATGTAAAGGAGACTCCATTGCAAGTATGATTTAAAAGTACAGAGGTTCTATCCAATAAATTTTGATCTAAGAGCCTTTGATCTAACTCTCTTCAATTAATTACTTCAAATGGGACCTCTTAAAGCTTAAATAATTATATTTTCTAGAAAATGTATGATTTCAACAAAAATCAGGATGTACCAAAAAGTGGGAACCAGCTTTGTGAGTTCACCCAGTAGCTTGCATGTTGACTATGACTCCTTCCTTTTTGTAACCCTAGTGTGGGCATGATTCTTTCCTAGGATGTAGGGTAAAACTCTATAAATTATAGAATTTGGGCCATTTTTGGGCATTCGTGAATTGATGATTTGAGGTTGATTTTAGAGATTCCATTAGAGATTTTATGCAAATTTTTATAAGTAAAATATTTTGTGATACTCTTAGAATTTTAATACAAAAAAAAAATTATGGATTACCTGATCCACTTCTGTGTTCTATATGGTTGTGCTCTTTGTGATCTGGTAATTTCTCTCATTTGAATCAACAACTAGTTCTTTTGGATGCTTTATTATTTTATGAATTATATTGCGCATGTAAATGGTATATGAAGATTAAATTTATAGGGTAATTATTGGTTGGGTGATTTTCATTTCTGTTGGTGTGTAAAGTTCTCTAACATTATATATTTTCTGGAGTTTGTCATTTGAATGATGATTTAGTGGTATTGATAATATTTGGATTATGAAATTCTAACTATGTGGATCATTTAGTTGTTATTGTATCAATTTTATTGTTATTCACTTGTTCCCCTGATCTATCTTTTCTTGTTTATTTGGAGAAATTGAAAATTAGAAAATAAAAAAAAAATAGGTAAATCAAAGTAGTTACAACCAACAGGCCCCTTGATAGGTACAATTGCATCAACCACTGAGTGATCCACCAATGTAGTGACCCAAATATAGAGACCTTGGAGTGGTTAGTTTCCCAAAACTTACTTCTTTTCAGAAGAGGTGGTGAGTGTTCACATAAACTACCTAACTATTGTTGAGTGTGTCAAAACATCCATCAAAAAATACAATCTTCAAGCAAGGAAGAGATAGTTGTAAAAGTGATATCTTGCAACAAGTGTATATGGATCCTTATCAAGGATCCATAATTATCAAATGTGGGAGGAAGAGCTCATGACCTAAATATATCTACCTCCATAAAGAAAGGGAATTTTTGAAGAAAGAGGAAGAATGCACACCTTCCCTCTTGTAAAGAGAGGGGATTCTCAATGAAATCTTACACACGGTTAACACTAAGGAGAGATAATTTAAAAAAAGGTCAATATGCTTTCAAGTAAGGAATAGGTCCTAGTCAAGGATACACACATCCAAGCAAGGAAAAAATATTCATGAAGAATAAACAATTCTAGGTAAGAAAGGGTATCCTTATAAATATACAACTGAATAAAGGGAAAAATGATCCTTAAGAAGGAAGAAATGATTGAAAAACCATTCTTTACCCCTAGTGTCAAGAAAATAATAATTAATATATTATGTTGCTAGCCATGTGTGATTGCATATATAATTTTACCACCATGAATCGTAATGAGCCACAAAAAGGTAAGCTATCAATGTCACATAGTGAGGAGAAACATAATAAGTCCAACAACATTACTGAACTAAATGCATATTTATATTTAAAAATAAAATAATATCAATTGTTATGTGAATGAGAGCCTTGTCATATAATTCTTGAACAAATTCCTTAAATTCTTTGAAATCAAAATGAGAGTGAGTATAAACACATAATGATAGAGATAGAAACTATTACTGACACTTTTTTAGTGTTATGACAATGGCTTATGAAATGGTTCAGGTGATCTTTGAGTTATATTTAAGTCTCAAAAATATTATTTCTACTATCTAGTAGAAGTTACTTTTGGGAGGGGAAGGTTAGGGTTTGATGAAGTGATTGGAAGGAATGAGTAGGAAATCCTAAGCCTTCTCTAGTGCATTGGGATGAAGGTTATATAAAGAACTTGATTCCTTATTTTATACATCCAAAACCATGTACTCTATATCCTTTTTTAGAAATCATATCAAAGAAACATTTATAATTTGTTTGCAAATGTGATAGGGAAGAAATTTCATCATAAACATCACTAGAATTTTTAGCGTAAGTAGATCTTGAAACGCCAGAGAGATGAATAGAGAAACAAGGATGGATCCTTGTAGGAGGATGCACATCTTTATTAGCATCATTCACGTCCTCTTGAGAGGTAATAGATTTCATTTACATTTTTTTTTGGGGTTGCAAATAAATTCTTTCATCACTTAAAGTTTCATTTCTACTCAATGTAATGTTGTGTCATATCATTAAGAAAATGTATAATAGATCATCTTGTATCAAAACATGTTGATGGTTAAGATAAGACCTAGGAGAATAAGGAGGATCTAAAGTGATAGATGTGTTGAGAGTTGGATTATTATTTTTTGAAACGTGTCCCTCTTCCACCAAAGTAACCTTATTGGAAGAGGATTCATCATTACTTTTTAATTCTTCATCTCCAATAGATATATCATTAATATAAGTATTGACTTTTTCTCATGAATAAGGAAAAATCTATGAGAGGTACAACCAAGAATCATCTTAACATCATTTATAGGAGGATTATCAAAGGTGCCACATGAAATATACACTCGGTCCAAATAGTCAATGAGCATCTTGAAAATATAATCATATAACAAGATAAAATTTACATGAAATCTTTTAGAAATGACGTAAATGTTGGATACAAAATTTAAACCTCGTTATGTAATAAATTAATATGCCATGAATCAATGCAAGTAACATAAAATGAAATTAGATACCATTCAACAAATGATTTTGATAATTGTAGCTAATTAGATTTATGGAAATGAATTTGAAAGTGATTTAACAATTCATATTGTGTAATATCTATAGCTAAAAGCATCTGAAAATAAATAAATTAAAATTATGAAGTGTAAGACATGTTATGTTCTCCAAAATTAAATGATCAAAAAAATGTCGTCTCTAGCTTAAGAATTCAAATTAGGAACCATTTTCCACTTGGGATATAATTTCATTAGGGAACAATCAATTAGGCTCACCTTAAGTCCTTACAAGAGCTAAGCACTATGATCAATTGTTCCACTTTTTGACTTGATATGTTTTGATATATTTAAGACAAGAAATGATGTAAAATAGGAAATAAACAACATACACAAATAGACACAAAACTAGAAATCAACTCTAAAGCATAAATATGGAAATAGAATGCAAAATGAAACCTGTAAGTTTGTACTCTCACCAAAGTCAGGGATAAATTTATTGAAGTGAATTGTAATCCTTTTTAAGTATGAGTCCAATTTCACACTCTTTTAGAACTAATTTTAATTTTCCCATCCCTCTAAAAAATTAGGACTTATTCTTTCCTCAAATTAGTACTCAATTCAAGAATATGAGTTACATCCCACTTTAATACTTCAAAAAACTCCTCTTTGCACCCTTATTTTTTAAGTGTACCATTTCTCCTATTTCATTTAAAGTCTATATGGGTCCTATCTCATTTAAAAGTTAAATGCATTTTTTCCTCCCACTTAAATTTCACCATTTCTAAAATAAATTATAAGTCTAATATCAGGGCCTATTATCTCACATGCCTAAAAATTCAAGCCTATTTTGTTGGCACTATGTGGCTTCACCACATAATTTTGTACCTTTTGACAAAAAAGTTTGGAGGATAATGTGTCGTCCATGACATTTCCTTATCTATCCTCAAAGTTATGATATGGCCATTTTACGTCTACCAAAAAGTGAATTTACCCTGAGAACCCTATATAAGGCATCATCCCTAATTCATTTATTCATCTCATCATTATCCTATCAGTCCAATAAATGATAAATTATCATTCCTCAAGAGAAAATATGATTTAAAACAGCATCAAGCTATGATAAGGCATCTTCAAGTATGAATTTATGATGGATTTTGTGATTATTTATTATGTTAATGAATCAAAACATGGAGGAATCATCCTAACATTATTGCATTAGCAATTGAAGGTATAATCATTTCCATTCAATAATTTCACTTCAAATTTCTATTTCTTTCATAATCATCATTTCTTTAAGGTTAACTCAAGCCCAAGGTTTGACTGAGGCAATCCCCTGTATATCCCAACACCATTTTTCTCCATTTTTGTGTAGATCTAAGCTTAGAAATAGGTTCCACGTTTAGATTAAAGATACAAGACAATTTAGTATAGATAGAGACAAATAAAACAAGACTAAATTCGAATAAAAGAGGAGTACTAAGGAACCTAGAAGCATAGTCTAAGTATTTTGACATGCAGATTGACCAAAGGATAGTTTGAGAGATTTTGAGTTTAGTTGGGTTCCTTATCTACACTTAGAGAGATGATATGACTATGGAACCTAGTTACAATGTCCACATATTTTCATTTCATATTTATATGATAGGTTCTTCTCTGCATCCCCATTTTAGTTTAATACATCTCAGTTAATTTTTAGTTATGTTTTTATTTGTTTATGTCATTTATTATCAATATTGCATCATTTAGAGAAGTCTTTTTCATCCATCTCATCCAATAAATCAAAATAGAAAAGAGAACAATACATAAAGTGTTGAGCTCTCCCAAGGGTTTGTAGTTGGGCCTATTGGTCGTTATCTAATCTAATTCATGAAATTTTGTTTGATTCTGCATGTTTAGACTAGTGGACCCTATCTCCAGTACATCACACTTTGATACTATGTGAATAAAGTTCACACATGCTCATAGTTACAAGTAAATAAACATATAATGTAATATTAGAATTAGCGTAGAAAAATGCAATAGATAAAAATCCCATGATATTATTAACTTACAATAGATGAAGTTTCTTATAGTTCAAGTGAGAGAAACAACCTCCTTGAATCAAGGAGAATTATCCTCTAAATAGTTGTGTAACTCTAATAATCTATGATTTGAAGCATGTAAACACAAATGTAATTATAAGAAACAAATAAAAACCATCTAAGAAATTTTTTCTCCTTAGAAGATTATCTAGAAGGAACAATCTACACTTACAATTCAAAGTTACATTCCAAAAACTAACTATCATAAAGAAAGGGGTAAATGAGAGGTTTATTTTATTTTAACAATAGGAGTTGAATGTCCATGATAAAGGTGACTCCTCATGTGTATCCAAATGAATCCATATGTTTGATGTTACTATGTAGAGAATTTCATGTAAATTTTGGCTATTTCTTGCACAGTATGAACCCTGAACCATTTAGAGAGCCTTATGTATTAAAAAAAATAAAAGGAAAATTGAGAGCTTACAAAATAATGTCGATAGATTTAATATAGTTTTTTTTAATAATCGATGTCACCACATCAGGTATGCCCTCACTATTGATGATAAATGAGACAAGTTAATGGTTGCAGTGAAGGAAATCTAATATAAACTAGAAGAAAATGAGAGGGGATTTCATTCTACTGGTAATGCAAATCATTTCAATGAAGGATAAATATTAAATTTAATTGGTAAAATAATTATGATTGTTTTAAAGAAACCCAAGAATAATGAAAAGTAGATCATTCCAAGTTAACAATATCAAGGACACCAAGAGAGATACACCCTAGATCCCTTCATGAAAGATCATGTGGATATTAATAAGTATTGATTTTCATGTGATATGTGCTTCTTGCCTCATGATCTTACAAAGTGTACTTTTACTAAAAAAATAATATAGAAGAGGAATTATTCTAAGATAAAGATGACCTACAACAAATTATTATAGAGGAAATAATGTGGACTAGTTTGATGTGTACCATGTAAATGAATTCTTTTAATATTATCAAGATAGTCATTATGTTTACTATGATCTACCCAAATAGGATTTTGATTAGTTCAAAGAATTGATGCAACAAAGGTATAAGAGATAAAATACATCAAAGAAGACCTTAAATCTCTCATAAAGGCAACTACCATACATGCTCAAAGTGAATACCAACTAAGTGATAGGAAGTTCAGCTTCAAAGCTCAAGCTAGAGCTTATAGTGTGCTAGAGGTTTGAAGTACATAAATGTGGAAAGGAAAAAAAGAGAGAGATATGGTGTGTATAAAGAAGAGAATATAAATATACAAATGTCACCACCAAAGATAAATATATTTATAATATCATATATATGCATATCAACCAATAGTCTATATATCTCTAGCATTGAGTTGAATAAAATTTTAATTGAGCTAGTTAAGGAGATACACGAGGTCTAAATACAATGAGAGAGGTCATTACATTATATCAGTTCCCCAACTATTTTTCATCAACCCATTAAATTTACAAGTGATCTTAAAGATGGCATAATTGAGACCGATATGTAAAAAATGCCAAAGATCTACCTTGAAAATATCTATAGATAACCAATAAGATATAGATCTATGCTATACTTCTTTAGTAATAAATGCTTAGTTGGTACATAAGTGTATGCTTGATTATGCAATGACCAACAATGTGATTCCATTAGAATTAATGCACCATCTAAAACTTCAATAATAAATTCAATGACAAATATTGTGACATTGATTCTCATGATTTGAATGTAATTGGAAAAATAAATAATGTTGATGTATAGATCATGGCATACCCATGTGTTTTACTTTTTTCATGGATATTATCATCTTTACTTTTCTATCTAAGTGGAGTATGTTTTTGATAAAGAAAAATAGGTTTTACAGGGACCTAAAACCTAAAGTTTTATAGACCAAGGCCAGTAGCCAAAAAGACATTAATCATAAGCTAAGTGGAGTATGTTTCTATTTACAAAATATGAAATTTTGGTTGGTTATAGTATCTAGATATATTTATCTTATACCATAAGACTACTATAAGAGAAGGAAGTCTAATTATATAGAGAAAATAATATACTTTACATTGTGAAGAATCTATATCAGATGAAGAATGATATATATTACATAGACATTATTTTTTTAAGTTTTTTTGTTGGGTATTGTGATAATGAAACTCATAATCATGTTAATCCTAATGTGTATATTACAAATAAAAGTTCCAAATATAATGATTCATGAAGTATGAATTTTAATAGTGGATGTTCAAGAGTAAGAAATGACATGAATATATTAGTAGTGTCACAAAAAGGCACAAATTATAGTTTCACTTTTATTTTTTGCTTTGAATGCACCAACAATATGGTTGAATATAACACACTTTTATATGGTTTTTTAGCATCCTAAAATTGTGACACTTGCAATTTTGACTGCATTTGGGTCTTCACGATGGCGACGCAACACTGAACCTGAATGGAGACCCCGAAACTTGTTCATGACATCAAAAACTGCATTTTTCAGCACCCTGGCCTGATCCTCCTTGCACCTTGTTGTCCCTAGAGGTGGGACCATGGCGCCCAGCGCCCTGGTCCCCTAGGACCATAGCACCCAGTGCCCTAGTCCCTGGCCCTATTTTTGGGCCCGGTCTCTTTTGGGTCTCAGGTCTTTATGTTTGCAAATTGGAAAATAATCTTCCCAGGTCGGCCTAAGGTCAGAAAAATCAGTCTTTTAACCCTAATTGACAAGTATATACACTACATTTCCTCTCCCATTTTGGTAGATGGAAAAAAAGGCAGAAGCGATATTCAAACATTCAAACATTCAAGCATTCAAGCATTCCTTCAAGCAATTGATCATTCTAAGTCTCCATTCAAGGCTAAGTGTTGCATTCAAGACAAGGATTCAACCATTGAAGAGGAGATCACATACAACATACAACAACATTTACACCTTCGCATGTAAGAATACAAACATTCTTACAACAAGGTATTGGTACTTTATTACATTACAATCATTTACATTTATAGCAATTTCTCATTTCTTGGTTAATTCCAAAACCAGGGTTTGACCTAAGGGCAAACCCCTAATCCTGAACCCCCCAATCGTCCTGGCTTTTTTGTGTGTACGTTGTAGGTACGCGACTGTAATTGAAGATCTGGAATCCTTGTGCAGAGATGAACAGATCCCCCTTCGTTTTGCGGATTTTTCGGAGGACCGTGTGCACGCCGGGTGCCATCGTCTCATCAACTTTTGCTCAAATTTGCAGGACAACGTTGTCTTGACATTTTACTACTAATTCTAGGTCCGCAGCTTCATCCTATATTCATATCTCTGTTTATAAGTGAATCTTTCTCACTTTTCATGCATTCCTAGCTCAATCCTTCTATCTACATTCTTTATGAAAGAGGGTAGCCTTCCTGTCACAACCCTTGAAACTCATTTAGAATCCAATCTTGCATTGTGTGGGATTGGATCTTGTGGGTTTCAACCCCTCTTTTGAATGTAAAGTCTCTCCTAAGTGAAAACCGTCAACCCTAGTGACCTCCTTCCCCTCTCCTCGCAGTGGTGGGGGGAGCACTTGGGGTTCGATCGCGATTTTCCACTTTACATTTTGGTGAACCCGACGTGAACATCCTTTCTGATTATTCATGGTTAGATCTGAAAATTGGATGCCTTGATTACATTTCCATGTTTGATCTTTTACAAATTTTAGAGGTTAATTGCATAAAAATCCTAAAATTTTCTTTTTAGTTATTGAGCTTGTGAAATGTTTAATTGTTAATGCTAATTTCAAATCTACCCTTCTATTGTAAATTGTCAACTCATATTTGTGCTTTAATTCTAAAAATTAAGTGGTTAAGTGTCAAAACCCTAATTTTTAAAACCCTCTTGATTCAACCTTTGACAAATAATTTCACTGATCAAAACATTTCCAAATCAGCTGTAACTTTGGATTCCGCAATAAAATCATAATATCTTTCATCCCTAAAAATTTGGAAAAAAGTTGCGAGGACCGTGTGCACCCCGGGCGCCATCGTCCTCGACATTTTTTTTGAAATTTTGGGAGCTAGATCTTACTGTATTTTTCTGCTAAAATCTAGAATTTTGGCTGATTTTATCAATTACAACACTTTCAAAATTAAAGTCAAAGTTGGTCTAGTGATTGCTTGGATTAAGGCTCCTAATCATTCAAAAATTGTTGAAATTGAAATTCATGTCAAAATTGTGTTTCTTACTATCCTAAATCTGAAAAGTGTGTTGGCATTCATTCGAAATTTCAGTGCTTTATTCAAATTCTTGCAATTTGTGACTTTTGAAATTAAGTGTTTAATTACACCAACTTTGATTTCCGCTTTCAAAATTGAATTTTGCGTGAAATTGAGTCAACTTTAAAAATTCAAAACTTGCATGGCTTTTGGTATTCCCTCTAAAATCATAAAATTCAAAATTTTAGTTTCCCTCTCTTTTTCAAAATTCAAATTTTACATTTTTCAACAATCTTGCTAGGGTTCAATTTTGAGATTGCAACTTTAATTTGGCCTATCTACAGATCGTAAAATCACTCAATTTTTTCAGATTATCTTTAAAATCATCATAACTTTCATCCCCACAAATTTCAAAAAAAGTTGCGAGGACTGTGTGCACCCCGAGCACCACGGTCTCTGACATTTTTTCCAAAATTTTGGGAGATTGTCGTGATTGCATTTAACAGGTTAAATCTAGGAGATTGGCTGATTTTATTGAAATTTGCTACCTCTAAATTCAAAATCTTCTCTCCCTCTCTAGTGCATGAGTTTTACAACAATAAGCCCTACTTACACTATTCCCATTAGACGAAGCCTTAGAATTAAGTCTTTCCAAGGTTTAATTACCGAGGAAATGGAACCTAATTTGAATGGCCTTTTTAATGAGGACACGGGTAATTCCTCTAATCCTCCTAATGATGAAGAAGCTCTCCATGAGGTTTCTATAGAACAACTTTTGAAATTGGATAACCAATTTGATGATTTTCAGCAATGGATGTCTCAAGAGTATCCCGATAGTCAAGCTCTTTCATTAATTGAGGGTCTAAAATGTATGGTTCAAAGTGATAAGAATGGAATTGATATTTTGCGTGGTATTGCACACATTGTGGATTCGAATGTGATGCCTATGAAGAGTTGTGCTAAAACTTTGGGTTATACACAACCTCCTACTCAAGTCAATCATTCTATCCCTTTGACAACTTCTATTGCCAGTATACCTACTTTTACATCAAACATAATGACTACTTCAATACAAGACATTCCACTTATGATCACCAGTCATGGGGGCAATCCTTCTTCTTCAATCAACCCTCTGCCTTCATTCAATCCGACTTCTTCATTCATTCCTTCAATAAGTGTTCCTATTACATCTCCACAATTGAACCTGGCGCAAGGGGGCAATTCATTTAACCATTCCATTCCTCCTTGTAGTGTTCCTCCTTTTCAATCATCTCCTATGACTAACTATCATAGTGTCCTGCCACCTTACTCTCAATCAATACCTTCTTTCAATAACATAATACCTCCATCTCAATCTAACACGTCTAATATGAACTCTTCAACTGAAGCAACCATTAACAATCTTGCACAAATTGTCTCTTCTTTACAGCAACAAATTGCCTCTATGAATCAATCTAAGTTTAGTGTGCCCACATTTGATGTTGCGAGCCCACTTTCTCTTCACATTGTTCGAGCTATCCCTCCTAAACATGTTGAAATCTCGCATTTGGAGCTTTATAATGGTAAAGGTGATCCTCTAACACATGTTAAGACTTTTCAAACAATATGTACCATTTTTGCTTATGACCAAAGGTTGCTTGCAAAACTATTTACTAGAACATTAAGAGATAAAGCCCTACAATGGTATTGCTTGTTGCCTTCTTATTCTATTACTTCTTTTGAACAACTTGCAAATGCTTTTATTCAACAATTTCAAAACAATATAAGTCCTAAAGTTACTTTGATTGATTTAATGCATTGTAAACAAGGTGTTAAAGAAAAAGTGACTGATTTCATTGGTAGATATAAGCATTTGTATGCTCAAATCTCTTTTCCAGTGCCTAAAAATGATATTCAAAGAATCTTTATTTCTAATTTACAAAAAGATATTAGAGAAAAACTTTTGTTTTCTGAGTTTACTTCTTTCTAACAGTTGTGTGCAACTCTTCACAATTATCAACTGACTGTGAGTCAAATGGAACAAGCAAATCCTATGGCTCTGAGTGATAAGGGTGATAGTAGTCAACAACCATTTGGGAAGTTTAAACCAAATAGAGAGTCCATTAAAATCAATGAAAACATCATCAACAACAATGTGAATGCAGCATCAGGTGTGCCTCCTATTTCTAAGTTTTTCAAGAAGGAAAGAAAGTTTACTCCTTTGAATGAATCATTGCATAGTATTATGAATAAGTTATTGGAACAAAATGTGCTTACTCTCCCTCCTGTAAAGCAAATAGATCCTACAAAGATTAATTCACCCTATTTTGATAACAAATCTTTTTGTCAATTTCATCGTCAACCTGGGCATGATACTGAAAAATGTTTTACTTTAAAGGGTAAAATTCAAGATTTGATTGATAATAATACTATCTCTGTTTCAGGAGTGAATGATAAAGGCAACACATCTGTAGCTCCTTCTAACCAAAATCTTAAGATTTTTACTGATCCATTACCTTCTCATACCTCTAATGTGATTGAGACTAATGATTCCTCTTTCTCATCTGATGGGCTTGTGTCTATGACTCCGAATGTGATTAACTTTGTAGAGCAGCAAGAAAACCCTAAAGAACCTTCCATCACATTTGATTCTAATGAAACTATCAGGGCACTTGATGGTCCTTTATATAGAGTTGCAAAAGTCAAGAATACACCTTGCTGTGGAGTGCTTATTGATCCATCTTGCATGGATAATGTTATTACTGAAGAATTTCTCTTTACTTTGCAATTGAATCAAGTGATCTATGACAAAATAGATGTGATTGTGAAATTATTTGATGCATTTTCTTCTCCTGCAATTGGTTCTATTACATTACCTATTGAAGTTCATAACAAATCCCTTGATGTGAACTTTGCTATTATTCCTTCATTTGAACAATTTCGTGTGAAGCTAGGCTATCCTTGGCTATCTTCCATGAAAGCTATTGCTTCTCCTATTCATAAATGTTTGAAATTTCCCCATAATGGTGAAGTTGTTACTATCAATCATAGTCTCTTTAAACTAGCTGAAAGAACTTCTAATGTTCCTATTGATTATTTTTGGCCTAAACAATTCCAATCTCTTCATCCGCGAAGTGATCATCTTTTCAAATCTTATCAAAACTGGAAAATAGATATGATCCTATCTCTAAGTGAACCTAGGACACCCAAACTTGATATTCCTATCATTCTTGAGAAGGAAGTTCTTCCTTTGAAAGATAAAACTAATGTCTTTCCTCAAGAAGATTCCCAACCCATCCCTATGGATGTGACTATGTCTATGTCTGATAAACTTTCTAAAAGCAGACCTATACCTCCTCGTCATGATGGACTTGGTCTCCTTCCTAAACCAAATATTCCTCCTTTATACGGAGCAGTTCCTCCTCCTTCCTCTTATGGAGAGAAGAGACCTTCCTCTTCTCCTATTATCCAGCCTAAGAGACCACAACCTAAACACCCAAGTGATAAGGATGAGAACATTCCTCCTCCTCAATCTTCTCAACTTCCTACTAAGACTAGACGAAATCGTTCTGCATGCGAACGTCGACGAAAGTGTCGTCTTAGAGCTCAGGCAGCTGCTTCTCAAACTTTGCAATCCCCAAAAACACCTTCAACAAGCATTATTCCATTTAATCCAAAATCTCCTAAACATAAGATGCATGATGGTTTTGATCCAGTGCAAGTTAAAGATCCTATTTTTATAAATCTTGATGATGATATAGATGAAAATGTTATTCATGATGAAAATGTTACTTCTCTTGCTTCTGATAGTGAATATGAATATGTTGATGTTGATAACCATTTATCTAACGAATTTTCTAAAGCACTTATCCTAGCTCCTAGACAAGAACAACGTGGCTTGGAACATGAACATAGCCCTTGTTTGGATCTTGTGATAGCTCCATTTGCTATGTTGAATGTTCCTCCTCTAGCGTGTTCCCTGCCTTCCCAAAATATTGATCAGCAAGATCGGGGGGTAGATGACGTGCAAGACTAGTTCATTAGCATAGCAGATTCTCTCCTCCTCTCTTTCTTTCGTTACTTCTTCTATGTGTTATTCTCATTCTTCTGTTTGTTGTCCTTAGTGTTGTCTACTTGAGGATGATGCAAAGCATTGAGATCTCTTTTGGTCTCTCTCATGTTGACTCAAAAGACACATGTGTTCCCTTCTTCTAGGTGACCTTCCTTGATTGGGGAATGAAGAACAATTATGCATACATACATATGATATACATGAATTATCATACAGCATACTGACCCCGAGGAAAGTGAAGTCACCTTGTGCTTTGTGTTTTGTTTCTATTATCCTTGGGTTTATCTCACACTTGGGGGCTAAATCTTTGTGATAACGTGCTCCTTTCCCTTTTCATTTCTTATGTGTGTCACTACCTTAAAGAAATCACCCCCGTTGAGGCGTGTGCGATTGCTTTAACATAGGGGGGCATACACCCCGTCTATCCCTTCAGGATACTTGAAAATTTCTTGGAAAACTTAGCTTTGCCTTGAAAATTTTTGGTATTTCTCTTGCATGACTCATAGTGAGGGAACCTTGCTACTGACAGTCATGGTTCTCCCTCGTGATCTTCCCTTTTACTTTTTCAATCGAAGTCGTAAGATCCTTAGTCCACTGGGGGCTTGGTGTGTCTTGCCTCCTTGACATGGTGAAAGTCTTTCAATGTTGTTTCCTTGTACTTTACCGAAATTATGAGCGTACGCTTATACTCCCGCTAAAGTGGGGGCTAAATGTAGCATCCTAAAATTGTGACACTTGCAATTTTGACCACATTTGGGTCTTCACGATGGCGACACAACACTGAACCTGAATGGAGACCCCAAAACTTGTTCATGACATCAAAAACTGCATTTTTCAGCACCCTGGCCTAATCCTCCTTGCACCTTGTTGTCCCTGGAGGTGGGACCATGGCGCCCAATGCCCTAGTCCTTCAGGACTAGGGCGCCTAGCGCCCTGGTCCCCCAGGACCATGGCGCCCAGCGCCCTGGTCCCTAGCCCTATTTTTGGGCCCGGTCTCTTTTGGGTCTCGGGTCTTTATGTTTGCAAATTGGAAAATAATCTTCCTAGGTCGGCCTAAGGTCAGAAAAATCAGTCTTTTAACCCTAATTGACAAGTATATAAACTACATTTCCTCTCCCATTTTGGTAGATGGAAAAAAAGGCAGAAGCGATATTCAAACATTCAAGCATTCAAGCATTCAAGCATTCAAGCATTCCTTCAAGCAATTGATCATTCTAAGTCTCCATTCAAGGCTAAGTGTTGCATTCAAGACAAGGATTCAACCATTGAAGAGGAGATCACATACAACATACAACAACATTTACACCTTCGCATGTAAGAATACAAACGTTCTTACAACAAGGTATTGGTACTTTATTACATTACAATCATTTACATTTACAGCAATTTCTCATTTCTTGGTTAATTCCAAAACTGGGGTTTGACCTAAGGGCAAACCCCTAATCCCTAACCCCCCAATCATCCTCGCTTTTCTATGTGTAGGTTGCAGGTACGCGGTTGTAATTGAAAATCTGGAATCCTTGTGGAGAGACGAACAGATCCCCCTTTGTTTTGCAGATTTTTCGGAGGACCGTGTGCACGCCGGGCACCATCGTCCCATCAACTTTCGCTCAAATTTGCAGGACAGCGTTGTCTCAACATTTTACTGCTAATTCCAGGTCCACAACTTCATCCTATATTCCTATCTCTGTTTATAAGTGAATCTTTCTCACTTTTCATGCATTCCTAGCTCAATCCTTCTATCTACATTCTTTACGAAAGAGGATAGCCTTCCTGTCACAACCCTTGAAACTCATTTAGAATCCAATCTTGCATTGTGTGGGATTGGATCTTGTTGGTTTCAACCCCTCTTTTGAATGTAAAGTCTCTCCTAAGTGAAAACCATCAACCCTAGTGACCTCCTTCCCCTCTCCTCGGAGTGGTGGGGGGAACACTTGGGGCTCGATCGCGATTTTCCACTTTACAGGTTTAAACATAGTTTCAAGTGTTAAATTAAAGTCTTCAAATATTATAATGATTTACAATTTATTATGTTTCAAGTTAGAGACACATTTGTTGGTATATAAATATTATTTGAAAAGTAGCTAAAATGTTTAATACTTTCAATGTCAACAGGGTGGATAGAGAAGATAAATATGTGGATTTCAATACACTAGTTATTTTTGCATGAAAATTGGATGGATTATTGGAATCCTCCCATTGCATGTAATGTGTAGAAATTATTATTATGCCCAAAATTCCTAATAACATATTTGATTAGTAAGTCTTATAGAAATTATTACTAGTCCTAATATTTCTAATAACATCTATACTTTTTCTATATAGGGAATGGAAGTTTTTATTTGAAAGGTATAAAAGATTGGAGAGAAAATTAGGAAGAACATATGGTTAAAAAATTATGATAGCAAGCTTGAGGTTTCATTGCTATCAAAGGGAAATGCATTATTTTTTTATGGTTTAGATTAACTTCAAACATGTAATGAAAAATTATAACTTTTGAAGAGAGCCTATAGCTAGCAAATTTTACATTTATAAGTGTCTCCACAAATATTTTGTGCATTTTCTAGATATGTTCTTGATTATTTACTTTTATAATATATCTTCTTAAGTGAGATAAAAAATGTGTAAGTTTGTTTTCAGATTAAAAAGTTAAATATCACAGGGTTTCATACAACAAAATTTAGTTTATATGTTCATGAAGATAAATTTGATCTTTGGGTATATCATTTTGGTTTATGTCATTACATGTGTTTTTTTTTAAGAATCCTAGATTCTATTACCTATCTAGGATAGGTATCCATCTATATAAACTAGTTGTTCTCCATAATCTCAACACACCTCCAAAGATATCAAAAGAAAACGCTATTACCTAGCTAGGAAACATATGCATCTATCTAAACTAAGTCAAATCTCCAGAAAATCAGAAGAAAACATCCTTTAATAATATGTTGTCAGTTTTGGATGTATAAAATGCCATAGCAATATTATTTAGTGCATTCTGGAAAATAATGTTGTGGTCAATCAACATATTTAGGTCAAACTATGAAGTTCCTCAAACTAGAATAAGTAAGTGTTTATTTTTCATGGTAATATCTTTAGTAGTGTCTCAGGATAGCCTGCTTGATTTAGTAGATCCAAAAGTGAAGGAGATTCTACCTATCATTAAGCGACCTTCCATTGCCCAAGCCTAATCATAAATAGATGATTTTTTCTCCAAACTTGACAACCTTTGACATTTTAAAAAACATTCAACATTAAAAATTTGAGATTTACAACACAAGTCACCAACACTCGGGGTGATATCAAATCAAAAATATCAAAATTAGGACTGCATGTGATGTTTACACGGAGGTATTTCAACTTGAAATTTTGTTTCTGCAATTCTTTTGATAATAGCAGTTAAAGCATGTAAGAGAAAAATGCTCCTAGTCACAACCAAACTCTAGACAAGCTCTAGAACAGAAGTCTCCATATATTCAAAAACAAACAAAAGGGGCCAGCAAACGATGTATCTTCTCGTCCTTATGCTTTGATAGATGTACATATCTAGTCTCCACGCCTTCGTCTGAACTCACGTTGAAAGATTGCTTCAAGAAATACATTTGGTGTTTTCTCTGCAACCATTTCATCATATGAGAGTATATTTATACAAGGCATTTTTGCAAACATTTAAGTGACTTGACACTGTTTCAACATTTTCGCAAATGTCTGAACCCTAGCAATTCCATTTGTTTTGAATTTCTAGAACCTCTTCCATGTCTTATAAAATTAGTCCTTATCAACGCATTGCTTGGTACGTGACTAACTACAAAAGTTCTTTCGAGGCATTTTATCACAGTCAATGTGCCATGCATGGGTTTTTGTTCTGGGCATACCTACTTAATACGTGAACTACCATTGCAACACCATGTAGTTTGTATATGCGCTGACAATTGCATTTGGCTGGAATCTTTTCAAGCTCTTTGCTGAATCAGTTTAGACCCATTTGGTCTAGCAATTCATGTGCATGTCTATGCATCCACATTTTTTAAATGTCTGCTGGAGAAGCGAAAAACTACTTCCAACATAGTTTGATGGACGCCGATACCCTAATTAATAGCTCCCATTTGGTACAGGCCCTGAGGGTGTTACTAAAAACCGTGGGATTTAGGCTTTACTGCCACCCGTTGCAATTTTCTAAGCTTGAATTTTACATGCATGTCCACAATGGTCATTGCAACATCAACGTTGATCTGACAGAATTCGTCTCTTTTTCATGGTGTGATGGATGTCTGTTGCATGTTTTGTATGCATGAGTGCCCGGGCTGCTACAAAAATCTATGCATGTTTTGATGGCCGTCCACGCGTGTTTGGAAGCTTCTATGCTGGTGGAGCTCATTGTCCACTTTACAATCCAGTGTTTGTATGCCCATCAAATTACAAAACTATGAGGTCAACTATTTATTTATGACATTTGGTATAAATGCTTGTAAAGGAAGCATTTTTTATGAAGCAACCAAAAAAAATGGGAATGTGTTATATTAATAGATGAACTGAATTCATCAAAACTAGACATGCGATTCTGTACATTTACTGTTATCATTTTTTTTTTTTAATTGTAAATAGGTGTTAAAAGTCAAAGTTCAAATTAAATGACTCAATTGATAAGTATAAAGAATGATTGGCAGCTAAATTGAAGGTGTCAATTAAAAGAAACTCTTTGCTCTACTTGTAAAGATAACATAATCAAATTGTTTTGATTAAAGGGCAAAACTGGTTTTACAGGGACCAAAAACCCAAAGTTAACAGAAAATAAAAAAGAAATGAAACAACCAGGACCCAGCTGCAAAAAAGATGCCAAGTAATCCAATAGAACAGGGCAACGAAGCTCGAATGACAGACAAAAAAAAGTCAACTAATCAAAATTACAGAAGCTTACCTATTTTCTCATTCTTCATAATGACCTCTTCGTTAATCAATGGAACTTTCTTACTAACACTATCTGTAGGGGTCATACCCCTGTCTTTGCTACAAAGCCTTGTTGCAGGAACCGGCTAGGGCTCTTTAATGTCCTCCTCCTCCTCATCCACGCTCTCCGAAGGCACCCTGAGAATCTTGCTTGCCCTTGCATTCAGTGCCTTAGCCTTCTTCTCCATCTTCATGCTGCTCAAAGGAGAATTACCCTGGGAAATGACATGCAATACTTTGGCTTGCTCATTCAGCTTGCAGAGACCTTCATTAGTGTTATCCATAGCTCCCTTTCTAACTACCACCACCATAGTCTAACTCTTCTTGAGTTTAAAACAATCATCCTCCAAAGCTTTGATTCTCCTTTCATGGTCCTTGAGGACTTCTGAATCTCCCTTCGGCTGATCAACCCTTTCCTTCAGACAATTAATGTCCTGTAGAATCCTAAGGAACAAGGCATGTTGGTTCTCCTATAAATTCCGTAGACTAAGAATGGAAACCATAACCTCCGTGACAGAGGAACCCATCTCCTTCGGCGTAGCCCTACCCCCATCAACAGGTGTAAAGATATTAGCATCATGTTCTTTCTCACAACCACTCCAATCCATGATTAGAAGGATCAATCCCTCATGAAGAATAGGGAAGAAAACTCTCTTTACATGAGCTTAAATACTATGATTCAGGGAGGCTGCTAGGTAAATGGGAAAAGAGATACACTTGTCATACCGAAAATGATTCAAAATGACAAAATTGTGACTGAAGAGACTACAAAATTTACCATCTAGAGTGAGGTGTCACATGATAACCTTTGGAATCCCCATCCATAGATAAAGGAGTGATGTTCTATCTCAACCACCATCTATGTTTTTCCTCATTTTCTCCCTCTCCTTTGACGTGAGGAAGGTGTCAAAAGCAGTAGTGGCATATTTTTTGTTCCTGTAGAATTTGGTTCCTTCAATCAAGGTATTGGATACCTTGGCCACCAGTTCCTCATTCACTTCTAGCTTGATACTGAAGATGTAGAGCACACCATCCTTCCATCCCTGAATGACGGAATCAATAATGAGGGCATCCAACCCATGCAGCATCTATATATACCTTGTCAACCCACCTGCAGAAATCTCCTTGCAAACATCTTCCTTACTACACCACTCCTCATACACCACTGTGAGCTCCAAGTGGTTTCTATTCCCTCCCATCAAGAAAGAAACTCCAAACCCCATAGTCTGCAACATAATAGTGATAGATCTTGACCAAAGAATGAAGAAAAGGAAAGTCTCCAAAAAGTTTGGCTCAGTCATAAGAAAATTTGTCCTGCCCTAGACACATTGAAGCCCTTTTGCCTTTTTTATTTCCAAGAACCCCTACGCTTTGCACGTATTACAATCATTACTAATGAGGCTATGAAGATCCACAAGGATATGATCATTAATATCCCACACTCTTCTGCTAGCTAAACCAACCCTCATATTGGCCAAATTATCGGCCACCTTATTTGCTTCCTGAAACACGTGAGAGATTTGAGTCTTCAAAATCTCTTAGGAGCATAAGGAAATCTTCAATGTTATGTTTTATCATCCAACTAAGGGAAGAAAACCCCTTAAGACAATTAGTAATGTTTAGGGAGATGCACTCAAGACAAACCTTTCCCATGCCTTTCTCTTTAGCCAAATTGACCCCGACATATGCTGCAAAAGCCTCAACAAACATAATCAAACTGATGATAGCACTCACTTCTCAACATAATTGAAAATCCAACCAAATGGATATCAAATGTGTATTCCTAAATTGAAATTCAATATAGAGGTATATGACATACAATCTCCTATTTTTGTTGAAAATAGAAAATAAAACATGTATGTGGTTTGAAATAGGTTCCATGAGGATGGTATAAAAAATTTGGTTAGTTCTTTTTCAGAAGGGAATTTTAGAATCTATTTTTTTTCAAAATTTATACATTAATTTTTTTAGAAAAAGTTAATTTTCATTGTATGATTTTTTGATCATTTGCTCATCACTAGCATTGATCAATTATTTATATTTGAACAAAATAAATATATGGTAAGCAATATTAATGTGTATGATCTTGGTTTACGTCATTACTTTCTTAGAATTTAAATAAAAGAAGTATTTGAGTTTATTTATTTTTCAATGAAGCACACGAAAGAAATTATTATATTATTCAAAATGTAAGACAAGAAAGATTCATCAATAGCAATCAATATAGAAAACATGTTCACTAAACAAGCAAATTGTGAAGTTGATGAAATATTATATAAGAGTTTGATAGGAAATTTAGTTTACTTGACTAATACTCATGAACCTATCTTATGAAATTCAAATATTGGCATCTGATTTCATGAATCCTATAAAATTGTAATTGATTAGATACAAACAAAATTCTAATAAGAGCTATGAAGAAATGATTGATAGTTTTTAGCAAGTTGGAAATGATGGAGCCATAGGATAAGTTAACAATTGTAGAAGTGTTGGTGGACTGTTTGGAGGAAATAACAAAGCTAAATCTAAGGGATAAATTTGTCAGCAATTCATTAATTAACAACTATCAGTGTCATAGTTGCAACAATCATGGTAGCAACAAATTTTACAAAAAAAACCCTCGGTTAGCTCTCATGGCAACCCTCTCTTAGCCGTTGCCTCGTGTATTTCTTGCCTCCTTTTTTTCTTTTTATTGCTATATCTATGGGGTCATTTTTGAGACTCCCAATAGGTTGGGTCCCATAACCTAGTTCTATGTGACTACCCCTATTTCTCAGGAGGACCCTCTGGTGGGATATTCATCATGTCATCATTCTTCTCCTCAGTACCATTTTGATCTTTTTGTATAAATTGAATCTTTGACTTATGTGGAAAAACTCTAGGGTGGAAGCTCTACGAAGATGGGGAAATCTTATGATGGTCCAACTCCCCAGGATAAATTTTTGGTTAGTGAGCATCAGGTAGAGGTACCTGATGTGTTAGTGAACTCATCTATTGCTAAACTAAGCCTCTCCTTAGTTGGAAAGTTTCTGGCATTTCATCCTCCTCTAGACTTGGTGAAAAAATGGGTTGCTACTAGATGGAATTTGAAAGGAAGTGTGTCCTTTAGTGATATGGCTAATGGCCTCTTCCTTTTCAGCTTCACTAATCAATTGGATATGGCTAGTACTCTCATAGATGGGCCTTGGACCTATGGGAACATCAAATTCATTTCCTTATGCAAATGGAAACCTAACCTTTATCCCTAGGCTGATCTTGGTGCTGTGGCACCTACATGGATTCATCTCCCTAGGCTACCGCTTGAGTTTTAGATTCTGGAGATCCTCAAAGGGATTATGAACTCCTTCAGGTAGTTCCTATCTATTGATAGGAGTACACAATGTAGATCACGTTTATTATTTGCACATATTTGTGCTAATGTTGCTATCAACTTGGTGCTACCTACTAAGGTTACGCTCCTCTCTAAACTGAGATCTTGGGTTCAGCCTATTGAGTATGAGAATGCTAAAGCCTTCTGCCAAAGTTGTGGCCATTTGGACATCTTAGTTCAGCCTGTATAAGAAATGACAACCATAAACAATTATGCCTTAAAAGTATGGAGGTTCTGGAAGAGGAACAAAGCAATAAGATTGAGAATCATCTGGAGTAAGCCACCATGGTGTTGGATGGTCCCTCCAATCAAGAGATTAACACAACTTGATGACCACATGACATCCTCCTCTATGATTGCAGTGATGTGTGAAGTCCCTCTACTTCCTATGAATCCTCCTAAGGATTGTCACTTGGCCATGGAGACTTCAAGGAATAGTGATTTGTTTATTGACCTAAGATGGAAGGAAGGACATGAGCAAAATGAGAAAGTTGCTCTATGTGAAATCTCAGTTATTTCTACTAAAGTTCACTTCCTCTCCCAAAACAAAGAAAATGTTAATGAGGAAATCCAGATTTTAACCCGTAAAAAGGAAAATCTACACATTTTGGGATTCTCTTCCACTCCTCTGCTAACAAAGTCAAAGTTATGATTAACTAAAGATGACAAGGAAGATAAAGAGTGGACACAGGTTGCCACTAAGAACAAAAAGAATAAAAAAGCGGATGTGGGAGGCAATAGTAAGGTTGGACGACCTTCTTTGAGAGACACTAGACAAAAGGATGCAGAGCGTGAGGTAGCGATAGGGAAACAGACAACCCTGGAAGGGCTTTCAGAAAATAAAAAGAAGAAAACATAATTTCCTCGGTGTTGGGTTTGTCTCTATTTAGGTGGCTAGAGTTATTTTTTTGGTTTTGGTTTTTATGAAAGTCCTCTCATGGAATGTTCAGGGTTTGAATAGCTCGATAAAACAACATATGTTAAGATGTAAGCTAATGGAGCAAAAGATGGATATTTTAATGATTTAAGAGACTAAATTGAATAAGGAGAATTTTTAAAAGGCTACTTAATCCTTTTGGGCTACCTCCTCCTTCCTAAATTGTGACTTTGATGATGCTTCTAGGGGAATTGCCACTCTTTAGAACCCTACTTTTTTTCAAGGCTCATTGATTCACTTTGAAAAAAAATTCCCTGGTTATCACGATGAAAGATCTTAGAACCAATCTCTAATGGTACCTTGTTAATGTTTATGCTCCTAATGCTAGGTCCCCTAGAGCTCAACTTCGGTCCACTCTATGTTGTCTCATTTGGAATTAGAAGAATGACTCGTGGATGGTTGCATGAGACTTCAACTCCCCTTTGCACCCTTCTGAGATAGCTGGTGGTTGTGAGCACTACTCAGAGAGTATAACTGATCACACTGATTTCATCTCCTCCACTAGTTTCATGGATATTAACCTTAGTGGATCTAAGTTCACTTGGTCTATCCGACATCATGAGAAATATTTGATTCAGGTTAGGCTAGACAGGGTGTTGGTCTCTACTAATTGGGAGATCTTTGATTCCTCTTCCCTTTTCTCATTCCCTAGATCGGGGTCTAATCATAATGCTATCCTTTTGGTGTTGGATGACCATGCTGATCACAAATATTACCCTTTCAGGTAGGAGGTGATGTGGTCTCATCACCCGGATTTCAGAATGTTGGTGGAATAGTGGTGGAATGTTCCAATCTTGGGCACTCCTATGTACCAAATTTCTCAAAAGCTTAAACTTCTTAAAGACAAGGTCAAGAGTTGGAACTAATACTCCTTCGGCAATATCTTTGAACAAAAAAAGTCCATTATTTATGACTTGGGCAAGATTCAAACTAAGATCGAAGAGATGACTACACTTGAAAAAGAGTACGAAGAGGAAGTGGATTTGAGAAATCAAAGGCTTCTCTTTAAGAGAAAGGAAGAGGTGTTTTGGAAACAAAAATCAAGGATACAGTGGCTAAATGAAGGTGATAAAAACACTAAGTTCTTCCACCAATATACAATGAAGAACAAAAGTAGAAACATAATAAGGAAACTCCTTATAGAGGATGGTACTATGATGGAGGATGAGGATGAAATGGTTGCTCTTTTCATTGATTTCCTTAGCTTAAACTCTCCTAATGGCCAAAGTGGTCTCTAGGACCCCCACAACCTCTTCGATGTTATCCCTAAAGTTATTGGGGCTAAGGACTTATCTATGCTGACTAAAAGGGTCACCATGCAGGAGGTGTAGACTGCTCTACTCTCATTTGTGCCTTGTAAGGCCCCAGGGTCAGATGGGTTTGCCCCTGCCTTTTTCCAAGATCATTGGGATATCATGGGAGCTAATGTGTTCAATGCGGTTAAGGACTTCTTTGTAACAGGTAAACTCCATAAACTAATCAATGCTACTTTCATATCTTTAATTGCTAAAAGTGATAATGTTGTTTCCGCCAAAGACTTCAGACCTATTAGTCTTTGTAACATGATTTGCAAGGTCCTCTCCAAGGTCTTGTCAATAGAATAAAACCTCGGCTTGATAAGTTAATCTGTCATAATCAGAAAGGGTTTGTGAAAGGTAGACACATTTTTTATGTTGTAATTATGGCACATAAAATTATCTATTCAATAGAGAATAACAAAAAACCTTCCATGGCTTTTAAACTTGATATCTCTAAGGCCTATTACAGGGTTTATTGGGATTTCCTTTTTGAAGTCCTTAAAAGATTTGGGTTCAAAGGAAGATTCTTAAAAATGATAGAAGAATGTGTCTATACCCCTAACTGTTTTGTCCTTCTTAATGGGAGCCCAAAGGGCCACTTCTCCAATAAAAAAGGGCTTCGCCAGGGAGATCCCCTACCTCTCTACCTATTAATCATTATTGTTGAAGTCTTGGGCAGAAATATTAAAAAAAAAAGAAGGGTTGGCTCTCTCAAAGAAGTCAGGGCTGCTAGTACTCTTGATCCTATCACCCACCAACAATTTGTGGATGATACTATCATATTTGGAGATGCCTATGTCTCTGAGGCTAAACATTAGAAAATAATCTTGGAAAATTATGCTCAAATCTCTGGACAATATATTAACTATGTAGAGAGAAAGCTATTCTTCATGAATGTTAATCCCACCCTTCAAGCTAAAATATCCACTATCTTAGCTTGCCAAATTTATACCCTCCTTGATTCTTATCTTGGGCTTCCCCTCATCTGTAACGTTCCTTCCTCATTATTTTGGAATGTAATTCTTGAAAGGTTCCACAAGAAACTACCTGGCTGAAAAGTGAAGCTCCTTAGTATGGCAGGCAAATTACAACTGGTGAAATTGGGTGGCACCTATCTGAAGAGGAGATGGATTGGACCAACATTCTAAGAGATAAATACCTTCATAATCTGGTCTCTAATAAGTTCATAAATTTTATCGACCTACCTTCTGGCTCCACCATTTAGAATAATGTTTCTAAAACTAGAAAAGACATTAAAAAAATGGCAAAATTATTATAGGTAATGGAAAAAGAACTGACTTCTGGAAAGATGTTTGGGCACACCGCCAGGCCCTTTGTAATCACCCACATCTTAGAAACATCTATGCCTTCGTAAGTAGATGCTATGGGGTGAAAGTATATGATTACATAGTGTGGAAAGGGGAGAGAGCTGCTTGGAGAAATCTGAAAGGGACTATCACTAACCATTCTGATATCCCTGTGAAGGTTAAAGATCAATTTATGATGGAGGCTAAGGAGCTCTTAGATATTATTCCTGACTGTTCCGTTTTCTCCTCTCATATGGAGTATGAATGGATATGGAAAATCAATTCATCGGGAACCTTCACTTTCAAATCAGCTTAGTAGGATATGGAGGTAGATACTACAGAGAATTTCAATTGGAAAGAAATTTGGATCAAATAACTATTTCCTAAAATAAAATATTTTTCGTGGGCTACGGCTCATGAAAGGATTGTGAATATTTATAATCTTAACAATTGGGGCTTCTCCTTTGCCAACAGATGCGAGCTTGTTATAAGAACATGGAAAGTATAGATCATATTTTTCTACATTGTAGTTTTGCTTAGGAGATTTGGGATGCTATTCTGAAGGACTTGAAAATTTATTGTATTCATCCTAAAACCAAGAGAAACTTAATGGATTAATAAACTATACCCCCCTACTCTCACCTAGTTGATAAGAATATGTGGCTTCAAATTCCACCAATTTTGTCCTAGAACATCTCGAAGGAATGAAATAACAGAGTTTTTAGAGAAGAAAGGAAAAATAGCAATGTTCTCACCAATATCATAAAACAACAGGTGAGAGAAAAGGTCAATGTGGGCTCCCCAGCTATCTCTAATGTCTTATCTACTTTGTCAGACCTCCACTTAAGATATAAATGGGGCATTCAACATAACTTCTTGAATCTTGACTGGAATAACTTGTTACTGAGAAAAAGCTACACTTGGCTCCCTCTAGATTCGGGTTGGATGAAGTGTAATTTTGATGGCTGCTCTAAAGGTAACCCTAGTCTGTCTAGGGTGGGCGGCTTAATCAGAGATCAGGGGGGAAGTTTGATTGAAGGACATGGGATAAATTTGGGGATTGACACTAATAATAGAGCTGAAGTTATGATGGCTTGGATGGGCCTCTCTAGGCTTCAACATATCTCGATGGGGAATGTAATCTTGGAAGGAGATTCAAAGTTGATCATTGATTGTCTTAATAACTCCATTTCCCCCCCCCGAGAGATCCATGGGATTATAAACAATTGTTAAAGTCTCCTTAATCTCTTTGAGAATATTATTGTTTAGCATACCTACAAGGAGGAAAATATGGCAGTCAACCTTATTGCCAATCCAGGTCTGATGAATGAGGATTGGAAATTTTTTTACTTTAGTGAAATCTCTAAGGAGCTCAAAGAGATTCTAGCTTAGGAAAGGCTTAGGTGTAAACATGGGAACAAGGGAAAATACCAACAAGGGTTCTAATGGTCAAGTTTTGAGTACTTGTTTAAATGATCGTGTTTTTTTAAATTTTCAAAAATTATGTGGGTCCCTATAGTATGATGGTGGGGTTTGGGTGATTTGGAGCTTTATGCTTACATGTTCTTTTTCTAGCTGGACTATGTATGATGGAGATTACATGGAACTGAAGGGTCTAGAGGTTGGTATGGGAACTAAGGCTCATGACTCTGAATGGATCTCTTTAGATTGGGTTTTTATTAGAAGTAAAGGCAACATTTTCTATTTTCATGGAGCCTTAAAGTTTAATGATTTGAAACGGTATCACACATGTGATGACAACGGTGAGAAAAAGTTAATAAATGACCTTTCCAAAAATATTTCTTTATATTTTCTTGCGATTGTGAAGAACCTGAGCTGTTTCTTGGGTCATCTTCATAGAGATAATTTGTGCTCTATTTGTCCTACTTCCAACATGGGGGGCCCTCTTATGATTACTAAGCCTAAAAATTGTGATGGGCTTCGTGACAATGAGGAGATTTCAGAGCTATTTCAGAATGTTGGTTTTACCCCCTTCTTTTTGGCTATAAAGGGTTACAATAAGGCCCCGACAGTGCAGTTCTGGAAGAATGTTGCAGTGACTATCGGGAGGATCTCCTTCATTGTGATGCCATATTATATAGCAAAGATCACCGGTCTATTGAATGTGGGTGAACGGGTGGAAAGATGCAACATGGGTGACTACAAAGCGTTTATGAAAAAATTCTTTGAGAAGGGGGAGAAACTGGAGGAAACTCAAAATAGGTATGGTTTCTTGGCTCTTCCTAAACCATTCCCCATAGTTAGTTATTATTTTATTAAGTGTTTTATGCTAGAAGGTAGATACACTACTATGCACGCTTATCATTTTCCTATTCTCAATCATATTAGGCACGGGGAGAAAATAAATTTTCCTTTCCTTCTATTTTCTTCCTTAGAATCCTACAATGAAAATGGCGCCAATCCCCCACTCCACCAATGCCTTATCTATCTTGTTTACAATTTTTTTCTGGACCACTCTCCCAGCCTTAGTAATTTGTCCCCTACGCTTGGGAATGATATAAATTCTCAAAAAATATGGGGAAGTCCTCCAAGCTTGTGCTTGTAAATCCTATGTCTCACTATTTCCTTGGCTCCACCTCCTCTACTGAGAAAATAGGAAAAAAAACCCTTACTCTTCTAGATAAAGAATCCTTGGATCTTTCTCTACTAGATGTGAACCTTGATAAGAGGAATATTGAAACCCCTAAGAATTCCTCGATTAAAGATAAAAACAATAGTAAAGAGTCTTCTAGAAAAAGTATAACAATAGACCTAGAGCTACACAATCGGGATGAAGAGGAGGGAAAACCTGTAGAATAAGAAAAAAATGATAGCAGCTCTGGGGAAAGAAGGTTGGCTAAGTTTCAGCCTAAGGAAAGAAAAGAGGAAAATAGAAAAGCTGATAATAGGTCCAATGTTAAAAATCTAGAGGAAATTTATGATTTGGAGAAGGATGATAAATCTGTTGACAACTCTGAAGATGAGGATTTCTAGGAGGGGAGGATGACCCTAAAGATAATTTCAAAGAGGAAATGGAAGAAGAGGAAGAAGGGAATGAGATCAACGAGACTGAGGAGGATTCAGATACTCTGAAACAAAGCCTCGAGGCCCGTAATTTGTCGGGTTATGAGGAGATGGTCCCTTGTTCTGAATACTCCCCTATTAAAATATATGACAACAATAATCTATATGAGAATTTATTGGAGCTAAAGGAGAGAGTCGCTACTCTTGAGATGAGGAACGAGGAAGTGAACTAGAAAATCCAAAACCTATGCAATGCCTTAAACTCCCTTTGCTGCATTATGGATGGGGTTATGAAGAATGTTGTTCTGGGCACAGTTTTTGGTCAGGGGAGGATTAAAAAGAACAAGAAGAAGATGTCGAAGAAGGGCCATATGGAGCAAGATGCAAGCGATGATGAGGAGAGGATGGACACCTGGGATTACAATCTCGAGAGACTTCAGCAGAACTAGAATCTGCTTAAGAACGATTGGCTGCTCTTTGGGTTCTGGTTTTTTGTTCCTTTTTGCTTATGTTCATATTAAGGATGTTGTGTTGGGTCTCCATACCCTTTAATGTTAACTTTAATTATGATAGGATTGATAAGAATTTTAGTAATATATTCTCTACTGATGTTATTGTTAAAACCTTTAGTAGTATGCTTACTAATAATGTTTATAAGTGGGATGATAAGTCTAGATGTTGGAGGTTAGTTAGGATGTGCAAAATTAGCTACAAAACTATGAAAGTTTTTTATTATTTTTGAAGGGTGGGCTCTGTTTTTTGTTTGATCTCTGAATGGCTATTCTTTGCCTGAATATTTAACTATGCAATTCTTTTTTGTTCTCAGTTCAGGGTTGTCTCCCTTCTTATATAATCAAAAACAAAATTCTATGCTTTCTTCTTGAGGAAAGACATTTTTTGTATTGGAATATTAAAAGTTTGACTACTTCAAACTTACTAGTTTCTTAGTTTCAAATTAGCTAGGTTGGATAAAATCTACAAAATCAACCTTTGTTTACTACTTTAATATTGGAGTCACTATTATTTTGTGGAGTTGCAAGAAGCAATCTAATGTTACAATGTAACATATGAAGTGATGTGACTTAGACAACTTCTTGAGGATCTTCAATACCCACAACTTCATCCTACTTCTTTGTATTTTTATATTCAAAATGTGTTTAAGTTGTCTAGGAATCCAATGTCCCATGTTCACCCAAGACATATTGAATTACATATTCATTTTACTCATGAGAATGTCTTCAATAATTTAAGCTATTCAATATACAAACTAGGGAGTAGCTTACAAATGTGTTCACCAAACCTTGACCATAGATAAGTTTGTATACTTTTGAGTTGGCATTGAGATTAAGAGTTCTTCATTTGTACATGTTGTAGGCAACTTTTATTATCTAATTATTTTCTATGAAAAAATAATATTTATTTGAGAGTATTGGAAATATAAAATCTATTAAACATTTGTCAAAAAGAGATACATTTGTCATAAAAGGATACATCTATCCATAAATTTTTCCTATTTTTTATGATCTTTGAATCGCTTAATATAATATAAGAAAAATATATTTAAAATTCTTCAAATTCAATATAAGTCACATTAAATAAAAAGTATTTTCAACTAACATATTGCACGATCCTTATGGATAGGGATCATAGGAGTTCCTCTCAGAGTCATTCATAGTCTATGTCACGCTATACACCTATGGGTCCACCTTCATGGCCGGATCAAGAGGGAGCGTCTAGTCATCACTCTCCAGCCACTAGCCCTAGGGATGGGAGATGATCTCATGATGTAGGATAGGTCACATTTTGGATGTATAGTGACCTACTTTTGTATATGAAAACATGATTCACATATATATATGCTTCTCTTTGTCGCAAACATGTTATCTTTAATGCCTAAAACAATGTATATTTTGATTAAAGTTAATACATTTGGTAGATGTACATGCATGTTCTGAATTTAATTTCCATGTGATTGATTTCTCAATGCTCCATGATTAAATTGATACATGTGTGACTTAATTAAAATAAAATATTTAATCAAGTACTACATTGACGATAGAGAAGAAATATGTGTTAAACCTAAGAATCATATAACTAATGTGATTTAATTTAAATTTAAACACAACATGATACAATTCTACTTTAACACATAAAGACATTGTATAATATGCCAGCATAATGGAAATGTAAATCTTTTGCAATTTGCATAAATGAATTCAAGACAAACTATAGAGTAAAGAAACACACTTGTCAAGAACAAAGCAATATAGATTAAACAAAATATCATTTAATTCTATTTGCTCTAACAAAGATATGCTAACATATTACCCAGTTTTGAAGAACTGAAAAGAAGATAGATGAAATGAAAGATAAGGAAAGAGGAATTAAGCATAGTATCTACGCAAGTGCATAGCATTTATAGGTTCTTTAAGAGGCATACCATCTACATCCGCTATTTTGTAGGCACCTGATCCATAATCTTCAATAACAATATACGATCCAAGCCAATTAGGACTAAATTTTCCCTTTTCTTTAGGTAAGGTATTCACATTGCGCTGATTCTCATAGAGAACTAAGTCACATACTAAGAAGGAATGTTGAATAACCTTATCATTATAGCTTCGTTGTAGAGTTTTGTGATATGCTTGAATATGCTCAAGAGCATTTATACGCTGTTCATCAAGCATCTCAAGCTATTGAAGTCTTTGTTCTCTATAAGAGTCATCATCTACTATACCTTTGAGAGAAACTCTAAGTGATGGAATCTCTAACTCTAAAGGCATAATAGCATCAACACCATAAACAAGATTATAAGGGGTAGTTCTTGTAGCAATTCGTACACTCGTTTGGTAGGCCCAAAGAGCATAGATTAGTTGAGTACTCCAATCCTTACCATGCTTATTGACAGTTTTGTGAAGAATTTGTTCAATTATCTTATTAGATGATTCGGCTTGACCATTTGATTAAGGATAGTATGGTGTAGAAAATTGATGTTTGATATGATATTTCTCGAGGAATTTCTTCATATCCTTGTTCTTAAATGATGTCCCATTATCTAAGATTATAGTGGAAGGTATCCCGAATCGAGAAATAATGTTTTCTAGAAGAAATTGACAAATCAGTTCAGCAGTAGTAGAGCGAAGGGGAACAGCTTCTACCCACTTTGTAAAGTAATCTATTGTGGTTATAATGAAAGTGTGTCCTTGAGATGAAGGAGGAGAGATTTTACCGATGAGATCCAACCCCCACACACAGAAAGGCCAAGAAGCTACATGAGAATGAAGTTCTTGGGTAGGAGCATGAATCAGATTATTGTGTTGTTGACATTGATGACATTTCTTAACAAATGAAAAAGAATTCTTCTGCATAGTTTGCCAATAGTATCCCATATGAAGCAATCTTTGAACCAAGGATTTGCCTCCAAAATGCCCCCCATAGGCACCTGAATGTGCCTCTTCAAGAGTAATAGGGATTTCCGATTTGTTAAGACAGCGAAGGAGAAGACCGTTATAACCTCTTTGGTAAAAAACATTAGAAAGAATGATATATCTAGCAGACAGCTTGTAGATTCTAGCCCTAGTGTTCCTATTGGCGGAATCAAGAAAGGTACTATCGGTCAAGTATCTTTCGATATGCGAATGCTATTCATCTGAGTCTATAAAGTCACAACATGTCACCAAGCTAGAATCATTTACAATAGCTGGAGAAATAAGGTTGTGAATAACAAATTTAAGATCAACCACAGGGTCCTCTAAAGATACAAGAGAAACCACACATGCCATTGCGTCTGCATGTCGATTATCTTTTCGAGGAATAGGTTCCATGGTATAAGAATCAAATTTTTGTAACAAAGAGATAGAAAGGTCCTTATATTGTGATAATTTGTCTTGTTTTTCTTGATACAATCCTGTTACTTGTCTTATAATCAATTGAGAATCTCCATAAATATGTATGTGCTTTACATTCAAAGCCAAGGCTGCCTTTATTCCTGCTATAAGAGCCTCATACTCAGCAATGTTATTGGTACATAGGAAATTGAGACGATAAGACAAGGGAATGGACTTCTTTGTATGAGAAATTAGAACAACACCTACCCCCGATCCCGTACGACACTTAGAGCCATCAAAGTATAACTCCCAAGTTTCATCTTTCTCTGTACAAAGGATGAAGTCATCGGGAAAAGACTCAGGGTTAGGGAAAGAGAAAGGTAAAGGGGCCTCAACTAAGTGATCGGTCAACGCTTGCCCTTTAATTGCTCTTTGTGAAACAAATTTAAGGTCAAATTCAATCAACATCATAACCCACTTAGCTAGGCGTCCTGATAAATTAGTTTTAGAGAAAAGATGCTTCAAAGGATCAAACTTTACCATGACATGGACTTCTGAATTTAAAAGATAATGTCTCAATTTCTGAGTCGCAAACACCAAGGCCAAGCATTGTCTTTCTATCGTAGAATATCGGGTCTCATAATCGAGTAAGGTACGACTTATATAATAAACCAGACATTCCTTACCATCTTTATCATGTTGTGCCAATAACGCTGGGAGAGCACGAGAGGAAGCAGCTGTATAAAGAAGAAAGGGTTTAGAAGGTTCGGCAGGTTGAAGGATAGGAGGATTAGCCAAATATACTTTTAAATCTTCAAATGCTTGCTGACAATCTTTGTTCCATTGAAAAGTGATATTCTATTTGAGGAGTTGAGTAAAAGGAAAAGTACGATCCGCAAGTTGAGATACGAACCTATGAATAGCTTGAATCTTTCCTTGTAAGCTTTTGAGTTGAGACACATTTCTAGGAGGTGGCATGTTGACAGTAGCATCTATTTTCTTAGTGTCCACCTCAATCCCACGATGCGAAACTATGAATCCTAATAGTTTTCCACTATCCACACCAAAAACACATTTTCGGGGATTCAAGCACATGTGATATTTATGAATTCTTTCAAAGTTTTGATGAAGGATCTTAATATGATCTATATGAAGAATGGATTTGGCTAAAATATCATCAACATAATCTTCTAAAATCTTATGCATATAATCATGAAAGATAAGGGTCATCGCTCGTTGATAAGTTGCGTCGGCGTTTTTAAGTCCAAAAGGAATCATCACCCAACAAAATGTACCCCAAGGAGTGGTGAAAGCAGTTTTGAATTGATCTTGAGGATTAATGAAAATTTGATTGTATCCTGAAAAACCATCCATGAAGGATAACAAAGCATGTCCTGCTGTAGAATCAACTATCATGTCAATGTTTGGGAGAGGGAAATCATCTTTTAAAGAAGCCTTATTTAAATCTCAAAAGTCAGTACACATTCTTATTTTATTATTTGATTTAGCCACAGCGACAATATTTGAAATCCATAGGGAATAATCAATAGGGCGGATAAATCCAACCTCCAATAATTTTTCAATCTCAGCCTTAACAAGCAACGCTACCTTAGGATTCATTTTTCGAATCTTTTGTTTCACAGGCTTAGCATCGGGAACTAAGACAATATTATGAGTAACAATCTTAGGATCTATACCAGGCATGTCAGAGTATGTCCAAGCAAAGATCTCAGGGAATTCATGCAATAAATCTGCATATTGTTTTTGTTCTTCTTCATCCAAACACTTTCCAATTTTAATAACTTTTTCTTCATTGCAAGGATCCATCTTAACATCAATGGTGTCACTTATGAGAAGATTACTTTGTTGAGGAATATCCTTTAACTGAGGGAATTCTTCCACAATCTCATCATTATCAATCTCTCTTCCAAAGTAAGCTTCAGTGTTCAAACAATAAGGAAATCCCCTATTGTGATGATAACGAGGAAGAGTATCATATGCTCCTAAAAACTCAGCTAAAGCATCCTCGGTAGGAAAGACATCCAAAGCATAGGCACACGAAGGATCCCTATCAATATACTCAGGGTGTCTCATTGGTAGAGATGTAGAAATAACATTAACAATAATACATGGTCTCTTAGAAGCTTTAGTGTGCTTGTAGGGATTATAACCAAGTCCAAAGGTCTCATCATAAAGATTATTCCCTAGAGGAACCTTTATCCCTTGTTCGTGAGCACCACAACCATTTCCATTGTACCCATACTTAGCTAAAATATGAAAACCATGACCATAACAATTAGCCATTTCAGAAAGAGAAGGTGGTTTTTCATAAGACAAAGAATCAAATCCTTCAGAATTAGAGGTGTGAGGAGAAGAAGTTTGAGAAGCGGCCACAAAATTATTGTTCATAGGTTCAGGTAAGATTGATTGATTTTTAGTTTCTTCCTTCTTTTTAACTTTAAGCTCTCTAGGAGGAACCCTATACTCACCTACAAAGGTGGGATTAAAGTCAAGAGATCCCCAATCGTCTTCTGTGAGAACCTTCTCAGGATCAAAAGCCTTTTCATGTGTAGATTTAAGTTGAGAAGAATCTTCTTTAGGAACTTTAGACTCATCCAAAGAATTTTAATTATCAGAGGATGATGATTCATCCATAGGTATCTTGTTTAAAGAGTCATCACTAGAAGAGGAAGGTTTAGAAGAACTCCCTTTGGAAGTAGATGTTTGCAAACAAGCTTGAAAATTAGTATCACCTATCAAGGTATATGTCTTATTGTTATAAATAAATTTTACTTGTCTATGCAATGTAGAGGGGACAACTTGCATACTGTGAATCCAAGGTCTCCCTAATAACAAGTTGTATGTTAGATTTCCCGACATAACATGGATAGGAGTAGGCAAAGTAACAAGTCCCACTATGATGGGTAAGGTGATAATACCTAATGAAGACTTAGCCACATTATCAAAGCCTCGAATGGGACGAGAGTCAGGCTTAATAAGGGATGTATCCACATTCATCTTATGCAATAGATTAATGTTACACACATTAAGGCCAGAGCCATTATCTACCAGTGTTCATCTTATAGCAGTGTCATTTATGATAACCACAATCATCAAGGGATCATATTGATGTTGAATTTCACTAGTAGGCAATTCATCTTGAGTAAACACAATTTGAGCTTTAGGATTCATCACAGAGTTAACCAAAGACACTATATTACTAGATGTATTAGGTGGAGGAACATTCAAATATTTCAAGGCATCTTGTAACATTCCATGATGAGCAGAAGAAGTTTGGATCAAATCCCAAAGGGATATCTTAGCAGGGGTAGCTTTAAGTTGTTCTATGAGATCATATTCCTTACCAAGAACTTGTGAAATACGTGGAGCTTGCGGAAGAATTGGTTGAGGATTAGGCTGCCTATTATTTCTAGTATTATAAGTATGGGCAACCACATTATAACTCTCTCTAGTTAATTGCTTGGCATAACTATAAGGACTTATAGGTTTTCTTCCTTGCATAGTGATGATAGGTTTATTCAGAGTAAGAAAGGAATCATGACCATACCCTCCTTGGACAGTAAGGAGAGGTGGTTTAGGAACTTGAAAGGTGGGAGAAGGATAAGCACCTTGGACTGCAAAGAGAGGCTTATTATGCTCTTTAAGGTTTATCATGTTAACTAATTTAGAAGTTTTGTTCTTGTTTAAAGATTCTGATAAAGCCACAAAGTCATCAAGAGCATCATCCAACAAAGCATGATCATATCTATTAAAAGGTTTATCTTTTGATTCAAAAGGAGACATCTCTTCATAGAGGGGATCATTGAAAACAGCCATGTTACTAGATTTAGTGGAAGAGTTGATAGGAATGTACCCTTGAGAGGAATCATTCGACTTATCTTTCTCATCACACCGAAATGGCATAGTAACAATGTTTATGAGTTTTTGGTAAAATGAAGGTTTGGTATCTTTAGGGTTCAAAAACTCATCTAAAGCTTCATCTAATTCATCTTGGCTATACTTATAATCAACATAATTGCATACATCATCATAAATATGAACATCTCGCAAATAAAAATCTGACATTTTGAAATAAAAATTGCATTAAACCTAAACACACAATGCAAAGAAACAAAGAAACACACTCTTTCTTTTCCTTTTTTTTTTTTTTTTTCTTTTCTTTAATGAAAATGAAACTTAAATGAAACACACTAAATCTAGATCTAGATCTAACAAATGCAATGCAAGAGAAAGCAATAATAAGTTCACATTGGGTTCACCAAAATTTGTAGGGGAAAAAGCGAGACTAGGCTAACATGCCCTAATCCTACCTTTTAACACACATTGTGGAATACGAAAGAGCCTAGAGGTATCACACAATTGGCTACTTCTTTTTGTGGAAGAGAGAGCCATGGGCTACCTATTAGGGTTTCTATTCCTTTGTTGTAATTGAAAGATAAAATGATGCAAGTTCAATTCCTAACCTCAAAGTGCAAGTATGAACTAATAACAAGATTGCAGAATTGAGATTAAACAATGGAAAGCTATAAACACAAGGACAAGACAAGAATGTAGATGTGTACCCAGAGTTAAAATCTGAGTGAAAATGTTCGGGACGGGGGCGCAGGTGCCACTGTCCTGATTCTGCCCCTGAAACTACTATTTTACAACCTGGAAAACTATCGGAAATGCTGAAAATTACTGTCTGACAGAGGGACCAGGGCGCCCAGTGCCACTGTTCCAAGGACCAGGGCGCCCAGCGTCCCTTTCCTGGTATGACCAGGGTGCCCCATGCCCCTGTCCTAGTCTTTTGCCCTGAAATTTGGTGTGTAGCTCAGTTTCTGTCTGCTTCTGCCAGATCTGCAACTTGCGGCATCGTCCGAATCCCGAAATTGCACTTATATCTGAAAAGGTATGGTGGGCGGCTATATAGGGTTTTGACTTAGTCAAACCCCCACTTTGGTGATTTCCACCTCCACGAATAGCCAAGTTGTATTGTAAAAGTAGTGTGTGTGCAGACCTTGTGTGTGTGCAAGATCCTAAAATGCAAGTAAGCAAACTAGAGCAACCTAGAAAGTAAACCCTAATTGCTTGTAAATGATAATGTAAATGCTCCAAATCAAGATGAAAAGTGATCTAAAGCATGAATACAAATGATATAATGAGGCTTATGCAAAGACATGAAAACAACATGAAATCATACCCAACCCCAAGGGAGGGGTACAAGCCAATCTTCAGTCGGTGATCCCTTATTGCTCTTCAATGCCTTCAAAGCCCTAAATGGATGAATGAAATTGATGAATGCTTCATGGATGGATGTTGAATTTTATTGAAGTCTTCAAAGATCTGGTCTTTCACTGCATAGAAGGTCCCTGAAACCAAAATTCAGATCCTTTCAAATGAAGAAAGAGAGCTCTTATATATGAAACCCTAGGTCTTAATTTCAACTTTTGGCTGACCTAGAGATTGAATCTCCCACCAATTTCTTGGGGTTAAGCTTTATTTTATGATTGGATTGCGCTCCTAAAATTTCGAGAAAAATGTCCGGGACCATATGCACTCCGGGCACCATGGTCTTGACAACTTTTCACCAAATTTTCAGGGTCATCGGATATGATGATTTTAGAGAGAATCTCAAAGTTACAGGTGATTTCAAGATGTTTTGACCCCCGAAATCAAGGCCCCAAGTTCAAAATAGGACCTAATTAGGGTTTTTGATTAAATGATGTATTGGAGGAATAAAATGAAAGGGGCACATTTTAATGAAAGGGCCCAACTTTATGATGTGAAAGATGATGAAATATTACCTTAGACCTAATTAATTTGATTAACTAAGTGCTAAAGGGAAAATGCGATGCAAAGTGCAAGATGCACCAAGGCGGGAGCTAAACCAAGTGTGAAATTGTACCACTTTAGCAAGTGCGTACAATTTTCGACACTACACATGCAAATACCCTTGCTAAGTAATCAACACCACAATAAATCATGTCGGATAACACTTTAACATTATCAAGATGTTTCAAACATTGAATGTGCTCCTCTTTGTTTGTAAATTTAGCACCATTTTAAAATACAAATCAACGCCAGATTGTTTCTTTAGTGGAGCAATTATAAGGCTATTATATATTTTTTATAAAATGTTAAAATGAATGTAGTTGAAATTAGTAAATTGAATCGCATGGGATACACCTAAAAGATATCATGTTTAAATAGTACCATCAAAAGTATTTCTTAATTTTATTATTATTACATAGTACCATCAAAATTATTTCTTAATTTTATTATTATTATTATTGATATTGATTGAAGTAATTAGAGAATTCTATTTTTTTTTTGAAAGGATGTGGATGTCATGAATAAGCTTTAGTAATCAAAGAACAAATTTTTCACTTCCAAATTTTGCACCCTCTTAATCAGAATAATTTATTTTTTTGAAGTTATGAAACAATTTGTACTTATTCAATTAATCTTTAATTGACTCATTGTATAGTATTTCACTTCTTTTAGTTACTTATTCATAGCTTTATTCTTGTAATTCCATTGTTTCATTTAATAAAAACTTCTTGTTCTTGTAATTCCATTATTTCATTTAATAAAAACTTCTTCTTAGAACTGTCTAGTAATTTCTACTATCTACCACCACGGACCATATTAAATGCACAAGTTTGAAAGATCAGTCAAAGAAAAGTCTAGAAAACCAATAGTCAGTGAAACATGTTTCAAGAAATTTCTCCATCTTTCTAAAGACCTTTATAAATAGAGCCAGATGCAATTCGTCTAAGTGAAGCGATAAAATTATGTTTTTGTGCAGCAAGACATTATTTAAATATGTTCAAATTATTATATTTTTCTCCATCCACCTTACTAGAGTGGTGACAGAGCAAATGTTGTAGATCTTGGGTGTGAAGCATATCAAAACTAGTTGATCATGGGAAAGCTTAAGAAATCAAGCGAAATCTCAGGTGATTCATGTTTCAGAAGTTTGAGTCAAAGAATGGTAGAGGTCATAGGTTTTGGTTCTAAGATATCAGATGATTGTGGGACATAAAAAGTCACAGTCCAAAGAAAATGTTGAAGTAAGCTCCTATACAAGAAGGTGAGCAAATAACCAAATAGCTATATTCAAGAGAAAAGAGCATCGAAGTTTTTTGAAGATCATGGATATTGATTAGAATGTGAAACCAAACATCTATTGCAGAAAAGAAGATTGTTGTCAGCTAAAAGATGAAAAGGAGATCACAATACTGAAGTGTTGAAAAAGACTAAAACAAAGAAGCAAGCCAAAATTGCTCCATCAAAGAAAGTTGATAGCATCCAAGATGAGAAGGAACTGATAGTTTTTCATAAAGAGAGAGAGAAAAATCTATTAAAAAGTTGTCAATCATAGACTAGAGGAGGATATTATGCCTCTAAAAAAGTTCCCATTTACCTAAAGGGAAGTAGCCAAACCAACACTGATGTCATTGTGAAGTAGACCGTGTCAAGAAAGTTGTGACGTTGTTGTGAGAAGATCACAAATCGAATGAAAATGAAGGTTGTCCCAAAAGGTGTTGAAAAGAGAAGTCGAGGAAAACTACCACAAACCAAGGAGGAGCCCATAGACATTAGGAGACTATTGAAAATTGAAGATCACAGATCATAAAAAGTCGCTAGACATCCATTGGAGAAGGAGATAGTTGAATCATTTGGAGTCCCTTTAAATCTGAGTAAGTTATATGTCAAAATCAATATTTTGGGAGCTTGATTTGTTGTTAGTAACTTCTCATCAAAGAATAAAAGAACAATTGTTGGTCAAAGATGAGAAGGAAATATATCGAGGAAGGATTGGTTATAGTAGGGAAAAGGATATCGAGAATGAGGAGGCATGTTTGAATAACGGAATCAAAATCAAGTGACAAGGTAAGTTTAAATTATTCATTTCAATGGGGGAAATAGGAAAAAGAGTTAAAGAAAGAGAAAAATGATCTGAAAGAAGAATTGATGGAATTAAGAAAAAATATAGCTAAATTTATAAGAGAGCGGACAACAGAAAAATGTAAACTACTAGATGAAAAAAAATTTCTTTGCAAAGAATCAAACAAAGCTAAAGAGAAAAATGAAGAGCTAGAAGAAAAAGTAAAGTTGTTTGATGAATTAGAAGAGAAACTAAAAAAAAAGTAGAAGCAGAGAATAGTTTATACAAGAAGGAAATATGAAAACTAAGACAAGATAATAAAAGTTTGAAGAAAAAGTCACTAGTTAGTGATTGTTCATATGACATAGAAGATTTGTGTTCTTCATTTGGTAAGTGTGATTTTGTTGAAGTTGTTTGTGATAGATATGAACATGTTAATGAGTTTGAAAATATTGTTAGATGTGATGAGACTAACAAAAGTTGTTCTAAAAATGTTGGTTTGAAGATAATGAAGAAAATGAGTTATGAAGGTAAAGGTTTAGGAAAGTATGCGCAAGGAATCATAGAGCCCATTGTGCCACTAATGAGGCCAAAATATGAAGGCCTTGGATATGTCAAAGGTGAAAATGATGTTAAAAATGATGTATGTTCATACAAATTAGCTCAAAGAATGTAATATATTCTATGTGACTCATTGTAATAGAGAAGGATACGCAAAGACATTCGTTGGAATTTGCATCCATGTAGAATTTGTGGTTTACAAAATTATTCTAAAAAAATGTGTTGGAATAAAGAATGAAAGAAAAAATTAAAACAAGATGTATGCAAATGCATTGTGGATGGATTTATTGATTTAGTTTGAAAAAGGTCACAAGTATGTTCAAAAGGTTGTTCAAATACAAGTATTCATATAGAAAAAAGTTGCAAGAACTTCCATATTGAAGTTTTGAAGTACACATATGTGAATACTGATAGCAATCTTGAAAGATTTGGATGTTAAAATATTTTGAGTTAAAGAAAACTATTGTCTAGAAAAACATCTAGAGAAAAGTTGTAAGTGTTGGAATCCAAGAACACTGAGAGGGGGGGTGAATCAGTGTTCTACTAGAATGTTCAATTTTAACCTTATTATAATATGCATTCACCAACCAATAAACCAATACATATATAATTGAAAGAAGTAAATCAATCAATGAACCAATCACACAAATTAACACCATAACACAAAGAATTTATATGTGGAAAACCTCAAAGAGGAAAAACCATGGTGGGATTTGTGACCCACAATATCAATCCACTGGCCATAAGAAAATATATTACATATTATGGGGGCCTGCACATGCAGGAAGGCTTACCGCATAGAGCACACTTCTCAATACAAATATTTCTCATTGAATACAGTCACTTTGAATAAGAAAACATAAAATTGAACTCATTTAATGCATCCACTATGCCTGATTGAGTTTTGGTTCAAGCTCTGACTATTTCAGTTCTGAAACCCTTAAACCCCTATTGGAATAACCTTCGCATCCAAAATCATCTATAGATCATTATACAATATTGATCTCATCCATAAATGGTCTTCACATTACTAACAATGTCACATTCTCCTATATCAAAAGTGATCTAATCAATTGACCTGTATACCCTTACAGTCCTTCATGACTCATGTCGACTTACATTACAAAAATAATTATACATGTTGGCTAATTACATATATACATAAATAACAAAATGAATTGCCGATTGTCAGATCTCCCAATGATGTCGGCCTCCTATACCAGTACCCATAGATTCCTTCCTACTGTTGAAGATACCTATTGATAACGATGAAGTGTCTGTCAGTGAAGAACCAAACCAAAGAATGAAGCTGAAACATGTTGCCGTCAATGACAACATATGAAACTAATCAAATGAATGTCAATTGCCAACAATCTCCCCCTTTGGCATTAATGGCAACACTCATGTGAAAAAAGGATAATGGTTTCCATCTGTCGGTTTCACCCTGAGACTACTCCCCCTAAGCTGAATATTCATTTGTGATCATGATCTATACAAATACTCCTAATCTCTTGATGTCAAGGATTTATTTTTTACCTATACCTCTCCCTTTGACATCAATGCCAAAAAACACCAAAAACCGAGATGAAAAATGAAATTATGTACAAAGAATGTGTCCCAGAACACCTTACCAGAGCTGAATATACCTGAAAATTTCTGGATAGGCTTTCTCCAAAATCTCTAGATTAGTGTCCCAACCAAATTTGAATGTGCTGGAAACAGATACAAGTCCATTAAGCATATGAGCATGGGACTCTTTCACCTTAAGCTCTACTGGTGTAGGCTTACCAACCATATCAATGCATTCCTTCCTATGTATACTCAAGGAGTCCAACCAGGGACTCACCAATCCTCTGAGCCATTTAGCTCTCCTTCAAATTTTTTCTCTTTCCCTTTCAAGAGCTGAAATTTGAGTTTCTAATACCAAAATCTTCTCATCAATAGATATAGTCAAAGAATTGGAACCATCAAAAGAATTGACTATACCTACAATTTTATCTTAAGAATCTATAATCCCTTTATCTATATCTGCAGTAAGTAATCTGGTGTTACAACATACTCTGTATATATTTGTACATTTTCTATAAGCATTACCAATTAACTTCACTTTGTCAGTAATCTCTTTCTTCTCTTATTCAATCAACTGATCAAAAGTAGCTCTCTTGGATTGAGTGAATCTTTCCAATTCCTGGTAGTTAGATATTTGTTGTAGTGATTGAAAATCATTAGAAATGTGCTCAGTAATTATTTTGAGCTTTCTAGATGGGCTTGCTCCTTTGTCAAACTAGCACTTTGGGACAAGTTTGTGCAAAATTGGGATTGACTAATCAATTATTCCTTTGTCCACTCATCCTTCCTTCATCTTTTGATCAACCATCATCATGAGCTTAGTAGAACTCATCTCAGTTATGCTCTTCTTCTCTACCTAGGAGGTGTCAATTGACAACAATGATGTGCTGCTACCAGTTCCCTTCTGGATTCCTCTACCTTTTCCTCTGATGGTTTAATACCTTTAATAACATCCTCTATTGCATCGATGGCTTCACCACTTGGTGCAGTATTAGTTACTATCAGTTTCACATGAACCGTATCCTTAACCTATACATTCTGATCTGGAGGACTATTGTCCTTAACATTTGTAGCCTGTACATTCTGTGTGTCTATCGCTATATGTACACTATCTACTTATGTCGATATCTCCTCTTTGTCTTGTACATTTGATTATGTCAGGGGCTCTACATCCAATGACTTTGTATCTTTCAAAATTGTAGGTGAGGCACCCATTACACCTTTGCCTTTCCCTTCAATCAGGATGTCAATAGTGTCAATTTTATCTTTCGATGAAGTGTAGAAACTAGGGTTGTCAATAAAGAATTGAACCCATGCCCTGTGGGTTTAACTGATTATTTCATTAACCCTACCTGACATAAGATTGATTATCCTGTGCTTGTTGTGGAAAATAGTTTTGTTTGCAACTTCAAGGGTCATATCCAACTCATTTGGAGTAATTGAGCCACAAGTAGTTAATAACTCTTGAATTTCCATGTGCTTATCTTCCTCCATAAAAGATAATCTCCTAGCATCTAGATTATCATATAGTTGTGTCGGTATTTGCTTCTCAATTTTCAACAAAGCCTTCTTAAATATGTCTAGTTATAACAAGAATGCTTCCTCAATTTCTTTCTGCTCATAATCATCTAAGTGCTCATAATAATGTTGTACATTTTTCAGCATACCATCCACAAAGATCTATTTTCTCATTTTCCCTCATCATCTTATGTGTGGCACATATGCAGGAGCTAGAAATAGAATTGAGATGAGGATTGAGTTGCCTTATACCCAATGATCATGCTGCCAAATCTAATGTCTCGATCAGTGATGGTGTTGAACCTCATCGATTGTTGGTCCAAAGTTGCTTTGGTGAGTTTGTTAACCTAATCATTTGAAATCTTCTTCTCCGGACGTTGACCAATCTGCGATAAATTGGTGATGGCCCTAATGGCCTCCTTCATGATCTTATAAGACCTGTCCAACCAAATTAACTCTACATAAAATCTGCTCAGTACATATCAAATGATCTCATCTTTGAATTCAAGGATATCAAGAATTTCAGTAAACCCTAGATCCTCAATGTGCTTATACTCGAGCTTGATCTTTCCAAAGTCACCCATCAACTCATTCATGTACATGTTCTTGATGTCACTAGTTCCCAGATCCTCAATGTGGTAGTAAATATATTCTCTAACGTCTTCCACATAAACAAATCCTTTTGAAACATGTGAAAATGTACCAACTGAGTCATCCAAGGTGGCAATATGCGGACATTGCTTGAAAATTGGCCTATGATGATCCTTAACCTCAACAACAGTCAGATTTTCAATGAAAGTAGGTGCAGAGGATGATCCAGCTTCCATGATGAAAGGTGATTGTGATAAATACCTGAGAAATGGTTGTCGGTGAATAACCCTAGAAATTCTTCTGAGAGCTGGTGAAATCACTAATGAAGATTTTTGATCACATTGAATCGCCTTAGACTCGCTCTATATCATTCTTAATCACTTTGAATGCAAGGTGATCAAAATGAAGTGGATTCAACCTTTTAAGCTTCAAGAAACCCTAATCCATCATTGATATGAATGTCTTCTCATAGAACATAACAGATCTTGGTCAAACATCTCCATACCAGATAAACCTTTTTCATTATCTAGAACATCTTCTAGATCTCCTTCTCGGGGCTTATGCAATATTTTCATGAAATTTTCCTACCCCTAAGGCATCTGTCTCAGTTATCGGATGAGCTTCCTGCCGGTGCAGGAGCAATCTCCTTTGTCGGTTGAGTAACCGGAGCAATTCCATCTGTTGATTGATCATTTGACTTCCTGACCCATTTCTTGGTATGATCTTGCTAGATGTCATTGATCTTTTCTTTCCCTTTATCATTTGATCCATCATTGTTAACATGTGGATTTTTGCTTCTACAAAACTTAGCTATATGTCCAATCTTGTTGCATGCATAGCATGTAATATTGTTCTTTTGAATTTCTTTGCTATAACTGGTATAATTGTTTGACCTGCACTCATTAGCAATATGTCCAAATTTTCCACATGCATGACATTTTTCATTCATTCTACAATCTTCTATCTTATGAACATACTTATTGCATTTAGAACATTGATCGGGAGTTGAGTTATAGTTTTGATTTCTCTATTTCTATATTTCCTAGCCATATGACCAAATTTATTACAAAACATATACCATTGAATTTGTAAGCATTAAGTTGCATTACTGGTGTCTTCTAATTCTGATCTTCATTTGCAGTACCAGAGCTTTGACCTTGTTCAAATCCAAGTGCACTAGAATCTCTATTCTATCTTTGGCTTTTCAATAATTCATTAAGTTGTGCTAAACTAACCTTGAATTTGTCCTTGTACTCACTTGCAATAGCTAGATCATCTCTTAGGATTATCATCTATCTTTCAGGTTCTTGTTCATTTCTTTGGGATTCCACTAAATCTATTCTCAACATATCATTTTCATGAGCCAACCAAATGCATTCTTCAGATCTATCTTTCAAAGATCTCCCAAGGTTTTCTTCATTCATCTTCCGGTCTTCAATCTCCTTTGACATCCTCATAGTTAGGGCTTGGATTTCATTCCTCATGACCATATTCTCTTGACTCAGCTTCTGACATTTTTCATTAAGGGCATCTTTCTCTTCATTATCTTGATTTTGCAAAAGTTCCTTCCTCCTAGCTTGAATAGATGACATCATCTCCTGTAGGATAAGAATGAATTCCTTAGCAGAATTCAATTCCTCTTGTAACTTTAAGTTCTTCATCCTTTCAGCATCATAATCTTCAAGTGCTACCTCAAGTCGCTTTTCCATACTCATATCCATGGATTCCGGATTTAGGATCTTCCTCAAGCTGTTAGACTTCCTTCGAGGCACAAGGCTCTGATACCAATTGTTGGAATCCAAGAACACTAAGAGAAGAGGTGAATTAGTTTTCTACTAGAATGTTCAATTTTAACCTTATTATAACATGCATTCACCAACCAGTAAACCAGTGCATATATAATTGAAAGAAGTAAACCAATCAATGAACCAATCACACAAATTAACACCATAACATAAAGAATTTTTATGTGGATAATCTTAAAGAAGGAAAACCAAGGTGGGATTTGTGACCCACAATATCAATCCACTGGCCATATGAAAAGATATTACATAATATGGGAGCCCGCACATGCATGAAGACTTATCGCTTAGAGCACACTGCTCAACACAAAGGAGTCTCACTGACTACAGTCACTTTGAATAAGAAAAGATAAAACCGAACTCATTTAATGCATCTGCTATGCCTGGCTGAGTTCTAGTTCAAGCTCTGACTGTTCCAGTTTTGAAATCCTTAAACCCTTACCGAAATAACCTTTGCATCCAAAATCATCTATAAATCATTACACAATATTGATCTCATACATAAATGATCTTCATATTACTAACAACGCCATATTCTCCTATATAAAAAATGATCTAATCAACTAACCTATATTCCATTACAATCCTTCATGACTCATGTCGGCTTACATTACAAAAATTATTATACATGTCGACTCACTACATATATACATAAATAACAAAATGAATTGCCGATTGCTAGATCTCCCAATGATATCGGCCTCCTATACCGGTCCCCATAGAGTCCTTCCTAGTGGTGAAGATACCTACCAGTGTCGGTGAAGTGTCTACCAATGAAGTGTCTTCCAGTGAAGAACCAAACCAAAGAATGAAACCGGAACATGTTGCCATCAATGACAACATATGAAGCCGATGAAATGAGTGTCAATTGCCAACAATAAGAACTTCCATATTGAAGTTTTGAAGATCGTAAGTTTGAGAGACTACCACAGCAGTGGGAGAAGCCAAATGAATGTCATCACTATTAAGAGCTGGAAATGGCTCGAAGGAAAGCTTTCAAAGCCTTAAGGCTTGATATTGGAAAGGGACAAAATAAAGACTTTCATCAAGAGCATATTAGATCTGAAGATTAATTGGCAAAAAGGTTTTAGCTAAAGAGAAATTTGAATATTTAAGAAAAAATTTGAGTATTGTAAACATTGATGTAATTAATGGTAGAAATTAAGGAAGAGAATGTTAGAACTGTTCGGTAATTTCTACCAGCTACCACCACAGACCATATTAAATGCCCAATCTAGAAAGATCAGTCAAACCATATTAAATGGCCAATCTAGAAAGATCAGTCAAAGAAAATCAACAGTGAGTGACCTCTATAAATCAAGGCAAATGTAATTTGTGTAAGTGAAATAATAAAATCATGTTTTGTGTAGCAGCACATCCACCCCAACACTTCCTCGTTAGGAGTTATTACTGTGATGGGTTTTTGTTTTGCTTTGGCAGCTTACAGTATACTGATATTATTTTCCTTGAGAATATTTTTAGGCAACGTTTATCCAGAGATAAAACTGAACTTGTAAATCAGAATACAATTATTTTCTAATTTTTATATAGCTAAGGATACATTCTTCCCTGGATAGACAATATTATATTTTGGCTGCCCTTTTGTATTTCTCTGACACAATACTAAATAGTATGTTAACTGCCATGCTTCCTTGTATATATATATATATACTTTTTTCATTCTTTTAGTGAGACAATTGTTTTCAAATTGTTAATCATTTCTTGACATGTTCGTCAATGATGTTTCAAATTACAATATTCAACCAAATAAATCACATTTTCTAATCTCATTTTGCAATAATGCTGTTTTGTTTTTAGCCTGCGACTTGATTGCAATAGTGGAAATCAGAAGTATACACGCTTGGAAAGGTTTCTGTTTTTGTCTTAGCGCTGTATGAAAAGTTAAGAAAGATTTAACTAAGCGAGAGAACCAAGAAATGATTTGAAAATTTCGTACCTTCTGACATGCATTTTGCTATCCAGTTGTGGTCTAAAATTTTGTGGACATATAATTCAAGTTGAGATCCGCCAATACAAGATGGTGAGCTGCCATTGTGGCAGGGCGCATTACATGTTTACACTCAATGATTGGCATAGATTCCCAATGGCAGTAGATTTTGTCCATCATTCTTAGCGTATATGTCAAACTTCCATTTAACGTAATTGGAATGTCAGATTGCAGCTGCGATTCTAGTTACCTACACAGTTGTAGGTAATGAGGGAAGTCTATTAGTTTGCCGAAACTAGGGGAGAGGTGCTGGCAGTCGGGAAGGATCATAAAGTGGGCACACAAGTGGAGTGTATTGGGCTCCACAGTTGAGCATGTGATATATCAACTGTTGTTTATCCTTTTATAATCAATGGTGATGAAATTAATTATACAATGTACATAGTCTATAAGTTAGAGCATATTCATAACATATCCGCTAAATTCGCTATTGACTTGATAGTGGTAAGATATGTAAGAAAACATTAAACATTGCAGCCATAAATAAGACAAAACAGTCTTAATATTCCTGGGCAATTAACTGCCCAACCTATATACACATTACATACAAAAGGGGATGCCACATCAAATTGTTAAAAGACACTCGATCCCTTCATAAGATCGTATCACATTCATCTATTATGATTGAATATACTTTTTACACAAAATCCAATGCCATGCGTCCCATTTATGAAACTTGACTGCCCACCTACTAGTCCCTTCCACTTGAATTGAACATGGAAAAGCTATAATGAAACCATCAAAGCCATAAAAATAACAAGACACAATTTAAACAATCACAACTTACAAGTATTCGACCAAACAAATCAACTCTGTAATTTATGGTAATTTCAAATCTATTAAATCAGTTATAAAACATAATCAAAAGAATAGGCCTTGATCCCAGATTCGGCCTCACTACCAGTCATAAAGAAAAGCTTAAACAAAATAGACTAACCCAAACTATTATGGAAACAAGAGAATAGTTTATAAAATTCAATTGGCACACAAGCCTAAAACAATCAGTTAAACTAAAATAGAGCAGTAATAAAAGCAACAACACCAAGGAGCTAATTCATCTAATTAGTTTCCAGTTCTAATTTCCAATTGGCTATAATAGAATCAAGGGATTCCTCCCAAGCATCTTTGTTTCTCCTTGCTTTGTCATAACTTTCCTTTATCATTTTCTTTTTCATTCTCCCTATCTTGTCTCTTAAGTTGTTTTTTAATCTTTGAGCTTCCTAGAATAACTCCCATAACAACTTTGTTCATAATACCACCAACAATGTAAATGATAGTGTCTAGGCCTTGTTCAAGTTTGTCAAATTGTTCCTGGTTAGTCTACTCCAATCTCTCCTTGAGGTTCATGACATAATTTTGTAGTTGTGTACCTTGATTCTTCATAGAGAGAATCACCATGTTCACACTTGGCCCAATATCGAACTTCTCTCTAACATAATGGTATTCAGTGTCCTGATTATCAACCTTCCCTCTATCTTCATACTCTTCTTAATTTTCTTTACCCTTTTGCTCATCCTCTTCAATATCAAATTCCCCATTTTTATTTTCTTCCTCTTCCTCATAATCCTCATCTTCCTCTTCAATGTACTCTTCTTGATCATCTTTACCAACTTTAACCACCTTATTATCAAAATGAGGAGGGAAGTTATCTTCATTGAAGTTTTCTTTATCCTCGGGGGAATCGTCTCTATCTATTTTATTTTGTTATCTTTTTCTTTAACTACACATGTTACCATTGTAATTCTAGTTGATCTTTAGGCACCATAATTATCAATATTTTAAAATTTATTCACGCCCCCCTATTTGTGCTCTTCAGGTTGTTCTTCCTCCTTCTCCCTTATGTCCACAAATTTTTTCGTCAGTTTTTTTGAAGTCATTTTGTTTTGGGTGGGGGGAGGTGTAGGGATAAAGGGCATTTGGGTTTTCCTCTTATATAGAATAGCTTTTAGAAGCTCAGCATAGAAGGATGTGAAGGTTATTTTTTTGAGCCTCCTTACCAATAGGTTTAAAAAAATTTATCTTCCATTTGCTAGACTATTTTTTGAAAGAGTTATGGGGTTTACTATCGATTAGGTTATTTTTTGTCAAGATAGTGTTAATAGAAGTAGGTTGTGGTATTGTTAGTAACTAGAATTTATAGATAGCTATTATCAGTCTTTGGTGAAGAGGTGAGCTAGCCCCATCTTCAACATAGTTATATATAGATGTGAGAAAATAGTAAGAAAAGTTGAGTTTTTGACCATGATGAATGAGGTTTAGCAGAGAGAAATCATACTTATGCATAGCTGAAAATGTCACTTCTAAAGTAATTATTTCCTAATAGAGAAACTTACCAAACCCCAAGGAGTAGGAAGTTTGTTTTTTTTGTAGCCATTTCTATGTCATTTAGTCGTATCCTTTCCTTCAAAGAAGATTTCAAAAAATTCTTGTAATCATAATGTCTATTTTTGGAAACATTCATCCCATTGCAGCTTAGGATAATCAAATGCACAATCAACTCCATAGTTACTTGAAACTTCAAAAAACCCATATTATCCCAACTCTATTTCCAATGATTTTAAAACATGTAGAGAGTTATTATTTATAGACATTAATTGAGAGAAAGAAAGGAATGTACCTAGCTTTATCAAAGTTATCCCATAATTCTTCATCTTTCTGAAGAGTATCACAAGAGTTGGGCTCCATTCCATTTTGGGGGCTGCTCATCCTACCTCTTATGAGAATTTGTTCATTGCTAAGCCTCTATTCAAGCATAGAGTAAACTCCAATAGAAAAATTTGTGGGAGTTTGAGCTCAAGGTTAGCACATGTCATATTATGAATCTAATAGGTAATACTCAAATTGTAGATGTTTCCAATGTGGTGAGTAGATAACTCAATGAAACATTTAAAAAGATAAATATCTGGCAGCTTGGAATAATGACCCATATCACAATTAGAAACTATCGTGACATGTATCACATGGGATATTAGAGTATATATTCTTATCAAATCAATCGAGAAATGAATATTTTTTAGGGAAGAGTGCTAAATAGTTACTATAAATTTTTTTTGTCATCCTTGTAAATTATTTCTTGTTGGTATTAAAAACCTCTTGCTTTTGCCTTTACTCTCTTATGCCATCTCACCACATGGTCTTATATTGAAAACCTTCATAAATATCTCCATGTTTCCTTTGCACATTCACACCTTCATGTCACATAGCAAGTCATCACTAACCCAATAATTCCTCTTTTGAAAAATGAGCCTAGGATTAGGCGAATTAGGATTTCAGCTTATAGTGAATTTGGATTTATTGTTCAATATAACCTTTTCTCTCCTTTTCATCCCTAAGTATTTCTTACTTTTACCTATTTTCATCATCTATCTATGTCTCCTTGTTTTGCAAGTCATTCCTATCTTCTCCTTTTTATCTTTGTTTCTCTATGAAATAATGCCACATTGTAGTTCTCCACTAACTAGATATACCTTCCTTTAAAAAAAGGTTTTGTACTAAATCCTTTTTGGCCTTAACCTTAGGACCAAGCTGTCAATGCTACATTTTAAAACTATGGACTTGTAGTCATTATTTTCGAATAATTTCTTTAATTTTTGAGGGAATATTTTCATATAACCAATGAGTCAAGTCCCTGTAGTTTAAGACCAAATCGGACATAGCATTAGCAACTAAGTTTCCCTTTCAAAATTTGAATAATGATTTTTCAATCTCCTTCTATTTTAATTTTGAGTATCCCTCAACTCTTACTCTTCTTATTGCCTGAAAAAGTTCAGTTTGTTAAGCTTCATTATTAAAGTTTTTTCAAATACTCTTAGCATAAACCTCCATCAAATTTTCTTTGTCATATCTTATAACACCTCCAGATGTATCCTCTCCTATATTTTCTTTCAAGAATCCAATGTAATTCAGCTCAATCCATCCTACATCATGGGGGCATCCAAGTAATTTTTTTTGTTTTTATATAAGTGAGTGGTGAAGGGCCCCAACCCTATATGCATTAGACCACATACAACAAAAACCAATAGAAAATAGCAGGGTTACCACAAGGTAACCTAGACAATAAAATAACACAACCAAATTATGAAAAAACCCTAGAAATCTGATATGGGACTAAGATGTGAACCTATAGGACCATACTAAGAATTTTATGCAAGAAGAGTGCCAACTTTTTCTCTTTCTATGAACAGAAGTCCATGAAGAATATTTGACAGAAGAAGAAAAAGGTAAATTATTGTCCAGGACAAGCAAAGGTGTTGTAGAGTTAGTGAGAGGAATCATTGAGCCCAGAATGGGAACTTAGCAGTTAGGGGAAAGAGAATTTGAGACCAAAGAAGGGATTCATCTCATACTCAAAGGAATCCTAAAAAGGTCTGTAGAGGGGGGAAAATGAACCTCTTTGATAGGCAGATAACAACCTCTCAAAGATTCACTAACTGACCTCTCCACTCAAGATATAGTGCCTTTGTACGTTCTCTGATAGCTCTCCGCACAAGGACGCATGTGTGGATTATGGACAACAGTGCAACTCACTAGCGTCCTGTACAAACATAATACAAAATTCACATAGAAGGGTACAATGTAACAAATATGTGTTCTAGATTAATTTAAATGTGATAAATATTTATAAGAGAAGGTAAAACGATTATATGAATGGAATGAAAGCCACAAAGGAAAAGAAGAAGATAACCTCACAATCGGTCCATGATATGAAGCCTCCAGCCAAATGAAACTTCTCTATTGCAACCTACATACAAGCCAGAAAGGAAAAATGTTTGGGGCTACTTGGGAACTTGCCTCAATCAAATCCCTATTTTTGTGTTTCCACCTCCACAGATAGCTAGATAGATTGATAGAACAAAAGATAAATGCAAGATAAGATAAATGATAAATGATAAATGATAAATGATAAAAGATAAATGATAGAAGAGGGATGTGATAAATCCTGAGATGCTCAAAGATGAGATAGATATAATGATAGAAATATATTACCAAAACATTATTGTAAGAGCTTGAGAGTATTGTAGAAAAATAGAGATTGTTGTAGCAAGAGTAGGAGCAAGAGAGAGATGTGACAAGGCTGCGAGAGACCCAAAAATAAGAGAGATTGTGTCCAGAATCAAGAGAGCTCAAAAGGAGAGAAAAGATAAATTTAAAACAAAGAAGAGGAGGGAAAAGAGGGTTTGCAAGCCATTTGAAATATTTGGGGCCATTTCCACCAACATGCATAAGTGACAAGTGGAAAGGCACACTTAGAAATGATATTCGAACATTGAGATTTCATGGGATGAATGTGCGACATGTAGATGTCTGTATGGTGTGCTAGTGTCGAAATGAATCAGACTTGAAAGCAATAGGAGACAAGGGAGACACATGGATAACAATACTGTCACCACGAGGGAGCTTCTGAAAAGGGGTCTTGAGCATCTTGAGAGGGAAAAGGCTAATGCAAGGGCTAAAGTGAGGATACTCAGGTGCTAGGGGAATGGTCACCAAAGTGGTTACAAAATTTGTAGGTAAAATTATAAAGGGGTATGCAATTTTTGACACTATAGGGTCTTGTGGGAAATCAACATCATTGATAGCCAAATAATGACCCTTAGTAGCTAGAGGAGCAAGGGACATTATAAGAGATATTGCGCCTAGAACAACATGAACTAAAGTGGTGGTATTCGAAGAGGAAGGTTCCATTTTTTAAGAAGATTTTGAGTTTGAATCCACAAGAAAGATAGTGAGATGAAGCCTATTTGCATCCTTCCACAAAGTAGGAGAAGGCTGGACACCATACCCACGATGATAGGAAGAGGCCAAGTGCCTCATGGAAAAGCAATGGTGACATCTGAATGGGATCCCTTCGTAGTCTAACCACTACCTCCATTAGAGCTCTCCAACAAAACTTGGCATCTTAATAGGAAGGTGTTTAGAGAGATCAAGATCCACTATGATTCAGGCAAAGGAAGTGTGAGATAAGAGACAAGTATTAGGCTCGACCTTGATAAGGTTGTCCAGTTTGATCCCAATCCATTCATAAGAAACAATGCACCAAAATTGTAATGGGAGGTAAGGGAGCCAGACCCAAGTAGGAGAGACATCAACAGAGTCTACTAGGGGTTTAAATGATGAAGTCCAAGGGAATCATTACAATCCTATTTTTAGGGGCCCATAGAGAGGACAACATCCCTATCATTTGTATTGTCGAAGCAAATGACAAAAAACCCATGGGGGCAAGGATAGATTTCTCTCTTACCGAGAAATAGAAGGTTCCAATGAGATAGAATCTATGAGTGAAGTAAAGGGAGAAACAACAAGATATAGTTGAATCTTCCAACTAGCACAAATTTTTTGTAGTAGGAAATACATTCAAGAACCTCCTTTCCTAGAGTCACTTCAGGAACAAACAAGGTGCACAAAAGGTATTTTCCTAGAGGAGCCAAAGGACCAAATGGGGGTTTCCCAAGTAGATCAACAAAAATATTGCAGGAAGGGGAGCCTTGACAAATAGGGGAGCCATTGCAATTGGTAATGGGTGGGAGTGTCAAGTTTGAATTTTGAAGGGGAGAGGTCATGAGCAAGAGCCACTATGGAAGAAACGATCATTTAGATTGGTCAGAGCTAAATGTTGTCAAGTAATAGGTAAATATTATAATTTGACTGTTATTGTCCATAGTCTATTTAAATTCCTCACCCTTTATTTATATACTATTGAATCCCTATGATTAGTAAAATATTTTACCTTAATTTCCTAATTAAGTATTGTTGATTGGTTTATACATTGTACTTAGCAAGTAGGCCAAAATTATTAATACTAGAACAACTTTGTATCATTTATAAATGATATTGAAATTTTTTTCTATATAACTATCTCTACATTTGTATTCCAACTCAAGTGATGATTGAATATGGAGAGTTAGGGTCTGATATTTATGAATGACACTATAATATCAAATTGTAGTTCTAGAATTTAGCTCCCCAACATTGCATATTTGATTTTAATTACTAATAATTAAAATTTTAAACTAATTAATTAATAATTATAGCGAAATTAATATCATACATTAAATATTTTAAATTTGAATATATACTATAATTTATTGATGTTATAAAAAATGTGTAGTTATCACTTTCCTAATCCTACTTATGTATGAAGAGATGCATGTCATGTTATTATAGTGGTAAAATTTACATACTCATATAATTTCTTATTAAGTTTTCTGTAAACTTATAATAACTATCTTGTTATATATGTTATCTCTCAAATATCATGATTCATATTTTTTAAAGAATAGAACAAGAATTGAACCTATGGAAATCCAACTTAACATTATAAACTACATTTATGATTAAAAAGTGGGCAACAATATGAAATTTCATAAGGGAGTGTACCTATTTTTCTTTGTTGGGTTCTACTAGACTTAATAAGGTGTTCCTTTAGAGGTCTAAATATGACAATTAAAGAGGAAAAAAATGACTCAAATTGTAAAGGATTAATCACTAAGCCTTACTGTGTCAGGATTTACTATTATCTAAGAACTAAAACCTCATTAAAGTGGATAAAATTAATCATCCAAGGTAAAATGTATTCCTAAAGTAGTATCTACATTGATACACACAATTTAGGAGTACATTATATGCATCATTATATGGGTATAATGTAAATGAAAATTTCTCTGGAGATGTCTCTCAATCATGTTCATATACGATAAGGTTTTGTTACAACAATGATCTTGTAGAACTAATAATAAATTCACACTAAAACTTATGTAAATAAATTTATTCTAGAATTATTTGAATTTAGGTAATAATGGGATAATGAAGTGTTAAAGATTATTGCATTTATCATAGCCTAGTAACCAAGCTAATATTTAAACTATAAAAAACTTAGATGTAGTTCAACCTATTTATATTTGGAAAAATAAACCAATAATTAAAAAGAATAAAGTAATGTTAGTCATAAAAGGATACAAATAGAAAATTGGAAGAGATTATGATAGGGTACATAGTCTATTAATAATAATGGCAATATTATTTATAGTCTTAGAAAGAGTAGTATAGCATAGGTGGAAGGTGTATCAAATGTATATATAATCTATATTCCTAATTGGCGAGAAAAAGAAACAAGTTAATGTTGAATATCCACATGACTATGAAGTCCCAAGATAGAAAATGGTTTTCATAGGCTATAGAAATCCCTCTACAAGTTGAAGAAAGTGTCTCAAGCATAACACAATAAAATTGACTCATATTTCTTGATTAATGGATTTATTGAAACTAGTGGTGATATCACACTCTACAAAAAAGAATGTTATAATGAAATTTTAAATTTTTTTATTAGATAAGCATGAGAAAAGGCCCAAGCCTTTTATAGATCAACCACCAAAGGGTGAAAAAAGAAAGTCTCACAAGGAGTGAGACTTGAAAAAACCAAATATTTTGACAAGAGCTTGAACCAATAGGAAATAAAGCTCCTGACAATAGGTTGTGTACTCATGATTTATGGGTTTTGAAAGGGAACTAAGAACCTTAAAAAACCACTTGAATAGAAGTAAGGGAAACTAATGTAGGGGTCTGAATCCAATAAGAGACTAGCCAGTTTTGAAAGGAACCCAAAAACCTTGAATAAGAACCTTGACAAACACAACCAAAAAAGGGGACAACAAGGAACCTCAAAGCAGAAGGAATAAATCCAACCTCCTAAATAAATTGAACCACTATAGCTTAGCAAAAGTAGAGAAAGATAGATTAGAGAAAAGAGAAAGCATATTTATATAGAAGATGAAGAAAAAATTATTTTCAGCATAGCGAGAATAGGAGTAGTCAATAATTTGGGTCGAGGAGCCCTCACACACTAACCTCTGACTAAAAAAAAACTTCTTTCCTAGAAATATTGTCTTAGAGTTGAATCTTCTAGACACCTTACTTTGATAACCACCTATAGAGGATAAATAACAAGATATCTCACCACAAAGTTCACCTCTATAGGACCTTTGGTGAAGAAACAATTTGTTGCTAGAAACCATTGATATGAAGTTGATAACTTTGAATAATTTGCATCTAAAGCCACCTCTTTAAGCTTAGTAGTATCACAACCCATCAAAGAGTATGCATCTATAGAACTTACTAGAACATATCCTAGCACTAAAACCACTTGAATAAGATCAACAATAGAATAGTTATGATAAGAGGAAGTAGCAACCACCTCAAGGTTGCTAGTTAATAAGAAAACTCTAACCTCCAAAGCTATTAAGACATCATGAATAGTAATAAGGGTTGTGAAACCCTTCTTGGGATTCACCAATGTGACAAGGAAGGGCACTTAGGGCACCCACAATAGGATAGACAACACTTTTCAATGCCTTCTCCAAGGAGGAAGTCCAAATCCTTGCGAAGAATAGGCCCACTCTGTTGGTAAACTCCATAAACCCAAAGTAGAGGGGTGGCAAAAAACTACAACTATCATCCACCAAAAGAAAGAGGTTTAGAACCCATTAGGACCTCCCATACCATGAGCAATTTCAGTCAATACTAGAAGAAGCAACTTAGATAATTTCCCTCTCCCTTATGAATAGACTCTAAATCTATAGGATTTACAAGAGAGGAAATAGGGGCAAAAATGTAGGACCCCTCTTACCCAAATAAAATCTAAAAGCCTGCGAAAAGAAACTACTTAGACCAAAACCCTTAGAAGGCCCAAATGAATAGCGCTTTACCCCTCCCTCTCACCCCCCCAACACACACCCCATGAAAAAAAGTTCCACCAACACCATAGCCTTAGAGAACGAGATTCATAGCCAGTGAGGCAAAAACATAACCTCATTCACCAAAGAAAATAGGGATAGAATACTTTGAGCACCAAGGAGGGAAGAAGGAAAGACACACATTGAACCATCAATGACCAACTAACAACAAAATAACGGGATAAAATCTCATCACCAATAAAATCCATGCCCTAGATCATGATACCATCATAGTCCACCATGAAACTAGTCTTACCACCACTTGCAATAAAGAAATACGAATGCTCACCAATAGAAGACCAAGCCTAGGTACCCCTTGCACACAAAAGCTAGGCATGCTCTACTAGGAGGAAGCCCCAATTCGGCAAGATAGGAAAAATACACCAAAAAAATGCAATCACCAACCATTTTTAAGAAAGGGGTACAGTTGAACCAGTGCTTTCCCCATCATCCCCTAAATCACTTTCATAATGATCCTTTTTAACTTCACACCCTTAAAAAGCTCTACCATTTCCTTTCCTAACTCTCTCACCTCTCTCGCTCATTTTGAAAATCCCTTTTACAATAAATAAATTTATGACATTTTATTTGTTCTTAATAAATATAACTAGGAGAAGGCCCATACCCTAACATAAGCACCATGCAGACATACAACAAGGAGGAGCTCACAAGTAGTTAGACAAGCAAAACAAAAAAAAACAAAAAGGATTGGCCCTTTATTGAAATGAGCTTTTGATTGGAGCGTCAAAATAATGAGAATAGGGTTCCCAACAAACCAAAGTCTCCTAATTAGAACATAAGAGGTTAGGAAAGAACCTCAAATAATCTTCCTAAGGAACCCCTTGTGCTTGCACCAAAGAAGCCAAGGTAGCGGATAATAACTAGTGGATTTTGAAAGGCTTCCTACAACTTGTAAAACAAAACTCGGCCTTTCTAGAAGAAAATTACATAGTAAACTTGAGGAAAGGACTAATGCAAAAAAACTTGTAGGTTTATGAAAGCCATCCCTAAACCTTATCATAATAGTAATCCCCATAGACAAAGTATCCTGGACCACCTTGATAGGTCCACTGTCAACAACCCAGGGAACTTCACAAGCTCACATGCAGCTAGATATGGAAGATACCCAAGAATCTAAAAGAATTTAAAAAACACTACCCACCAAAGAACACACGCGCCAACACAACATAGAAAGCTTTGTAGGACTAACAAAAGGAACAACCATAGTAGGATCCATGCTATCCACCAAATGGTCCACTTGACCAAGAGGACTCCTCATCAACCCAATCCATGCCCAAGGAAGATCTAACTCAATAGGTTCCTCAATATTGATGCACATAACAAAGTCCATAGGAAAATCCACCTTGAAATAATCATGGAGGGAAATAGTCATTCAAACCCTAAATAGTGTAAGAGTACCCAAGAATAGGTTAGCAAAGGTAGAGATAATAGTAGAATCCCCAACAACCAAGCCAAATTAGGGAATAAAACGTAGAGACATTAAGAAGCAACCCATGGCAACAAGGAAAATAGCTCCACTAGAGAGAACCCATCGTGGAGGGAAGACAAAAGAAAGGGGCTAAAAGAAAGAAAACATGGAAGACCCCACCAAATGAGCCCCAAACGAGGCACAAAAATAGAATTGTAGCCCAAAATATCTGATCTCCAACCCAATGCAGGACAACATACCCATCAAAAGGAGCTAGACAAACCAATAGGCCTAGAGGGAGCATCATGTTAGAAAGATGAGTGATAGAGATAAACCCACCCACAAAATAGTAGGATGGAACCTGAGGACCGAGGAGGAGAAGCCAAACCTATGAGACAAAACCCAAACAAAATAGGGGGACTCTAGACAATGAAAGTCGATCTTGTAGAAAGCCCAAGATAAGCACCAACTAGAGATACCACAAGAAAAAGGCCTAGACCAAGGACCACATCTAAAGGTGAAGAGGAACCCATAGTGTAGAGAGAAACAATTCAGCATAATTGCTTAAGAAAGAGAAAAGAAAAAAGAAAAAAGAGCACAAGGCTCTACAAACCAACCCCAAAACAAAAGGAAAAGGCTAAAAAGAAAGGGGGCCCAACCTAGGGAAAGGAAAATAAGTAGATATAGGAAAATATAATTAAAAACCCACAAATAAACCTTTGTTGAAACAAGAACTACTCAGTCAATAGTAAGGGGTAGCTTAGCACCAACAGATGGGAAGGAAGAGAAATAATCGAACCATAAAATAAGACTCTAGCAAATTCAACCTCCACAACCCCAAAAAGAAGGACCAGGGAAAACCACAAGGCCAACCCCAACAAACATCCAAACCCAAATCCATGTTGGTCACCTTCTCCATCATCATCATCCTCTGCAACACTCTCAAAAACACTACCACAACCTCATCCTCTGCTCATGATCTCCATTATTACTATTGTTGGTTTGTTTATAGGTAAACCTTGTAGGTATGTGATATTTTAATTGTTGTCTTATTGTTGGTTAACAGATTTGTCCTTTCTTTAATTTATCTATGTATATTACAATATTGACTCATGCACACCCCTTATGAAAGGAAATAAAATGAACCAACAGTTGGGTGAACCGAATTAAGGCTCATCCTCTGCATTAGAGAGAAGATCCTCATGAGATTTATAATAAATTTTTATGCAGTTAATTTAGAAATGAATACACTTTTCACCAAAAAGCGCGAAAGGCTTTCACATTCATTCATCAACACAAAAGAATGCTACAAAGATTTATTTTTAAGTGTAGAGTTCACAAACTTCTACTTTTACATATATTCATTCAATAAAATCAAACTAAAGTAAACTCAAAGTAGTGTAAATGATGATCGATTCTCACTCATGCCTCACAAGACAAGGGGGATCAATGCCATTTAAACAACAATGAAACTTCTTGTAAACAATGAAAATCAATAAATTCACAAACATGGAAAGAAATGGTAATGAAATGACATATTATGCACATTAGCATACATCTCAATAGAGATCGCTAACCCTTCAAACACATAGATTTTAAAGATTGCATCAAAATTGCATTTCATTCAAGTACCAAAAATATCAGTTCTGAGAAATTCAAGGAAAATCAAATCTGTTCCTCCATATCAAAGTTTTTTGGACCCTAACAAAACTTTCTTTTTTTTACATATATAGCCTCTAGGCCAATAGTTTGTAAAAAAAAAAACCCTAAACCTTTTAACTCTAACCTAGAGTCAAAGAAACCATCTATTTTGAACTTTATGAAACTAAATAAGCAAAAGTCACGGATAGGATGAAAACTCATTCGTTAGCCGATCAAGACTCCATCATGGAAGAATCAATCGATGATTTGTCCTGCTTTTTCGTGGCACCATGCACATTACACCACTCCAAATGCGCTGCTAAAAAGTTCAAGATAACCTAGAAGTATGGGAGTTTGATGTGTTTGATATGCTGCTTCCACACTTCCTTGTCCATGTTCACCTGTGTAACCTTTTCTTTATGTCCCTCCAAGTGATCAAAGTAGACTGTCAACATCGACTCCATCTTCGCCTCTTTTGAAAAGTCATCAGTGGTCAGAGATTTCATTTCTTTTACAAGTTGCACTCTTTCTTTGAAGATCTTGGCTATATCTATAGCAGCTTCAATTGTCTACCCATCCTCCTTCATGAGTTGTATATCAATTTACTTTAAACCCTTCTGCATTGTATCAGTCAAATCCTTCAACCCTTTTAGTAATTTAGTAGATTCCTCATGGCCTTTCCTAATAATCAAATTTCTCCATTTGACATTCTTTCTTGACACATAAAGCACATTATCATCCATATTTTCCACTCGTTTCTTAGTTAGAAATTTAATCACACCAAACATCTGCACATCATTCATTTGGGCCAATACTACCACCCATTTGGTTCTTTCCTTCTCCCATTCAATAGTTTCTAGCTCTAGTTCTTTGCTCATAGTTATGACGTCTTCATATACTTTAACCATGTTGACAATGTAGTCTATACCTTGTTGTGCAATGGAATCAAGCCATTTATCAAAATTTTTAGCTATCATGTGGCTCCTCTAGACTTGACCTAATAGATTTTGGTTCACTAGTGATTTGGGATCAAAGGACAATGGTTGAGGGCTTGGATGATGTATGGAGTTGATGTACTCTACATTTGACTGACAACCTGTTTCAGCTCCTTTTTATCTTTCTCATCCTTCCAAGACCTAGATATCATCCTCTTTGTGGAGAATTCTAGGTGTTTAGCATCTACCACATTTGAAGCAAATCCCAAATCAATTTTCTCCACAATAAAATCATCTTCAGTGGCCTTCTCTGAATCTCTTCTTGAGATGGGTTTAGCTACTTCAACCACCCAATGACCTGTTGTCTCGTCCACTTCCACCATTGTCAGTGTTTTGAGCTACTTTGGTTTAGATACTTTCCCGAGGCACTTCCTCACCATATCCTTCATGGGAATTGTAATAGGGACAACATTACATTTCTTCCCAATTGACGCTCCTAGCCATCGAGGAGTGTTGGAAGTTTCCTTAGACGGTGGAGGTGTCTGAGCATCTGGGAAGTCAATAATAGTCAGAGTGCTCATTGAGTTTGTCCCTTCTTTAGGTTCCTTACATGCATCTATGTCCTACAATGGAGGGTTATTCAATACTTGTTGATCCATTGTCACTTCACTCTCTTCACCTGGATCCAAATCTACAACAATTTGGTTCACCACTAGTTCCCTGCTCTTCTTTTTGCTCCTCGAGCGAGTAACTTCGACTGCTAAACAATTTAGTGGAGACCTCTTTGACTTTCTGGATTGAACCTCTTCAATAAATGGCCTTGTGCCACCTACAATAACAACAATCTTGTTAGAGGAGGAAGTAGGAATCTGAGTTGTAGCACATGGACCAACTATTAATTCATGGGGAGGCATGATTGAATCCTTTCTGAAGTTTGGATCCCTTAGCCATTTTTTTTGTTCTTCTTATGACCTTGAAGGACTTGGCTTGAATGCTTTCTTCCTCTCTTTTATCCCAATCAATTTTAGGAATTGGGTTCCCTTGAACCTTTTCATTGAATTTAGTATCTAAGACATCTTCTCCTTCCTCTTCTTGTAAACTTGATACATTGATGGGTAATTTCATGGTAATAACTTGCTGTAGGGTGAACCTTGACCATAACCTCCTCCTTACTTAAAATTCATTGCCACATTTTTCCCAGTAACCTTCTAACTGAGGTTCATGGTAGAAATGGTCATCCACATTCAAATTTTCCGCAGCATATCCCCTGCTGTCAAATTTTTGCATGGCAATGTAAGGCAGTAGATTCATTTTCTTGTACTCCAATTCTAAGTTCAAGGCATCAGATATAGACTTAGAACTGTATAACCAAGTTCAATAGGAAAAATAACTCCAGATTTACCCTTTGTCCCTAATCTTTTGTCAATGTGAGCAAATTGATGGCTCACTTGAATTAGTACATAACTGTCAAAAGCATATCTAGGTAATTTGAAAGGCTCACCTTCAAAACCACCCACCCGGATATAAGTAAATCTAGAAAACTGGATGAAATAACTTCCATAGATGCTAACCAGCTCCATGGCCTCTTCTGACATTCTTTTATTAATATCCCCTTCCAATTCAAAAGCAAGCCTTCCTATGAAAACATCATTCCACCTTATGAAATACTTTGCATACTTTTGTTGTTGTAGGTAAGGGTAATAGTCATAATCTTCATTCCATCTACCCATGGCTCATTATGCATCCTTTCCAGTTGCTAGTATAGGCTAATATGTAGAATAAGTATGAAGACATGTAAAAGTTGGACATACCAACAAAGTTTCTCAAACCCTCATGAAGCCTTTAAGCGATAACCTGAGCCTAGTCAAGGTATTTCTCGCTAGCTAATAACACCTAGATATAGTAGTACATCCAATCCTCCCAGTAGAAAGAGTGTGAGTTTCCTTTAAGTCTATTTAATAGTATGACGATATCTCGCACCTTTGTGATGAAATGTTCCCTAGTAAGAGGCTTAGGTAACTGAGACCCCCCTTATTGAACCTTCGAAAGGCAATTCCTTGCAATAATGCTTCTACATGTGCTTTTCCTCTCAGACAAAAACACATAAGAGTTCCCAATTGACTAGTCCTTGTATGGCTCCTTATGTGGGATCCCCATCGTAGCCATTACTATCTCTCTGTTAATCTCCACCAACAATTCACCACTACTGGCTCTAATGCACCTATTATCAGCATCATATATGTTCAGGCACGCTATTACCAAATCTGGTGAGGGAGCAATGGTTGGAAAAGCAGCGGTTGGAAATGCAATGGCTTCCATCAGGCCACTTCTTACTATCCTCTCCATCATTGAACTTGCTCCAAGGTTTTTATCCCTTTCTAAGAAACCTCCCAAGTAAGCTTGGGCCAAAGAGGTGTCGTCCAACCCTGCAAGTATACTCACCAAGATGATGTTCAACCAAGTTTTGGAAGTATTGGCCTCATTGAGGCCACTTTTATATTAAACAACAATTTCTAAATATGATAGAATTCTACTCTAAAACAAAATATCTCTCCTACTTTGATCGACCTTCTATCCTAAAAGCATAGTAGAGGGAGATTATTAAAACTCAATTGTAACCACCATGAAATCTGTGAAACCCTCGGCAGAATGGAGCTGAAATTACCTTCGATGTCTCTGGCTCCTTCAATAATAGCAACTACAACTTTTACAATTTCTAGAATTCACATGTCTTTTTAAACAAATGGGAAAACAACTGAGAAAGATCTACACATGCCTCAAAATGATTCTTTCGAATGTGCGAGATAAAATTTATATGATAGGAACCTGACACTTTCTTATTTACCTATCAACTCCGCACAAACAGTTAATGCTTTCATGATTTCTTTCTAAATTTTGAATTCTAAACTATAAGATCTCGGTAATATTCCTTTTTGTTGTGCTACCTTTAGTGTTATTAAAGTCTTTAGAGCCAACTTGGAATGAAATTTTTAAGCCTTGAACCAACTCACAAAGATTTCAATGGTTCAAGTTCAATTCAAGGAGACAAAACAAAGAATTCTCAACCTGTGGCTCAAAACAACATTGAGAATGAGCAAAGACCTTTAACAAACAGAAAGGGAAGTTTTGAACCTTGAACCTTGAATCGATTTGTAGGTATTTCAAAGTTCAAGTTCAAAACTGACTTAAAACATTTACATTTGCTCGGTAAATAACATTACATAGTCATGACTCATGCAAGAGAACTAGTTTAACCTTGAACTAAAAAAGGTTCAAGGGTTCGAAGTACAATACAAATTACAACAATGTGCTTGCCTTACCATAAAACAAAGTTGTGAAGAGCATTACTTAAAGCGCGATTTGAACCTTGAACCTTTGAACTCTGAAAAGGTTCAATGACTTAGGTTCAAAGAAAGGAAACATAAGAGAGAAAGAGGAAAGAAACACCGAAGGTGATCTCGGAGTTTGAAAACTTAATGAAAAATTGAGGGGGTTCTAACATTGGCTCTAACTAGGGACTAGGATGGTAAGGGACCTAGACATGAACCCTAAGATCTCTGGTTTTGCAAACAAGCCTTATTTAAAAGGGCTGAAACAAACACAAAAACAGAACAAAAACAACAAACTAAACAAACCAAAACTTATGTACAAGACTCACAAGGGACACTCGCTTACAATTGATATTGTTAGGTCCCGGAGATAACTGAGAGGGGGGGATGAATCATTTGTCAAATAAATTTAAACCAAAAGCAACTTAACCAAACTTAATGCTTAATACTGGTAAACCAAAGTTAATGCCGGTAAACAGTTTATCAGTTAATTGCAGTACCAGTAAAGATTAATGCATGAAACAAAAAGACAATATCATCAACAACACATAACACCAATATTTGTACATGGAAACCCTGTAAGGGAAAAAACCATGGTGGGAAACCTTACCCACAATCAGATGGCACTACTGCAGATAGTATGTGTATACAATAGGGGGTCTGCACATGCAAAAAGGCCAAGCACCTAGAGCTCACTGCTCAAACACAAATAGGAGTCACACTGACTACAATTGGATGGTTAAATCCAATAATGATGTATTGCTCAAATTAGCATCTTCATATGTTGGATTCAGTACCAATTCAGTTTTGATATGTCTTCACAAAAACCTTCCTTCAACCTTCAAATGATGTATGTGTGTATAGCTCTTCTTATTCTTGCATATACTGTATTACAACCCTTTTTCCAATCGCATATCGATCTTACAAATAAGATCTTACATATATACCGAACGCTAAGACCAAAATGTATAGGTCAGCTTTACAAAAGATATTACAATAAAAAAAATTTACAAGTAAAACAATAACTGATGCAATATCTGATTCAACACGTTGGCTTAATGAATTTACAACAATAATAAATCATCTCCATAGCGTGCCTTGCTAATCTAGAATAGATAAGCTTGTCGGTGCTTATCCTGGACCTATTTGTCAGTAACAACAAATATGAAAATATGAATATACCAATGAACAAATCTTCAAGACAAAGTGTCCAAATGATGTCTTCGACATAACCAAGTGTTTTCCATGTCATTCCAAGTACCGGTGAACAATATATCCTGTTGGTGAACCAAATACCAGTGACTGTGCATAAGTCACTAGCTTGCCGGTGAACATTGCTAATTCTCTAAATGTTAGAGTTGATAAGTGTTAATAGGTGTTGACATCAATGACAAAACAATATCAACATATCCAGAATACCAACAATCTCCCTCTTTGGCATTGATGGCAACACAAGATGGAAAAACCATCAAAGTGCCAAAATAGAAATGCTAAATACCAAAAACCAACAATCTCCCAAAAGAGATCAAAACCAGAAATCAAAATTTAGGTACAGAGAGTAATCAATCTCTCCCAAAATAACAATCTCTCCCTCTAGGATTAACATGTGTTTTTCCATATCAATCTCTCCCTCTTTGATATCAAATGCCAAAGCAATCAAAAACCAAGATCAAATACAAAATACCAACTTATTCAGTATGCCAACTACTCCCCCTAAGAAGTAGTTCTCCTCATCAAAGCTGGAGTAAAAGATTTCTCTATTAGTTATGTCTGTTGATGAAAAACATCAACTGTCTAAGTCTCTACCAGTGGGGGTATGACCCCAAGCTGATCTATGAGATATTCAAAGGTCTCCTTAGGCAAAGGTTTAGTGAGAATATCTGCAATCTACTCTTTAGTATTCACATAAATCAGTTTTACTTCTTTTGCTTCAACATTCTCTTTCAAAAAATTTAGTTTGATAGAGACATGTTTTTTTTAGAATGTAGTACCGGATTCTTAGATATATCAATTGTTGTTGTATTATCACAATAGATAGTTATAGGTTCCTTGCATTTTACTTTTATGTCCTTCAACATTTGGTTAAGTTATAATACATGTGTACTATTGGTTGCTACTGCAACAAATTCTGATTTAGCTATTGCAAAAGATGTGCAACTTTGTTTCTTACTTAACCAAGAAATTAATCTGCTTCCAAGAAAAATGCTCTGCCGATGGTGCTTTTTCTATCATCTACATCTCCTACCCAATTTGCATTTGTGTATGCATATAATTCAAAGTTTCCATCTCTAGGATACCATAGGCCAAGATTTGTAGTGCCTTGTAAATACTAGAAAATCATTTTTACTATTGATTCATGATTTCCTATAGAATTACTCTGAAATCTTGAAACAATACATATTGTATTCATAATATTAGGTCTTGTTTGTGTCAAATACAGTAGAACTCCTATCATAGATTTGTACCTAGTTGGATTAATAGGTGTAGATTCATCCCTTAATGATAATCATTTGTAGTCATAGGTGTGCTTACCGGTTTAGAGTTCTCCATCCCAAATTTCTTTAGTAACTCCTTCAAGTACTTGCATTGACTCAAGAATATACCTTTATCAGTCTGTGAAATCTGCAATCCTAATAAGAATTTTACCTCTCCAATCATAGACATTTCAAATTCTTGTTGCATTTCAATAGAAAAATCTTTACATAATCCATCTTCTCCTCCAAAGATTATATCATCAACAAAAAATTCTATAACCAAGATGTCATCATTAGTCACTTTATAGTATAAGTTTCTATCAGCATTACCTTTAGAAAAACCAATCTTCAAAAGGTATTTATCCGATCTATCATACCAAGCTCTTGGAGCTTGCTTCAACCCATACAAAGCTTTCCTTAACCTGCCTCAATGTAAAATTCTTCTTCAAGATCTCCATTCAGAAATGCACATTTAATATCCATTTGATATGCTTTGTAGTTCTTGTGTACTGCCAAAGCCAAGAATAATTTGATTGCCTCAATTCTAGCTACCGATGCAAAGGTTTCATTGTAATCAATTCCTTCTTTCTATGAATATCCCTTACACACTAGTCTTTCTTTATTTCTGATTACCTTACCATCTTCATTAAGTTTGTTTCAGAATACCCATTTTGTTCCAATTATATTTTTGTCTTTAGGCCGGGGAACTAATGTCCATGTGTTATTCTTTTCAATTTGTTCTAATTCTTCTTCCATAGCTTTAATCCAGTGTTTATCTTCACATGCCTCATTAATTGATGTTGGTTCAATTTGAGAAATAAGACATACCTCTTCATTTTCTAGTCTTCCTCTTGTCATAACTCCTTGATACTTGTTCCCAATTATCTGATCTTCAGAGTGGTTCAATCTTACATATCGGGGTGTCTTTGTTTGCTGTTGTTCCTCAGTTACAGTGGAATTTTCAAATGATACTAGTGTAACTGGATCTTCATTCTGTACCGGTGTGTTCAATATAGGTTCATTTGTCAGTATCTCTGTTTCTGGTTCAGAGTCTATATACCTTGAAGTTCCTCTAAACTGTTCATCAATTTTCACATTTTTACTCTCAATAATTTTCGGCAATCTCTTGTTAAAACATCTATATGCTTTGCTCTTAGATGAATAACCAAGAAATATTCCTTCATCACTTCTAGGATCAAATTTGCCAATATACTCATCTCTTCTAATATAACATTTACTTCCAAATATTCTGAAATATTTAAGAGTAGGAGTAATATGAAACCATAGTTCATGACAGGTCTTACCAGTTTCACATTTGATGTGAAATTTGTTGAATGTGTAGATTGCTACGCTTACTGCCTCTCTCCAATATAAATGTGGTAGATTTTCTTCTGATAACATACTTCTAGCTGCATCGAAGATAGTTATATTTTTCCTTTCTAAAACTCCATTCTGCTGTGGTGTCCGATGTGCTGATAATTGTCTTCTGATTCCATTTTCTTCATAGAATGTATTAAATTCCTTAGATGTAAATTCACCTCCTTGGCCTGATCTCAGACATTTGATTTTCTTACCGGTTTCATTCTCTACAATTGCCTTGAATATCTTGAATTTCCCAAGTGCTTCTGATTTTTGTTTGAGAAAAGTAAGCCAACACATTCTAGAATAGTCATCAATGATTAGCATGAAATATCTATCACCTTGTAAGCTTTTAGTTCTAGCTGGACCACATAAATCAGTATGAATTAAGTCAAGAGCATTATTGGATTTTCTGGAATACTTTTAAAAGATTCTCTAACTTGTTTTTCAAATTGACATTCCTTACATACCAGATTGTGAGGTTTAACATTCTTAGGTAAATCTCTAACTGATTTAGTTGTACTGATTTTCACAATGCAATCAAAATTTACATGACAGAGTCTCTTATGCCATAGGCAACTTTCATCTATATGTGCAATCAAGCATGTCTTTTGAATGTTATTCAAATGAAATATATTACCTCTAGTTTGATTACCGGTTGCAATTTCCGAACCAGTTCTATTCATAATTTTGCATTTTCCATTCTTGAATTGTAACTGAAATCCTTTTTCAACTAATTGACCATCACTCAAAAGATTATGCTTTAAACCTTCAACATAGTAGACATTGTCAGTATTATGCTTACCATCAAGAGATATAGTACCTTTTCCTTTGATTAAACAAGCTTCATCATCTCCAAATCTTACTAGACCTCCATTATATTCCTGAAAAGTCAAGAATTTACTTTTATCACCAGTCATATGATGTGAACATCCTAAATCAATGATCCATTCATCCTTAACTTCACTTTTAGCTACCAGGGCCTGCTCTACCAGTTGAACAGTAGGTGTCAGTTGATCTTCTGTTATAGCAACAAAGACCCATCCATTGTCTGTTGGATCCGCGTCAGAATCATCAGTGACTCCTTCATCAGTAAGATAACAATACTTGTCTTTATTGTTCTTAAATCTGTATCTCTGATATTCAGGGTTAGGCTTGTACATTCTTCTAGCTTCTTCTTTTAATCTTGCATGTCTATCAGGGCATCTTGAAGCCATATGACCAATCTTATTATAGTTAAAACATTTAAAGGGTGCTTTACCTTCATACTTACTTCCAATTGGACCTTTAGGCATTTTTCTTGCGAATAGTGCTTCAAGTTCTTCAAGTTCTCTTGCATAAAAGGCTTTCCAATCAAACTTGTCAAATGATGGTGCAGATGATGTTGATTATTTAAAAGCTAAATCTATCTTTATAGTAGCAACAGGACCAAATTCCTCAATTTCAAAAGCTGAAAGTTTTCCAATTAATGTATCTCTGGTTACTGATGTATTAGGCATTGTTCTTAACTCATTTATAGTAGTAACTTTCATTTTGTATGCTGGTGGCAATCCTCTTAAAACTTTTGAATCAATTTCATCTTCACTTAAGGTTCCTCCACAACATTTAATACCCAAAATAATTTCATTTACTCTTTCCATAAAAGCAAAAATTCTTTCATCTTCTTCCATTTTCAGATTTTCATACCTGACCCGGAAGCTTTCAAGTTTTACAATTTTGACTGTGGAATCTCCCTCATTCAATGTTTCCAAATGGTCCCAAATAGCTTTAGCAGTAGATCTATCTAATAATCCCATGATTTGCAGATATGATAATGCGCTCAAAAGTGCTTCTCTTGCTTTGCAATCATTTTCTTCATCTTTTCCTAAAGTTGGTGGATTAGGCTAACTAGGAATAGGATTAGTATAGCCATTCTTTGTAACTTCCCAAATATCCTTTCCAATGAAATCCAGATGTGTCTCCATCCTGATCTTCCATATTCCATAGTTGGTTCCATCAAGTTTAGGACTATCCTTCATGAAATAGTTAGAAGACATTGGATCTCCTCAAGTTGTTAAACTTCTACAAAAAGAGGACTAGGCTCTGATACCAATTGTTAGGTCCTAGAGACAACTGAGAGGGGGGGTGAATTAGTTGTCAAATAAATTTAAACCAAAAAGAACTTAACCAAACTTAATGCTTAATACCGGTAAACCAAAGTTAATGCCAGTAAAGATTAATGCATGAAACAAAAAGACAATATCATCCACAACACATAACACCAATATTTGTACGTGGAAACCCTGTAAGGGGAAAAACCATAGTGGGAAACCTTCCCACAATCAGATGGTACTAGTGCAGATAGTATGTGTATACAATGGGGGGTCTGCACATGCAGAAAGGCGAAGTGCCTAGAGCTCACTGTTTAAACACAAATAGGAGTCGCACTGACTACAATTGGATGGTTAAATCAAATAATGATGTACTGCTCAAATTAGCATCTTCATGTGCTAGATTCAGTACCAGTTCAGTTTTGATATGTCTTCACAAAAAACTTGCTTCAATCTTCAAATGATGTCTGCGTGTATATCTCTGCTTATTCTCGCATATACTTTATTACAACCCTTTTTCAAATCACATATCGATCTTACAAATAAGATCTTACATATATACTAAAGCCTAAGACCAAAATGTATAGGTCGGATTTACAAAAGATATTACAATAAAAACAATTTACAAGTAAAACAATAACCGATGCAATATCTGATTCAACATGTCAACTTAATGCATTTACAACAATAATAAATAATCTTTAGAGCATGTTGTGCTGATCTGGAATAGATAAGCCTATCAGTGCTTATCCTGGACCTATTTGCCGATAACAACAAATATGCAAACACGAATATACCAATGATCAAATATTCAAGAAAAAGTGTCCAAATGATGTCTTCAACATAACCAAGTGTTTTCCATGTCATTCCAAGTGCCGGTGAACAATATATCATGTGGGTGAACATTATATCATCTCGGTGTACCAGATACTGGTGACTATGCATAAGTCACTAGCTTGCCGGTGAACATTGCCAATTCTCCAAGTGCCAAAGTTGATAAGTGTTAAGTGTTGACATCAATGATAAAACCATATCAACATATCCAAAATACCAACAGATATACCTTCAAATCATTCCCATTATAGGTTAGGGGAAGAACAAAACCATCTTGATATGCTAATTTGAAAGAGTTAGGGCTTTTTACCTCCTAAATTACAAATGGTCCTTTCCATAAAGATTCAAACTTCGCATGCGGCCCTTTTGGTTCCCTTCTTCTGCCGCAAAGAAAAACCTGATCACCTAGCATAAATTTTCATGGCCTGGGTACCCTATCAAATATTTTCTTGACCCTCATTTGATGTTCTATGATCTGATCAACTAGCTTGTCCCTTTCTTCATCAATCCTCATCAAATGCATAATCCTTTTCCCTAGAGAATCCTAAAAAATACACATCCTCAATGTCAGTCTGTAACTTGGAAGTTGCAAGTTCTAAGGGAAGTGCCACCTGAGCACCCATGCCATATACCAATTCAATAGGTGACATCCCTATAGCTCTTTCCGGAGATGTATGATTTTCCCAAAGAGCTTCATACAATCTTTTGTGCCAATTTTTGAATTTTTCACTCATTAATTTCTTCATAATATTTATGAGATTTTTATTGCTCGACTCCGCCTGGCCATTACCCCGAGGGTAATAATCTAAAGAGTGAGTGAGAGATATCCCATTATCATAACAAAACAATGAAATCTCAGCAAAAGAGAAGTTAGTTGTATTATCAACCATAATTTTTTGAGGAACTCCAAATCGAACCAGAATATTTTCTTTAAGAAAACTACAAACAATCTCAAAAGTTGTCTTCTGCACTGGAATAGCCTCAACCCATTTTGTGAAGTAATTTGTGGCTATCAGTATGTGTGTATACCCTTTACTTGACGTAGGCAACAAGGGACCTATAAAATCTAAACCCTATTGTTTGAATGGTTCATCCACAACTACTGGTCAAAGAGGTAATGCTACAAGTTGTGGTTTACCTATGAGTAATTTACACTTTTCACACTTGGCTACTCATGCATATGCATCTTTGAACATACTTGGCCAATAATAACAATTTCTCAAGATTTTGTAAGTAGTTACTATTGATGAAAAATGACCACCACAGGCTTCATCATAAAAGGTGTTCAACACTGACTCTTAAAGTGACTTATCCACACATTGCAAGAAAATTCCATCTAATCCCTTTTTGTACAACACATCATAAAAAATGACATATTCAACAACCTTTAGTCTCAGATTCCATTTTTCTCTTGAAGAAAGATGCACTGGACAATCCCCATATGTTAAGTAAGATGCAATGTCTACAAACTAGTAATCTTGAAGCCTAACAAATAAGACTAAGGGCAATTCCCCAGTCATTTCATTCTTACTTTCAGAAATCAACTTACATAGGCCTTGGCCCCTCACTAATTTTGTTGGTTTAATGTCCAAATTAAACTCTTGAATCTTAGATACCCATGAGGCTCTATTGTTCATTCCTATATCCTGTTGTGTCAAAATTCTCTTAACTGCAGAATGCAACAAATAAACAACTGCGTGAGAATGAAGAATATAGTACCTAAGTTGTTTTATAGGTTTCACGACTACATATGCTTTCTTTTCCATCAGAGAATATTTCAGTTCATGTTTCTTTAAGGGAACATTCATGAAGGATATTGGAACTTCTTCATTATCTTCTTTCTTTTGTAGCAAAATCCCTGACATAGTATGCTCTGAGGCATAAAAATAGATAATAAATTCCTTCTTAAAATCTAGATTAACCAGAATAGGTGCCTGGGCAATAGCCTCCTTTATTGATTCAAATGCTTTCTTTCCCTCTTCATTCCATTTAAATTCTTTCTTTTCACTCATCAGGCTTACAATGTACCTAGTGGTTTCCGCAAAATCTGGAACAAATCTCCTCAAAAAATTTACCTATCCAAAGAAAGATCTGACTACATTTCTGTTTGATGGTAGACTTAGCTACTAAATTTCCTTTACTCCTTCTTTAGAGATGATGTGACCAAGAAATTTACCTTCTATCACCCCGAATACTGACTTCTTTGGATTCAATGACACTCCATATTCACTACACCTTTGCAACACTTTCCTCAAATCTCTTAGGTGATGCTTTCTTCTCTTCAAGAAGACAGTTAAATCATCAAGATATACAATAATTATCTTATCTTTCAAATCACTAAAAGATAAGTCCATAGCCCTCCAAAAGGTCTCCCTTGCATTGATCAGATCAAATGGCATCCAGTTATAAGCGAAAGTACCCCAAGAAGTAATGAAGGTAGATTTATGCTGGTCACTTTCTAAAACACTAATCTGATTATAACCAGAAAAGTTGTCAAGCATGGACATCATTTCTAAACCTGAAACTGTTTGCAAAATATGTTTCATAGCTGGTAATGGGTAATTATCTTTGAGACTGGCCTGATTTAGGTTCCTAAAGTCCATGCAAATTCTTATTTCCCCATTTTTCTATCAGGTAGGGACAATGTTGGCTATCCACTTAGAATGGCGAATAGGTTATATAATCTTGGCCTTCAACATTTTTTCTACTTCCTGAAATATTTCTTCATCTATTTTAAGATTGAAATTTATAAGCTTTTGCTAGAAAGGACTCACTCCAGGTGTCAGAGGAATGTGATGTTGAAATTTTCCTTCCCTGAAGTTCTTCAGGTCATCGTAACACCAAGTGAAAACATCTTTGTATTCTAGCAGAGGAGCAATGAATCTTTCTTTCTCTACAGGTGTACAACATTTTCCTAGATTTATATACTTGGGATCTTCCTCAGTGCCAATGTTAATTCTTTCATAACCTCCAACATCTTGGACTACAGAAATATGTTCATCTTTTCTTTTCTTATAAGCATCATGGTGATCAAAGAGACATTCTAAAGAGACTAGCCCTTTAGAAATCTTATTCCTTTTTAACTGCATAACTCCATCACTTAGCTCTTTGGCCCGCTCTGGTGAAAAATCTTTACATTTTGCATCTGACCCTTCAAAGAATATAGTAGCGAATGTTTCTATACACTGCATGAAATTATTAATTTGTTTATCATTTTCAAAGACTCGCCAAAACTCAGAGTTATCAGGAACACTAGGCCGATATATCAACTCCACTTGATAAGTATCATTGGTAAACTTAGGATGGGGAATCAATAGAGAAGCCGATACTACTAAAGAATCCACTTTGGAGTTTCATTCTCTTGGAATGACCTCAATAGAAAATGCATCAAAATCTTCAATCTCTCATTTTTTACATTGAATAATCCTCTGACCTATTTCACAATCAACTATGCATCTCCCTTGACTTGGAGAAGCTTTACTCCCAATTTCTTCACTTTGGCTAATCCCAACAATAAAGCTTCATACTTAGTCATATTGTTTGTGTTCTTGAATTCTAGTTTAAAAGAAAAAGGAATGTGAATACCAAAGGGAGGAATAACAACTACCCCTACACCGGAACCTGACGCCACACAACTCCCATCAAACTCCATTAGCCATAAATTTTCTTCTGCCTCTAGTTGTGACATATTTTCTGTAGCTTCATTATTAGATAAAATCATGTAATTTCTGAATTGACATTAATGATACAAAATTTGAGCCTTTGGATCGTTAGAGGGAAAAATAGTGAACTTAGATTTAGGTTTAGGCTACAAAATGACTTGTTGTTTTCTTATAGGAATAGTGTCTTGAGACCAATCCATCTTTATCTCACCTCCTAAGTCTCTACAGAATGTACGACTTAGTAACATGCCATAGCTTGCAGGGATATCATCTATAAGAATAGTTAGCCTAATTATTTTATTCGAGTGAGCAGCAAGGACTACTTGAGCATCTTTGATATGTCCTAATAGGGGAATTTGTTTGGAGTCCATTGAATAACATCTTCCAAAGGTTTTTGTCAAGGATAACCCCAACTCTTTGGCTACTCTAGATGGCATGATATTATTTGAAGCACCTGATTCTATAATACAATTGTTTAATTTATGACCATTGTGAACAATGATATATAAAAAGGCTCGGGTTTTGACTCAAGGACAGACAAAGTATCATCAATTTGGGGGGCAGTTATTTCAGGGGTAACTTAATGAGCAACAAGATGAGTTGACATATCACTTTGGGAAGACACTATAGCATTTACAGACTGTTGTTCTCCATTAGCTTGTAAAACATTATTTCCTTTTACAAACTTAACAAGTCTATCCAATTCTTTGGGATTTAATTTAACATACTCAGTCAGTGTAATTTGGATCTAGGAGGATTTACAAAACTCTACACTATGAAATGAACCTTCTATTTCTATAGATTTTACCAATTGAGGTTCTTGAGGCTTATGATCATTGTTATGAAATCTAGAAACAATTTCCTTACCTTTAGAATTCATAGTAGAGGATGAAGAGATGCCCTGAGGTTTTACATTATGTTGATTCCTTGTCAGTACAACACATGAAGGATCCTCTAAAGTAACCAAAATGTCACCTCCTCTTTCCGAATCTGACTTGTACTCTAGGAAGTATATTTCAAAGTCGCTAGGTTGCCTAAAAGATTCTTCTTCACTCAATTCACTTGAAATCTCTCTATAACTAATCAACTGCGCATAACACACCATTTCAAGACAAGAATTACCATCATGCTCATCTGTAAGGTGAAAAAAAAACATACTCCCTTTTGGTGGTGGGGCTTCAATCGCCAATCTTTGTTGAGTCAAAGGTAATTGTAAAGATTTGTTTCCAATCCCTAGAGACTAATTTGTATTCCTCCTAGGTATGTCTTGATAAGGTGATGAATAAGATGTACTATCTTTGGGTAGCTATCTTATAAGAGTTATTACATCATTCATCATTCTTTGGATTATAGGATTTGAAGAAGTAGAGGTTTGAGCATTGGGTATCTATACTTCTCTCTTCCATTTTCCTACAGTGATCAAGTTTTCCTCCAACTCAATGACAAGTGCTTTGACATCACTCAGGGTTGCAACTCTTTCTTTGTCCATGGATCAGGAAACCTGTCATCGAAGGCATGGAATTTATGAAAAAATATTTTAGATTTTCGTCTGAGGGGTTTCTGATTGTCAAGAATTTTATGTACAATCTTATCAAATTTTGCTACAAAATCTCTCATAGATTCTGGAATCTCTTTTTTTAACTGGGCCAATTGAGCCAAAAGAGAGTGTTCGTCCTCTGCAACTTTGATCCTTGCTTCAAACCTTGTTTTCAAGTCCTACCAATTTGTTATTACATGGTTTGGCAGGTGATAGAACCAATCCGCAACAACTCCAGTTAGTGTTTGTACAAATAACCTCACTACAACATCTTCATATTGGGCAACTATTATATCACAAGCAACATTGAACGCATTCAAGTGTTCATCAACCGTGGTTTTCCCATCACCACTAAATTTTGGCAAATGATCTATCACTCCTTTAGGTAGAGCATTCAGATTTAAACCCAAGTTCAGTTGACCTATTGCAGCCTCCCAAGGATTGTTTGCTACCATTGGAAGAATGATATTGAGAGGGGTCAGGTTGATTATACGGGTAAAGCAATACCATGCAAGGTTAGAACCTGACAAACTAAGGATACATGGAATGAAGAAGACAGAGAAGGAGGTCTACTTCTTTCTCCTCTCTTAGGTGAAAAAGAGGGCTGAAAATTTAGGTTTTGCAATTCTTGAAAAATGGAGTCAACTATCCCTTCCCACCTTTGAGAACTAGTATATCTTCTTGAATCTAGTCTGTGTATAGTGCAAAACTTTGATGGCATAGAAAAAGATTGTTAAAAATTGACAATCCAATTCTTGATATCCTGTAACTAAGCAACCAGTCTTATGATTTGACTCCCTAGTAGAGTCGCCAAAAATCTGTTGGTTAATAGATTTGTCCTTTCTTTAATTTGTATATGTATATTACAATATTGACTCATGCACACCCCTTATGAAAGGAAATAAAATGAACCAACAGTTGGGTAAACCAAATTAAGGTTCATCCTTTGCATTAGAGGGAAGCTCGTCATGATATTTACAATGAATTTTAATATAGTTGATTTAGAAATGAATACACTTTTCACCAGAAATTGCGAAAGGCTTTCACATTCATTCATCAACACAAAATAATGCTACCAAGATCTATTTTTAAGTGTAGAGCTCACAGAATTCTACTTTTGCATATATTCATTCAATAAACTCAAAATAAAGTAAACTCAAAGTAATGTAAATGTTGATTGATTCTCACTCATGCCTCACATGACAAGGGGGATCAGTGCCATTTAAACAATAATGAAACTTCTTGTAAACAACGGAAATCAATGAATTCACAAACACGGAAAGAACTGGTAATGAAATGACATATTACACACATCAACATACATCTCAATAGAGATCACTAATCCTTCAAACATAGATTTTAAAGATTGCATCAAAATATTATTTCATTCAAGTACCAAAAATATCAGTTCTGAGAAATTCAAGGAAAATCAAATCTGTTCCTCCAAATCAAATATTTTTAGACCCTAACAAAGCTTTCTTTTTTAACATATATAGCCTCTAGGCCAATAGTTTGTTACAAAATAACCCTAAACTATTTAAATCCAACCTAGAGTTAAAGAAACTATCTACTTTGAACTTTATGAAACTAAATAAACAAATGCTGCAGATAGGATGATAGATCATCTGTTAGCCGATCAGGACTCCATTGTGGAAGAAGCAACAACTAATTTGTGCTTCTTTTCTGTGGAACCACACACATTACGCCACTCCAGATGTGTTGCTGAAAAGTTCAAGATAACCTGAAAGTATGGGAGTTTGATGTGTTGGATATGTTTCTTCCACACTTCCTTGTCCATGTTTACCTATGTAATTTTTTCTTTATGTGCCTCCAAGTGATCAAAGCAGTCTATCAAAATCGACTCTAGCCTCGCTACTTTTGAAAAGTCACTCTTTCTTTGAAGACCTTGACCATATCTGCAGCGACTTGAATTGTCTACCCATCCTCCTTCATGAGTCTTATATCAATGCACTTTAAATCCTTCTGCATTGTATCAATCAAATCCTTCAACCATTTAAATAATTTAGCAGATTCCTCATGGCCTTGCCTAATAATTGAATTTCTCCATTCAACATTCTTTCTTGACACATAAAGAACATTATCATCTAGATTTTCAACTAGTTTCCCAGTTAGAAATTTCATCACACCAAACTTCTGCACATCATTCATTTAGGCCAAGACTGCCACCCATTTGGTTCTTTCCTTCTCCCATGCAATAGTTTTTAGCTCTAGTTCTTTGCTTATAGTTATGGCATCTTCATATACTTTAACTAGGCTGACAATGTAGTTTGAACCTTGTTGTGCAATAGAATCAAACCATTTATCGAATATTTCAGCTATCATGTGGCTCCTCTAGACTTAATCTAACAAATTTTGGTTCATCGGTAATTTGGAATCAAAGGACAATGTTATCTAGGACAGTGGCTGATGGCTTGGATGATGTATGACATTGATGTACTATGCCATTTGAGTGATGACCTGTTTCAGATCCTTTTTATCTTTCTCATCCTTCCAAGACCTGGATATCATCCTCTTTATGGAGGATTCTAGGTTTTTAGCATCTACCTCCCTTGAAGAAACTCCCAAATCAATTTTCTCCACAATAAAATCATTTTCAGTGGCCTTCTCTGAATCTCTGTCTGAGATCGATTTAGCTACTTCAGCCCCCTAATGACTTGTTGTCTCGTCCACTTCCACCATTGCCTACGTTTTGAGCTTCTTTGGTTTAGGTACTTTCCTGAGGCACTTTCTCACTCAATATATCCTCCATGGGAATTGTAATAGGGACAACATTACATTACTTCCCAATTGACACTCCTAGCCATCGATGAGTTTTGGATGTTTCTTTAGACAGTGGAGATGTCTAAGCATCTGGGGAGTCAATAATAGTCAAAGTGCTCATTGGGTTTCGCCCTTCTTCAAGTTCCTTACCTCCATCTGTATCCTACAATGGAGGGTTATTCAATACTTGCTGATTCATTATCAGTTTAGTTTCTTCACCCGGATCCAAATCTACAACTATTTGGTTCACCACTAGTTCTCTGCTCATCTTTTTGCTCCTTGAGCGAGTAACTCAAACTTCTAAAGAATTCAATGGAGACCTCTTTGACCTTATGGGTTGAACCTCTTCAATAATTGTCCTTGTGTCACCTACAATATCAACAATTTTATTCAAGGAAGAAGTAGGAATCTATGTTGTAGCACATGGACCAATTGTTAATTCATGGGGACGCATGTTTGAATATCTTCTGAACTTTCGATCCCTAAGCCATTTTTGTGTTCTTCTTATGACATTGAAGCACATGGCTTGAATGCTGTCTTCCTCTCTTTTATCCTAGTCAATTTCAGGAATTGGTTGCCTTTGAACATTTTCATTGAATTCGGGATCTAAGACATCTTCCCCTTCGTCTTATTGTACACTCGATACATTAACGGGAAATTTCATGGTAATAACTTGTTGTACGGTGAACCTTGACCATAACCTCCTCCTCACTTTAAATTCATCACCACAGTTTTCCCAGTAATCTTCTAAGTGAGGTTCATGGAAGAAATGGTCATCCACATTCAAATTTTCTACAATATATCCCGTGCTATCAAATTTTTGCCTGGCAATGTAAGGCTGCAAATTCATTTTCTTGAACTCCAATTCTAAGTTCAAGGCATCAAATATAGATTTAGAACTATAATAACCAAGTTCAATAGGAAAACAACTCCAGATTTACCCTTTGTCCCTAAGCTTTTGTCAATCTGAGCCAATTTTCGTCTCACTTCAATTAGTACATAACTGTCAAAAGAATATCTAGGTAATTTGAATGGCTCACCTTCAAAACCGCCCACCCAGATATAAGTAAATCTAGAAAAGTGGATGAAATAACTTCCATAGATTTAAACCAGCTCCATGGCCTCTGTTGACACTCTTTTATTAATATCCCCTTGCAATTCAAAAGCAAGCCTTCCTGCAAAAACATCATTCCATCTAATGAAATACTCTGCATACTTTTGTTGTTGCAGGTAAGGGTAATTGTCATAAACCTTCATTTCATCTACCCATGGCTCATTATGCAATCCTTTCCAGTCCCTAGTACAGGCTAATATGTAGAATAAGTATGAAGACATGTAAAAGATAGACATACCAACAAATTTGCTCAAACCCTCATGAAGCCTTTCAGCGATAACCTGAGCCCAGTCAAGGTATTTCTCACTAGCTAATAACACCTTGATATAGAAGTACATCCAATCCTCCCAGTAGAAAGAGTGTGATTTTCCTTTAAGCCTATTTAGTAGTATGATAATATCTTGCACCTTTGTGATGAAATGTTCCCTGGTAAGAGGCTTAGGTAACCGAGACCCCCCTTTTTGAACCTTGAGAAGCCAATTCCTTGCAATAACGCTTCTATATGTGCTTTTCTTCTTAGAGAAAAATGCATATGGGTCCCAATTGACCAATCCTCATATGGCTCCTTATATGGGATCCCCATTGTAGCCATTATCATCTCTCTATTAATATCCACCAGCAACTCGCTACTACTAGTTCTAATTCACCTATTATCAGTGTCATTTCTGTTCATGCACACTATTACCAAATTTGGACAGGGAGCGGCGGTTGGAAAAGAAGTGGCTTCCATCAGGCCATTTCTTACTATCCTCTCCATCATTGAACCTGCTCCAGGGGTTTTATCCCTTTTTAAGAAATCTCCCAAGTCATCTTGGGCCAAAGAGGTGTTGTCTAACTCTAGAAGTATACTCACCAAGCATGATGTTCGACCAAGTTTAGGAAGTAGTGGCCTCATTGAGGCCACTTTTACATTAAACAACAATTCTTAAACATGAGAGAATTCTATTCCAAAACATTCCAAAACAAAAGATCTCTCCTACTCTGACTCATCTTCTAAGCTAAAAACACAGTAGAGGGAGATTATCAAAACTCACATGTAACCACCATGGAATTTGTGTAACCCCCGAGATAATGGAGCTGAAATTACCTTTAGCGTCTCTAGCTCCTTTAATAATAGCAACTAGAACTTTTACAATTTTGAGAATTCACATTTCTTTTTAAAACAAATGGCAAGAGAACTGAGAAAGATCTACACATGCCTCATAATGATTCATTCGAATGTGTGAGATAACAGTTGTATGATAGGAAGCTGACACTTTCTTAATTGCCTATCAACTCCACACAAACGGTTCATTCTTTCATGATTTCTTTCTAAATTTAAAATTTAAACTATAAGATGCCAAGAATATTCCTTTTTGCCGCACCACCTTCAGTGTTATTAAAGTCTTTAGAGCCAACTTGGAATGAAATTTTTGAACCTTGAACTAGCTCGCAAAGAGTTCAATGGTCCAAGTTCAATTCGAGGAGACAAAACAAAGAATTCTCAACCTGGGGCTCAAAACAACACCGCGAACGAGCAAAGACCTTTAACAAATAGAAAGGGATGTTTTGAGCCTGAACCGATTTGTAAATAGTTCAAATTTTAAGTTCAAAACTGACTTAACATATTCACATTTTCTCGTTAAATAACATTACATAGCCGCGACTCACACAAGAGATCCGGTTGAACCTTGAACCAAAAAAGGTTCAAGGGTTCAAAGTTCAATACAAATTACAACAATGCGCTTGCCTTACCATAATAAAAATTCATGAAGAGAATTACTTAAAGCGCACTTTGAACCTTGAACCTTTGAACTATGAAAAAGTTCAATGACTTAGGTTGAAAGAAAGGAAACATAAGATCGAAAGAGGAAAGAAACACCAAAGGCGATCTCAGAGTTTAAAATTTTAATGAAAAATTGAGGGGGTGGTAAAACTTATATATAAATAATTTAATTTTTATAGGAAATAATGATTACCTTATTATCAATTACAAAGAAGATATAAAAAGAGAGCTTAAAATGATAGAGTTAGGTTTGCTAATATTTTTCCATGGAAATGGTTAAAACAAATAGATCATGGTACTTTTATTTCTAAAATAAAATATGCCACATTTTTCAAAGAGGTATAAAATATTGAATAACAAGCCTACAGCCAAACTAATAGCCACATGTGTAAAAATAAGGAATATTTCCATATTAGTGTCAATACAACTCTATGCACGAGAATTAATACAAGTGTTATGGATTTAATACTAGAAACACCTAATATAATGCATGAAATAAGATTAATTTCTAATTTATTGAGAAATTAAGGAATATATATTGGGAAACAAGTAGGAGAATCCTAAGATATGGTAATGCTAAGGGGTATGATCTTATGTATACTACATCAAGTGAGGTTGAGTTAGTTGTATATATTGATAGTAATTGGGAAAGTAGTATAGTTGATAGGAAGATCACATTAGGATGTATTCAACTTGGTCTAAGAAGGTATTTCATGGGAATCTAAGAAGCAATTCAAAATTCATATTTTTAAAATAGAAGCTAAGTATATTGCAATGAGTAGCCTTGATGAGAAACCTAGTTTTGAAGGATGATGAAAGCATATTGAGATCCATTATCATTTCATAAGGGATCTTATAGAAAACATAGAAAAATTAAAGTTGAGTTTATAGATTTGAGTAGACACTTGTAGATATTTTGACCAAGGCAATATTAAAATATAGTTTGAATGTCTAAAATGTAGGTTAAGCATCATGGATATAGTGGTAAAAACTCTAGAGCCTTCATAGTTAGCTCTAAAAGTCATATTTAGTCAACTTTAGAGAGCATTGAAAATGCATAGTTTAGATCCAAAAGTATATAATGAGCATGAAAAAGACTCCATATTAAGGGTGAGGACATTAGAAACCAATAATCTTGAGTGAAATAATTTAAATTTTGACATATCATTTTATTCCTACCCGAAATATCATGGATTTGGAGACATCCTATCCTACAACTTTCAGAAAACTTTATATATGTTTAGAGGCTTTAATCATGATACCATTGGATGACTTTTTAATAACAAAGAATTTTGGGAGAAAATTAATTGCTAGGAGGTTGAAACCAAAAAGAGTATAGAAAAAAAGGAAGAATAGAGTAGTAGATAGTAGAAAGACAATTTAGAGAATAGAAGATAGTTAGATACAATAACAACTATATAGAAGAACATAGTGACAACTCCCAAAGTATATGTAAAGCAATGTAGCATCCTAAAATTTTACCCCTTGCAATTTTAACCGTATTTGGGTCTTCACCTTAGTGTTTATGCCCCTTGGCTTGATTGAAGACTTGATTATGCTCATGGGCATCACAAATGCAGAAAATATTGACTTTGCACTTGTTTTGCACCTTGATCCTTGCCTAAAATAAGGCGAGACCAAGGTATTGTGCCCTGTTCCACACCAGGACTAGGACATGGTACCATGGTCCTCCATAAAATTGGGCCCCTCAAAACCCTTTTTCCCATTTCAAATGTGAGCATGATTTCCCTCTCCATGTCGATTCATGTTGGAAAATTAGTCAAATAACTTGACATGCAGGTATGTAAATAGGGTTTCCCCTTCGATTTGAACATCCACATTCTTGAGAAGAATTCAAGAACACAAAAGATCAAGCATTCAAGCATTCAAGAGAGATTCAACATTTTTCAGTCTTCCTTCAAGCCTTGGAGTAGCAATAAAGTCAAGGATCAAGCATTGAAATGGAGATCTACATCCTTTTTCATGAAAACCTAATTCCATGTGGAGGTAAGAAAAACTTTACAAGGAGGTATATTCATTTCAGTTTCAATCATAATTCCTCATCTCCCTCAAAAGGAGAAGATTTCCTTTCAGTCATTTCAATTACATTTATCTCAATTTCGTGGTTAACTCCAAAACTGGGGTTTGACAAAAGGAAAGCCCCTATTCCTAACATATTTTACTTTCTTTCTTTGTGAAGGAAATAGGTGTGCAGTTGTACTTATGGAAATAAGCTTCAGACATAGACGAAATGACCCTTTTTGTTGTGTTAAAAATTTGGAGGACCAAGAGGCAGTGCCATGGTCTTTTCTTTTTCAGGGGATTTTCATAAGTCATATGTGAATCAAGTTATATTATTCAGATCCAGGTGCACGACAAAATCCCAAATTTGTAGCACAGTATTTTCTCAGTTTTGTCTTCAATTTTAGCACTTCCCTAAATCAACATTTCAACTTACAAAAGAGGGAAAAACACATCATAATCAATCAATCGAGTTAATATTCACTCCTTATCTAATTTGTGACTGAATATAGTGGATTCTCCTCCCTCTTTTGAATGTAAAATAATTTCTCCCCCAAAAGCAAAAAATTGATTTGGTGATTTCTCCTTCTATGTTGCAAATTGCCAAATCAAATTCTTCCCTTTACATTTTGGTGAACCCAACATGTCCTATGCTTACTTCTGATTTTGGTTTTCAGATCTGAGTGTGTATGCAAATTAGAATTGAAATTTTCATTTACAAGTTTGATTTCCTGGCTAATTTTCAAAATTTAGAGGTTAATTTCATTAAAACCCTAATTTTTCATTTTCAAAATTGGGCTTGTGAATTGCATACTTTGGGTGAATTGTTTCAGATCTAAGTGTTATTCAATTTCAAAATTGAAATTTTTACTTGCAAGTCAAATTTCACATTTAAATTTTAAAATTAAGTGGTTAATTGTAAAAATCCTAATTTTAAAAATTTTAAAAATTGAGCTTGTGGGTTGTTTAAATTTTGAATTTCCCTCTTCAAATTTGTTGTTAATTTCAATTCAAATTCAAATTTGCAATCTTGGATCTAATCTCAAATTTAAATTTTAAAATTAAGTGGTTAACTAAAAAACCCTAATTTTTAAATTTAAATTAATCTTGTGCATTTCATACTTTTCTATTAATTACTCCAGTTTTCAAATTTTCAACATTAGCTCTAATTGTAAATTCAATTTTAAAATTAAGGGGCTCTTTCTACAAGAGCCTAATTTTAAATTTAATTTATTGTGGATCATTTCAAATTTAAATTCTAAAATTAAGTGGTTAATTACAAGAGGCCTACTTTTTAAATTTAACATTTCCTCTAATTTTAAAATTAAGTGGTTATTTTTACAAGACCCTAATTTTAAATTTTCCTTCAGATCATCTTCAGTTAAATTTTTTCAAAATTAGGAGGTTATTTTTAACCCTAATTTGAATTTGAGTTTCTATCTCCTAGTGGGCAATTTTAATTTTAAATTAAGAGGTTATTTTTACATAATCCTAATTTTAAAAATTATATTTCCTAGGGGATTGCATCACAATTATTCTCTACATTTTCAATAAATTTATTCATTTAATTAAGTAAACATTTTTCCTAGAATTTTGCAAAATTCAATTATTTTGCAACTTAAATTAAAAATTCAAATTTCAAATTTTCCAATTTCCCTCCCTTAGTGCATGAGTTTTACTAATGTTAGTCTAGCCTATAGTATCCCCGTGAGAAGAAGTTGTAGAATTAAGGCTTCCTAAGGTTTAATTACCGAGGAGATGGAGCCTAATTTTGATAACTTTTTCCATAAGAATATTGGTGGTTCTTCTAATCCTACAAATATCCCTATTTATCCTCATTCTTTAGATAATTCCCATGATGTGGAGGAATCACTAGCTAGGGTTTTTGTTGACCAATTGGAGAAGATTGAGAACAAATTTTAAAATCTTCAACAATGGATGAGTCAACAATACCCGGAACGTGAAGATCTCCCATTGATTGAAGGATTAAAAAGAATGGTTCAAAGTGATAAACTTGGTGTTCATATCTTACATAGTATTTCTCATATTATTGATTCTAATGTTATGCCCATGAAGAGTTGTGTTGAAGCCCTAGGTTATACACAACCTCCTAGTCAAGTTAATCACTCTATTCCTTTTTTACTACTCCTATTGCTAGTGTTCTCACATCTACATCAAACATCATGGCTACCTCTACACAAAATGGGATACCTACAAATGTTAGTCAAGGAGGAAACTCCTCTTCTTTCATTCCTCCTATCAAGAGTCTTCCATTTGTTACCTGATCTTCTCCTATACCTACAAATGTTAGTCAAGAGAGAAACTCCTCTTCTTTCATTCCTCCTACCATGAGTCTTCCATGTCTTACCCAATCCTCTTCCCTACCTACCTAACATAATGTTCCACCTCCTTATCCTAAACCCACACCTTCCTACAACGATATCCCTTCTTATTCTCAACCCCTTCCTCCATTGAATAATGTTACCCCTCCTTAATCCAACATGTCTAATTTCAATCCTTCTACTAAAGCTAACATCAAAAATCTAGCTCAAACAATGTCTTCCTTACAACAACAAATAGCTTCTATGAATCAATCTATGTATAATGTGCCCAAATTTGATGTATTGAGCCCATTATTCAATGATATTGTCTGAGATGTCCCTCCTAAATATTTGAATCCCTCAATTGGAGCTTTATAATGGAAAAGGTGATCCCTTGACTCATGTTAAAAATTTCAAACTCTGTGTAGTGACTTTTCTCATGAATAAAGGTTGTCTAAAATGTTTACTAGAACATTAAGGGATAAATCTTTGCAATGGTATTGTTCTTTGCCTCCTTATTCTATTACTTCTTTTCAACAATTGGCTATTACTTTTATTCAAAAATTTCACAATAATATTATTCCTAAGATCTCTTTGACTGATTCGATGCATTGTACGAAAGGTGTGAAAGAAAAAGTGATTGATTTTATTGGTAGATATAAGTATTTGTTTCCTCAATTTTTTTTTGGTGCTAGATCAAGATATCCAAAATATTTTTATTACTAATTTACAAAAAAATATTAGGGATAAACTTCTCTTTTCTGAGTTTACTTCCTTTACATAGTTTTGTGCAGTACTTCACAAATATCATCTTACTGTGAGTCAATTGGAACAATCATCCTCTTCAATGGCTCCAAGTGATAAAATTGAAAGTGATCAACAACCTTTTGCAAAGTTCAAATCGAATAAGGGATTCATCAAATTCAATGACAAAAATGAAACTCAAGTGGTAGCCACAACAGGTGTGCCTCCTTTGTCCAAATACTTTAGAAAAGAATTCACTGATCTCAATGAATCTTTGCATTGTATTATGTCTCAATTGTTATAAAGGGATGTGTACAAACTTCCTCCTATCGAACCGATTGATCCATCTAAAAAATCCTCACCTTACTTTGATTCTAAATCTTTTTTCCAATAGCATTGTCAACCTGGTCATGACATTGAAAAGTGTTTTTCTTTGAGAAGTAAGATTCAAGACTTGATTGATAATAATAGCATATCTATGGCTGGTGCGAATGATAAAGGAAATAAATCAGCATCTCCTCCTAATCAAAACCTTCAAATTTTCCCTGACCCTTTACCTTCTCATTCCATTAATGTGATTGAGACCGATCATCTTGTCTTCTCTCCCAATGATTTTGGCCTTGAGTCTAATAATTTGATGAACCTTATAGATTGAAAAGAACCTCCTAAGGACTTGTGCATTACATTTTATCTTAGTGAGACTATTGAAGAACCTGATGGCCCATTATATATAACTACAAAAAATTAAATTCATACCTTCTCAAGGAGTTCTTATTGATCCAACTTTCATGGTTAATATGATAACTAAAGAATTTATTTATACTTTGCAATTGCATCAAGCGATATATGATTATATTGATGTTGTATTTAAAGTTTTTTATGCCTTCTCTTGTCCTTTTGTTGGTTATGTCACACTTCCTATTGATTTTGGCACTAAATACTTACATGTTAAATTTGTTATGATTCCTACATCTGATCAATTTTATGTGAAGTTGGGACATCCTTGGGTCTCTTCCATGAAAGCAATTGCTTCTACTATTCATAAGTGTTTGAAATTTCCTCATATGGATGAAATCACAACAATCATTTCATATATCAACCCATGGTAAGGCATGGAGATGTTTGTCTTGATTATTTTTGGTCCGAACAATTCCAACCTCTTCAACCTAGAAGTGATGCTCTTTTTAAATCATATCAAAAATAGAAAAATGAGATGGATTTTTCATTGAGTAAACCTATAAATTCAACACTTAGCCTTCCTCTTGATGATCATATACCTCTTCTTTAGGATACGATTATCCTTCCTCCCAATGAAAGAAATAATCTTCTTCCGAAAGAGGAACCTACTTATTCTCCTAAAGATAAGTGTATCCTTCCTCCTAAGGAAAGAGAAATTATTTTCCTAAAGAACAATCCATTTCTTCTCCTGTGAATGAGTCCATTCTTCCTCCTAAGTATAGAAAGGCTCCTCCTCTCAAGTGCCAGGCTATTCTTCCTAAGGATAGACATGTTCCTCCTCCTCATGATGGACCCAGTCTACTTCATACACCTCTCATTCCTCATTTGCATGGTGTGGTTCCACCTCCTACATCTTACAAAGAGAAGCAACCGACCTCTACTATTGTTCCACCTAAAATATCTCAACTTATTCATCCTTCCTTAAAAGAAGAAAAAGATCCTACACCTAATGAACCTAAATCTTTGCAACCTTTAGGTAAAACTAAATGAAACCATTGTGTGAGAAATCACCAATGAAGACATTGTGCTAGAGCTCGTGAACTTGCTTCCCAAACCATTTCTTCTCCTAAGACACCAACTATTCACATAATTCCATTTTCTCTTAATAAGAATGTTCAACCTAATTGTCCAAGGTGCAAAATGCTTAAGACAAATGATGGTTAAAGTTCTATTTTTATTAGAGCTCCTATTTTTATTAATCTTGATGAAAAAATAGGTGAGAATGTTGTTAATGATGAAAATGCTGATGCTAATATTTCTGATGATGAATATAAATATGTTGATGTTGACAATGATTTATCTAAACAATTTTTAAAAGCATTAATTCTATCTCCTAGTAATGAACAAAGTGATCCATCATTAGAGCATGGCCCTTGTTTGGAACTTGCGATGGCTCCATCTACTGTGCTCTATGTCAATCCTCTTGTGTTTTTTCCACTTTCTTGAAACAATGATGAGCAAGATCATGGGGAAGATGACATGCTTGATTAGCTTCTTTAGCACTACATATTCTCTCACTCTCCTCTCTTTCTTATTTGTGACCTTCTATTTGTCTCTCCATTCTTCTATTTTTTGTCCCTAGTGATGTCTACTTGAGGACGATGCCAAGTGTTGAGATCTCTTTTGGTCTCTTCCATGTTGACTTAAAATAAACATGTGTTCCCTTCTTCCATGGTGGTTTCCTTTCTTTTGGGGATGAGGACAATGCTATGTATATATATGTGTATGTGTGTGCATGTGTGTGTATGTTGTTGGAATCCAAGAACACTAAGAGGATGGGGGGGGGGGTGAATCAGTGTTCTATCGATAATATAAGATTTTACCTTAATATTACACATATAAATCGGTAAATGAAGAAACATATAACATGAAGTAAATAAACCAACCACATGAATGAACACCATAACACATAGAATTTATATGTGGAAAACCTTAAAGAGGAAAAACTACAGTGGGATTTGTCACCCACGACATCAATTCACTGGCCATATGAAACATATTACATAGCATGGGGGCCTGCACATGCAGGAAGGCACACTACCTAGAGCAAACTACTCAACACAAAAGAGTCTCACTGACTACAAGCTTCTACTGAGATAAAATAGTAATGGTGAACTCACAAAATGATCTGTAATCCTAAAAAATGTTCTGGTTAAAGCTCTATTCTGTACTAGTTCATAAACCTTGAACCCTTCTAATAGTATCTCCTTTCCTCCAAGAATGCTCTACAAACCATCTACTGATCATTGCATGATATAACTTTCACATACAAATGATCTACATACATATCCTTTGCATCACTTTATTCTACTACCTTTTCATATATCAAAATGACCTAACAGACTGACTTATATACACTTTACAGACAATATGCCTTATGTCATCTTACAATACAAAAGATATTCAATGTTGGCCCTATAAAATAATTACAAAATGATTTTACAAATAAAACTTTTCAAATCCTAGAGTGATGTCGGCTTCACTGAAGTGCTAGATGTCGGTGCCCATGTTGGTGATGACCCTAAATACTCCAATGCCGGTATTTACCAGTGTATGCCTCCAATGCTTCTATATGCCTTCTATAAAATATTTTTTCCATCAATGACAACATATGAATCCAATGAGTTTCAATTGCCAACAATCTCCCCCTTTGACATTGATGGCAACACTCATGTGAAAAATAGATTACCTACCGGTTCAACAAAAACATGCTCCCCCTGAGCTGATTGACTATGTTTGCAATATACTCTCTGTGTGATATCCTCCCCCTAGGATTATATGCATATTCATATTTTTTACATTATATACAGTCCCCCTTTGGCATCAATGTCAAAGACTGGTGAAAGAATTGAAAGAATAATTACAGATTACTTTATCAGAGCTTGACCAATTTAAAGATTTCTAGGTAAGCTTTCTCTAGCAACTATATATAGGTATCCTTGTCCATTTTGAGTGTTCTAAATATGGATACAGGTCCACTCAATAGATGTGATAGTGTTTCTTTCTCAATGACTTCTACCGGTGTGGGCTTTGCAAGCATATCCATGCATTCCTTCTTATGTACACCAAGTGAATCCAATCTTAGACTCACCAAACCTCTGAGACTTCTTGCTCTCCGAATAATCTTGTGTCTTTCCTTTTCAAACAAAAAAAATTGGTTCTCCAAAGTCAAAATTTGTCCATCAATGGATGTTGTAAGTGAAGTTCATCCATCAAAATAATTTGCAATATTAGCAATCTGTTCTGGTAACTCCTTTATCCTCTTATCTACATTTGTTGTAAGAATCTCTATATTACAATAGACCCTGTAGATGTTAGTACATTGTTTCAAATAATTTTTTATAAGTATAAGTTTCTCTTCAACCTTCCTCTTTTCTATCTCAATAATCTAGTCAAAAGTGACTTTCTTATCCAAAGTAAATCTTTCAAGTGCTTGCCAGTTGGAAATCTACTATAACGATTGAAAGTTTTTAGATATGTGCTCTGTGAATGCCTTAAACTTGCTGGAAGGGCTTGCTTCATTTTCAATCATACAATCATGAATCAATCTATGCAAAACTGTTATTGAGTTATCTATTATTCCTTTGTCTGCAAATCCTTCCTTCATTAGCTTTTGAGTAGCCATCATCATTAGCTCTGTGGGACTCATCTCTGTGATTGATTTCTTCTCAACTTGAGAAGTTTCAATTGCCAAAAGTTTTGCTGGGGAATCAACTGTCAGTTCAATCTCCTTTTCCTTTTCTATCTTCTCCTTGTCCTCTCTTGGTGTATCTGTTTTCTCATCCTCTTTTGCAATGGTGGCTTTGCCACTTGGTGCAGTATCTGTTACTGCAGGTGGAATATTATCCATAATATTATCAGTATCATGTACATTACCTATATCACCTTGCTCAAACTATACAAATGTTGTCTCTACCAATTTAGTCTGTACACTCATCATTTTTAGGATTAACTACCAGTTCATTCAAAATTTGATCTGAACTTCCCAAAATTCCTTTCCCTTTAGATTTGTTCGGAATGGTGGGAGCTGTTGCCTTAGAAAATTCTTATTGAGAAGTAAGGAAATCAAGATTATTTTAGAAGAATTTAGCCCAACCATCTCTAGTCTCATTTATTATTTCATTAACTCTACCCATCTAATCTCTTTGCATCTAATCTCCTTGCATTTAACTTATTATACAATGATAAAGGAATTTCCTTAAAAATCTCTACCAAATCCTTCTTTTATATGTCTAAATGAAACAAAATTTATTCTTCTATTTCATTTTTCTCATTGCCATCTAAATCTTTGTATAAATTTGACACATTCTTCAAAATTCCATCTTTTGTTACTTCATTAATTAACTCTGCATAAGTCATATTACCATATTCAATTGATTCATCACTCTTACTCTTCTTCTTGTTGGGGGTTGCAGGAGCCGATGGAGTAGGCTTCCTCTTCTGAGTAGGTTTCCTTGTCAGAGGTGTGGATGTTGTTGTTACCTTTCTTACTAGCTTCCTCCTTGGTTCCACCTTCTTCTCTTCTACCGGAGGCTTGTCATATTTCTTCCTTTGTACCCTTCTGAATGCAAGAGGTTTATTATCCTCTGGGTCAGAATCATACGTGATAGGAGATATGAAAGTTACTGGCCTCTTTACCTCGGGAGCACTTTTCACTATAGTTGTTGCAGTTGCCATTACCAATTGATCTACCGGTTTAGATCTAGAACCTAGTTCTGTTTCTATCCTATGAATTGCATTTTAAATGAAGGCATAAATTTTGTCTATCTTCTTTTCCCTCCTTTTCTTGTTGAAACCAATTTTACCCTCTAGATCCTTCCCCTCTACAGTATCAAAGTGTTCAGCTGTATCATCAAAAGGAGCATCAATCAACATTTTAGCATATAGTTCCAAGATGCTGTCATCAACTCCATAACCTAATTTAGTGACCCATATTGTTCTAAGTTCCACTGCTTCCATGACTGTCTCATCTATTTTTACCATGAAGTAGATTTCAGTGGAGTATTTCTCCCTAATGTGTTTGGAGATTCTCTCCCTCAGTCTCATATTCTCTTGAAAAGTTTTAAGGTAGCCCCAAAGCTGCTCATCCCTGCTGCTACCAAGACTGATGATTGAATGTTTGATCTACATGCATACTAGTATGTCATGAGCCCAACGTTTCTTTCCCAAACCTAGTAGCTCATTCTTGAAATATAACATCAAGCTGACAATAAGATTGCCAAACTAGAAAGTTCCTTTCATAACCCCTTTGATCTTTCCAAGATTTAACATTAATTCACTTCTTAACCATTTACACAAATCACACTTTCTATTATTCTTTATCATTTGATATGCAACATGGATACAGGAACTGGCGACAAAGTTCAATCGACTTGATTGTGTTACCTTGTAACTGATGATCATGCTAGAAAATTTCACATCTATATCTTTGATGGTACTGACCCTCATCGACCTTCCATCATGGGTTGCACCGGTGAGCTTTTCAACTGCAATGTTCGAGATCTTCTTCTTTGGTTCCTGTCCAACTTTGGGTAAGCTAGTGACTGCCTGAATTGCTTCTTTGGTTATCATGTGAGGTCGGTCTAGCCAGATGAATTCATTATGGACCCTCCTTAGAACATATCTAATCACTTCATCCTTGAATTCTGGTATATACAAGGTTTCGGTTAACCCTAGGTCTTCAATGATTTGATATTCTGACTTAATTGTTCCAAAAATGCCTAGTATCACAAAATGATACATTCCCTTTATTTCCTCAGTGCCTAAATCCTCCAAGGTATAGTGAATATAAGCCTTGACATCTTCCACATTAAATACGCCATCAGGAACCCTTGAATTTGCACTAGTAGAGCCTTCCTTCATTGCAATTTGAGGAACTTCCTTGAAAACAGGTCTAAGCCTATCCTTAACCTCAACAACAATGGGATTTACAATGAAAGTAGGAGCAGATGATGATCCAGATGCCATTTCAGATAAATACCTGGATAATGAACATCGGTTGAAAGATTTTGATTACTTCCCAGATAACTGTTCGAAATCTTTTAGAATGCCTTTTCTCACTCTTGATTGCCTATGATTCGCCTTTCCTTCGCTCTAGTTTTCTCGAGTGTTGGGTGAGTGAAAATGAGTCCATTTTCCCTTTTTATCAGCAAGTAAACCCTAATTCATCACTATCATAAATGCTTAGCGGTGCGCCCTACCAGATGTAAGTTTCACAGTTTTATGTTTGATAAACCTCCATCAATGATCAATACCACTCTCCAGATCTCTTTCTAGATCTCTTCTCGAGAATATGCAATATTTGCAATGAATTTGTAAACCCCTAAGGCGTATGCCTTAGTTACCAGTTGAATTCCTGTTGGTGCGGGAATGCTCTGTTCTACCGGTGGATTTAATTGTGTAGTTATCGACGTAGTTGCATCTCCACTTGGTTCTTCAGACTTTCTAGCCCATCTCTTGGTGTGATCTTGTTGTATTTCATCTACCTTCTATTTTCCTTTCTCATTTTCTTTATCATTGCTAACTAGTTTAGTCTTGCTTCTACAATACTTAGCAATATGAACTTTTCTTTTTGCATGCATAGCATGTAACATTGTTCTTTTGAATTGCTTTGACATATCTGGTGTCATTCCTTGACCTACATTGATTATCCAAATGTCCAAACTTTCCACATGCATGACATTTAACAATCATTCTGTAATCTTCTGACTTATGACCATATTTCTTGCAATTTGTGCATTGATTGAGAACTGAATTGTAGTTTTGATTTTCTCTATTTCTACATTGTTTATCCATATGCTCAAATTTATTACAAACAAAGCATTAGATTGTCTTACCAATTTCCTCTAGTCTGATGAGTTTTTCATACCAGTTGTCTGATCTTCATTTGCAGTACCGGAGCTTTCGCCTTGTACAAATCCAAGTCCTCTAGAATCTTCACTCTACCTTTGTCTTTTCAATAAATCATCAAACTATGCATCACTAATCCTGAATTTTTCTTTATACTCATAGTAGTCAGATCATCTCTCAGAGTCATTATTTGTCTTTCAAGCTCTTGTTCATTATTTTGGGATTGTACCAAATCAGTTCTCAACAAATTATTCTCATGAGCCAATCTGCCACATTCTTTAAATTTGTTCTTCAGAGAAACAACAAGATTATCTTCCTTCTTCTTTCTATCCTCAATATCTTTTGATATCCTCATAGTCAGGTCTTGCATTTAATTCTTCATGAGCATGTTAGCTTGACTTAGTTTCTGACATTGTTCCTTAAGTGCATTTTTCTCTTCATCATCCTGGTTTTGCAAAAGTTCATTCCTCTTAGCTTGAGTTGATGATAACCTTTCTTGCAGAACAAGAATTAATTCCTTAGCATAATTCAATTCATCTTGCAGCTTTAAGTTCTTCATCCTTTCAACATCATAATCCTCAAGTGCCATCTCAAGTTCCTTCTCCATAGCCATATTCAATGATTCTGGTTTCAAGATCATCCTCAAGCTGTCAAACTTCCTCTGAGGTACCAAGCTCTGATACCAATTGTTGGAATCCAAGAACACTTAGAGGGGGGTGAATCGGTATTCTACCAATAATATAAGATTTTACCTTAATATAACATACACATATAAACCGGTAAATGAAGAAACATATAACATGAAGTAAATAAACTAGCCACATGAATGAACAAAATAACACACAAAATTTTATACGTAGAAAACCTCAAGGAGGAAAAACCATGGTGGGATTTGTGACCCACAATATCAATTCACTGGCCATATGAAAGATATTACATAGCATGGGGGCCTGCACATGTAGGAAGCCATAGTGCCTAGAGAACACTGCTCGACACAAAAGAGTCTTGTTGACTACAAGCTTCTATTGAGATTAAATAGTAATGGTGAACACACGAAATGCATCTGCAATACCAAAAAGAGTTCTGGTTAAATCTCTATTCTGTACCGGTTCATAAACCATGAACCCTTCTACCAGTATCTCCTTTCCTCCAAGAATTCTTTACACCATCTACTGATCATTGCATGATATAACTTGCATACAAATGATCTACATACATATTCTTCACATCACTTTATTCTACTACCTTATCATATATCAAAATGACCTAACAAACTAACTTATATACCCTTTACAAACAATATGCCTTATGTCAGCTTACAATACAAAAGATATTCAATGTCAGCCCTATACAATAATTACAAAATGATTTTATAAATAAAAATTTTCGGATCCCAGATTGATGTCGGCTTCATTGAAGTGCTGGATGCCAGTACCCATGCTGATGATGATCCTAAATACTCCAATGCCAATATCTATTGTTGTATGCCTCCAATGCCAGTATATGCCTTCTATAGAATCTTGTTGCCATCAATGATAACATATGAATCCATTGAGTGTCAATTGCCAACATGTGTGTGTGTGTACACACGCCGCATGCACACACACACACACGCACACACAAACATATATACACACACATAGAAATATATACACAAGATATATATATATATATATATCATAAAAAGCATACTGACTCGAAAGATAGGTGAAACCACATCATGCTTTGTGTTTTGTGATCATTATCTTTTGATTTGCCCTCTCTTGGGGGCTAAATCATTGTGATATCATGCTTGTATTTTTGGGTGTATCCTACCTTAAAGCAATTGCTCCCAATAAGGCATATGCAATTGCTTTAACATAGGGACATACACTCTGCTCAATGATTCTCTCTCTTGCATATCTAGGTACTTAAAGTTCAATAGTAGACTTTTTCTTTTGCTTTGTAGTTTTTGGTATTTTTCTTTTCATGACTCATAGTAAGAGAACCTTACTTGTTGTAGTCATGGTTCTCTCTTTCTCTCTCTCATGATCTTCCCTTTTACCTTGTCATTAAAGTTGTGAGATCCTAAAGTCCACTGGGGGCTTGGTGTATCTTGCGTCCTTGACGACCTGGAAAAAGTCTTTCAATGTGAACCCTTTGTACTTTACCAAGAGTATTATTGACTTCATACTCCCACAAAAGTGGGGGCTAAATCTAGCATCCTAAAATTTCACCCCTTGTAATTTTGACGACTTTTGCATCTTCACCTTAGTGTTTGCACCCCTTGGCCTGATTGAAGACCTGATTATGCTCATATGCATCACAAATGCAAAAAAAATTTACTTTCCACTTGTTCTGCACCTTGATCTTGCCCTAAAATAGCGTAGGACTAGAGCGTGGCGCCTTGGTCCTCATTAAAATGGGGCCCCTCAAAACCCTTTTTCCCATTTCAAATTTGAGTGAGATTTCCCTCTCCATGTTGGCCCATGATGGAAAATTGGTAACCAGATAGACAGGTATATAAAGAGGATTTCTCCTCTCATTTGAACATCCACATGAATCCGCAAGAATTGAGAAGCATTCAAGCACACAACTGATCAAGAATTCAAGCATTCAAGAGAAATTTAACATTTTTAGTCTTCCTTCAAGCCTTGGAGCAGTAATAAAGTCAAGGATCAAGCATTGAAGTGGAGATCTACATCCTATTTCATGAAACCCTAAGTCCATGTGAAGGCAACCAAAACTTCACAAGGAGGTATAATCATTTCCATTTTAGTCATAATTCGGCATCTTCATCAAACGAAGAACATTTTATTTCATTCATTTCAATTAAATTTATCTCAATTTCATAGTTAATTCCAAAACTGGGCTTTGCACAAAGGCAAGCCCCTATTCCCAATCTATTTCCCTTTCTTTTTGTGTGTAGGAAACATGTGCACAGTTGTACTTCTAGAAATAAGCTTCAGACATAGAGATGGAACAATCCTTTTTGGTGTCCGAAAAAATCGAAGGACTAAGAGAAAGCACCACAATCCGTGCTTTTTAGGGGCATTTTCGTAGGGCAGATCCAAGTCAGCTTATATTATTCAGATCCTGGTGCATGATAAAATTCTGAACCTGTAGCTCAGTATTATCTCAATTTTGTCTTCAATTTTAGCACGATAAAAAACTTACAAAAGAGGGAAAAATACATCATAATTAATCAATCCACTTAGTATTCAGTCCTTATCTGATTTGTGATTAATCTAGTAGATTCCCCTCCCTCTTTTGAATGCAAAGAAATTTCTCTCCCAAAAACAAAATTTGATTTGATGATTTCTCCTTCTATGTTGCAAATTGCGAAATCAAATTTTCCTCTTTACAAGTAGTAACAAAAACTCTAGAAAGGTGACCAAATCTAGCAACTATAGAGAACGCATATATAGTAGCAAAATCTATTTTATAGATTTTTTTTATAATATGTTTGTTAATTTCTATAACTTTTTAATATTAAAAATATATATTTTAAATTTCAAATAATTTTTTATTCTAAAACATTTGTAGTCTTATTTATTTCACTTTTCTAACAAGTAATATCAGAAAATATTCTCTTTAATTTTTTTTGGAACATAATTTCACTGAAGGTACTTCCAATAAATACTCATGAAACCATAATTTCATTTTATTAACTTTAGAAAACACAATGAGATAATATATATGAACTAAAAAGATAAGGATAAGCTTTATCCTTGCTTTCTAATGCTATACATCACTCGCTAAATCTTATGGACGAATTAGTTTACATATAGTCTCTAAGTAAAATCCACAGCACGCTATGGTGATTAACACCAAAATTATTTTTCTGATGCTATAATTTGCTCTAGCATTCCGGAAGGTCATTAGGAGGACCTTTCAAACTTTCGAGCTTGCTGGGACCGTTCTTCACTTGAAAAAACATGCTCAACCCCCATGTTACATGATCATCAAAGTGACAATGTACGAACCAAAAACCTGCACAAATCCAACAATCCTTCAGTATTCCATACACATTTTCCAAATTTAAATTTCAAGCCATGTATCATATCTACAATAATGAGAAAACTGTCACTCTGTTTATTACCTGGATTGCTAGCTTTGAATCTGACAGCAGTCCATCCATTGACAGGAACCCCTACAGTATTTCGTTGAGGCGGATCGACCAGATTGAAAGAGCTCGGATCTGTTTCATTGTTATAATTACCAAAACCCTCTCCTACAACATAAAAGTCATAACCATGAATATGCATTGGATGGTTGTCTTCTTGGAAGATGTTGGTTCCCTGGAACACAATCTGAACTGTGGCATTATATTCAATCACTTTCACTTTTGTGCCAGAAATTGGCGCCCACAGAGTTTTGTCTACATCCCCGGTATAATCAAACACAACTGGTGGATGTGAAGGAAAGTCAGTGGTATAAACATCATCAATGTGGAAGTGAAAAGCTTGCAGAATGGCAAACTTTTGGCAGCACAAAAGATATGGTGTTCATAATGGCACTCAGTTTGCTATTTTCAGGGCCACCACAGGTAGCCCCGGTGGCACAAGGAAGTAAACCTAGTCCTGCAGTTATGATGCTACTGTCGCTTAGGCTTCGGGGAACGTCCACCGGATGCTCCTGTGAAGCCAAGCTTCTTAAGGCTTGGCTAAAGGTGGTCACAGTTGCAGTGTCGTTGTATATTGGAAGCTCTGGACAGATTGGAGTAGCAGATGCATTAGAACCCACGTAGCTCATAATGGCGGTTGGTGTGGTGTTATCGAAATTTCCTTCATCCTGTGTAGTGTATACTTTGGCCGCAATATAGTATTTGGCTTTCACTTGATTGGCAGTTAGAAGAACGTCAGTAGTCTGACCGGATGTTAACATGAGAATGTCAGTTGTGTATGGCTTTGTGTAGGAGGCATCCACGGATACCACTGTAAGATTGTGTGAAGCAACCTTTAAAAAAAGGTGATTGTTTACTGCAGCATTAACAATACGAAGAAGATAGTTTTTTCCCTGTTGTACAGCGAACCTTGTTGTTCCTGCGCACATAAAATTTCATTGCTCAATATGTTTTGAGTGTTGATTTTGTTTAGTTACAAATGAAACTGGGTGTACCTTAGTTGTATTCACAGTGCTCATTTCTCGATTAAAATGTGTAGAAATATTTGTTGGAGAAAAAATCCCAACCTATGCAATCATATCAAACTTTCTCCGTATGCATTTTCCAGAAGCATTTTACAGGCATATCCTTTGGCATTGAAGAAGAGAAATGAAGGACGATTTGAGTGATATTGGGTTTGATTTCACTCAACTGTCAACTGTCCTAGTTGCAGATTTCACATAATTTGAGGGTTGCTTAAATGTAATTTAATATTTGTTTTTCCCTTTATTTGTTGAAAGTATATAGAAGAGTACAGAAGTCTCTCGTATTGGAAAAAAAGAAATAGCAGGTACAGCAAGGATAGGGGCAGAAGTGGCCGAAGTTTCTCAGTCTGGGGTTTTATGAGTAAATTAGCTTTTAGTACTAAGAAAATGGAATGTCTAGTCTACAATGTTTTAGATTCTGTCATTATGCACGAAGAGCTGAAGCTCAGATGTAATATTTTGTTTTAAACAAATAGAAATGTCTATGTTTTTGGCTCTACTCTGTTTTTTCTCTGTCTATCACTCCCCTGTTTCCTTCATTATTTGTTTTCAATCTATAGAATATTACTACCGGGCTGCCCATCTACTCAAAATCGAATAGTTCTACCGAAACGAATCGAAAACATTTTCCAAAAAACATAAAACTAGTACCTGAAGTTGAGCAGGAATAGAGGTCTCGGGGTTGTCCATTTATAGTGAAAGCGTCTGAAACTTTCGGCGCACCTCCACTCAGTTTTGCTTCCTCTTCGACTTCGATGGGATCCCTGTTCCACCACTCCCCTGTTCAATTTTTCGTTTTTTTCCAAGCAGTTAGAGCCACTCCGAAATGCAATGACCATCCAATGTGAACTCACAGAGGATACGTCTAATATATGGAAAACTAGAATCATTAGATATAGAAATATTTTCTAAGATTACAATATAGAATTGTTATTTTAATATAAAATCTGAAGTTAACGTTATATATGAACAGATTCCACTAAATAAAATATTAAATGTGTTATCTATTAAATGTAAATTTATGAGAATAAAAAATAAGAAAATACTTTCTTAAAGTAGGGTTGTAGCTTTGAACCTTGGTGGCGGCTTCACCAATGAAGTGTTTTAATCGCAACACAACATATCCAAAAACTATTACTATTAAATATTGTAAGAGAATGTTGAAGCTAATTAGTTCTGAGAATGATGGAGATGAATAATTTTTATAATGCATAGATTTAAATTGTTTTGGTATAGAAAAATAAGAATTACAATTTTATATTGAATTTTTGTTATCTTTAGATTGAATTTGAGAATTTGGGTTAGTTTGATAATTGTAGATCTATATTTTAGCTCATGGATCTAATCTAGCTGATTGTAAACTCTTGTTCTCTCATTCATTAAAATCTCTACTTCCTACAAGTTATTAAGGATTGACAACATTTAAAATATCTTATAGAAGTCAAATCACATTAAAAAAAATTTCTTAGGTCAATCGCATGAGATATCGACTTTTCAATTGTGCTCAGAATTGAAAGATAGTAAACAAATATGCAAATGTTCTAGATGATGATATTGAAGTGATGATGTTACTTTTAACACACCAAACAATGTGATCCTTTAATAAGTTTTTCACATATCCAAAACACTGTTTAATATTTTTTTTATATTACTATGGTTTGAACTAGCATATAATGAATGTTTTTAAATACCACTATATAGTAATAATTGTACAAAATATGTCCTAAGTTAGCTCATACTAGGAATAAAATGGATAGGAGTTAGCTGAATTTGAGGATAAATTTTTAAAGATCAATGGATAATTTTATAGGTTTGGGATCAATCCAATGGATCTAAGATTAGGGAAGAGAAATTTTGGTATAGAAAATAAAGTCTTAGGATATATTAAATGTAGTATGTAAGTAAATATGAATGAAAATATATTAGATGAGGATGAATTCATGATAATGTGTATCAGGTGAAGAGCGAAGGATTAGGAAATAAGGGTAACTCTACACAATCTCATATATTGATAGTTATAAGAACAAATTCTGTCAAAATGAATATAAAACTAAATTAAAATTCATGATAATGTGTATAAGGTGAAGAGCGAAGGATTAGGAAATAAGGGTAACTCTACACAATCTCATATATTGATAGTTATAAGAACAAATTCTGTCAAAATGAATATAAAACTAAATTAAAATTCATATTGATATATACATTTCACAATTATAATTAGCAGAAGAGAGATATAGTATAACATAAAAAGAATCCTTGTATTTTAGAAATGTTTTAATAGAAAGTAACTAAGCTGAAACCAATAAGGTGTACATGCCCTAGGCTTTTATGAGATTTGAACTTATGGCCTCTCATTAAAGTGCACAAATTTTCCACCACTAGGCCAATTCAAGTTGTACAAGTCTAACTTAAAATGTAACTTTTATAAGATATATATTTTAAATAAATTCAATTGCTATTTGATCTATAGGTGAAGTTGAATAGTTCTAAATCAGCCCACAAAAGATAAGTGCAAGACTCTGCAATCATTAAGGATGAGATTGGAATCATTTCTCAAATGAATTTGCTGGAATGGATACCTCTCAATCCTTAGCTCTTAGCTTAAAAAATATCAGTCTAAATATTGGTGCTCCTCTATTAAAAACTAAATGCATGATATAAAATCTTTCATAAAAAACATTGAGAAAAAATAAAAAAACTTTATTCCAATACTCAAATTTAAATATAATTTAACAATTTTTAAAAGATGAGACTAGCTAATAAAACATATAATAAATGGGTTTAGCCAATGAGTTAAATTATACTTACCACTACCACGTTAGCTATTCAAATCTGCACCTGTTCTTTTTCTCCTCAAATTATACATTTAGGGAAACAAAGAGAAATTATAAAGACCTCTTTCACATGTTCAATTTTACCGATTTTCTTGTGGAAGTTGAAAAGTAAATTAAACAATATGTAGATTCTTCTCTGAAACTTAAAGTAAAGTATTGTCAGATTCTACTATAAAACTATTTTCATCAAAAAGATAGCTAAAAAGAAATATTCAACCGCTAGTTAAAACTTGGCCTCGTTGTTGTGCTTCACTTTTCTGCAGCATAATCCAAAGTGTACTTCTAATCTTTCTCTGTAACTAGTCTGACAAATTCATGAATCCTAATAGCTGAAGAATGATTAAGAGACTCATTTAAGCGAAGTTGATCAATAAATATGATATCTTAATTGTTTTAATATTTTGTGAAAATAATTTGTCATGGCGGTTCACTTTCCTGCAAAGGCTGTTTGCTTCAGAGCATAATCCAAATTGTACTTCTACTTTATTGCCCAATCCACAGAATACGTAATGTACGAGAGAACAAAAAATCTAATGATTTTATATAACTAGTTTGACAGCTTCTGAATCAATATTAAGAATGATTAAGAGAGATATCTAAGCAAATTTGATCAATATATATATATATCTTTTTATAAGGTTCTAATTTCCATTACCTAGCACTAGAGGAAACTCAGCATGTGGGTGGGTAAACGGATAAGAGCAGCCCTTCTTTGGAAGGATGACCATTGCTCCATGAACTGTTGCACGGAGCCATGACACATGGGCATGCCACCAAAACGTTCCTTCCTGATCAATAATTGTGAAGGTGTACGTAAATTTCCCCCCTGGTTGGATAGGGCACTGTGTAATGTACTCGGGTCCATCAGCCCACGCTGTGCGAATCTGTCTGATTCCATGCCTGAAATCAAATTATTGTTAATGGGTTTTCAATCATCAATGAAATTGACAGTCTACAAGAGATGGATTTACCACTGGATGGTAGCATTGTGCTGGGCTCTGTTAATAACTGTAAGATTAACTGTGTCACCATTTCAGGCATACAGGGTAGGACCCGGAAGCTGTCCATTCACTGTGACTATGGTATAATTCTCACATAGCCGAGTAATATTTGTCGGTTGAATCTGTGCAAATCAACAAAAAATATAAAAAAATACAGTGTTAGAACTCTTAAAAATATTGCGTGAACTGTATTTGTGCATAGAGCTCTGCTCTAGATTCTTTAAATAATCAAACGAATGGAAAACAGTTGATCTATACCCTAGCTATCATATCATATTAATAAGGTACTAATACGTCAATTCTATTAAATGCTATTTAAACTCACAATAAAGATAAGCTGAAACATGAATCAAAAACCTAATATTAGCAATAAATCTGTCTCCCGAGCTTCACTTTTATGTTGTGGTACTTTCATGAAAGATCAAATCGAGCAAATATCTAGATGGATTCATCAAGCTTTTTGGTAGTTTATTATAATATTTCTATTCATAAAATAACATAAATATATTAAAATCTACATACAACGAAAGTGTGACCATGCAAGTCTGCCCATGCGAGAGAACCAAATGAGACAAAGAATGCAAACAGCAGCACCATAAAGGATGCTGAGTAGCATCTTGACATTCTCAACATATTACAGTCACCTACAATAATCATCCGAACATGCAAAGAAAGTAGTTTTTCAATGTTGAAAGCTGCAAGTAAATCTTAGTTTCTAAGACTACTTGAATAGTAATAAGCTGATTGCCTAGTGGTATATATAGAGCCAAGATGAAAAAAGTTGTAGAGTTAAAATAGCAAGTGGTTGAATAAGAAATATCTAAAATACCGAATCATGCAACATCCATCAAGATATGACCAATGTTGATCCTAAAAACATCAACTAATTAGGCTCCGATCCTGTCCTTTCATTTACCACATACACTATACAAAACTTCATTACTTATCCCACATACTTCATCGCATGAAAACCCCTTATAGTCAATGTATTTACACAATCCACTCATCCTAATAGGGTTGTACCAACATCTAATGACCACTCTAAATGGTCTCTTATCACCTCAATATGAAGCTAAATAATTTTGTCCTTCCTCCATCTTCTTATAACCTATCTTCCAAATCCAATTATCCACATTCTTTTTCTTATCTGTTTCCATCCATAAACTTTCCCAAAAATAAAAACGAAAAAGAAAATAAACAATATACCCAATAGTGAAAATATGGTAAATAAGTGTCTTTAGCAAGTTTCATGATGAAAACATAGTAAATATGTGTCATGTGCAGATTCCCCCATCCATTTTCTCTCTACACTTATCAAAAAGTTGATTCTCGTTACTTACCCATCATCTTCCTCATTCCTCCTACTTACTTACCTATCATATCATATCCATTTCAATTCCTCCAAACTTCTTTCGAAATTAATGAAAGATTAGAAGCTATCTATACATGTTTTGGACACCTCTTGGAATGCATTCCACATTAACCTGCCAAATCTTTGTCTACACAACTTTTCATTCTTCCTCTTCTCAAATCCATCCATATTATAAACACAATTTTGTATCCATTATACTCTGCTATCTTATCATGAGCATACAAGTGCCTTATCACATTTGACATGTATAGAGTGGTACATCTTATTGCTTTCTGACATAATTCTTGGTGATCACATTAAATCCTCTGATCCATGATCTAATATTTTCTCTCATCCTTTAATCTAAAAAGTGTTCATCCCATTTTCCTTCCATTCCCGAATCCTTTTCTCACTATACTACCTTCATCAATCCCTAATACCACCTCATCCTCTTCTAATGATCTTATTTCATTGGTATTTAGTTATATGATACCACCCATGCAATCCAATACCATCAATCTCATAATTCCATTACCCCTATGTAATCCATATGTTTCTCATAATTGAAAATCATAAGAAAATCCTAATCTGCTTCAACTATACAATCTATGTAGCTAACCTAGTCATATTATTGTCATTTTTCCTAGCCTTGGTACAAACCTTTATCCAAAACCGATCATCATCACCAAGATGTGTCCTTCCAAATCCCTATGAAATTTTAGGATACATCATTACACATTAGTAATACCCCATCCATCAATCTTACTTTGAATTTTAGCCTCATCAATGCATCATTCACCATGACAAATCTTAGTACAATAGGATATAACATAAACATCATCCATTATAAATATTGTGCATCCTATAAATAGTGGTAGTCTTATATCATCACGTAGGTCCATCCTTGTTGAAATGTTTAGTTAGCTCTCATCCTTTTATACATTTTGTTAATGTTTTGAAGACCCCATATTAATTTGATTCATCAACAAATTAATAATGTTTTTGGTTTCATCCTTCTTGATCACCTATTTTCCTGAGAATCCTAAGTCTCACCCATTCATAATTGGTCCTCGTAGAATATATCATTCCTCACATGAAGCCATATCTACCCCATCCAGCCCCTTTTTAAAAAAATTACTTGAGATACAAGTTATTTCATTGGTGCTTTTTTATTTTATTTTTCTTTCTTTTTGGATTCCTACTTTACCTACCCAGGGTCACCACAATCCATCATATCATAATGTGTTTTTTATGGTGAAACTAGAGGCCACGTGTATTAAATTTTATGCATCATTTTTAATAGTTTTCCTTCATTTTTCCTATTGAGGTCCATTGAAATTTTTTTGCTACACTTGGAAATTCCTTCATTTTTTGGTATTCCAACATAGTATTGACCAATGGCTCCTATGACCTTATGAGACATTGGATTAACCTTTAAGCTTGTTGAGTCAACTCGATGGATTTGATACAATGCAACCCTAGTTCCTCATACCCCAGAGCATATCATCCCATGCTATAATATAATTTATTTATTGCATATATTTGCTTCATCCATTGATCATAAGTTCCTATCTCCCCTCCCTCCATCCCATTTATCTTATCCTAAAGACCATTTAATCAGTGATTTCATGTGTACATGAATACTCATCCCTCTTTCTTCTTTAATATTGTCATCTTCCACTTGCCTCACTCCTCCATCTATTGTATTATAACTACCTACCCACATGTACAAATCATCATATGCAGCTCACCAATTTCAATCATTTCATTATCATTTATGTATATTTTAATTAACAAATATTAATGTCTTTGTGTCCAATTCAATAACTATACTACCCATTAGCTCATATTAGGTTAACATAGATTTTTTATTCTATGCATTCCTTCATATAGTCACTTCCTCCATTGGGTTGGTTTTAGATCTATTTTGGATTTGTTAACCTAAGAATGTAATGACCCTTCATATTAAAATAATCATAATCATAATCATTATATAGGTACATCATGCATCCATACATAAACAAAATCATGCATGATTGCCATTAGTTATATACATTAGCATCATAATCCTATGCTACTGCATCAATAACACATCTACCATAATCATCCATACATAATTTATCGTCTCAACCATTTTGAAGGCACACTTATGTTCTCTTGAACTCACCTATCCTCTTGAGGGGGCATCCTCATCCTCATCTTCACTATCATTATGACCAGATCATCTACCAATAGATATTTTAATAGACATTTTAATCATCTTTAATGTGATGCTACTTTGTAACATCATTTTAAAGAGGGAAAAAATATAGGCTCCTAAATTTGATTATTACACTTAGTCAATATCTCTAATTCATCTTATTTCTAATCTTCATAATAATTATGAAGACTTAGTATCCACTGAACTGTTCAAGTCTAGTTGGAAAATTCCTCAAAATTTCGTTCTGTGGCAAATAATATTTACATCATCCCAATTATATTTGTTTTCCATTTATATAACCTATTTCATGCAATGCTTAGTGTGTGCTTTTTAAACCCAGCCGTCAAATTCCTTTTCATTTCATTCTGCGATGAATGTTTACACCCTACCAGTTACATTTGTTTTGCATTTCTATAACCTCCTAGTCCATGTCTTTTAAAATAACTCCGAGAGAGGTAGAGTACAATGCATCTCGCTCTGAAAGGATTGCAGTCCTTTCTTCCTACTCTCAGTTAGAGCAGATATTCAAAAACTTCTTAAACTTCCGCCCGGGCCAACCATCCTGTCAGTCAGTTCATGTGCACTTTATGTGCCTTCACACTATTTGTATAGTTCACAATCACATTTCTACATGTCGATTGTATTTGCCTAAAGGTTTCCTAGTCTTTATAACGTATTGCTTGGGACTTGACTAACTACAATACGCTCTTTAGAGGCATTTTATCACAATCTACGTGCCATGCTTGAGCTTGCAATACCACGTAGTTAGTGTATACCCTGCCAATTGTAGTTGCCTGGAATCTTTCAAGTTCTTTGCTGCATCAGTTCAGACCATTTTCTCAAGCAGTTCATGTGCCATGTCTATACATCCACATTTCTTTGTCTGCTACTTCCATTATAGTTTGATGGAGGCTGATACCCTAATCAATAGCTCCCATTTATTACAGGCCATGAGGGCGTTGGCAAAAACTATGGAATTTCTTATTTACAGCCCCCAGTTGCAATTTTTTAATCTTACTGTATAAGTTGATGTCCACATGGTCATTGCAACTTCAACGTTGATCTGACAACTTTCATCTCTCTTTCATGGTGTGATGGATGTCTATTGCATGTTTTGGATGATTTGGATGATTTGGATGATGCGTGCCCGGACTGTTTGGAAGCTTCCATGCTGGTAGAGCTCATTGTCCACTCCACAATCTACTGTTCGTCTAAAAAGATTTAAAATAGCATTGAAAATGCTCATCAAATTACAAACCTATGAGGTCAATTTTGTAAAGCAAGCATTTTTGACAAAGCAATTAAAAAAAAAAAATTAAAGTGGAAAGTGTTGTATTAAGAGATGGATTGAATGGAGATGTATATTTAACGATAGTAGAGAAGCTATTAATTGTAAATTGGTGTTATAAGTCAAATTCGAATATAATGGAACAATTGATAAGTATGAAGTTAGATTGGTAGTTAAAGGTTATAATTAAATTGAAATGTGTTAGTTAAAAGAAAATCTTCCCTCTAGTTGCAAAGATGATCATAGTCAAAGTGTTGATAGCATTTACTTCTCAACATGTTTAAAAAATCAACTAAATGGATGTCAAAAGTGTATTCCCAATTGAAAATTCAATAGAAAAGGTATATGTGATACATCCTCTTTTTGTTGAAAAGGGAAAGGAAAATATGACATGCCATTTAAAAAGCTATTATATAGCTTGAAATGGGTTCCATGAGGTTGGTGCTAAAAATTTGATAAGTGCTTTCTTTTCAAGGAATATTAGAATCTATTCTTCATCCAAATCTATATATATGATGTATGATTGTGAGGATGTGTGTTAGAAAAAAATGTAAGTATGATTGCTTGATTATGGATGACAAAATGGAAGGAGAAAACTTTTTTTATAGAAATATCCAAGAGAATCAAGGGTTTAGATTAAGAAATTAAAAGATGAATGACCAAGATCACATAGGTGAAAGGGAATCAATAAGATTTGATGGTAGGTAAAGATCAAGGAAGGAGATTAAGACGTGGAAGGGTGAAGGATAAGAATGAATAGTATTAAAAGATTAAATTGAAATGAAGGGGCAAGATTAAAGAGTAGGTAATTTAGCGAGACATGTTGTCATTTGGATAAGAAGAAAAATGTAAATTTGTATTAATTAAATAAATAAAAGTATTTATTTAATTAATAGAGGAAAGACTAAACAAATTAAATAATTAAAATATTTATTTAATTAATAGTGGAAGAGGCTAATGAATTAATTAATTAAATAAATAACATATTTATCTAATTAAAAGCTCATTTTAGGTGTCTACACTTATATTCAGATCAGCTACATTTCATATACTTTACAAAATAAACTTTTTGTTACTATTTTAGTATTGCATCCACTATTGTTTTGTGCAGTTGTAAGAATGAATCAAATGTTGCAAACATATTTGTGATAATATGACTTTGACAACGTTTTGAGAATCTTCAATAGTCATAACTTAATCCCACACATATGTATTGTGATGATCAAAGTGTTTTGAAGACATCTAAGAATTTAATGGTCCATGTTCACACAAGGCAAATTGAATTACATATTAATTTAATTCATGAAGTACTCAATAAGGGAATTGAGCTACTTTATACACAAATTAATGAGGAGCTTACAAATGTCTTCACCAAACTTTGAGCATAGAAAGCAAGGGTTATTTCTTCATTTGTTACTGTCCTATTGGCACTCAACTCTTCGTGCACCATATATACATACGTTTTTCAATCTTTCAGTAATTTTTTTAATTTGTCAATAACTTGTTAAAATTTCTTCAATGATGTCTCAAATTACAATATTCAACCACATAAATCACTTTTTCTAGTCTCATATTCTAATAATGCGATTTTGTTCTTATCATTATAGTAAGGTGCATTAGATTTTTACATTCAATGACTGGTACAGATTCCAAATAGCAGTAGATTTTGTCCATCATTTGTAGCGTACATGTCAAACTTCCATTGAACGTTAGTTCAATCTAAAATTGAAGCTGAGAATTTAGCCCCAAAATGTACACAACCATGAGTGGTAGGCGAAACGCGTTTCTATATTTTTATTACCTAACCTATTATAGATAGTGAGGGAATTCTATTAGTTTGCCTAAATTAGGAGAATATTTAAGTTACAAATTGTAAATAGATCGCAATAATTATTCCTTTCTCATAGCTGGATCTTTTCGCTAGAAGTTCTATTATGATATATATTTAAATGTGTAGCATAATTCCTATTTAAAATAGTTTTGGTTATGAGAATCTATTTTTAAGTGTTGGATGATAGTCTCTGTGACATTATTAGTAAAATCATTGTTCTAATCAGAATATACATTCTAAACAGAAAGTTGTAATTCTACATTATTAGTATAATAAAGCTTGATATGTCCAAGTGATTTTAAGTAGTTGAGATAGTTTAACAAGAATATGATAATTAATGCATCTTATTCCTTCCCTATGATAAAATTATGTAAATGCACATTGATTGTAGACTAGGCATTTAAAGTATTGAGGAAAGCTAAATGAATAGCTATCTATTCTTAGAAGTTGTGTATATATAATTTTTATTAGATAAGTATAGGAAGCATTCAAACCCATTACAAGTTACCCATCAAGGCAAAAGAGACAAATCTCACAAGACATGAGATTAGCAAAAACTAAATTAGAAAACTAGAACAAATGCAATAAAAAACTTAAAAGCTAGCTAAAAACTAGCAAATAGCTAAATTTCATTAAGAGACATCACACCCTTAATGGCCTACAATTCTTTTTGTAAGAATTCTAGACGGTCTTTAAAACATACCTCCCTTAACAAGGTAGAGCAACCAACACAAATATTAGCCCAATTGGGAAAGCAAGGATTCTCTTACATATGATTTAGTCTTTTGTGCACTTGCTGCAAGAGGCAACCTTGGTTTGAGAGCATCACATCCCTTCTCATCCACTTATCTTTTCTTCTCAAGAGTTCCTTCTACAACACTTGAATGGTAGTAGTTCATTTTTTATTAAGTCCTTGCAATAATCAATGATTTCTTGAATGTTGCTCATAAGGGTCCTCTAAATCTCCTTCAATTTGGAAACCTTTTCTTCAACTTTTTCCTTTCTATTTACACCCATGTTCTTCTTTATGTTCCTATTGGGGGCTATAAACATATTTAAGCATAATACAATTTTGTTATTAATTCTAAGTTTTTCATATTATCTAATAGTTTATCTATATTTCACACCCTTTTTTATTTATTATTGAATATCAATCATTAATAAAACCTTCCACCTTTATAACCTAATTGAATCTCTTTGACTAGGATATGCATTGAACTTAGAAACCATGTCACAATTATTAGTACTAGAGCAAATATACTCTATCATTTCTAGATGATATTGAATGAATTTTCTAAATAACCACCTCTATTTATAATCCCACTCAAACAAAGTTTCAATATAGGAAGTTATGGATTGTTATTTGTGAAAATTACTAGAATCTCATAATTCTAATTAGAAATTCAGACCCTTAATGTTGCACATTTGATTGTATTTACTAATAATTAAACTTCAAAACTAATTATGTATAAATATAATATAATTTCCATCTTTTTATATGCATTAGGTCTCAAAGCTATTGCTTCATAACTTTTAAAGAAAATACCAATAATTGAACCTATGGAAGATAACTAAAGATAAAATAGCATTTATGATTAAATAGTGGAAAGCAATAGGAAATTTCATAAGAGAGGGCAATAATTGTTCATTTTTGGGCTCTATTAGACTTAAGATGGTATCCATTGAGGTTTAAATAGGCCAAGTCTGTATTAAATTAGTCCAAGGATTTATTAGTAGTCTTTGTTGTGCTGATTTACTAATTTTTAAGAGCTAAAACCTCATTCAAGTAGATAAAAAAATCAATTACAAGATAAAATGTCTTCCTAGGTAGTATACACAATAACATGAACACAATTCAAAAGTTGATGATATACATGATTATAGGTAGAATAGAAATGCAAAGTTTTCTAAAGATGTTTCTAAATCTAATTCTTTTAGGGGTGTGATAATTTAATGATCTTGTAGAGATCTAGTAAGCAATTCACACTAAAATAATGTAAATAAATTTATGCTTGGATTATTTGAATGTAGATAATGATGGAATGATAAAGTCTTAAATATTAGTGGCTTGATGCTATCCTAGTGACTAAGCTGAGATTTAAATTGTAATATAAGTTCTTTTAGTTCATCCCATTGATCTTTAGAAGAATGGAGCCATAAATGAAAGGAATAAAGTAATGTTTGTCATAAAAGGATACATAGAGAAACTTGGAAGAGATAATGATAGGGCATATGATCTCATAATAAGAATGGAAAGCATGTGAATACTCCTAGTCATAGTAGTTAAGCATAAGTGGAAGGACTACAAAATGTATATAAAATATACATTCCTAAATGGAGAGAAAAATAAAGAAATTTATGTTGAATATCTACTTCACTATGATGTCCCAAGATAAGAAAATGAAATGTATAGGCTAAATAAATTCATCTATAGGTTGAAGCAAGTATCTTAATTATAGTATAATATAATTGGCTCATATTTGTTGAGAAATAATTTTAGTTAGAGTAGTGATGAACCCATACTCTACATGAAGGAAGGTCATTGTGATAATTTAATTATTTTTTATTACTTAAGCAGGGAATAGGGCCCTAATCTCTCACAATGATAAAACATCAAGTAGAAAAATAGAGTAGCAATAGAACAAAAACTAACATCACACAACTAGAAGCCCAAAAAGTTTAAGAAGCTAACCACATAGCAAATTATCATAATTACTTAAACCAGAAACACAACCCTCTTGAAAGAGGCTATCCGCCTAAAGCAACAACATATAATCATAGACAATCACAATATCATAAAGATCAGATCCTAAATAAGAATTACTAATAGTCTCATTCCCAAGATTTATTAGATTTTTAGTTGGCACACATACCTCATTAAACATATTTAGGAGATAAATGATTTAATTTTTATAGGAAATAATAACTCCCTCACTTTTTATTTTAAAGATATGAATAGAAAGTCTAAAACGATAAACTTATGTCTAGTAACACATTTCCATGGCATTGAGATAAACATGTGTATCGTGGTATTTTTATTTCTAAAATTTAATATGCAGTTTTTTTAAGAGGTAATGAATGCTAAAAAATAAGTCTACACCAATACCAATAGCCATACTTGTAAAAAAAAAGGAATATCTCAAAAATAGTGTAAACCCAAGTCTATACATGAGCATAGTTGTACTTGTGTAATAGATTTAATAGAAATACTTGGCATAATGCATCTAGTAATATTATTATCTAGATTTAGAGAGAAATTAAGGGATATAGATTGGCATGTAGGTATGAGAATCCTAAGATATGAAAAATGGTACCAACAACTATGATATTATCTATGGTACCAATTGTTTAGGCTAGTTGTATATATCAATAGTAATTGGATAAGAAAATTAGTTGATAGGAAGAGAACATTAGGATGCGTCCACATGGGATTATAAGATGTTTCATGGACATCTAAGAATAAATCCATAGTTTTTATTTTCATAATAGAAGCTAAGTATATTGTAGTGAATGTAGCAACATGTTAAGCTATTTGACATTAAAGGATCTAAGTAGACTTCAAAGAGGAACAATAAAATGATACAACTATATATTATGATAATATATTATTAATATTTTTGGTGCGAAATATTGATTTACATGGACGAAGAAAGCTTGTTGAGATCCACTATCATTTCATAAGGGAGCATGTATATATTTTCAACAAGCCAATCTTGAAAGAAGGTTTTGAATGTTAAATAATTAAGTTAGGAATCATGGATATAGTGGTAAAATATCTAGAGCCTTCATAGTTATCTCTAGAATTCATATATAGTCAACTTTAGAGAGCTTTGAAAATGCATTGTTCATCTCCAAAAGTGTATAATGAGCATGAAATAGACTATAGAGCAAGGGGTTTGCTGGAATTCAATAAAATTGAGTCAAATAATTAAGTTTTTGATATGTCATTTTGTTCCGACCCAAAATAACTTAGATTTGGAAACATCCCATCTTACAAATTTCACAATTTTTATTTTATTTTTTAGAGACTAAAATCATGACACTTAAACTTGGATGTTATTTCAATAGAAAATAATTTTACAAGAAAATTAATTACTAATAGGGGGGAACCAAAAAGATTATAAAAAAGAAGGAAGAATAGAGAAATAGTCAGTAGAAGAAAAATATGGAGGATATAAGAGAGTTGACATACAATAGAGACAACTACATAGAAGAACACATTGACAACTCCCAAAGTATATGTCTTAGGATTCCCACAGATACTGAGAGGGGGGGGTGAATCAGTATCTAAACGGTGAGTAGTATTTCTTAAATTAAAACATGCAGAACATAAAATAGCAGTATACCAGTATGCAAGAATTAATGCAATAAATAGAATCAGAAACATCCACATGAAAAGAACACCATAACACAAGATGTTTAATGAGGAAACCCGGTGTGGGAAAAACCTCGGTGGGATTTGTGACCCACAATATTCACTTACTAGCCAATAAGAGAATATTACTTACAATAGGGGCCTACACATGCAAGAAGGCCAACTACCTAGAGCTCACTGCTCAATGAGAAGTCACACTGACTTACAATGAGGATTATACTAATCCAAAGACTTGTACTGCTTTACAATAGCATCTCCAATGCCAGATTCAGTACCAGTTCTAACTCTGTTCTTTACATATATCCTTGACCTATAATTCGCACATTAGGTCTACCTAATAATTTTCTTTATGCTCGCTTCCTTACTCTTCTAAATGTCTACAATGATCTCTTTTATATACAAGAGTCATTTTACAATTTGCTAAGTCGGCTTACAATAATAATCAAAATATTACATATCAAGAATCCTGTCGGCCTCTATGCCAGTATACATCTTTTCTTCTATGTCGGTGCCAGTGTAGAGTGATCTTGTTTTGATGCTGGTGCACTATCTTACTTGTGTAATGCTTTGTCGATATGATGTCTTGCCGATGCCATAGGATTGCAAGGTTGCCATAAATGAGAAAACCTTCAATCACACACAATGTCTCATTGGAGTGTCCATATGCCAACAATATGTAGAGTAGTAAAACAACTATAGGAAGGTGAATAGATCTAGCAACCCAAAAAAGAGCATAAACAATAGCAAGTAGAACTATTTTATAGATTTTTTAATAATGTTTGTAAATGTTATAAATCAAATATATATGCTCTAAATTTCCAAAAATTGTTTCCCCTTAACCTCTATTATCTTATTTTAATTTTCTAAGAAGTGATATCAAAAAGTAATCTATGTAACTATTTTTCAAACATTGATGGTATGATGAAAGAATAAGGATCTGGTCAACTATTGAGAGGGGGAGGGTGAATCGGTAGATAGAAAATTGATATAAATATTCACCAATCTCATAATCAAGCTCTCAAAAAAAACTTTAAAATGACAAGATACAATATCACTGTCAAGTTAAACCGGTTGATTGTTATAACATACCAATAGTAAAACAACTTGAAACATACAAACATCTAAATACTTTACCAACATAAGTAAAAATTCATTTCAGATTGATGCCGGTTAACATAACATATCAAAGTGGATTTAGCAGTTAAGCAATTCAACCATAGTAAACATAACCACAAAAAAATTCACCACTTGACACAACATTTTTGACATGGAAACCCAAAAGGGAAAACCCATGGTGGGGATGAATACCCACAAGTATTCTGAACTCTTTTGAAGTTCACCCTATTAGGAGCCAAGCCTATTAAAGGTTTACAAAAGTCTTGTTAAGAACAGATCCTGTTAGGGACCACCCAGTTAAGGGATTGACTATAATGCCCTATTAGAAGCAATACCCTGTGAGGAGTAACCTTGGTAGAGGATTTTCAATCCAAGCTAATGGACCACCTGGTTAGAAGATTTGAATAACACTAAGCTTGTTAGAGATTACCCAGTTAGGGGATTTAACTGTTGTAATTGTTAGAAAACAATAGGGGTTTGCTGACTTATTTCAATAGAACTACACTTGCTGGTTCAGATCCTTTTCATCCTCCTATCTTGCTTTACACAAACTATAGATACATCATCTGATTCGGTAACTACACTCTCGCTCTCAACTTACAAATTGCCAACTCTTCAACAAAAACAACTCGTCGACCTTATAAACAAAACAATAGGTCAATAACACAACAAAAACCTAATTATCTCATAGAGATTACAAACAAATCAGTTCAAGTATGACCATTGGATTACATAATAATCTTCGTACATCATTCAAGATAGCCTCGACCACTCCTTGATCACTGGTTCATTAAACTCAGTAACTCATCACACAGTTTGCATTACATGAAATGAACTTTCTAAGTCCCAAGATAAAAACCATTATCTCTATGTGCCAAAAATCATTTGAAACGCTTCTCATACAACATGTATACGTTTCATAATCATTACTACTCATCATCAAATCATAAACCAATACAACCGATTCACCAAACTTCATTGGTTAGGGTTTATCATATCAATAGGTAGGGTTTACCGGTTCAACTCTCCATTACTTAGCAATACCGGTTTCCATGACAAACTCACCTATTGGTTGCAGTTCCCTTCACTAGCTCTTTCTTCTGATTACAAAACAACATTATAACAACATCATTACGAGTTAGTTGACATCAATGACAACATAATATTTCATTAATGTAATCTTCATGTAAATGCCAACAATCTCCCCTTTTGGCATTGATGGCAATACAAATATCAATACCCTTGATTGCTATGATTGTGAATAGGAATCTCGGTTTATATTTTACTATGTACTCTCCTTTTCTTCATCTTGTAACTGGTTGTAGATCTTCTCTCTGTCAGTCATACAATTCTTCTTCCCATAATAACATAGTCCTTATTCCCCTTTGACAACAATGCCAAAGTGAATATAAAACATGCAATGTCAAACTTCACTGTTCAGCATCAACAACCTACAACTTGATGCTCCCCTTGTGGAATAACTCCACTCTACATGAATCCTGTTGTAAAATTCTGCAAGTAGCTACGTGAATTATGTACTCTACATCATGCTCAATTGACCTCATGAAGGGGTACAACCCCTAGTTGACTTCTGAGATACTCAAAAGTAGTCTTAGGTAGAGGTTTAGTAAAGATATCTACAAGCTGCTCCTTGGTAGAAACATGCTCCAATATCACATCTTTACTCTGCACTTTTTCCCTCAAGAAATGATACTTCAATTCAATATGTTTGGTTTGTGCATGCAAAATAGGATTATTGGAAATATTTATGGCATTGGTATTGTCACATAAGAGCTATATAGGTTCTATAAACTTCATCTTGAAACCTTCCAAAATGTGTCTCATCTAGATAATATGGGTACAATTCATATAAGCTACAACATACTCAACTTCTGCAGTAGACTATGATATACAACTTTGCTTCTTGCTACTCCATGAAACAATTCTTCCTCCAAGAAAGAATCCTCCACCCATTGTGTTTTTTCTATCATCAACATTACCTGCCCAGTCTGCATTTGTATACACCTTCAAGTCAAAGTTACCTACATATGGATACCATAATCCATAGTCAATAGTACCTTTCAAATATTTGAATATCCTCTTGGTTGTTATCAAATGTGTTTCCTTTGGATTCTTCTGAAATATAGCAACTAGACCAACTGCACGAGCTATATTCGGTTTGCTGTGAACAACATAGTGCAATTTCCCAATTATTGACTTGTACAACAGATGTGGCTTCATCTTCCTTAGACAATTTACAACCTATAACCATTGGTGTCCCAACTAGTTTATAGTCACTCATTCCAAATGTCTTTAATACCTCTTTCACATATTTAGATTGTGTGATGAAAATACTACTCTTCATTTTCTTTATTTGCAAGCCTATGAAATTTTTTATCTCTCCCACTAGAGACATTTCAAACTCATTTTTTCATTTCATTTGCAAAATCATTGCTCATGTCATCATTGCCTCCAAATATGATATTATTCACAAACACTTCACTAACCAGTATCTTATCTCCTTCAGATTTGAGATATATGTTGCTCTCATCACTGGTTCTTTGAAAACCTATCTTCATCAGGTGTGAATGAAGCCTCTCATACCATGCTCTCAGTTCTTTCTTTAATCCATAGAGTGCCTTGTGTAATTTTCATGCCATGTCTTTTTCATCAGTTAAAGCATAACCATCTAGGTGCTCAATGTATACTTCTTCTTCCAGTATCCCATTAAAAAATGATGACTTCACATCCATCTGATATACTTTGAATCCCCTATGTACTACAAATACAAGTAAAGTCCCGACACCTCCCAGTCTAGCAACTGGTGCAAAATTCTCACCATAATATTCTCCTTCTTCTTGTGTGCATAACCTTTGCAAACCATTCTAGCTTTGTTTCGGAGTACTACACCATCTTCATTCAGTTTATTCCTAAATACCCACTTAGTACCTATCACATTTTTATTCATTGTTATGGGTATTAGGGTCCATGTGTTGTTCTTCTCAATTTGACCAAGCTCCTCCTTCATAGCTTTAATCCAATGATCACCTCCAAATTCTTCCTTACCAGTTCTAGGCTCAATAGTGGAGATCATACAAGAATTTTCTCTAATTCTTCTTCTAGTTAACACTCCAGCATCCTTATCTCCAATAATTTGGTCAGGATTGTGATTGAGTCTCACATACCTCGGAATAACATGATCATTATTTTCATGTTCTTATTCTTCATTATCATCAACTTCTTCTAAATCTAACTATTTCAGTTAAACTGGTACAACAACATTCCCTTTATCAGTTTTAGGTTTCACCGGTTCTAGTTCCAAAATTAGAATGCAATGATCTTCATCCTTTTTCTCCACACTAGTTTCCTTTGAGACTTCAGGATACTCATCCACTTTAACATCAACACTCTCAATGATTCTATGTGTCCGGTTATTATAACATTTGTAGGCCTTACTCTTGGTGGAGTAACCAAGAAATATACCTTCATCACTTTTAGCCTCAAACTTACTAACATAGTCACCTCTCTTAATAAAACATTTACTGCCAAATATCTTAAAATAACTAACATTAGGTTATCTATGATACCAGTATTTATAAGGAGTCTTCTCCTTACCTCTCTTTACCAATATTTGATTCATAGTGTAGATAGCTGAGCTGGCAGTTTCTCTCCAGAAAGTTTTTTCTACACCTCCTTGTATCAACACTGTTCTAGCAGCTTCAACAACTAAACGGTTGTTCCTTTCTGCAATATTATTCTATTGTGGTGTCCTTGGTGCAGAAAGTTGATGTTTGATATCATTTTCTTCACAATATCTAGTGAATTCTTTAGAAGTAAATTCACCACCTTGATCAGTCCTCAGACAATTTATCTTCTTACCACTCTCCTTTTTAGCTAAGGCCCTCAATGCATTGAACTTACTAAATGCTTATGGTTTATCCTTCAAGAATGTGACCCACATCATTCTTGAGCAATCATCAATGAAGATCATAAAATATCTATCACCTTGAATACTTTTAGTCCTTATTGGTCCACAAAGATCTATATGAACCAAATCTAAAAGATGTTCCACTAAAAGAGATTTGCTCTTAAAAGTTGAGGATGTCATCTTTCCCAACTAACATTCCTTACATAGAGCATTAACCAGTTTGTCCAACTGAGGCAAACCTCTCACTCTCTTGGACTTACTCACTTTAACAATGTTATCAAAATTTATATGACAAAATGTCCTATGACAAAGCCAACTATCATCTACTTTAGCAATTAAATAGTTGTTGACTTTAGGATTCAGGTGAAACAGGTTACCTTTAGTCTGCTTGCCGGTTGCAATCAGTTCACCTTTGCTCCCATATATTTTGCACATACCATTCTTAAACTCTAATGGATATCCTTTGTCATTGAGTTGAGCAACAATCAAAAGATTGTGCTTTAGTCCTTCAACCCATTAGACATCATCTGCATTTCTCTTTCCATTAAGAAAAATAGTTCCCTTACCTTTTACCATGTAGGGTGAGTCATTACCAAATCTCACAACTCTTCCTTCAAATTCCTTCAAAGAAAGAAATTTTCTCCCGTCACTGGTCATGTGATGTGAACCACTATCAATTATCCAATCATTATAATTATCCATGTGAGAAACTAATGCTTTCTGGTCAGATGTCTCCTCTCTAGTGGCTACAAAAACAATGTCTTCATTAGCATCACCCTCAGATTCCACATCAATGATAGCACCATCAATTGCAATAAGACAATCTCTTTTTCCTTTTCCCTTGTACTTCTTGAACTTCTCTCGCTTGTCCTCATTGTCACAATTAAGACAGATAGTTGCAATGTGTCCAATCTTGTTGCATGCAAAACATTTCAAAGGTAATTTACCTCTGTACTTACTGGTACCTCTGGGCAACCGCTTGGACAACAATGCTTCAAGCTCAACTAAACTGTCTTCATTATCAACTTCTCCACTGGATCTAGATTCATAAGTGTGATTGAAATCTCTACTTTTCCTCATATATGGGTTAGAAACTGAAGCTCTAAATGCAGATTCAGATTTTTGAACACTACCATCATAATCATTTAATTCAAATGTAGTAAGCTTACCAATGATAAAGTCAAGGGTTACCTTAGTTTTGTCAATTGATTTTAGCTCCTAAATAGCTGCAACTCAGATAGCATAGACCAGTAGCAGGGTTCTCAACACCTTACTAATCATTGTGGCATCTTCCACTTTACCACCAGCACTTTTGATCTCACCAGCAATCTCTTTGATCCTTTGACCATATTGTTGTATATTCTCTCCTTCAGCAACCCTCATGTCATCAAATTTTCCTCTTAGACTATCTTCTTTGGCAATCTTCACATGTTCATCACCACTATAAATCTCTTTAAGTTTCTTCCATACCTCATATGTAGTCTCGAGACCATGAACATCTACATACTCTGCATCAGACAAAGAACTGATAATAGCCTCCAGTGCTTGATTGTTTTCTTGTTGCTCTTTCTTCTAATCATTAGACATAATCCCACTAGGTGCCACCTATTGAGTACTAACTTATTCCCAGTATCGATTTCCTAGACTCTTGATATAAATTTTCATTCTATCACTCCATATTCTATAGTTCTCTCTATTAAACTTTAGACGTTTCTTCTTCATCATGTTCTACAAGATCTTTACCTCAAGTTGTTAGGCTTAGACCTTAGAGGACCTGAGAAGCTCTGATACCAATTGATGGTATGATGAAATAGTAAGGATCTGATCAACTACTGAGAGGAGGGGGTGTAACAGTAGATAGAAAACTGATATTAATTTTCACTAATCTCAGAATCAACCTGTCAAAGCAAACTCTAAAGTGACAAGATACAATATCACTGTCAAGTTAAACTGGTTGACTGTTATAATAAACTAATAGTAAAACAACTTGAAACTTACAAACATCTAAATACTTTACTGACATAAGTAAAACTTCATTTCAGATTGTTGTCGGTTAATATAACATATCAAAGTGCCTTTAGCAATTAAGCAATTCAACCATACTAAACATAACCACAAAAACATTCACCACTTGACACAATATTTTTGACATGGAAACCCAAATGGGAAAAACCACGGTGGGGATGAATACCGACAAGTATTCTAAACTCTCTGAAGTTCACCCTGTTAGGCGCCAAGCCTGTTAAAGCTTTACAACAAGTCTTGTTAAGAACAGATCCTATTAGGGATCATCCGGTTAAGGGATTGACTATAATGCCCTATTAAAAGCAATACCCTATGAGGAGTAACCTCGGTAGAGGATTTGAAATCCAAGCTAATGGATCACCTGGTTAGAGGATTTGACTAACACTAATCTTGTTAGAGTTTACCCAATTAGAGGATTTAACTACTGTAATTTTTAGGAAACAACAGGGGTTTACTGATCTGTTTGAATAGCACTACACTTGCTTGTTCAGATCCTTTTCATGCTCCTATCTACCTTTACACAAACTGCATATACATCATCTAGTTCGGCAACCACACTCTCACTCTCAACTTACAAATTACCAACTCTTCAACAAAAATAACTCATTGACCTTATAAACCAAACAATAGGTTGGTAAGACAACACAAACCTAATTATCTCATTTAGACTACAAACAAATTGGTTCAAGTATGACCATTGGATTACATAATAATCTCTGCATATTATTGAAGATAGCCTCGACTGGTCCTTGATCACCGCTTCATTGAACTCTATAACTCATCACATAGTTTGCATTACATGCAATGAACTTGCTCATTCCCAAGATAAAAACCATTATCTCTACGCACCAAAAATAATTTGAAACTCTTCTCATACAACATGCATATGTGTAATAATCATTTCTGGTCATCACCATATCATAAAGCAATAGAACCAATTCACCAAACTTCATCAGTTAAGGTTTATCATATCAATAGGTAGGATTTACCGATTCAACTATCCATTACTTAGCAATACCGGTTTGCATCACAAACGCACCTACCGGTTGCAATTCCCTTCACTATCTCTTCCTACTGGTTACAAAACAACATTATAACAATATCATTAGCAGTTAATTGACATCAATGACAGCATAACATTTCATTAATGCAATCTTCATGCAAATGCCAACAAACATAGCTTCTATTATGATGCTCCCAATGAATACTCATCCCTCTAACACAACATTTCACTAAGGTCATTCAGGATCCCCTTGACATTGTCCCACTTCTTTTATTTTCCAACCATATAACTAGGAACCTTCTAGACCTGTTCACCCTTTTCCTCTATCGCTCAACTATGAACCCTAGCACTCGCCTCTGCCATAGCCTCAAGCCTGTTAATATTTATTATAGCCAAGTCAAATTGTGAAAAGAGTCATTTAATAACCAAGTCCTATTACCCAATAATTTCTTCCAGCATTGACACCTTAGCATCCAAAGTGGGGGTTGGGATTGGGGTTGGAGACATCTTGATTAGGAGGAAAGGGGGCAACCTCTTTAGAGGCCACTAGAGAGCAGTCAGATTTCTAGGTTGAGTAGGAATCAAATTCCTCAAAAGCTTCCTCCTCATCCCATTCCAGCATCTCCACTTCCTTAGAAGGGGAGTTAGGGGAAATTTTCTATTTTTCTCCTCTAATAGGCTTGGAGTGAGTAGGAAATATATTGGGATTAGAGGAAGAAGAAAGATTGGGGTCAAGTTTCACAATAGGGGCACCCAAGTGCTCCATAACTAAATTAGAATCTAACAAGGGGTCAGGGAGAAATAACAAAGGGCCATTGGATGGAGATAAAGCCGGATGGAAGTTGTACAACCTAAGAATTAACCATTCGTGAAGGGGAAGGTAATTTTTTGAATTGGCTCTAGTAACCAATTGAGTCAGAGAAGAACAAACCCAAAAGGTGAAATTAATTTTTATGCCATACCTTAGTTGGATTGGCATAGGGAATAGTTGGGTAAGGAACCTTTTAACCGCCCATCCAGAGAGAAGTATTTCATAGGTAATAGTGATACAACCTTCCAAATTTTGGGGAGGTCTCCTCTATTATATACCTGCTCTAAAACCTCAAAACCCATTCATTGGGCTTGAAGAATCTCTTAAATTCATCCTTATAAGACCCTTTTGACTTATTTTTAAAATTTATTCCTTCCTATGGTAAAACAATGATAGTAGTGACTATGTCCGATGACACTTTGAAAGAAACTCTCCCAATGTTCACATTATCCTTATCTCATGACTGAAATATTTTTATGGATAGCTCAGGATCAAAGCCCTGCATGCCTTCGACATAGCTTGCAAGATAACCCTTAACCACTTTCTGTCATACCTTGACATTATTTTTAAATCCTCACAACTATCTAGCTAAATTTGTATGAGGTCCACCCCCATCGTTATCACAAATATATTATAAGTAAAAACCAGGTGGATATAACAAAAGCCAATAGTAGGAAAAATACAACACTTACAAGGTTTGGGGAAAGTGCCATTATTGTTTGAAAGAGATATTTGCTGCCAATACAATAAAGGACTATTCAAAAGGGAAACAACAGTAATTGAAAAGGTAAGCCTTCGATTATGCTCCCTAATGAGATTTTATGTCCTTAAAAATAATAACATGAACCATATTTGAGATATCATATATACTTGTCCATATTTTCAAATGATTTGAAAATAGGCCCAAAGAAGCCACCCTAGTTGCAACTTTATTTCGTTCTCTCCTTGTATGACAATGTCATGCATGGCTCATCGCTTGCATAAGATTCCAACACTTGGCAACAAGGTGATCAAACTTCGTATTGGATTTGGCTTCATTTTTTAGCATTAAGATACTATTTTTTGAATTACCTTCTATGATGATTCAATTGTACCTTCTATCATTCACAATAACTAAGACATAATAGATCGTTAACACCTGTACAAAACTTCATTTTTGTGTATCCAAATGGGTCACATACGCAAGGATCAAATTACCCTTGTGATCACAGATTATAGATATATATATAAATAAATATAATGTTAGTTTCTTATATGTTTTTCATTTTATGGGTATTTTGATTTTTTTCACCTTTTAGGAATTTTCGTAGTGATGCAAGCCTAATTATATAAAATTTATCAATTTGAGAGAAGTATTAACAATACACATAGACACAATATGTAAAAGCAATTCTCAAGATGGAAAATCTTCAAACTTTATTCGACATGGCTAAATTACATCCAGCTTCCTTTTCTCATTGACAAGCTCTGTCTAAGTGCTCTTCGCTATGTTGTATGCTCTAGATATTCACTCTTCTATTCTCCTTGAGTGATGGCCTTTTCACTCTATTCAAATATCCATTTTAATGCAACATTTCTTTCTAGTAAGTTTTGTTTGACTAATACTCTGTTCTTTCTCTTTCCTCTACATTAGCATCTCATGCATCTCCAATCTATTGTAACTCCCTATTAGTGGAGACCTTCCTGACTCTTTTTTGTATACCTCCAAGGTCTTCCTTCAAACCCTACGCAACCCCCTATAAACTTTTCGCCTTTCTTATCCCCATATACTAGCATAACTCTTCTTGTCCTTGCCCTTCTACACCTCATAGACAAACTGAGCTTCTTATGAGCCAATCTCTTTTCACATTCCTAATGCTAATTTTTTTCATATGCCTCCCCTATGGCAGCTTCAATGTCCTCTATCTGATCTTTACTTATTCCAATACTTATGCAGCTATAATCTCTCTCGTTTGTTTTCCTCTTGCAATTTATTCTGTAATTCACACACTTATATTTCCTGCACAACCAATACTTTCCTCAAATAGTCTTTTCCTCTTTTTGTTCTCGTTTGCTCAAGCTAACCTCTCCTTTCTTCAAGATAGATTTTGATTTCTTATTTTCTATGCTTTCCTTTATGCACAAACTCACTCTTCTAGACCCCCTATCCTTAATCTATCTTTGCACGTCTCATGTGCACCTTTATTCACTGTCTATCTTTATTTCTTTAGTTTGTGGATTAGGATTGGACTCCTATGTTGTACCATGCACTTATCTAGGTTTCTAAACATTGGTTGAGAGCATGGAATATAATAGAGACAAACATAAAGTGATAAGTTGTGTGATTGGAGATTTTCAATCCACCCCTTCTAGGTTGGGATTATACTGAACCGAACACAATTGTATCTCCCTATTACTGCAATTCTTTAACAAAGATTGATGAGGTGTAATGGGGACAATAGAAGGAAAGCTACTGCTCCACAAATAATTCCAAAGAGTCATTATCCATTCTAATAGTCTTTGCAATGATCCTTGCTACAAGCTAGGTGGAAGGATCAAAAGACTTCCATACATCTTGTTGTGGCAAGATTCTTCACTAGTCGATTCTCATTTTTCTTCCTTGAAGAGCGATAAAGGGGGAAACCCAAAGCTGGGACTGAGAGGAATTTTTAGCTACTGGCATAGAATTTTGTAAAATGCAAGGTTCCAACAACAATCCTAGAACAATAAAATTTTGAAGAAGGGCTTCCTTAGCGTTAGCTTTCAAGTCAGGTGTGTTAGGCTAGCTGGCAAGAGAAAGAAAGGCTTTCCCAAAAAACACTAAATGAAGGTTGTGAATCACTTGAAAAATATTCATTCCCATTGTTTCTTGTGTGTTGGTTTGATCTCCATTGATTCAGCAGCCAGAGGCAGACACTGCCCTATATATTAACTCGTGCAATAATGATCAATCAACAATATACGAGAGGAAGGGATTGCTTCAAGAAACTTCAATGCTCACTCCTAAATCATAGATCTATGGTTTTACGAGGAGTGAAATCCTTTAGGGATTATGCATTCACGGAACCACAACTTTGACCAAGAGCCATCCAGCCTGAGATTGGATAATCACTATGAATATGAGATTGACCAATTTGCATCTAAAACTTGGGAAAATAACCACCACATGTCTCATTTCCTAACATATTTTGCATAAAAAAGGAATCTCTCATACTCCAAGAGTTGCTTCCACAATCGGTCAATATCCCACAAGAATGCAGGCATAGCTAGCATGTATAAAAGCAAAAGTTGTAGAATCTCTTGAAATAAATCTCTTGAATGGTGTAATTTTTTGCATGATGAAATTAAGGTGAAGAATCTACCTCCTGAGCGGGATTGTAATGCACAAATGCCTTTGACGCAGGTTTGATCTTGTCAGGGGTTGAAGTCGACGTGGACACCTGCGAGGGATCTCAATGCACAAATGACTTGCCCTCTTTTTTTTTTAAGTAATGCCTGTTGTCATTGGAATTCCGACAAACGTGGGCACTTTTTCTGAAAAAAAACAAATTTCATTACTAATTCCTTCTTCGTCGAAACCAAATGTCAAATTAACATCGGAATTTTGACGAATTCGGGCATTTTTTCAAAAAAAAATCAAATTTGGTCACAATATACCTTCTTCATTGGAAACCTTTGTCAGAAATCTAGACCAAATGTATTAGTGGTAACATTGAACATTTCTCTTTTCAAATCTTCCTCTACCTCTTCCTTTGGAACCACCTCTTCCTCTTGAGCTATCTCTGCCTCTACCTCTTGAAGAATTTTGGTTTTACCCTTTACCTTGGCCTTGATTGCACTTTTGGCAATATTGTTGCTTGCATCTTTATTTTTTGTGATTTGCAATTTAGAGGAAAACACTTTCTCTACACCTTCAAAAGAATCTTTCAATCTTTCTTCATGAGACATCAAGGATCCAAGCAATTGATCAAACTGCTGTTTTGTTGAATCCTTTCTTTCTTCTATGATTATGGCAACAATTTCCTTCTAGGTGTCAAAGATCTCAATACCTTTTTTTATCAAAACTTCATTTCTTACAATTTCCCATAGTGTAGCCCTTTTATTGACCACATCTTTGACTCTAACACAATAATCACTTTTATTTTCAGCTTCTTGCATCTTCAAACTCTGAAACTCTCGCTTCAATGTCTGAAGCTTGACTACCTTAACTTGATCACTACCCTGGTAAGCTTCTTGTAGAGTCTTCGAGGCATCTTTAGCAGTTGTTGCTCCTGACATTCTTGGAAATAAGCTCTTATCAAGAGCTATTTGAATGTGAAACAAAGCTTGAGCATTCTTCTTCCTTGCTTCCTTTCTTGTTGTTCTTTCATTGGCTGTAAGGGTATTCCGATCAGCTGGCTTATCGTAACCTGATTCAATAGTCTCCCATAAATCTTTTCCAATAAAAAAGGTCAGCATCTTAATGCACCAATAATCATAGTCATTCCCATCAAATTCCGGAATGAGCATGTTGTTAGAATTTGACATGATTATCTTTGGCAAAATTCTAACAATAAAACTTTAACCCAAAACAATTTTACCTACTCTGATACCACTTGTTGAATTTTGAATCTGCCTTGTCTCTTTAAAGCCAACTGATTTAACAAATAAAATAGCAGAAAACAACCAACTACAGTAATAGATGTATTGTAGAAAAAAACCACAACTCAGAAAAAGAGTGCCTTGTTCTCACGAAGAACACACAATTTATATTATTGCTTGCAGAAAAAAAAGGGAAGCTGCCTATTTAATAAGTTCAAAACCTTAAACAAAACAATGGTTACACCATCAAAACTCTTGCATATCATGTGTCTAAGTTTAGACTATTGTTCACTAGATTCATGCATAATTATTAGCATTACAAAAAATATTAAAATTACGATGCAACTAGAGTTGCATGTCCCATTTTATTTGCATTGTTTAAAATCAAAATTTAAACTAATCTTTATCACTAAACAAGATAATTGGAAAAACTTGCATGCATAGAATGCTTTATTTGCTAAACTAAAAAATATTAACTATTCTACGACTATATTCAACGCTCCTAAATTTAGTTTGTTTCATGGTGGTGTTTGGCAGTGGATCTTGGATCATGTGGTGGTGCATTACGGTGGAGGGTAAATAGTCAAGCTTGCAGTTACATGATCAGTGGATGCAAAGAAAATAATAATGTGTGGAGCTGCATGCTCGAGTAACTTCATTTTTGTGTATCCAAATGGGTCACATACGCAAGGATCAAATTACCCTTGTGATCACAAATTATAGATATATATATAAATAAATATAATGTTAGTTTCTTATATGTTTTTCATTTTATGGGTATTTTGATTTTCTTCACCTTTTAGGAATTTTCGTAGTGATGCAAGCCTAATTATATAAACTTTATCAATTTGAGAGAAGTATTAACAATACACATAGACACAATATGTAAAAGCAATTCTCAAGATGCAAAATCTTCAAACTTTATTCGACATGGCTAAATTACATCCAGCTTCCTTTTCTCATTGACAAGCTCTGTCTAAGTGCTCTTCGCTATGTTGTATGCTCTAGATATTCACTCTTCTATTCTCCTTGAGTGGTGGCCTTTTCACTCTATTCAAATATCTATTTTAATGCAACATTTCTTTCTAGTAAGTTTTGTTTGACTAATACTCTGTGCTTTCTCTTTCCTCTACATTAGCATCTCATGCATCTCCAATCTATTGTAACTCCCTATTGGTGGAGACCTTCCTGACTCCTTTTTGTACACCTCCAAGGTCTTCCTTCAAACCCTACGCAACCCCCTATAAACTTTTCGCCTTTCTTATCCCCATATACCAGCATAACTCTTCTTGTCCTTGCCCTTCTACACCTCATAGACAAACTGAGCTTCTTATGAGCCAATCTCTTTTCACATTCCTAATGCTAATTTTTTTCATATGCCTCCCCTATGGCAGCTTCAATGTCCTCTATCTAACCTTTACTTATTTCAATACTTATGCAGCTATAATCTCTCTCCTTTGTTTTCCTCTTGCAATTTATTCTGTAATTCACACACTTATATTTCCTGCACAACCAATACTTTCCTCAAATAGTCTTTTCCTCTTTTTGTTCTCGTTTTCTCAGGCTAACCTCTCCTTTCTTCAACATAGATTTTGATTTCTTATTTTCTATGCTTTCCTTTATGCACAAACTCACTCTTCTAGACCCCCTATCCTTAATCTGTCTTTGCATGTCTCATGTGCACCTTTATGCACTGTCTATCTTTATGTCTCCATCCCACTACGGGAATGAATATTTTTCAAGTGATTCACAACCTTCATTTAGTGTTTTTCGAGAAAGCCTTTCTTTCTCTTGCCAGCTAGCCTGACACACCTGACCTGAAAGCTAACGCTAAGGAAGCCCTTCTTTAAAATTTTATTGTTCTAGGATTGTTGTTGGAACCTTGCATTTCACAAAATTCTATGCCAGTAGCTAAAAATTCCTCTCAGTCCCAGCTTTGGGTTTCCCCCTTTATCGCTCTTCAAGGAAGAAAAATGAGAATCGACTAGTGAAGAATCTTGCCACAACAAGATGTATGGAAGTCTTTTGATCCTTCCACCTAGCTTGTAGCAAGGATCATTGCAAAGACTATTAGAATGGATAATGACTCTTTGGAATTATTTTTGGAGCAGTAGCTTTCCTTCTATTGTCCCCATTACACCTCATCAATCTTTGAAAGAATTGCAGTAATAGGGAGATACAACTGTGTTCGGTTCAGTATAATCCCAACCTAGAAGGGGTGGATTGAAAATCTCTAATCACACAACTTATCACTTTATGTTTGTCTCTATTATAGCCCATGCTCTCAACCAATGTTTAGAAACCTAGATAAGTGCATGGTACAACATAGGAGTCCAATCCTGATCCACAAACTAAAGAAATGACTGTTTAAATGCTCAGATCAGGAGGTAGATTAATACCACATTGCATGCCAAAATGTATTAACCACATTTTCATCATGAAAGATATCATTAGAGTAAAATAACACACTACAACATTAGTGATAAATTGTTGACAGCGGTTGCGATTTCTAGGTGGGTAATAGCTAGGTGGATGGATTCATATTTGCTCTAGGTCAATGGGCATGTTTGGCGTTTAATAATTTACAATCTCTTATAAATCTTGGTGTCGGGGTCATGATTTATAATTAAAATACAACATAAAGCTAGTCTATATGACCCCTAAACCATTTTCTTATTGTCTTGGGCTACCCTAGTATAGGGTATGGGCGGCTTTTACTAGATCTTCGCTAGTTTAGGGTATTGGCAACTATCTCTCCTTTTGCATAGTTTTAGGTGGCATACAAATTCATTGCCTTCTTTGGCTTCCTTGCGGCCTCAACCTCAACTATCATCTTTTGAAAACTTACTTTCTTCAATACTCTCTTCCTTATCCTTCCAAAGTTGAATTTTAGCCACTTAGGAACATCTAGACTCTCATCACTTTGGATGGATGGATTCATGGTAGTTATTGATGGTGTGATGAAAGAATAAGTATTCGGTAGATTACTGAGAGGGGGCTTGAATCAGTAAATTGAAAAAATGATACAAAATTCCTAATCTCAATCTCAATCACACAAAGTAAACTTATCAATAAAATTTCTCTGTCAAGATATAATCTTCATAAGAAAATTCAATATCAACCGGTTTAACTGCTATACCAACTTAACAGTAAACACCATTAAACTTGTAAACATCTAAATGCTTTATCATATGTCAACTGACTTCATTCCTCAATGTTTCTGGTTATCATGCATTATAAGGATAATTAAGTAGTTAATCAAATCAACCAGAAAAACATTCACCACATGACAACTATTTTTTGATGTGGAAACCCAAATTAGGTAAAAATCATGGTGAGATGAGACTCACAAGATAATTATTTGGACTCTTTTAAAGTTCACCCTGTTCAGAGCCAAGCTTGTTAAAGCTTTTAGAAAAGTCTTGTTAAGAATCACCCAGTTAAGGGATTGGCTACAAATGCCTTGTTAGAAGAAAGTACCCTGTTAGGAGTAACCTCAGTAGAGGATTTGAGAATCCAAGCTAATGGATCACCTTGTTAAAGGATTTAAGAAGTAACCAAGCTTGTTAGAGCTTACCTGGTTAGGGGATTTCAGTTCTGCTATAATGATTAGAAAACAATAGGGTTTTGCTTGATCTGTCTCCATAGCACTATACTTGCTTGATCACATCCCTTTAAGTTTCCATCTGCCTTTACTCAAACTATAGATTCATTCTCTGGTTCAACAACCACACACTCAACTGATTTCTACCAACACTTTTTATGAAACAACTTCATCGACCTTATAACAAATCAAATAGGTTGGTAACACAACAAAAACCTAATTCTCTCATAGAGATTGTAAACAAATTGGTTCAAGTATGACCATTGGATTTACATAGCAATTTGTACACATTAATCAATAAAACTCCATCCGCTCCTTGATCATTGCTTCCTCGGACTCAGTAACTCATCACACACTTTACATTAGATGCAATACACTTTTCTCATTCCCTAGACAAAAATGCGTCAAAACAATTTTGAATTTATCTTCATACAATGATCACATGTGTCTTCATCATTACCGCTCATCAACATAACCAATTCAATGACTTTTCATTTGTTAGGGTTCAACAACTGGTAGGGTTTAAACTTCTTATACCCTTTCAACTTTTTAACCAATTACCAGTTAATAGTTCAACTCCCAAACTTACATATCAGTTTCAATATCTTCCGCAAAGCTCTTCCTATCGGTTACAAGACAATAAAAATAATATCTGCAATATCAATACTAGTTAATTGACATCAATGAAAACATAACATATCATTAATGCAATCTTCATGCAAATGCCAACAATCTCCCCCTTTGGCATTGATGGCAATACAAATATCAATGCCTAAGATTATTGTTGTGATTGTGAATAGGAATCCTGGTTTACATTACCAAGTATTCACAATGGTCTCCTTGTCTTTATCTTGTTACTGGTTATCTTCCTCATAATCACATAATACTTCTCCCCCTTTGACAACAATGCCAAATTGAAAGTAAATCATGTAGTTACAAATTTCACTATACAACAACAATAATCTGCAACATAATACTCCCCCTATGGAATAGTACATAAATCCTTTTGTAAAATTATGCAAGTGGTTCAGGGACTGATGCAATCAACATCATGCTCAGCTAAGCTCATGAAGGGGTACAAACCCTAGTTGACTTCTAAGATACCCAAATGCAGTCTTAGGTAAAGGTTTGGTAAAAATATTTGAAAGCTTCTCCTTGGTAGAAACATGCTCTAAGATAACATCTTTTCTTTGTACTTTTTCTCTCAAGAAATGATACTTCAATTCAATGTGCTTGGTTCGTGTGTGCAAAACAGGTTTCTTCAAAATATTATGGCACTTGTATTATCACATAAAATCTTTATGGGTTGTGAAATCTTCAGCCTAAAACCTTCCAATATGTGCCTCATCCAAATATCTTGTATGCAATTCCTATAAGCTGCAACATACTCAGCTTTAGCAATAGATTGTGAAGTGCAACTCTGCTTCTTACTACTTCATGAAAGAAGTCCTCCTCCAAGAAAGAATGCTCCACCAGTAGTGCCTTTCGGTCATCAACATTTCTAGCCTAGTTAGCATCTATGTACACCTTCAAATCAAAATTTCCTCCATATGGATACCGTAATCCATAGTCAACAGTACCTTTCAGATATCCAAAGATTCTTTTTGTTTCTATTAGGTGTGTTTCCTTAGGATTCTTCTAGAATCTAGAAACTATGCCAACCGCATGGATAATATCCGGTCTACTGTGAACAACATAGTGCAATTTGCCAATCATTGACCTGTATTCCTTCTCATCAACAGACTTAGATTGATCTTCCTTAGACAATTTACAACATGTAACCATCGGTGTCCCAACTGGTTTATAGTCACTCATGCCAAATGTCTTCAAAACCCCTTTCACATACTTAGGTTGTGTAATAAAAATATCATTCTTCATTTGTTTTATCTACAAGCCTATGAAATTTTTTATTTCCCCTACTAAAGACATTTCAAACTCATTTTTCATTTCATCTGCAAAATTGTTGTTCATGACATCATTACCTCCAAATATGATATCATCAACAAATACTTCACTGACCAATATTTCATCTCTTTCAGACTTAAGATATATGTTACTATCATCATTGGTTCTCAGAAAGCCTATCTTCATCATATGTGTATGAAGTCTTTCATACCATGCTCTGGATGCCTACTTTAATCCATATAAATCCTTATACAATCTGCATACCATGCTCTAGGTGCCTACTTTAATCCATATAAAGCCTTATACAGTCTGCATACCATGTCTTTCTCATCAGTCAATTCATAACCATCTGGTTGCTCTACGTATACTTCTTCTTCCAATATCACATTCAAAAATGCAAAAATAACATCCATCTGGTATACCTTGAACTTCTCATGAGCTGCAAATTTAAGTAAACTTTTGACACCTTCCAATCTTGCTACTGGAGAAAAAGTTTCGCATCTTCTCCTTCTTCTTGTGCATAGCTCTTGCAAACCAACCTAGCCTTGTTGCAAACTAAAACACCATCTTCATTCAACTTGTTTCTAAATACCCATTTAGTTCCTATAACATTCTTATTTACCAGTCAGGGTACAAGGGTTCAAGTGTTTTTTTTCTTAATTTGATCCAATTCCTCCTCCATAGCTTTAACCTAATGATCATCACCAAATGCCTCCTTAGCAGTTCTTGGTTCAATGGTGGAGATCATGCAAGAGTTCTCTCTTATTCTCCTTCTTGTTAGTACTCCAACATCCTTATCCCCAATAATCTGTTCAGGACTGTGATTTAGTCTCACATATCTAGGAATAACATGATTATTATCTTCAGGTTTAGCTTCATCATTATTATCGTCTTAAGGATTTATCTATTCTAGTTGAACAAGTGCATCATAATTTGCTTTACTAGTTTCAGATTTCATAGTTTCTAGTTCTAAAAACAAAATGCAAGGATCTTCATCATTCTTCTCCAAACTAATTTCCTTTGAAATTTCAAGACATTCATGCACTCAAACATCAACACTCTCAATAATTCTCTATGTCCGGTTGTTAAAATACTTGTAGGCCTTACTCTTGGTGAAATAACCAAGAAATATGCCTTCATCACTCTTAGCTTCAATTTTTCTAATGTATTCACCTCTCTTAATAAAACATTTGCTTCCAAATATCTTAAAATAGCTAACATCAGGTGATTTTCCATACCAATATTCATAAGGGGTCTTGTCCTTACCTCTTTTCACCCGAACTCGGTTCAGAGTGTAGATAGTTGTACTCACAACTTCTCTCCAAAATGTTTTCACTACACCTCCTTGTATCAACATTTTCCTAGCAGCTTCAACCATTGACCAGTTGTAACTCTCTACAATACCATTCTATTGTGGTGTCCTTGGTGCAAAAAGTTGTCATTTGATTCTATTGTCATCATAGTAGCTAGTGAATTCCTCAGAAGTAAATTCACTATCTTGATCTATTCTAAGACATTTTATCTTCTTTCCGCTCTCTTTCTCAGCTAAGGCCCTGAATTTCTTGAATTGAACAAAAGTTTCAGTCTTATCCTTGAAGAATGTGACCCACATCATCCTTGACAATCATCAATGAGGATCATGAAATATCCATCTCCTTGTTCTTATTGATCCACAAAGATCTATATGAACCAAATCTAACAAATGTTCCACTGAGAAGGATTGTCTCTTGAAAGTTGAAGAAGTCATCTTTCCTAACTGACATTCTTTGCAAAGAGCATCAACCAGTTTGTCTAACTGAGGCAAATCTCTCATTGTCTTGGACTTACTCACCTTAACAATGTTGTCAAAGTTTATATGAAAAAATCTCCTATGCCAAAGCCAACTATCATCTATTTTTGCAATCAAATAGTTGCTAACTTTAGGATTAAGGTGAAACAGGTTACTTTTAGTTTGTTTCCTAGTAGCAACCAATTCACTTTTGTTGTTGAAGATTTTGCACATACCATTTTTGAACTCCAGTGGGTATCCTCAGTCATTAAGTTGTGCCACACTCAAAAGATTGTGCTTTAGACCTTCAAGACAGTAGACATCATCAGCACTGTTCTTCTCATTAAGAGAAATAACTCCCTTACCTTTAACCATGCAAGGTGAGTCATTGCCAAATCTTACAACACCACCATCAAATTCCTTCAAGGAAATAAATTTGCTTTGATCAATGGTCATATGATGTCAACAACCACTATCAATGATCCAATCATTAGGATTATCCATCCTGGACACTAATGCCTTCTGGTCTAATATCTCTTCCTTAATAACTACAAACACAATATCTTCACTCGCATCACCATCTAACTCTTCATCAATGATACTACTATCAATAGCAATAAAACAATCTCTCTTGCCTTTACCCTTATACTTCTTGAATTTCTCTCTCTTGTGTTCATTTTCACCATTAGGATAGCTAGAAGCTATGTGGCCAATCTTGTTGCATGCAAAACATTTTAAAGGTAATTTACCTTTGTATTGGTCAGTGCCTCTAGGTAGTCGTTTTGCCAACAATGCTTTAATCTCCACTAAACTGTCTTCATCATAGCATCTCTGCTGGATCTAGATTCATTACCATGACTAGTATCTCTACTTTTTCTCACAGATGGGTTAGAGACAAAAGCTCTAAATGCAAACTTTGATTTTTGTACTCTACCATAATAACTGTTTAATTCAAAAGCAATAAGTTTTCCAATGATGGAGTCAAGAGTTACCTTAGTTTTATCTATAGACTTCAGCTACTGAATAGCTGCAACTCAGATAGCGTAGACTGGTAGCAGGGCTCTTAGTACCTTACTTATCACTGTGGCATCTTCCACTTTCCCTCCTACACTCTTAATTTCACCGACTATCTCTTTTATCCTTTGAGCATACTACTAGATATTCTCACCTTCGGTCATCCGCATGTCATCAAACTTTCCTCTCAGACTCTCCTCTTTAGCAATCTTAACATGTTCATCACCATTATAAATCTCTTCAAGTTTTTTCCATACCTCATGTGCAATTTCCAGACCATGAACATCAACATATTCAGCATCATATAGGGAACTAACAATGGCATCTAATACTTGATGATTTTCTTGTTGTTCTTTCTTCTAATCATCAGTAAAAATCCCAATGGATGCAACATATTTAGTATTGACTTGTTCCAAATACTAACTTCCTAGACTCTTGATGTAAATTTTCATTCTGTCGCTCCATATCCTATAGTTCTCTTTGTTAAACTTTAGACCTTCCTTCTTCATCATGATTTGAAAGATCTTTACCTCAAGCTGTTAGGCTTAGATCTTAGAGGACCTCACACTGCTCTGATACCAATTGATGGTATGATGAAAGAATAAGTATCTGGTAAATTACTAAGAGGGGGGTGAATCAGTAAATTGAAAAACTGATACAAACTTCCCAATCTCAATCTTAATCACACAAAGTAAACTTATCAATAAAATTTCTTTGCCAAGATATAATCTTCATAAGAAAACTCAATATCAACCGGTTTAACTATTATACCAACTAAACAGTAAACAACATTAAATTTGTAAACATCCAAATGTTTTATCATATGTCAACTGACTTCATTCCTCAATGTTTCCGGTTATCATGCATTATCAAAATAATTAAGTAGTTAATCAAATCAACCATAAGATCATAACTAAAAATTCATTCACCACATGACACAAATATTTTTGACGTGGAAACACAAATTAGGTAAAAATCACGGTGAGATGAGACTCACAAGATAACTATCTGAACTCTTCTGAAGTTCACCCTGTTAGTAGCCAAGCCTGTTAAAGCTTTTAAAAAAGTCATGTTAAGAACTGATCCTATTCAGAATCACCTGGTTAAGGGATTGACTACAAATCCCTTGTTAGAAGCAAGTAACCTATTAGGAGTAACCTCAATAGAGGATTTGAGAATCCAAGCTAATGGGTCACCTTGTTAGAGGATTTAAGAAGTAACCAAGCTTGTTAGAGCTTACCCGGTTAGGGGATTTCAGTTCTGCTATAATTGTTAGAAAACAACAAGGTTTTGCTTGTTCTGTCTGAATAGAACTATACTTGCTTGATCAGATCCTTTTTAAGTTTCCATCTATCTTTACTCAAACAACAGATTCATTCTTTCGGTTTCGAAACCCCAAAGTCAACTGATTTATGCCAACACTTGTTACAAAATAGCTTCATCGACCTTATAACAAATCAATTAGGTCGGTGACACAACATAAACCTAATTCTCTCATAGAGATTACAAAAAAATTGGTTCAAGTTTGACCATTCTATTTACATAACAATCTGTACACATTAATCAATAAAACTCCAACCGCTCCTTGATCACCACTTCTTTGGACTCAGTAACTCATCACACACTTTACATTAGATAAAATACACTTTGAACATTCCCTAGACAAAAATGCGTCAAAACAATTTTGAACTTATCTTCATACAATGATCACTCGTGTCTTCAACATTACCACTCATCGACATAACCAATTCAACAACTTTTCATCTGTTAGGGTTCATCAACTGGTATGGTTTAAACTTCTTATACCCTTTCAAATTTTTAACCTATTACCAGTTACCGGTTCAACTCACAAACTTACATACTAGTTTCAATATCTTCCACAAAGCTCTTCCTACTGGTTACAAGACAATAGAAATAATATCAGTAATATCAATCCTAGTTAATTGACATAAATGACAACATAATATATCATTAATGCAATCTTCGTGCAAATGCCAATAGTTACAGCCTAGTTTGGCATTTGTTCTTCATCTTGTTGCTTGTGCATCTAAGTTTAAAATTTTGGAGGAGTCATCTTGGGGGTGGGGGCCTAGATAGATCCTCTTTTTCTTGTTCTCCATGCTTCTTTGACTCCATATTTTAAGTTCCTTCTAACTTATATTTCATTTCCATGAATCAAATTATAGTTCTTAATTCAGTTATAGGCTAGTATCTTGTGTGTTGATTGTACCTCTTAGTTTGATAAGGTTTTGGGTGGATTTTAATCTCTAATTTTTAGGAAAAAGTTTCCCTATAAATGTAATTTCAAAATTCATTTTGAGGGTCTAAGAATTGATTATTTAAGGTCCAATTTTAGTAACACTACTTAGTTTGTTTTCTTTCAAAAGACATTTATCAAGAGGTTGTAGATTGAATACTTATGCTTTGTTGGTATATTTTGAAGAGTTAATGGAAATGAAGTTCATAGTTTGCAACGGTATTGGTAGTCTTTTTTGATTTCTTGGTATTCTTCTATTTCTTTCATTTTTCTTAGTCCTGAATTAATATTTACATTTATGAAACATCTTCTTTGTTATAATCAATTTGTTCATCTTTCATGGTGATTGAGGTTAATAATGAACATGTGAATGAATAGTAATAGTTGTTCTAGAGCTTTCCTTGGTCTCATTTTCATGTTAGAATTGGCAATTTTGGCATGATAAATTATTTACATAGAAGGTTATTTCTAGATTTTGTTGATAATGTGGGTTTAGGTAATACTGATGATTCATTTTCTTGCAGCCTTTTTCTATTTTTTGCAATTTATTTTAACCTTTTGGCTTAGTCAAATTGAGAAATCAACATTTCAACTTGATTAGTGATATTTTCCCCTTGAACAAATTGGCCACATGAACACTTTGCTATCTTGTATCATTGTTACCTTGGGAGGTATGGCTTCCTATGAAATGATAAAAATTAAAGCTAAGCTAACTTAACTCAAGGGGCTGAGATGGTATCCTCCCATGAAAGATGATAGTTCTAAGCAAAAGACTACCTAGTGATATGAAAGTTGATGCAAGATAGTAAGGACAACAAGGAAATTTATTTTCAAACTTTGACAAGATTGAATGTTTGGGTGGAAGTTTTAATGGATTGATAGCAAAAAGGCATAGTGATATTTCTCCCAACTCACCTATTCAATTAGGTGTCAACCCTTCACTGACTCACAAGACCCCTCACAAGGCCACAAGTTACTCAAAAGGATTCATTACCCAAAAACACACCCATACTCACCAACCCTCACCCAAGCATTGAATCAAACTCAAATAGGGAAAATAAACATGTCTAAGTCACAATCCAACTCTCCAACATTCAATCACCACCAACACCCTCAACCCTTATTCACACAAATCCTCCTTCAATTGGGTTTTCTAATCCCTTGGTGCTCAACTCACAAAATATATTAGATAGACAAAAAATAATGTACTTTTGGACACTATTACAAGTACCATTCAACATATACCACCATGGATCTTTACCCTCCCAACCACCCAAAGTTCAAAGGAAGATTCATTGTTGCAACACTCACTTTTGGTGACAGTCTCAAGGACTTAGGACAGTCACTCCTGTCATGGCCATTCTTCTTCACAAAAATATGTAACATTAATTATGATGATAGTGTACCTCCTTAAACCTTCCACCAAAACCAAACTCAATACCGAACTCCTTCCCAAATTCACTAATGGACTAACTCAACTCATTGTCAAATTGTGATAGTCAATGCAAGGTTTAGGACAGTCATACACACTCATGGATTGATGGGATTTTTTGGTCACTAAACAATTGGATTATGTTTATAACTCCCTCAAAAATTCCCCAATCCCTTAACAAGACCATTCAAGGACATTTGAGTCAATTACACCATTCAAACTCCATGCATACACTGTGTCCTCAGATTAAGACACTAAAATCAACACCTTATACATATTTGCACATGCCAAAATGCTCATGAGACCCTAAAATGATTAAGAAAACAAAATACATGATTTTATGGTTCATCCCAAGCCGTTACATGGATTTATCAAAATGGAAATGACCCCTAATGCATTTTAGTTTTCCTCGAGTTACCCTAGAGTAGGTTTTTGACAATTTTCACCAATTTGGCTATAACTTTTGCAATACAGAACAAAACAAGATGAAACCAAAGGGATATTGAAGAGGATTGACTCCTATAACACATTCAACATATTTTTTAAGAAAAATAAAATGCTAAGGAATTCCAAACTCCATTATAGCAGTTTGCAATGTTAAAGAACTCAGAAATTACAGGGTAAAACTGAGATATTCATTAATTGTGCTTAGTTACAATGCTCAACTGATCCTTGGTAGTGGATAGTGGCTTATTAAACAAATCAAAATCCTCCCTTAATTTTTAGAACAACCTTTTAAACTTGTCTCAACAAACTAACACCTAATTACTCATAAAATGCACAAAACGTTGCTTTAACAATGTTGAAAATATTAGCAACTTTGTCAAAAATTGTTCCTAGACTCAAACCAAGACCACTTTGAATAAAAAATGATATAAATATGTGAAAATATTTCTATAAGACCTTTAAATATCATTAAACATCACATTTGACCCATTCAGACATATTTGCAACATAGTGACAATTTTGACAATATTGATCATCATGACCCCCACTAGGACTCAATACACCATCTAATGGTCTTAATGAAATTTATTACATGAAATATGGTCGTATAAGACCTTATTCATAACCAAACTCAAAAAACTTGACCCATTACTAAATTGTCTTCATGGTGGCCATCTTGTGCTAGGTGCTCTTGCCCAGAAGGATGATATGATACAATGGAGAGAAATATGAGTGGGGAGTGGTAGGAAATGTTAAGGGTATCTTCTACATGGAGAAAGAGGAGGGAATGGGATGTGTGGGGAAAGGGGGACATAAGGGATATAAATGATGGAAGAAGGAGTTACGTGGGGGGGTAACGAGGTTTAGGATGTGGGAGATAGAAGGGGTTGTAGTTAGGATATATTGGGGAATAAAGTGGAGTGGGAGGTATAAGGGGGTAATGAAAGGGTAAAGGGGATGTAGGTTATAATGGGAGTTATAAGGGGAAAGGAAAAAGGGTAAGGGGGTAGGGTGGTAGTTTATGATAGGGATAGGATATGGGTAGGTTAGGATGGGGGTAGGTGATAAGATGGAAAGGGTAGGTTAATAGATGTGTGGTAGAGGTAAGCTTAGGGAAATAAAGGAAGTAAGACTTAGGGGATGTGGGTTAGAATAGGCGATTTTAGGGGAATAAAGGGGTAAAGTGGTAGGTATTATGGAGGGGAGTGTGAGATATAAGGTATGAGGGTAAGGGAGATGCTAGGATAGAATAGGGGTAGGGGTAAGGTGGAAAGGAAGTTAGTGGAGGTAGGCGAGGGTGTAAGATGGAAGGGTAGGTTTAAGTTAAGATGTGAAGGAGGTTAAGGCATGAGGTATGAAAGGTGGATAAAGAGTAGAGCATAGGAAGGTAGGTGAGTTAGAAGGTATGGTAAATGGAATTGAAGAGTGTTATGGGAGGTGGAAATGGGAGGAAATGGAAATGGGAGTGATTGGGTTTGGGCACCCACTGACAGGATCGACATAAATGAAAGTTATTATGCCTTGGCTGGGCAAAGGGAATGTTAAACCTCACATTATTTCAAAGAGAAAGACTTGGCTAGCTCCTAAGCAACTATGAACAAAAGGTTAACAACAAAGACTCGACAACAAACAACTAAGCTAAGACAACTAACCTAGAAAGTGAAAAAGTGGCAGTCCCCATTTGCAATGGGGCGATGTGTGAATACATCACAATAGGATGTCACTCTTCCACTTACCTTTCTTTTTGTGAGTATGCATAACACTATTTTGGAAATATTAATATAGATCCTCATCCATTATAAAATAATTATAATGGTGAAATTAATAGACCTATTGTAGGGTCCTCCAAGCCTAGAGTAAGGAGTTTGAAGCATAGATACATTGATTTGGCCTTGTGGCCATCAATGAGTGTTGACCCAATAGGAGATGTCTTGAGACTGACAACTTTGGAAGTGTGGCATTGTTGTGAGCCAACACTTAGGTGTGAACCCTTTTTTCACAAATTTTGATCAGTTGCCATGAAACCTGACCATATCCTCATGGTGTTAGCTCAATTCATATTAGTTTTCTCAAGCCTAGAAGACAAGTTATGGTTTATTTATGTTTATCAATTTTATATCGGTCAAGCACCCCATAGCACATGATATGGATCAACACAACCCATATAATATGGTTTTTGAAGTGGAGGAAGATGGAGGTGTGAATATTAGAGCTGAAGATAATGATCCCATGGAAGATGACGATCATGAGACACAAAACACAATTGAAGATGATGGTACAAATACATTGATCCATGACATATTTACTACTGGTGTAGCTGATCATGATGATGAAGATGACCTTGATGTTGTTCTTGATGTTCCTCTACTTTAGAGGGCATCTTAGGCCCTTTATGAAGGATCCCAGACAACTCTTCTCTCCGCTGTATTGTTGTTGGTGAAATTGAAGGTTATAAATGGTTTATCCAACATAACAATCTCACGTATGTTAAGGTATGTTATATATGTTATTATAGTTAATAAACAATGAATCATGTTGTACCATTAATATTCTTTATATTAACAAATTATTATTTTTTGTTACCACCATCAAATATTCTACTTCGCTCATACCGATAATTATCTTCCATTATGAAAGATATTGGAATGGAGTATCAAGCAATAGATGCTTGTCCCAATGATCATATTATATATCACAAACGATATGAATTTCAAACTAAATGCCATGAATGTCATATCAGTAGATATCGAACAGATCAAATAACAAAAAGGGTTCCATGCAAGGTTCTTCGCTATATTCTCAGTATTCCACATATGCAACGATTAGTCAAGTGCACTAGCTTGGCACAATTTATGGATTATCATGCACGCAATAGAAGTCAAGATGACATTATTCGAATGCTTGCGGATGGTTCAACATTTATGGACATAGAGGAAAAGTTTCCACACTTTAAAGAAGAACCTTGTAATCTCAATCTTTCATTGGCAGCGGACGATGTCAATTCATTTGGAGAGCTGAGATCTGTTTACTCAGTGTGGCTAGTTTTTGCTATCAACAATAAAATTCCTCCATGGATGTCAATAAAGAGGGAAAAACATAATGTTGGAAATGATTATTCCAGGTATTTTATCATTTAATAGTCGTCTACATTTAATGTATATATTGAGCCTCTTATTGATGAGTTGTTGGAGTTATGGAATGGTGTCACTATGTATGATGTCTTTAGACCAATATGACAAAGACAATTTAAATTCCATGCGATGCTTGTATGGACAATACACGATGTCCCAGGGCTAAAACATTTTTGTGGTATGTTATAGTGTTCAAGTTGCACATGATAATTATAATTAAAAAAATTAACATATTTAATCTAATTATACATTATCTTGTAGGTCTTCAAACAAAGGGAAAAATTTCATGTCCAGTTTGTGGTCCAAAGATGAAATTTCGTCATTCAAAAAGTTTAGGAAAGTAGGTGTTTGATGAGTATAGGCACTTTCTCCAAAAAAATCACAAGTATCGAAATACTGAAAAACATATTTTCAATGGGAAAGAAGAGAATACATCAAAGCCACGAAGAATGACACCTCACCCTTGGAAGTTGGAATATAATAGAATTAGTCATCAAGGTAATGTCATTCCATCTAATGGTTTATGTCATAAAACATCTTTTCTATTATCTTTTGTTTACTGATGATGTGATTGATGATCATGAAGGTCGTCAAGGCATTAATGACCACCTTCCTAAGGGACTAAAAAGTTATCCCCGATAATTTAGTAGGTTACCCTACTACGAGCACTTACAAATTGTGCATTTTTTTGATAATATGCATATTGGAAAGAATATAATAGATACATTATGGAAAATATTGGATGGAAAGCGTGACAAAAAAAAATTGTCAAAATTTGTAGTGACATTCAGGATTCCAATAATGCAATGAAAAACGTCATTCAATCAAATAGCCATGGAGAGAAAATTAATATAAGTGACCTTCCTTGGTTATTAATGGACCAACAAAGCAATGCTATAAAAGAAGTCATACGAAAAATTTGATTTCTCATAGGATTTTCTGCGAACATAAACAATCTCATATCAAAGAAAAGTGGATTTGGGCAAGGGATGAAAACGCATGATTGGTAAACCTTCTTTAAGGTAATTCATGTTCTTGTATTTTTACTATATATTTGTATACTACACATAGAAAAAAAATAAAAGATAATTTTATAATTGTTGCAGTACGTTCTACCTCTATCTCTCCCAAACGACTTCGACAATAATGTCAAGCATGTCATATATGATCTTGTAAAATACATGAGGTAAGTAATGGTATTTGTTTAGTTCATTGTATAGATATTATATTTGCAATTTATTTTACTTGTTATGTAATATATTTTTTTGTGTCTTGAATATATTGTAGGTGGTTGTCATGTAAAGAAATCCATAAAGAAGGTATAAAATATTGGAAGAGAAAATTTCCTTATCTAATGTGTGAAATTCAAAAGTGTCTACCTTCATCTTTTTTCAATGCACAAGAACACTACCTTATACACCAAGTTGAGGAGATTGAATTGTGTGGACCTGCACACACTAGGTCAATGTGGATGGTTGAGAGGCACTTGAAATTTTTGAAGGCTTTGGCTCAACAAAGAGAAAATCCTGAGGGTTCTATGGTGGAGAGATATATGGTATACCAGACTATGGTGTACATTTCTGAATATCTTCCTAAGTTTGCAGTAAAGATCCACATGGATCGCATTTGGGATCCCAACCCCATTAACAAATTTGAAGGGGAGTACTTAATGGGGAAATGTACATTAAGAAAAGTGAGAGGTAATTATAAGATGTTATTGTAGTTAATTAATTGTTAATCTTTAAAATAAATCGGTTGTAAGGCATCTATTTTTTTTTTGTATAGTTTGTCGAGAGAGGGATGCACTACATTTGTATATTGGTGATGATGATGATGATGATGATGATGATGATGATGATGATGATGATGATGATGATGATGAATGAAATGTATGAGGTATGCGATTAGTATATTATCTATTTAATATTGATTTCTTGATAGAAATTTTTTTGACTTATATGGTTACAAAATTAACTCATTATGTTTTGAATTATAATTCCATTACATAATTAATTCATGATACACCTTTTAATGTTTTTAATTTATGTTCCATGACCTCTAGCAGGTCCTTATAGTATAACTATGCCACCCCATGGAGATGGAGATAGGGAGAGTGACTATTTATGTGACATTTTTTAAACTTTGTTTTTATTTATGGAATTTGGATTGTTTATTAGCTATGTGATGGATGTTGATTTATGATACATATGTGATGGATTACATGTTTATGATGACACATGTGACATTTTTTGAACTTTGTATTTATTTATAGAATGTGGATTGTTTATTACCTATGTGATGGATGGTGATTTATGATACATATGTGATGGATTACATGTTTTTGATGACACATATGTGATGCTAATTATGATTCTCAATTACATATATGATGATACATCATGTGATGCTTATGATACATATGTATTTATTGTTTATCAACTTACAAATGTAATACTTATGATGCTCAATTGATGGTGTTTATTTCATGTATAGTCCCTATGTGATGTTGTCACCCTTGGTGGGAATAGGTGATGGACTACAGACATCATCAACCCTTTAGTTGAGGATCCTGCATAGTCTACATAAAGTAAAGGTAAGGAATTATAAAATTTACAATGATTATGATAACAACATCCTTTTTAATTTAATACTCTTTTTGTCTACAAATTTCATGTTGTTCATGTTGTGTACTATGTAAATTTTAGCTAACATAAGATAATTGAATTACATGTGCAGGAACTTGAACCCCTTTGACGAGGATCTTGCAAAATCTCATGGATCGACAGGTATAAGTCAATACACCCTATAGAAACAGTTTATTTTTTTAAAATTACTTGGAAAGAAAACTTCCTTAGTTTTTCAAACCTCGACATTAGCAGAAAATCTAATACAACTATCAATACTTGAGGCCCCAGTTAGACTTATTCAAAATTTAATCTTAACATCAACTTTAGGGCCGACTTCTTCATGAACATTACCCTCATTTGCAAATTATCTCTCTCATTACCAACTAACTCTCTCATTTGCTGGATTGGAGGTACCACCAAATAGTTATTTGTCAAATGTGTCTTCCTCAAGTGAGAGAAATGCAGGAATAGAAAATGAAAGTGAGACATGTAGTAGGTCTAGGATAGGGAGATCAACTAGAGGTCAAAATATTATAAAAAATTTCAATGAATGCATGAAATTTTTCCTTGCTCAAGGGGGGTCATGTTATTTTGATGATGAGACCAAAGGAGACATTGAGGTGCCCTTGAGGTACAAACATCTACAGAAACAATGGGTACCGAAGGAACTTCCTGCAATAAAAACTGATTTTTTTGTTAATGATAGGATATATCACATAGCACCTTCACCGTTACATGGTTTCAGCCTATTTTCCATGGACAACATAAGGGTCTATTACAACAAAGCTGTTGAAATGATGGAGTTTGTCAGACCTTGTTACAATTATAATAATTGGATGCAGATTGTTCGATATAAAAAAGTATGCATAGGTATGCACTATCAATAAATTACATACAACAGAAAGATAATGATCAAAGTAAACGAGTGGTTGTATACATTTATCGAAGGCCAAAAGCAACAAGAAATATTTCAGGTTTTATAAATAGTACATGACCTATGTCAACTAATAAACAACCCAATTGCATATTTGAGGTACACAAGGGAAATCATGTATTCGTATGTGTGATAAAATCAATAAGTGCAGTGGAAGAGCTGCTAATCAATTACAAATTGAATCATATAGATACAAATAAAGTTACTATCATGGGGGTGGTACGTACTATATAAAATTTAAATTAACCAACATCCAATTAATGACTCCAATATACCATTTTATTATGAAGTTTTTTTGCTAAGTCTATTGGTTTAATTTCACTAACATATTTATATTTTTTCTTTGTCACAGGGAAACATGGATCCATCACATAGTGCAGACAAAGATGTAGGTCTCAACACTTCTACCAAGTAGGTAAAGCTCATTGTAATTGTACAAACTAGATAGAAGCAAATTGTTACATTATTATGTTCTTCTTTTGAGTGTTTTAGACTAATTTTGTAATTGTTAATGATATTCTTCTCACAGATGGATGTTCGGGGAAAGGGAGAGGGAGCTACAGTACCCAAGCACCTCTCTAGGGATGTGGACTCAATAGGATTAAGCGATGATGACCCTGAAAATTCCACAAATCCTATGGAATTGATAAAAAAGTCTATTAGAAAAATTAGTAGAGAGATTGTTTCTTTGGAATCCGTGGATCCTCAGACTGATGAGATACGAGAGAGGGTGAAAAAATTTATTCATACATCAGACAACTTGCAAGTAAGTAGTAATAAAGCTCTAATTATAACAAAAGTTCAATAATGGTTTATATTTTATACTCTTTTATGTGATTAACTAAAATATGTGTGTGTTGTTTTTACAACAATTTATGCATCCTCATGAAACTGGTGGCCATGATCAGGGTGTTGCAGGTAGTCCAGGTGATGATGATTTTCTTGGCTTATCACTTGTATGGCTTATCACTTTGAGTAACCAAAATACATCATACTTGATACTGTCAATGTTCATAATAAAGGTCATCCTTGTTTACAATTTTTTCTATTTTCATATATTTAATATTTAATATATTTAATGTATTATTCTTCAAGTGTTGTCAATGTTCCTATGCAAATATTGTCGGTGCCTCATCAGAGGTTAGCTCCACTTGTATTCCCAACTGCAATGTTGGCAACACGTAGCATGAAGACATCCTCTACTCTATGTCATATTAGCCCTCCCACTATTGGTAGATCCCTCTTTTCTCTATCTTTTGTTATGTGTTTATTTCCCTTCAAGCGTTCTTTCTTGGGGGCATTTCATAGTGGATTCATTTTCTGTAGTAGGAGATTCACATGAGGATGTGCTAGAGGCGACTACTACTGATAACATGCCATCATTTCTTGGTTCTTCTCGTATTGCTAGTATGGGAACGTTGCAGGCCATATTGGTTGTGAGCGACGAAGAAATAATTTCCTTAAAGATACAGAAGGTTCCAGGTACTTTAAAGTTATTATTATATATAGTCTAATTGTAATTTACTTTCTGATCAGTCTTTTTGGACTAATGATCCCATGAATTTTTTGCAGGAAATGATATTTTTTATAAAAATCTTAGTGACATTGCATTGCAGATATTTGGGCCCACCATATGTAAAAGGTGGAACATCATATGTGAACTAACCCTAATCCACTATTTTGATTTCATATCATTGCTATAATAGTTTTCTTTTGATCCATTTCTTGAACTATAATAAATGTAGCTTCAATTCATCTCAGAATTTAATAGTTTTGTTTTTGCTTTAAAAGGTGGAATGACCAAGAAAAAAGGTTAAAAGATGAATTGACAAACCATATGGTTGAGTGGTTTGGAACTGATACCTTTGACAAACCAAGCTCCTTGAAAATGATGGCACATATCTAAAGTATGTGAGGGACCAATACAGGATCCCTTTAGAGAAGAAGGTAAAGTACGAGCGTCCCAAAATGATTCAAAAGAAAGAGTGGAAGGACCTGATTTTGGATGCCAAAGAGAGAATTGAAAGGTAAAAAGGAAATACACCACTAGATACCAGAAAAGGTATGACATACTATTAAGAATGTAATTATGTACTGATTAATTACTCTTTATATTTATATAATCGAACATATTTCAAACTTTTCATAGACCGAGTGACATGTCAAAGGCAACCAAGGAAAGACAACAAAAGCACGGGAAACACAAACTTGGCTCTAGTGGTTATATGAAACTTGTCGCTCGCATTGTAAGTATCTGTAAATGAAATATCGTATCAAAATATTTATCAATTGCAAATGATTTTTTTTTAATCAAATAATGCAAGAAAAATTCACGATACCAAGCAAAAATGCAGGGCTTTGAATTCAATTTAATTACAATTGGTGTTCAGCATTAATGTAACCTTTAGTATTGCAACTCCAAAGGATCTAGAGGATGTTCAACATGTTGAGGTTAGACAAAATGATGTGGCTCCATCAGGTAAAGAGCACAACAGTTATGTTCTCTAAATTAATGAAATACTTTTAAAAATAATAAAAAATGTTTTGAATTTAACCCATTTCTTTGTTATTGCAGAGGACCCCCCTTGGCTTCAGTGTCCTCGTCCTCAGTATAGGACTAGGCATACATTGAGATCATGCAAATAGGGTGGAACAACTGAAGAAAACAATGTTCCACTTAGTCTTTTCATATCATCAAAGAAGAAACAAAAAAAGAAATGATTGTAATCTACCTTATTTGATAATGATTCATTTTTATGTGTTATTGAATGTAATTATGTGCTAATGAATGGCTATGAATGATATGTGCTAATTAATATTGATGAATGTTGCATGTTAATTAATGTTAATCAATGTTATGTGTTAATCAACATTATGTGATATTAATGAATGAATGTTTTATTTTATTAATGGTAGAAATAATGAATGAATGAATGTTAGATGTTAATGGGGAATTTATAGTGATGTAAGGGGGCTGGAGGGAGGGGCCAAATGAGCTTCCACCTTCACGTGGTTGGCCATGTTAAGTAAAGAATATTAAACTATTCTCGAAACCAAGTGAAGCTCAATAAGGTAACACACTTTTCAATATTTCATTATGTTGCACAGTTAATCTTATTGAATAATGTATATTGAATCTTAATTGCAGGGTCCAACAAAGCCAACACAAACAACAACACAAGAAGTTGTTGGGTATAATGAACTTCGATATTGTCTTGTATGTACACTAATAGTATGAGTTGCTTCTAGTGTTGATATCCATGGAGGGACTGGAAAAGTTATGAATATGCCTCATCCTTGTAAGTTTTTTTATTACTTGACATTTTCTTTAGCATTTTGTTACTTCATGAATGAGATGTTTTTAGATGTCTATTCCATGAATACCTCTCTCTTGTATTCTTCATGATTGATGTGTCTTCAACATGTCCACTCCATGAGAAAAGTTCTCATATATGCTTGTACCTTATGTGTATTTATGTATTACTTCATGGCTTAAATGTATGATTCATGCCTTTCATGTATTGATATGTATGGTTTGTGTTTTACATAGCTCCTTCATGCCTTGAAATCTTCTCAAAATATTACAAAATCATTCTCCAAGAAAAGGAGTAGTAGAGGCTACATACCAAAATAAATTAGATCTCCCTCTTTATTTCCTCACTTTCTTCCCTATTTTATTCCTCTCTTCTTTATCACTTCTCATTATCTTTATTTTTCCTTGATATAACTAACAATTTATCCTTAATGTTCTTCATGAATCCAAAGACTCCTTTACACTCCCCACTTTACATCCATGGCAACTACCTCCATAACTATAACTTCACTTAGTGTGAAGTAAATATTCTCTTCTACCATGGCCTTCATATATCCTTCATATATCCTTTCAAATATTATATATATATATATATATCGACCTCATTCTAAGACTTTGAATATCCTCTGCCCAATTCTTCATCACATTTCTTAGATGTGACAACAAAATGTGAGGGCTTAAGAGAAGCTTCAAATCATAATAGCCCTTAGCATTGGTTCAGAAAGAGTCTCATATTATGCCTCCTAGATTGGATGGCTTTGATCCTCATCACACTATTCAGCTTTGTCCTCCTCACTAGATTGCTTGCAGTCATGATGACAGAATTGTGAAGATTATATTTCAACAATTTAATTTTTTTTTTCTCGCTTCTGATTCAACGAGAATCGGTTAAGATATACTTTCGGTGAAATATTTTTGTCTACGTTTGGTCAATGAAAAGAAATGTATTGTCATGTATAAAAGAGAGGATGGATGGGGGGAACATAGTCCCACAAAGAGACATTTAATACAATATATATTAAGATGTAGAGTCTAAAAAAGTCCACAATATATATTAAACTACCATATAAAATTGAAGAGTAGCAAGTCAATCTTTTCTATCCCTAGCATATTGTGCCTTGTTACACAATATGAATAGAACCTTAGCATCATTTATCATACTCACCACTTTCTATTTTAAAATTTAAAATCAACATCCACCAAAGATCTATATGAACCAAATCAACAAAGATCTATATGAACCAAATCTAAAAGATGTTCCGCTAAAAAAGATTTGCTCTTAAAAGTTGAGGATGTCATCTTTCCCAACTGACATTCCTTACATAGAGCATTAACCCATTTGTCCAACTGAGGCAAACCTCTCACTCTCTTGGACTTACTCACTTTAACAATGTTATCAAAATTTATATGACAAAATCTCCTATGACAAAGCCAACTATCATCTACTTTAGCAATTAAATAGTTGTTGACTTTAGGATTCAAGTGAAATAGGTTACCTTTAGTCTGCTTGCCGGTTGCAATCAGTTCACCTTTGCTCCCATATATTTTGCACATACCACTCTTAAACTCTAATGGATATCCTCTGTCATTGAGTTGAGCAACAATCAAAAGATTGTGCTTTAGTCCTTCAACCCATTAGACATCATCTGCATTTCTCTTTCCATTAAGAAAAATAGTTCCCTTAGCTTTTACCATGTAGGGTGAGTCATTACCAAATCTCACAACTCTTCCTTCAAATTCCTTCAAAGAAAGAAATTTTCTCCGGTCACTGGTCATGTGATGTGAACCACTATCAATTATCCAATCATTATAATTATCCATGTGAGAAACTAATGCTTTCTGATCAAATGTCTCCTCTCTAATGGCTACAAAAACAATGTCTTCATTAGCATCACCCTCAAATTCCACATCAGTGATAGCACCATCAATTGCAATAAGACAATCTCTTTTTCCTTTTCCCTTGTACTTCTTGAACTTCTCTTGCTTGTGCTCATTGTAACCATTAGGACAGATAGCTGCAATGTGTCCAATCTTGTTACATGCAAAACATTTCAAAGCTAATTTACCTCTGTACTTACCAGTACCTTTGGGCAACCTCTTGGACAACAATGCTTCAAGCTCAACCAAACTATCTTCATTATCAACTTCTCTGTTGGATCTAGATTAATAAGTGTGAGTGAAATCTCTACTTTTCCTCATAGATGGGTTAGAAACTGAAGCTCTAAATGCAGATTCAGATTTTTGAACACTACCATCATAATCATTTAATTCAAATGCAGTAAGCTTACCAACGATAGAGTCAAGGGTTACCTTAGTTTTGTCAATTGATTTTAGCTCCTGAATGGCTGCAACTCGGATAGCATAGACCAGTAGCAGGGTTCTCAACACCTTACTAATCATTGTGGCATCTTCCACTTTACCACCAGCACTTTTGATCTCACCAGCAATCTCTTTGATCCTTTGACCATATTGTTGTATATTCTCTCCTTCAACAACCCTCATGTCATCAAATTTTCCTCTTAGCCTATCTTCTTTGGCAGTCTTCACATGTTCATCACCACTATAAATCTCTTAAAGTTTCTTCCATACCTCATATGTAGTCTCGAGACCATGAACATCTACATACTCTGCATCAGACAAAGAACTAATAATAGCCTCCAGTGCTTGATTGTTTTCTTTTTGCTCTTTCTTCTAATCATTAGTCATAATCCCACCAGGTGCCACATATTGAGTACTGACTTATTCCCGGTATCGATTTCCTAGACTCTTGATATAAATTTTCATTCTATCACTCCATATTCTATAGTTCTCTCTATTAAACTTCAGACCTTTCTTCTTCATCATGTTCTACAAGATCTTTACCTCAAGCTGTTAGGTTTAGACCTTAGAGGACTTGAGAAGCTCTGATACCAATTGATGGTATGATGAAATAGTAAGGATCCGGTCAACTACTAAGAGGAGGGGGTGAAATAGTAGATAGAAAACTGATATTAATTTTCTCCAATCTCAGAATCAACCTGTCAAAGCAAACTCTAAAGTGACAAGATACAATATCACTGTCAAGTTAAACTGGTTGACTGTTATAATAGACTAATAGTAAAACAACTTGAAACTTACAAACATCTAAATACTTTACCGACATAAGTAAAACTTCATTTCAGATTGTTGTCGGTTAATATAACATATCAAAGTGGATTTAGCAGTTAAGCAATTCAACCATAGTAAACATAACCACAAAAACATTCACCACTTGACGCAATATTTTTGACATGGAAACCCAAATGGGAAAAACCACGGTGGGGATGAATACCCACAAGTATACTAAACTCTTCTGAAGTTCACCTTGTTAGGTGCCAAGCCTGTTAAAGCTTTACAAAAAGTCTTCTTAAGAACAGATCCTATTAGGGATCACCCGGTTAAGGGATTGACTATAATGCCCTATTAAAAGAAATACCCTATGAGGAGTAACCTCGGTAGAGGATTTGAAATCCAAGCTAATGGATCACCTGGTTAGAGGATTTGAATAACACTAATCTTGTTAGAGTTTACCCAATTAGGGGATTTAACTGCTATAATTGTTAGGAAACAACAGGGGTTTACTGATCTATTTGAATAGCACTACACTTGCTTGTTCAGATCCTTTTCATGCTCGTATCTTCTTTTAAACAAACTGTAGATACATCATCTAGTTTGGCAACCACACTCTCACTCTCAACTTACAAATTACCAACTCTTCAACAAAAATTACTCATCGACCTTATAAACCAAACAATAGGTTGGTAACACAACACAAACCTAATTATCTCATAGAGATTACAAAAAAATTGGTTCAAGTATGACCATTGGATTACATAATAATCTTTGCATATTATTGAATATAGCCTTGACTACTCCTTGATCACCGCTTCATTGAACTCTGTAACTCATCACACAGTTTGCATTACATGCAATGAACTTGCTCATTCCCAAGATAAAAACCATTATCTCTATGCACCAAAAATAATTTGAAACTCTTCTCATACAACATGCATATGTGTCATAATCATTACTGATCATCACCATATCATAAATAAATAGAACCAATTCACCAAACCTCATTAGTTAGGGTTTATCATATCAACAGGTACCTAATTTACCGATTCAACTATCCATTACTTAGCAATACCGGTTTGCACCACAAACTCACCTACCAGTTGCAATTCCCTTCACTATCTCTTCCTACTGGTTACAAAACAACATTATAACAACATCATTACCAGTTAATTGACATCAATGACAACATAACATTTCATTAATGCAATCTTCATCCAAATGCCAACAAACATAACTTCTATTATGATGCTCCCAATGAATACTCATCCCTCTAAGACAAATTTTCACTAAGGTCATTCAAGATCCCCTTGACATTGTCCCACTTCTCTAATTTTCTAACCATATAACTAGGAGCCTTCTAGACCTGTTCACCCTTTTCCTCTATCGCTCAACTATCAACCCCAGCACTCACCTCTGCCATAGCCTCAAACCTGTTAATATTTATTATAGCCAAGTCAAATTGTGAGAAGAGTCATTTAATAACCAAGTCCTATTACCCAATAATCTCTTCCAGCATTGACACCTTAGCATCCAAAGTGGGGGTTGGGATTGGGGTTGGAGACATCCTGATTAGGAGGAAAGGGGGCAACCTCTTCAGAGGCCACTAGAGAGCAATCAGATTTCTAGGTTGAGTAGGAATCAAATTCCTCAAAAGCTTCCTCCTCATCCCATTCCAGCAGCTCCACTTCCTTAGAAGGAGAGTTAGGGGAAATTTTCTATTTTTCTCCTCTAATAGGCTTGGAGTGAGTAGGAAATATATTGGGATTAGACGAAGAAGCAAGATTGGGGTCAAGTTTCACAATAGGGGCACCCAAGTGCTCCACAACTAAATTAGAATCTAACAAGGGGTCGGGGAGAAATAACAAGGGGCGATCGGATGGAGATAAAGCCAGATGGAAGTTGTACAACCTGAGAATTAACCATTCGTGAAGGGGAAGGTAATTTTTGGAATTGGCTCTAGTAACCAATTGAGTCAAAGAAGAACAAACCCAAAAGGTGAAATTAATTTTTATGCCATACCTTAGGTGGATTGGCATAGGGAATAGTTGGGTAAGGAACCTTTTAGCCACCCATCCAGAGTGAAGTATTTCATAGGTAATAGTGATACAACCTTCCAAATTTTGGGGAGGTCTCCTCTATTATATACCTGCTCTACAACCTCAAAAACCATTCATTGGGCTTGAAGAATCTCTTAAATTCATCCTTATAAGACCCTTTTGACTTATTTTTAAAATTTATTCCTTCCTATGGTAAAACAATGATAGTAGTGACTATGTCCGATGACACTTTGAAAGAAACTCTCCCAATGTTCACATTATCCTTATCTCATGACTGAAATATTTTTATGGATAGCTCAGGATCAAAGCCCTGCATGCCTTCGACATAGCTTGCAAGATAACCCTTAACCACTTTCTGTCACACCTTGACATTATTTTTAAATCCTCACAACTATCTAGCTGAATTTGTATGAGGTCCACCCCCATCATTATCACAAATATATTAGAAGTAAAAACCAGGTGGATATAACAAAAGGCAATAGTGGGAAAAATACAACACTTACAAGGTTTGGGGAAAGTGCCATTATTGTTTAAAAGAGATGTTCGCCGCCAGTAGAATAAAGGACTATTCAAAAGGGAAACAATATTAATTGAAAAGGTAAGCCTTGGATTATGCTCCATAATGAGATTTTATGTCCTTAAAAATACAAACATGAACCATATTTGGGATATCATATATACTTGTCCATATTTTCAAATGATTTGAAAATAGGCCTAAAGAAGTCACCCTGGCTGCATCTTTATTTCATTCCCTCCTTGTATGACAATGTCATGCATGTCTCATCCCTTGCATAAGATTCCAACACTTGGCAACAAGGTGATCAAACTTCATATTGGATTTGGCTTCATTTTTTAGCATTAAGATACTATTTTTTGAATTACCTTCTGTGATGGTTCAATTGTACCTTCTATCATTCACAATAACTAAGACATAATAGATCGTTTACACCTCCACAAAACTTGATTTTTGTGTATCCAAATGGGTCACATACGCAAGGATCAAATTACCATTGTGATAAAAAATTATAGATATATATATAAATAAATATAATGTTAGCTTCTTATATGTTTTTCATTTTATGGGTATTTTGATTTTCTTCACCTTTTAGGAATTTTCGTAGTGATGCAAGCCTGATTATATAAACTTTATCAATTTGAGAGAAGTATTAACAATACACATAGACACAATATGTAAAAGCAATTCTCAAGATGCAAAATCTTCAAACTTTATTCGACATGGCTAATTTACATCCAGCTTCCTTTTCTCATTGACAAGCTCTGTCTAAGTGCTCTTCACTATGTTGTATGCTCTAGATATTCACTCTTCTATTCTCCTTGAGTGGTGGCCTTTTCACTCTATTCAAATATCTATTTTAATGCAACATTTCTTTCTAGTAAGTTTTGTTTGACTAATACTCTGTGCTTTCTCTTTCCTCTACATTAGCATCTCATGCATCTCCAATCTATTGTAACTCTCTATTGGTGGAGACCTTCCTGACTCCTTTTTGTACACCTCCAAGGTCTTCCTTCAAACCCTACACAACCCCCTATAAACTTTTCACCTTTCTTATTCCCATATACCAGCATAACTCTTCTTGTCCTTGCCCTTTTACACCTCATAGACAAACTGAGCTTCTTATGAGCCAATCTCTTTTCACATTCCTAATGCAAATTTTTTCATATGCCTCCCCTATGGCAACTTCAATGTCCTCTATCTAACCTTTACTTATTTCAATACTTATGCAGCTATAATCTCTCTCCTTTGTTTTCCTCTTGCAATTTATTCTGTAATTCACACACTTATATTTCCTGCACAACCAATACTTTCCTCAAATAGTCTTTTCCTCTTTTTGTTCTCCTTTGCTCAGGATAACCTCTCCTTTCTTCAACATAGATTTTGATTTCTTATTTTCTATGCTTTCCTTTATGCACAAACTCACTCTCCCAGACCCCCTATTCTTAATCTGTCTTTGCATGTCTCATGTGCACCTTTATGTACTGTCTATCTTTATTTCTCCATCCCACTACTCATCTCTGCTGAGTAGTCTCACTCATCTAAGACACCACTCATTTTTCTATAATGTGGCCTCTTTTCTCTTTATTTCCTATTCTTCACTTATATCTCCTCCTTTTGGCCTCCCAAGAGGCATTTAATCAACCCACTCTTCACATTCTTGTCTGTCCCTTCCCGTATCAATATTTGTTCTATTTACCTCTTTTGATGCACTACTTTCCAATTCCTTTACTTTTATTAACTCTAAACATAAAACTTATTTCTCCTAATGTAGCCTCCTTGTCTCCCATACACGATCTTTGTCACGGGGTAGTTACAAAATTCCCATTTGTGTGGTGAACTGACGCTACTCGAGCATGCAACTCCACACATTATTATTTTCTTTGCATCCACTGATCATGTAGTTGCAAGCTTGACTATTTACCCTCCACCGTAATGCACCACCACATGATTCAAGATCCACTGCCAAACACCACCATGAAACAAACTAAATTTAGGAGCGTTGAATATAATCATAGAATAGTTAATATTTTTTAGTTTAGCAAATAAAGCATTCTATGCATGCAATTTTTTCCAATTAGCTTGTTTAGTGATAAAGATTAGTTTAAATTTTGATTTTAAACAATGCAAATAAAATGGGACATGCAACTCTAGTTGCACCATAATTTTAATATTTTTTGTAATGCTAATAATTATCCATGAATCTGGTGAACAATAGTCTAAACTTAGACACATGATATGCAAGAGTTTTGATGGTGTAACCATTGTTTTGTTTAAGGTTGTGAACTTATTAAATATGTAGCCTCTCTTTTTTTTTCTGCAAGCAATAATATAAATTGTGTGTTCTTCGTGAGAACAAGGCACTCTTTTTCTAAGTTGTGGTTTTTTTATGCAATTCGTCTATTACTGTAGTTGGTTGTTTTCTTCTATTTTATTTGTTAAATTAGTTGGCTTTAAAGAGACAAGGCAGATTCAAAATTCAACAAGTGGTATCAGAGTAGGTAAAATTGTTTTGGGTTAAAGTTTTATTGTTAGAATTTCGCCAAAGATAATCATGTCAAATTCTAACAACATGCTCGTTCCAGAATTTGATGGGAATGACTATGATTATTGGTGCATTAAGATGCTGACTTTTTTATTGGAAAAGATTTATGGGAGACTGTTGAATCAGGTTATGATAAGCCAGCTGATCGAAATACCCTTACAGCCAATGAAAGAACAACAAGAAAGGAAGCAAGGAAGAAGAATGCTCAAGCTTTGTTTCACATTCAAATAGCTCCTGATAAGAGATTATTTCCAAGAATGTCAGGAGAAACAACTGCTAAAGATGCCTCGAAGACTCTACTAGAAGCTTACCAGGGTAGTGATCAAGTTAAGGTAGTCAAGCTTCAGACATTGAAGCGAGAGTTTCAGAGTTTGAAGATGCAAGAAGCTGAAAATAAAAGTGATTATTGTGTTAGAGTCAAAGATGTGGTCAATAAAAGGGCTACACTATGGGAAACTGTAAGAAATGAAGTTTTGATAAAAAAAGGTATTGAGATCTTTGACACCTAGAAGGAAATTGTTGCCATAATCATAGAAGAAAGAAAGGATTCAACAAAACTACAGTTTGATCAATTGCTTGGATCCTTGATGTCTCATGAAGAAAGATTGAAAGATTCTTTTGAAGGCATAGAGAAAGTGTTTTCCTCTAAATTGCAAATCACAAAAAATAAAGATGCAAGCAACAATATTGCCAAAAGTGCAATCAAGGCCAAGGTAAAGGGTAAAACCAAAATTCTTCAAGAGGTAGAGGCAGAGGTAGCTCAAGAGGAAGAGGTGGTTCCAAAGGAAGAGGTAGAGGAAGATTTGAAAAGAGAAATGTTCAATGTTACCACTAAAACATTTGGTCTAGATTTCTGACAGAGGTTTCGAACGGAGAAGGTATATTGTGACCAAATTTGATTTTTTTTTGGAAAAATGCCCGAATTCGTCAAAATTTCGATGTTAATTTGACATTTGGTTTCGACGAAGAAGGAATTAGTAATGAAATTTGTTTTTTTTCAAAAAAAGTGCCCACGTTCGTCAGAATTCTGATGACAACAGGCATTACTTGAAAAAAAAAAGAGGGCAAGTCATTTGTGCATTGAGATCCCTCGCAGGCGTCCATGTCGACTTCAACCCCTGACAAGATCAAACCTGTGTCAAAGGCATTTGTGCATTACAATCCCACTCAGGAGGTAGATTCTTCACCTTAATTTCATCATTCAAAAAATTACACCATTCAAGAGATTTATTTCAAGGGATTCTACAACTTTTGCTTTTATACATGCTAGCTATGCCTGCATTCTTGTGGGATATTGACCGATTGTGGAAGCAACTCTTGGAGTATGAGAGCATCCTTTTTTATGCAAAATATGTTAGGAAATGAGACATGTGGTGGTTATTTGCCCAAGTTTTAGATGCAAATTGGTCAATCTCATATTCATAGTGATTATCCAATCTCAAGCTGGATGGCTCTTGTTCAAAGTTGTGGTTCCCTGAATGTGTAATCCCTATAGGAATCCACTCCTCGTAAAACCATAGATTTGTGATTTAGGAGTGAGCGTTCAAGTTTGTTGAAGGAATCCCTTCCTCTCGTATATTGTTGATTGATCATTATTGCATGAGTTAATATATAGGGTAGTGTCTGCCTCTAGCTGCTGAATCGATGGAGATCAAACCAATGCACGAGAAAACAATGGGAATGAATATTTTTCAAGTGATTCACAACCTTCATTTAGTGTTTTTCGGGCAAGCCTTTCTTTCTCTTGCTAGCTAGCCTAACACACCTAACTTGAAAGCTAATGCTAAGGAAGCCCTTCTTCAAAATTTTATTGTTCTAGGATTGTTGTTGGAACCTTGCATTTCACAAAATTCTATGCCAGTAGCTAAAAATTCCTCTCAGTCCCAGCTTTGGGTTTCCCCCTTTATCGCTCTTCAAGGAAGAAAAATGAGAATCGACTAGTGAAGAATCTTGCCACAACAAGATGTATGGAAGTCTTTTGATCCTTCCACCTAGCTTGTAGCAAGGATCATTGCAAAGACTATTAAAATGGATAATGACTCTTTGGCATTATTTGTGGAGCAGTAGCTTTCCTTCTATTGTCCCCATTACACCTCATCAATCTTTGTTAAAGAATTGTAGTAATAGGGAAATACAATTGTGTTCGGTTCAGTATAATCCCAACCTAGAAGGGGTGGATTGAAAATCTCCAATCACACAACTTATCACCTTGTGTTTGTCTCTATTATAGCCCATGCTCTCAACCAATGTTTAGAAACCTAGATTAGTGTGTGGTACAACATAGGAGTCCAATCCTAATCCACAAACTAAAGAATTGACTGTTTAAATGCTCAGATCGGGAGGTAGATTAATACCACATTGCATGCCAAAATGTATTAACCACATTTTCATCATGAAAGATATCATTAGAGTAAAATAACACACTACAACATTAGTGATAAATTGTTGACGGTGGTTGCGATTTCTAGGTGGGCAATAGCTAGGTGGATGGATTCATATTTGCTCTAGGTCAATGAGTATGTTTGGCCTTTAATAATTTACAATCTCTTATAAATCTTGGTGTCGGGGTCATGATTTATAATTAAAATACAACATAAAGCTAGTCTATATGACCCCCAAACCTTTTTCTTATTGTCTTGGGTTACCCTAGTATAGGGTATTGGCGGCTTTTACTAGATCTTCGCTAGTTTAGGGTATTGGAAACTATCTCTCCTTTTGCATAGTTTTAGGTGGCATACAAATTCATTGCCTTCTTTGGCTTCCTTGCAGCCTCAACCTCAACTATCATCATTTGAAAACTTACTTTCTTCAATACTCTCTTCCTTATCCTTCCAAAGTTGAATTTTAGCCACTTAGGAACATCTAGATTCTCATCACTTTGGATGGATGGATTCATGGTAGTTATTGATGGTGTGATGAAAGAATAAGTATTTGGTAGATTACTGAGAGGGGGGTGAATCAGTAAATTGAAAAACTGATACAAAATTCCCAATCTCAATCTCAATCACACAAAGTAAACTTATCAATAAAATTTCTCTGTCAAGATAAAATCTTCATAAGAAAATTCAATATCAATCGGTTTAACTGCTATACCAACTTAACAGTAAACACCATTAAACTTGTAAACATCCAAATGCTTTATCATATGTCAACTGACTTCATTCCTCAATGTTTCTGGTTATCATGCATTATAAGGATAATTAAGTAGTTAATCAAATCAACCAGAAAAACATTCACCACATGACACAACTATTTTTTGATGTGGAAACCCAAATTAGGTAAAAATCATGGTGAGATGAGACTCACAAGATAATTATCTGAACTCTTTTAAAGTTCACCCTGTTCGGAGCCAAGCTTGTTAAAGCTTTTACAAAAGTCTTGTTAAGAATCACCCAGTTAAGGGATTGGCTACAAATGCCTTGTTAGAAGAAAGTACCCTGTTAGGAGTAACCTCAGTAGAGGATTTGAGAATCCAAGCTAATGGATCACCTTGTTAAAGGATTTAAGAAGTAACCAAGCTTGTTAGAGCTTACCTGGTTAGGGGATTTCAGTTCTATTGTAATTATTAGAAAACAATAAGGTTTTGCTTGATTTGTCTGCATAGCACTATACTTGCTTGATCAGATCCTTTTTAAGTTTCCATCTGCCTATACTCAAATTGTAGATTCATTCTCTGGTTCAACAACCACACACTCAACTGATTTCTGCCAACACTTTTTACGAAACAACTTCATCGACCTTATAAAAAATCAAATAGGTCAGTAACACAACAAAAACCTAATTCTCTCATAGAGATTACAAACAAATTGGTTCAAGTATGACCATTGGATTTACATAGCAATTTATACACATTAATCATTAAAACTCCATCCGCTCCTTGATCATTGCTTCCTCGGACTCAGTAACTCATCACAGACTTTACATTAGATGCAATACACTTTTCTCATTCCCTAGACAAAAATGCGTCAAAAAAATTTTGAACTTATCTTCATACAATGATCACATGTGTCTTCATCATTACCGCTCATCAACATAACCAATTCAACGATTTTTCATTTGTTAGGGTTCAACAACTGGTAGGGTTTAAACTTCTTATACCCTTTCAACTTTTTAACCAATTACCAATTACTGGTTCAACTCCCAAACTTACATATTAGTTTCAATATCTTCCACAAAGCTCTTCCTATCGGTTACAAGACAATTAAAATAATATCCGCAATATCAATACTAGTTAATTGACATCAATGACAACATAACATATCATTAATGCAATCTTCATGCAAATGCCAACAATCTCCCCCTTTGGCATTGATGGCAATACAAATATCAATGCCTAAGATTATTGTTGTGATTGTGAATAGGAATCCTAGTTTACATTACCAAGTATTCACAATGGTCTCCCTGTCTTTATCTTGTTACTGGTTATCTTCCTCATAATCACATAATACTTCTCCCCCTTTGACAACAATGCCAAATTGAAAGTAAATCATGTAGTTACAAATTTCACTGTACAACAACAATAATCTGCAACATAATACTCCCCCTGTGGAATAGTACATAAATCCTTTTGTAAAATTATGCAAGTGGTTCAGGGACTGATGCAATCAACATCATGCTCAGCTAAGCTCATGAAGGGGTACAAACCCTAGTTGACTTCTAAGATACTCAAATGCAGTCTTAGGTAGGTTTGGTAAAAATATATGAAAGCTTCTCCTTGGTAGAAACATGCTCTATGATAACATCTTTTCTTTGCACTTTTTCTCTGAAGAAATGATACTTCAATTCAATGTGCTTGGTTCGTGTGTACAAAATAGGTTTCTTTGAAATATTATGGCACTTGTATTATCACATAAAATCTTTATGGGTTCTGAAATCTTCATCTTAAAACCTTCCAATATGTGCCTCATCGACAAATATCCTGTACACAATTCCTATAAGCTGCAACATACTCAGCTTTAGCAGTAGATTGTGAAGTGCAACTCTGCTTCTTACTACTTCATGAAACAAGTCCTCCTCCAAGAAAGAATGCTCCACCAGTAGTGCCTTTTCGGTCATCAACATTTCCAGCCTAATCAGCATCTATGTACACCTTCAAATCAAAATTTCCTCCATATGGATACCGTAATCCATAGTCAATAGTACCTTTCAGATATCTAAATATTCTTTTTGTTTCTATTAGGTGTGTTTCCTTAGGATTCTTCTAGAATCTAGAAACTATGCCAACCGCATTGGTAATATCCGGTCTGCTGTGAACAACATAGTGCAATTTGCCAATCATTGACCTGTATTCCTTCTCATCAACAGACTTAGATTCATCTTCCTTAGATAATTTACAACCTGTAACCATTGGTGTCCCAACTGGTTTATAATCACTCATGCCAAATGTCTTCAAAACCCCTTTCACATACTTAGATTGTGTAATAAAAATACCATTCTTCATTTGTTGTATCTACAAGCCTATGAAATTTTTTATTTCCCCTACTAAAGACATTTCAAACTCATTTTTCATTTCATCTGCAAACTTGTTGTTCATGACATCATTACCTCCAAATATGATATCATCAACAAATACTTCATTGAATAGTATTTCATCTCCTTCAGACTTAAGATATATGTTACTATCATCATTGGTTCTCAGAAAACCTATCTTCATCATATGTGTATGAAGTCTTTCATACCATGCTCTGGATGCCTACTTTAATCCATATAAATCCTTATACAATCTGCATACCATGCTCTAGGTGCCTACTTTAATCCATATAAAGCCTTATACAATCTGCATACCATGTCTTTCTCATCAGTCAATTCATAACCATCTGGTTGCTCTATGTATACTTCTTCCAATATCCCATTCAAAAATGCAAAAATAACATCCATCTGGTATACCTTGAACTTCTCATGAGCTGCAAATTTAAGTAAACTTTTGACACCTTCTAATCTTGCTACTGGTGGAAAAGTTTCACATCTTCTCCTTCTTCTTGTGCATAGCTCTTGCAAACCAACCTAGCCTTGTTGCAAACTAAAACACCATCTTCATTCAACTTGTTTCTAAATACCCATTTAGTACCTATAACATTCTTATTTACCAGTTGGGGTACAAGGGTTCAAGTGTTTTCTTTCTTAATTTGATCCAATTCCTCCTCCATAGCTTTAACCTAATGATCATCACCAAATGCCTCCTTAGCAGTTCTTGGTTCAATGGTAGAGATCATGCAAGAGTTCTCTCTTATTCTCCTTCTTGTTAGTACTCCAACATCCTTATCGCCAATAATTTATTCAGGACTATGATTTAGTCTCACATATCTAGGAATAACATGATTATTATCTTCAGGTTTAGCTTCATCATTATTATCATCTTCAAGATTTATCTATTCTGGTTGAACAAGTGCATCATAATTTTCTTTACCGGTTTCAGATTTCATAGTTTCTGGTTCTAAAAACAAAATGCAAGGATCTTCATCATTCTTCTCCAAACTAATTTCCTTTGAAATTTCAGGACATTCATCCACTCAAACATCAACACTCTCAATAATTCTCTATGTCCGGTTGTTAAAATACTTGTAGGCCTTACTCTTGGTGAAATAACCAAGAAATATGCCTTCATCACTCTTAGCTTCAAATTTTCTAATGTATTCACCTCTCTTAATAAAACATTTTCTTCCAAATATCTTAAAATAGCTAACATCAGGTGATCTTCCATACCAATATTCATAAGGGGTCTTGTCCTTACCTCTTTTCACCCGAACTCGGTTCAGAGTGTAGACAGTTGTACTGACAACTTCTCTCCAAAATGTTTTCACTACACCTCCTTATATCAACATTTTCCTAGCAGCTTCAACCATTGACCAGTTGTAACTCTCTACGATACCATTCTATTGTGGTGTCCTTGGTGCAGAAAGTTGTCATTTGATTCTATTCTCATCACAGTACCTAGTGAATTCCTCAGAAGTAAATTCACCGTCTTGATCTGTTCTAAGACATTTTATCTTCTTTCCACTCTCTTTCTTAGCTAAGGCCCTAAATGCCTTGAATTGAACAAAAGTTTCAGTCTTATCCTTGAAGAATGTGACCCACATCATCCTTGACAATCATCAATGAGGATCATGAAATATCCATCTCCTTGAATTCTTTTTGTTCTTATTGGTCCACAAAGATCTGTATGAACCAAATCTAACAAATGTTCCACTGAGAAGGATTTGCTCTTGAAAGTTGAAGAAGTCATCTTTCCTAACTGACATTCTTTGCAAAGAGCATCAACCGGTTTGTCTAACTGAGGCAAATATCTCATTGTCTTGGACTTACTCACCTTAACAATGTTGTCAAAGTTTATATGAAAAAATCTCCTATGCCAAAGCCAACTATCATCTATTTTTGCAATCAAATAGTTGCTAACTTTAGGATTAAGGTGAAACAGGTTACTTTTAGTTTGTTTCCTGGTAGCAACCAATTCACCTTTGTTGTTGAAGGTTTTGCAGATACCATTTTTGAACTCTAGTGGGTATCCTCAGTCATTAAGTTGTGCCACACTCAAAAGATTGTGCTTTAGACCTTCAAGACAGTAGAAATCATCAGCACTGCTCTTCTCATTAAGAGAAATAACTCCCTTACCTTTAACCATGCATGGTGAGTCATTGCCAAATCTTACAACACCACCATCAAATTCCTTCAAGGAAATAAATTTGCTTCGATCAATGGTCATATGACGTGAACATCACTGTCAATGATCCAATCATTAGGATTATCCATCCTGGACACTAATGCCTTCTGGTCTGATATCTCTTCCTTAATAACTACAAACACAATATCTTCACTAGCGTCACCATCTGACTCTTCATCAATGATACCACTATCAATGGCAATAAAACAATCTCTCTTTCCTTTACCCTTATACTTCTTGAATTTCTCTCTCTTGTGTTCATTTTCACCATTAGGACAACTAGCAGCTATGTGGCCAATCTTGTTGCATGTAAAACATTTTAAAGGTAATTTACCTTTGTATTGGTCAGTGCCTCTAGGTAGTCGTTTTGCCAACAACGCTTCAATCTCCACTAAACTGTCTTCATCATAGCATCTCTACTGGATCTAGATTCATTACCATGACTAGTATCTCTACTTTTTCTCACAGATGGGTTAGAGACAAAAGCTCTAAATGCAAACTTTGATTTTTGTACTCTACCATAATAACCGTTTAATTCAAAAGCAATAAGTTTTCCAATGATGGAGTCAAGAGTTACCTTAGTTTTATCTATAGACTTCAGCTACTGAATAGCTGCAACTCAGATAGCGTAGACTGATAGTAGGGCTCTCAGTACCTTACTTATCACTGTGGCATCTTCCACTTTCCCTCCAACACTCTTAATTTCACCGACTATCTCTTTTATCCTTTGACCATACTACTGGATATTCTCACCTTCGGTCATCCATATGTCATCAAACTTTCCTCTCAGACTCTCCTCTTTAGCAATCTTAACATGTTCATCACCGTTATAAATCTCTTCAAGTTTTTTCCATACCTCATGTGCAATTTCTAGACCATGAACATCAACATATTCTGCATCATATAGGGAACTAATAATGGCATCTAATGCTTGATGATTTTCTTGTTGTTCTTTCTTCTGATCATTAGGAAAAATCCCAATGGATGCAACATATTTAGTATTGACTTGTTCCAAATACTAACTTCCTAGACTCTTGATGTAAATTTCATTCTGTCGCTCCATATCCTATAGTTCTCTTTGTTAAACTTTAGACCTTCCTTCTTCATCATGATCTGCAAGATCTTTACCTCAAGCTGTTAGGCTTAGATCTTAGAGGACCTCAGACTGCTCTAATACCAATTGATGGTATGATGAAAGAATAAGTATCTGGTAAATTACTAAGAGGGGGGTGAATCAGTAAATTGAAAAACTGATACAAACTTCCCAATCTCAATCTTAATCACACAAAGTAAACTTATCAATAAAATTTCTCTGCCAAGATATAATCTTCATAAGAAAAATCAATATCAACCAGTTTAACTGTTATACCAACTAAATAGTAAACAACATTAAATTTGTAAACATCCAAATGTTTTATCATATGTCAACTAACTTCATTCCTCAATGTTTTCGGTTATCATGCATTATCAAAATAATTAAGTAGTTAATCAAATCAACCATAAGATCATAACCACAAACTCATTCACCACATGACACAAATATTTTTGACATGGAAACAGAAATTAGGTAAAAATCACGGTGAGATGAGACTCACAAGATAACTATCTGAACTCTTCTGAAGTTTGCCCTGTTAGTAGCCAAGCCTGTTAAAGCTTTTACAAAAGTCATGTTAAGATCTGATCCTATTCAGAATCACCCGGTTAAGGGATTGACTACAAATCCCTTGTTAGAAGCAAGTACCCTATTAGGAGTAACCTCGATAGAGGATTTGAGAATCCAAGCTAATGGATCACCTTGTTAGAGGATTTAAGAAGTAACCAAGCTTGTTAGAGCTTACCTGGTTAGGGGATTTCAGTTCTGCTATAATTGTTAGAAAACAACAAGGTTTTGCTTGTTCTATCTGAATAGCACTATACTTGCTTGATCAAATCCTTTTTAAGTTTCCATCTATCTTTACTCAAACAGTAGAATCATTCTTCGGTTTCGAAACCACAAAGTCAACTAATTTATGCCAACACTTGTTACAAAATAGCTTCATTGACCTTATAACAAATCAATTGGGTTGGTGACACAACATAAACCTAATTCTCTCATAGAGGTTACAAACAAATCAGTTCAAGTATGACCATTGGATTTACATAACAATCTGTACACATTAATCAATAAAACTCCAACCGCTCCTTGACCACCACTTCCTCGGACTCAGTAACTCATCACACACTTTACATTAGATAAAATACACTTTGAACATTCCCTAGACAAAAATGTGTCAAAACAATTTTGAACTTATCTTCATACAATGATCACTCGTGTCTTCAACATTACCGCTCATCAACATAACCAATTCAACAACATTTCATCTATTAGGGTTCATCAACTGGTATGGCTTAAACTTCTTATACCCTTTCAAATTTTTAACCTATTACCAGTTACCGGTTCAACTCACAAACTTACATACTAGTTTCAATATCTTCCACAAAGCTCTTCCTACCAGTTACAAGACAATAGAAATAATATCAGTAATATCAATACTAGTTAATTGACATAAATGACAACATAATATATCATTAATGCAATCTTCATGCAAATGCCAATAGTTACAACCTAGTTTGGCATTTGTTCTTCATCTTGTTGCTTGTGCATCTAAGTTTAAAATTTTGGAGGAGTCATCTTAGGGGTGGGGGCCTAGATAGATCCTCTTTTTCTTGTTCTCCATGCTTCTTTGACTCCATATTTTAAGTTCCTTCTGACTTATATTACATTTCCATGAGTCAAATTATAGTTCTTAATTCAGTTATAGGCTATGTCTTGATTGTAACTCTTAGTTTGATAAGGTTTTGGGTGGATTTTAATCTCTAATTTTGAGGAAAAAGTTTCCCTATAAATTTAATTTCAAAATTCATTTTGAGGGTCTAAGAATTGATTATTTAAGGTCCAATTTTAGTAACACTACTTAGTTTGTTTTCTTTCAAAAGACATTTATCAAGAGGCTGTAGATTGAATAGTTATGCTTTGTTGGTATATTATGAAGAATTAATGGAAATGAAGTTCATAGTTTGCAATGGTATTGGTAGTCTTTTTTGATTTCTTGGTATTCTTCTATTTCTTTCATTTTTTTTAGTCCTGAATTAATATTTACATTTATGAAACATCTTCTTTGTTATAATCAATTTGTTCATCTTTTGTGGTGATTGAGGTTAATAATGAACATGTGAATGAATAGTACTAGTTGTTCTAGAGCTTTCCTTGGTCTCATTTTCATGTTAGAATTGGCAATTTTGGCATGATAAATTATTTACATACAAGGTTATTTCTAGATTTTGTTGATAATGTGGGTTTAGGTAATACTGATGATTCATTTTCTCATATCCTTGTTCTATTTTTTGCAATTTATTTTAACCTTTTGGCTTAGTCAAATTTAGAAATCGACATTTCAACTTGATTAGTGATATTTTCCCCTTGAACAAATTGGCCACATGAACACTTTCTTATCTTGTATCATTGTTACCTTGGGAGCTATTGCTTCCTAGGAAATGATAAAACTTAAAGCTAAGCTAACTTAACTCAAGGGGCTGAGATGGTATCCTCCCATGAAAGATGATAGTTCTAAGCAAAAGACTACCTAGTGATATGAAAGTTGATGCAAGATAGTAAGGACAACAAGGAAATTTATTTTCAAACTTTGACAAGATTGAATGTTTGGGTGGAAGTTTTAATGGATTGATAGAAAAAAGGCATGGTGATATTTCTCCCAACTCACCTATTCAATTAGGTGTCAACCCTTCACTGACTCACAAGACCCCTCACAAGGCCACAAGTTACTCAAAAGGATTCATTACCCCAAAACACACCCATACTCACCAACCCTCACCCAACCATTGAATCACACTCAAATAGGGAAAATAAACATGTCTAAGTCACAATCCAACTCTCCAACATTCAATCACCACCAACACCCTCAACCCTTATTCACACAAATCCTCCTTCAATTGGGTTTTCTAAACCCTTGGTGCTCAACTCACAAAATATATTAGATAGACAAAAAATAATGTACTTTTGGACACTCTTACAAGTACCATTCAACATATACCACCATGGATCTTTACCCTCCCAACCACCCAAAGTTCAAAGGAAGATTCATTGTTGCAACACTCACTTTTGGTGACAGTCTCAAGGACTTAGGACAGTCCCTCCTGTCATGGCCATTCTTCTTCACAAAAATATCTAACATTAATTATGATGATAGTGTACCTCCTTAAACCTTCCACCAAAACCAAACTCAATACTGAACTACTTCCCAAATTCGCTAATGGACTAACTCAACTCATTGTCAAATTGTGATAGTCAATGCAAGGTTTAGGACAGTCATACACGCTCACGGATTGATGGGATTTTTTGGTCACTAAACAATTGGATTATGTTTATAACTCCCTCAAAAATTCCCCAATCCCTTAACAAGACCATTCAAGGACCTTTGAGTCAATTACACCATTCAAACTCCATGCATACACTGTGTTCTCAGATTAAGACACAAAAATCAACACCTTCCACATATTTCCACATACCAAAATGCTCATGAGACCCTAAAATGATTAAGAAAACAAAATACATGATTTTATGGTTCATCCCAAGCCATTACATGGATTTATCAACATGGAAATGACCCCTAATGCATTTTAGTTTTCCTCGGGTTACCCTAGAGTAGGTTTTTGACAATTTTCACCAAGTTGGCTATAACTTTTGCAATACAGAACAAAACAAGATGAAACCAAAGGGATATTGAAGAGGATTGACCCCTATAACACATTAAATAGATTTTTTAATAAAAATAACATGCTAAGGAATTCCAAACTCCATTATAGCAGTTTGCAATGTTAAAGAACTCAGAAATTACAGGATAAAACTGAGATATTCATTAATTGTGCTTAGTTACAATGCTCAACCGATCCTTGGTAGTGGACAGTGACTTATTAAACAAATAAAAATCCTCCCTCAATTTTTAGAACAACCTTTTAAACTTGTCTCAACATACTAACACCTAATTGCTCATAAAATGCACAAAACATTGCTTTAACAATGTTGAAAATATTAGCAACTTTGTCAAAAATTGTTCCTAGACTCAAACCAAGACCACTTTGAATAAAAAATGATATAAATATGTGAAAATATTTCTATAAGACCTTTAAATATCATTAAACATCACATTTGACCCATTCAGACATATTTGCAACATAGTGACAATTTTGACAATATTGATCATCATGACCCCCACTAGGACTCAATACACCATCTAATGGTATTAATGAAATTTATTACATGAAATATGGTCTTCTAAGACCTTATTCATAACCAAACTCAAAAAACTTGACCTATTACTAAATTGTCTTCATGGTGGCCATCTTGTGCTAGGTGCTCTTGCCCAGAAGGAAGATATGATACAGTGGAGAGAAATATGAGTGGGGAGTGGTAGGAAATGTTAAGGGTATCTTCTACATGGAGAAAGAGGAGGGAATGGGATGTGTGGTGAAAGGGGGACATAAGGGATATAAATGATGGAAGAAGGATTTACGTGGTGGAGTAAAGAGGTTTAGGATGTGGGAGATAGAAGGGGTTGTAGTTAGGATATATTGGGGAATAAAGTGGAGTGGGAGGTATAAGGGGGTAATGAAAGGGTAAAGGGGATGTAGGTTATAATGGGAGTTATAAGGGGAAAGGAAAAAGGGTAAGTGGGTAGGGTGGTAGTTTATGATAGGGATAGGATATGGGTAGGCTAGGATGGGGGTAGGTGATAAGACAGAAAGGGTAGGTTAATAGGTGCGTGGTAGAGGTAAGCTTAGGGAAATAAAGGAAGTAAGACTTAGGGGATGTGGGTTAGAATAGGTGATTTTAGGGGAATAAAGGGGTAAAGTGGTAGGTATTATGGAGGGGAGTGTGAGATATAAGGTATGAGGGTAAGGGAGATGCTAGGATAGAATAGGGGTAGGGGTAAGGTGGAAAGGATGTTAGTGGAGGGAGGTGAGGGTGTAAGATGGAAGGGTAGGTTTAAGTTAAGATGTGAAGGAGGTTAAGGCATGAGGTATGAAAGGTGGATAAAGGGTAGAGGATAGGAAGGTACGTGAGTTAGAAGGTATGGTAAATGGAATTGAAGAGTGTTATGGGAGGTGGAAATGGGAGGAAATGGAAATGGGAGTGATTGGGTTTGGGCACCCACTGACAGGATGGACAGAACTGAAAGTTATTATGCCTTGGATGGGCAAAGGGAATGTTAAACCTCACATTATTTCAAAGAGAAATACTTGGCCAGCTCCTGAGCAACTACAAACAAAAGGTTAACAACAAAGACTTGACAACAAACAACTAAGCTAAGACAACTAACCTAGAAAGTGAAAAAGTGGGGGTCCCCATTTGCAATGGGGCGATGTGTGAATACATCACAATAGGATGTCACTCTTTCCACTTACCTTTCTTTTTGTGAATATGCATAACACTATTTTGGAAATATTAATATAGATCCTCATCCATTATAAAATAATTATAATGGTAAAATTAATAGACCTATTGTAGGGTCCTCCAAGCCTAGAGTAAGGAGTTTGGAGTGTAGATACATTGATTTGGCCTTATGGCCATCAATGAGTGTTGACCCAATAGGAGATGTCTTGAGACTGACAACTTTGGAAGTGTGGCATTGTTGTGAGCCAACACTTAGGTGTGAAACCTTTTTTCACAAATTTTGATCAGTTGCCATGAAACCTGACCATATCCTCATGGTGTTAGCTCAATTCATATTAGTTTTCCCAAGCCTAGAAGACAAGTTATGTATCCAACGGTGTCTAGAGGAATGGAGTGTATGATCATTGAATTTGTATGTTGAAACCATTATACATGCCCCTCCATTGAGGGTATTGAGGAAGATTGGGAATAGTGTGCTTTGGTGAAGAAACATGATGTGAGAAGTTTGATGTAGAGGCAAGGGTAGAATTTAGTATTTCATATTAGGATAGAAACCACATTGATTAGGGAAGTCAAATAAGGTCTCTCCAATGTTTAGGATACACAAGGGCAACATTAGTCATCTAAGTACGCATGAGCATGGGAATGGATAGTTACTTTCCTTTTAGACCAACATGGGTCTATGACTCTGTATAACTTGGGTCTATGACTAAATTGGATCTGTGAATCTCAATGGGCATATCACCTACTCTAAATCACCACAAAGCCATTACATATGTTTTGAGATGAAATAGAAAAGTTAAATGGTTTTTGTTCAATTTGCATAATTTATATGTTAAAGTAATTTAATTTGGTATATTATACTGAAACGTGATTTCATAACTAACATTTCAACTTCTATTTAACTAGTTCTATATCTCAATTTTTTTGCCTATGAAGAAAGACCATGTTAGACAATATCAGCGAATAACAAAATAAGGAGACAATTGCTAGATTGTGGTCTAAGTTGAAAAGAAAAGGTGATGGAAAATGTTATTGTCCTTGCCAAATTTGTAAGGGGTTAAAGACTAGAAGACTTCTAATCAAAACATCTAAGAAATATTGTATCCTGCATGGTCACATTGAAGGTGGACATGATTATCATCCATTGGTAATTTTTTCATTATATCATTTTAACAATTTATATACATAAGAAATCACTTGATGATGAGATCATGATTATGGTTTATTTATGTTTATCAATTTTATATAGGTCAAGCCCCCCATAGCACATGATATGGATCAACACAACCCATAGAATATGGTTTTTTAAGTGGAGGAAGATGGAGGTGTGAATATTAGAGCTGAAGATAATGATCAAATGGAAGATGACGATAATGAGACACAAAACATAATTGAAGATGATGGTACAAATACATTGATCCATGACATATTTAGTACTAGTGTAGCTGATCATGATGATGAAGATGACCTTGATGTTGTTCTTGATGTTCCTCTACTTGAGAAGGCATCTTAGGCCCTTTATGAAGGATCCCAGACAACTCTTCTCTCCACTATATTGTTGTTGGTGAAATTGAAGGTTATAAATGGTTTATCCAACATAACAATCTCACGTATGTTAAGGTATGTCATATATGTTATTATAGTTAATAAACAGTGAATCATGTTGTACCATTAATATTCTTTATATTAACAAATTATATTTTTTTGTTACCACCATCAAATATTCTACCTCCCTCATATCGATAATTATCTTCCATTATGAAAGATATTGGAATGGAGTATCAAGCAATAGATGCTTGTCCCAATGATCATATTATATATCACAAATGATATGAATTTCAAATTGAATGCCCTGAATGTCATATCAATAGATATCGAACAGATCAAATAACAAAAAGGGTTCCTCGCAAGGTTCTTCACTATATTCTCATTATTCCACGTATGCAACAATTAGTCAAGTGCACTAGCTTGGCACAATTTATGGATTATCATGCATGCAATAGGAGTCGAGATGATGTTATTCGAATGCTTGCAGATGGTTCAACATTTATGGACATAGAGGAAAAGTTTCCACACTTTAAAGAAGAACCTTGTAATCTCAATCTTTCATTAACAGCGGACGATGTCAACTCATTTGGAGAGTTGAGATCTGTTTACTCAGTGTGGCTGGTTTTTGCTATCAACAATAAAATTCCTCCATGGATGTCAATAAAGAGGGAACAACATAATGTTGGCAATGATTATTCCAGGTATTTTATCATTTAATAGTTGTCTACATTTAATTATAAATATTCCAGTAAAATGGTCGTAATAATTATGTAATGCTTTTGTTCATTCAATTAGGTAAGTACCAAGTTAAAGATATTAATGTATATATGGAGCCTCTTATTGATGAGTTGTTGGAGTTATAGAATGGTGTCACTATGTATGATGTCTTTAGACCAATATGACAAAGACAATTTCAATTCCATGCGATGCTTGTATGGACAATACATGATGTCCTAGGGCTATAACATTTTTGTGGTATGTTATAGTGTTCAAGTTGCACATGATAATTATAATTAAAAAAATTAACATATTTAATCCAATTATACATTATCTTGTAGGTCTTCAAACAAAGGGAAAAATTTCATGTCCAGTTTGTGGTCCAAAGATGAAATCTCATCATTCAAAAAGTTTAGGAAAGCAGGTGTTTGATGAGTATAGGCACTTTCTCCAAAAAAATCATAAGTATCTAAATACTAAAAAACATATTTTCAATGGGAAAGAAGAGAATACGTCAAAGCCATGAAGAATGACACCTCACCCTTGGAAGCTGGAATATAATAGAATTAGTCATCAAGGTAATGTCATTCCATCTAATGGTTTATGTCATAAAACATCTTTTCTATTATCTTTTGTTTACTGATGATGTGATTGATGATCATGAAGGTTGTCAAGGCATTAATGACCACCTTCCTAAGGGACTAAAAAGTTATCCCCGATAATTTAGTAGGTTACCCTACTACGAGCACTTACAAATTGTGCATTTTTTTGATACTATGCATATTGGAGAGAATATAATAGAGACATTATGGAAAATATTGGATGGAAAGCGTGACAAAAAAAAATTCTCAAACTTTGTAGTGACATTCAGGATTCCAATAATGCAATGAAAAACGTCATTCAATCAAATAGCCATGGAGACCAAATTAATATAAGTGACCTTCCTTGGTTATTAATGGACCAACAAAGCAATGCTATAAAAGAAGTCATACAAAAAATTTGATTTCTCATAGGATTTTTTGCGAACATAAACAATCTCATATCAAAGAAAAGTGGATTTGGGCAAGGGATGAAAACGCATGATTGGTAAACCTTCATTAAGGTTATTCATGTTCTTGTATTTTTACTATATATTTGTATATTGCACATAGAAAAAAATGAAAAGATAATTTTATAATTGTTGCAGTACGTTCTACCTCTATCTCTCCCAGACGACTTTGACAATAATGTCAAGCAAGTCATATATGATCTTGTAAAATACATGAGGTAAGTAATGGTATTTGTTCAGTTATTGTACATAAAGGAAAGTGAGAGGTAATTATAAGATGTTATTGTAGTTAATTAATTGTTAATCTTTAAAATAAATCGGTTGTAAGGCATCTATTTATTTTGTGTACAGTTCGTCGAGAGAGGGATGCACTACATTTGTATATTGCAAACAATTTTTGACTGGATGACGATATGGATTGAACATTATCAACATTCTTCTCGCACATTAACATGGGAAGGTGTGGCTTCATTGGTTAAAGAAGGTCATCATAATGGAGATTCCAATGTTTTGCAAAGGGAAATTGATTTAGCATATGGTTTAAGAGATAAATAGGTACGTATAAATTTATTAATCACCCATATGTTTATCAACTCACGATGCAATATTTTTTACATGTTTGACATATCACAGGTCAAACACCACAGTGCTATGTGTTGTAATGGTCATAAATTTCGCATCAAAAAGTTGGATGACACAAAAAAAACTTGTGATTCTGAGATAACTACAGTCTTTGAGGTGACAAATATTTCATTGAGAAACAACATACATCCTCAAGAGTCTCAAAATCAATACTATGGCATTTTAGATGATATACTTGAGTGTGACTTTAATTCCTTCAAATTAGTTTTTGTTCATCATCAAATGGTACAGGCTACGATTGAATAAAAATGATCCTGATAGAACTATTATTGAACATGATAATGGTTTTACAATAGTTAATACAAGGTCAGTTGAACTAGTTGGGGATGAGCCCTATGTTCTTCCAAGCCAATGTGAGCATGCATTTTACTTTGAGGTTCCACATAAACCGAGTTGGTCATTTGTTGTTAGACATGATCCAAGAGGAAGGCTGATAAAGTATAATGTGATGGAAGAAGAAGATACCAAAGATGTAGAAGATGATGTAGATGATCATCACAATTGATAGCTACTTGATGATGATGAAGAAGAAGAATTTGTTGATGATGATGATGATGGTGATGATGATGATGATGATGATGATGATGCTGATGATGATGGTGATGGTGATGGTGATGGTGATGGTGATGGTGATGGTGATGGTGATGGTGATGGTGATGGTGATGGTGATGATGAAGACGATGGTGGTGGTGGTGGTGATGATGATGATGATGATGATGATGATGATGATGATGATGATGATGATGATGATGATGAATGAAATGTATGAGGTATGTGATTAGTATATTATCTATTTAATATTGATTTCTTGATAGAAATTTTTTTGACTTATATGGTTAAACAATTAATTCATTATGTTTTGAATTATAATTCCATTACATAATTAATTCATGATACACCTTTTAATGTTTTTAATTTATGTTCCATGACCTCTAGCAGGTCCTTATAGTATAACTATGCCACCCCATGGAGATGGAGATAGGGAGAGTGACTATTTATGTGACATTTTTAAAACTTTGTTTTTATTTATGGAATTTGGATTGTTTATTAGCTATGTGATGGATGTTGATTTATGATACATATATGATGGATTACATGTTTATGATGACACATGTGACATTTTTTGAACTTTGTATTTATTTATAGAATGTGGATTGTTTATTACCTATGTGATGGATGGTGATTTATGATACATATGTGATGGATTACATGTTTTTGATGACACATATGTGATGCTAATTATGATTCTCAATTACATATATGATGATACATCATGTGATGCTTATGATACATATGTATTTATTGTTTATCAACTTACAAATGTAATACTTATGATGCTCAATTGATGGTGTTGATTTCATGTATAGTCCCTATGTGATGTTGTCACCTTTGGTGGGAATAGGTGATGGAGTACAGACATCGTCAACCCTTTAGTTGAGGATCCTACATAGTCTACATAAAGTAAAGGTAAGGAATTATAAAATTTACAATGATTATGATAACAACATCCTTTTTAATTTAATACTCTTTTTGTCTACAAATTTCATGTTGTTCATGTTGTGTACTATGTAAATTTTAGCTAACATAAGATAATTGAATTACATGTGCAAGAACTTGAACCCCTTTGACGAGGATCCTGCAAAATCTCATGGATCAACAGGTATAAGTCAATACACCCTATAGAAACAGTTTATTTTTTTAAAATTACTTGGAAAGAAAACTTCCTTAGTTTTTCAAACCTCGACATTAGCAGAAAATCTAATACAACTATCAATACTTGAGGCCCCAATTGGACTTATTCAAAATTTAATCTTAACATCAACTTTAGGGTCGACTTCTTCATGAACATTACCCTCATTTGCAAATTATCTCTCTCATTACCAACTAACTCTCTCATTTGATGGATTGGAGGTACCACCAAATAGTTATTTGTCAGATGTGTCTTCCTCAAGTGAGAGAAATGTAGGAATAGAAAATGAAAGTGAGACATGTAGTAGGTCTAGAATAGGGAGATCAACTAGAGGTCAAAATATTATAAAAAATTTCAATGAATGCATGAAATTTTTCCTTGCTCAAGGGGGGTCATGTTATTTTGATGATGAGACCAAAGGAGACATTGAGGTGCCCTTGAGGTACAAACATCTACAGAAACAATGGGTACCCAAGGAACTTCCTACAATAAAAACTAGTTTTTTTGTTAACGATAGGATATATCACATAGCACCTTCACCGTTACATGGTTTCAACCTATTTTCCATGGACAACATAAAGGTCTATTACAACAAAGTTGTTGAATTGATGGAGTTTTTCAGACCTTGTTACAATTATAATAATTGGATGTAGATTGTTCGATATAAAAAAGTATGCATAGGTATGCACTGTCAACAAATTACATACAATAGAAAGATAATGATCAAAGTAAACGAGTGGCTATATACATTTATTGAAGGCCAAAAGCAACAAGAAATATTTCAGGTTTTATAAATAGTACGCGACCTACATCAACTAATAAACAACCCAATTGCATATTTGAGGCACACGAGGGAAATCATGTATTCATATGTGTGATAAAATCAATAAGTGCAGGGGAAGAGCTAGTAATCGATTACAAATTGAATCATATAGATACAAACAAAGTTACTATCATGGGGGTGGTACGTACTATATAACATTTAAATTAACCAACATCCAATTAATGACTCCAATATACCATTTTATTATGAAGTTTTTTTGCTAAGTCTATTAGTTTAATTTCACTAACGTATTTATATTTTTTCTTTGTCACAGGGAGACATGGATCCATCACATAGTGCAAACAAAGATGTAGGTCTTGACACTTCTACCGAGTAGGTAAACCTCTTTGTAACTATACAAACTAGATGGAAGCAAATTGTTACATTATTATGTTCTTCTTTTGAGTGTTTTAGACTAATTTTGTAATTGTTAATGATATTCTTCTCACAGATGGATGTTCGGGGAAAGGGATAGGGAGCTATAGTACCCAAGCACCTCTCTAGGGATGTGGACTCAATAGGATTAAGCGATGATGACCCTGAAAATTCCACAAACCCTATGGAATTGATAAAAAGAGTCTATTAGAAAAATTAGTAGAGAGATTGTTTCTTTGGAATCCGTGGATCCTTAGACTGATGAGATACGAGAGAGGGTGAAAAAATTGATTCGGACATCAGACAACTTGCAAGTAAGTAGTAATAAATCTTTAATTATAACAAAAGTTCAATAATGGTTTATATTTTATACTGTTTTATGTGATTAACTAAAATATGTGTGTGTTGTTTTTACAACAATTTATGGGTCCTCATGAAACTGATGGCCATGATCAGGGTGTTGCAGGTAGTCCAGGTGATGACGATTTTCTTGGCTTATCACTTGTATGGCTTATCACTTTGAGTAACCAAAATACATCATACTTGATACTGTCAATGTTCATAATAAAGGTCATCCTTGTTTACAAATTTTTTTGTTTTCATATATTTAATATTTTATATATTTAATGTATTATTCTTCAAGTGTTGTCAATGTTCCTATGCAAATATCGTCGATGCCTCATCAGAGGTTAGCCCCACCTGTATTGCCAATTGTAATGTCGGCAACACATAGCATGAAGACATCCTCTACTGTATGTCATATTGGCCCACCCACTATTGGTAGATCCCTCTTTTCTCTATCTTTTGTTATGTGTTTATTTCCCTTCAAGCGTTCTTTCTTGGGGGCATTTCATAGTGGATTCATTTTCCACAGTAAGAGATGCACATGAGGATGTGCTAGAGGCGACTACTACTGATAACATGCCATCATTTCTTGGATCTTCTCGTATTGCTAGTATGGGAACGTTGCAGGCCATATTGGTTGTGAGCAATGAAGAATTAATTTCCTTAAAGATATAGAAGGTTCCAGGTACTTTAAAGTTATTATTATATATAGTCTAATTGTAATTTACTTTCTAATCAGTCATTTTGGACTAATGATTCCATGAATTTTTTTATAGGAAATGATATTTTTTATAAAAATCTTAGTGACATTGCATTGCAGATATTTGGGCCCACCATATGTAAAAGGTGGAACATCATATGTGAACTAACCCTAATCCACTATTTTGATTTCATATCATTGCTATAATAGTTTTCCTTTGATCCATTTCTTGAACTATAATAAATGTAGCTTCAGTTCATCTCAAATTCTAACAGTTTTGTTTTTGCTTTAAAAGGTGGAATGACCAAGAAAAAAGGTTAAAAGATGAATTGACAAACCATATGGTTGAGTGGTTTGGAACTGATACCTTTGACAAACCAAGCTCCTTGAAAATGATGGCACATATCTAAAGTATGTGAGGGACCAATACAGGACCCATTTAGAGAAGAAGGTAAAGTACGAGCGTCCCCCAATGATTCGAAAGAGGGAGTGGAAGGACCTGATTTTGGATGCCAAGGAGAGAATTGAAAGGAAAAAAGGAAATACGCCACTAGACGCCAAAAGAAGGTATGACATACTCTTAAGAATGTAATTATGTACTGATTAATTACTCTTTATATTTATATAATCAAACATATTTAAAAATTTTCATAGACCGAGTGACATGTCAAAGGCAACCAAGGAAAGACAAGAAAAGCACAGGAAACACAAACTTGGCTCTGGTGGTTATATGAAACTTGTCGCACGCATTGTAAGTATCTGTAAATGAAATATCGTATAAAAATATTTATAAATTGCAAATGATTTTTTTTTAATCAAATAATGCAAGAAAAATTCACAATACCAAGCAAAAATGCAGGACTCTGAATTCAATTTAATTACAATTGGTGTTCAGCATTAATGTAACCTTTAGTATTTCAACTAAAGAGGATCTAGAGGATGTTCAACATGTTGAGGTTAGACAAAATGATGTGGCCCCATCAGGTAAAGAGCACAATAGTTATGTTCTCTAAATTAATGAAATACTTTTAAAAATAATAAAAAATGTTTTGAATTTAACCCATTTCTTTGTTATTGCAGAGGACCCCCCTTGGCTTCAGTGTCCTCATCCTCAGTATAGGACTAGGCATACATCGAGATCACACGCATAGGGTGGAACAACTGAAGAAAACAATGTTCCACTTAGTCTTTTCATATCTTCAAAGAAGAAACAAAAAAATAAATGATTGTAATATACCTTATTTCATAATGATTGATTTTTATGTGTTAATGAATGTAATTATGTGCTAATGAATGGCTATGAATGATATGTGTTAATTAATATTGATGAATGTTGCATGTTAATTAATGTTAATCAATGTTATGTGTTAATGAACATTATGTGATATTAATGAATGAATGTTTTATTTAATTAATGGTAGAAATAATGAATGAATGAATGGTAGATGTTAATGGGGAATTTATAGTGATGTAAGGGGGCTGGGTGGGGGGGCCAAATGAGCTTCCACCTTCATGTGGTTGGCCCTGTTAAGTAGAGAATATTAAACTATTCTCAAAACCAAGTGAAGCTCAATAAGATAACACACTTTTCAATATTTCATTATGTTGCACAGTTAATCTTATTGAATAATGTATATTGAATCTTAATTGCAGGGTCCAACAAAGCCAACACAAACAACAACACCACAAGTTGTTGGGTATAATGAACTCTGATATTGTCTTGTATGTACACTAATAGTATGAGTTGCTTCTAGTGTTGATATCCATGGAGGGACTGCAAAAGTTATGAATATGCCTCATCCTTGTAAGTTTTTTTATTACTTGACATTTTCTTTAGCATTTTGTTACTTCATGAATGAGATGTTTTTAGATGTCTATTCCATGAATACCTCTCTCTTGTATGCTTCATGATCGATGTGTATTTAGCATGTCCACTCCATTAGAAAAATTCTCATATATGCTTGTACCTTATGTGTATTTATGTATTACTTCATGGCTTAAATGTATGATTCATGCCTTGCATGTATTCATATGTATGGTTTGTGTTTTACATAGCTCCTTCATGCCTTGTAGTCTTCTCAAAATATTACAAAATCATTCTCCAAGAAAAGGAGTAGTAGAGGCTACATACCAAAATAAATTAGATCTCCCTCTTTATTTCCTCACTTTCTTCCCTATTTTATTCCTCCCTTCTTTATCACTTCTCTTTATCTTTATTTTTCCTTGATATAACTAACAATTTATCCTTAATGTTGTTCATGAATCCAAAGACTCTTTTACACTCCCCACTTTACATCCATGGCAACTACCTCCATAATTATAACTTCACTTAGTGTGAAGTAAATATTCTCTTCTACCATGGCCTTCATATATCCTTCATATATCCTTTCAAATATTACCATATATATATATATATATATATATATATATATATCGACCTCATTCTAAGACTTTGAATTTTCTCTACCCAGTTCTTCATCACATTTCTCTTATGTGACAACAAAAATGTGAGGATTTAAGAGAAGCTTCAAATCATAATAGCCCTTAGCATTGGTTCAAAAAGAGTCTCATATTATGCCTCCTATATTGGATGGCTTTGATCCTCATCACACTATAAAGCTTTGTCCTCCTCACTGGATTGTTTGCACTCATGATGACAGAATTGTGAAGATTATATTTCAACAATTTTTTTTTTCTCACTTTTGATTCAACAAGAATCAGTTAAGATATAATTTCGGTGAAATATTTTTTTCTATGTTTGGTCAATGAAAAGAAATGTATTGTCATGTATAAAAGAGAGGATGGATTGGGGGAACATAGTCCCACAAAGAGACATTTAATACAATATATATTAAGATGTAGAGTCTAAAAAAGTCCACAATATATATTAAACTAACATATAAAATTGAAGAGTAGCAAGTCAATCTTTTCTATCCCTAGCATATTGTGCCTTGTTACACAATATGAATAGAACCTTAGCATCATTTATCATACTCACCACTTTTTATTTTAAAATTTAAAATCAACATCCACCTCATTTCTAATGTTGGTAAGGTTCACTATTTTTAAAAGAGTATTAGATAAAATATTTGATGGAACAAAATTGACAAAGGAAAAGAATAACAACATTATATTTTAGATGTTAAATGTTTTTGAATATATATTTTCTATATGATAATTAATATTTTGGGAGTAGTTAAGGATAAAGATATCATTCTTCTATTTTATAGTCTATCACCATCCTTATGTTATATTGTACTTTTGTTATAGGAAACCTTTTGATCTTTTGCAATTAGTGTCAGTTTTTTAAGGTGACTCTTTATATGTCCTAAAATTGTATGAGCCTAATAGCTTCTACTCTTCTTGATAGTTTCGTGGCTCTGAACAATGACTCCTTTGAAGATGCGTGATCCTTGTAATTTTGGCCTTCCAAGATGTGAAAAGAAGTTATGTTATGAATAATGGTCCAAATGATTTAGTTATTTCGTATTATATTGAGTATGAGTAAATTTGGGCTTCCTTGGATATCGTCACTATTTTCTACTAACTATTGTGATTTAGTGTGATTTGAGCATGAACTTCAAGTAATCAAGAGGCTGAAAACAATATTCAAGTGTTAAGAGGTACGCGACCTTGACCAAGGGATGAAAGTATCAGGAAAGTACAAGTGATTCATGTGTAGATCAATGTATCATTCACCTATTAATTCCTAGCAACATTCTCAAATAAACAAGCAAAGAGGTATGTTGAGTGCATATATACATTTTATGTTGCCATGATATAAGTAAGATATCAAACATGTAACTTAGATTAATTTGCAATTTCATTCATAAATATTAGATCTTCCTTGTGGATTTTGGAATGCATAATGTCTCGTTGATTTCAATATCTTTATTGCAAGTACTCTTTTCAACATGAAACTCCACTCATTGAGGTCTCTTACTTAATGCAAGTTAGTTATCCTATCAATGATGATACGTTTTGCATGCATTTTATGGGGAAATAATATTAATAGCTATGGTTGGCTTGTTCATTGTTTTGTGAAAATATATACAAGTAGATTGGGACATTAGAGTTATAATGATATTACATTATCTAGAAATTCAATAAATAGAGTAGCTTAAAGTTAGATAACCATAAACATCTAACTCATGTGGCTAAGTTATGTGATAATCTCTTCTTACTATAAAAGATTTGGCATCAAAACTAGATAGGCTCTATAGCCTATAAGTCCTCACTAGATAATTATTAATTATCTAGGATATTATTAGGAGGGCATGAAAAAATTATGAACAAATTAATAGAATGATCATGTAGTGATCTATCAAGTATAACACGATATATGACCTTGATTGTGCACTCAACTAATTGTTTCAATATTATAATTTATAAATGATTATATAGTATAAGTTCTATTATTCTAACACATATTTTTAGGGATATATAAGATATGACAAAATAAGAATACTATATATATATATATATATATATGAGGTAGAGTAAATATTTAAAGATGATGAAGATATAGAGTTGGTCAAATTTAGTGATGGGGCATAGAGCTATGACTCTTCTCAAGTAAATACTTTACGGATGTGTAAACATTACACCTTATCAGGTACAAGGGTGGAGCACACCAATGTGCCATTACATTTCAACTACTCATGGTCTTAGACAGGCCATAAATTTATTACAGTCCAACACCTACAGAGGTGATGATCTTGTCAAAATAAGTAAAGACTAAATCCTTGCTATGCATAGGTTGTTATGTTGACACACCATGGAGTAGATAAGGTTGAAATGAGGTTAATGTAAGAGCGATGGACAACTAAGAGAGAAGGAAATAATTAGGCATTTAAGGAAATCAATTTCCTCTATTCCACTAGGCAAACATAATGCATTTATGAGGCATGGAGTCCCATGATTGGGATAGGCCGAGTTTCCAGGCCAAGGACTAAGGAGACTGACAATGAGCATGTAGGGGATGGGTGCCCTATAACTCAGTATAGTCTACTTAACTCGAGGGTATATGAATAGAGAAGTGTAGGGGAAGGAGATTATGGCTGCTAGTGAATTGCAGGAGACGAATTTCCTCCAGGGGCATCGGCTTAATAGATCACATTGCCCTGCCTATGCTTCCATGTTTTGCATACATGTCTGCCAGGAAATAGGAATGGTGCTGGAAAGGGCTATTGAATCTGGTTTTATACCTACCAATCACATTTTATTGGAAAATTCTAAAGCCTCTTTAACAAACCCATCCTATGCTTATCTTGCAATCATAACTTTTCATGAGGTGACAACAACTATGAGTTTTAGGGGTGGGTACGTTGTGAGTGTCGTCTAGTGTTGGTGTAGCATTTAGGTCCATATTCAAAGATTTCAAACAAAAGAAAACTTTGGAGTCATCATCAGGTGAACCCTTCAAATTTATGAGGTAGGCTTTGTCTCGAAAACATTATTCTCTATCAATATCACAAGCTACTCATGTATAATTGAAAAAATTAAATTAAAAATAACTAATCTTTTAAGAAAATCAAATTATTAGTACCTATTTGTTAGGGTTTCAAGCAGATTCGAAGAAAATATGAACTAACAATTATATGCAGATTTAAATACAAAAGATAAAATAATAAAATAGGACACAGATAACATAGAAATTTAATGTTGTTCACCCAGAATGGGTTACGTCCACCATACACAGCCATCCAATCTTTCTTATTATCCAGCAAAAATAGTACATCAACATTGCAATGCCTTAAGCATCCCAGTCGCTTATAACATGCATTTTTAGGGCAAAAACAAAGTCGGCCTTTTTAGGGTTTTATTACAATGTTGATTTTCATCAAAAAAATACCCCAAAAAAAATCTCCCAGTACTTTGCTGATCAGTTGCCACATTTCAACAATCTCCCACTTGGAGACTGATCAGGCTCCACACCAAATTCCCACTTAGAGACTGATACTACATGAAACCACTGTACATGCAACATCCACTAGATAAAACACTAGGACTCAACTGGTATAAATTCCACAATTATCAATCAAGAAGACCAACAGAAACTGATGAAGAAATCAGCTTCTCCTATGGAACTGCCTTCGTGAACATATCAGCAGGATTCACACTTGTGTGAATCTTCTCAAGCCATAACTGACCCTCCTCCAAAATAGTTTGGATGAAGTGGTACCTGAGCTAAATGTGATTTGTCCTTGAATGAAAAATAGAGTTCTTCGCAAGATGAATGGCACTTTAGCTATCAGTATACAATGGGCGATCCTCTTGTGTCTGACCCAGTTCCTCTAGAAAACATTGTAACCAAATCATCTCCTTGCTGGCTTCTGTAGCAGCAACATACTCAGCTTTAGTGGTTGAAAGTGCAACAACCTTTTGCAGCCTAGAAATCCAACTGATTGCAGTTCCCCCTATAGTAAAAACATACCCTGTAGTGCTCCTCCGTGAATCAATATCACCTGCCAGATCAGAGTCAACAAATCCACTCAGAGGAGCATTAGATCCTTTAAAACATAATTCCTTCGTAGTAGTTCCTTTCAAATACCGAAGGATCCATTTCACAACATTCCAATGTTCCATACCCGGATTACTCATAAACCTGCTCACAACTTCCACTGCATGTGCAATATCTGGCCTTATGCATACCATTGCATACATCAGACTGCCAATAGCTGATGAATACGAGATGTTAGATATTTTCTTTACTTCTTCCTATGCCTTTGGGAACATCTCCTTAGTCAATTTGAAATGACTAGCCAAAGGTGTACTAACTGCTTTTGCATCCTACATGCTAAATCTTTTCAACACCTTCTTTATATATTCACTTTGAGACAAATTCAAGGTTCTATTTTTTCTGTCCCATGTAATCCTCACACCCAGAATTTGCTTAGCTGCACCCAAATCCTTCATAGAAAATGACCTGGCTAATTTCTGTTTAAGATCATTTATGTGTTCCATGTTAGAACCAGCAACAAGCATGTCATCAACATAAAGCAACAGGATAATATAACTGCCATTATCCAATCTCTTAAAATACACAATGATCAGAATGACATCTATGATAACTGTGTCCTACCATGAAACCATCAAATTTTAAATACCATTGTTGGGGTGCTTGCTTTAGGCCATACAAAATTTTCTTCAACCTGCACACCAAATTCTCCTTACCTTTGACCTCATATCCCTGTGGTTGCAACATGTAAATTTCCTCCTCCAAATCTCCATGGAGAAAAGTTGTTTTCACATCTAATTGTTCAAGATGTAAATCATCTGTAACCACAAGACTAAGTATAGTTCTAATTGAAGTCATTTTTACAACTGGAGAAAATATTTCATCATAATCTATACCCTTTTTATGTGCAAAACCTTTTACCACAAGTCTGGCCTTATATCTTTTCTGACCTCCTTCCTCCTCCTTTAGCTGATAAACCCATTTTTTAGGCAACGCTCTTTTTTCTACAGGTAAAGGGACTAAGTCCCAAGTCTTATTTTTCATCAAGGAGTCCATCTCCTCTTTCATGCCTAGCTCCCACTGTTGTTTGGCATCCACCTGCATTGCTTCTTCATATTCTTTTGGTTCACCAGAATCAGTTAATAATATAGAATACAAAGAAGGAGAAAATATTTCAGGGGGTCTACTTGACCTCATAGAACGTCTAACACTTGCAGGAGTTTGTGGGACATTCTGTTGTTGCTGAGCATCAGGTACCTGTGGCATTTCATTTTCAGGAATCTCATCCAACACCACATATTCTTGCTTGTCCTATTCATGCTTCTTTTGCTGCATCTGTTCTTTATACATAACCTTCTCATTGAATATAACATCTCAACTTCTAGTTATTTTCTTATTTTCAAAATCCCATAACTGATAGCCATATTCATCTATCCCATATCCAATGAAGGTACATTTCTGAGATTTAGCATCAAGCTTGGTTCTATTTTCTTTATCAACATGGACAAAAGCTTCACAACCAAAGGTTTTCAGAAAAGAATAATTTACCTTTTTACTAGTCCATGCCTCCTTTGGAATACCACCATCCAAAGGGGTTGAAGGTCTTCTATTTATCAAATAGATAGTAGTATGTACAACATCTGCCCAAAAATGTAAGGGCAATCCAGCATGCAATCTCATGCTCCTAGCGCGTTCCATGATAGTCCTATTCATTCTCTCTGACACACCATTTTCTTGTGGAGTTCCTAGAACTGTCTTCTTCTTTCTAATCCCATTTAAGGAGTAGTAATCTTCAAATGCTTTGCTGCAATACTCACCTCCATTATTCAATCTAAGACACTTCAACCTTTTTCTTGTCTCATTCTCAACCAAAGCTTTCCATTTCTTAGAAGTTTCAAAAACATCTGATTTTTGTTTTAGGAAATATACCCATGTTTTTATGGTTGAGTCATCAATAAAAATAACATAATAACAAGAGCCACCAAGAGATGATACCTGAGCCGGTCCCCATACATTTGAATGCACAAGCTCTAACTTCTCACTCTTCTTCTCTTTCCCAACCTTGAGAAATCTGACTCTTTTCTGTTTGCCATAAACATAGTTTTCACATAACTCTAAATAAATCTTCTTTAGTCCTAGCAATAGATTTTTGGAGTGAAGGATTTTCATCCTTTTCTCACTTATGTGCCCAAGCCTATGGTGCCACATTATCGAATCTGTTCTTGCAACATCTATTGTTGTTGTCCCTGCAGTAACTTTATTTATAGCAACTAAGGTAGAGTAAGTGTTACCAGTACACAGATATAATGTTCCTACCTTTGCACCTTTAGCTACTACTAATGATCCTTTACTGACCTTCCAGATACTGTCTGAAAAGGTAACTATGCAACCTTTACTACCTAGTTGCCCTACAAAAATTAAATTTCTTCTTAAGTTAGGAACATGTCTTACCTCCTGCAAAAACCAGTCATTTCCATTCTGCAACTTGATCTTTATCTTTCCTTTTCCAACAATTTGATAGGGCTCATCATCACCCAAATATACTTGTCCAAAATCACCTTGAACATAATCTAGAAAATATTTTCTATGGGGTGTAGCATGAAATGAAGCCCCAGGATCTATTACCCAGGAATCATTAACATTATCCAAACATAAGATTAAAGCATCTTGTATAGCATTACTTGCAATATTAGCTTCCTTACTATCATTTTCATTTTTGTCTCCTTCTTTATTTTTCCGAGACCAACAGTCTTTCTTTAGATGACCGGGCTTTCCATAGTACCAGCAATCTTTCTTTCCTCTAGATTGAGAGCGTCCTTTCTTTGACTTCCCTCGTGACTTGTCATTCCAAGGGCCTTTTCCTCTTTCCTTTGATCTTCCTCTGTTCTCCACATTCAAAACACTACTTGATGATGTTGGAGTCTCACCTGTGCTTTTCCTTTGCATTTCCTCACTTAGGATAACACCAACAATATCATCAAATACCAAAGTATTTTTATCAGAGACAGAGTTACTTACAGCCATAACCAAGCTATTCTAGCTTTCTGGCAAAGAACATAAAATCAAGAGAGCCCTAACCTCTTCTACAAAGGTAATTTTTACTGAAGACAATTGCCTGGTAATTGTATTAAATTCATTTAAGTGCTCCGCTACAAATCATCCCTCACTCATTTTCAAATTAAACAAACACTTCATAAGAAATACCTTATTCGAAGCCGAGGGTTTCTCATACAACTTAGCCAATGTTGCCATCAAATCTACAGCCATTTTTGCTTCTATTATATTGAATGCTACAGACGGTGCAAGGCACAATCAAATGGATCCCAGTGCCTTTCTATCTAAAATGTCCCACTCTTCATCTGACATTGTAGTCGCTTTCGTTGCCTTTCCTTCCAATGGCCGCCACAAATCCTTTTGATACAGGTAATCCTCCATCTGCATTTTCCATAACTAATAATTCTGGCCGTTAAACTTTTCAACCTTGAATTTGGAATCCTCCATTGCTCCCACTCAAATCTGAGAGTCCTACCAATTTACATAATACCTCGCTTTCATACCAATTGTTAGGGTTTCAAGCAGTTCCGAAGCAAATATGAACTAACAATTATATGTAGATTTAAATACAAAAGATAAAAGAATAAAATAGGACACAGATAACATAGATATTTAACGTGGTTCACCTAGATTGCGTTATGTCCACCATACACAGCCATCCAATCTTTCTTATTATCCAGCAAAAATAGTACATCAACATTGGAATGCCTTAAGCATCCCAGTCACTTATAACATGTGTTTTTAGGGCAAAAACAAAGTCGGCCTTTTTAGGGTTTTATTACAATGTCAGTTTTCATCAAAAAAGTACCCAAAAAAAAATACTTGCAAGGATAAATGCTAAGTGTACATTACTTTGCTGATCAGTCGCCACATTTCAACACTATTTTGGTTATTAATGGAAAGTGTGTTTATTACAACATTGGATCATATGGGTCCTGGCCCATAATTTATCAACAAAATGAGACTAAAATATTGTGTATTATCAGTTGGACATGAGTGGAAGAATGTTTGAAATGGTCATGGCTGGAAAACAAATTATATAGTGTGGAGTTAGACTAAATGTGTGGGTGAAACTAATTAATTCCCTAGTTGTCTAAAAAATATATAATGGGCTCTAAGAATTGAGAAGCATATCACACTACCATATATCTTGATATTGGTTAGTGCTGCTCGACGAGCATTTCTGGCAACCATTAAATATCAATTTGACCATAGACATGTACTATCTATGATAAGAATAAGGGCAATAGGGTGATCACTATTGTGCCTATGAAAAGAAATACTATGTTCGCTTTGAGGTTTGGTGAACGTAACAACAACCTTGTAAATATAGCTTATGAGGATTCAAGTTCGTTATGGCATCTCAAATATGGGCATTTAAATTTTCATAGTTTAAAGTTTCTAACCTCACATGCATTAGTTTCTGGTTTGCCAAAGGTTGAGGAACACAAACAGGTTTGTGAAGAATGTGCTTAAGGAAAGCATGCAAGGGAAAAATTTCCAAAGGGAAATGCATGGAGGGCCCATCACCCACTTCAACTTGTTCATTCAGACATATGTGGTCCTATGCAAACTAAGAGTTTGGGTAAGTCATCATATTTCATCACTTTTATTGATGATTACTCACGAAAGTGTTGGGTATATTTTTGAAGGCCAAAGATGAAGCCTTGGATACATTGAAGAAGTTCAAAGCCCTCGTAGAAAATCAAAAAGGGTGCAAGATCAAATGTTTAAGGACTGATCGTGGAGGGGAATTTTTCTCAAAGTCTTTCTAGAGTTATTGTGATCTTAATGGCATCAAGAGGCAACTCACAACTGCATACACACCTCAACAGAATGGGGTAGATGAAAGAAAGAACCATACTATGGTAGAAATGGTAAGGTGCATGTTACAAACCAAATGGTTGAGCAATACTTATTAGGGAGATGTAGTTGCTACATCAGTGTACATCCTCAACTGTAGCCCCACTAGTGCACTAGAAAACATGACTCCTTATGAAGCTTGGTATGGGAAAAGGCCTAATGTTAATCATTTCAAAGTTTTTGGTTGTTTGGATTATATGCATGTACTTGATTAGCATAGACAAAAGTTAGAGTCATGTAGTTTTATTGGGTATAGTGAGAAAAGAAAAGCTTATAGATTGTATAATCCCATCACTAATAGGCTTATTGTCAGAAGGGATGTAATTTTTTATGAAGGGAAAGTTTATGGTGACATCAAAAAGGCCATGTTGAGAAGACAAAATCTATTTTCAATGATGATATAATTCTTGATATTGATCATGAGCAACCAATTAATATTTATGTATCCAGTGGTTTAACTCCACCAAGCAGCCCTTCATCAATTTCTTTAGTACCAAGTTCAAGTCCAACTTCTTCTCCAAGTTCTACAAGGAAGCTAAGGAGATTGAGTGATATCTATCATAGGAGTGAAAATCAAGTACACAAAGAAAAACCAATAGGTGAGACATTGAATTTTTCTTTATTAGCCAAGGCTGATTTTGAACAATCATGTTGTGAAGATGCGTGTACTAATGAGGCTTGGGTGAAAGCCATGCAAGAAGAGATGGATTCTATTCACAAGAATGACACTTGGGAGTTAACAGAGCTTCTGCATGATAAGAAAAATATTGGCACGAAATGGGTCTACAAGACCAAGTTTAATAGTGAGGGGAATGTTGAAAGATGCAAGGCAAGATTAGTTGCTAAAGGATTCACACAAAAGTATGGAATTGATTATGAAGAGACATTTGCACCAGTAGAAATACAAGAGACCATTAGAATTCTAATTTCATTAGCAGTTCATAAGAAGTGGAGCATACATCATATGGACGTGAAAAGTGCCTTCTTGAATGGGTACTTAGAAGAGGAAGTATATGTGGAGAAGCCACAAGGTTTTGAAGTGGAAGGAAAAGAGCATCATGTCTACAAGTTGAAGAAGGCTTTGTATGGCCTCAAGAAAGAACAAAGAGTGTGGTGTGCCAGGATTGATGGATACTTTCGGGAGAATGGCTTCCAGAGAAGTAAGAGTGATCCTACCCTTTACTAAAAACAAGAAGGTACTGATATTCTAATCATAAGTTTGTATGCTGATGATCTATTGTATATGGGTAGTATTTCTAAGATGAAAGATGAATTCAAAGTTGCTATGATGAAATAATTTGAGATGAAAGATCTTGGTCTGATGAAATATTTTCTAGGAATGGAGGTTTATCAAAGTAAGGATGAGATTTTCATTTGTCAAACAAAGTATGCATAGGATATGCTGAAGAAATTTGATATGACTGATTGTAAGCCTACCTCCACTCCAAGTGCTCATGGAGTTGTGTTATGTAGAGATGATGGTGCTGATTTAGTTGATGAGATAGTTTACAGAAGTATTGTGGGGAGCTCGATGTTTCTAACCCACACAAGGCCTGATATTACATATTCAGTTTCACTTGTTTCAAGGTATATGACAAATCCATCTGAAATACAGATGAAGGAAGCCAACAGGATTTTGAGGTATGTGAAAGGGACTTTAAATTTTAAAATTCATTAGTACTCTTCTGAAAATTTCAATCTTGTAGGCTTTAGTGATTTAGATTGGGGAGGTAGTATGGATGACCATAAATCCACATCTGGAAATTATTTCTCTTTTGGTTTTGGTTTGATTACATAGAGCTCAAAAAAGAAAATCATTGTTGCCCTCTCATCCACATAAGCAGAGTATGTTGCAATTACCTTAGCAGGTACACAAGCTCTTTGGCTCAGAAATTTTTTGGAAGAAATTGTAGAAAAGCAAATTCAACCTATAGTGATTTATTGTGACAATGTGAGTGCCATCAAGTTAGCAAAGAATCTGGTTCATCATAGTAGAACAAAGCATTTTGATATGAAATATCACTCCATACAAGATTTGGTGTTGAAGAAGGACGTTGAATTGAATCACATCAGCACTCAGGATCAGCTAGCAGATATACTCACTAAGGCGGTTGCCAAAGCTCAGTTTTTAGCTCTATGAGATAAGATTGTGAACCCTCTCAGCATCAAGGAAGAGTATGTGGTGAATTGATGTTTCTCGAGCATGCATCTCCATGCATTACCATTTTCTTCGAATCCACCGATCATGCGGCTGCAAGCTTGACTATTTACCCTCCACTATAATGCACCACTACATGATCCAAGATCAACCACCAAACACCACCATGCAACAAGCTAAATTTAGGAGGGTTGAATATAATTTTAGAATAGTTAATATTTTTTTAGTTTAGCATATAAAGAATTCTATATGCATGCAATTTTTTCCAATTAGCTCGTTCGGTGATAAAGCTTAGTTTAGATTTTAGATTTTAAACAATGCAAATTAAATGGGACATGCAACTCTAGTTCCACCATAATTTTAATCTTTTTTGTAATGCTGATAATTATGCATCAATCTAGTGAACAACAATCTAAACATAGACACATGATATGCAAGATTTTTTACAGTGTAACTATTGTTTTGTTTAAAGTTGTGAACTTATTAAATAGCCAGTCTCTCTTTTTTTTCTACAAGCAGTAATATAGATTGTATGTTCTCACAACAGTAATATAGATTGTATGTTCTTCGTGAGAACAGGGCACTCTTTTTCTAAATTGTGATTTTTTTTTGCAATTCGTCTATTATTATAATTGGCTATTTTCTGCTATTTTATTTGTTAAATCAGATGGCTCTAAGGAGACAAGGCAGCTTCAAAATTCAACATTTTGTTCAGATCCTCGTGCATTACATGGTTCCTATTTTAATCACTTTCATCTTAAGTTTGCTTCATATTCTGCTACTTTAGGTCCTTTATTTTATTTTAAAAGAAAAAGAAATATTGGTTTAGATTTTGCACCTCTTGTTGTTTTTATGGTCTTTGTTATGCTAAATCAAGTCTTAGGTTTTCAATTTGTTGATGGTTTTGGTTTTTATGTCTTTACATTCATTGCTTCTACTCTTGACATTGTTGTACTTTCTGTAAGTGGCTCTTCCAACTCTCACTACTATCATTAACTCTCACTACTATCATTAAATGTTATTTATCTATAAACAAGACCTGTAAACTAATAAATCATATGAGAAAACTATCATATAACCAAAGTTTTCAACAATTAAATTTTTTTTTTTCAATTTTCATAATATTTCTTTCTTAAAACTATAATGTAATTTGATCATTTATATACCAATTTTAATCAAAAGACAAATATTATTAAATGTATATAAACTTGTTGAGAACTCTAAATATTGACTGAAAAAACTAGCAAAGGGATCTATTGTTCGCAAAATACAATATTCAATTACTATTACAAATACAAAGCAACAAATACACTTAATGATACTGGAATACTCTTCCTAAGGTAATATAGTTGAACTAAAAACATAAGGATAAGCTTTATCATTCCTTTTTAATAGCATACATCACTCACTATATCTTATGGATGAATTCATTGAAGCATCGTCTCTAAAATAAAATCCAGAGCATGCTAGGGTGATTAACACGAGAACAAAAATTCTGATGTTATAATCTGCACTAGCATTCTGGGAGATCATTGGGAGGACCCTTCAAACTTTCGAGCTCACTGTGACCGTTCTTCACTAGTAAAACCATGCTTAACCCCCATGTTACATGATCATCAAAGTGACAATGTACGAACCAAACACCTGTACAAATCAAACAATCCTTCAGTATTCCATACATATTTCCAAATTTCAATTTTTAGTACTCCTAAATCATATCTAGAATCATGACAGAATTGTTACGTTGTTCATTACCTGGATTGGTAGCTTTGAATCTGACAGCAGTCCATCCATTCACAGGAGTTCCCACAATATTTCATTGTGGATGATCGACCAGGTTGAAAGAGCTTGGATCTGTATCATTATTATAATTTCCAAAACCCTCTCCTACAACATAAAAGTCATAACCATGAATATGCATTAGATGGTTATCTTCCTGGAAGATACTGGTTCCCTGGAACACAATCTGAACTGTGGCATTATATTCGATCACTTTCACCCTCATTTTAGAAACTGGAGCCCACAGGGTTTTGGGTACATCACCAGTATAATTATACACAACTGGTGGATGTGAAGGAAATTCGGTGCTAAAGACTCCATTAACACCGAAGTGATAAGCTTGCAGATGTAAGGAAGCAAAGGTGTGCGGAAACGCTTCCTACACTAATCTTGAGAGGATGGTTATGCAACTTTCAACTTAAATATTACTAAGATATCAAGAAATGCACAATAAAGCATAAACAAAATAGCAATGAACACATAACACAGTGATTACCATGGGGAAACCCTTCTGGGAGAAAAACCCCACCCTCCAAAACTCGCACCATGTATTATCAAAGCAAGCTGATTACAATACATTTGCAATGCAAGTTCTTATAGGAGCGCATCACCACAACTCAAACTCAGAGAGACTCCTTCTAGCATCCAGTCTTGCAAAAAACTCAATTATCAAACTCCTCCCCAAGCCCTCCTTTTATAGTGATTTTACAACCTGGAAACCACTTGTGGTTTTACAAAACCATGGGCTTAACCACCATGCCACATGGTGCCCATTTTTGACATTTACATTTCCAAAATGGAAAAACAACTAGGTTAAAATAGTAATACCGTCCATAATTTTGTCCCCTAGCTTAGACCCTCTTAAAAGTCACAAAATGAGTCATTAAGGATCTAAAAATGGCCCACCTATATTCTACTATGGACAAGACTCATTTTTTTAACAATTCACTAACCATTTTCCAATGCATAAACATGTGGAAAACTACCTCAAACAAATTCTAGAATTTTCCAGAAAAAGACTGCAAGGTTGAGACACATGTTTCTCAACATTCTCCCACTTGTCGAACACCTTGCAAGAGTCAGGGGATCCAAAATATCATGGACTTAATTGCTAGGGGCCGAGAGGCCCATAGACTCTGAACACCATCTGCATTTCTCTGTGCTCACAGGCTTAGTTAATGCATCAGCAACATTCACCAATGTTTCTACCTTTCCCAGCTTCACCTTGCCATCCTCAATCACATCTCTCACAAAATGATATTGTACATCAATGTGCTTGGTCCTGGCATGAAAAGTAGGGTTCTTCACTAGGCAGATTGCACTCTGACTGTCATTGTAAATTGTCACTGCACCCTGTTTGAACTCTATATCTGAACACAATCTCTTTAGCTAGATGGCTTTCTTACAGGCATGAGTAGCTGCCATATATTTAGCCTCAGTAGTGGACAAAGCGACCATAGCCTATCGCTTTCTCATCCAACTGATTGCACCACCGAATAATGTAAACACATATGCACTAGTGGATCTTCTTCTATCAACATCACCGGCCCAGTCTGAATCCACATAGCCTCGAATATCTAAGGAATGCTCATTTCCTATTCCATGAAAACATATCGAGTACTCTGAAGTACCCCTCAAGTATCTGAAAACTCCTTTTACTGCATCCCAATGTGCTCTTCCTAGATTAGACATATAACGAAAAAGAACTCCCACTGCTTGGGCAATGTCTGGTCTTGTACAGACCATAGCATACATCAAACTTCCAATAGTACTCTGATATGGTACTCGACTCATCTCTTCCATCTCCAATGGGGATGTAGGACACTGTGAACTAGAAAGATTTGTTCCCATTGTAATAGGAACACTCAATGGTCTTGAATCCTGCATACTAAATCTTTTCAAAATAGTACCAACATACTTGCTCTGGCCTAGCCAAAGCTTTCTGTTTTGTCTATCTCTTACAATCTCCATTCCCAGAATGTACCTAGCTGCACCAAGATCTTTCATTTCAAACTTTATCGAGAGCTGAGATTTTAACTCTGCAATCAAATCTTTTCCTTTGCCAATAAACAACATGTCATCGACATACAGGGCAATGACCAAGAAATGATCACCATCAGATTTAAAATATATATAGTGATCAAATTTAGATCACACAAATCCCAAACTCAATACATATGTATCAAACTTCTGGTACCACATCCTAGGACTCTGTTTTAAACCATACAAGGATTTCTTCAACTTACAAACCAAATGACTTTTACCTTTCATCGCATAGTGCTCTGGCTATGTCATGTAAATTTTCTTCTCCAAATCTCCATGAAGGAAAGTTGTTTTCACATCCATTTGCTCGATCTCTAGATCATAGGCTACTGCAATAGAAAGTAAAAATCTAATGGATGTCATTTTGGCTACTGGAGAAAAAATCTCACCATAATCTACTCCCTCAACCTGAGAGTAACCTTTTGCAACCAAATGTGCTTTATAGTTCTCAATGCTTCCATCTGAACCCATCTTCTTCTTGAACACCCATTTACAACCAACAGGCTTTCGTCCTTCAGGCAATGGTACAAGGTCCCATGTTTCATTCCTCTTAAGAGCTGCCATTTCTTCATCCATGGCTATTTTCTAGGACTCTGAATCATTCATACCAAGAGCCTCTTCTACAAATCTCAGTTCATCAATGTTAGCATTCAATGCAAATATGCATCTCCAATCATCAGGAGAATACCCATACCTTTCAGGTGGTTTCCTTTGTCTAGTAGACCTTCAAGCAAGATCTGGTTCAACTTCAGCTTCAGGTACCTCTTCTTCCTCTGATGATTCAGAACTCATAGAGCTCTCCTCGACTTCTTGTCTTTCTAAGGGCCTTGATTCAACTTTCTCCAGTGTAGTAGGTAGTTGAATCGCATCTTTCTTTTGTTCTGTTTGTTTTGGCTGCACTGTAATAGAAGAAAGCTTAGTTTCTCTAAAAATAACACTTCTTGAATAAAATACATTTTGTTCAATAGGATTCCAAAGCTTGTATCCTTTTACACCATAACTGTATCCGATGAAAATACATTTAATAGCTTTGTTGTCGAATTTTGTCTGCTTCTCCTTTGGCACATGAGCATATGCTTCGCAACCGAACACTCTTAGATGTCTAAGTGAAGGCTTGTGGCCCGACCACGCTTCCATTGGCATCTTATCAACAAGAGCTGATGTAGGAGACCTATTTATCAGGTAGCAGGTAGTGGCTACAGCTTCAGGCGAAAACTTTTGTTCTAGTCCAGCTCCACTCAGCATACTCCTAGCCTTCTCCATCAAGGTCTTGTTCATTCTTTATGCAACTCCATTCTGTTGTGGAGAATATAGAGTTGTCTTCTCTCTTTTAATACCACAATCTTTACAAAATGTGTCAAAATCATTGGAGCAAAATTTACCACCATTATCAGTTCTCAAACATTTTTTTTTTTTTCCAGTCTGCAACTCAACCCTTGCTTTAAATACTTTGAAATGACTGAAAACTTCAGTTTTACTCCTAAGAAAATAAACCCATGTTCTTGTACTGAAATCATCAATGAAAGAAACATAATAAACTGATCTACCAATAGAAGAAACATCAACTGGACCAAATACATCTGATGGATTAGATCCAAAATACATGAAGATTTATGAGAACTCGAGTAAAACTGAATGCGGTTTTGTTTACCATAGATACAATGCTCAGAAAAATCAAATTCACGATTGCAATCATTCAACCCATCAACAAGGTTCTTATTTTTCAAGGTCCATAGACCCTTCTCACCTATGTGGCCAAGTCTCTAGTGCCATAACATGGTCTTCTCTGCAGGCAACTTCGATTTAGTAGACAGAGCACCCTTGGGTACCCAAAAACCATGACCATCTGTTGAAAGAGAAACCCTCTCCTTTTCCAACTGAGTAGTCTTTTTCACAATCTTATCAGAAGTACTATTGCACTCAACTGTGCATGCATCAAGCTAGTACAGTGTACCCAATCTGCTTCCTCTTGCTATCACCATAGCACCTCTTACCATTTTCACACCTACTTCAGAAAACTATACATGCACACCCGCATCTATTAGCTTGCTAACAGATAACAAATTCCTTGCTAGTCCCGGGATATGCAAGACACCATCAAATCTTCTAATTCTACCATCAGAAAATTTCACACGAATACTTCCAGGACCAACAATATCATGTACTGAGTTATCACCCAAATACACCTTACCACCATCAAAATTTTCATACTTACTAAACCAGTTTCTATTAGGAGTCATGCGGAAAGATGCACCTGAGTCTATTAACCATGCATTGTCACCTGCACGAGTGGCCAAGGCCGCGATGAAAGCATCTCCATCTTCCTTCTCAGACTCAGAATCAGAATCTTGCTTCTTCTTCTTCTTTTTCTTCTCCTCTTTGCAGTCCTTTCGGAAGTGTCCGGGTTTGCCACAGTTTGAGCAGATTGCCTTGGACTTCGCAAGAGATTTTGATCTCCCCTTATTCTTGGACTTAGAACGGCCATGCTGCTTTTCATTCTTGCCTCTTTCTTTTGGTCTTCCTCGAACACTCAAAGCCTCTTTGGCATTCAGAGAGACCTTCCTTCTCATCTCCTCATAAAGTAGAGAACCAACAACATCCTCCATCTTCAAGACGACTACAGTGCTCCCTATGGCCATCACAAGGCTGTCCCATGAGTCTGGCAACGAACATAGCAGGATTTGGCACCTTTCTTCTTCATCCATTGGCACCCCAATAGAGGTCAATTGAGTTACCAACATATTAAAGCTTTCCAGATGCTCAAAAATTCATCCACCTTCTTCCATTCTCAAAGAATACAATTTCTTCCTTAAGAAGATCTTGTTCACAAGTGATTTCGCTTGGTAGATCTCACTTAGCTTCTTCCAAAACTTCTTTGCAGTAGATTCTTCATGGACATTTATCAGAATAGAGTCTGATAGACACAATCTGATGAGACCTTTAGCTTTTCTATCAGTCACATCATATTGTGTGGCTAAAGTCTGATCTGCGGGCCTATGCTTATTCTCATCAATCGCATCCCATAGATCTTGATCAATCAACAAATCTTCCATCTTCAGCTTCCACATCTCAAAGTTTGTGCCAGAAAACTTATCTACATCAATCCTCCCTGATATACTTGCCATCTTTATGATCCTGTAATATAGAAATGAAAAACTCTGCACAAGCTCCCACTCAAACCTTGATTAGCTCAAAAAATCCTGTACCCATTAAATAGAACCAAAATTGGTCAGGCTCTGATACCACTTGTAAGGAAGCAAAGGTGTGCGGAAACGCTTCCTACGCTAATCTTGAGAGGATGGTTATGCAACTTTCAACTTAAATATTACTAAGATATCAAGAAATGCACAAAAAAGCATAAACAAAATAGCAATGAACACATAACACAGTGATTACCATGGGGAAACCCTTCTGGGAGAAAAACCCCACCCTCCAAAACTCGCACAATGTATTATCAAATGAAGCTGATTACAATACACTTGCAATGCAAGTTCTTACAGGAGCACATCACCACAACTCGAACTCAAAGAGACTCCTTCTAGCATCCAGTCTTTCAAAAAACTCAATTATCAAACTCCTCCCCAAGCCCTCCTTTTATAGTGATTTTACAACCTAGAAACCACTTGTGGTTTTACAAAACCATGGGCTTAACCACCATGCCACATGGTGCCCATTTTTGACATTTACATTTCCAAAATGGAAAAACAACCAGGTTAAAATAGTAATCTCATCCATAATTTTGTCCCCTAGCTTAAACCCTCTTAAAAGTCACAAAATGAGTCACTAAGGCTCTAAAAATGGCCCACCTATATTCTACTATGGACAAGACTCATTTTTTTAACAACTCACTAACCATTTTCCAATGCATAAACATGTAGAAAACTACCTCAAACAAATTTTGGAATTTTCCAGAAAAAGACTGCAAGGTTGAGACACATGTTTCTCAACAGCAGAATGGCAACTTCTGGCAGCACAAAAGATACATTGTTCATACTGGATGTGACTCTGGTATTGTTAGGGCCACTACAGGTACCACCGGTTTCACAAGGATGTAAACCAATTCCTACGGTTATGATACTACTGTCGCTTATGCTTTGGGGAATGCCCACCGGATGCTCCTCTGAAGCCAGGCTTTGTAAGGATTGGGTAAATGTGGTCACAATTTCAGTGTCATTTGTTGAAGTTAATCACCAACTACCAAAACTAATGCTGCCGTATTTCCTTTCTTCCTCTCGTGGTATTATGTCTTGTCATCTGTAGTCTTCTGATCAAACAAAGGACAAATGCCAACTTGTTTTGGATGGCAAAATCTTCCTCTTAGATCTTTCCACGGTGATCTAGAAACTTCAATTTTAATATGTTTTTTTTTTGTTTATTGTGTGACATATGATTAGAAAGAAAATATATGTAGTTTTGAAATATATATATAAAAAGTGTGTGCCCAGAAAAAGAGTTGCAGAAGCAATCAATGAAAGAGAAGAACAGGGGTTTTGTATAGTAGCAAAAAAACATTTTGTATAGCAGCAGAAGAACAGGGGAGTCATGATATTTGAATTTTTCTGAGTCTACAAAATGAGCAGACCTCAATAATATGAGACATTTTGTAATCAGTTCTGTGATAGAATGAAAAGAATGGATTGTTGATTTAAAATCTGTTTTCTTTTATCTGCCCTATTTTTTTTGTTCTGTTTTTTGCTCCCCTGTTTCTTTCCAGCAGTGGTATTAGAGCTGAAGGTTAAAGGTTATTGGGTGAAGTGATTGAGGAATTTTTTCAAAAAGATAGAAGGGTTTTTCATAGTCTATAATAGCAGCTCCAAGCACAAGTTTGACAAATCCACAGCTCCCACAGTTTAATGGGAAAAATTATGATTATTGGGCAATCACAATGAAGACATTATTTTGTGCACAAGATTTATGGGAGTTTGTTGAAAATGGCTACCAAGAACTAGTAGATGCAACAACATATAATGCATTAACTCAAGTAGAGAAAGACTTATTGAAGGAAAATAAAAAGAAAGACTCAAAAGCCCTCTTCCTCATCTTTCAAGGAGTGAATGAAAGCATTTTTCCAAGGATTCAAACAGCAACAAAGTCCAAGCAAGCATGGGACATTCTTCAAACAGCCTATCAAGGAATGGAAAAGGTAAAAATAGCTAAGTTGCAAATGTTAAGAAGGGATTTTGAGACCATCTACATGAAAGAATCATATACAATAGAATCATTTTTCACTCAAATCATTGGATTGGTAAACCAAATCAGAACTCATGGTGAAAACCTTGAAGAAAGAAGAGTGGTTGAAAAGGTTTTGAGAAGTTTGCCTACAAGATTTGAATCTATTATGGTGGCCATAGAAGAGACAAAGAATCTCTCACAATTTTCAGTGGATGAGCTTCATGCTTCACTCATTTCTCATGAGCATAGACTAAGCAGGTCAACAAATTCAAATTTGGAGCATGCATTCAGGACACAAGTTTCAATCAGCCATGGTAGAGGCAGGGGAAGAACAAATTTCAGAGGTAGAAGAAGAAATTCATATAGAGGTGGAAGAGGCAGCCCATCAAACTCAAGTGGAAGAGGTAGCAGCCCATCAAGCTCAAGTGGAAGAGGCAACTATCAAACATCAACTCAAAATCAACCCCAAAGCCAAAGGTATGACAAATCCTCAGTCCAATGTCATTATTGCAAGAAATTTGGGCATTACATAAATGAATGTAGAAAGAAGCAATATGATTCTAGACAACAAAGTGCAAATTTTACCAAGGAAAATCAAACTCAGGACAACATGTTCATAGCTTGTAATGTTGCACAAGAAAGTGAGAAAGATATATGGTTTTTAGACTCGGGTTGTAGCAATCATATGACTGGAAATTTGGAAATGTTTTCTAGTTTGGATGAGAGTGTAAAATCAGATGTAACATTGGGAAATGACAACAAAGTTTCAGTTATGGGTAAAGGTAGTATCAACATTCTAACCAAAATGGGGGAGAAAAAGTATATTTCAGATGTCTATTTTGTTCCTGGACTGAAACATAACTTAATGAGTATAGGGCAGCTCATTCAAAAAGGGTATAGAGTCTATTTCAAGAACAAAGAATGCACAATTTTAGACAAATTTCCAAGCAATCAACTCATAGCAAAAGTCCAAATGACAAGCAATAGAATGTTTCCCCTAAGGATAAAACCAGATTTGAAAGTAGAGTTTTCTCAAGAACATAACACAATGAATCCATGAGTGCATGAAGGAAAAGTTGCAACAGTCCCCCAAGTAGTTTATCAAGCTGAAATTAAAGATGAAAATTGGTTATGGCACCTAGGATTTGGGCATCTAAACTTTGGAAACTTAAACTTATTGCATAAGAATAAAATGGTGATGGGGTTGCCACTAATAGAAAAACCGGATAGAATATGTGAAGGATGTATTTTGGGTAAACAACATAGAGAATCATTTCCAGCCGGAAAGTCAATTCATGCAAACAAACCATTAGAGATTATTCATTCAGATTTGTGTGGACCAATGCAAACACCTTCCATTGGTGGGAGCTACTACTTCTTGACATTCATTGATGACTTCACAAGAAAAATTTGGGTCTACTTTCTAAAACATAAGCATGAGGTGTTTCATTATTTCTGTCAATTCAAGGTTCTTGTTGAGAAACAAAGTGGGCACTACATCAAAGCATTGAGAACAAATAGAGGAGGTGAATATATCTCAAATGACTTCATAAGATTTTGCAAAGACCATGGAATCCACAAACAATTTACTGCAAGGTATACCCCACAACAAAATGGTGTCAGTAAAAGAAAAAATAGAACAATAATGGAAATGGCAAGAAGCATGTTGAAGGCAAAGCATTTGTCAAATGAGTATTGGGTTGAAGCAGGAGCATGTGCAGCATATATAATTAATAGATCTCCTACTAAAAGTGTTATCAATATGATTCCGGAAGAAGCATGGAGTGGAAGAAAACATAATGTTTCTCATATGAGAGTATTTGGATGTGTGACATACGCACATGTGCTAGATGAGTTGAGAAGAAAGTTGGACAACAAAGGAGAAAAATGTATATTTGTGAGATATAGTGATGAGTCAAAGGCATACAAGTTATACAATCCAATCAGCAAAAAGGTTATAATCAGCAGAGATGTGCAGTTCATAGAAGATGAAGCATGGGATGGAACTTTGGACAAAACAATCAATATTGCAGCCAACATACCACAAGAAGAAAATGAAGATTTTATATCAGCAAGTATTGCTTCAAATGCGACTCCTCCTATAGCTGTTCAAGGTCAACAAAGTGGACAACAAATGACACCATCAAGTGTAAGGACAGCCCCACACACTAAAGCAAATACTCCATCAAATGTGCAAGTAACACCATCTTCAATTGGCAGTCTTGGTGCTGGACCATCAAGCCCACATTCAACAAATGCAAGTGACATGTCCAATCCTACATTAGCAAGCTTGAGGAGACAAAAAATCAGAAGTTTAAGGGAGATTTATGAACAAAATGAAGGTGAAAATAATGCAGGTCAGACTTCTCTTTTTGCTTTATACTCGCATGTAGATGATCCAATTCATTTTGAAGAAGCTATTAAGGAAGAAAAATGGGTGCAAGCAATGGATGAAGAAATTGATGCAATTGAAAAGAATGAAACATGGGAGTTAGTTAGTTTTCCACAAGGAAAAGAGGTGATAGGAGTGAAGTGGGTTTACAAAACAAAATTGAATGCAAATGGAGATGTGCAAAAACACAAGGCAAGGTTGGTGGCAAAAGGTTATTCACAACAACCTGGGGTAGACTACAATGAGACATTTGCACCGGTTGCCCGCTTAGACACCGTGAGAACAATACTAGCCATAGAAGCTCGAAACAAGTGGGCAGTATATCAAGTGGATGTGAAATCAGCTTTCTTAAATGGTATTTTAGAAGAAGAAGTCTATGTGGACCAGCCACCCGGATATGAGATTTTGGGTCATGAAAACAAGGTTTACAAGCTCAAGAAGGCACTTTATGGACTCAAACAAGCCCCAAGAGCATTGTATAGCAGAATTGATAGTTATCTTTTACAAAATGGATTCAATAGGTGCAGTAGTGAGCCTACATTGTATACCAAGATGAATGAGCAAGGTGAGATCATAATTGTTTGTTTATATGTTGATGACTTGATATTCATTGGTGATCTTTCAACTGGCATGTTCAAATCAGCTATGAAGAAAGAATTTGAGATGACTGATTTGGGTTTAATGAGATATTTTCTTGGCATTGAAGTAAGTCAAAATGATAAAGGTATTTTCATTTCACAATCTAAGTATGCAAATGATATTTTGAAGAGGTTTAATATGATGAATTGCAAATCAGCACCAACACCAATAGTGACAGGTTTGAAGTTGAGTAAAAATGACAAAGGAGCTAATGTAAATCCAACTTTGTATAAAAAACTTGTTGGTAGTCTCATGTATCTAACAGCCACAAGGCCAGATATAATGTTTGGAGTTAGTCTCATTTCAAGGTTCATGGAGTCTCCAAAAGTTACACATTGGAATGCTGGAAAAAGAATTTTGAAATATGTTAGTGGAACAAAGAATTATGGAATATTTTACTCAAGGTCAAATGATTTCAAGCTTATAGGATACACGGATAGTGATTGTGCTGCCAGCATAGATGATAGGAAGAGCACTTCTGGTTATGCTTTTCATTTTGGATCAGGCGTAGTATCATGGGCTTCAAAGAAACAACCAATTGTTACTCTTTCATCAGCTGAAGCAGAGTATGTAGCAGCTACAGGGGCAGCGTGTCAAGCCGTTTGGATGAGAAGAATGTTGAAAGAATTGAGGTATGAACAAGAAAGTGCAACAAAGATATATTGTGACAACAACTCAGCTATAGCATTGTCAAAAAATCCAATATTTCACAAAAGGAGCAAGCATATAGACACAAGGTATCACTTCATCAGGGAGCTGATCAACAATGGAGAAATAATTTTGGAACATTGTAAGTCAGAAGACCAACTTGCTGATATCTTCACCAAATCATTGGGAAAAGAAAGTTTTGTGCATCAACGAAACAACTTGGGTATTGTAGATGGCAGTTGTGATTAAGGAGGAGTGTTGGAGTTAATCACCAACTACCAAAACTAATGCTGCCATATTTCCTTTCTTCCTCTCGTGGTATTCTGTCTTGTCATCTGCAGTCTTCTGATCAAACAAAGGACAAATGCCAACTTGTTTTTTATGGCAAAATCTTCCTCTTAGATCTTTCCACGGTGATCTAGAAACTTCAATTTTAATATGTTTTTTTTTTGTTTATTGTGTGACATATGATTAGAAAGAAAATATATGTAGTTTTGAAATATATATGTAAAAAGTGTGTGCCCAAAAAAAGAGCTGCAGAACCAGTCAATGAAAGAGAAGAACAGGGGTTTTGTATAGCAGCAAAAGAACATTTTGTATAGCAGCAGAAGAATAGGGGAGTCATGATATTTGAATTTTTCTGAGTCTACAAAATGAGCAGACCTCAATAATATGAGGCATTTTGTAATCAGTTCTGTGATAGAATGAAAAGAATGGATTGTTGATTTAAAATCTGTTTTCTTTTATCTGCCCTGTTTTTTTTGTTCTGTTTTTTGCTCCCCTGTTTCTTTCCAGCATCATTGTATATTGGAAGCTCTGGAATGATTGGAGTGGCAGTTGCATTAGAACCCACGTAGCTCATAATGGCGGTTGTTGTGGTGTTATCAATATTTGCTTCAGCTTGAGTAGTGTATACTTTGGCCCCAATATAGTATTTGGCTGTCACTTGATTGGCTGTGAGAAGAACGTCTGTAGTCTGACCAGATGTTAACATGAGAATGTCAGTTGTGTACGGCTTTGTGTAGGAGGCATCCACGGATACCACTGTAAGATTGTGTGATGCAACCTTGAAAAAGAGGTGATTATTGACTGCAGCATTGACAATACGAAGAAGATAGGTTTTTCCCTGTTGTACAGCGAACTTTGTTGTTCCTGCACATATAAAATTTCACTGCTGAATATGTTTTCAGTGTTGATTTTGTTTTGTTAGAAATGAAATTGGGTGTGCCTTAGTTGTATTCACAGTGGTCGTTTCTGGATTAAAATGTGTAGAATTAATTACTAATGGGTTACCCATCGACTCAAAATCGAATAATTTTACCGAATCGAATCTAAATCTAAAGCCTTTTTCAAGAAAACAGAAAATTGATACCTGATGTTGAGCAGGAATAGAGGTCTCCTGGCTGTCCATTTATGGTGAAAGCATCTGAGATATTCGGCGCACCTCCAGTCAGATTTGCTTGAGCTTCCACTTCGATGGGATCACTGTTCCACCACTCCCCTGTTCAATATTATTATTTAGGTCAAGTAATTAGAGTCGCAGGGACAATCCAGTGTGAACGCACAAGGGAAAAGTCTAAAAGATGGAAAACTATGAATCACAAACACATTCCCTATTCAAAATCACTAACACTTCACAGATACAGCATAAGTTTTAAGATCCCAGTATATAATTCTTATTTCAATTTGGAATTTATAGTTGACATGATATATGAAAGGATTCCACTCGACACAATATCAAACGTAATCTTGTAAGAATAAAAAATGAAAACTTTCTTAAAGCAGTGATACACTGTAACCACAACACTCGGAAATGAAATGCGTATGATTCGCTATAACTTTACCCTAAGTTTAATTTTTCCATGACCTATGGAACTGATAATATTATATTATTAAATATTGTAAAGGAATAAAGTAAGTTTTGGGAATGACGGAGATGAATAATGCATATATTTAAATTGTTTTGGTATAGAAAAAATAGAAAGAGTGGGTGCTCTCATTATTTAGAATTTTGTAATAAATTGTTGTTATTATTGAATTGAATTTAAGAATTGGGTCAATATGACAAGTGCAGATCTATTTTTTAATTCATAGATCTAATTTTGTTAATTGCAAACTGTCACTCTCTAGTTTATTGGAATCTCTACTTTTTACAAGCTATCAAGGATTGGAATCTCTACTTTTTACAAGCTATCAAGGATTGACAATATTTAAAAATTCCATAAAGAAGTCGGATCGACATGCTGGCATGTTTCCATAATGAAGTTATATCACAATGAAAAAGTTCTCCCATGTCAACCACATAGAGATATATTTTTTTCTTATTGGAAAAATCACATCTAGAGATATTGACTTTACCATTGTGCTAAAGTGACAAATAGCAAACGAGCATGCAAATGTCTTAGATGATGATTTTAAAGTAATGTGGTTCTCTAACAAATTAATGTGTGGCTCTCTAACAAATTTTACATGTATGCAAATCATTGGTTAATCAATACTTTATATAACTAGGACTTGAACTACACTATAAATGATTTTTTCCAAAATACCATCACATAGTAATAATTATGCAAAATATGTACTAAGTTAGCTCATGTTAAAAATCAATGGGTAGGAGTTAGGTAAATTTAGCTAAATTTCAATTCAAATTTTTAAAACTCAAGGGATAGTTCTATAGGTGCTGGATCAATCTAATGGATTTTGGATCAAGGAAGGCAAATTTTGGTGTAGAAGACACTTTTCTTTAAATACAATAAATGTCACGTGCATTGTTATATGCATGGAAATGTATTAGATGAGGCCAAATTCAAGATAATGTGTAAGAGGTGGTGTGAAGAATTAGGAAATAAGGTAGCTCTACACAATCTCATGTCTTGATATGCACTTGAGTAGATTTTGTCAAAACAAGTATAAAACTAAAGGGGAACTAATATGAAAATACTTATTAATCATTATAACTAGAAAAAAAGAAATATAGTCATTAACTTTAAGAAAAATGCATAGATTTTTTAAATTTATTGAGTACCTGAAGAGGAAAAAGTTAGCATAATTCATCATTAAAATATATTTTTTCACGATTCAAAAAAGAAAATATCAGTTACATGATCATATTTGATAATCATACAATTCCTAATTAATTTAAATTTAATATTTTAATAAATACACAAAGTAAAAGTACATATTTTGTAAATATTTTAACATCTCAAATTCTATTTTCCTAAATATTCAACAAATTCATGTTTAGTTTAAGACAATAAATTTAATTAAAACAATGATACAATATAAATTACAAACATTTGCAGTAAAAAAATTTAAATATACTTAACAAGTTCTAAAAGATTAGACTGGTTAGTAAAACATAAAAGATGGGATTAGCTCATAAATGAGTTAAATTATACTAATTTTCTAATAAGATGTTTGCTATTCAAAACTTGATTGTTTATCTTCCTCAAATTTTAAATTTAGGGAAACATAGATAAATTGTAAAGATAACCTTTTAAAATGGTTCTCAATGAGTCCAGGAAGAATCAAGTCTTGCTAAGTGCGTAAGGCTCTGACATCATAAAGAATAAGAAGGAGATCATAACCTTAAAGATTTTGACAGAATAGATAATCCTCCATTGAAAAAATCCAATTTTACCAATTTTCCTATGAAAAGGGCAAATAAATAAATAAATAAATGATAGCTACATTATGGCTAGATTATCCTTTAAAACTATTTTTTCAAAAAGATAGCTATAAAGAAATATCCAAACGCTAGTTAAAGCTTTGCTTCGTTGTTGTGCTTCCAATGTGTACTGCTAATTCTTCTCTGTAACTGATCTGACAGCTTCATGAATCTTAATACTGAAGATTGATCAAGAGAGTCGGTTAAGTAAATTTGATCAATAAATATCATATCCTGATTTTTTTTTTTTTTGTGGGGTTTACTTTCCTGCAAAGGCTGTTTGCTTTAGAGAATAGTCCAAATTGTAATTCTAGTCTAGAGCCAAATGAGCAGAATACGGAATGTAGGAGAGAAAAAAAGTTGTCTGATGATTTTCTATAACTAGTTTTACAGCTTCATGGGTCTTAGTATTAAGAAAGATTAAGAGAGTCATCTAAGAAAACTATAAGAGATCTAGTTGTGCACGTTTATACTTTCCCTTACCGAGTACTAGAGGATTCTCGGCATGTGGGTGGGTAAACGGGTATGAGCTACCCTTCTTTGGAAGGATGACCATTGCTCCATGAACTGTTGCACGGAGCCATGACACATGGGCATGCCACCACAACGTTCCTTCCTGATCAATAATGGTGAATGTGTACGTAAATTTCCCCCCTGGTTGGATAGGGCATTGTGTAATGTACCCAGGTCCATCAGACCATGCTGTACGAATCTGTCTGATTCCATGCCTGAAAAATCAAATTATTGTTAATGGATCTTGAATCATCAATGGAATTGACTGTCTACAATCACATTCCTAACATAAAAGAGTTATATTTACCAGTGGATTGTAGCATTGTGCTGAGCTCTATTAATAACTGTAATATTAAGTGTGTCGCCATTTCGAGCATACAGAGTTGGACCGGGAAGCTGTCCATTCACTGTGACTATGGTATAATTCTCACACAGCCGAGTAATATTTGTCGGTCGAATCTGTGCAAATCAATCAAAAGAAATTTGTTTACTGTGTTAGAACTCTTATATATAAATATGGCTTGGATTGTGTTACTGCATCCAGCTCTGAAACCATGTTCTCCCTTCATGTCTTATCTTACAGACATTTAAACTTGTACAAATCACATGGGTGAAGGACATAAGGCAATAATTTAGACTATTTTAAGTGTGATGGCGATTACATCACCACTTATATGTGGACCAGAGACATTAGGTAAGGATCATTATACTATTTTTTAATCCACGTGAAATCAGCAGCCATTTGTATTTTTTCAATTGTCGGCAACAGAATTTATAAGTGTTTTCTTCCGGAGATTCAATCCTGAACTCAACTGCTCATGTTTATCCACCAATAGCAAATGGGGGTAGTGCTTTCTTAGCTGTGGATTAACTGCTCAAATGGTGATAGTGCTTTTCTAGCTGTGTAGTTGATTCACAATATTTAAAAATTACTGGATTCACAAAGTTGTCTCTTGCTTAAAATTTAATGTTTGACAAACATTATTTGCATTTTATTCAGATATAATTACCTCACATATTTTTAATTCCATGAAGTTTGAAATGCAGATACTCTCTTTGACATTTTCCTACAAGGGAGGAAGAAATTAAAGCCAATATCTTGTTTGAAAAGCATGTTAATAGTTTATTATAAAGTTTTATTCTTTTGAAAGTGAATGTGAAAGTAAAAGACCAATAAATAATACGAAAAATCAAACACTCAACAGCCTTGCGGTGGGTTGGCAGAATAAATTTAATTGAAACGCACGAATTCGGTGCAGTGAGGACTCATTCAAAATGTTTTTCGCTTCTTTGTAGAAGTTTTGAATATAATTGGCCATATGCATTGTAATGTGGAACCTAATGGTTGACATAATAGAATTTAAAGAAAGTTACATTTCAAATCTAGTTCAATAATTTTCTTTGGGCAGCCCAACCATGTTAAATTTTGTTTAATAGATTGTAAATTATTTTAGGCATTATATTTTTAATTTGCATGTATTTTATGTATTATAAGAAGAAATATAAATATCTTGGATTTTATTATAATTAGTATTTGCATAGTATAGAGTTTGAAATCCATAAACTATTCATCAAATCTTTTTAGAATTACAATAGATAATTATAGACAAAGTGACTGGTAGAATAAGTTAAGAAAGAATATGTTTCAGGGAGAATTTTATTTGAGAGTAGTTGGAAATGGAAGTAGAAGAAATCCAACAAATTTTTTTTGTGTATGTGCAATTTTTACTCTAAAGATATTGATGATGAAACTAGAAACATGACAACTACCAACATTTGAATTAGTAAATTGAAAGGGTGGGAAGAGGAATTGAAAGGGTTCTATGAAAAGATAGACCAATAGGTTGATAGAAGGGACATGATGAGGCAATTGAGGTTCTGCAGGACAACTAGGTGGCCCTCAAAAGGAATATGGAAGATATGATAGCATAGAATAACGAAATATCAAAGAACTTTGTGGTTCTCCAGGCCATTCAGGATGAAATTAATAAAAGGAAGACTAAAAAGAAACACCACTTTGATTCATCCCTTACTACTGAAATGGAGCGGCCAATGTCAAGCGCCAAAGCTACACCAGTTTCCCTTTTTATTTCTTTAGGTAAAGGTTAAAACAAGAGGTTCTTCTTTGACAAAGTGAAAGTAATTAGTCAAGATTGGGAAATTGAGAAGGCCGCCACTACGTGGGCCATTGGTTTGTGCCTTCGATGAGGGTGTCATTGTTTTTTTTTTGTTCTTTTGTCTAGTCTAGACTTCTAGTTTTGTGGTGCTTGGTTCTAGGTGTGAGCTAGGGTTTGTTCTTTTTCTCAGTTGGCTTCCTTGTTTGGGGCTCTCACTCCTCATGAGACCCCTAGTTTCTTCACTTTAGTGGTCATGTAATGGTTTGGGTCTCTCCCTATTTAACCTAATAAGAATATTTGAATTATTAAAAGGTATACATTTATAAAAAGCATTAGTCAAGCTATCGTTCAAAGGATTCATGATATTTAGTGAGATGCAATGAAGTTCTTAAATAATGCTAAACAAAAGTCACAAAGAAGTGCTTATCATGCTTATTAATTATCATACATACTTATAAGCCTTCACTCACTATAGAAATTGATTGTATTATTTGGTCCACATCAAACAAGAAAGACATTAATTAGAAATTATGTAGAGACAAGTAGGTGTAAAATGACAATTTTAACGTATTTAGTTCATCCATTGACAACATGGGGCATGATGACTCAAGGAACTTTTTGAAGTAAATTTTGATGAAATCAATACCGTAATTAGGCAACACAAAGAAGGAAAATGTTAAAAGGAATATAAATGTCAAAAGTCCATTATTATTATTAGGGAAGAGTTCTATATACATTACCAAGTCATATTTTCTCCGACATCTAAAGTCTATAAAATTTTATTCACCATTTGGTTCCATCCTTTGAAGCACTATATTTTGAGCCTTCAAGATTAATTTTACTTGTAGAAATTTCCATAGTCGGTGAGGCATGGGTACTGTAAAGAATGGGTACAATGTGAAATGTAACTTTTGAAATGTAAAAATTTATGGGAGGGGTACATGAAAGCTATGAATTTTTTATGATTTTTGTGGCATATTATATGTAAGTGTTATTAATAATTGAGATGATGTTCAATAATTAGGTATTGGGTAGTATGGATGATCTTCTCAGAATTTACAATATTTTTTTGATCCCTCTACCCAAAGAATTTGAAAAATAGAATGAAGAAATTCCAAAACTCCCTATAATATTATTGGATGACGAGGATGAATATGAGGATAATAAAGAGGTGGTAATAAGGAGTCTGAATTTCTTACTGAATTGGACAAACACAATGGAGAACATATCCCCTAACTAGATTTCAACCTACATTCGCTAGGAAGGCCTGGAGCACCAGATTCATGAAGATGAGGTGGATAGAGAGAGCTTTGTAGACTAGTACAAGATGGACCTTGAAGATGAAGGTTAGATGAATGAGAGAATTTTTGGTTTCTCTTTCACTAAGTAATATATTAACATATGCTCAAATACGTTAGAACCGTATATTTGCTAGTATAGTAGGTATTATCTAACGACAAAGAAAAGGATTTTTTGTTTTATTAAATGTATAAACTTATAATCATAAAGTTGTTAAAGCCTTTAGATAAGAATAAGTATGCTTGATAATTGGTATAAAAACTCTATTTCCCTTTCAGTTTTATACTTACTGTAATTTGAATATTTCCTATAATGAATGGGGAATGGCACTTACCAGTAGTTTATCTATAAAAATAATAATAATAATTGACATAATAAGAGAATTTACTACATTATTAGGCCCTTATTATTTGTTTCAATTTATATATATAAATATTTTAATATATGGGATACAAAGGATTAATTTAAAAGTATGTCAAATATCTAAATCCAAAATATTCTATTTATAGGTAGAGGTGAGTGCGAAGGTTTCATATATGAAATTTGGGATATTGTCACAGGCAGGGAAAGAAATACTTGAAGATATGTTGTAGAAAGATTAAGAATTATAGAGTTGTGAGAATTATGAAGTTATTTTTCTAATGAGTTAAAGGGAATGTTAAGCGTTTTTAGGTTTACAAATATATTATAGCTACTCAAAAGCTAGTGCAAGAAATTATTTCATAAATGAAGCAAAATAAAAAGAGTATAATTGAATTAGTTCCCACAAGAGTAACACAAGTGCATATGAAAATAAAATAGAATTATGAGATCTCATAATAGAATAAATGAATAAAAAGATTTAGGAGTAGATATACATAGGAGAGAAGGGAAGGAAGACTAACCAATGATAAAAGTATCTCCAACTACAAAACATGGGTAGCAATTAAACTCATTAAAGCATGTCATCTAGCCTTATTATTTCAATTGTTATAAATTAGAAAGATAAATTAAATATGTGAGAAAATAAATAATATCAAAGTAAAGAAAGAAAAAACCCTATACTTACACCCCTTTTATGCACAAATTAGGTGGGTGAAAAGATAGGTCTCCAAAAATGAGGCTTGCTGATTTACCCATGTAAAAATAAATCCCCCTAAAGAAAGCAACCGCCAAAAGAAGAGAGATAGAATCCCACCAAAAAAGAGAGGTAAAATAACCCCTATATTAGAATGAGAAATGAAAGAATAAGTAGCCCCCACAAAAGGAGTAGACTCCCATAGCCCTTAAAATGCTCATAAATAGATAAAATTATTTTTTGTGATGGGTTTGGTAAACATAACAATAATATAATCATAATATTCATAATATTAAAGATTAATGACCTATCTATAAATAAGCTAATGAATGTACTATATGTGAACCTTTATATACATGGTCCATTAACAATAAACTAGATTTTATAAAATCTATATGGAACTTTGGTTGCAACAAAATATGAATTGTTGTCATATGAGATAGATACCAAAATTTTGTTAGAGTTTTCGGAAGCTAAATGGCTTTAATGGTGGCATTAATAACCCCTAATAATCAAGAATAATAGAAAATAGAATAATAAAAAGCCACTTCTTGCATGATAAATAAAGAGAACCTAAAGAAATTCAAATAATAACTTGAGATTCTAAGAATCACTTGCCAAATTTAAACCTATACACCCCACCAAGTCAATACCAATTCTTGTTGTGTAATCAATTAAACTATGAGTACCCTAAATATAGTTATTCTCATTACAACAAAGGATGAGTAATAACTTATTATGAGAAATTTATCAACAACATATAAAATAAAAAATAAGATAGAGTCATCTTTCAGTATAATTAAATGCTTTTAGATGCAAATTGCAATGAGAAAACTTGACTGCAAGAAGGAATGAATCCATCCAAGGATAGTAAACCTAAGTGGTTTTTTTTCTATAGATAAATATTTTGAGTCTAAAATATGAAAAAACCTATAGAAAAACATATGGCTTATACACCCTTTTAGAATCCCAAAAAGGTTCCTAGTTAGGCTTGAGCGGATTCAAAGGAATTTTCTATGGTCAAGAACATAAGTAAGAAGAGGTTGAATCTGGTCTCGTGGGACCAATTTTGTTTACTTAAGAATATGGGAGGTATGAATATTCAAAAGATGAAGGAGTTTAATTTATCTCTTCTAATGAAACAACTTTGGAGGAGTTAGAAAGAAGATAATGATTGGACCAGAGTCATACATGGTAAATATTTAAATGGGTACCCGCATACTCGAGATATGTTAGTTGATGAGAGACCTATGACCACTTTCTCTATCCTTTGGAAGTTCATCTCAGGTACCAAGTGTTTTCTCTCTCAAGGTCTTCATTGGTCTTTGGGAAATGGAAGGAAATTTTTTTGGGGGGATGATTGGTAGTATGGTGATGCTCTTCTAGTAGATGATCCTATGATCAGTCATTTTTGAGAGGCTTATACCAGACAATTTAGCAGATGGGTGGAGGATTACATTCACAACCATAAGTGGGTAGACTTGATTGTGGTGGATCCTTCTGTATGGATTCTTTAAGATTGGTCGAGGTTTGTGCATATTCCTCTATCTAGGTTAGAGGATCACTTAACTTGGTCTTAGTCTTCAAATGGTAATTTATTTGTTTCTTCAGTGTTTAGGTTGCAAACCAGAGCTCTTTTATCCAAACCTTTATGGGGGCCAGTTTGGAATCACAAGATCATTCCAAAAATCAACATCTTCTTTTGGCTGCTAATTCAAAAGTCCAGACCATTGATAATCTTTGTAAAAGAGGTATGGCTATTCCTAACCATTATTATCTGTGCTTGAATGATGTAGAGGATGCTTTTCATATCTTGTTTAGTTGTGCCTTTTCTCGGGAGGTTTGGGCCTTCTTTTGGAATTTGTGGTCTTTAGATTCAATTTTCCCCAGTTATTTTATGGAGTGTCGGACTCAATGAGATTCTCCCTCTGCTAATAAATCTCTTGCCTACGTTTGGAACCTCATGATGCATCATATTATGTGGGGCCTTTAGAAAGAAGAGAATAATTGGATCTTCAGGGATAAAGCCTATTGTGTTACTGTTGTTTCTAATAAAATTCATCTAGCCATCAAAGAAAAATTTGAGGTTATCTGTGATGATGTTAAAGCTGATGGTTCCTTCTCTCCCTCAAAGGTTGATCTAGAAATTGCTTATAGATGGAAACTTAATTGGGTTATCTCCAATACATTTGTTAATTTGAAAATCCCCAAAGAGGGTATTAAGTGGTGTCATCCTCCCCTTGGGATGGGTTAAAATCAATACGAATGTGGTGGTGAAGGGGAATCTTGGACTTACAAGATGTGGGGAAGTGTTACGCAATAACAATGGCAGGTTGGCCTTAGCGGTGGCCCTCCATTTGGGTACCTAGACATACCACTTTTTTTAGGCTTTTGTAGCCTATGTCAGGATCAAATTGGCTAAAGAGAAAGGATTGAGAAGGGTTTGGTTGGAATGTGACTCCATAAAAATTATTAATTGTTTAAAGGGTTCCTCGCCCCCTAACTGGTCGATCAAACATATTATCGAAGATTATGTTATGCTCCTTAGGGACTTTAATGAATTTTAAATTTCACATGTGTACCATAAAGGTAATAAGGTAGTAGATAATTTAGCCAACATCAGGGTTGGTTTACCAAGTATAAAAGCCTAGAACAATTATGACCAGATCCCAGTAGATCTCCACATACTTATCAGAAATGATTCTAATATGTGCGAAGTGTAAGGGGTTCTTGGAAATGATGGAGAATAACAAGCTTCTAGGTGTCTTGGGTAGGGCATCATCTATGAGGGGAAAGATGAACTTTCTGGGAGCTGTTTTAATCCTTATCATTTTGTTTAGCTTGAACTTGGTTATGTTGTAGCCTACTATGATTGGGGGTTTTTGTAGGATGGGGGGAGATAGTAACCATCTGGAACCCAAGGTTTATGAAAAACGGTGAAGTAAGGCTATTGTTTGGGATGAGCTCTCAATGAGAGGCTCGACTGGCTATATCGAGACTCTACATGGTACAAATGCCCTTCTCACTGAGGCCTTTGTTAAAGGTTGGATGGATGGTGTGATTAGTGTCTATGGAATCGATCTTAAGGTTAACAAGGAGCTTGTGGCTAAGGTTTCCAATACCTTGATTGAGAGAACCAAATTCTATAGAGATAAGAATGTGCTACTGACGATATGGATACTTTTCTTCCTTTCAAAAAAGAGTGAGAAAGTGAGGAAGAATACTGATGGGAGTTGGGATATAACTACTCTCCCTAAGCCATGACAAGTGATTGCGGAGGTCATCATGTAATTCCTCACCCTTGACGGTAAATTCTATAACTTATTCAGCTATCATTTTTTCATTCTGAATCATTTCCATCATAACATGTGCATTTATTTACCCTTTTATTTGTCCTCATCTTTAAATCATAGCATTAGATCTCATGAAAAAAGGGCTTCCTCCCCTGTTCTCCATGAGTGCTTAATCTTGTTGATTATCGAGCATGCAAAAGCCCTGCATGTTGAGAGGAACCCTAGGGCTAAAACTAGTTTCGAATTTTAGAAGAAAATTCATCTTCATTATGGGGACACCTCTTCTTATGAGGAAGTGGATTTTGATGGGGATGAGATCTTCCATATTTTTGAGAAACGGGGCCCATTGTCATCTATTCCTAAAAACCCTAGAAAAGGTATTATTTTATCTAATGATGATGACAACCCTGAATATCTTCCTCATTCGGTGGACACCAGTATTGATGTGAAGGGAAAAAGGGTGACCAAGGTTTTTATGTCAAGTGCTAAGGGTAAATCCAAAATATTTGGGCCCCCAGTGGTCATTATCACTAAGCGAATGAAGGCCTCATAGATTGACTTGGATAGACCTATGGAGGTTTCAAGTGTTAATTCTTTTGTGCCTACTAAGGCTGGTGGGCCTACCCCTAAGGAGATGGGTTCCTTGGTCCTTGAGAACTCAATTTCTAATATCAATCTGAGGAATTTATAGGATTAAAAAAATGTCATTTTCTCTTGGATCTTTTAGGAGATCAATATTCTTAAGGAGAAGGCTAATCCACCTAGCAGGGACTTGAACAATATTCTTGCTAATACAAGGTCCTTGGCTAATGGTTTAAAGGACCTCAAGAAGGATCATGAATAGCACATTAAGGCCCTAGAAGATTATTATCAAAAACTTATGTAGAGTCTGAGTGTTGTGGTGGTAGTGAGTAAGGCAGCCATGGATAATACCAATGAGGGTCTCCGTAGACTTAATGAGCAGGCCAGAGTTCTTCATGCTATCGCTCAGAGAAATTCTCTATCTGGCAGCATGAAGTTGGTCAAGAAGCCTAAGGTAGTATATGTATATGTATATGTATATACATACATACATACATACATACATACACACATATATATGTATATTTATATGTATATATGTGTGTGTATGTATATACATATATACACATATATACACATATATACATATATATACACACATATATGTATATGTATATGTATATATGTAGAGAGAGAGGAGATAAGACATTAACAGTCTATTCTAACCCTACATTAGATGAATTTGTTTAAATATTAGGCTTTCTGATCTCTTTGCAGTAGAATGTGGTAGGTTCTCAACTTATTCTGCACTATTCAACTTTCCTACCAACAATGGTCATAAGAAAATGACAAGGTATAGTAGATAAGTGTAACCCACTTGTGGGATGGTCATAGTAGTGAAAAACTAGATTAATCCTAGTGGTAGAGGTGATTAAGGAGTAGTGTAATATACTTATTAGATATTAGATAGAACAATCTTGGTTGGTCTAGAAACAGCTATTGTTTAGGTTGGTTAGAGCTACTTGGGCTAAAAATTAGATTATGGATGGCCTTTAAAAGGACAATTACCCTCAAAATGGGTCACAATCCCTATTCCAAATGGAATGTAATTGTTATTAATATATAATTTTATTAATGATATCATTATGATTATGTAGGATGTCACATTACCTTCTTGCAATTTTTTCTTGTTGGATGCTCATGACACCAAAAGTTTTTAAAAATATATGAAAATATGGCCCATTTCATAAAAAACTACCTCATAAATTAGATCATCTAAGGCCATATTCAAACACTCTATTGTAAACTGACTTATTGAACTCTTCTTTTCATGAAATGAAAGATAAACCTAATTTTATCAAGCTTTTCAAACATAATATGATAAAAAAATTCTATTAAATTTCAAAAAATATGTAAACACACATAATCTAAAAAGAGGTGTAAAACTTAGAGGTATTTATTTTTCCTTTTAAACATTTAATATTTTTTAATCATTTGAAGATATAAGAGAAGAGAATACCGTGTTTTGAAAAAATATGTACTTGAAAATCTACTGGCCCAATTGAATAACTCAAAAATGGAAATTAAATGATCTAAACTAGGAGAAAAAACTATTTAATAATATTATATTTGGAACTAAACTAAAGTGACACAAAACCCAATTTAAGAAACGTTGAACACACAAAAGTATTCCAAAAATTATGTGAAATAAAAGTATTCTTTATTTTTTAATAGTAAAATTGATTTATCATTGCTATTTCTAGCTTCATTTAAATTTTAATATTAATATCATTTAAAAGTGGGTTTGAAGAAATAATTGGATTTCTTTTTATAATCATATTTTTCATATCATTGAACTCTTTCACATACACCATTTCCAAATTTACATAATATACATTCATCATATTCCTGTTGTTCTTCTGAATAAAGTCTCTTCTTCAATATTCATCAAATTGAATTCTTTACTATTCTTCATTTCTCAAATATTTTCTCCTCTCTCTTCGTCATTTTTCACCCTTTCTACGTCCTCCAATTCCTTTATGTTTAATGATTTTTTTTGTTGACATTATTTTATCCCATAATTACTAAACCTTCTTGATAGAAAAATATATTTAATCTAGTTTTATAATGATATCTTCTTGAAAGTTTTAAAAAATAAATAAATATATTTTGTTTAATATATTTTGAATTACAAGTAGATATGAATTATCTATCAAAACCATTTTACTTGATTCCTCTCTTGCAATTGATTCCACTTGAAAATCCTTCCTATGGTTGGATTCTCTAAAAAACTTAATATAATATTGCTTGTTAATGTTAGAATATTGTCATTTATCTCTTTTGTGACTGGGCAACATGAGTATGGTATATTCCACTTTGATCCCCTCAAGTTCTGGTACACACTTGGGTCCAAAATATTCCTTTTTGGGGTCTACATTGCTCCGCAATACCAGATATCTTCATAATATTTTGGGAACTTGTTCTGTATTTGATCTAATGCCTATATTCAAGATTTCAAGTATTAATGTTTTGTTGTGACACCATTGTGGGTCTGATAATAGCATACCCTTCTTACTAGCATTGTTTTGTTTGAAGGTTTATGATCATGTCCCGTCCGAAATCATTGGTGGTTTATTAGATTTAGCAATCACGTCTATTTCTTGATGAATGGAGAAGCTTTTTTATGCATTGGCCAACTTCTTTGGTATGGTTAGATCCGTTGAGGTATAGCATGAGTTTTTTAGGCTAACCTATACTCTGGTCAAGCCAACTCCATGAAGACTTAGTTTGATATATATTCAATTGCTTTGCTAAGGATAAAGATATGATCTGTTTTATCATTGTATGCGGTCTATAATGAATGTAAAAGTGATTATGTATAGTGAGCACGAAAGTGAGTATGCACAACAAATGTGAAAGTGATTATGTGCCTCAATGGAACTTTATTTAGCATGCATATGTTAGATGCAATATTAACAGATCAAATTTTAAAATATTTATTGTAAGCCATCTTCCAATGGTGAGTCCTTGTATTTTGGATAGTGAGTCCATCTGGTAGTGGTCCACCCTATATTACTATAATTGGCTAGAAAATATTGAGAGCTAATCCTCTCCATGGTTTTTCCCATCTTGGTTTTTCCACATATAAGTCCTTGTATTATGTGGTGTATTGTATCTTTCTTATTGATCATTTTATTTATGCAACTATGTTATGTGGATAGTTGTTTAAAAGTTTTAATAGATTCAAGGGAATATTGATTCACCCCTCCCCTCTTAGTATTTCAAATGTTCAATAATTAAGAGATTGTAAAAGACACTTATGCATAAATTATTATTTCCATGCCATACCATAGATTAGAAATTTGTAGAGATGAACTGATTGTATGTTTTCTAAATATAGATAAATAATAGATATAATATAAATTGGTGCTCATTATATTCTTATAATGGGTACCTAATTTATTTTCAAAATGCATGCTCTTATTTTGGAACAACTATCCATTTTAATTTGGATACACGTTTCAATAAAAATTTAAATTCATTACCTTTTTAAGCTTTGTCTTTAAGATTTAGAAAGGCATGGAAACCCAACTCTTAGTTTTGGACCTATAAGTAACAAACAACAAACTAAATAAAAAATTACTTTATAAATATGTTCGATAACATCATTTTAAAAAATAATTAATGAAATTTAAATCCATTATAATATAATGTCTAGTTTTCAAATATGTAATTATTTTTATTATTGACATGTTTTTATATTTATTAATTAATTTGTAATTAAATTCCTTCACAAACTTGATATGTTTGATGTTACTAATTTTTAAATATAAATAAATTATGTGTCACCAATTTACACATCATTCTATACACAATGAAATAAATTATTATATGGTTAGTTAAGCTAAAATTATGTTGAGCATACAAGAGGGGTTTTAAAAAAAAAAATTAAGGAAGATAAAAAGTTTAATTAAAAAATATTTAGAAATAAATAATTAAAAAAATATCCTAACCATACTTTACTACATTATACATATTTTCCTAAAAGTAATTAGAAAATTAATTTTACTTATGTCAAATTATGTTGGTTGTACACGGGCTTATTTTGTCTTGAAACATATTACTTAAAATAGGTGATATTTGTATATCATATACAAAATTAAATTTTACCATCTTTGCACTCGAAATAAATTATGTATTTCAAAATTAGACAGAAAATGACACAAAATCTTAAATTTCATATTACTAGCCTTTGTTAATATTCTATTTGTAAGTGCTTCAAATTTTTACTCTAAGTATGATTTTTTTTTTTAGTTTAGAAAGAAAAAAAAGAAAAAAACCATTTACACTCTTGAACAAAAATTGGACCCATTATCGAACATTTATCCCAATAAGGTTATAATTCATCAAATATGTATAAAATATAATTCTATGATGATTATAAATTCCTTGTAGAATAGATTAACTACAAATTGAAGAAGCATTTTCTTTGCTTAAATTGGACATTCTTCTTGACAATCCAATCAAGAAGGTGATGCTCTAAAAATTATATAATAATTTTTCATATGATTTTTTGAGGACACTTCTATTCATGCTAGGAAATTATAAATTTTAGATGAAACAATTAAAAATAAATGAAAAAAATCTAAATGAGATAGAACACCAAATGGTGTCTTATAACTCAATAGGTTTCAACGACCCACAATAAACATTTGCATATTATTATTTTTTATTGGTGAAATCAAGCCTCTATCATACATTTTGTACTATTAGTCATGTTCATCCAACTCGTAGATTGATTGTGTTAATTAAGTATGACCTCTAGAATACTTTTAACTATGAATTGAATATTTTCATGTGTTGAAGCATGGAAATTATGATATTAGAAGCCTATTAAAATGATAATTTAATTATTAAGTTAATATTTTAAGGAGGAATTCTAAAATATTATATAAAACAAATTTATCATTTCGTCAATATAGGAGGATACTATTAGATGGTGCAACTCAAAGATGGGGGAGTATATAGTGAAATTATGTAATAGGATTATAAAAGTATCAATGGAAAAATAAAAATAACCAATTCATATACTTTGGAATGGTCATTGCCTCCCTTAGGGTGGCTTTTTTGCATGAATTGCTATTTACAAAAATATTTGACATCAAATAGGTTTAAAAAGCTCACAATTCAAGGTTCGGATGATGTGTGCTATGTATGGAAAGTGAAGACAATGTTGATCACTTACTCCTTTCATGACCATATTCAAAATATTATTAGAAATACTTCATTGAAAATGTAAATTGTCAATACCCACTTACTCAAGATATTATAGAACTAGTGAATGTTGGAGTGAGAAACTAGAATGTAGACCAAAACACGTTCACAAATTGGGATGATGAGATGATCAAATCCTTCCCAGGGCATAAGACATCGCCTATTAATGGGTTCTAACAATATGACCATGAGACCATGTTGTATTGAAGGAATTTGAGATTAGATGGTTGAAGGTCAAATTTGGTGGGTTTTGAAGGGCTAATATTATTCCAAGTGGGGTTGGACATGTGGTGTGAAAGAATAGTGGTATAATACTCATCTACAAGTCAAAATATTTAGGAGAAATGATAAAGAACATCACCAAATTGGAGTATCTCCATTAGGCTTAAAATATGGTGTAGATTTGAAAGCATAACACTTGCACTTGGAAGGTGGTTCCTTAATCATAGTTAATACCATTGAGAAAAACTTGAATCCAAATGTGAAGATTTAAATATGAAAAAAAAAAATTTGGGATCTCATAAATATATTTGCTAAGTTTAAAATAATTCATGGTTATCGTGACGACCATATATTATTATACAATCTTTTTAAAAGAGAAGTTAGATAAAAATTCTATGCTAAGTCAAATATCGTCTCATCAGGCTAGCACAATTATCTTATGTGAGTTGGTGGGTGATGATGGGACCAAGACGCAAAGTGAATTAACTATTTTTTACATAATTCATAATACATTGCTCCATTCAAATTTGAACTGACAACTCGGAAAACTTATGCATTGGTCCACAACTTAAGGTAAGGGATATGTGTTGGTTGATCCTATGGCCAACATATCAAGATATAATTACAAGGATACCTTAGAAGTCTATGAACTTATACGTGGAGCTCAAATTAGTTTAACACATCACCTCTAGTAGATTCATAATGATTTGATGTGACAAAGATAGACTAGAATTAATGGCAAGAAAATGAAATATTAGGAGTGAAGAATGTGTAAGGACATTGCTAGATAGGTATAACTTATTTTTTCTCACTAGTGTTTGTTAAAGACTCACCTATCTTGTAGATTAAGGTCTAGTAGGTGATGAGTATGGACACCCCATTATGCCTCATTTCTAAGAAGGGGTAGATGTCCTTATTAGGAAAGGTGTCAGAGAAATGTCTAAAGAAGACATTATTTCACATCATATTTTTCTTATTCATAGTTTACAATTTATTCTAGGCGGTGAATTTATGAGGGAAAGTCGTAGACAGGATCAATATTGATGTGTCTTCTACATTTATAGCAACACTTTTGGAGATTCGGGAGCCTAAAGAATTGGAAAAGTTTTTGCATTCAGAACTAATCAAAAAATATTTTCTTGGTGAGCTTGAAGATATATTGGAGAGTATTAGCTCATAGAAGTGATTACCACTTCTTAAAGACTACTGTGTGGTTTAATGTAAGAGAAAAGAGGTGGGGAAGGTACCACTAATCACCTCAATTGAGCCCTCTCTCGTCTTGGGGAGGAAGGAAGCTATCTCTCAAAACATCATGTTCCTAAAAAAGTTGATGGGATTGGCAAAAAATGAGTGGGAGGGTTTGAAGGATTTGTGAGTGATAAGGAGGACTTTCTAGCCGACATCAAGTAAAAAAGTGGTAATACTAGAATGCATATTTTGAAAGAAGCAAAAGTTGTAGCACATGCTGATTGTGGCTCAATATGCCCTATGAAGTCTAGGGAAATGTATCAAGTGGGGTTACAGGGTTAGTTGTATTGTAAGGTGTGTGCCTTTGGTCTTTGTACAACAAAAGAAGTGTGTTTGTGACATGTCTTAACCGCCTCCCATGGATTCTATAAGTCTAGTGGTTGTATCGGGCATTGAAAGGTCAATCTTTTGGTGCAACAACAACCACTCCCAACAAATGGTATCAGAGTTGGGTCATGGGTTCAAACCCCACTTGTGTTGAGGGGGGATTGTTGCAAGGTATCCACCCTTGGTCTTTGTGCAGCAAAAGCAGTGTGTTTACAACATGGCTTAACCGCCTCTAGTGGATGCTATAAGTCTAGTGGTTGTATCGGGCATTGACAAGTAAATCTTTTGGTGCAACGGCAACCATTCCCAACAAATTGGCTCCTTTTGTTCAATCCTGTTATATGATGTGATGTAATGGTATTTGTTTATTTTCAATCAATATAAAAATGTTGGATATAGTTTGTATAGCTAAGTCTCCATTTTTTACACAAAGACCTTTTTTTTTAAGGGGGGGGGGGGTGTGTTAGCTTTGTCAGTTAGGGTGATTTTAGATGAGCCCTTTTGGCCAAATAATATCGAATAGTATTTTTAGTTGGGTAATATAATGGTATACTAGTTTCTAGTTATCAAAAAAGAAATGTACTATTTTTTTAATTTAATACAAGGATGCAACCCCTATATACTATTAATCAATCAAAAACTAATAATTGATGCAATTTAAGATCCTACAAAGTATTTTTAAGCATCAAACATCCATGAGAAATTGTTACCAAATTTTTTTTTTCCTCATATATTTGTGAGCTTATTTATTTCTCTTATTTTCTCTAATATTGGCTTTGTAATATGGGATGAAAATTCAATCTTAGGATATACCCCATACCAAAAAAATTAGGTACAACATGATTAGGTAGACCTATTAATGGAATTTTTATAGCATGACATTGGTATAATGTTATTACATCAAATTTTCTATCCAATATAGTAGATTTATTATGTAGTAAAGAGATATTTAGGAATATTGGTGACACTTGCATCCAATAGGTTATCATATTCAAAGATAACTTTTTTGAAGTGTTGGAAGGTTATAATCCTGATTTTGATTCAACAAATATTAGAGAATATTTTCCACTAAATCTTTGTTGAACACTACTAGAATCTCATAGGGGGGTGAATCAACATTCACAAAAACTAGAATATATTAAGCCATTTTAACAGTTGCAATTATCCCAATACACATGCATGAAAGAAAATGACACAAACATCCAAACAATCTCAAAAAAATATGAATATTTTGATGAGGAAAATCCAAATTGGGAAAAACCATGGTGAGATTGAACTCACAATATATAATAACTATTTCACAATGGACAAGGATTCTTGCCAAAAAGAGCTTATTGTTCTAGACTTGTAGAGTGATGTGTAGAACCTTAGGAAAGATACAAAAGAGGACTTGCTCAACCGTAGATGAATTCTTCACAGAAAGATACAAAACTGATCCCATAATACAAAGAAATAGTAGATTGAACTATGTACAAATAGCATCTAATAGATTGCAGATAATAGTTCACAATGAATACTCATCTTTCTACTCAATATCTCTCTAAATATTTGCACAAATTTCATATCCACCATATCATATTGCATCCATACTTGTCTTATATAGCACACACTCATATCTCCATCCATATCTTTAAAATAACCAATTCACTCAATATATATATATATCTATCAGATCAAAAAAAAACTTTACTAGGTTGGCCAAAATAATATGAATCGTGTACATAGAATCAACCCAAAAATACATCATCTGGAAGGTATAATAAATTTGTGTGGGTTCACGTCAAGTTAGCACACCTTCCAATTAACATTAAAAACGTTTATGCGCAACCGATTGGACCAATATGCACAAACTAGTACAATACTTGATCTAATAAACACATATTATCCTATTCTGAACCTAAAAGAAAATAGTTCACCCCAAGAGAACTACAACATCTTGATATGTGACATAGTCATGATAAGAAAAGAAATCAAAACGGATAACATGATCACCAAAGACATGTTTGGTACAAACATTCATTTACGACCACAATAAGTTCTACCAGAGAAGACACAAAAGAGAATAGAAATATTTTTGGACCACTAAAGGAACACCTAACTTTTGGAAACACATAAAAGCATTATCATACTTCCTTTGAATAGTATGACATGAACCCATAATCAATTCTATAATGTAAAAACATAAAAACAAACATCCATACCAATAACTAGATACACCTTGCAATAGTTGAACATGTATACATTCATCAGGATCAATAGCAAAAAAGTTTGACATCAATGATAACAATGACATCCATATGTGAAACAATCTCATAATTTTTCTAATTTATCCAATTCTATACTAAAGGAAAAATATTCTTGGCTAAGGCTATATGACCTTCAACAAACCTCCAAATATTTATGGAGGTATACAATCTTACTCTTGGTAAAGCCAAGGACATCACTTTTTCTAGTTCCTTAATTAAAAAAAATGTCAATGTACAACAAATAGATAGAGTCAAAATTATCAATAACAATGTTACTCAATAAACGAATTGAATCAAGAATTCTTGTGCATCAAGTGATAATTCTTAGATTTTCATAGCTTCTTGTCCAGAGGGTTTCTTCTACCATTTGTTTGCTACATGAAAGTGGTGACTAAATGCCTATCTTTTGTACAATATTTAGTTTGTTTCTTAAGCTACTAATATTTCAACTCATGAAAAATCCTTGATCCAACCCCTTCTCTTTACCTTCAAAACTTTTCTATGGTCATCCCAATTTTCATCTACTATTAATAAAATAATACAAAAAATATAACCCCACATAAATCACTTTAATTAAATTGAAAAGAAAAATCAAATCATTGTAAGAAAAGTTATCTATCAACAGACAAAAAGCTATGTTATAAATAAATAATTATTTATTAATTTTTAAATATAACTTATCAAGAATATTGAATGAATTCTTACTTAATTTAACTTGATGAAAAAATAAACTGAAATCCTTTTTCCTAAAATCTATAGCTAACAAAGTGATGTGTGACCCAACTTTACAATTTAAAAAATAAATTATGAATGTTCTTCTAAATATATTTTAAACATTTTATTACTATGTAGCCATAAAAAATAAATTACATAACATGTTGTACATAAGAAAAATCATGTAAACAAAAATTATAGTACGTATAATCTAGATAGACTTGTTTTACTCCCCTTCCTCCTTTTGTAATTTGAGAAACAAAATAGGAATGTTTTTCTAAATTATGTATCTTAAATTTTTTATTGCTACATAATCATAAAAGTAAATTACATAATATGATCAATTATTGTATTATTGTACCTATTCCCCTTCCTCCTTTTGTTTTACCCTTTCTAATCAGATCATCACATGACTTCTTCCTCCTATGTCCTTTGAAAAGCTCATTCTACTATTATCAAACAAACAATTATTGTACCTATTCTAGACAAAGTTGTTTTACTCCCCCTTCCTCCTTTTGTTTTACTCCCCTTCTTCCTTTAATTTTACTCTTCACTTTCAAATCATCACATGGCTTCTTCCTCCTATTTCCTTTTAAAGGCCCATTCTACTATCCAAAAAAACAATTATTATACCAACAAAATTGACTTACTCCCCTTCATTTTATCTTACCCTTCACTTTGGGATCATCACATGATCATCATAGGACTTATTCTCCCTATTTCTTTCTAAACACTCTTCCTACTACCGTACCCATTACACTCCTCTTTCTAGTAGTGAATATGATCCAAAATATTTATTAATAGATATACACAATTACAACTTAAACTGCCATAGATCTATTTAACCTAAAATTTACAGTCACAATCATCTATCATCACACCTTTACGTGGAATGACAAGGACATACCTCAGTTTGGCGCGCAGAGTTTGATGCCAATTTTTTGCCCTAATTTCTCACCTGCTCTCCTTCGTGATTTGCGATATGCCGAGTCAATCTCAATCACTGTCTCTTTTCTTACACCATTCATATGTCTGAATGATATGTTGTCAAATTCTGATGTTGTCAGAATTCATTGTTTTTTCTTTATGGCAGCCTTTGATAAGATCGTAAGACAATTTAATTTGTTGCGTGTCCCAGCAATTTTCACTCATTTCACGCTTTGCGATTCGGCTAATAGAATATATCTGTCAATAACATTTAAGATTCAATTCCTGTAAGCCGCCCAGTTCACTATGATCTATAATAATATTAACTTTCCTTTCCGGACAATTATTATATCATATGTTTAGAACTGTTGTAGGCAACTTTTCTTTCAGTGAAATCCACGCCATTGTCTACTTGAGTCACTCGAATAATAGGGCATAGACATGATACTTTGACAGTCCATGATAGTTACTTCCACTTCTATACAATTAATTTAAAATTTGTTGATGTTTTTTTTTATTTGATGTAGAAAAGAATAAATACAATCAAATACAGAAGTAATTAAATGATACGTTTATGGATTGTGGAACTCTGATCTTCAATTTAACTTTTTATCTATAATAATTGATTGATATTTATTGAATGTAAACGCTTTTAATTTTAATAGTCATGTGTATATCTATGTTTCTTTTTTATATATTTTATTTTGGATCTATTTAAATTAAAGTGTGTTTTTATTTGAACAAGTTGAGATTTAAAAAAAATATATGAACAATGAAAATATTAATATAAGATAAAATAAATGTTAATCTTTATAAAATTATTGTAAAGATAGTAAAGATTAATGCGGATAGCAATTTGTTTACAATTATATATTCTTGTGCAAACACATGGTTATATATTTCACCATGTTGTTGTGGTGTACAAAACTTTTGTATTTCTAATGTCATGATTTACATAGAATTTGTTCATTTGTGATTTAATTTGCTCTAGTTAATACCAAATGTTTTTCTTTAATTTTGACATTATGTGTTATTGAGAAGACAATGACATAATATAGAAGAATGTTTTAGAGTAAAGCATCGAAATTGTAGTTCCTAGACGAGTCTAAGAATTAGGAAACATGTTTGAACATTTAGTTTTCCATAAATGCAAATGGATAACATGTTTAATTGGAACAAATATAACATTATTTTTCAAGACCATTCCAAATAGAACTTTTTTTACCAAAAAAATGACCAAATTAGTCAAATCTATAAAATATGGTTGAATTGAACTTTTAGTGTAGTTTTGTTAGATGCCTCATCTTGACTATTACTCTAAGGATAATATCATGTGGCGAAATGGTGTTGGATGTGAAAATTGTCACAAAGCTCACATACATCCTAATTTTTAAGGGACGATCATTGTCAGTGGCAATGGAGAGGAGAATATCATACTAGCATATGAGGTAATTAAGGATAAACTTTTAAATTGATTTTTGATAACATAGATATGAGGGATGGCTTTGATACACTTCATGCAATACTTAGTGGCATTAGGGACGTACCCATGGCCATTAGTAGAGGTGGGTTGAATCTTACCTATGCAGTCAAGTGCCCATTGAGAGAAGCGTCAAGGAGATGTGAGGCTTTAAAGTTCCTACATTGGTGCATGAACAATATCTCCATGAATTTTTCATTGGTGATATTTCTTAACAAATCTATAGACGTCACGTTCAATTTTAAGTCAATAGTATCTAGTTATCATGAGATTTATAGCCAAGGTAGGACCACTAGAATAGGCTCCACATATACCATCATGGACCTCTCACAAAGCCCTTTCTTCTTCGTCGAGATTAAGACATCTTAGAAGAGATCCACACTCCTTTGGTATAGGGTATCACTAATGATAATGTCGCAAGAGGTATGTTGTATAAAATATTTTCATTGGTGATTTGATAGTTTTTGGGGAAATGTTTTGATCATGTAGATAGGTATATATGTCATTGTACAAGGATGAGTTGGGATAAATAAATTAATACATGAGTTAATGAGTTAAAAAAAAAATTCACACATGAGTTCAGATTGGGGAACATCAAAAGTAAACATCATCAACTATTCCACCAAGAACTCTTACTATGGCTCATTGTTAGGAATGTCAACTAAGGATCTGATTATAGCCATGGAATCTAGTGCTCTATTATGTACTCTTGAAATTTTCTCAAAGATAATGTCATCAAAATAATTTTTAAATTCATCCACTTTCTTTTTGAAGGGAAAAGTTTTTTCATCCTTTGTCATATAATCATCGTTGACTTGGCAGATGACTAGTTGATAATTTCCATATACATGAATTTTTTTTTTTTTTTTAATTGATAAAAGGCCAAGGCCAAAGAATTTTATTAATTTTAAAAATAGATAGATTTACATTTATACCTCCATTCGGTGTGGGAACCAGTAGGAAAGAATGGAGGGAAGAAAACCTTTGGTCTAGCCCAGATCCCTCGAGGATCAGAAAAATTAAGAATGCGATACAAAATGGAGATACAAGATCACAAAGGGAACTTGTCCAAAATAATGAAGATTGTATGTAGAAATCCTCTATGTAAAGTTGAGCAGCAAATTGCCTATCTCTAGGGGTGATGCTGTCATTTGTGGGCGACAGTTCTTGCTATTCCTGAAACACAGGGTTAAGCATGCTCTACTCCTTATACTGCACAAAATCTTGAGAGAATCTCTCACCAAAATGTTAGGAAAAGGAAAAACGAATAGGTCTACTTATACAATATATCATACATGTCTGGATGGTCACCCTATTAGGATACACAAGTTAAATTATTAGTCTCGAAAAATATCTAGAAAGATAATGCGAGAGTGATTACCCATCGAAGAGCATAAACTCAATAAATATTAACGAGGCAAATTCCATAAATATTCCTACAAAGAGATCGCGGGGAGCTACCATCTTAAAGAATATGGTTCGAGAGCCTTCCAGGCCCTAATTGAGTGTCATGGGAAAGCTGTAAGTGAGATAAAATTTTATCAGGTTTACCCTTAATCTAATAATATGATGCTCGAGATTACTGGGAAGAAAGAGGAAAATTGACATATGCATCTGAAATTGATTTAACTTAAAACTGAGAGAACAGGTAGGAAAATAGGAAACTATATATATTAATCTGATTATATAGATGTGAGTCTCAACAAAATCCTAATATATAATGTGAATGATGATAAATATATATAAAAATATCAATACAAATATATATATATATATAAATATCAATACAAATACACACACACACACACACACACACACACACACACACACACACACAAGGAAGGCCTAGAAAGCCTGAAGGTGGCTGGGGCCAATTATCATTAAGCCGGTTGTGAAATGCAGTGACAAAAGGATTCCTATCAAAAATAGGGTTTTGATGAACTGATGGAGGATTACATTGACACATAAGGTAAAGATTTCAATGAAAATGAGGAGATCGATGAAACCACAAGGCTCATTGATGATAAGGATGGTTTCATTGAAACAAAGTAACATCGATGAAACATGACATTTCGAAGGAAGATAAAGTGATGCCACCGAAGTGTATGATTCCATCAAAACAAAAGTGCGCTACGGAAGTTTTCTATAAAAAAAGAAATCAACCATGCCCTTAAGATTTTTGATAGAACCCTTGAAACTTCCACCGACATCAGAATCCTAAAAGTTATTGGCCAAACCAAAGCAATTAGATATACAAACTAATCTCTCACCGAATTGTCTAGTTTGATAGAAATGGTACACCTATTGTATCGAAGAGACCTATTCATGTTTCATTGATAAGATGATTTATCGAATAGACTTGGGCCTCGATGAACTTCAAAAGGGACTTATCGAAAGAATTATTTTTCATCGATAGAATGTATATCGAAGAAACCAAAGGAGGTTCCGTCGATGAAGCAAGGCTGCCGAAGAAACTATGGTATCAGTAGGACATGTAAAGAATTCATCGAAGATGATAGTTCTACCGAAATGATGAGATCAAAGAAATTGGGGAAGGTTTCATCAATAGGACTTTTCGAGAAAAGAAAGGTGTCGAAGAGATACTAAAGTTATTGGCCGATAGTGACAGTTTCATCAAAAGACAAAAGGTTGATAAAACATAAGAGATTTTTATCGATAACATGCCATTGGTAAAAACAAAAGGTCGAAAGAAGATATTCTTCTTTCAGTGACATAAGGAGTTTCATCGATGCCAATGCAAAAGACGGATAACAAGGAACCATTATCAATAAACTTAAAAATTGATAAGTCGGTTGTGAAATACAGTGACAAAAGGATTCTTATCAAAAATAGGGTTTCGATGAACCGATGGAGGACTACATCGGCATGAACATGTAAGGTAAAGCTTTCGATGAAAATGAGGAGATCGATGAAACCACAAGGTTCATTCATTGATGATAAGGATGGTTTCATCGAAACAAGGTAACATCAATGAAACATGACATTTCAAAGGAAGATAAAGTGATGCCACTGAAGTGTATGATTCCATCGAAACAATAGTGTGCTACGGAAGTTTTCTATTAAAAAAAAAGAAATCAAGCATGCCCTTAAGAACTTCGATAGAACCCTTGAAACTTCCACCGACATCAGAATCCTAAAAGTTATCGGCCAAACCAAAGCCATCGGATATACACACTAACCTCTCACCGAAATGTGTAGTTTGACTGAAATGGTACACCTGTTGTATCGAAGAAACCTATTGATGTTTCATCGATAAGATGATTTATCGAACAGACTTGGGCCTCAATGAACTTCAAAAGGGACTTATTGAAAGAATTATTTTTCATCGATAGAAGGTATATTGAAGAAACCAAAGTAGGTTCCGTCGATGAAGCAAGGCTGCCGAAGAAACTACGTTATCGATAGGACAGGTAAAGAATTCATCGAAGATGATAGTTCTATTGAAATGATGAGATCGAAGAAACTAGGGAAGGTTTCATCGATAGGACTTTTCGAGAAAAGAGAGGTGTCAAAGAGATACTAAAGTTATTGACCAACAGTGACAGTTTCATCGAAAGACAAAAGGTTGATAAAACATAAGAGATTTTCATCGATAACATACCATTGGTAAAAACAAAAGGTTGAAAGAAGATATTCTTCTTTCACTGAAATAAGGAATTTCATCAATGCCAATGCAAAAGTCGGATAATGAGGAACCATTATCGATAAACTTAAAGATCGATAAGATGGTTGTGAAATGCAGTGACAAAAGGATTCCTATCAAAAATAGGGTTTCGATGAACTGATGGAGCATTACATTGACACAAACACGTAAGGTAAAGATTTCTATGAAAATGAGGAGATTGATGAAACCACAAGGCTCATTGACGATAACAATCGTTTCATCGAAACAAAGGTAACATCAATGAAACATTACATTTTAGAGGAAGATAAAGTGATGCCACCAAAGTGTATGACTCTAAGAAATTATGAAAATGAGAAAAGGCATATATACCTTCAGATAGATGAAGAGATGGATAAAAAAGGATTTAAGCCGATATTCAAGGATGAAAGATCAGTAAACTTCAAGAGACTATATATATATATATATGTATATATATGTATATATATGTATATATATATATATATATATGTATGTATATGTATATATATATGTATGTACATGTATATCAATGTCTATATATATATGTATATATATATATACATATATATATACATATATATATAGACATACATATACATGTACATACATATATATATACATATACATACATATATATATATATATATACATATATATACATATACATATATATACATATACATATACATATACATATACATATATACCTATAAATGTGAATCAGGGATCTAACTTAATATAGGTGTTAAGATATATATATGTGTGTGTGTCTGTGTGTGTGTGTGTGTGTGTGTGTGTGTGTGTGAAATGCTTATATATCTGTAAAGAGAAAATTATTACATGTGCTATATATATATATATATATTAGATGAGGGGCCTCTCCTTGGGATAAAGGATGGAAGACTAAATAGGTATGAAGGAGAGGAATAAAAATATATGGTTGAGATTTGTGTTTTCATGATATTATCTAACCATGGATTGAGCCTAACTACTTGAGTTAAAGTCTGGGAGGACAGATATATGGGCATATTTAAACTGAATGTTTGTCTAAGTATCTATACATAAATACAGGGGGCAGGAAGAGGAATAAATAAGGGGGTTAAAATAGAGTATAGGCAAGAGAAACATAATGGGAGGAAAGGAGAAACATGCTAATGACCACTTAGGACATGAAAACAAAAGAGGGGGTTGCCTTAAGGTGGCACAAACAAAAGATTGATGCCATCGGCCCTCAAGTTGGCCAACTCATCTGCTCTTTTATTGCCCTCCCTATAAATATGATTGACTGTGAACCTATCAAAATCTCTGCATAAGTCAAGAGATTTTGACAGCAAAGTATTTAGTCTCGAATTAGGCATACTACCTTTCCTTAGAGCATTGAAAATTATAGCTGAATCTCCTTCAATTTCCAAGTTCTTAACTCCTAGTTTCCTACATAAATATAGACCCTCCACTAGGACCATAAGTTCTGCCCAATTGTTGGTGTTGATGCCAACCAGAGAGGCAAGGGTTGCTAGTTCCTTTCCTTCCCAATTATGAACAACACATCCTATCCCTACTTGCCCTGGGTTGCCACGGGATGCCCCATCAAAGTTTAGCTTCACCCAACCTTCACCTAAGTGTTGCCATTTGCATGCATCCCTTGATCGAAGACTTGCAATAGGACCATCTCCTACAAAGGGAGGAAAAGATAAGCCTTCCCAACATTTTTTCATCTTTTCATCCCAATAAGTGATAGAGGCATTCTTCAATGAGCCTGATGATAGTCAGTTGTTCATGAGCTCAGTGATAGTAGACTCTATCATGTTAATGATTCTAGGAACCTCTAGTTTTTCATTCTCAAAGAGACGTCTATTTCTCTCCTTCCATAGTTCCCACATAATGGAAGAAGGAAGAGCTATCCATAAACCTTCAAAGAGACAACCATGCCTAAGGAGAGGCCATGCCTTGAGCATTCCAAAGATAGTGTGGGGGAAGGCCGCAGACCATTCAAGTTTGTTGGTGAACCAAATCCAGCATTTGTGAGCAAAGGGGTAGTTAAGGAGGATATGATTGGTGTCTTCCTCTTTTGCCTCGTAAAGAGTATATCTACTAGGGCCCTCATACCCCATTCTTCTAAATTTGTCCGCAGTTAGGAGCTTGTTCTGAACCACAAGCCAGGAGAAGATCCCTTCCTTAGGCAGACAGTATTTATCCCAGCAAAGTTTCAAGGGAAGCTCAGTCATAGGTCTTATAAATGATTTAGAGATGAGAGAGTACCCATCCTTGGAGTTGTATTCTCCTCTTAGGGATGCATCCTAGATGAGCTTGTCCTCATTCTGACCTAAGGAAATGTTCCTTGATTTAAGAATTGCCATAAGTTTTTGTTTATCCCTTTCCGAGATATCCTCATCTTCCTTCTTGATCCACTGCCAACCAGCCCCATCCTCTGAAGGGGAGATATAGTTGTTTAATAGGGGTCCTCTATGAGATTTAACAAAGATAGAAGTAGCACCAAAGTCATGGATATTATCAATAGCCTTATATCCACCCCATGAATCCAACTAGAAAAGAGCTTTATCCCCGGACCCCAGGTTCCAAGTAAGTCTGTCAGAGATAATCCTCCTGTAGTCTAACATAAAATTCCATAGGAAGGACCCTCTGGGAGGGTTGGTTTCTCTGAATATTTGGATAGGATTCCCTCCATTAAGGTATTTGTGGTGCAGCAAGTGAGCCCATTTGAGGTGGGGGTTCTGAACATCCTCCAGATCAACTTGGCACCCAAGGCTTTGCCCTGATCATGAAGGTTTTTAATGCCAACTCCTCCTTCTTCTTTAGGTTTGCATATCTTGTCCCAGGATATGAGTGATATTTTATAGTTTTCATTAGCACCTTGCCAAAAGAAAGTCCTGAGATGCTTGTTGAGCTCTGCAAGTTTAGAAGAAGATAAATGTTGATAGGAGAGCTGGTAAATGGGCATAGCTGACAAGACTGATCTAACCAAGGTTTCTCTACCTGTAGATGAGAGCCATTTTCCTTTCCAAGCATTAATCCTCGAGTTGATTTTATCCACCAAGTTGTCCCATAATTTTGAGGGTCTTCTACCCTTGTCAAGGGGAATGCCTAGGTATTTGCAAGGAAGAGTTCCTTCACTAATCTCCAGGACATTGCTGATCACTTTTCCTAAGGAGGGGTCTATGTTGAACATAAAAACTGTAGACTTGGCCATATTTACCTCTTGAACCAAGGCTAACATATAGGAATTAAGGATGCCTTTGAAGGTGCTCACTTCCCTTACACTTCCCTGCGCAAAAAGCATCATGTCATCAACAAATTGCTAGTGGGTAAAGGGAGGGAGGCCGCTGGTAATGGGGATTCCCTGGATCCCACCTTCCTCTTTGGCCTTAGAGATGGATCTACCTAGGGCTTCAACCATGATGATGAAGAGGAAGGGGGACATAGGATCTCCTTACCTGAGCCCTCTTGAGCTGCTGAAGAAACCTTCTAGGGAACCATTAACCAAGACCGAGAATTTAGGGGTGGATATACATTCCAAGATTAGGATGATCTAGAATTTAAGCCCCAATCAACTTTGTCCTAAGCTTTGCTTGTGTCTAATTTGACTAGCATACTTGGGGCCCTGTTGAGCTGCCCTATTGAGCTGGATCGAATGAATGGCCTCTTGGGCTATAATAACCCCATCATAGATTGATCTATTTGCTACGAAGCCAGTTTGTTCTTCACTAATGATAATGGGGAGAAGATTCTGGAGTCTGGTTGCTAGGGTTTTTGTTAAGAGTTTGTACAAAGTGTTGCAAAGGGCTATTGGTTTGAAGTCATTAAAGCTTTCAAGATTCTATTTTTTGGGGATGAGAGCTAGGAAGGTATTTTTGATTTCTTTGAGAATCTTACCAAAGTTCCTAATACCTTCTAAGGAATTTGTGATCTCTGTCCCCATAAAACCCCAACATTTTTGGAAAAAGCTAGTGGAGAAGCCATCTGGGCCCGAGGCCTTGTTGGGATTCATCTTCATAAGGATAAATTTAACCTCCTCCTCAATGAATTTCTTTGACAAGATTTTGTTGTGGTCATCATTAATGAGTTTTGGAAGATTCTTGATAATATTAAGTTGGCCTCTGAGGTTGGAGCCTTCAATATTGTTTAAGATTTTATCAAAAAACCTCGCTACCTCAGAGGCAACATCATCCGGTTTAGACAGGATGGAACCCTGTCAATTCTAAACTTTAGAAATTTGATTGAACCATCGCCTCTACTTAGTACTATTGTAGAAAAACTTAGTATTCTGGTCCCCATCACTCAACCAAGTGTCCCTCAATTTTTGTTTCCAAAAGATCTCTTCATTCCAGAGTGTCTTTTCATTCTCAGAGAGTAGAGTCTTTTCTTTGAGGAAGAGATGTTCATCCATCCCCTTGTCAAGAACCTCAATGTTAACGTTCTTAAGATCATTTTCTATTAGGAGTTTTTAATAGAAAATATTTCCAAAATTAGTCCTATTCCATTCTAATAGCTTCCTTTTGATTAGCTTTAACTTGCTTGTGATAATAAACATCTTCGAACCAGAGAAAATAGAGCTTCTCCACCAGTTCTAAATTAAGTTTAAAAAGTTATCATCTCTGAAGCACATGCTATTTTTTAGGGGAGTGGTTAGATAATAAGATTAGTTGGAGTGGGAAATGGTCAGATCATGCTAAAGGGAGGGGTTCTGCATTCAGGGTAAAGTTAATCTCTGAGAGCCCCCCATGGATAAAGAATCTATCTATTTTCTCAGCAATGTTATAGAAACCAAGCCTTCTGTTGTTCCAAGTGAAGGCATTTTCTGCCGTCTAGATTTCCAACAGGGAGTTCCTATTGATCCAATGATTGAAATCTAAAACCACTAGAGGAAGTTTGTTGCTACCTTCTCTTTTGTCTGCTACCTTAGTGATAGCATTGAAATCTCCCCCAATGATGCATACATCATTTGGGAAAATTCTGAGAAAAGACTCTAGTTCCACCCACCCTAGGCTTATCCCTATTTTGGATAGGACCATAAAATTAATCAATTTAAATCTTAGGTATTTTTATAACTTACTACTTCTCCTCCCATCCAATTTTTCTTAATCTCTAAAGGTATAAACAAGATGAATCTAGAGTCCCAAATTATGGCCAAGCCCCCTGATGCCCATGTAGTAGGGGAGTGCTTTAGTTGTCTAACGCCTAGTTTTTTCTCAAAAAGGACTATCTCAGAGGAGTTCATTTTGGTTTCTTGGATTAACATTATATCTGGTTTAGAATTAGAGATGCAATGCTTTAAGATGCATTGTTTGTTAGGGGCATTCAGACCCCTAACATTCCATGTTATGATTTTCATGGCTCTCCCCTTCATAAAAAAGAGTAGATATTTTAGTCTTACCCTTGGCATCTCCATCTTTTGATCTTAGTTCAGCAAGGGATCTCCTACCTCTTCTCTTACTGTGTTTAGCACAGTAAGGAGAGTCTTTGCTTCTGTCAGAGCTGAGAATTCCTAGAGTATTTGGGTTATCATTTTCTAAGTTATCTAATGCTATAAATAGATCATTAGTTTCTAAGTTGACTCTAGTAACATCCACTAGATTTTTGACTAAGAAATCCCTTTGTCTTTCCAACTCCTCATCATCACAAATTTCAGCAACCAATTGCTCCATGAGGTCATTTACTACTTCTTCCCCTACAAAATTGGCAATGATGTTAATTTCCTTAGCCACACGATCACTCTCAGATTCTACAATTGTATCAGAAATAGCTTTCAAAGGTGGAGAGAGAGCTTTTTCCTCCTCAAAACCCTGCAATCTTGAGGCTAGAGAGATTGGATGATCCTACAAGGATGCCAATCCTGGATCCAGGGAAAGCCTATCCATCACTGCTAATTTCTTAGAGGTAATTAGTTCAATTAAAGAGGGGAATGAGAGAGCTAGATGATGATATATTTGTCAGAATGAGGTTCTCTTTTTGAGGGGTAACCTCATTGATTTCACCATCTTCTAGATCTCGATCCCTGAGAAGAGAGTCATCTACAGGTGAATTTATAGTTAGCAGTGGAGGAAGAGGGGAGCGAGAGGGCTTAACAAGGGAGCTATGAGGGCATAGGTCTAAGGTGAGATTAGGGTTATTATCAATCTTATAGCCCTCTAGGGTGAAACCCCCTCCTTCCACAAAACTAAATGGTGCGCCATTAGACATGAGGAATGATTTAGTGAAAGGTTTCTCAAAGGGGATTTTCCTTGGCATATAATCTTCAAAAGAACCATTATAAAAGGGTAATTCTAGGGTTAAATAAGATTCATCACACTTCAGAGTTATAGGCTCTAAATATTTAATGTTAATATTCATTTTAACAATTAGAAGCTAGTTAAAGAAGCTTAGGGCTGATTTTTTGACTTCTAAAATTTACCTATTTTGTTGCCTATTATTCTTAAAAAGTCATTATTTCGCAATTCTACAGGAAATTTATCCAATGAAATTTCTCTATCAACCATGCAGGAATTGAATTGAGATAGGAGAAAGAGAGGTTGCCATTCCTAGTAATCAAACCCTAAACCCTTAAATGTTAATATATCCCCGTTTAACAATGAATTTCTCAAACTCTGATTACCACATTCAATAGCTAAGAAACTATTAGGAAGGATGTCAATTTTTACTTGGTTATTGAAGGAAGATGACACCCCATTGGCAATTTATTCAGACGGGATCCCCCAACCTTTCCACTGAGCAAAGATCATTCTGTTGTAGCAATGCATTTGATACCTAGCCTGGGTATGATTATCAATTTCAATGACCAACCTGTTAGGAGAAGCTAGGGAATTTGAAGGTATATCTGACAATGGGTGCTGACTTCCTTAGAATTGTGACAACCAGGGGTTTCCATATCCTCTAAAAATTTACCCAAAGATTTTCATGAAGGAAAAATGTGGCAAGCAGAGGAACTCTTTGACTGGTTAGGTTTTACAAAACCCTCCTCCCAACAATGACTGGAATTCTATTTGGAGTTGTTTGGTTGCCCTAAAGCCCTATTATTTCTGTGGCTCACCAAATGCCAATCCTGATCCCAACCCTTGTAGAGAGGGCGGGGAGCCCTAACTGCATTAACCAGAGAGTATTTTGTTTTTGCAAAGAAGGCCTCTTGATCGCGTGTCCATGATATGACCCTTCCAAGATCCGTAATTTCCCCGCGGCAGATAAGAATGCTCAAAAAGGGATGTTGATGCATTGCATCACTTTTTTGCAGGCAGAGCCTTTCAAATTTTATTAATATAAAACAAGATTTTATTTGTCCACCAAATAAAAACTAATATATACATGAATTTTTTTAATCTTCTATTTGATAGTTGTTATAAGACTTCTGATAAGGGCCTCATAGTTTTCTATGTTATTTTTGAATGGGAAAGCTAGTCTTCAACACTTTTGAATTGCATTCTCTTTAAGTTTTCTTAAGAGGATTCCTACTCATAACCCATGATGTGTGTAAGAACCATCAAAGTACAAGTTCCATTTGGTTGATGTTGTCACTATAAATATTGCTTCATCTAGAAAATAAAAAATAACTGGATGATCTACTACTCTAGGGGAATTTACAAGTTGATTGGATATTATATGTCCCTTGATTCCCTTTCGATCAACATATTCTATGTCAAAATTACTCAAGATCATTGCCCACTTTGCTAGTCTACTAGTGAGGGTTGATTTGTTAAGAAAGTATTTGAGAAGATCTATCTTTGCAACAAGATACATTTTGTGATTTATCATATAATTTGGTAGCTTCTAGGTGGGAAATGCAACTGCTACGCATGTGTGTTCAATATGTGTATAATTGAGCTCATACCCTACTAATCTACAACTAATACCATATATGGCTATTCTTTTCCTTCTTTATCATGTTGTGCCAAGAAGGCCCCTAGTGCCAATGTTGTAACTCAAATATAAAGAATCAATGGCTTCCCTTATTATAATATATTGCTATTTGTTATCCTTCTTCATCATGTTGTGCCCAGAGGGCCCCTAGTGCCAATGTTGTAGATGGAATATATAGAATCAATGGCTTCCCTTGTATAGGAGGCATCAACACTAGTGGTGACAATAGATAGTCTTTGAGTTGCTCGGAGGCCTATTAAATTTTTTTTGTCCATTTCAAGGGTACATCCTTCTAAAACTAATATTGAAAAGGGTGACATTTGTCTGCTAGTTGTGTGATAAATATGTGGATTGACAATAATTTGCCTTGAAGACTCTGAAGTTGTGTTATATTTGTTGGTGGAGGCATGTCAATGATTTCTTTCACTTTTATTGGGTCTACCTCAATGCCTCTATGAGAAACAATAAATCCCAAAAGTTTGCTAGAAGTAACTCTAAAGACACATTTCTTAGGATTGAGTCTGGCCTTATACTTGTTGGTAGCGACAACAATGTAGGGAAACTAAGAGAGGGGGGGGCTGAATCAGTTTTTCCCAAACTCAAACAAATTAACTTCAACTTTAGATCTAATCAATAACAATAATAGAAAAAATAAACAACACATCAACAACACACATAACATATGGATTTTTGACATGGAAAACCTGGTTAAGGGAAAAACCATGGTGGGAACCTACCCCACAATATGATGATACTTTGTAGTAGTATGTGTAAATATTACAATGGGGAATGCACATGCATTTAGGCACACTACTTAAATCTCACTACTCAAAAAAAACAAAGGGAAACAACCCTAGGAAGACTCACTACCTTACAAAGACCAGACAACTATCAGGATTATAGGAATTGAGAGAATAGCATCTCCAAATGCCCGATTACAGTTTTGGTTAAGCACATTATCTATACAATAACACTTCTCTACACTTTTTGACCACCGAAAGATAAATTAGCTTATTCACACATACAATACTCTCATAGATCATAGATCCAACCACAAACACTTGCAAATACACAACTTACATGATTACATCACTTATTTATACAAATAATCAACCTTAACCTTAAGGTCACCTCAACACATAAGACCTAATTATAGAATTACATCACACAATACATAAATCCATAACTGGACCAATACAATGCCAACAAGGACATAGCATGGACCCAAATCAAATCCTCAAACACACAACAACACCAAATAATTTTCCAAGATCATTTGCAACATGCTAAACCATTGAATATGTTGCATAACATGAAGAATACCACCAGTCTAATAAAATCTTCAATAATGCACACCACGATCGACACAGACCACTAAAAGGCATAGGACATGATTAGAGAACATCAACAAGAAATTTTGATTCAACCACAATAACTACAACAACTCAAATAACAAGAATCATCATTATTTCATCACCCGAGCTCAAGAACACCAGCTGAAAAACTAAAAAATACACTTGTGAAGTTTCGAATAATTGAGTATCTGATTACAGGACACACATGAATGTCCCAAACATTCTCCAAAATCTTCCACTTAAGATATAATGATTCTAGAGCGATATGGATCAAATACCATAACTCTGTAACATTGAACACTAAAAATCTAGTTCACATACCAGATCACATAACTTGACCATTTCATCACATAACATTATGAAATACTAAATAAACTAGAGATAGGTATCTCAAAACCCATTAATCCGCATTAGCACATCTGCAACAGATCTCCCAAATAACTCTTTGCAATAAAGTAATATGTTGACATCAATGACAACAACACATTCCAACAATCTCCCCCTTTGGCATTGATGGAAATATATGAATGTGAAAAACAATCAATGCAAAGAAAGAAATTGACAATCAATAATCTCCCCCTGAGATCATAAAGATTATCTCCCTTCTTGACAAACAACTTAAAATACTTTAAGGTTTTTCACATGCATCTCTCCCCCTTTAACAACAATGCCAAAGACATATACAAATCATTACTCTCTCCCCCTTACAGATAATATCTCCCCTTTATAAATATAATCTCTCCCCCTTTGGATAAACTCACAAATCTTGACAACTAAATCACACACTGACTACTCCATTGGATCAGCAACACATACTCATCAATCTAGATAGTAGGATAAGATAGTGAATTCCACTGGATCGATGCAACTCAATGCATGTAGTTCATAGTAGGAGGAGAAATCACCCCTAACTTCTCTCTTAGATATATAAATATTTCTGCAGGCAAAGGCTTAGTAAATATATCTGCAATTTTTTCTTTTGTAGCTACATATTCCAATCTAACTTCCTTCTCATTCACCTTCTCTCTCAATAAATGAAACTTGATTAATATATGTTTTGTGTTGGAATACACCGGATTCTTATAAATATTGATAGCACTAGAATTATCACAATATATAACTGTATGCTCATTATAAACAACTCTAATATCCTTCAGTATCTGTTTCATCCAAAGTACTTGAGTACAATTCCTAGCAGCAACAATGTATTTAGCTTCTATAGTAGATAAAGAGATAACATCTTTCTTCTTGCTTGCTCAAGAAATCAACTTCTTCCACAAAAAGAATGTTCCATTGGTAGTGTTTTTCCTATTATCAACATCACCTGCCCAATCAACATCAATATAAGAATTTAAAGTGAAATCATCATTCTTCGGATACCATAGACCATAATCAACTATTCCCTTCAAATATCTAAATATCCTCTTCACAATAGAAATGTGAGTTTCCTTAGCATCAGCCTAGAATCTTGGAACAAGACATAAAACATTCATAATCTTAGGTCTAGTTTGAGTCAAATATAACAGTCCACCAATCACAGATCTATATAGGGTTTGGTTAGCCTTCGGAGATTCATCATCTTTTGTCATCTTACATCCAATCACCATAGGAGTTCCAATAGGTTTGGATTCATCTAACCCAAACTTCTTCAACAATTCCTTAACAAACATGGATTCAAATATGAAAATTCCTTTGCCAGTCTATCTAATTTGCATCCCAGAAAGAATTTCATCTCACCTATCATAGACATCTCAAATTATTTTTGCATATCATCAACAAATTTCTTACTCAAATCATCATCTCCTCCAAAAATAAAATCATCAACAAAAACTTCAACAATCAAAATATTATCATTATCAATCTTGAAGTACAAATTATTACTACTTATCAAATTGCCATTACTTTTTATATTCAAAGTCATACTATATATTCTAGTCAATTAGCATTACCAAATCAACGCAGAGAAGTCGGTATGAATAGTCTAGTCAGTTACAGAAGAAAGCAGTCACAGAATGCAGTATTCACCAAGCTGTTTACCGAGTATCTTTTTATGGCTACCGAGCAGTAAAGTTAACACACCGAGTTGATATTCAATGAGTGAAACATGTTACCAGATACATTGAACCTAGACATGCACATGAAAACGTATTACAAGATCGAGGCACATCTAACCATTATTACATTGGAAATTGCACTAGAAGATTGTGTATGATTGCAAGGTCAATCTAACCAATAAAATATTTTGCTTAGTTATTCATTCGAGGAATCTTGTTTGTAAGATCGAAGAAATGAATTAGATCACCACTTTAAGAGATCTATTTATACAGCATGAAAAAAATAGAGTATGTATGAAGGAAGACTGCTATAGAGAAACAAAGAGGTCGCCGAGAAGGTTATCAAAGAATAGAAAAGAACAGAGTAAACAAAAGGGTTTACCAAGTTACAATATGGGTTACCGAGTACATTAGCTTTCCATATTGGGCCTAACAATTGGTATGAGAGCTCGAATCTTGGAAAATGGTTTAACTACTTGAAGAGAAAGATCTTATCAATGGAAGGCTATAAACAATCTCAGAGGATTGTATATCTACAAGAAGAGATGGATCGTGCAAATCAAGTGATTGCAGACATGCAAAGGCAAATGCAAAAATCTCTAAAAGTAAGAAGAAGATTATTTGATGACTTGCAAGATTCTCAAGAGTTAGTGGAACAAATCGAGACATCATCTGAGAATAGTATATCTGAAGAGATTGAAGAAATGATTGGAATGTTGAAAGAAAAGAATAAAGCATTGGCTGATCAACTAAAAGCAATGAAAAGAGAACATGAACATTTCAATACACAGATGATTGAAAATCTAGATGCATTAAGGATAGCTAAGGATAAAGCAAGAGATCTACAAAGAGAGAAACAACAACTTGAAGTCTTAGTATCTGATAAGAATGATGAAATCATAAGGCTAACTGGTATTCAACAAAATATGACAGATCAACTAGGTTATGCACATCATGAAGCAATTCTAAAGAATGATAAAAATCAAGCATTGAAACTTGAAGTATCAAGGTTGACTGGTGAACTTGAAACAGAGAATTAATCCAAAGAAACATTGAAGAAGAGTTATGAAGCATCAAAGATGTTGGATGAGCAACTGAATACAAGAAGACCCAACAAAGATGCAGGACTCAGTTACAAAGGAAAAGAATCAACCGAGAAAGGAATTCATACTACCAAGAGAGGAGAATCATCAAAACAAGCTGGAAACAGGAATAACATCAAAAGGAAGAAGCCTATTTGCTACTACTATGGAAATCAAGGTCATACTGCCAACATATGCCAGATAAGAAAAGGTAAGCAACCAAATATCACTAAGTCCAATGGATATTGTTACAATTGCAATAAATATGGTCACACATCTAATCAATGTAGGACAACGTCTATTAACAACTATCAGAAGGCAAAATTCAAAGGGTTTTGTACAAACTGCAATAGATATGGACATAGTACCAAGAAGTGCTGGTCTAAGAAAAAGAACTACATGCAGTATCCACACCGAGAAAACACTAGAGGTTACCGAACTCACATAGATCCTCACCGATAATATGTAGCAGTACCATGCGATTACAATACAAGGATATGGTGCGAATATTGTGGAAGATATGGACATATTAGTGCCAACTATTTTATAAGGTTTGGAATGAACAACTGAAGATCATGGAGAAATCCTGGTATGGCATGTTTTCATTGTCACAAAGTTGGACATTTAGCTGGAGATTGCAAAGATCAACCTAGAAGAGACACTGAAGAGATAAAAGAAAAATTCAAGATGATTTGGAAAAAGAAGGATATCATGTCAGATGAAGAAAGCACCTTACCTACCGAGTTAGGTGCACCTATTCCAAATTAATTAGAAAAGGTATGAAGGGACTGCATTCTCTAAAGGTTAAATCATAACAGTTCCTATTCTATTATGTACAAAATTCAAAATCTGCATAGTTAAGATGCAATTAGTTAGTTTGAAATTCTATCAAAGTACTTTACAGGAAACCTGTCAAGTCGGTGTATACAAGAAGCCTGTCAAGTCGGTTAATGAAGGAAATTTGGTTACTCGGTTAAAAACAAAAAAAGGAGTAAATCGGTAAAAGGTGAACCGAGTGCATTTAATGTTTTGACCTAACTTGCACGGAGCCCAATAAGATATTTTTGAGTACTTAAAGATATTTTCGCGGTCATTTTCATTCACCAAGTTTTCAAGAGAGAACAGAAAAGCGAATCAAGGCGATCAAACTTCATTCAGAGCGAATTTCAAGGTATTTACATCAAATCTATTCACATTGTTAAGATGGTTTCCAATCTAGTCAAATTGCTATTATCTATCGAGTATGAAGCGTCAATCATTTGTAAACCCTAAGGTTAGTTTGCAAAATTTTACCTGAAACCTACAATGGCATCCAAGATCCAAGATCCCATAGTTGTCAAAAATGTGGAGAAGCCCTCGCTGAAGTATTCTTTGACTCCCAAAGTCGCCTCTGAGCTAAATAACAAAACTGCATTTTCACTCATCTCGGATTGAGTCTTGTTAGTTGAAGATGTTAGATTCTTCACCAAATGCTATGTTGAGGAAGTCAGTCATGTTGAGATTAGTGACACATATGATGAACTTTGTACTGATGGCAAAATGGATAGCAAATTCGAGCATATCAAAATCAAGGGATTAACTGAAGCCCTAGCCTATCCCCGTGTGTTCAAACCCTAGTGGGTTAAGTTTGTCTTGAGCAAAGTACATGATGATTTTATGTGGCTAGAGGAGCAACCATTCAAAATCACTAAGGAAATCATTCATGTGATCACCGGGTATCCTATCTATGATCATGCACGAGCACAAAAAATGATATCACAGAAGGAGCTAATCAGTCTAACTGGAGTAGAATCTAATTACCGAGGACTAAAATTGAACAATGTCACTGATGCAGAACTCAAGTTTGCAATTAGAGTAATTGGTTACTGTTTCTTCCAATCTGCAAGGGAAAATAGTGTACCATGTGCCGCAGTTGACTTGGCCTACAAAATAGTGAAGAAGGGAATGAAAGTAGATTTATGTGACATGCTACTGAAGAACTTGTTTGAGAACTTGAACACAATAAGGAAGCTGAAGAAGAACAACTCGGCAAATACACTGAAGTTTGGTTCACTTCTTGTATGCATGTTTTTCTACTTTGAGAAGTTCTTTCTCTCAGTCGGTAAAGTAGTTTGGGAGCTACACCAACTCTTCACCCTTCAAATCAATGATTTTATCAAGAAACTGGGAGATAACTTTAATGATATCATGGATGACTATTTCAGCAAATTTCAAGAGAAGATGCACAACAGGTACAGGATTCCACCACAGCTGGTAGAAAAATATAAGGATGATATATGTTTTGAGGTAGACACCGATTATTGTTATATGAATGTTGTTGAACCAAGGACTCAATCTTTGCCACCAATGGGTTATGAGATTGACTATGATATAACACAATAGCAAATCGATGCCTATCTATCATTGCCAAGGCATGCTACCGAACTAAGATATGGAACATATGAAGAGGTGAAGGAAAAACTAAAAATGAGCATTGTAGTACCCAAGGCTACAAGAAAAGCTACAAAAATGATAAAGGTTTTATCTGAGAAATTCGGAGAAGAATCCTCCTCTACACCTATCAAAGGCACTCTTGCCATTATCGAAGGGGAATCAGAAGCTCAAGAGGCAGCAATAACATTAAGTACCAAGTTTCCTAAGGGTAAAGTTTTGAAAAGAAAGAAACGGGACATTTCAAAGGCCCTACCGACTCCACCAACAAAGAGACCCAACACTAGAGCATCAGCTGTATCACCGAGTAAGAAACAAAAGAGTGTTACTTTACCCAAGGTAACCAAGACCTATAAGAAATCTACTCAGAGACTCATTTTGGCAAAAGAGTCTAGTGATATAGAATCTGATGATGCGAACAAATTTCAGATTGTAAAAATTAAGAAGGTAAATCTTCATAGTGTTGAAATTTTTTGTGCCAATCTTAAAGAATATGGTGGATTTGCAGGATTTAGATATGTTAAGTATGAGACTAGGAATAATGATGAGAAGCGACAAATTGAAGAAGCTGTCATCTGCACACTTCTAAAGTTTCAGCTATCTCCATTAGAACTAGGAAAGTCACTTCTGAGTGAATTATACTTACATATTGATAACAGATGGAAATATGCAATGGACTCAGAGAGACAAATAAGAGAAAGAAGTCTAGTCCATCTATTCACTGATATGTCTGTAGCAGAAATCAAGGAGCATTTGACAACATACAATTCTAAATTTCTTGTCAAACAGAGAGCCTTAAAATTGATGAATGGGCTATACATTGATGTGGAAAATGAGACAAAAGCCAAGTGGCAGGAAATCTTCAAACTAAAGGATGTTGGTGAAAAATCTCAAGTTGAAATTGTTGATGTCACCAAGCAAGATCCTGATGTCATCAAGCAAGGTCCTGATGCTACCAAGCAAGACCCCGCTGACACTATTCAAATTGATGAAGATGTTATGGATGAAGAAGCATCGAAGCAGGAAATGATTGAAGGCACTACCTATGCAAAACTTGTATCTAGTGAATCTATTTTAGAACAAGTTCAGCCTTATTCGCCAGTGAAGCCACCTGTCTCAACCGAAGCTCCTAAGGATACAGAAAAAGGCACTAAAGGTAACAAGTCTGAAGCAGCAGAAGATACAACTAAAGATCAGACGTCTCAAGCACCGTCAAGCACTGCAAATGTTATAGTTGAGACCCCTAGCACCGAGACACCCAAGGACACTAAAACGGTACAGGAACCAACCAAAGTGTTGCATCTACTGAGCAACCTACCGAGTGTCAGCAAGCCTCATAAGCACTTGTCTTAGTGCAACTGACCAAAGGAAAAGAGAAGAAGGTGAGAAAGCATAGTTTCAAAATTGATTTGACTAAACCGATAGTGTTGCCCAATTTTGATATCTCAAAATTAAAAGGGCAAGCACTTATTGATTTCGGTGAGCTATGCAAAGAAAAGGCCGAATAGGAAAAATAATTGGCTATTCAAAAGAAGAATAAAGTACTATAGAAGGTCAAGACACTACTAACAGAAATGCTACCTTCAGCAACAATGTCAACTAATGCAACCATCCACATTCAACTGGATGAACTCCTTACTCAAATAGAAACATCTGGAGTTGATGCATCTAAGTACTTAAGAAAGCTAAAAGATAAAGAGCTTACAACAAAGATGATTGAAGAGGTAAAAAAAGCTCTAGCTATAGGAAAAGTAAAGCTTGTCAAATTCAATATTCATTTGTCCCCTCAGCTCAAGCATATTCTTTATTTATTTTAGAAACTTTGTACATTTTCCTTATTCATTAAAGATATCAAGAATAAAACTGATGCAATTGAGAAAGAGATCACCGATCTCTCAACTAAGTTGACCACCAAGCCTAATTCAGTTCAGAATTTTTATACCAAGCTTCAACAGCTCATGGCTCAATAGTTAGAACTCAGGAATGAAGAGCATAAAATCAGGATGGATATAATGACCCTTCAAACATTATTCCTTCCTCATCTCTCATCAGTACAGGAATAGATCAACAGAGCTACATGCCTATCAACTACATAAGAGGGAAGTACTCTTGATGGCTTAATATCACTATTAGCTGATATTCAAGCACAAAATTCTTTAATGGAAAGTGTAAAGGATTCACTCTCAGTCGCCCTCACCGACGCCCAAACCAAGTATAAATCTATTTTTGATCAGTTACCACCCCCAGATGGAAATTAAATTTTTGATGTTTGTCAAAAAGGGGGAGTAATACTATAATACTACATAGGGGGAGTAATACTATATTTGGAGAGTGATATAGTTTTTATAACACAGTTTTGAGTATTGTATACAAGGGGAGTATACCGAGCAAAATATACAGAGCAATCAGAGCACACAAGCACAGAACAAAACTGAGCATGCAAAATCTGAGTTATGTATATAATAATGATAAGGGGAGTATATTTGCATATACTATTTCATTGACTATTGTATATATTGTCAAGTGTAGTCATTTTGCAAAGTATATAGATTTTTGAGTTATGACTTTGAAAGTAGTTTTTGTCAAACATCTCAACTAATGTGAAAAGGGGAGATTGTTACTACTTATCAAATTTCCATTAGTTTTTATATTCAAAGTCATACTATATATTCCAATCGGTTAGCATTACCGAATCAACACAGAGAAGTCGGTATGAATAGTCTAGTCGGTTAAAGAAGAAAGCAATCATAGAATGCAGTATTCACCGAGTTGTTTACCAAGTATCTTTTTATGGCTACCGAGCAGTAAAGTTAACACACCGAGTTGATATTCACTAAGTGAAACATGTTACTAGATACATTGAACCTAGACATGTACATGAAAACATGTTACAAGATCAAGGCACATCTAACCATTATTACATTGGAAATTGCACTAGAAGATTATGTATGATTGCAAGGTCAATCTAACCAATGAAATATTTTGTTTAGTTATTCATTTGAGGAATCTTGTTTGTAAGATCAAAGTAATGAATTAGATCATCGCTTCAAGAGATCTATTTATACAACATGAAAAAAATAGAGTATGTATGAAGGAAGATTGTTACAGAGACACAAAGAGGTCACTGAAAAGGTTATTAGAGAACAGTCGAAGAACAGAGTAAACAAAAGGGTTTACCGAGTTACAATATGGGTTACTGAGTACATTAGCTTTCCATATTGGGCCTAACACAAATTTCTATCAGCAATACCTTTTCATAATCCCAACTTCATCAAATACCTATCCAATCTAGTGTACCAGGTGCTAGGGGCTTGCTTGAGTCCATACTGTGCTTTCTTCAATCTGCATACCATGTCTTCTTCATCTATCAATGAAAACCCATCTGGTTGCTCAATTTAGACTTCCTCTTCCAATTCACCATTCAAAAAGTATAACTTAACATACATCTAATATGCCTTTAATTTTTTATGAGCGACATATGCAAGAAATAGTCTAACAGCTTCAATTCTAGCTACCAGAGAAAACGTCTCCTCAAAATCAATACCTTCCATTTGTGAATATCCTATACATACCAATCTTGCTTTATTTCTAACAACTTGTCCATCTTCACTCAGCTTATTTCGGAATGCCCATTTAGTACCAATCACATTCTTGTCCTTACGTCTCAGAACAAGTTCCCATGTTTTGTTCTTCTCTATTTGATCTAACTCTTTTTCTATAGCTTTTACTCAATTTTCATCTTTACAAGCTTCAACATCATCTTTAGGCTCAATTGTAGAAATCAAACATGTCTCTTCAGAAACAATCCTTCTCCTAGTGATTACACCTTTATTTTTATCACCAATAATCTGAATTTTTAAATGATTTAATCTTACATACCTAGGGGTATTATGAATATTCTAATTTTCAGTCTCTTCAACTTCTTCGCTAACAATATCATCTTGAATTAGTATCTCTTCTGGATCACTTTGCTTCATATTCTTAGTCTGCACTTACATTGACGTAACATCCTGGTCATCAAACTCATATCCACATGCTCTAATTTGCTTCTCATGATTGTCATCAGCCTTCAAATTCACACTTTCCGCTATCTTTCTCTGTCTTTTGTTGTAACACCAGTAGGATTTTCTCTTAGTACAATATCCCAAAAATATTCCTTCATCACATCTTGAATTAAATTTTCCTATATCCTCATCTCTTTTGATTAAATATTTGCTTCCAAAGATTCTAAAATATCTAACTATATAAACATGACCAAACCATAGAACCATAAGGGGTGTTGTTGTTATCATCTTTTATATGCCCCAAATTGAATGTAGATACAATAATGTTAACAGTTTCTCTCCAATAGATATGCGGAACATTTCCTTCAATCATCATAGTTATAGCAGCATCCAAAATAGTTATGTTCTTCTTTTCAACAACCTGATTCTGCTGAGGGGTTCTCAAAGCATATAATTGTCTCTTGATTCCATTCTCTTCACAAAAAGAATTAAACTCACTAGACTTGAATTCACCTCCTTTGTCAAATCTCAGACACTTCAGATTCAATCCTATCTCAGTCTCCACTCTAGCTCTGAATATTTTTAATTTCTCCAATGCTTCAGATTTCTCCCTTATAAAAGTAACCCACATTATTCTAGAATAGTCATCAATCAACAACATAAAGTATATGTCACCTTGCAAGCTTCTCACCCTAGAAGGTCCAAATAAATAAGTATGCATAAGATATAATAATCCATTAGATTTATATAGTTTTCTCTTGATTGAAATTCTTGTTTGCTTTCCCAATTGGCATTCTTTATGTGCACCGAATTAGTAGGCCTTACTATCTGTTAGAGATACGCCTAATTAGTACACCAAAATAAAATCCTCAAACACACAACACCACCAAATATCATGCCAAGATCATCTGCAACACGCAACAACCATTGGGTCAGCCAAAAGTCGTATAACACAAAGAATACCACTGAACCAATAAAATATTCAATAACTCACACCACGATCAACATAGACCAAAAAAATGCATACAAAATGATCACTGAACATCAACAAGAAATGTAAACTCCACCACAATAACCACAACAAATTGGATAACAAGAATCATCATTATTCCATCATTGGAGCCCAAGAACACCAACAAAAAATTGAAAGATATGCTTTTGAAGTTCCAAATCATGAAACATCTAAACTGAGGACACACATGAATGTCCCAAACAATCCAAATATGCACAACATAAGGAATTATTTTTGGAGTAATACAATCTAGAAATTACAACTCTCTTCAATACAAAATCAACAGAAAAACCAACCATCACACTGGATCACATAACTCGATTAAATCATTTTCCAAAACATTGAAACTCATACTGAAACAACTGAAGCTAAGTATCTCAAAACCCATTAATCCACATCAACACATCTGCAACCAAACCAACTCAACCCTTTGCAACAAACCAATTATGTACAATAACACATGAATATGTTGACGTGAATGACAACAACACATTCTAACAACCCTAATATCCAACTATTCTTAACCTCCACTTACTTAAGACAATATTAAACCTCCATCACAATCCAATATGTCCAATTTTAATTCATCAATCGAAGCAACTATCAATAACTTAGCTCAATTTATTTCAACCTTACAACACTAATTGGCTTCTTTAACTCAATCCAAATTCAATGTTCTGATATTTGATATAGCGATCCCACTATCTAATAAGATTGTTCATGTGATTCTTCCTAATCATGTGGAAATTCCTCAATTGGAGTTATACAATAGAAAAGGTGACCGCTTAACTCATGTGAAGACTTTTCAAACCTTATGTAGTGATTTCTTGAGCATGATCAAAGACTCATGGAAAAATTATTTACTTGAACTTTTAGAGATAAATCTTTGCAATGGTATTGTTATTTGTTTGCACTTATTATATTACTTATTTTCAATAATTGGCTAATGCTTCCATTCAATAAGTTCAAAATAATATTGGTCCTAAGATTACTTTGACTGATTTGATTAATTATACAAGCAAGAAGTTAAAGAAAAAATGACTAATTTTATTGGTAAATATAAACATTTACATTCACAAATTGCCTATCATGTGCCTGATCATGATGTTTAAATAATTTTTATGACTAATTTACAAAAATATATTAGAGATAAGCTTCTATTTTTTGAGTTTACCTCTTTCATGCAATTCTTTGTAATGCTTCTTAATTATCATCTTCAAGTGATTCAATTTGAATCATCCTATTCCATGGCTCTGATTGATAAGAATGAGAGAACTCCACAATTGTTAATTAAGTTAAAACACAATAAAGGTTTCATCAAGATAAATGACAACATCAACATTCAAGTGGCACCCATGACACCAGGTTCTACCCCTTTAGCCAAATACTTTAGAAAGGAATTAACTCATCTTTTTGAGTCTTTGCATAAGATAATGTCAATGTTGATGAATGCTAATGTGTTGCAACTTCCTCCCATCAAACCAATTGACCATTCTCAAGCATTGCTAGCTTCTCATGATCCTAAAGATTGTTGTCAATATCATTATCAACTAGGTAATAACATTGAGAAATGTTACCACCTGAGGAATAAGTTTCACAAATTTATTGATAACAAACAATACTATATCCAAAGATAGTGTGAATGACAAAGGGAATTGTAATATGGTGAAAAGTGACTAGCAGAGATCAAGTGGAAAGCTTTACTCCCCTCAAAAGAGGGATGAAAGTTTCACAAAGGATTGCCTTCAATTTTTCACACACATTACATTTAAAAGAGGGGTTGAATTCACTAGATCCAATCCCAATGGTAAGGGATTGAATACTAAGTGAATTGCAGTAAATTTGGAAAGTATTAAGAAAGTAAATTAACCCTCTTTTACAATAGACTAGTTGAATTAAGAAAATTGATAATAAGTGTAGAAATGACAAAGAAGCAATTATATCTCGAGATAGAGATGCGGGATAAAGTTGTGCACCTAGAATTAGAAGTAGAATGTCAAGATGAAGCTTCCTTGCAAATCTGAGCAAAAGTTGTAGGGATCCTGTTGAAGTTGTGCATGGTCCTCCAAAAAAAATTTGTGATGAAAAGGGTTTTTATGTCTCTAGAAATGAAGCCTAAACCTGCAATTATAGTTGCGCACCTGCAACTTACACACATACAAGAGAGAAAAATGTCTGTGGGTAAAAAGTAGAACTGAACTTCAAATCTATCTTCATCTTCTTCCAAAGTGTTCTCCAAAAATATCCAACAAACTTAGTGTCTTTGTCTGAAACTATGTTGGTAGGTAGTCCATGCAATTTCACTACTTCCTTTAAAAATAGGTATGCTATATGTAATTCATCTAATATTTTCTTACAAGGTATGAAATGAGACATCTTCAAGAATCTATCCACTACCACAAATATAGAATCATTTCCTCTTTGTGTTTTAGGCAATCCAAGTATGAAATCCATGTTTATATCCTCCCAAGGTCTTACCAGTACTATCAAAGGTTTATACAATCCCACATTCTGGCTACTACCCTTTGCAACTTGAAAAACTCTACAAATTTGCACATATTTCCTAACAACCTTATGAATCTGGGGCCAAAATTAATTCTCACTAACCAATGCTACTATTTTGTCAACACCAAAGTGTCCGGCTAATCCTCCACTATGCTTCTCCTTTATCAGATTCTCCCTCATAGAACTCTTAGGTATGCACAACTCTATTCCTCTCAATAACATCCCATACTAAATGAATTAATCCAACCACTTGCTTATATTCACCATAACCGGTTCTCTACATGCTCTCCAAGTTTCTGCAAAATCCGGGGCATCATCATACAAGGTATTTAATTCCTCAAATCCTAATACTGCTATTCTTATCTCTATCAACAAATTCCTTCTCCTACTCAATGCATCAGCAACTTTATTAGATTTATCACTTCTATGCTTCAACACAAAGGTGTAACTCTACAAAAATTATACCCATCTAATATTTCTTTGATTCAACTTACTCTGATTGTTCAAATACTATGAGGCTTGATGATCTATATACAACACAAACTCCTTAGGCAACAAATAATGTCTCCACTTCTTCAAGCCTTGAACTATGGCATAAAATTCTTGATTATACACTGAATATCTCCTCTGGGAATCATTCAATTTCTCACTGAAATATGCTATTTCTCTCCCTTCTTGACTCAAGACTACTCCTATTGTTGTTTCACTTCCACCACAATCCACTTGAAATACTTTATTAAAATCCGGTAAAGCTAACACAGTTTTCTCAATCACTTTCAGCTTCAACTGTTCAAAACTTTTCTTTGCTTTGATGGTTCACTTGAATTCCTTCTAATCTTCCCTCATTGTCTCAGTCATAGGGTTACAAACTAAACTGAAACTTTTGATGAGCTTTCGGTAGAAACTAGCCAATCCATGAAATGATCTTACCTCTCCAATCCTTTCCGGTGTAGGCCACTCAACAATTTCTTTTACTTTACCAAGGTCCATATTCACACCATCCTTAGATATCACAAATCCCAAATAGACTAATTCATCCTTCATGAAAGTACATTTCTTAAGATTTATCAACAACTTTTATTCTCTCAATCTCTACAAAACTTGTCTCAAATGCAACAAATGCTCTTCTTTTGTCTTACTTAAAATTAGAATGTCATCCAAATATACAATAACAAACTTACCCAATAATTTCTTCAATACCTCATTCATCGGCCTCATGAAAGTACTCAGTGTATTAGTTGACCCAAAAGGCATCACCAACCTTTCATACAGTCCTTCATTTGTCTTGAATGTTGTCTTTCACTGATCTCGTTCTCTAATCCTAATCCGATGACATCTACTCTTCAATTCTATCTTTGTAAAGTACCTGCCTCTGCTCAAACAATCCATTGTGTCATCCATCCTAGGCAAAGGAAACTGGTATTTCACTATGATCGTGTTTATTGCTCTGGAATAGGTACACATTCTCCATTCTCCATTCTTCTTAGGTACTAATATAGTTGGTACTACACAAGGGCTCATACTTTCTTTGATCAAACCTTTCTTCAACATATCCTACACTTGTCTATTCAACTCTTCATTCTCGATAGATGTCATCCGGTGTGCAGCTTTGTTAGGTAAAATAGCTTCAGAAACCAAGTCCATGCAATGACTGATACTTCTCACAGGTGGTAATCCATCAGGCACATTATCTAGAATGATGTCTTCATATTCTATCAGCAAATATTTTATCTCTTCTGGTTGCTCTTCTTCATGTTCTGGATTCTCAGTCTCTCTAGGAACTAAGGAAAAACACATATTCTCATGTCTCAATCCATCCAGGAATTTCCTTCCATCCACCAAAAAGATTCTAGCATTCATACATAATTCACTCTTCAAAGGTTCCTCAAAGGGCAACAAGGTTTGCTTCATCCCATTGGCCATAATAGTGTATGTATTTTTCCTCCTATCATGTATTTCCCGTCTATCAAACTGCTAAGGTCTACCCAAAAAAATATGACAAATACCAATAGGCATATATCACACAAGACTTCATCATGATAATTTCCCAATTTTCAATTTCAGCAAACATTCCTCACTTACTAACAATTTATGATCATCCTAAATCCATGCTATCTGATAAGGCTTAGGGTGTTTCAATCTTTCTAATTTCAACTTATTCACCATCTCTTCTGAAACAAGATTATCTGAACTATCACTATCAATGACAACTTTACAACACTTACCGGATACCTTACAATTGGTCTTGAACAAATTCTTCCTCTGCAAGGTCTATTCATCTCTCTCGGTATGACACAAAGCTCTCCTCATCATCAACAGTTCTCCATCTTCCAGTTTATTAGCTGATCCGATGGGGTTTTCTTCCACTACTGTTGTTCTTCCGGTATTCTCTATCTTCTTACACTCTAAAGCATGATGTCCTTCTCCTTGACACTTATAGAAAGATCCTCTAAACACTCTGTTGTCTTGTCCTCTATCATCTTTTCCAAAATTCTCATTCTGGTAGCCATCTAGTTCTCTCCTCTGCTAGAAATTTCTATCATCTTTTCGGTATGAATTACCTTCTTTGCTCACTTCTTTTTCCTTGTTTTGATCTATAGAGGTTCCTCTACCTCTAGTATATCCTCTTCCTCCTTGAAATCTTCCTTTGAAAAACCTTCCACCTCTCCCTCCCTGCCTCTTCTCATGTCTTTTGTTTAGCTTCTCTTATTCTTTTAGGGCATACTGGTAAGCTTCTTCAACACTACAATTTGATCAAACTGATTTCATCTTGTATAGACACCTGCAATCCATTCAAATATATTGCAACTTGTTCAACTTCATCATCAACATGTCTAGATCTAATATTCAACTTGTAAAATGCTTCAGTGTACTCCTTTATACTACATTTCTTCTGTCTCAAATTCTGCAACTTCCAGAATAGATTTATTTTATAATCGGCTCGCATAAATTTTTATTTCAACTTGTGAGATTTTTCCAAGATCTAGAGGCAATGGAAAGCACAAAATAGAGACAAAATATAGGACAAGAATAAACTGTATTCTCTTCAATACATAAATGATCAAAAGATCAATCATTGTTACATACAATGAATATGAGCCTACTTATATAGGCAAGGCAATATGGATATGTGAGCGCACAAACATGACATGTGGCTCAATAACAAATAAGGGTAGGCAGGGAATATGTATGGTAGGTAGGAGAAAGAATAAAATATTTCACATGAGGTGGATCACCCATCAAATGTGGAATTATCACTCCACAATAAGTGGATATGATAGAGTAGTAACAAGATCAACACCATAAAAGGTGGAAATTCACACACTATCCCAATGTGGCACAAACACCCAAGTGTCTCATACCCAAAAAACTATGAAATGAATATCCTAAGTAGGCTTACGTAAGGTGTAATAATACCTATGATGGATAGTTATTTACACCAACACAACTTAGCAATCATTCGATCCCATGTCTTGATCTTCTCTTTACCTCTTCTCTATCTATCAACCCGCAAATGCTCCCACCAAAGGGATGGATGAACTTTCAATCGGGAATGGGCATATTTCACCTTCCTTTCTTCTATAGTGTTTTCAAAATTAAAATATTTCTCCATCTCTGCGATCCAATCCATCAATTCATATGAATCCAACTTTCCATCATATTCTAGTGGGGTAAAATAAGGTTTATTATTCTCCCTACTCAAAACCCTAAAAAACCTTTCCTCATCTGAATCAACTACCGGTGGTTTTACTTGTTTTGTCGAGGCTTCTTCTCCTTCATCTTCACTTACATCTTCAATGTGTCAGCCTCTTCTCTAGGCTGTCTCCAGGTCTTCCAACTAGGCTGCAATTCGTCTCAACATTTACATCACAATAGGGTCTACATTCCCATGCATTCCACCATTCCTATTTCCTCTTCATGGAATATTTAGGCCAGTCCTTTGCAACTATAGGTTAGATCCATATTATGCCACCCTACAACAAAAATTTCTCAGAACAATGCAATGTTCGGAACAAAATCTCACTCGATACCACTTGAAGCAATCACTGGCTAACAGGGACCTCAAAGAGATCAGTCTAGACTACCGAGCAAGAGTAAACACAATGGAAACACAAAGACATGATGGAGGCAATGCAAAACAGATTGAGTTATATCATGAAAACTGATTGCAACCAACCAACTCACAGGCCTCCTAAACCATGCTTAAAATATAGAACAAGTCACAATTGGGACCTCAAATCTTAAGATATCTTCTATAATCTCTCTAACTTCTTCCCTATATTCTAATTATATATTACAATGATTTATACGATCCAATGGGATCTGGTCGGCCTAAAAGGGATCAATTACCTGAAGAACAAGACCTAACATGTCAAACCAACAATGTCGGTCTCCGCCAAAGAAATTCCTCTGGAAAATCCAAAGGATAAAGTATAGATCATGGGGAAAGGTTGGCTACACTCCAAGGAACATTAGAATTAATGCTTAGGTCTCTGCAAGCTATGAAAAGGATCTGATAGATCACCAATGCAAATAGGTCGAGACAATTGGTAACAAAAAACTATCTAAGAAACTGGTAGCAATAACTTGCTGGAAATTAATCCAAATGCTCCACGATTTGGGAATAATGAAGATGATCAAGTGTTCAAGAAAAATCCGAATCCACAGGTTCCAGTGAGCCAAATCTGAGAAACATGGAAAGAAATGCTGAAAATTTAAACAAAAAGAAAAACATAAAGGAAATGTTTTTGGTAGATGCAAGATTGCTATGAACTGGGGATGCTTTTGCATCAGTCATCCTCCCTAGTATAACATTGCAAGATGCGATTATGGATACTCCAAGGAGAACAAAGAGAGAAAATACTATTCATCATCTCTCAAGAACAAATTCTAGAGAAGTAATCACCAATATAGTGGTACCAGTGCAGGGTGTTGAAGGATAGATTCTCAAGATACCCCCAGATATCAAGTGTCTATGGTGAATTTGAGTAAACACATCAAATGGGGAGAGATGGCTACCTTGGTCAATGCAATGTCTACTGTCTAATCAAGGATGGAGAAGGAACACAAGACTAAGGTAGAGATTAAGGCACAATTGAGGCATTACAAACAACTGATTATGGAAATAGCCAAGCCTCTTGACTGCATAACTAATGATTCTTTTCCATCCACTTTATCACTCCCTCTCGGTGATATTAAGGCTATATATGAAATGAAGAAGGTGGCTAAAACTATTAAAGCTTGGGAAATGGACTAGTTGGGTAAAGTGAAAGAATTCTTGCAAAACACAATGGAGATAGTAGAAGAAACCTATTTTAATAAAAATAATCTTATACATTGTGTTACACAGTGAGAACAACAACTGCATCAACTTTCTAAAAGGTATTAATATTTTGAAGAAGATCAAAGAGTTGGAAGAGCATGTGATTACTAGGGAAGATCTATTGGGAGGTGATACAGTTGCCAATTGGCAATCATACATTGACATTTTAGATTTGAAAATGGAAATAATGGAGCAAGGTCGCATCAAAGTAATCAAGGAACATCCTTTCCTCTTAGATGCACTTGATAAGTATGAACAATTTTTGACTAAACTACTGGGAGGAAATGGTCATAGTCTCAAGCAAGATGGATTATTACACCAAGAGAGTGTACTCAGCTAGTGGGACTCATATGTTTCTGCTCATTTTTCAAAAACTGCTAAGTTCAGTTCGGATACAATGAATAGGTAGATGTATGTAATATTTTAGTGCGAGAAAACTCAGACCTCAATGGATGTAATGGTTGGAAAGGTAGAAAGTATAAAAGGGATACTCAGGGTAACCAAGTTCTGGATAGGTTATATTGTTGACCCACCTATTTCTTCTTTGGACTACTTTATTAACGAATATTAAAACTACAAGAAGAGGTGAAAGATGAATAGGTAGTTCTGAAAGATGAATGCATGATAGGCCACCACCACCGCTATCTCGACTGAGATGTCAATTGGAGTTGTATCTCATACTTGCTTTTTGAGGCACTATTTTTGTATGGTTTGAAATACTTGCTGCTGGAGCACCATTTTGGAAGTGGACATGGAGTGTCAGTTTAGTAGTACTTAACTAGAGTTCACAAGCAACTTGCATGTTGACTGTGACTCCTTCCTTTTTGTAACCCTAGTGTGGGCATGATTCTTTCCTAGGATGTAGGGTAAAACTCTATAAATTATTAAATTTGGGTCATTTTTGGGCATCTGTGAATTAATGATTTAAGGTTCATTTTAGAGATTCCATTAGAGATTTTTTGCAAATTTTTATAAGTTTAGAAGATTTTTTGATACTCTTTGAAGTTTAATACAAAAAACAACTTGTGGATTGCTTGATCCACTTTTGTGTTCTATATGGTTGTGGTCTTTGTGATCTGTTAATTTCTCTCATTTGAATCAACAACTAGTTCTTTTGGATGCTTTATTATTTTATGAATCATCTTGTGCATGTAAATGGTATATGAAGATTAAATTTATAGGGAAATTATTGGTTGGGTGATATTCATTTCCGTTGCTGTGTAAAGTTCTTTGACTATATATTTTCAAGAGTTTGTCATTTGAATGCTGATTTAGTGGTACTGATAATATTTGGATTACGTAATTCTAGCCATGTGGATCATTTAGTTGTTATTGTATCAATTTCATTGCTATTCACTTGTTCCCCTAATCTATCTTTTCCTATTTATTTGGAGAAATTGAAAATTAGAAAATACAAAAAAAGTAGGTAATTCAAAGTAGTTACAACCAACAAGCCCCGTGATAGGTACAATTGCATCAACCACTGAGTGATCCACCAATGTAGAGACCTGACTATAGAGACCTTAGAGTGGTTAGTTTCCCAAATCTTACTTCTTTTCAAGAGAGGTGGTGAGTGTTCATATAAACTACCTAACTATTGGTGAGTGTTTCAAAACATCCATCAAAAAATATAATCTTCAAGCAAGGAAGAGATAGTTGTAAAAGTGATATCTTGCAACAAGTGTATATGGATCCTTATCAAAGATCCATAATTATCAAATGTGGGAGGAGAAGATCATTACCTAAATATATCTACCTCCATAGAGAAAGGAAATTTTTGAACAAATATGGCATATTTAATATGAAGAAAGAAGAAGAATGCACACCTTCCCTCTTGTAAAGAGAGGGGATTCTCGACGAAATCTTACACACTGTTAACACTAAGAAGAGATAATTTATAAAAGTTTAGTATGATCTCAAGTAAGGAATAGGTCCTAGTCAATGATACACACATCCAAGCAAGGAAAAAATATTCATGAAGAATAAACAATTCTATGTAAGAAAGGGTATCCTTATAAATATACAACTCAATAAAGGGAAAAATGATCCTTAAGAAGGAAGAAATGATTGAAAAACCATTCTTTACCCCTAGTGTAAAGAAAAGAATAATTAATCTATTACATTTCTAGCCATGTGTGATTACATATATAATTTTACCACCATGAATGGTAACGAGCCACAAAAACGTAAGCTATCAATGTCACATAGTGGGGAGAAACATAACAAGTCCAACAACACTACTGAACTAAATGTATATTTATATTTAGAAAAAAAATAATATCAATTGCTATGTGAATGAGAGCCTTGTCATATAATTCTTGAATAAATTCCTTAAATTCTTTTAAATCAGAATGAGAGTGAGTATAAACACATAATGATAGAGATAGAACTATTACTGGCACTTTTTTAGAGTTATGACATTGACTTATGAAATGTTTTAGGTGATCTTTCAGTCATATTTAAGTCTCCAAAATATTATTTCTACTATCTAGTAGAAGTTACTTATGGGAGGGGAAGGTTAGGCTTTGATGAAGTGATTGGAAAGGAATGAATTTGAAATCCTAAGCCTTCTCTAGTGCATTGGGATGAAGGTTATATAAGGAACTTGATTCCTTATTCTATACATCCAAAACCATGTACTCTATATCTTTTTTTAGAAACCATATCAAAGAAACATTTATAATTTGTTTGCAAATGTGAGGGGGAAGGAATTTCATCATAAACATCATTGGAATTTTTTGCGTAAGTAGATCTTGAAACACTAGAGGGATGAATAGAGAAACAAGGATGGATCCTTGTAGGAGGGTGTACATATTTATTAGCATCATTCACATCTTCTCGAGAGGTAAGAGATTCCATTTGCATTATTTTTTTTGGGTTGCAAAGAAATGCTTTCATCACGTAAAGTTTCATTTCTACTCAATATAATGTTGTGTCCTATCATTAAGAAAATGTATAATAGATCATCTTGTATCAAAACATTTTGATGGTTAAGATAAGACCTAGGAGAATAAGGAGGATCTAAAGCGATAGATGTGTTGAGAGTTGGATTATTAATTTTCAAAGCGTGTCCCTCTTCCACCAAAGTAACCTTATTGGAAGAGGATTCCTCATTACTTTTTAATTCTTCATCTCTAGTAGATATATCATTAATAGAAGTATTAAATTGTTCTCGTGAATAAGGAAAACTCCATGAGAGGTACAACCAAGATTCATCTTAACATCATTTATAGCAGGATTATTAAAAATACCACATGAAATATCCACTAGGTCCAAACATTCAATAAACATCTTGAAAAATAGAATCATATAACAAGATAAAATTTGCATGAAATCTTTTAGAAATGAAGTAAATGTTGGATACAAAATTTAAACCTTCTTATGTAATAAATTATTATGCAATGAATCAATGCAAGTAACATAAAATGAAATAAGATACCTTTCAACAAATGATTTTGATAATTGTAGGTAGTTAGATTTATGCAAATGAATGTGAAAGTGATTTAACAATTCATATTGTGTAATATCTATAGCTAAATGTAAAATCTGAAAAAAAAAAAAAAAAATAGAATTATGAAGTGTAAGACATGTTATGTTCTCCAAAATTAAATGATCAAAAAAATATTGTCTCTACCTTAAGAATGCAAATTAGGAACCATTTTCCACTTGGGATATAATTTCATTAGGGAACAATCAATTAGGCTCACCTTAAGTCCTTACAAGAGCTAAGCACTATGATCAGTTGTTCCACTTTTTGACTTGACATGTTTTGATATATTTAAGACAAGAAATGCTGTAAAATGGGAAATAGCCAACATACACAAATAGATACAAAATTAGAAATCAACTCTAAAACATAAATATGGAAATGGAATGCAAAATGAAACCTGTAAGTTTGTACTCTCACCAAAGTCGGGGCTAATTTTATTGAAGTGAATTGCACTCCTTTTTAATTATGAGTCCAATTTCACACTCTTCTAGAACTACTTTTAATTTTCCCATCCCTCTAAAAAATAAGGACTTATTCTTTCCTCAAATTAGTACTCAGTTCAAGAATATGAGTTACATCCCACTTTAATACTTCAGAAAACTCCTCTTTGCACCCTTATTTTTTAAGTGTACCATTTCTCCTATTTCATTTTAAGTCTATATGGGTCCTTTCTCATTTTAAAGTTAAATGTATTTTTTCCTCCCACTTAAATTTCACCATTTCTAAAATAAATTATAGGTCTAATATCAGGGCCTATTATCTCACATGCCTAAAAATCCAAGCTTATTTTATTGGCACTATGTGGCTTCGCCACATGATTTCATGATTTTTGACAAAAATGTTTGGAGGATAATGTGTCATCCATTACATTTCCTTATCTATCCTCAAAGTTAGGATATGGCCATTTTACATCTACCAAAAAGTGAATTTACCTTGAGAACCCTATATAAGGCATCATCCTTAATTCATTTATTCATCTCATTATTATCCTATCAATTCAATCTAGGATAAATTATCATTCCTCAAAACAAAATATGATTTAAAATAGCATCAAGCTATGATAAGGCATCTTCAAGTAGAAATTGAAGGTATAATCATTTCCATTCAATAATTTCACTTTAAATTTCTATTTCTTTCATAATCATCATTTCTTTAAGGTTAACTCAAGCCCAAGGTTTGACTGAGGCAATCCCTTATATATCCCAACACCATTTTTCTCCATTTTTGTGTAGATCTAAGATTAGAAATAGGTTCCATGTTTAGATTAAAGATACAAGACAATTTAGTATAGATAGAGACAGAGAAAATAAGACTAAATTAGAATAAAAGAGGTGTACTAAGGAACCTAGAAGCATAGTCTAAGTATTTTGACATGCAGATTGACCAAAGGATAGTTTGAGAGATTTTGAGTTCAGTTGGGTTCCTTATCTACACTTAGAGAGATGATATGACTAGGGAACCTAGTTACAATGTCCACACAGTTTCATCTCATATTTATATGATAGGTTCTTCTCTGCATCCCCATTTTAGTTTAATACATCTGAGTTCATTTTTAGTTATGTTTTTTGTTTGTTTATGTCATTTATTATCAATATTACATCATTTAGACAAGTCCTTTGCATCCATCTCATCCAATAAATCAAAATAGAAAAGAGAACAATACATAAAGTGTCGAGCTCTCCCAAGGGTTTGTAGTTGGGCCTATTGGTCATTATCTAATCTAATTCATGAAATTGTGTTTGATTCTGCATGTTTAGACTAGTGGACCCTATTTCCACTACATCACACTTTGATACTATGTGAATGGAGTTCACACATGCTCATAGGTACAAGTAAATAAATATAGAATGTAATATTAAAATTATCATAGAAAAATGCAATAGATGAAAATCCTATTATATTATTAACTTACAATAGATGAAATTGCTTATAGTTCAATTGAGAGAAACAACCTCCTTGAATCAAGGGGAATTATCCTATAAATAGTTGTGTAACTCTACTAATATATGATTTGAAGCATGTAAACATGAATGTAATTATAAGAAATATTTTCTCCTTTGAAGATTATCTAGAAGGAACAATATACACTTACAATTCAAAGTTACATTCAAAAAACTAAATATCATAAAGAAAGGGGTAAATGAGAGGTTTATTTTATTTTAACAATAGGAGTTGAATTTCCATGATAAAGGTGACTCCTCATGTGTAGCCAAATGAATCCATATGTTTGATGTTACTATGTAGAGAATTTCATGTAAATTTTGGCTATTTCTTGCACAATATGAACCTTGAACCATTTAGAGAGCCTTATGTATTAAAAAAAATAAAAGGGAAATTGAGAGCTTACAAAAATAATGTCAATAGATTTAAAATACTTTTTTTTAATAATCGATGTCACCACATCAAGTATGCTCTCACTATTGATGATAAACTAGACAAGTTAATGGTTGCAATGAAGGAAATATAATATAAAGTAGAAGAAAATGAGATGGGATTTCATTCTAATGGTAATGCAAATCATTTCAATGAGGGATAAATATTAAATTTTAATTGGTAAAATAATTATGATTGTTTTAAAAAACCCAAGAATAATGAAAAGTAGATCATTCCAAGTTAACAATATCAAGGACACCAAGAGAGATACACCCTAGATCCCTTGATGAAAGATCATGTGGATATTAATAAGTATTGATTTTTGTGTGATATGTGCTTCTTGCCTCATGATCTTACAAAGTGTACTTTTACTACAAAAATAATATAGAAGGGAAATTATTCGAAGATAAAGATGACCTACAACAGATTATTATAAAGTCAATAATGTGGACTAGTTTGATGTATACCATGTAAATGAATTCTTTTAATATTATCAAGATAGCCATTATGTTTACTATGAGCTACCTAAATAAGATTTCAATTAGGTCAAATAATTGATGAAACAAAGGTATAAGAGATAAAATACATCAAAGATGACCTTAAATCTCTCATAAAGGCAACTATCATACATGTTCAAAGTGAATACTAACTAAGTGATAGGAAGTTCAGCTTCAAAGCTCAAGCTAGAGGTTATAGTGTGCTAGAGGTTTGAAGTACACAAATGTGGAAAGGAAAAAAGAGAGAGACATGGTGTGTATAAAGAAGAGAATATAAATATACAAATGTCACCACCAAAGATAAATATATTTATAATATCATATATATGCATATCAACCAATAGTCTATAAATCTCTAGCATTGAGTTGAATAAAATTTCAATTGAGCTAGTTAAGGAGATACATGAGGTCTAAATACAATGAGAGAGGTCATTACATTATAGAAATACCCCAACTATTTTTAATTGACCCATTAAATTTAAAAGTGATCTTAAAGAGGGCATAATTGAGGCTGATATGTAAAAAATGCTAAAGATCTACCTTGAAAATATCTATAGATAACCAATAAGATATTGATATATGCTATACTTCTTTAGTAATAAATGCTTAATTGGTACATTAGTGTATGCTAGATTATACTACGTAAAAAAATGTGATTCCATTAGAATTAATGCGCCATCTAAAACTTCAATAATAAATTCTATGACAAATATTGTGACATTGATGCTCATGATTTGAATGTATTTGGAAAAATAAATAATGTTGATGTATAGATCATGGCATACCCAAGTGTTTATTTTTTTCATGGATATTATCATATTTACTTTTCTTTCTACGTGGAGTATGTTTTTGATAAAGATAAATGTTACTATTTACTAAGTTGTCATTAGTTTTATGTCCAAAGTCATTCTATATACTCTAGTTGGTTATTACTACCAAAATAATTCAGTCGGTAAGCACAGAGCAGTCGGTTATAGAGGTTACAAGTCAAAAAGTTTAGTATACACCAAGCTATCTACCGAGTAACTTTCTATGACTACCGAGCTACAAAGATGGTATACCGAGTTAATACACACCGAGTGAAACGTGTTACAAAGATCGAGCAATAAGAAACTGTTAACACATTGGAAATTGCACTTATAGATTTTATATGATTTTGAGGACATCTAACCAATGAAATAATTTTGTATGGTTATTCATTTAATGAATCATGTTTGTAACATCGAAGCATGAACAAGATCACCATCACAAGAGATCTATTTATAAAGCATGAATTGAGGATCAAAAATATGTGTGTGAACCAAGACATATGTGAAAATAAAAATCATGGGAAAGCACTAAGTGTTATCAATGTTACGATTGACAGAGATACAAAAAGGTCACCGAGAAGGATTTCAGAGAAAAGTCAAGGAATAGAGTAAACAGAAGGGTTTACCAAGTTAATTTATGATTTACCGAGGTATGCTATAAGCAAGGTAATTTCATTTTGAGCACATAGAATCTGCTATAACATTTCCGATGTGAAGTTGCAGATATTTTGTAAGATTTTGATTGTAATGTTTTGAGTTGTAAGAGAAACCTTTAATAGGGTAAAAGACTCTAACAAAGTCTATAAATTGTAAAGCCTTTAACCAGGTGCAACATTTAGAATAAGTGTTGTAAAATCCTTTAGCAAGGTATATCTAAAGATCTTGATACTCCTAACAGGGTAAGCTATTAGAAATTGCTAAACATGTAGCTCTAACCGAGCAACCTTTATTATTGCAATAGTGAAGTTTTGGGTGCCATCCCCACCACAGTTTTTCTCTCTAACAAGGAGTTTCTACGTAACCAAAATATATGTGTTATGGAGTGAATCATGTACGATTGCTATTTATATGTTTTAGCATTATATTATGTTACAACAGTTTTTTGGTTTACGCTTAACCATAAAGTTATTGTTGAAGAAAAGATTTGAAGTACTGATTCACCCCTCCCCTCTCAGTACATTAGCTTTCCATATTGGGCATAACAATTGGTATCAGAGCTTGAATCTTGGAAAAGGGTTTAACTGCCTAAAGAGAAAGATCTTATCAATGGAAGGCTACAAACAATCTCAGAGAATTTCGAATCTTCAAAATGAATTGGATCATGCTAATCAAGTGATTGCTGACATGCAGAAACAAATGCAAAAATCTCTGAAAGTTAGAAGAAGATTGTCTGATGATTTGCAGGACTCTCAAGAGCTGGTGGAACAAATTGAGACATCATCTGAGAGTAGTATATCTGAAGAGACTGAAGAAATGATTGGAGCATTGAAAGAAAAGATCAAAGCACTGACTAATTAGCTAAAAGCAATGAAAAGAGAACATGAACATTTCAGCACACAGATGACTAAAAATCTTGATGCATTGAGGATAGTCGAGGATAAATTCTAGAAAGAGAAAAACAACAGCTTGAAGCATTAGTATCTGAAAAGAATGTTGAAATCACAAGGTTGACTAGAATTCAACAAAATCTGTCAAATCAATTGGGTTATGCACATCATGAAGCGAATCTGAAAGATGATGAGAATCAATCATTGAAACTTAAAGTATCAAGGTTGACCGATGAACTTGAAATAGAGAAGAAATCCAAAGAAACACTGAAGAAGAGTTATGAAGCATCAAAGATGTTGGATGAGCAACTGAATAGAAAAAGACCCAACAAAGTTGCAGGACTCGGTTTCAAAGGAAAAGACTCTACCGAGAGGGGAATCCACACTACTAAGAGAGGAGAATCATCAAAGCAAGCTGGAAAAAAGAAGAACATCAAAGGAAAGAAGCCTATTTGCAACTACTGTGGAAAACAAGGACATACTACCAACATGTGCCAAATCAGAAAAGGTAAGCAACTGAATGTCACTAGGTCCAATGGCTATTGTTACAATTGCAATAAATATGGTCACACATCTAACCAATGTAGGACAAAGTCTTCTAGCAATTATCAGAAGGCAAAATTCAAAGGGTTTAGTAAAAACTGCAATAGATATGGACACAGTACTGAGAAGTGTTGGTTTAAGCAGAAGAACTATATGTGGTCTACACACTGAGCAAATACTAGAGGCTACCGAACTCACACAGATCTTAACTGATAGTATACTGCAGTACCATGGGATTATAATACAAGGATATGGTGTAAATGCTATGGAAGATATGGACATATAAGTGCCAACTACTTTATAAGGTTTCGAGTGAACAACCAAAGATCATGGAGAAATCCTGGTATGGCATGTTTTCATTGTCAAAAAGTTGGACACTTGGCTAGAGATTGTAGAGATCAACCTAGAGGAGACATTGAAGAAATAAAAAGCAAAATCCAGATGATTTGGAAAAAGAAGTAAATTGTGTCAAATGAAGAAAGCACCTTACCTACCGAGTTAGGTGCATCATTCCAAATTAATTGGTAAAGGTATGAAGGAACTGCATTCTCTCAAGGTTAAATCTTAATAGTTCCTATTTTATCATGTACTTAATTCAAAATCTACATAGCTAAGATGCATTAGCAAGTTTGAAATTTTATCAAGTCTTTTGGAGCACTAGTCAAGTGGGTAAATGCAGGAAGCCTGTCAAGTTGGTAAATGCAGGAAGTCTGGCTACTCGATAAAAGCATGAAAAGGAAGGTAAATTGGTTTAGTGGAACCGAGTGCATTTAATGTTTTCTGACCTAACTGCATGGAGCCCGATAAAGTAAAATGTGTACTTAAAGCTTTTGCGTGGTCATTTTACACTTACCAAGTTTTCAGAAAGTAGAGTGAAGCGATTTGAAGGTGATTCAAAGGTGATCAAATCTCTTCCAAAGTGAAATTCAAGGTATTTATATCAATCACAATGCATTGTCAATCAAGTTAACCGATCGTATCAATTGTGAATATCTGTTTTATATTTACTAAGTGGAAAGCATCTGCTGGTTAAAAGTTTTCAAACCCTAAGACTCTTTCTTTAGTGATTATCCAAAGTTTGAAATGGCTCCTAAGATCCAGAAACTCATTGTTGTTAATAACATTAGGAAGCCCTCACTAAAATACTCACTACCTCCCAAAGTAGCATCTGAACTAGATGATAAAACTGCGTTTCACTCATTCCAGATAGGGTTTTATTAGTTGAGGATGTCAAATTCTTCACTAAGTGTCATGTTGAGGAACTAGGTCACACAAAGATCAAGGATACGTATGATGAATTGTGTACCGATGGAAAACTGGATAGCAAGTTTGAACATAATAAAGTCAAGGGATTGATTGAAGCCCTAACCTATCCATGAGTCTTCAAACTCCAATGGGTTAAATTTGTTTTGATCAGAGTTCATGATGACTTTATGTGGTTAGAGGAGCAACCATTCAAAATCACCAAGGAAATCATCCACTTGATCACCGGTTACCCTATTTTTTATCATGCCCGAGCTCAGAAAATGATTTCACAGAAGGAATTGATCACTTTAACCGGAGTTGAATCTAATTGTAGAGGTATGAAACTGAACAATGTCACATATGGAGAGCTGAAGTTTGCAATTAGAGTCATAGGTTATTTTTCTTTCAATCGGCAAGGGAAAATAGTGTACCATGTGCAGCTGTTGATTTAGCTTATAAAATTGTGAAGAAAGGTATGAAGATTGATCTATGTGAAGTGTTGTTGAAAAATCTGTTTGAAAATATCAACACCATAAGGAAGCCGAAGAAGAACAACTCAGAAAACACACTGAAGTTTGGAAGTTTGGATCACTTTTGGTATGCATGTTTTTCTAGTTTGAGAAATTCTTTCCATCAGTCGGTAATGTAGTTTGGGAGCTACACCAACCAATCACCCATCAAATCAATGACTTCATCAAACAGCTAGGTGATAACTTCAATGAGATTATGGATGATTATTTTAGCAAGTTTCAAGAAAAGATGCATAACAGGCATAGGATACCACCTGAATTAGTGGAAAAATATAAGGACAATATATGTTTTGAAGTGGACACCAACTACTGCTATGTTAATGTAGTAGAACCGAGAACTCAATCTTTGCCGCCTATGGGTTATGAGATTGATTTTGACATTACACAGTAGCAGATAGATGCCTTTCTTGCACTACCAAGGCATGCTACTGAGATTAGATATGGTACATATGAAGAAGTTAATGAAAAAGTCAAAATGAGCATTGTAGTACCAAAGGCTACAAGGAAAGCAACAAAAATGATTAAAGCATTAATGGAGAAATTTGGAGAAGGTTCTTCCTCCACTCCTATCAAGAGTGTTCAAGTCATCACTGAGGAGGAATCAGAAGCCCAAGAAGTAGCTATTACATTGAGCACCGAGCTGCCAAAAGGGAAAATTTTGAAAAGGAAGAAGCAAGATACGTTAAAGGTATCACCAACTCCTTCAATAAAGAACCCAAACACTAGATCATTTGCAGTGTCACCGAGCAAGAAACAAAAAAATGTTACAGTTCCAAAGGTAACAAAAACTTATAAGAAATCTACTCGGAGACTCATTTTGAATAAAGAGTCCAGTGACACTGAATCTGAAGACGTAAGTAAATTTCAGATTGTTAAGAGTCAAAAGGAAGATGTACATAGTGTTGATAGTTTTTGCAAAAGTCTGAAGCAATATGGTGGATTTGGAACATTTAGATATGTAAAATATGACTCCATATCTGATGTAGAAAAGAGACAAATAGAAGAAGCTATAATCTGTACTCTTCTAAAATTTTGATTGGTCCCATTGGAAGTAACTAATTCTCTTCCAAAAGAATTGTATTTACATATTGATAACGAGTGGAAATATGCCATGGACTCGGAAAAACAAATATGAGAAAGAAGTCTGGTACATCTCTTTCCAGACATGTCGGTAGATGAAATAAGTGATAATCTAAAAAACTACCAGACTAACTTCCTAGTCAAACAAAGAGCCCTGAAATTGATGAATGGCCTCTATCTTGATGTAGAGAAGGAGACAAAAGAACAATGGCAAGAAATATTTCGAATCAAGAGTACTATTGAGCAAGGTGAAGTTGAAATAGTGGATATCATTGAGCAAGATCCCGCTGAAACTATACAACCTGATGAGGATGTCATGGATACTGAGGTACTGGACAAGGAAATGATAGAAGGGAATGCTTATGCCAAACTGGTATCAAGTGAGTCAGTTTTGGAACAAGTCAAGTCCTATCCTCCGATAAATCAACATGTTTCAACCGAGAGACCTCAGGATACTAAACAAGGAAAAGAGGGTCACCAATCTACAAAAGGAGAAGCTACTTCTCAGGCCATCGGGGAACAAAATTCTCAAGCCACTTCAAGTACTGACAATGTTACAACTAAGACCCCTAGCAAGGATTCACCGAAGGCTACCTCTGAGGCTAAATAAATTGACAAAAGTGTTTCCTCTACTGAGCAACCTACCGAGGGTGAACAAGCCTCCCAAGCCATTGTATTAGTTCAACTGGTGAAAGCCTCCTCCTCTAAATAAAAGAAAATGAAAAAGCATAGTTTCAAGTTATATTTGTCAGAACCAATTGTGTTGCTGAATGTAGACATATCCAAATTAAAAGGGAAAGCACTTATTGAATTTGGTGAACTATGCAAAGCCAAAGCAGAACAAGAGAAACAAATGGCTATACAAAAGAAAAACAGAGTACTTCAGAAGGTCAAAGCACTATTAACAAAAATGCTACCTGAAGCTACAGTGACAAAAGATGCAACCATCCATATTCAACTAGATGAACTCCTCAATAAGATCGAGACATTTGAAGTAGATGCATCTGAATACCTGAGCAAATTGAAGGACAAAGAGCTCACTACAAAAATGATTGAAAAGGTACAGAAAACCATTTCTATCGGTAAAGTAAAACTTGTCAAATTTATTGCTAAGTTGTCCCCTCAACTCAAGCACATTCTTTATTTATTTCAAAAACTCTGTACATTTTCTTTAATCATTAAAGATATCAAGAATAAAACAAAAGTGATTGAGAAAGAGATCACCGATCTCTCAAATAAATTGACCACTGAGCCAAATTCGATTCAAAATTTCTATACCAAGTTACAAATGCTCATGGCTCAACAATTGGAACTTAGGAATGAAGAGCACAAAATAAGGATGGACATTATGACTCTTCAAACCTTATTCACTCCACACTTGTCCTCTGTCCGAGAACAGATCAATAAGGCTACCTCCTTATCCACTCAGCCAGAGGGAAGCACTTTAGATGGTTTGATTTCACTGTTAGCTGATATTACAACTTAGAATTCACTCATGGATAGTGTCAAGGATTCACTCTTTGTCGCTCTCACTGATGCAAGAACAAAGTATAAATCCATTTTTGACTAGTTGCCTCCACTGGTAACTAGTTTTGATGTTTGTCAAAAAGGGGGAGTATAGTGTATACAAGAGGAGTATACCGAGCAGATTAGCATATTCGAGTATACAGAATTTTGATAGGGGGAGCAATAATCACCAAGTAGTGAACCAAGCAATGAATACAGAATATTGATCACAGTGCATGCATGATCAGAGTTATGTACAATATATTGATAAGGGGAGTATATCTGAGTATACTATTTTATTGACAATTGTATATACTATCAGTTTAGTCAAATTTTGTAAGTATATAGATTATTTTTTGAGTTATGACTTTGAAAGAAGTTTTGTCAAACATTTCAAAACTAATGTCAAAAGGGGATATTGTTACTATTTACTAAGTTGTCATTAGTTTTATGTCCAAAGTTATTCTATATACTCTAGTCGATTATTACTACTGAAATAATTCAGTTGGTAAGCACAGAGCAGATGGTTACAGAAGTTACAAGTTATAAAGTTTAGTATACACCGAGTTGTCTACCGAGTAACGTTCTATGACTACCGAGAAGCAAAGATGGTATACCAAGCTAATACACACCGAGTGAAATGTGTTACCAGATTCATTGAACCTAGACATATATGGGGAATGTGTTACAAAGATCGAGGAGCAAGAAACCGTTAACACATTGGGAATTGTTCTTATAGATTTTATATGATTTTGAGGACATCTATGCAATGAAATAATTCTGTATGGCTATTCATTTAATGAATCATGAACAAGATCACCATCACAAGAGATATATTTATACAACATGAATTGAGGATAAAAAATATGTGTGCGAACCAAGACATATGTGAAAAGCAAAATCATGGGAAAGCACTGAGTGTTATGACTGTTACGATTGACAGAGATACACAGAGGTCATCGAGAAGGATTTCAGAGAATAGTCAAGGAACAGAGTAAACAGAAGGGTTTACCAAGTTAATTTATGATTTACCGAGGTATGCTATAAGCAAGGTAATTTCATTTTGAGCACATAGAATCTGCTATAACATTTCCGATGTGAAGTTGCAGATATTTTGTAAGATTTTGATTGTAATGTTTTGAGTTGTAAGAGAAACCTTTAATAGGGTAAAAGACTCTAACAAAGTCTATAAATTGTAAATCCTTTAACCAGGTGCAACATTTAGAATAAGTGTTGTAAAATCCTTTAGCAAGGTAGATCTAAAGATCTTGATACTCCTAATAGGGTAAGCTATCTGAAATAGCTAAACATGTAGCTCTAACCGAGCAACCTTTATTATTGTTGTAGTGAAGTTGTGGGTGCCATCTCCACTGTAGTTTTTCTCTCTAACAAGGAGTTTCTGCATGACCAAAATATATTTGTTATGGAGTGAATCATGTATGATTGTTATTTATATGTTTTAGCATTATATTATGTTACAGCAGTTTTTGGTTTATGCTTAACCGTAAAGTTATTGTTGAAGAAAAGATTTGAATTACTGATTCACCCCTCCCCTCTTAGTACATTAGCTTTCCATATTGGGCCTAACAACAAACATGTTTTACAGGGACCTAAAACCCAAAGCTTTACAAAGCAAGGCCAGCAGCCAAAAAGATATTAATCGTAAGCTAAGTGGAGTATGTTGCTATTTAGAAAATATAAAATTTTAGTTGGTTATAGTATCTAGATGAATTTATATTATACTATAAGACTACTGTAAGAGAAGGAAGTCTAATTATATAGATAAAATAATATACTTTACATTGTGAAGAGTATATATAAGACAAAGAATGATATATATTACATAGACATTATTTTTTAAATTTTTTTGGTTGGGTATTATGATAATGAAACTCATAATCATGTTAATCCTAATATCAAATAAAAGTTCCAAATATAATGATTCATGGAGTATGCATTTTAATAGTGTATGGTTCAAGAGAAAGAAATGTCATCAATATATTATTAGTGTCACAAAAAGGCACAAATTATAGTTTCACTTTTATTTATAACTTTGAATACACCAACAATATGGTTTAAACATAGTTTCAAGTGTTAAATTAAAGTCTTGAAATATTATAATGATTTACAATTTATTATGTTTCAAGTTAGAGACACATATGTTGGTAAACAAAATGATTGAGGGTGTATATAAATATTATTTGAAAAGTAACTAAAATGTTTAATACTTTCAATGTCAGCAAGGTGGATAGAGAAGATAAATTTGTGGATTTCAATACACTACTTATTTTGGCATCAAAATTGCAAGGATTATTGGCATCCTCCCATTGCATGTAATGTGTAAAAATTATTAGTATGCCCAAAATTCCTAATAACATATTTGATTAGTAAGTCCTATAGAAATTATTAGTAGTCCTAATATTTCTAATAACATCTACAATTTTTCTATATAAGGAATGAAAGTTTTTATTTGAAAGGGATAAAAGATTGAAGAACATATGGTTAAAAAATTATGATAGCAAGCTTGAGAGGTTTCATTGTCATCAAAGGGAAACGCATTATTTTTTTTAGGTTTAGATTAACCTCAAACATGTAATGAAAAAATATAGCTTTTGAAGAGAGCCTGTAGCTAACAAATTTCACATTTATAAGCAAATTTCACATTTATAAGTGTCTCCACAAATATTTTGTGCATTTTCTAGATATGTTCTTGATTATTTACTTAAAACACTATAAAATCATTCTGAAACTTTTATAATATATCTTCTTAAGTGAGATAAAAAATGTGTAAGTTTGTTTTCAGATTACAAAGTTAAATATCACAATGTTTCATACCACAAAATTTAGATTATATGTTCATGAAGATAAATTTGATCTTTCGGTATATCATTTTGGTTTATGTCATTACATGTTTTTTTTTTTTTTTAAGAATCCTAGATTCTATTACCCATCTAGGATAGGTATCCATCTATATAAACTAGTTGTTCTCCATTATCTCAACACACCTCCAAAAATATCAAAAGAAAGCTCTATTACCTAGCTAGGAATCATATCCATCTATATAAACTAAGTCACATCTCCAGAAAATCAAAAGAAAACATCCTTTAATAATATGTTGTCAGTTTTGGATGTATAAAATGCCATAGTAATATTATTTACTGCATTCTGGAAAATAATGTTATGGTCAATCAACATATTTAAGTTAAACTATGAAGTTCCTCAAACTAGAATATGAATATAGGCATGACATAACAACCAACATAAGGGTGCATTACCCAATGGGTGTGGTTTGTGTCAAGGTAAGTGTTTATTTTTCATGGTAATATCTTAGTAGTGTCTCAGGATAGCCTGCTTGATTTAGTAGAGCCAAAAGTGAAGGAGATTCTACCTATCTTGCCCAAGCCTAATCATAAATAGATGATTTTTTCTCCAAACTTGACACCCTTTGGCATTTTAAAAAACATTCAACATTAAAAATTTGAGATTTACAACACAAGTCACCAACACTCGGGGTGATATCAAATGAAAAATATCAAAATTAGGACTGCATGTGATGTTTACACGGAGGTATTTCAATTTGAAATTTTGTTTCTGTAATTCTTTTGATAATAGCAGTTAAAGCATGTAAGAGAAAAATGCTCCTAGTCACAACCAAACTCTAGACAAGCTCTAGAACAGAAGTCTCCATATATTCAAAAACAAACAAAAGGGGCCAGCAAACGATGTATCTTCTCGTCCTTGTGCTTTGATAGATGTACATATCTAGTCTCCACGCCTTCGTCTGGACTCACGTTGAAAGATTGCTTCAAGAAATACATTTGGTGTTTTCTCTGCAACCATTTCATCATATGAGAGTATATTTATACAAGGCATTTTGGCAAACATTTAAGTGACTTGACACTGTTTCAACATTTTCGCAAATGTCTGAACCCTAGCAATTCCATTTGTTTTGAATTTCTAGAACCTCTTCCATGTCTTATAAAATTAGTCCTTATCAACGCATTGCTTGGTACGTGACTAACTACAAAAGTTCTTTCGAGGCATTTTATCACAGTCAATGTGCCATGCATGGGTTTTTGTTCTGGGCATACCTACTTAATACGTGAACTACCATTGCAACACCATGTAGTTTGTATATGCGCTGACAATTGCATCAGTTTTCAAGCTCTTGGCTGAATCAGTTTAGACCATTTGGACTAGCAATTTATGCGCATGTTCAATGCATCCACATTTTTTAAATGTCTGCTGGAGGAGCGAAAAATTACTTCCAACATAGTTTGATGGACGCCGATACCCTAATTAATAGCTCCCATTTGGTACAGGCCCTGAGGGCGTTACTAAAAACCGTGGGATTTAGGCTTTACTGCCACCCGTTGAAATTTTCTAAGCTTGAATTTTACATGCATGTCCACAATGGTCATTTGCAACATCAACGTTGATCTGACAGAATTCGTCTCTTTTTCATGGTGTGATGGATGTCTGTTGCATGTTTTGCATGCATGAGTGCCCGGGCTGCTACAAAAATCTATGCATGTTTTGATGGTCGTCCACGCCTGTTTGGAAGCTTCTATGCTGGTGGAGCTCATTGCCCACTTTACAATCCAGTGTTTGCATGCCCATCAAATTACAAAACTATGAGGTCAACTATGTATTTATGACATTTGGTATAAACGCTTGTAAAGCAAGCATTTTTTATGAAGCAACCAAAAAAAATGGGAAAGTGTTATATTAATAGATGGACTGAGTTCATCAAAACTAGACATGCGATTCTGTACATTTACTGTTATCAATTTTTTTTTAATTGTAAATAGGTGTTAAAAGTCAAAGTTCAAATCTAATGACTCAATTGATAAGTATAAAGAATGACTGGCAGCTGAATTGAAAGTGTCGATTAAAAGAAAATCATTTCTCTACTTGACAAGATAACATAATCAAATTGTTTTGATTAAAGGGAAAAACTGGTTTTACAGGGATCAAAAACCCAAAGTTAACAAAAAATAAGAAAGAATTGAAACAACCAGGATCCAGCTGCAAAAAAGACGCCAACTAGTCCAATAGAATAGGGCAACGAAGCCTGAATGATAGACAAAAAAAAACAACTAAACAAAATTACAGAAGCTTACCTATTTTCTCATTCTTCATAATGACCTCTTTGTTAATCAACAAAACTTTCTTACTGACACTATCTGTATGGGTCACACCCCTGTCTTTGCTACAAAGCCTTGTTGCAGGAACCGGCTAGGGCTCTTCAATGTCCTCCTCATCCTCATCCACACTCTCTGAAGGCACCCTGAGAATCTTTCTTGTCCTTGCATTCGATGCCTTAGCCTTCTTCTCCGTCTTCATCTTGCCCAAAGGAGAATTACCTTGGAAAATGACATGCAATACTTTGGCCTGCTCATTTAGCTTGCGTAGACCTTCATTAGTGTTATCCATAGCTCCCTTTCTAACTACCACCACCATAGTCAAACTCTTCTTGAGTTTCAAACAATCATCCTCCAAAGATTTGATTCTCGTTTCATGGTCCTTGAGGACTTCTGAATCTCCCTTCGGCTGATCAACCCTTTCCTTCAGACAATTAATGTCTTGTAGAATCCTAAGGAACAAGGCATGTTGGTTCTCCTATAAATTCCGCAGACTAAGAATGGAAACCATAACCTCCGAGACAGAGGAAGCCATCTCCTTCGGTGTAGCCCTACCCACATCAGACGGCGTTAAGATATTAGCATCATGTTCTTTCTCACACCCACTCCAATCCATGATCAGAAGGATCAATCCCTCATGAAGAATAGGGGAGGAAACCCTCTTCACATGAGCCTAAATACTATGATTCATGGAGGCCGCCAGGTAAAAGGGAAAAGAGATACACTTGTCATTCCGAAAATGATTAAAAATGACAAAATTGTGACTAAAGAGACTACAAAATTTACCATCTAGAGTGAGGTATCACATGATAACCTTCAAAATTGTCATCCATAGATAAGGGAGTGATGTTCTATCCCAACCACCATTTGTGCTTTTCCTCATTTTCTCCCTCTCCTTCGACATGAGGAAGGTGTCAAAAGCAGCAGTGGCACATTTTTTGTCCTTGTAGAATTTGGTTCCTTCAATCAAGGTATTGGATACCTTGGCCACCAATTCCTCATTCACTTCTAGCTCGATATTGAAGATGCAGAGCACACCGTCCCTCCATCCTTGAATGAAGGAATCTGTAATGAGGGCATCCGACCCATGCAACGTCTACATATACCCTATCAACCCGCCCGCAGAAATCTCCTTGCAAACATCTTCCTTATTATGACACTCCTCATACACCACTATGAGCTCCAAGTGGTTTCTATCCCCTCCCATCAAGCAAGAAACTCCAAACCCCATAGTCTGCAACATAATAGTGATAGATCTCGACCAAAGAATGAAGAAAAGGAAAGTCTCCAGAAATTTTGGCTTAGTCATAATAAAATTCATCCTGCCCTGGACACATTGAAGCCCTTTTTCCTTTTTTATTTCCAAGAACCCCCTACGCTTTGTACGTATTACAATCATTACTAATGAGGCTATGGAGATCCACAGGGATACGATCATTAATATCCCACACTCTTCTGCTAGCTAAACTAACCCTCATATTGGCCAAATTATCGGCCACATTATTTGCTTCCCGAAACACGTGAGAGATTTGAAAGTCTTCAAAATCTCTCAGGAGCATAAGGAAATCTTCAATGATATGTTTGATCATCTAACTAAGAGAAGAAGACCCCTTAAGACAATTAGTAATGTTTAGGGAGACGCACTAAAGCCAAACATTTTGCATGCCTTTCTATTTAGCCAAATTGACATTGACATAGGCTGCAAAAGCCTCAACAACCATAATCAAACTGATGATAGCACTCACTTCTCAACATAAATAAAAATCCAACCAAATGGATTTCAAAGGTGTATTCCGAAATTGAAATTCAATATGGAAGGTATATGAGATACAATCTCCTATTTTTGTTGAAAAAAGAAAATAAAACATGTATGTGGTTTGAAATAGGTTCCTTGAGGGTGGTATAAAAAAATTGATTAGTTCTTTTTCTTAGGGGAACTTTAGAATCAATTTTGTTCAAAATTTATAAAATTTATTTATTTTTAACAAGTTAATTTTCATTGTATGATTTTTTGATCATTTTCTCATCACTATCACTAATCAATTATTTATATTTGAACTGATCAAATATATGGTAAGCAATATTAATGTGTATGATCTTGGTTTACATCATTAATTTCTTAGAATTTAAATAAAAGATGTATTTGAGTTTTTTTTTTTCAATGAAGCACACTAAAGGAATTGTTACATTGTTAAAAATGTAAGACAAGAAAGATTCATCAATAGCAATCGATATAGAAACCACATTCACTAAAGACCCAAATTGTGAAGAAGTTGATGAAATATTATATAAGAGTTTGATAGGAAATTTAATTTACTTAACTAATACTCATGAACCTATCTTATGAAATTCAAATATTGGCATCTGATTTCATGAAACCTATAAAATTGTAATTGATTAGATACAAACAAAATTCTAATAAGAGCTATGAAGAAATGATTAATAGTTTTCATCAAGTTGGAAATGATGGAGCAATAGGAGAAGTTAACAATTGTAGAAATGTTGGTGGACTGTTTGGAGGAAATAACAAAGCTAAATATAAGGGATAAATTTGTCAACAATTCATTAATTAACAACTATCAATGTCATAGTTGCAACAATCATGGTAGCAACAAATTTTCCAAAAAAAACCCTCGGTTAGCTCTCATGGCAGCCCTCCATTAGCTGCTTCCAGCTAGCATTTCCTCGTGTGTTTCTTGCCTCCTTTTTTGTTTTTTATTTCTATATCTGTGGGGGCCTTTTCGGGGCTCCCAATAGGTTGGGTCCCATAACCTGGTTGTACGTGACTGCCCCACTTTTTTAGGAGGACCCTCTCGTGGTAGATTCATCATGTCACCCTTCTTCTCCTCAGTACCATTTTGATATTTTTGTAGAGCTTGAATCTTTGACTTATGTGGAGAAACTCCAGGGTGGAAGCCCTATGAAGATGGGGACATCTTCTGATAGTCCAACTCCCCAGGATAGATGTGTGGTTTGTGAACATTAGGTAGAGGTAGTTGATGTGTTAGTGAACTCAGCTATTGCTTAACTAAGCCTCTCCTTGGTTGGAAAGTTTCTGGTATTTTTTCCTCCTCTAGACTTGGTGAAAAAATGGGTTGCTACTAGGTGGAAGTTTAAAGGAAGTGTGTACGTTAGTGATATGGCTAATGGCCTCTTCCTTTTTAGCTTCACTAATCAATCGGATATGTCTAGTACTCTCATGGATGGGCCTTGGACCTATGGGAACATACACTTCCTTTCCTTATGAAAATGGAAACCTAACCTTGATCCCTAGGCTGATCTTGGTGCTATGGCCCCTACATGGATTCGTCTCCCTGGGCTATCACTTGAGTTCAGGAATCCAGAGATTCTCAAAGGGATTACGAGCTCCTTTAGGAAGTTCCTTTCTATTGATAGTATTACACAATGCAGATCACGTTTATTATTTGCACATGTTTGTGTTAATGTTTCTATCAACTCTGTGCTACCTACTATGGTTACCCTCCTCTCTAAGCTAGGATCTTTTGTTCAACCTATTGAGTATGAGAATGCTAAAGCCTTCTGCCAAAGTTATGGCCATTTGGACATCTTAGTTCAGCATGTATAAGAAATGACAACCATAAATAATTGTGCCCTAAAAGTATGGATGTTTTGGAAGAGGAACAAAGCAATAAGATTAAGAATCATCTAGAGCAAGCCCCCATGGTGTTGGATGGTCCCTCCAATCAGGAGATTGAAAATAACTTGATGACCACACAACATCCTCCTCTGTGGTTGCAGTGATGTGTGAAGTCCCTCTACTTCCTATGAATCCTCCTAAGGATTGTCACTTGGCCATGGAGACTTCAGGGAATAGTGACTTGTTTATTGACCTAAGATAGAAGGAAGGACATGAGAAAAATGAGAAAGCTACTCCATGTGAAATCTCAGTTATTGCAGCTAAAGTTCACGTGCTCTCCCAAAATAAAGAAAATGTTAATCAGGATAACCAGATGTTAACCCCTAAAAAGGAAAATCTACACATTCTGGGATTCTCTTCCACCCCTCTGCCAACAAAGTCAAAGTTATGATTAACTGAAGATGAAATGGAAGATAAAGAGTGGACACAGGTTGCCACTAAGAATAAAAAGAATAAAAAAGTGGATGTGGCAGGCAACAGTAAGAGTGGACGACCTTCTTTGAGAGACACTAGACAAAAAGATGCAAAGCGTGAGGTAGCGATAGGGAAACAAACAACCCTAGAAGGGTTTTTAGAAAATAAAAAGAAGAAAACTTAATTTCCTCATTGTTGGGTTTGTCTCTATTCAGGTGGCTAGAGTTATTTTTTTGGGTTTTGGTTTTTATTAAAGTCCTCTCATGGAATGTTCAGGGTTTGAATGGCTTGATAAAACAACATATGTTAAGATGTAAGATAATGGAGCAAAAGATGGATATTTTAATGATTCAAGAGACTAAATTGAATAAGGAGAATTTTCAAAAGGCTACTTACTCCATTTGGGCTACCTCCTCCTTCTTAAATTATGACTTTGATGATGCTTCTGGGGGAATTGCCACTCTCTGGAACCCTACTTTTTTTCAAGGCTCATTGATTCACTCTGAAAAAAATTTGCCTGGTTATCAGGATGAAAGATCTTAGAACCAATCTCCAATGGTACCTTGTTAATGTTTATGCCCCTAATGCTAGGTCCCCTAGAGCTTGTCTTCGGTCCACTCTGTGTTGTCTCATTCAAGATCAAAAGAATGACCTATGGATGATTGGGGGAGATTTCAACTCGTCTTTATACCCATCTGATAAAGCTGGTGGTTGTGAGCACTACTCGGAGAGTATGATTGATCATGCTGATTTCATCTCCTCCTTTGGTTTCATGGACATTAACATTAGTGGTTCTAATTTAACTTGGTCTAACCAACATCACGGGAAATATTTGATTCAGGTAAGGCTAGGCAGGGTGTTGGTCTCTACTAATTGGGAGAACTTTGATTCCTTTTCCCTTTGCTCATTCCCTAGATCGAGGTCTGATCATAATGCTATCCTTTTGGTGTTGGATGACCATTCTGATCACAAATATTACCCTTTCAAGTATGAGATGATGTGGTCTCATCACCTAGATTTCAGAATATTGGTGGAATAGTGGTGGAATATTCCAATCTTGGGCACTCCTATGTACCAAATTTCTCAAAAGGTTAAACTTCTTAAAGACGAGGTCAAGGGTTGGAACCGATACTCCTTCGGCAATATCTTTGAACAAAAAATGTCCATTATTTATGGCTTGGGGAAGATTCAAACTAAGATCGAAGAGATGACTGCACTTGAAAAAGAGTACAAAGAGGAAGTGGATTTAAGAAATCAATGACTTCTCTTTAAGAGAAAGGAAGAGGTGTTCTGGAAACAAAAATCAAGGATACAGTGGCTAAATGAAAGTGATAAAAACACTAAGTTCTTCCACCAATATACAATCAAGAACAAAAGTAGAAACATAATAAGGAAACTCCTTAAATAAGATGGTACTATGGTGGAGGATGAGGATGAAATGGCCGCTCTTTTCATTGATTTCCTTAGCTTAAACTCTCCTAATGGCCAAAGTGGTCTCTAGAACCCCCACAACCTCTTCGATGTTATCCCTAAAGTTATTGGGGTTGAGGAATTATCTATACTGACTAAAAGGGTCACCATGCAAGAGGTGCAGATTGCTCTATTTTCCTTTGTGCCTTGTAAGGCCCCGGGGTCGGATGGGTTTCCCCTTGCCTTCTTCCAAGATCACTAGGATATCATGGGAGCTGATGTGTTCAATGCGGTTAAGAACTTCTTTATAACAGGTAAACTCCATAAAGAGATCAATGATACTTTCATATCTTTAATCCCTAAACATGATAATGTTGTTTCCACCAAAGTCTTCAGACCTATTAGTCTTTGTAACATGGTTTACAAGGTCCTCTCCAAGGTCTTGTCAATAGAATAAAACCCTGGCTTCATAAGTTAATCTTTGGTAATCAGAAAGGGTTTGTGAAAGGTAGACACATTTATGATGATGTAATTGTGATGCATGAACTTATCCACTCAATGGAGAATAATGAAAAACCCGCCATGGCTTTTAAACTTGATATCTCTAAGGCCTTTCTTGGGATTTCCTCTTTGAAGTCCTTAAAAGATTTGGGTTCAAAGGAAGATTCTTAAAAATGATAGAACAATGTGTTTGTACCCCTAACTTTTTTGTCCTTCTTAATGGGATCCCAAAGGGCCACTTCTCCAATAAAAAAGGGCCCCGTCGGGGAGATCCTCTACCTCTCTACCTATTAATCATTGTTGTTGAAGTCCTGGGCAGAAATATTAAAAAAATCAGAAGAGTTGGCTCTCTCAAAGAAGTCAAGGCTGCTACTACTCTCGATCCTATCATGCACCAGCAATTTGTGGATGATAATATTATATCCGGAGAGGCCTATGTCTTTGAGGGTAAACATTGGAAAATAATCTTGGAAAATTATGCTCAAATCTCTCGACAATATATTAACTATGTAGAGAGCAATCTATTCTTCATGAATGTTAATCCCACCCTTCAAGCTAAAATCTATACTATCTTAGCTTGCCAAATTTCTACCCTCCTTGATTCTTATCTTGGGCTTCCCCCCATCCCTAACATTCCTTCCTCATTCTTTTGGAATGAAATTCTTGACAGGTTCCAAAAGAAACTAGCTGGCTGAAAAGGGAATCACCTTAGTATGGTAGGCAAATTACAACTGGTGAAATCATGTCTATAAAATTTACCTATCTATTACCTTTCCCTTTCTAAATTGCTCAGGGTTGTGATGGAAAATATTAAAAGAATTCAAAATAGATTCCTTTGTTCAAGAACTGAAGAAAGAAATAGAATTTCCCTAGTTGCTTGGGAAAAAGTGTGTAGACCTATGAACATGGGGGGGCTAGGTATAAGAAAAATTAAGACCTTCAATAGAGCCCTATTAACTGAAAATGGGTGGCACCTATTTGAAGGGGAGATGGATTGGACCAGCATTCCAAGAGATAAATACCTTCATACTTCAATCTCTAATAAGTTCATAAATTTTATCGAGCTACCTTCTGCTTCCCCCATTCAGAATAATGTTTCTAAAACTAGAAAGGACATGAAAAAGAATGGCAAAATTATTATGGGCAATGGAAAAAGAATTGACTTCTGGAAAGATGTTTGGGCACACTGCCAGGCCCTTACTGATCGCCCACATCTTAGAAACATCTATGCCTTCCTAAGTAGATGCTATGGGGTGAAAGTGCATGACTACATAGTGTGGCAAGGGGAGAGAGCTGCTTGGAGAAATTTGAAAGGGACTATCACTAACCATTCTGATATCCTTTTGAAGGTTAAAGATCCGCTTATGATGGAGGCTAAGGAGCTCTTAGATATTCTTCTTTATTGTTCCCTTTTCTCCTCTCATATGGAGTATGAATGGATATGGAAAATCAACTCATCGAGAACCTTCACTGCCAAATTGGCTTACTAGGATATGGAGGTAGATACTGCAGAGAATTTCAATTGGAAAGAAATTTGGATCAAAGAACTAATTCCTAAAATAAAAAAAATTTCATGGGCTATGGCTCATGAAAGGATTCTAACTATTTATAATCTTAACAAGCGGGGCTTCTCCTTTGCCAATAGATGTGAGCTTGTTATAAGAACACAGAAAGTATAGATCATATATTTCTACATTGTAGTTTTGCTCAGGAGATTTGGGATGCTATTCTGAAGGACTTGAAAATTTATTGGATTCATCCTTAAACCATGAGAAACTTCATGGATTAATGGACTATGACCCCCTAATCTCACCTAGTTGCGAAGAATATGTGGCTTCAAATTCTGTCAATTTTATCTTGGAACATCTCGAAGGAATGAAATAACAGATTTTTCAGAGAAGAAAGGGAAAATAGCAATGTTCTCACCAATATCATAAAACAACAGGTGAGAGAAAATGTCAATGTGGGCTCCCCAGTTATCTCCAAGGTCTTACGTACTTTTTTGGACCTCCACTAAGAAAAAAATGGGGCATTCAACATAACTTCTTGAATCTTAACTGGAATAACTTGTTACTGAGAAAAAGCTACACTTGACTCCCTCTAGATTCGGGTTGGATCAAGTCTAATTTTGATGGTTTCTTTAAAGGTAACCCTGGTCTATCTGAGGTGGGTGTCTTAATTAGAGATCAGGGGGGAAGGTTGATTGAAGGACATGGGATAAATTTGGCTATTGACACTAATAACAGAGCTGAAGCTTTGGTGACTTGGATGGGCCTCTCTAGGCTTCAACATATCTTGATAGGGAATGTAATCTTGGAAGGAGATTCAAATTTGATCATTGACTATCTTAATAACTCCATTTCCCCCCTTGGGAGATCCGTGGGATTATAAACAATTGTAAAAGTCTCCTTAATCTCTTTGAGAGTATTATTGTTCAGCATACCTACAAGGAGGAAAATATGGCAGTCAACCTTATTGTCAATTAGGGTCTGAGGAATGAGGATTGTCAATTTTTTTAACTTTAGTGAAATCTCTAAGGAGCTCAAAGAGATTCTGGCTCAAGAAAGGCTTAGGTGTAAACAGGGGAACAAGGGCAAACACCAACAAGGGTTCTAATGGTCGAGTTTTGAGTACTTATTTAAATGACCACCTTTTTTGAAATTTTGAAAAATTATGTGGGCCCCTATAGTATGACGGTGGGGTTTGGGTGATTTGGAACCTTATGCTTACATGTTCTTTTTCCAACTAGACTATGTATGATGGAGATGACATGGAACCAAAGGGTCTAGAGGCTGGTATGGGAACTAAGGCTCATGACTTTGAATGGATCTCTTTAGATTGGGTTTTTATTAGAAGTAAAGGCAACATTTTTCTATTTTCATGGAGCCTTAAAGTTTAATGATTTGAAAGGGTATCACACATGTGAGGACAACGGTGAGAAAAATCTAATAAATGACCTTTCCAGAAATATTTCTTTACATTTTCCCGCGATTGTGAAGAACCTGAGTTGTTTCGTGGGTCATTTTCATAGAGATAATATGTGCTTTGTTTGTCCTACTTCCAACATGGGGGGCCCTCTTATGAGAACTAAGCCTAAAAATTGTGATGGGATTCATGACAATGAGGAGATTTGGGAGCTGTTTCAGAATGTTGGTTTTACCCCCTTCTTTCTAGCTATAAAGGGTTACAATAAGGCCTTGATAGTGTAGTTCTGGAACTCTTGGCAAAATGTTGTAGTGACTATTGGGAGGATCTCCTTCACTATGATGCAATATTATATAGCGGAGGTTACCAGTCTATCGAATGTGGGTGAATGGGTGTAAAGACGCAACAGTGGTGACTACAAAGGGTTTATGAAAAAATTCTTTAAGAAAGGTGAGAAACTGGAGGAAATTCAAAATAGGTATGGTTGCTTGGATCTTCCTAAACCATTCCCCATGGTTAGTTATTATGTTATGAAGTATTTTATGCTAGAAGGTAGATACACTATTGTGCCGGTTATCATTTTCCTATTCTCAATCATATTAGGCATGGGGAGAAAATCAATTTTCCTTTCCTTCTATTTTCTTCCTTAGAATCCTACATTCAAAATGGCACCAACCCCCCACTCCACTAGTGCCTTATCTATCTTCTTTAAAAAAATTTGGTTGACCACTCTCCCAGCCTTATAAATTTGTCCCCTACACTTGGGAATGATAGGAATTCTCAAAAATATCTGGGAAGTCCTCCAAGCTTGTGCTTGTCAATCCTATGTCTCACTGTTCACTTGGCTCCACCTCCTCTACTGAGAAAATAGGAAAACAAACCCTTACTCTCCTAGATAAAGAATCACTAGAGCTTGCTTTGCTAGATGTAAACCTTGATAAGAGATATCTTGAAACCCCTAAGAATTCCTTGGTTAAAGATTAAAAAATTGGTAAAGAGTCTACTAGAAAAAGTATAACAATAGACCTAGAGCTACACAATTGGGATGAAGAGGAGGAAAAACCTTTAGAACAAGACAAAATTGATAGCAGCTATGGGGAAAGAAGGTTAGCTAAGTTTTGTCCTAAGGAAAGAAAAGAGGAAAACAAAAAACCTGATAATAGGACCAATGTTAAAAATCTAGAGGAAATTTATGATTTGGAGGAGGATGATAAATCCGTTGAGAACTCTGAAGATGAGGATTTCCAAGAGGAGGAGGATGACCCTAAAGAGAATTTCAAAGAGGAAATGGAAGACAAGAAAGAAGGGAACGACATCAACGACACAAAGGAGGATTCAGATACTCCGAAATAAATTCCTAAGGCCTGTAATTTGTCGGGTGATGAGGAGATGGTCCCCTATTCCTAGGACTCCCCTATTAAAACATATGACAACAATAATCTATATGAGAATTTATTGGAGCTGACGGGGAGAGTCGCTACTCTCGAGAAGAGGAACAAGGAAGAGAACTAGAAAATCCAAAACCTGTGCGATGCCTTAAACTCCCTTTGCTGCATTACGAATGGGTTTATGAAGAATATTGTTCCAGGCATAGTTTCTGGTTAGGGAGGATTAAAAAGAACAAGAAGAAGATGTCGAAGCAAGGCCATATGGAGCAAGCTGCAGGTGATGACGAGGAGAAGATGGACACCTGGGAATATGATCTTAGGAGACTCTAGCAGAACTACAATCTAGTTAAGAAGGATTAGCTGCTCTTTGGGTTCTGGTTTTTTATTCCTTTTTGCTTATGTTCATATTAAGGATGTTGTGTTGGGTCTCCATACCCTTTAATGTTAACTTTAATTATGCTAGGACTGATAAGACTTTTAGTAATATGCTATCTACTGATGTTATTGATAAAACCTTGAGTAGTATGCTTATTAATAATGTTTATAAGTGGGATGATAACTCTAGAAGCTAGAGGTTAGTTAGGATGTGCAGAGTTAGCTTCAAAAATATGAAAGTTTTTTATTATTTTTGAAGGGAGGGCTCTTTTTTTTGTTTGATCTCAGGGTGGTTATTCTTTGCCTGAATATTTAACTATGTAATTATTTATTGTTCTCAGTTCAGGGCCATCTCCCTTCTTATATAATCAAAAACAAAATTCTATGCTTTCTTCTTGAGGAAAGAAAATTTTGGTATTGGAATATTAAAAGTATGACTACTTCAAACTTACTAGTTTCTTAGATTCAAATTAGCTAGGTTGGATAGAACCTACAAAATCAACCTTTGTTTACTACTTTAATAATGGAGTCACTATTATTTATGGAGTTGCAAGAAGCAATCTAATGTTACAATGTAACATATGAAGTGATGTGACTTGGACAAATTCTTGAGTATCTTCAATACCCACAACTTCATCCTACTTCTTTGTATTTTTGTATTCAAAATTTGTCTAAGTTGTCTAGGGATCCTATGTCCCATGTTTACCCAGGACATGTTGAATTACATATTCATTTTACTCATGATAATGTCTTCAATAATTTAAGCTATTCAATATACAAACTGGTGAGTAGCTTACAAATGTCTTCACCAAACCTTGAGCATAGATAAGTTTGTATACTTTTGAGTTGGCATTGACATTAAAAGTTCTTCATTTGTACATGTTGTAGGCAACTTCTATTATCTAATTATTTTCTATGAAGAAATAATGTTTATTTGAGAGTATTAGAAATATAAAATCTATTAAAAATTTGTCAAAAAGAGATACATTTGTCATAAAAGGATACATTTGTCATAAAAGGATACATCTATCCATAAATTTTTCCTATTTTTATGATCTTTGAATCGCTTAATATAATATAAGAAAAATATATTAAAAATTCTTCAAATTCAATATAAGACACATTAAATAAAAACTATTTACAACTAACATGCAAATATATATGATAACCCTTTCTAAGTAATCAACACTAGAATAAATCATGTTGGATAACACTTTAACATTATCGAGATGTTTCAAACATCGAATGTGCTCCTCTTTGTTTGTGAATTTAGCACCATTTTAAAATACAAATGAATGCCAGATTGTTCCTTTAGTGGAGCAATTATAAGGCTATTATATAATTTTTATAAAATATTAAAATGAATGTAGTTGAAATTAGTAAATTGAATCGCATGGGATACACCTAAAAGATATCATGTTTAAATAGTACCATCAAAAGTATTTCTTAATTTTATTATTATTATTATTTATATTGATTGAAGTAATTAGAGAATTCTATTTTTTTTTGAAAGAATGTTGATGTCATGAATAAGCTTCAGTAATCAAAGAACAAATTTTTCACTTCCAAATTTTGCACCCTCTTAATCAGAATAATTTATTTTTTGAAGTTATGAAATAATTTGTACTTCTTCAATTATTCTTTAATTGACTCATTGTATAGTCTTTCACTTCTTTTAGTTACTTATTCATAGCTTTATTCTTGTAATTCCATTGTTTCATTTAATAAAAACTTCTTGTAATTCCCTTATTTCATTTAATAAAAACTTCTTGTTAGAACTCTCTAGTAATTTCTACTATCTACCACCATGGACCATATTAAATGCACAAGTTTGAAAGATCAGTCAAAGAAAAGTCTAGAAAACCAATAGTCAGTGAAACATGTTTCTAGAAATTTCTCCATCTTTCTAAAAGACATCTATAAATAGAACCAGATGCAATTCTTCTAAGTGAAGTGATAAAACTATGTTTTTGTGCAACAAGACATTATTTTCTGTGTTCAAATTATTATGTTTTTCTCCACCCACCTTACTAGAGTGGTAACAGAGCAAATGTTGTAGATCTTGGGCGTGAAGCATATCAAAACTAGTTGATCGTGGGAAAGCTCAAGAAATCAAGTGAAATCTCAGGTGATTCACGTTTCAGAAGTTTGAGTCAAAGAATGGTAGAGGTCACAGGTTTTGGTTCTAAGATATCAGAAGATTGTGAGACATCAAAAGTCGCAGTCCAAAGAAAATGTTAAAGTAAGCTGCTATACAAGAAGGTGAGCAAATAACCAAATAGCTATAGTCAAGAGAAAAGAGCATAGAAATTTTTTTGAAGATCATGGATATTGATTAGAATGTGAAACCAAACATCTATTGCAGAAAAGAAGATTGTTGTCAGCTAAAAGATGAAAAGGAGATCACAGTGCTGAAGTGTTGCAAAAGACTAAAACAAAGAAGCAAGCTAAAATTGCTCCATCAAAGAAAGTTGATAGCATCCAAGATGAGAAGGAACTGATAGTTTTTCATAAAGAGAGAGAAAAATCTATTAAAATGTTGTCAATCATAGACTAGAGGAGGAGATTATGCCTCTCATAAAGATCCCAGTCACCTGAAGGGAAGTAGCCAAACCAACACTGATGTGATTGTGAAGTAGACCGTGCCAAGGAAGTTGTGACGTTGTTGTGAGAAGATCACAAATCGAATGAAAATTAAGGTTGTCCGAAAAGGTGTTGAAAAGAGAAATTGAGGAAAACTACCACAAACCAAGGAGGAGCCCACAGGCATTAGGAGACTATTAAAAATTGAAGATAACAGATCATAAAAATTTGCCAGACATCCATTGGAAAAGGAGATAGTTGAATTATTTCAAGTCCCTTTAAATCTGAGTAAGATATATGTCAAAATCAATATTTTGGGAGCTCGATTTATTGTTAGTAACTTGTCATCAAAGAATAAAAGAATGATTGCTGGTCAAAGATGAGAAGGAAATATATCGAGGAATGATTGGTTATAGCAGGAAAAGGATATCGAGAATGAGGAGGCATGTTTGAATAACGGAATCAAAATCAAGTGAACAAGGTAAGTTTAAATTATTCATTTCAATGGGGAAATAGGAAAAAGAGTTAAGAAAGAGAAAAATGATCTGAGAAAAGAATTGATGGAATTAAGAAAAAATATGGCTATATTTATAAGAGAGAGGACAACAGAAAAATGTAAACTACTAGATGAAAATTGTGATCTTTGCAAAGAATTGAACAAAGCTAAAGAGAAAAAATAAGAGGCAGAAGAAAAAGTAAAGTTGTTTGATGACTTAGAAGAAAAATTGAAAAATAGTAGAAGAGGAGAATAGTTTATACAAGAAGGGAATATGAAAACCAAGACAAGAGAATGAAAGTTTGAAGAAAAAATCACTAGTTAGTGATTGTTCATATGACATAGAAGATTTGTGTTCTTCATTTGGTAAGTGTGATTTTGTTGAAGTTGTTTGTGATGAGACTAACAAAAGCTGTTCTCAAAATGTTGGTTTGAAGATAATGAAAAAAATTAGTTATGAGGGTAAAGGTTTAGGAAAGTATGTGCAAGGAAAGAGAGATCCCATCGTGCCACTAATGAGGCCAAAATATGAAGTCCTTGGATATGTCAAAGATGAAAATGATGTTCAAAATGATGTATGTTCATACAAATCAGTTCAAAGAATGCAATATATTCTATGTGACTCATTGTAATAGAGAAGGATATGCAAAGACATTCGTTGGGATTTGCATCCATGTAAAATTTATAGTTTAAAAAATCATTCTGAAAAAATGTGTTGGAACAAAGAATGGAAGAAAAAATTAAAAAAGATGTATGCAAATGGATTGGATGGATTTATTGATTGAATTGGAAAAAGGTCACAAGTATGTTCAAAAGGTTGTTCAAATACAAGTATTCATATAGAGAAAAGTTGCAAGAATTTCCATATTGAAGTTTTGAAGTACAAATATGTGAATACTGATAGCAAACTTGAAAGATTTGGATATTCAAATATTTTGAGTCAAAGAAAACTATTGTCTAGAAAAACATCTAAAGAAAAGTTGTAAGAACTTCCATATTAAAGTTTCGAAGACCAAGAGTTTGAAAGACTGCCACAGCAATGGGAGAAGCCAAATGAATGGCATCACTATTAAGAGCTGGAAATGGCTCAAACGAAAGCTTTCAAGGCTTGATATTGGAAAGGGACAAAGAAAAAAAAAAAAGACTAAATCATAAAGAGCATATTAGATCTGAAGATTAATTGACAAAACGGTTCTAGCTAAAGTGAAATTTGAATATTTAGGAAACAATTTGGCTATTGTAAACATTAATGTAATTAGTGGTAGAAATTAAAGAGGAGAATGTTAGAACTGTTCGATAATTTCTACCAGCTACCACGACTGATCATATTAAATGCACAATCTAGAAAGATCAGTCAAAGAAGAGTCAGTGACCTCTATAAATCGAGGCAAATATAATTTGTGTAAGTGAAATAATAAAACCATGTTTTCTGTAGCAGCCCATTCACCCCAACACTTCCTCATTAGGAGTTATTACTGTGACGGGTTTTTGTTTTGCTTTGGCAGCTTACAGTATACTGATATTGTTTTCCTTGAGAATATTTTAAGGCAACGTTTATCCAGAGATAAAACTGAACTTGTAAATCAGAATACAATTATTTTCTAATTTTAATATAGTTAAGGATACATTCTTCCCTGGATAGACAATAGTATATTTTGGCTGCCCTTTTGTATTTCTCTGACACTATACTAAACAGTATGTTAACTGCCATGCTTCCTTGTATATATATATATACTTTTTTCACTCTTTTAGTGAGACAATTTTATTCAATTTGTTAATAATTTCTTGACATCTTCGTCAATGATGTTTCAAATTACAATATTCAACCAAAGAAACCACATTTTCGAATCTCATTTTGCAATAATGTTGTTTTGGTTTTAGCCTGCGACTTGATTGCAATAGTGGAAATCAGAAGTATACATGCTTAGAAAGGTTTATGTTTTGGTCTTACCGCTATATGAAAAGTTAAGAAAGCTTTAACTAAGCAAGAGAACCAAGAAATGATTTGAATAATTCGTACCTTCTGACATACTTTTTTCTATTTAGTTGTGGTCTAAAATTCTGTGGACATATAATTCAAGTTGAGATCCGCCAATACAAGATGGTGAGTTGCCATTGTGGCAGGGCGCATTACATGTTTACATTCAATGACTGGCACAGATTCCAAATAGCAGTAGATTTTATTCATCATTCGTAGTGTATATGTCAAACTTCCATTTAACGTTATTGGAATATCAAATTGTAGCTGCAAATTTAGCCCCACAATGTACACATTTATGAGTGGTAAGAGAAACACATTTCTATATTTTAATTACCTATAGCATTGTCGGTAATGAGGGAAGTCTATTAGTCTCCTGGTAGTGGGGAAGGATATATAAGTGGGGTGTATTGGGCTCCAGAGTTGAGCATGTGATATATCAACTGTTGTTTATCCTTTTATAATCAATGGTGATAAAATTAATTATACAATGTGCACATCAAAAGTCTCTTATAATAAGAATATATTTTTCATTAATGTGAAATATATAAATAGTCTATAAGTTGGAGCATATTCATAATGTATCGGCTAAAATCCATATTGCCTTGATAGTGATAAGATATGTGAGAAAAAATTAAACATTACACCCACAAATAAGACTAATAAACATTGCATCCATAGATAAGACTAAACAATCTTAATATTCATGCACACGTAAGCAATTAACTACCCAAACCAAATACAGATTACATACAAAAGGGGATGCCACATCAAATTGTTACAAGACAGTCCATCCCATCATAAGATCATATTAAATTCATTGATTATCATTGAATATACTTTTTATACAAAAGCCAATGCCATGTGTCCCATTTATCAAACTTGACTGCCCACCTACTAGTCACTTCCACTTGAATTGAACATGGACAAGCTATAACGCAGCCGTCAAAGCCAAAAAATAATAGGACACAATTGAAACAATTACAACATACAAGTATTTGACCAAACAAATCAACTTTGCAATTTATGGCAATTTTTAAATATATTAAATCAATTATAAAACATAATCAAAAGAATAGGCTTTGATCCCAGCTTACAATAAAAAAACCATAATTAAAAATAGTGACCTCAGTAGACCTCACTACTCATCATAAAGAAAAGATTAAACAAAATAGACTAACCCAAACTATCATGGAAACAAGAGAATAGTTTATTAAATTCAACTGGCATACAAGCCTAAAAATATCAGTAAAACTAAAATAGAGCAGTAATGAAAGCAACAACACCAAGGAGGTAATCATCTAATTAGTTTCCAGTTGGCTATAATAGAATTGAGGGATTCCTCCCAAGCCTCTTTGTTTGTCCTTGCTTTTTCATAACTTTCCTTACCATTTTATTCTCCATTCTCCCTATCTTGTTTCTTAAGTTGTTTTTTAATCTTTGAGCTTCCTAGAACAACTCCCATTACAACTTTGTTCATAATACTGTCAGCAATGTCAATGATAGTGTTTAGGCCTTTGTTCAAGTTTGTCAAATTATTCCTGGTTAGTCTACTCCAATCTTTCATTGAGCTCTGTGACATGATTTTGTAGCTGAGTACCTGTATTCTTCACAGAGAGAAACACCATGTTCTTACAACGCCCAATATCAAACTTCTCTTGGACACAATGGTATTCAGTGTGCTGATTATCAACCTTTTCTCTATCTTCATTAACTTCATTATATTCTTATCCATCTTGCTCATCCTCTTCGATATCATCTTCCCCATTTTTATATTCTTCCTCTTCCTCGTAATCCTCATCTTCCTCCTCAACGTACTCTTCTTGATCATCCTCACTAACTTTAACCACCTCATTCTCAAAATGAGGAGCGAAGTTATCTTGATGGAAGTCTTATTTATCCTCGGGGGAAGTGTCACTTATCTATTCCATTTTGTTATCTTTTTCTTTAGCTACATGGGTTACCATTGTAATTCTAGTAGATCTTTAGGCACCATAATTATCAATATTTTAAAATTAATTCCTGCCCCCCTGTTTGTGCTCTTTAGGTTGTTCTTCCTCCTCCTCGCTTATGTTAAAAAAAAAATTGCATCAAGGTTTTTGGTGTCAATTTTTTTTTTTTTTTTTGAAGGGGTGAGGATAAAGGGCATTTGGGTTTATATCTTATATGGAACAGCTTTTAGAAGTTCAGCATAGAAGGACAAAATGGTTAATTTTTAGAGTCTCCTTACCAATATGTTTAAAAACAATTCTCTTCCATTTGCTAGACTATTTTTTAAAAGAGTTATGGGGTTTACTATCGATTAGGTCAACTTTTGTCAAGATAGTGCTAATAGAGGTAGGTTTTGGTATTGTTAATAACTAGAATTTATAGATAACAATTATCAGTCTCTGGTGGAGAGGTGAGATAGCTCCATCTTCAATATAGTTATATATAGATGTGAGAAAATAGTAAACAAATTTTAGCTCTTGACCATGACAAATGAGGTTTAGTAGACAGAAATCATACTTATGAATAGTTAAAAATCTTCCTTCTAAAGTAATTATTTCATAGTAGAGAAATTTACCAAACCCCAACGAGTAGGAAGTCTGTTTTTGTTGTAGCCATTTTTGTATCATTTAATCATATCATTTCTTTCAAAGAATATTTCAAAAAATTCTTGTAATCATCATGCATATTTTTGGAAACCTTCATCCATTGCAACTTAGGATAATCAAATGCCCAATCACCTCGATAGTTACCTCAAACTTCAAAATTCCTATATTATTCCAACTCTACTTCCACAAATTTTAAAACATGCAGAGAGTTCTTCTTTGTAGACATTAGTTTAGAGAAAGAAATAAAAAAATTGTAATAACCCACCTTAATTAACCCAACAAAATTGACCATTCCTTTTTTTTTGTTTAATTTAATCATTGTGTTTGATTCAATTGCATACTCTAGGCATCCATCCATTTGGATTAGGCATTCATCCATCCGGGATGAGCATCTAACCATACGGGTTAGGCATCGGTCCATATGGGACATAAGATTTCATCTATCCAATACGGGATAGGCATCTACCCATACAGCGTAGACATCAATCCATATGGGACATAAGATTTCATCTATCCAATATAGGATAGGCATCTACCCATACGGGGTAGGCATCTATCCAATTAGGATAGGAGGTGCTCTGGCTAGAGACTTAGACTCATCGAGACCATTCGAGTCCTGAGCCACTCACTAAGTACTACACTCTTCTAACAGAAGTGCACCGAGGTCGCCGTCCTTAGGAGTAATTAAATAACATAATACAAGCTTGAATTCCACCTCAAAATTTGGCTTAAAGCCTCGGGAAGTCAAGCGAATCCATACGGGATTCCTTCCGAGTATGCATTGAATTACTTTTTCCAATTTAATTATCTTATCTTTCAAAATAGGATTCTTACTCATTCTTTCTTTTACCAAGCCTAGACCCCACCCATGAATGCCTAAGTACGAGGGACAACTCTGTCCCAAGACTGCCTACATACCCACTTCGACACGGGATCAAGGCGTAAAGTATGTAGTTCTATTTTTTATTCTATGGTTTGATGTAAACTAATTAGTGGGTACGCAACCCTTTCTAGGGTCAATGTCCCAGACAGTTTCTCTGCGGTTGCTACCCATGATGGTAGCGCTTAAGCAAAGACTCAAGATGGCCTATTGCTTGTGGCCTAAAACAACTAGATCCTAATTCTTATCATGAGCGTCACCCTTGACCAATTGTCAATAGACAACAATCTTCAAGATTAAAACAATTACATAAAAGCATTTCACTCAACATCCCTATAGGGGTTTACAATAGTTTAACTTAGCGGATGAAAGATCATTTAGAATTATCTTATTAAATTATCGATCCAAGGGGGATTACCCACCCCTTGGATTTTAACTTCCAAGTGTCCCTTATTACTCCTTGACGATTTATAGGGACGATGCCACAGACGTCATTGATGTAGCTTTATTAGGTGTTAAGTGCAGTAGTTCAACACAATGACATTACCTATAAGCATGACCTAGAGGCACTGTATATACCAAATGCTACTAGGTTTTGGTTTTCCAACTTCCTTTATTTAATTTTCTGACTTATGATAAACATCGTGCTTGAAAAATAATTATGAATTTAGACATTGCAAAGCTCAATTACTTGAAATAACTACTTGATGAATTACATGGAATAAAAACCATGACTAACATTATTTATTACTCAAAACTTGAAATATAACTCTGCATAACAATGACCATCATGAAACTTGCATATTAATAATTACATGTGTAAAAAAAACCGTCAATAAATGTAATTAATCGATAAGTAATTTGCATGTTATCAGAATAGTACAACTTGCATGAAAACGTCAATAAATGTAATTAATCTATAAGAAATTTGCACGTTATAAGAATAGTGCAACTTGCATGAAAACGTCAATAAATGTAATCAATCTATAAGTAATTTGCATGCATGACTAAACAATCCAAAAATAGCGATTAAATTTAGGCATTTGATTTGAATCATATTGATGTGAATTATTTGCTTAATGCCAACTAAGTGCCCAATGGATCTTAATAGATCGAATGATTCTAATTATAACATTTGATATAACATAATTTACAAGTATTTATTATAGATAAGTTAATCATGAATTCATTCCTCAATAATCCCCAATATTTATTAATTTTCTAAGTTAATTTAATAACTTAAAGTTTATACTAAGGAAAAGAAAATTAACGATTTCAAATTTGCAATTTATACATTTATCTCTAAATTTCATTTTATACATTTATCAAAAAAAAACTAAATAATATAATGACAAAAAAAAACATGGCGAATGGTTAACGTTTAATAATCAATAGGGGGGCAGTGGGGACCATGGGGTCCCATCACCCCTGCGGTCTTGCATGCACAGTCCTGCAGGGTTGAGGGGACATCGTGGGCCCCTCCACTCCCCTGCGGCCATTGTCATGATAGTGACTGCAGGGGTAGTGGGGGGTACCACTGTCCCCTTCGGTGGTTACAATAACCGCCGCCCCTTACGCCTCTGTGCATCATTCAAATAATTTTTGAAGTCCGTGAATTACTTGCAACATTAAAATATTTTAACTTGAAATAAATTTAATATATTTATAATGCAACATTAATATATTTTAGCATTTGAAATAAACTTGATATAATTATAATGCAACATTAATACATTTTAATATAAACTTAATATATACATATGGTTTCATATTCCCAATTACTTAATGATATATAAAAACAAAAGAGAATTTATTTATGAAAACAAGAACATGGATAAAATAGATTACCAAACAATTGTTTTAGATTGATTCTACAATAAACAGGAGGTTGACATTTACAGAGAGAGAGAGAGCTTATTCCAGCATTCACAGGTAGGAGGTTTGTTCCAAATTTCATAGAGGAATTGTTTATTTCCAGAATTCATTTCCAGTATTCACAGGTGGATTTTATTCAACCAATATTCATAGAGTTTCAACCAATATTCACAGAGAGATTTTATTCAACTCATTTCACAGAGATTTTATTCAACTCATTTCATAGAAATTTTATTCAACTCATTTCACAGAGATTTTATTCAACTCATTTCACAAAGATTTTATTCAACACATTTCACAGAGATTTTATTCAACTCATTTCATAGAGATATTCTATTTTAATTAATATTCACAGAGAGATTAAAATAATCACAGAGAAATTTTAAAAATAATCACAGAGAAATTCTAAAGATAATCACAGCGAGATTTTAAAGATAATCACAGAGAGATTTTGAAGATAATCATAGAGGGATTAAAGAATGAGATTCAGATTTCCATTCGAAGAACCAGAGAAAAGAATCAGAGGGAGGAATAAAGATTCAAATCACATAGGAAGAATTTTGATTTTAGAAAAAAAGATTTTAAACAAATAAAGGAATATGATTTTCTTTTGCTAAAATTTTTAGAAGAAAAACAAAAGCAAGATCATGTGCATATTTTCTTGAGGGAAATAAAATAATTTAAATAACTATATTTTACATGCACTATATGAAAGCGTCATCATTACTGTTTATCCTCAAATAAAAGATTTAAAATCAAATAAAAGAGTTTCTTTATATAAAGGAAGATCTATAACTATTGATAATATGAATTCCTCATAAGTAAATGTAAAGATAAACAACGAGGAGAGAACCTGGTTTATTGAGCTTGATGTTGAATCCACTAGCTACCCTTATGATTCTTCCTTGCAAATTGAGAGAAATCCTAAACAACAACTTAAAATTCCTGCAACGAAAATGAGACTAACAAAAAATCTATTTCTAAAACTTGGAAAATTTCCTTCAAAGCATAATCAACTCCCCTCTTTGAAACTTACATATAATTTTATAAGAAAATTCCCTCCATTCCACTATCTAGAAAATTTAATTAAAAAGGAGATTCTTTCCCAATTTTGGACTTCATGCAAATTGATTAGACTTAGTGGAGGAGTTACATGCAAGGTGGTGGAGAATCCTCTAGAAGCTTCTTATTCTTCCTACAACATGTGCCATAATTGGATGTGGAAAGTAAATAAATAAAAATAATGTATATTTTCCATGTGTGTGTGTGTGTTATTATTTTTCATTTTTCTTATAACATTTACTCAATCATTTAAATAGCTTATCCAAAGATAAAATAAAATTGTGATTTAAATCCAAAAGTGATAAAGGAGGGTTGTGACAAAAATGAGCCTAACTTTATCAAAATTATCCCATAATTCTTCTTTTTTTTGAAGAGTATGGCAAGAGTTGGCTCCATTCCTTTTTTGGGGCTTCTCATTCTACCTCTCATGAGAATGTTTTCATTGCTAAGCCTCTATTCAAGCATAGAATAAACTCCAATAGAAAAATTTGCTGGAGATTGAGCTCAACATTATCACATGCCATATAATGTTTCTCATATGTAAGGGTCAAATTCTAGATGTTTCCAATGTGGTGAGTACACAACTCAAAGAAACATTTAAAAAGATATATATATACATATGGCAGCTTGGAATAATGATCCATATCATAATTAGAAACTATGGTGACATGTCTCACATGGGATATTAGAGTAAGTCTTCTTGTCAAATCAATCAAGAAATGAATATTTTTGAGGGACGAGTGCTAAATAGTTAGTAGTTACTATCAACTTTATTTGTCATCCTTGTACATTCTTTCTTGTTGGTATTAAAACTTCTTTCTTTTTTTCTATAACCACTTATGCCATCTCACTACATGGTCTTATATTGCAAACCTTTATTATTATCTCCTTGTCTTCTTTTCACATTCACACCTTCATGCCACATATCAAGTCATCACTAGCCCAATAACTCCTCTTTTGAAAAATGAGCCTATGAGTAGGCCAATTAGGATTTGACCTTAAATTCAATTTGGCTTTATTTGTCAAAATAATTTGTTCTCTCCTTTTCATCCCTGGGTACTTCTTACTTTTACTTGTTTTCACCATCTCTCTATGTGGCCTTGTTTTGCAAGTCATTCCTATCTTCACCTTTTTAGTTTTGCTCCTCTATGAAACAATGCCTCATTGTAGTTCTCTACTAACCGGATATACCTTCCTTTAAAAATTAGTTTTGTACTGAATCATTTTTGGCCTTAACCTTAGGGCCAAGCTGTAAATGCTAGACTTTTATAAAGGAAATGGTCAATGTTGATTCAACTTTTTAAATTAAATCAATGGAAAGTGAAATATATGTTTTGAATTTTCAAATGATGTAACTTAATATAATTTATATTCTTTTATCTATTTTATGTTTGTAATTTTAACAAAAAATTAAAAAAACATTTGAATGTAGTTTTTAATAAAGTAAACGCTATAATTTAGTTGTTTATAAAATGCTAAAATTGAAGCTACACAAGCTAGCACACTTTTTTTAGTAAATTTAACCTTTTTTTCTTCCATTTTTTTGTGTATGTTGATAACCTGAAACTTTAGAGAATGGATATATTCTTTACTATTTTTTATAATATATATTATTTAATAAATACAAAAAGTTGCCTGTGCTAAAATAGGACTCTTTCTAATTGCCACCAGCTTTTTTCTTAATTACTTATCCAAATTAGAAAACAATTATATCATCTTGACATAGATTCTTTTCTCTACTGCATCATATTTTTTCCAAAAATTTTAAATAAATTTTGGTATTTTTCCTTGACAAGATAATCAACCTTATATTTTAGTGTTGATGACCTACTTTCAATAAAAATAAAATATTAAATATTAAAAATAATTAAAATATTAAAAGATATATATTTTGGAAAATTCACTTATAGATCTATAAAAGGGTATTTTTTGTTGGCATTATGTGAACTGGTATAAGGACATGATGATATTGTATGTTGTCATCGATGTCAAAATGTGATATGAAGAGAGAACCAACATATGTGAGAACTGGTATATATGCCAAAGTGAAGCGGTATATAAGTGGAGTGGTATATTTGTTCAAGGTGAACTAGCATGTCAAGGTGAACCGGCATGTAGTTATGGGAACCAACACATGGAAGAATTGTATGACTACCAGTTGGTAGGTAGTTTCCACTTCAGGATTTCCGATTGGAGTACCTGAAACTTGTGTGACTCAATCAGTGATCTTTGTGTTATGAGTTAGCAATATAACAAAGAACGAATCATGTTGCCACGTCAGCCTTGTGCGCATGAAGGATCTTGCATGAAGAAGACTATCCCTATCTATGTCGGGAATGTGCGAAGTTTGTAAACGGTGAAAACGTATGATGGATTATTAGCTGCCATGAAATCGGTGGATAATGAACGATGGAGAATGTCTTGAGATTTATTCAAGATCTATTGCATTTAATGCAATATGTTCAACGGTTAGGATTGAACCATTTGAATTGATTATACAGAGGTAAGCTCCCTTTGAAATGTTTTCCTTGTAACCAGATAGGACATATTGCCATGAACTATCATAATAGTGACAACAACGATAAACCGGAAAGATTCAAGAAATTCAAAGGAAGAAACCGGAGAAACTATTTTGTTGTAGTTGATGAAGGTGTGACAGATGAGGAATCAAAAGATGAAGAAAATGAAGAAATTGTGTTTGTTGGTGTAAAAGACGATGTGTCAGACAAGAAGGCTCTTGTCTCTCGCTTTGATAATTCCAATGAGTGGATTATTGATATTGGTTGTTCTCACCATATGACTAGTGACCGGAGCAAGTTTCTATCCTTGGAAGAGTATGATGGTGGTGTGGTTCATTTTGGCAATGATGCACCATGTATGGTTAAAGGAAAAATGTCCATCTCTCTGAATGGAAAGAGTAGTGTTGACAATGTGTATTGGGTTGATGGTCTCAGACACAACCTTCTGAGTGTTGCCCAGCTGAATGACAATGGTCTCACTCTAGAATTCAAGAATGGAGTGTGCAGAATCAAAGGAAAGAATTGTGAAATTGTGGCTACCGGTATGCAGACCAAAGGTAACCTATTTCAGCTAAATGCAAATATAAGTACATGTCTTATGGCTAAATTTGATGATAGCTAGATATGGCATAGGAGAATCTGCCATGTAAACTTTGATAACATTGCAAAGGCTAGTAAGATCAAGGCAGTTCGAGGGTTGCCAGTGCTAAGCAAACCAGATAATACCTTGTGCAGAGAGTGTCAATTGGGGAAAATGTCTTCCTCCACCATTAAAGGTAAATCTTTCACTGCTGACAACTTGCTTGATCTTGTGAATACTGATTTGTGTGGTCCTATGAAAAATAGAAGTGTGTAGGGTGATAGGTACTTTATGATTCTCACTGATGACTGATCAAGAATGATGTGGGTCACATTCTTGAAAGACAAGTTTGAAGCCTTTGTGAAGTTCAAAGCTTTTAGAACATTAGTGGAGAAGGAAAGTGGTAAAATGATCAAGTGCCTCAGAATTGATCAAGGAGGGGAATTCACTTCTAGTGAATTCAACAAGTATTGTGAAGAATTTAGCATCAAGAGGCAACTGTCTGCCTCCCAGACTCCACAACAGAATGGCCCAATAGAGAGGAATAACTGGATTGTGGTTGAAGCAACTAGAACCATGTTGATTCGAGGAAAGGTAGCTCACACCTTTTGGAGAGAAGCAGTAAGCATTGTAGCCTACATAATGAACCAGGTACTCATCAAGAAAGGTAAGGATAAAACTCCTTATGAGTATTGGACCGTTAAGACACCTGTGGTTAGCTACTTTAGAGTACTTGGTAGCAAATGTTACATCAAGAGGAATGAACATCAAGGCAAGTTTGAAGCTAAATGTGATGAGGGAATATTCCTAGGATATTCCACCAAGAGTAAAGTTCTCAAGTGTTTCAACAATAGGACTTAGAGAATTATGGAAAGGATCAATGTGATAGTTGATGAAACCTCTGAGAAATCGAAGGAAACCAACAGTAAGAAAGCAGTAAATGAACTCGTTGTAGCCTTCTGGGAACCGGTTGTCAGTCAACCAAGTACCAGTAACAGTGTTCCTAAACCGGTGAATGCTGATGCTGATGAAGATGAGGATGAAGAGGAAAAGCAAGAAGAACCAGTCAAGACTATTCTTTGGTATGTCAAGCTGAATCATGATCCTAAGCAGATCATAGGATATAAGAATGTAGGAATCCTTACAAGAAGGAAGATTAGAGAAAACTCATGTATGATCTCTGAATTTGAACCTAAATCATTCAAAGAGGCTCATAAAGATGAAGACTGGATCAAGGCAATGGAAGAGGAACTTGACCAGATAGAGAAAAATGGTACATGGTCCTTGGTACCTAGACCGGAGCATAAAAATGTCATTGGCACCAAATGGGTGTTCAAAAACAAGCTGAATGAGGATGGCACAATGATTAGGAACAAAGCCAGATTGGTGTGCAAAGGATATGCTCAAGAAGAAGGAGAAGACTATGGAGAAACCTTTGCTCCTCTAGCCAGATTGGAAGGAGTTCGTATGCTTCTTGCATATGTAGCTTTTAAAGGATTCAAGGTATATCAAATGGATGTAAAATTTGCATTCCTAAATGGTGTACTTGAAGAGGAGGTGTGTATAGAGAAACCAGATGGGTTTTCCCTATCTGAAGATAGTGATATGGTGTGCAGGCTACATAAAGCCTTATATGGTCTAAAGCAGGCACCCAGAGCATGGTATGAATGTCTACATTCCCATCTTGTGAAGATTGGATTTGAGAGAACAAGTGAAGATAGTGATATCTACTTGAAGCCTGAAGGAGATCAGATCCTGATCTATGACATTTTTGTTGATGATGTTATCTTTGGTGGAGATGACAAGATGAGTCATGAGTTTGCTGATGAGATGAAGAAAGAATTTGAGATGGCACTCATAGGGGAGATTAAGTTCTTCATTGGACTGTAGATCCAACAGATGAAAGATGGAATCTTTATCACTCAGTCCAAATATGTCAAAGAGGTGTTGAAGACCTTTGGTATGAAAGATAGCAAACCAGTTGGTACACCGATGGTGACTGGTTGCAAATTATCAAAAGAGGATGATTCCACATTGGTTGATGAGAAGGAATACTTATCAATGATTGGTAAGCAGCATTATGTAGTGCATAGCAGACCGGATATTGCACATGCAGTTGGCATTACTGCAAGGTTCCAGAAAAGCCCAAGAGAATCCCACTTGGTTGCAGTCAAGAGGATTCTTAGGTATCTGAAGGGAACAGTTGACTATGGATTATGGTACCCATACAACAATGATTTCAACCTGAAAGTATTCACAGATGTTGATTGGGCAGATAATGTGGATGACCGAAAAAGCACAACCGGTGGTGCATTCTTTCTCAGTGGTAGACTAGTCTCATGGATGAGTAAGAAGCAGAGTTGTATCTCTCAGTCTACAGCAGAAGCGGAGTATGTTGCAGCTTTCATGAACAACACTCAGACAATCTAGATGAAGCATGTATTGGATGGCTTCAAAATCCCTGTATCTAAACCAATAAGTATATTCTGTGATAACACAAGTGCTATCAATATTTCAAAAAATCCAGTTTTACATTCTAGAACCAAGCATTTTGAGCTTAAGTATCATTTCTTTAGGGAAAAGGTTCAGAATAAAGAGATTGCACTGGAACATGTTTCCAGTAAGGAGAAGTTAGCAGACATATTTACCAAGCCTCTCCCAAAGACTACATTTGTGTATTTAAGAGGTGAATTGGGGGTACTGCCCCTTTAGGAGGTAAATTAAAAGTATTTGTTCCACATCAGTCAGGTATTGCATAGTCAAATTTTTTGTTGATTGATGTGTTGAAGGATGCTACTCCTCAAGGGGAGCAGCATAATGGAACAGAGATGCTTGTGCCTCCACTTTGGCATTATTGTCAAAGGGGGAGAAGAAGTGAAGCGGAGAAGATATCTGTAGAAATTGGGGGAGAAGATGAGTTAGCGGAGAGATATCTTTGTATATTGCCATCAATGCCAAAGGGGGAGATTGTTGGCATTATGTGAACCGGTATAAGGACATAATGATATTGTATGTTTTCATTGATGTCAATATGTGATATGAAGAGAGAACTAGCATATGTGAGAATTGGTATATATGCCAAAGTGAAGCGGTATATAAGTGGAGCGGTATATTTGTTTAAGGTGAACCGGGATGTCAAGGTGAACTGGCATGTAGTTATGGGAACCGACACATGGAAGCATTGTATGACTACCAGTTGGTAGGTAGTTTCCACTTCAAGATTTTCGGTTCGAGTACCTCAAGCCTGTGTGACTCAGTCGGTGATCTTTGTGTGATGAGTTAGCAGTATAACAAAGAATAGATCATGTTGCCACGTCAACCTTGTGCACGTGAAGGATCTTACATGAAGGAGACTATCCCTATCCACCTCAGGAATGTGCGAAGTTTTCAAATGGTGAAAACACGTGATGGATTATTAGCCGCCATGAAATCGATGGATAATGAACGATGGAGAATGTCTTGAGATTTATTCAAGATATGTTGCATTTAATGCAGTATGGTCAACGGTCAGGATTGAACCGTTTGAATTGCTTAACCTAACAGGTTTAGGGTTTTGGGTTTATGCTTCTGACCTATCTATTTCCTATAAGGTCAATGTTGTGTTTCTTTCTAAAAGTTGTTGGCAGAAGTTGTGTGTGTGTATCCAAGAGAAAGCATACACGTTTCTTGCTAGACTAGAGGAGAGAAGTGATACCTACAGAGTGTAAGTGCAGAAGGTGAAGAGGAGCTTAAGTGGATCTACATTGGCATTGAGTGCTATCATCAGATCATTGTTATACCTTTTGATCTTTAACCACTTCAACAGTTGTGAAATCCCTTAACAGGGTAGCCTTAACCGACTTGCTGCAAATCCTTTAATAGGGTAACTCGAAGCTACTGAGTTAGTGAAATCCTTTATCTATTGAGTTCTCAAAATCCTCTAACAAGGTTTAACCCTTAACTGGGTATTCTAGCCATCCCTTAACCAGGTGATCCCTAACAGGATCGGTTCCTAGCAGAACTTATTATAATGTCTCTAACCAAACAAAGCTCCTAACAAAGTGGACTTCCAAAGAGTTCAAAAACAAGCTTGTGGGTATTAATCCCCACTGTGGTTTTTTCCAGTTGGGTTTCCATGTGAAAATATGTGTGCCATGTGTGATGCTCCTATCTAGTGATACTTTGTTATTGTCTGACAAGCATGTGATGGTTCTGTGTTTTATGCCTTTCAATAAAACATGTTGAACTAGCTGATTATTTTGTTTCGATGATAGATTATCTATTCATGCATAAGGGTGAAATGGTAGTGTAGTTTTGAGTTGAGTGGAAAGATAAGTGATTAACCAGTAAATGCTTTTCTCAGTCACTCTTGGCTTTACCAGTTGCACTCTATTTCAAACCGATATCACTATTTACTAGTCATTTGAAGTGTTTGTTGTCAAACCAGTTTAGGACTATGTTTTTTCAGTACTAATTCACCCCCCCTCTCAGTACCGGTTTGGTACTATTTGTTCATCATTGAGTTATATTTTTACATCTAAAAAAAAAATTATTTATAAGAGTAGGAGTTGTTGAAACATCAAGTTTTTATACAAAAAAAAATTGGGGGTAATTATACACAAAGTGGTATAAAATATACATTTAGTAGACATTTCCAATTGAAAAATTTGTGACCCATATATAACTTAGCTATAATGAATCTATATAGACCATATATTTGACTAAAATTATCTTTTAGTTAGAATTTACTTAAATTTACTTATGTTGAAATTATCAATATTTTAAAATTTATTCTTGCCCACCTCTTTGTGCTCTTTAGTTTGTTCTTCCTCCTCCTCGCTTATGTGAAAAAAAAAATTGCATGAAGGTTTTTGGTGTCAATTTTTTTTTTTTTTGAAGGGGTGGGGATAAAGGCCATTTGGGTTTTTATCTTCTATGGAATAGCTTTTAGAAGTTCAGCATAGAAGGACAAAATGGATAATTTTTAGTGTCTCCTTACCAATAGGTTTTTAAAAAATTATCTTCCATTTGTTAGACTATTTTTTAAAAGAGTTATGGGGTTTACTATCAATTAGGTCACTTTTTGTCAAGATAGTGCTAATAGAGGTAGGTTTTGGTATTGTTAATAACTAGAATTTATAGCTAACAATTGTCAGTATTTGGTGGAGAGGTGAAATAGATCCATCTTCAACATAGTTATATATAGATGTGATAAAATAGTAAACAAATTTTAGCTCTTCACCATGACAAATGAGGTTTAGTGGAAAGAAATCATACTTATGAATAGTTGAAAATGTCCCTTCTAAAGTAATCATTTCATAATAGAGAAACATACCAAACCCCAAGGAGTAGGAAGTTTTTTTTTGTTGTAGCCATTTTTGTGTCATTTAATCATATCCTTTCCTTCAAAGAATATTTCAAAAAATTCTTGTAATAATCATGCATACTTTTGGAAACCTTCATCCATTGCAACTTAGGATAATCAAATTCCCAATCACCTCCATAGTTACCTCAAACTTCAAAATTCCAATAATATCCCAACTCTACTTCTAGAAATTTTATAACATGCAGAGAGTTCTTCTTTGTAGACATTAATTTAGAGAAAGAAAGAAATGAGCCTAGCTTTACCAAACTTATCACATAATTCTTCATTTTTTTGAAGAGTATGGCAAGAGTTGGCTGCATTCCTTTTTGGGGGCTTCTCATTCTACCTCTTATGAGAATATTTTCATTGCTAAGCCTCTATTGAAGCATAGAATAAACTCCACTAGAAAAATTTGTTGGAGCTTGAGCTCACCTTTATCACATGCCATATAATGTTTCTCATATGTAAGGGTCAAATTCTAGATTTTTCTAATGTGGTGAGTAGACAAATCAAAGAAACATTTAAAAATATATATATATGGCAGCTTGGAATAATGATCCATATCATAATTAGAAACTATAGTTACATGTCTCACATGGGATATTAGAGCAAATCTTCTTGTCAAATCAATCAAGAAATGAATATTTTTGAGGGATGAGTGCTAAATAGTTAGTAGTTACTATCAACTTTATTTGTCATCCTTGTACATTCTTTCTTTTTGGTATTAAAACTTCTTTCTTTTGCCCATACCCACTTACACCATCTCACTACATGGTCTTATATTGCACATTCACACCTTCATGCCACATAGCAATTCATCACAAACCCAATAATTCCTCTTTTGAAAAATGAGCCTATGAGTAGGCCAATTAGGATTTGACCTTAAATTCAATTTGGCTTTATTTATCAAAATAATTTATTGTCGCTTTTTCATCCCCAAGTACTTCTTACTTTTACTTGCTTTCACCATCTCTCTATGTGGTCTTGTTTTGCAAGTCATTCCTATCTTCTCCTTTTTAGCTTTTCTCCTCTATGAAACAATGTCACATTGTATTTCTCTACTAACCCGATATACCTTCCTTTAAAAATTAGTTTTGTACGAAATCATTTTTGGCCTTAACCTTAGGGCCAAGTTGTCAATGCTATGCTTTTATAAAGGAAATGGTCAATGTTGATTCAACTTTTTAAATTAATTCAATAGAAAGTGAATTATATGTTTTGAATTTTGAAATGATGTAAATTAATATAATTTATATTCTTTTATCTATTTTATGTTTGTAATTTTAACAAAAATTAAAAATAATATTTGTATGTAGTTTTTAATAAAGTAAAAGCTATAATTTAGTTCTTGATAAAATGCTAAAATTGAAGTTACACAAGCCACCACACTTTTTTTAGTAAGTTTAACCTTTCTTTCTTCCATTTTTTTGTGTATGTTGATAACCTGAAACTTTAGACAATGGATATATTCTTTACTTTTTTTTATAAAGATATATTTTTTAATAAATTCAAAAAGTTGTCTGTGCTGAAATATTACTCTTTCCAATTGCCACCACTTTTTTTCTTAATTATTTAACCAAATTAGAAAATAATTATATCATCTTGACATAGATTCTTTTCTCTACTACATCATATTTTTTTCAAACATTTTAAATAAATTTTAGTATTTTTACTTGACAAAATAATTAACCTTTTATTTTAGTGTTGATGACCTACTTTCAATAAAAATAAAATATTAAATATTAAAAGTAATTAAAATATTAAAAGATATATATTTTGGAAAATTCACTTAAAGATGTATAAAAAGGTACTTTTACATCAAAAATAAATAAATTTATAAGAGTAGGAGTTGTTGAAACATCAAGTTTTTATAAAAAAAAATTTTTTTAGGTAATTATACAAAAAGTGGTATAAAATATACATTTAGTAGACATTTCCAATTGAAAAAGTTGTGACCCATATATAACTTAGCTATAATGAATCTATATAGACCATATGTTTGACTAAAATTATCTTTTAGTTAGAATTTACTTAAATTCACTTATGTTGATAAGTTGGACTAAAACGTGACACAGTTTTGTAGTTCTACCTTTCTTTAATTTTTGAGGAAATATTTTCATATAAGCAATGAGTCCCGTCCTTGTATTTTAAGACCAAATTGGGTATAGAATTAGCAACCAAGTTTCCCTTTCAAAATTTGAATAATGAGTTTTCAATCTCCTATTTTAATTTTTGTGTATCCCTCAACTCTTAGTCTTCTTATTCCCTAGAAAAGTGCAGTTGATTCAGCTTCATTATTAGATTTTTTTCAAAGACTCTTAGCATAACCATCCATCAAATTTCCTTTTTCATATCTTATAACACCTCCAAATGCATACTCTCATGTATTTCCTTTCAAGAATCTAATGAAATTTAGTTCAAACCATCCTACAATGTGGGGGTGTCCAAGTGGAATTTTTTGTTTTTTGTTATTAATTCTAATTTAATTGCTTTTTATTAAAGTGGCGAAGGGCCCCAACCCTATATAGACTAGACAACACACAATTAAAACCAATAAAAAATAGTAGGGTTTCCACATAGTAACCTTGACAATAAAATAATATAGCTAAATTACGAAAATCCCTGAGAAATCTAACATGGGACCAAAACATGGGCCTATAGGACCATACTGATAATTTTACGCAAAAAGACTGGCTTTTTCTCTTTCTGTGAACAAAATTCTATGAATAATATTTGACAAAAGGAGAAAAAGGTAAATTATTGTCCAAGCCAAGCAAAGGTGTTGTAGAGTAAGAGAGGGGAGTCATTGAGCATAGAATGGGAACCTGGCAATTAAGGGAAAGAGAATTCGAGACCAAAGAAGGACTTTGTCTTGTACTCAAAGTAACCTCGGAAGGGTCCCATAGGACATCAACATCATTAATAGCCAAAGAATGACCCTTAGTAACCAGAGGAGCAAGGGACATTATAGAGTTGTTCCGCCTAAAACAATCCAAACCAAAGTGGTGGTAGTCGAAGAGGAAGGATCTAGAAGGTTTTGATTATGAAACCACAAGAAAGATAGTGAGATGATGCCTATTTGCATCCTTCTACCAAGTAGGAGAAAGATGGACACCATACTCGTGAGGATAGGAAGTGGCCAATTACCTCATGGAAAAGAAATAGTCACATCTAAATGGGATACCTTCGTAGTCTAAGCACTACCTCCATTAGAGATCTCCAACAAAATATGGGATTTCAATAGGAAGAGGTTTAGAGAGATCAAGATCCACTATGATCCATGCAAAGGAAGTGTGAGAGAAGAGACAAGTATTAGGCTCAACCTTGATATTTTAAAATTGATTCCTTCCCTCCTGTTTGTGCTCTTTAAGTTGTTCTTCGTCCTCCTCGGTTATGTCAAAATAAAATCAATGTTTTTGGTGTCAATTTTTTTTTTTTGGGAGGGGTAGGGATAAAGGGAATTTGGTTTTTTCTCTTATACGGAATAGATTTTAGAAGTTCAATATAGAAGGACAAAATGGTTAGTTTTATGAGTCTCCTTACCAATAGGTTTTAAAAAAATCTCTTCCATTTGCTAGACAATTTTTTGAAAGAGTTATGGGGTTTACTATCAATTAGGTCAATTTTGGTCAATATAGTGCTAATAGAGGTAGGTTGTGGTATTTTTAATAGCTAGAATTTATAGATAGCCAATATCAGTCTTTGGTGAAGAAGCGAGATAGCTCCATCTTTAACATAGTTATATATAGATGTGAGAAAATAGTAAACAAAGTTTAGTTCTTGACCATGACAAATGAGGTTAAGTAGAGAGAAATCATACTTATGAATACTTACAAATATCACTTCTAAAGTAATTATTTCATAATAAAGAAACTTACCAAACCCCGAGGAGTAGGAAGTTTTCTTTTGTTGTAGCCATTTTTGTGTCATTTAATTGTATCCTTTCCTTCAAAGAAGATTTCAAAAAATTCGTGTAATCATCATGCAGATTTTTAGAAACCTTCTTCCCATTGCAACTTAGGATAATCAAATGCCCAATCACCTCCATAGTTACCTCAAACTTCAAAATTCCTATATTATCCCAACTCTACTTCCAATAATTTTAAAATATGTAGATAGTTGTTCTTTGTAGACATTAATTGAGAGAAAGAATGGAATGAGCCTAGCTTTATCAAACTTATCACATAATTTTTCAATTTTTTGAAGAGTATTGCAAGAGTTGGGCTTCATTCCTTTTTTGAGGCTGCTCATTCTATCTCTTATGAGAATTTTTCTTTTCTAATCCTCTATTGAAGCATAGAGAAAACTCCAATAGAAAAATTTGTGGGATTTTAAGCTCAAGGATAGAAGATGCCATATTATGTTTCTCATACGTAATAGTCACATTATAGATGTTTCCAATGTTGTGAGTAGACAACTCAATGAAATATTTAAAAACAGAAATATCTAGTAGCTTGGAATAATGACCCATATCATAATTAGAAACTATAGTGACATGTCTCACATGAGATATTAGAGTAAATCTTCTTGTCAAATGAATCAAGAAATGAAAATGGAGCGATGAGTGCTAAATAGTTACTATCAACTTTATTTGTCATCCTTGTACATTCTTTCTTGTTGGTATTAAAAAATTATTTCTTTTGCCTTTAACCTCTTATGCCAACTCACCACATGGTCTTATATTGCAAACCTTAATAATTATCTTCTTGTTTTCTTTGCATATTCCCACCTTCATGCCACATAGCAAGTCATTACTGACCCAATAATTTCTCTTTTGAAAAATGAGCATATTATTAGGCCAATTAGGATTTTACCTTAAAGTCAATTTGGCTTTATTTTTCAAAATAATTTGTTCTCTCCTTTTCATCCCTGAGTACTTCTTACTTTTACTTGCTCTCACCATCTCTTTATGTGGCCTTGTTTTGCAAGTGTTAGTGAACAGATTTTGTCTTTCTTTTAATTAGATTGATTCACAACTCCGTTACCCTCTTTGAAAGAAAAAACTTCAACTAAACAGTTGGGTAAGTGTGACATACATCACTTCCCTCTGAATTTTAGATAGGTACAACTCCCCCCATTAGTTATTCAAGGAATAATCTAACTAAATAAACTGATATGCTTTTAACCCAAAAGCAAGTAAGGCTTCCTACTCCATTCTTAGATGAGAGGCTAATAGTTTACAATCTTCAAGATGTTTCACCATGAGAATCAAAAATAATTGAAACAATGTTCAATAACTTTGACTCAACACTTCATAAAATAAACAAGAACAATAAAGTTCCTCTTCAAACATATACCCTTTCAAACAAAATAGAAAGAAGCCCCAGATTAATAACAATATTCACCATCAAAAAGATATTCATAGACATTTTGATTAGATTAGTATTTGCAAAGAAACACTACTTCATGGATTCAAACTCAAAGATTTTCCACCTCAAAATGCATATGATCTTTATTTGTATATTCCATCCAACAAAGACATAAGATACACGCATAAGTTCTTTCCAATTTTAGATTCTGGAAAAACTGATCACTTCTTTCAGACAAAACAAAATTTTCTAAAATATAAGTCTATATCTAACTGTTCTAACCCCCTCTCTATCTCTTTATTTGCATATTTATCCTTCTTTTCCTCTCGGTGAGACACTTTCAATTTCAAAAACTGAATCCTGGCATATCATATGTTGATAGCTGGATATAAATAATTGTCTTCATTCTTTCAACACTTTCATGGCTTCAATGTAATCTTTAATCATAATTTTTTAATTTGATAACATTATAACTTAAAATACATAAGCTTTATGAATTAACTATGGGCTCCATCATTACAAATATAAGTCATGCCTTGTTAATATTTGAAAAAGAAACTCGGTCATTGTTGGTCCCTTTGGACAAACCTGCACTCAGGCAACCATATCTTTTGAAGGAGACATAATTTAGTTAATTTCTCTAGTGGAAACGTGAGAAACTTGTCTATGCACAACATATCAAAAAATGGAAAAAATCCAATGGTGGAATGAAAAGATATTCCCCCCCGAGACATGACGGTTTTTCTATCACAAAAATTAGAAAATGTTCTTTGTTCTAGACTTGTATTTTGTTAAGTGTATCTTATAGACCAGATTGAATTTCGACAATTCCTTCAATGAGAACTTATAAAAGTAGGTTTCATAAAACATATCCAAAATCCAGCTTGATCCAATGATTTAAGTGAGAGATATACCCCCTGCACAGAGACTGATTTTGATATCTCAGAAAATTGGTATTTACAGGCTGCATTGAAATTTATAAACATTCTTTGTGCTAACTCTTTCACAATCCTCTAGGAAAAATAATCAATTGTTGCCCAAGTAAATGGTGAATCAATATTCCTCTTCCAAACTTTTGTTGGTTGACCAAATTTGTCCACTGATTGCTTTGCCTCTCCATTTTGGTTGTGCATTGAACCTTTGAACTTCATTGAAAATTTTGAACATCCCTGAACTGTTTGAACTAAGTTCAAATGGTTCATAGCCCAAAGAAAGAGGATATGAAACATTACCTGTGACCGTGAAGTAGAACTGATGCAAAAAACTTGGGTGAGTGTTAGTCTGAAAATCTCTTAGACACCAATTAGAACCTAGAAAACCTAAATGAACACTATGAACTGTGTTCAAAATGGTTCAAGGTGTTCATGAGGTTCAATAGACCATTAAAAATTAACGTTGAGGATCTAGAAACAATTTACAAATGGATTAGGGACTGAACCAATGAATTTTAAACAAGACAAGGACTCAACTAAAAATTTTGCAAGGCGACTCACTCTTGTTATGAGGGATGAATGACAAGATAACAACAAGTCACTCCTATCTTCTCCTTTTTAGCTTTTCTCCTCTATGAAACAATGCCACATTGTAGTTCTCCACTAACCAGATATACCTTCCTTTAAAAATTAGTTTTGTACTAAATTAGTTTTGGCCTTAACCTTCAGGCCAAGTTGTCAATGCTACACTTTTATAAAGGAAATGGTCAATGTTGATTAAACTTTTTAAATTAAATCAATAGAAAATGAAATATATGTTTTGAATTTTGAAATGATGTAAATTAATAAAATTAATATTCTTTTATCTATTTTATGTTTGTAATTTTAACAAAAAATTTAAAAAATATTAGAATGTAGTTTTTTATAAAGTAAACACTCTAATTTAGTTGGTAATAAAATGTTGAAATTGAAGTTACACAAGCCACCACACTTTATTTAGTAAATTTTACCTTTTTTCCTTCAATTTTTTTGTGTATGTTGATAACTTGAAACTTTAGAGAATGGATATATTCCTTACTATTTTTTATAAATATATATTTTTCAATAAATTTGAAAAGTTGTGTGTGCTGAAATATGAGTCTTTCTAATTACCGCCACATTTTTCTTAATTATTTATCCAAATTAGAAAAGAATAATATCATCTTGAAATAGATTCTTTTCTCTACTACATCATATTTTTTCAAAATTTTTAAATAAATTTAATAATTTTTCCTTGACAAGATAATAAACCTTATATTTTAGTGTTGATTACCTACTTTCAATAAAAATAAAATATTAAATATAAAAATGTAATTAAAATATTAAAAGATATATATTTTGGAAAATTAACTAATAGATCTATAAAAGGGTATTTTTACATCTAAAAAAAATTTATTTATAAGAGTAGGAGTTGTTGAAACATCGAGTTTTTATAATATTTTTATTGTTTTGATAATTAGACCCAAAGTAGTATAAAATATACATTTAGTAGACATTTCCAATTGAAAAAGTTGTGACCCATATATAACTTAGCAATAATGAATCTATATAGACCATATGTTTGATTAAAATTATCTACTTAAATTCATTTGTCTTGATAAGTTCGCCTGAAACATGACACAGTTTGGTGCTTCTACCTTTCTTTAATTTTTTAGGGAATATTCTCATATAACCAATGAGTATAGTCCTTTTAGTTTAAGACCAAATTGGACATAGAATTAGCAACCAAGTTTCCCTTTCATAATTTGAATAATGAGTTTTCAATCTCCTTCTATTTTCTTTTTTGTGTATCCCTCAACTCTTAGTCTTGTTATTCCCTAGAAAAGTGCAGTTGATTCAACTTCATTATTAGAATTTTTTCAAAGACTCCTATCATAATCCTCCATCAAATTTCCTTTTTCATATTTTATAACACCTCTAGATGCATCCTCTCTTGTATTTCCTTTCAAGAATCTAATGAAATTTAGTTCAATCCATCCTGCAATGTGGGGGTGTCCAAGTGGATTTTTTTATTTTTTGTTATTAATTCTAATTTAATTGTTTTTATTAAAGTAAGTGGTGAAGGCCCCCAACCCTATATAGACTAGACCACAACAAAAACCAATATAAAATAGTAGGGTTACCACAACGTAACCTAGACAACAAAATAACATAGCCGGATTATGAAAAAGCTCTAGAAATCTTAAATGGGACCAAGACATGGGCCTCCAGGACCATATTAAGAATTTTATGAAAAAAGAGTGGGTTTTTCTCTTTCTATGAACAAAATTCCATGAATAATATTTGACAAAAGAAGAAAAAGGTAAATTATTGTCCAAGCTAATAAAAGGTATTGTAGAGTCAGGGAGAGGAGTCATTGAACCTAGAATGGGAAACTGGAAGTTAGGGGAAAGAGAATTCGAGACCAAAGAAGGGATTTGTCTTGTACTCAAAGGAACCCCAAAAGGTTGCTGGAGGACATCAACATCATGGATAGCCAAAGAATGACCCTTAGTAGCTAGAGGAGCAAGGGACATTATAAGAGTTGTTGTGCCAGGAATAACACAAACCAAAGTGGTTCTAGTCGAAGAGGAAGGTTCCATTTTTGAAGAAGATTTTGAGTTTGAAAGCACACAAAAGATAGTGAGATGATGCCTATTTGCATCCTTCTACTGAGGATAGACACCATACTTATGAGGATAGGAAGAGGCCAATTGCCTCATGGAAAAGAAATGGTGACATCTAAATGGGATCCCTTCGTAGTCTAAGCACTGCCTCCATTAGAGCTCTCCAAAAAAACATGGGATCTCAATAAGAAGGGATTTAGAAAGGTAAAGATCCACTATGATCCATGCAAAGGAAGTGTGAGAGAAGAGACGCGTATTAGGCTCAACATTGATAAAGCTACCTAGTTTGTTACCAATGGATTCATAAGAAGCAATGCACCAAAAATGCAATGGGAGGTAAGGGAGTCATACCCAAGTAGGCGAGACATCAACAGAGTCCAGTAGGGGATTAAACAATAGAGTCCAAGGAAATAATTATAGTCCTATTTTTAGGGTTCCATGGAGAGGACACCATCTCTATTATTTGTATTATCGAAGAAGATGACAAAAATACCAGGGGCGCAAGGATAAATTTCTAACTTACTGAAAAATAGAAGGTTTCAATGAGCTAAAATCTAGGAGTGAAGTGAATGGAGCAACAACCATATTAGCTAGTTGATTCTTCCAATTAGCACAATTGTTTTTTAGTAGGAAATATATTCGAGAACCTCCTTTCCTAGAGTCACTTCTGGAACAAAGGAGTTGCACAAAAGGAATTTTGTTGGAGGAGCTGAAGGACCAAATGGGGGTTTCTAAATTGATCGACACATTATTTTTGAAGTAGAGAGTTACTGAAGCACTAACTTTCAAGACAATTGGGTGGGTGTGTAGCTATGGAGGCGAATTTGAAATGTCAAAAGAAATGTTGTAGGAAGGGGAGTCATCATGAATAGGGGAGCCATTGCAATTGGTAATGGGTGGGAGTATCAAGTTTAAATCTTGAAGGGGAGAGGTCATGTGCAAGAGCCCATATGGAAGAAAAGATCATTCAGATTGGTCAAAGCTAAATGTTTTCCGATAATAGGTAAATATTCTAATTTGATTGTTATTTTCCATAATCTATTTAAATTTCTCACCCTTTATTTATATATTATTGAATCTCTATGATCAATAAAATATTTCACTTTTATTACCTAATTAAGTTGTTGATTGGGTTGTACATTGTAATTAGCAAGTAGGCAAAAATTATTAATACTTGAGAAACTTTGTATCGTTTATAAATGATATTGGATATTTTTTTCTAAATAACTATCTCTATTTGTATTCTAACCCAAGTGATGATTGAATATTCTAAGAGCTCTTCTTGGAAGCTTTCATCCTTGGTTGCCAAAATCCGTTAGATATCTCATTGCTTCAGTTATATCTCATTCAATCATATTCCTCGTGAGTGGAATAGGGTTGCTGACTTGCTTGCTAAATGGGCATCAAATTCTCCTTGTGGGTGGTGAATCCTTGGTTTGGATTCTCTTTCAATGGATAAAGTTGCTCGACTTTTTAGTTTTCTTCACCATGATGCACGTTGAGGGTGCTACTTTTTTCTTTTCTCTTGTCATCATGTGGAACTTTTGATTATATTGGTTTGTTAGGAGGCCTCTTTTTCTCCTACATGTTTTTTTGGTGGTTATGTCCACTATTATTTGAAAATATCTTAGTCGTGTATCTCTTATTTTGTAATTCTTCCTTTTAATATATTTTTTTTAGCTTTTTGCCAAAATAAATAAATATCAAATTGTAACTAGAAATTTAGCTCTCCAATGTTTCATATTTGATTTAATTTACTAATAATTAAAATTTTGAAGTAATTAATTAATAATTATAATGAAATTTATATCATACATTAAATATTTTTAGTTTGAATATATATTATAAATTGTTAATGTTAGAAAAAAATTCTAGTTATCACTTTCCTAATCCAACTTATGTATGACAAGATGCATGGAATATTACTATAATGGTAAAAATTTACATACTCATATAATTTCTTATTTAATTTTGTGTTTAATTATAAGAACTATCTTGTTATATATTTTAGTTCTCAAAGTTAATGATTCATATTTTTTTAAAGAAGCTAATGATTCATATTTTTTAAAGAATATACCAAGAATTGAACCTATGGAAATCCAACTTAACATTATAAAAAATTAACTCTATAAACTAACATTTATGATTAAAAAGTGGGCAACAATATGAAATTTCATAAAGAGAGTGTAGTTATTTTTCTTTGTTGGGTTCCACTAGACTTAAGAAGGTGTTCCTTGAGGTCTAAATATGACAATTTAAGAGGAAAAAAAGACTTGAATTGTATAAACAAAAAACCATATCATTTCTACTAAATACTCCAAGGATTAGTCGCTAAGCCTTAGTGTGCCGGGATATACTAATTTTTAAGAGCTAAAACCCCCATTAAAGTTGATAAAATTAATCATCCAAGGTAAAATTTATTGCGAAATTAGTATCTACATTGATGCACGCAATTCAAGAATACATTATATGCATCATTAAAGGTAGAATGTAAATGAAAATTTCTCTAGAGATGTCTCTCAATCATGTTCATTTGATGCACACAATTAAATAGGACATTATATGCATCATTATAGGTAGAATGTAGATGGAAATTTCTCTAGAGATGTCTCCTAATCATGTTCATATATGATAAGGTTTTGTGATAGTAATGATCTTGTAGAACTAGTAATAAATTCACACTAAAACTTATATAAATAAATTTATGCTTGAATTATTTGAATTTAGGTAATAATGGGATAATTAAGTGTTAAATATTATTGCCTTTATCATATCCTAATGACTAAACTAATATTTAAACTATAAAGCACTTACATGTAGCTCATCCTATTTATATTTGGAAAAATAAAACAATAATTAAAAAGAACAAAGTACTATTAGTCATAAAAGGATAGAAATAGAAACTTGGAAGAGACTATGATAGGGCACACACTCTATTAATAATAATGGAAATATTTTGGATAGTCTCAGAAAGAGTAGTGTAGCATAGGTGGAAGGTGTATCAAATGTATATATAATCTACATTCCTAATCTGAGAGGAAAAGAAAAAAGTTAATGTTTAATATCCACATGACTATGAATTCCCAAGATAGAAAATAGTTTTTATAGGCTAAATAAATCCCTCTACAAGTTGAAGAAAGTGTATCAAGTATGACACAATAGAATTGACTCATATTTCTTGAGCAATGGATTTATTGAAATTAGTAGTGATATCACACTCTATAGAAAAGAATGTCATAATGAAATTTTAATTTTTTTTATTAGATAAGCATGAGAAGGACCCAAGCCTTTTATAGATCAATCACCAAGGAAAAAAGAAAATATACCAGCAAAAGGTGAAAGCAATAAGTCTCACAAGGGGTGAGACTTGAAAAAAATCACAATATTTTCACTAGAGCTTGAACCAATAGGAAATAAAGGTCCTGAAAATATATTAGATTCTCAAAATTTTTGGGTTTTCAAAGGGAACTAAGAATCTTAAAAATTCACTTGAATAGAAGAAAGAACAACTAATGAAGGGGTTTGAATCCAATCAAAAGATAGCTAGTTCTAAAAGGAACCCTAAAACCTTGAATAAGAACCTTAACAAAGACAACAAAAAAAGGGGATAATAAGGAACCCAAAGTATAAGGAATAAATCCAACTTCTAGTAGAAATTGAACCACCGTAGCTTAGCAAAAATAGAGAAAGCAAGAGTAGAGAGAAGAGAAAGCTAGAGTAGAGATTTAGATAGAAGAAGAAGAAAAAAATAGTTGCAACATGGAGAGAATAAGGGTAGTCAAGAATTTGGGTCGAGGAGCCCTCACACACTAACCTCTAAATAAAACACAACTTCTATCTGACAAATATTGGCTCGAATTTGAATCTTATACACACTTTGCTTTGATAACTACCTCTAGAGCATCAACAACAACATATCTTGGAAAAGAGTTCAACTCTATAGGACCTTTGGTGAAGAAACAATTTCTTGCTAGAAACCATTGATACAAAGTCAATAGCTTTGAATAATTTTCATCTAAACCCGCCTCTATAGGCTTAATAGTAGCACAACCCACCAAAGAGTCTACCTCTATAGGACTTTCTAGGACACATCCTACCACTAAAACCACTTGAATAAGAGAAACAATAGAATAGTTAGAATAAGTGGACGTAGCAACCACCTCAAGGTTTCTAGTTAATAAGAAAACTCTAACCTGTAAAGCTATTAAGACCTTAGGGATAGTAATAAAGGTTGTGAACCCCTTCTTGGGCTTCACCAATGTGACAAGGAAGGGAACCTAGGGCACCCACAATAGAATAGACATAACACTTTTGAACACCTTCTCTAAGGAGGAAGTCCAAATCCTTATGAAGAATAGGGCCACTATCTTGGTCAGCTTCATAAACCCAAATTAGAGGGGTGGAAACAACACCACAACTCTCATCCACCAAAAGAAACAGGGTTGAAACCCATTAGGAGCTCCCATACCATGAGCACTTTTAGTCAATACTAGATGAAGAAAACTAGATAATTTTCCTATCTATGAATAGACTCTACCTCTAAAGGACTTACAAGAGAGGAAATAGGGGCAAAAATGTAGAACCCCTCTTACACAAACAAAATCTATAAGCCTAGGTAGAGGATATACTCAGACCCAAAACCCTTAGAAGGACCAAATGAATAGTTCTTTAACACCCCCCACCCCCCTCGCGCCCCCCACACACACACCCATGAAAAAAATTTCCACAAACACCGTAGCCAGAGAGAGAAAGATCCATAGCCAGGGAGGCCAAAACATAGATTCATTCACCAAAGGAAACAAGGATAGACCACTTTGGGAAACAAGGAGGGAATAAGGAAAGACACATGTTGAACCATCAATGACCAACCAACAACAAGACAAGGGAATAAGACCTTGTCGCCAATAAAATTCATGCCCTAATCATGATTCTAGTGTAGTCAACCATGAAACTAACCTTACCCCCACCTGCAAAAATATAATAGGAACACTCACCAATAGAAGACCAAGCCTAGGTACCCCTTGCACATAAAAGCTCGACACACTCTACCAAGAAGAAGCTCCAATTGGGCAAGGTAAGAAAAAGACACCAAAAGAATACAAACACTAACCATTTCCATGAAAGGGGTGGACCTGAACTAGTTCTATCCCCATCATCTAGTTCTATCCCCATCATCCTCTAACTCACTTTCAGAATGATCCTTTGCAACTTCACACCCTTAAGAAATCTGATCGTTTCCTTTCCTAACTCTCTCACCTCACTTGCCCATTTTGAAAATCCCTTTTTCAATACATAAATTTGTGATATTTTATTTGTTCTTAATAGATTAAATGAGGAGAAGGCCCAAACCTTAAGATAACCACCACATAGGCATATAACAAGGAGGGGCTCACAAGAAGTGAGACCACCAAAACCATAAAAACCAAAAAAGGATTGGCCCTTTATTGAAATGATCTTTTGATTAGAGAATCAAAATGATTGGAATAGGGTTCCCAACAAACCAAAATCACCTAATTAGAACATAGATGTTTAGAAAAGAACCTCAAAGAATCTTCCTAACAAACCCCTTGTGCTTACACCAAAGAAGCCAAGGTAGCAGACAATAACTAGTGGATTTTGAAAGGCTTCCTACAACCTTGTAAAAAAAACCTAGCCTTTCCAAAAGAAAATTACATAGTAAACTTGAGGAAAAGACTAACACAAAAAAACTTGTTAAGTTTTGAAAGGCATCCCTAAACCTTATCATGATAGTAATCCTTGTAGATAAAATATCCTAGACCACCTTGGTAGGTCCACTATTAGCAGAACCCATGAACCTTAATAGGCTCACAAGCAGTTGGATATGGAAGATACCCAAGAATCTATTATTTAAAAACACATGTCCTCGCTAAAGTGAACCCAACATATAAATCTTGGTAGGAGTAACAAAAGGAAAAAACATAGTAGGATCCATCCTATCAACTAGATGGTCCACCTCAAAATGACCAAGAGCATTCCTTATCAACCCAATCCATGCCTAAGGAAGACATGACTCAATAGATTCTTTAACATTGATGCACATTAAAAATTTCAGAGGAAAATACACCTTGAAAGAATCATGGAGGGAAAGAGTCATCCAAACCCTAAATAATGTAGGAGCACCCATGAATAAGTTAGAAAACATAGAGAGAATAGTAGAATCCCAAACAACCAAGCCTAACCAGGCTATCAAACCAAGGCATAAAATGCAGAGGCATAAAGAAGCAACATATGGAAAAGAGGGAAAAGAGTGCCACCAGATAGAATCCACCATGGAGCAAAGCTAAAGAAATGGGCTAATAGAAATCAAACATGGAAAACCTCACCAAACGAGCCCCAAATCAGGCAAAAAAATAGCATTGCAGCCCAAAATATTTGATCTCCAACCCAATGCAAGACAACATACCCATAAAAAGGAGCCAAATAAACTAACAAACCTAGGGGAGCTTCGTGTTGGAAAGATGCGTGATAGAGATAAATCCACCCACAAAATAGTAGGATGGGACCTGAGAACTAAGGAGGAGAAGGTCATTCCATAAACAAGCGAAAACAACCACAAAGATCTTGTAGAGCGCACAATAAGTGCCAAACCTACAAGACAAAACACAAACAAAATAGGGGAGGGACTCCAAACAATGAAATCCCATCTCTCAGAAAGCCTAAGATAAGAACCAACTAGAGATACCACAAGAAAAAGACCCAGACCAAGGACCAAGTCCAAAGGTGAAGAGGCACCCATAGTGCAGAGAGCAACAATTTGGTAGAATTGCTTAAGAAAGAGTGAAAATAAAAAAATAAGCACAAGGTTCTAGAAACCAAACCCAAAACAAAAGGAAAAGGTCGAAAAGAAAGCGGGCCCAATGCAACATAAGGCAAAGAAGTAGAGAAAATAAAACAAAATTGAAAACCCACAAACAAACCCATGTTGAAACAAGAACTGCTCAGTCAATAGGAAGGGGTGACTTAGCACCCACGGATAGGAGGGAAGAGGAAGAATCCAACCAAAAAAGAAGATTCTGGAAAATTCAACCTCCACAACCCCCAAAAGGACCATGGAAAACCATAGGTCCAACCCAAGCCAACATCCAAACACAAACCCATCTAGGTCACCTTCTACATCATCATCGTCCTTTGTAGCACTCTCAAAAACCCTACCACAATGCCATACTCTACTCATAGTTTCCATTACCACTACTGTTAGTTTGTTTATAGGTCAACCTTTTAGGTATGCGATAATTTAATTTTTGTCTTACATATAAATGATTTAATTTTTATAGGAAATAATGATTATGTCATTATCAATTACAAAGAAGATATGAAAAGTGATCTTGAAATGATAGAGTTAGTTTTGCTAACATATTTCCATGGCAATGGGTAAAACAAACATATCATGCTACTTTTATTTCTAAAATGAAGTATGCCACATTTTTCAAAGAGGTATAAAATGTTGAAAAGAAATCCTACACCAAAACTAATATCGACATGTGTAAAAATAAGTAAGGAAGATTGCCATAGTAGTGTAAATACAACTCCATGCACAAGAATTATTACAAGTGTTGTGGATTTAATACCAACCATACCTAATATAGTGCATGAAGTAAGATAATTTCTAAATTTATGGAGAAATTAAGGGATATAGATTGGCAAACAAGTATGAGAATCCTAATTATGACAATGCTAAAGGCTATGATCTTATGTATACTACATCAAGTGAGGTTGAGTTAGTTATATATATTGCTAGTAATTGGGAAAGTAGTGTAGTTGAAGGAAAAGCACATTAGGATGTATTCCACTTGGTCTAAAAAGACATTTTGTGGGCATCTAAGAAATAATTAAAAATTTATATTTTCACAATAGAAGCTAAGTATATTGCAGTGAGTAACCTTGATGAGAAACCTAGTTTTCATGGATGATGAAAGCATATTGAGATTCATTACCATTTCATAAAGGATCTTGTAGAACACTTTGAAAAATTAAAGTTTAATTTATAGATTTGAGTAGCAACTTGTACTTATTTTAACCAAAGCAATATTAAAAGATAGTTTGAATGTCTACAATATAGGTTAGGCATCATGGATATAGAGGTAAAAAATATAGAGCTCTCGTAGTTAGCTCTAAAAGTCATATTTAGTCAACTTTAAAGAGCTTTTAAAATGCATAGTTCAACTCCAAAAGTATATAATGAGCACGAAACAGACTCAATATTAAGGGTGAGGACATTAGAAATCAATAATCTTGAGTAAAATCATTAAATTTTTTACATGTTATTTTATTCCTACCCAAAATATCATGGAATTGGAGACATCCTATCCTACAACTTTCACAAAACTTTATTTATTTTTAGAGGTTGTAATCATGACACCTTTGGATGATTTTTTAATATCAAAGAATTTTGAGAGAAAAATAATTACTAGTACTTAGAAACTATAAAGAGTACAAAACAAAAGGAAGAATAGAGTAGTAGTTAGTAGAAGAACAATTTAGAGAATAGAAGAGAGTTGAGATACACTAACAATTATATAGAAGAACACAATGACAACTCCCAAAGCATACGTAAAATAGTAACAAAAACTCTAGAAAGTTGAACAGATCTAGCAACTGTAAAGAGAGCATATATAGTAGCAAGAACTATTTTATTGATTTTTTAATAATATGTTAATAAATATTTTTTAGAATTTTTTAATATAAAAAATATATATATTTTAAATTTGAAAGAATTATTTCCTCTAAACCATTTTAATCTTATATATTTCACTTTTCTAAATAATAATATCAGAAAATATTCTCCTTAATTGTTTTGAAACATAATTTCACTCAAGGTACTTCCAATAAATACTCATGAAACCATAATTTCATTTTATTAACTTTAGAAAACACAATGAGATAATATATATATGAACTAAAAAGATAAGGATAAGCTTTATCATTGCTTTCTAATGCTATACATCACTCACTAAATCTTATGGACGAATTAGTTTACATATCGTCTCTAAGTAAAATCCACAGCATGCTATGGTGATTAACACCAAAATTATATTTCTGATGCTATAATTTGCTCTAGCATTCCAGACGGTCATTAGGAGGACCTTTCAAACTTTTGATCTTGCTGGGACCGTTCTTCACTTGAAGAACCATGCTCAACCCTCATGTTACTATTGGGAATGTGAAGTCCAACGGTCACATGACCCTTCACGTTCTCCCAAACTGTTCATTTCATATCTGAATATGATTATATAATGGCTGTGTGCAGCCCATGTATTGGAGGATTAATAGAAGTTATTCCCTGCTTTTGAGTGTGGATGTAGGCATATGTGCCGAACCACAATAAATTGTGTGTTGTCTCTTCTTATTGCTTTTCTGTTTCTATTATTGTTTTCTTTGCTCTTTCTAATCTTTACAATTGGTATCAGAGCCATGTTGTCTTGAACAGAGATGGAGGAAGAAGGAGAAGGTAAAACTTATAACTTCTATGGCAGTTTTACGTTCCATGTAAAACTATGCTTCAAGCCCCACATACATTGGTGGAATGGCTGGAAGAAAGAGGGGGACTCAGTTGAAGAGGAGAATCTAGCGAAGGAAAAAGATGTTGGGATTCTTATTTTCTCTCCCCTTGAGCCAGCCTTGGCACTTATTGGCCAAACTATTAATGGTCGGAAAGTTGTTGGGATTCATATGGTGAAGGTTGAACGCCATGATAGTCCCTATATAGACACTGTAATTTCTAAGCTGAAAGATGTTGAAAAAGTGGTTGTTGTTGAAGAGGATGAACTCAAGAGATTGCGGGAGGAAGAGTGTATGCCATTGGAGACCCAAGCTGAATCTGTTGTTGACTCCCAGGATGAGGAGGGTGCAGATTGGAGTGAGGTAGCAAGGCAAGGAGGCCTGGGACAAATTTTGGCTTCGGAGAGCTCTGCGAATGGCATGGCCTTGGCGAAAATAAAGAGGCACTCCCATAATGATGACAACCTTTGTGCAGATAATTTCATAAAAGCCTATGAGCCTATGGATTTAGATGACATAGTAAATGATAAAAGTTAGTTTTCTGGTTTGAAGCGAAAGCAACCATTGACAGGAGTAGAGGACAATGGGCATCGCTCCAAGCAGTTTCAGGCATCACATGGAGTGAATGAAAATGTTATTGAATCTGTTAATGCTTATTCTAATGGAGGAGGAGATGTTTTATCTCGACCAGAATGCATCGACATTCACCAACCTGATTGGATGGATGTGGATGATAGTGCCAACGTCGATAATGAACAACCTAAGGGTGAGAGAACTTGAATTCGTGATAACAATCTGATGGAGTTGTTTGATGATGAAAATAATGTCATTGTTTTGTTCCTTGTAAGGTTTGAGTTTTATGTTTGGATATTAGAATCCAGTAATTGTGAATCGGTAGATATTCTGTTATGAGGGAGTTCAGGTCATGGTGATGAAAAAATGTATTATAAACTGGCACAAGGTGGTGTTTCGGTTTTTGGCATAATGGGTGAGTTTGTGCTTGATAGAGTTTTTAACTCTGCTTTGATTTGGAAAAGGCTAATTCGAAGCGTATGTGAACAAGAGTTCACCAAGCTAAAATCTAGCAGGCTAGTTTTAATGTGAATTTCAAAAATGGAAGCAGGGATGCTAGTGCATGGCTGTGCCATTTGGCCTTCACGGGGGAGATTGTTGGGAATGTGAAGTCCAACGGTCACATGACCCTTCGCGTTCTCCCAAACTATTCATTTCATATCTGAATATGATTATATAATGGCTGTGTGCAGCCCATGTATTGGAGTTGATTAATAGAAGTTATTCCCTGCTTTGAGTGTGGATGTATGCATATTTGCCGAATCATGATAAATTGTGTGTTGTCTCTTCTTATTGCTTTTCTGTTTCTGTTATTGTTTTATCTACTCTTTCTAATCTTTACAGTTACATGATCATTGAAGTGACAATGTACGAACCGAACACCTGCACAAATCCAACAATCCTTCAGTATTCCATACACATTTTCCAAATTTAAATTTCAAGCCATGTATCATATCTACAATAATGAGAAAACTGTCACTCTGTTTATTACCTGGATTGCTAGCTTTGAATCTGACAGCAGTCCATCCATTGAAAGGAACCCCTACAGTATTTCGTTGAGGCGGATCGACCAGATTGAAAGAGCTCGGATCTGTTTCATTGTTAAAATTACCAAAACCCTCTCCTACAACATAAAAGTCATAACCATGAATATGAATTGGATGGTTGTCTTCTTGGAAGATGTTGGTTCCCTGGAACACAATCTGAACTGTGGCATTATATTCAATCACTTTCACTTTTGTGCCAGAAATTGGCGCCCACAGAGTTTTGTCTACATCCCCGGTATAATCAAACACAACTGGTGGATGTGAAGGAAAGTCGGTGGTATAAACATCATCAATGTGGAAGTGAAAAGCTTGCAGAATGGCAACTTTTGGCAGCACAAAAGATATGTTGTTCATACTGGCACTCAGTGTGCTATTTTCAGGGCCACCACAGGTAGCCCCGGTGGCACAAGGAAGTAAACCGAGTCCTACAGTTATGATGCTACTGTCGCTTATGCTTCGGGGAACGTCCACCGGATGCTCCTGTGAAGCCAAGCTTGTTAAGGCTCGGCTAAAGGTGGTCACAGTTGCAGTGTCGTTGTATATTGGAAGCTCTGGACAGATTGGAGTAGCAGATGCATTAGAACCCACGTAGCTCATAATGGCCGTTGTTGTGGTGTTATCGAAATTTCCTTCATCCTGTGTAGTGTATACTTTGGCCGCAATATAGTATTTGGCTTTCACTTGATTGGCAGTTGGAAGAACGTCAGTAGTCTGACCGGATGTTAACATGAGAATGTCAGTTGTGTATGGCTTTGTGTAGGAGGCATCCACGGATACCACTGTAAGATTGTGTGAAGCAACCTTGAAAAAAAGGTGATTATTGACTGCAGCATTAACGATACGAAGAAGATAGGTTTTTCCCTGTTGTACAGCGAATCTTGTTGTTCCTGCGCACATGAAATTTCATTGCTCAATGTGTTTTCAGTGTTGATTTTGTTTAGTTAGAAATGAAACTGGGTGTACCTTAGTTGTATTCACAGTGCTCATTTCTCGATTAAAATGTGTAGAAATATTTGTTGGAGAAAAAATCCCAACCTATGCAATCATATCAAACTTTCTCCGTATGCATTTTCCAGAAGCATTTTACAGGCATATCCTTTGGCATTGAAAACGAGAAATGAAGGACGATTTGAGTAAGATTGAGTTTAATTTCACTCAACTGTCAACTGTCCTATTTGCAGATTTCACATAACTTGAGGGTTGACTAAAATATAATTTAATATTTGTTTTTCCCTCAATTTGCTTGAAGTATATAGAAGAGTCCAGAAGTCTCTCGTATTGCAAAAAAAGAAATAGCAGTTACAGCCAAGGATAGGGGCAGAAGTGGCCGAAGTTTCTGAGTCTGGAATTTTATGAGTAAATTAGCTTTTAGTATTAAGAAAATGGAATGTCTAGTCTATAATGTTTTAGATTATGTCATTAGGCATGACGAGCTGAAGCTCAGATGTAATATTTTGTTTTAAACAAATAGAAATGTGTTTTTGGCTTTACTCTAGTTTTGCTCTGTCTTTCACTCCCCTGTTTCCTTCATTATTTGTTTTTAATCTATTGAGTATTACTACCGGGCTGCCCATCTACTCAAAATCGAATAGTTCTACCGAATCGAATCCAAAACATTTTCAAAAAAACATAAAACTGGCACCTGAAGTTGAGCAGGAATAGAGGTCTCCGGGTTGTCCATTTATAGTGAAAGCGTCTGAAACTTTCGGCGCGCCTCCACTCAGTTTTGCTTCCTCTTCGACTTCGATGGGATCCGTGTTCCACCACTCCCCTGTTCAATTTTTCGTTTTTTTCCAAGCAGTTAGAGCCACTACGAAACGCAATGACCATCCAATGTGAACGCACAGAGGATACGTCTAATATATGGAAAACTATGAATCATTAGATATAGAAATATTTTCTAAGATTACAATACAGAATTGTTATTTTAATTTAAAATCTGAAGTTAACGTGATATATGAAAAGATTCCACTAGATAAAATATTAAATGTAAACTTATAAGAATAAAAAATAAAAAAATACTTTAAAATTTAAAGTAGGGCTGTAGCTATTCTGGCTTTAAAAATGTTTCAATAGTATTGTCTTACACCAAAAATAATCTTTTTGTTATATAACTCTATCTTAAAATTTAACTTTTATAAGATATATATTTAAAATAAATTCAATTGCTATTTGATCTATTGGTGAAGTTGAATAGTTCTAAATCAACCCACAAAAGATAAGTGCAAGACTCTGACATCATTAAGGATGAGATTGGAATCCGTTCTCAAATGAATTTGGTGGAATGGATACCTCTCAATCCTTACCTCTTAGCTTAAAAAATATCAGATAAAGATTGTAAAAAATATTGAAGAAAAATGAAAAATCTTTATTCCAATACTCAAATTTAAATATAATTTAACTATATTTAAAAGATGAGACCAGCTAATAAAACATATGATAAATGGGTTTAGCCAATGAGTTCAATTATACTTACCACTATTCAAAACTGCACGTGTTCTTTTTCTCCTCAAATTATAAATTTAGGGAAACATTGAGAAATTATAAAGACCTCTTTCACATGTTCAATTTTACCGATTTTCTTGTGAAAGTTGAAAAGTAAAATAAACGATAGGTAGATTCTTCTCTGAAACTTAAAGTAAAGTATTGTCAGATTCTACCATAAAACTATTTTCATCAAAAAGATAGCTGTGCTTCACTTTTCTGCAGCATAATCCAGACTGTACTTCTAATCTTTCTCTGTAACTAGTCGGAAAGATTCACGAATCTTAATAGCTGAAGAATGATTAAGAGACTCGTTTAAGCAAAGTTGATCAATAAATATGATATCTTAATTGTTTTAATTTTTTGTGAATTTTTTTTATCATTGTGGTTCACTTTCCTGCAAAGGCTGTTTCCTTCAGAACATAATCCAAATTGTACTTCTACTTTATTGCCCAATCCACAGAAAACGTAATGTACGAGAGAACAAAAAATCTGATGATTTTATATAACAGCTTCTGAATCAATATTAAGAATGATTAAGAGAGATATCTAAGCAAACTTGATCAATAAATATGATAGCTTTTTATAAGGTTCTAATTTCCATTACCTAGCACTAGAGGAATCTCAGCATGTGGGTGGGTAAACGGATAAGAGCAGCCATTCTTTGGAAGGATGACCATTGCTCCATGAACTGTTGTACGGAGCCATGACACATGGGCATGCCACCACAAGGTTCCTTCCTGATAAAAACTTGTGAATGTGTACGTAAATTTCCCCCCTGGTTGGATAGGGCACTGTGTAATGTACTCGGGTCCATCAGCCCACGCTGTGCGAATCTGTCTGATTCCATGCCTGAAAAATCAAATAATTGTTAATGGGTTTTTGTGGATAACTGATGCTGTTCGAGCATGCAGTTTCAAATTTATCTTCTATTCTTAGTTTCACCATCGTGCACCTTAAAACACCCAGTGACCACCGATCAGATTTCTAGTTGATCTCAACATCCACCGAATATTGCATTTACTGCATGTTCCAGTTTTTTTATTATCACTATTATTAGTGAGATTTTTCGTAGTTTGCTTTTATTAGTTTTTTCAGTTATAAGAATAAAGCATACAGTTTATAGAGAGGCTAACTAGTGTTCACTGCCTCCACCGTACCCTGTTTTTATTTATTTTTCTTTTTGAAGTAATAATGCATGCTTTGCATGCTCTTCTTTTTAACGTAGAATTCTGATTTTTACATGTTATGAACTATATTTTAAGAATTTTGAAATCTATATATAGAGGCATCCATATTGTTTGTATTGAGCAATAAAAAACTGGGTTTTTTTTGTATCAGACTGTTCTCCAATTTGATTATTGTTGTTATAGTGTGTTCTTTGTTATTTAATTTTGATTAATCAATTGGTTTAGAGGAGACAGAGTAGTTTTAGTTTCTACAAGTGGTATCAGACCAGGTAAAATTGTTTTGGGTTAAAATTTTATTGTTGGAATTTCGCCGAAGTTAATCATTTCGAATTCTAACCCTATGCCCGTTCTAGAATTTGATGGGAATGATTATGATTATTGGTGCATTAAGATGCTAACCTTTTTTATTGGAAAATATTTGTCGGAGATTATTAAATCAGGTTATAAAGAGCCAGTTGATTGGAATGCCCTTACAGCTAATAAAAGAACAAGAAGAAAGGAAGCAAGGAAAAAGAATGCTAAAGCTTTGTTTCACATTCAAATAGCTCTTGATAAGAGCTTATTTCCAAGAATATCAAGAGAAACAACTGCCAAAGATGCCTGGAAGACTCTACAAAAAGCTTACCAGGGTAGTGATAAAGTTAAAGTGGTCAAGCTTCAGACATTGAAGTGAGAATTCAAAAATTTGAAGATGCAAGAAGTTGAAAGTATAAGTGATTATTGTGTTAGAGTCAAAGATGTGGTCAATAAAATGGCTACACTTGGGGAAATTGTAACCAATGAAGTTTTGATAAAAAAAAGTGTTGAGATCTTTGACACCCAGATGGAATCATGTAGCAATAATCATAGAAGAAAGCAAGGATTTGCAAAACTACAGTTTGATCAACTGGTTGAATCCCTAATGTCTCATGAAGAAAGATTGAAAGATTCTTTTGAAGGTGTAGAGAAAGTGTTTTCCTCTGAATTGTTAATCACAAAAAATCAAGATGCAAGTAGTAGTAGTGCCAAAATCAATCAAGGCCAAGGTAAAGGGAAAAGCCAAAATTCTTCAAGAGGTATAGGTAGAGGTGGCTGAAGAGGAAGAGGTGGTTCTAGAGGAAGAGGTAGAGGCAGATTTGATAAGAGAAATGTTCAATCTTACCATTGTAATAGGTATGGCCACTTTGAAAGAGAATGCAGATTGAAAGAAGGTAAAAGTTCTAACTATGCTCAAGAAAGTAGTGAGAATCCTCCTGATCACTTATTTTTATCTTATGCCAAGGGTGAAAATACTAGCAAAAATGCTTGGTACCTAGATTCTAGATCATCTAACCATATGATGGGGAATGAGAAGTTGTTCTCAACAAAGGATGGAAGTTTCAAATCTAAAATCCAACTTGGTGATGATAAATCATTGGAGGTTGCTGCCAAAGGAGCTATGGAGGTCCAAAATAAAAGAAGGTATAAAGAGTATTCATGATATTTATTATACTCCACAATTGAAACACAATTTGTTAAGTGTTGGGAAGCTATGTGAGAAAAATTATAAAGTAGTCTTTGAGAATAAGACATGTACTATCTATGATAAGAATAAGTGTAATAGGGTGATTACTGTTATTCCTATGACAAGAAATAGGATGTTCCCCTTGAGGTTTGGTGAACATAAAAACAGTTTGACAAATATGGCTTATGAGGATTCAAGATGGTTATGACATCTCAGGTATGGGTATTTAAATTTTCATAGTTTGAAGTTTCTAACCTCGCATGCACTAGTTTCCTGTTTGCCCAAGGTTGAGGAACACAAGGAGGTTTGTGAAGGTTGTGCTAAAGGAAAGCATGCAAGCGAAAAGTTTCCAAAAGGCAATGCATGGAGGGCCCATCACCCACTTCAACTTGTTCATTCAGATATTTGTGGTCCTATGCAGACTACGAGTTTAGGTAAGTCATCATATTTAATCACTTTTTTTTATGATTACTCACAAAATTGTTGGGTCTATTTTTTGAAGGCCAAAGCTGAAGCCTTGGATACATTCAAGAAGTTCAAATCCCTCATAGAAAATGAGAAAGGGTGCAAGACCAAATGTTTAAGGACTAATCGTGGAGGAAAATTTTTCTCAAAGGCTTTCCAAAGTTATTGTGATCTTAATGGCATCAAGAGGTAACTCAAAAATGAATACACACCTCAACAGAATGGAGTAGTTGAAAGGAAGAATCATATTGTGGTTGAAATGGCAAGGTGCATGTTACAAACCAAGGGATTGAGCAATTCTTATTGGGGAGATGCAGTTGCAACAACAATATACATCTTCAACTGTAGCTCCACCAGTGCACTAGAAAAGATGACTCCTTATGAACCTTGGTATGGCAAAAGGTCTAATGTTAATGATTTCAAAGTTTTTGGTTGTTTGGCTTATGTGCATGTAGCTGATCAGAATAGACAGAAGTAAGATGCAAAGAGTGAGTTGTGTATTTTTATTGGGTATAGTGATAAAAACAAAACTTATAGATTGTATAATCCCCTCACTAACAAGCTTATTGTATCAAGAGATGTGATTTTTGATGAAGGGGGAGTTTATGGTCATAAAAAAGGTCATGTTGAGAAGCCAAAATCTATTTTGAATGATGATATAATTGTTGATATTGATCATGAGCAACCAACTAATGTTTATGTATCCAGTGGTTTAACTCCACCAAGCAGCCCTTCATCAAGTTCTTCAGTACCAAGTTCAAGTCTAGTTTCTTCTCCAAGTTCTACAAGAAAGGTAAGGAGATTGAGTGATATCTACCCGAGGAGTGGAAATCAAGTACATGAAGAAAACCCAACAGGTGAGATAGTGAATTTTGCTTGAACCATCATGTTTTGAAGATGCATGTACTAATGAGGTTTGGGTGCAAGCCATGGAAGAAGAGATGGATTCCATTCATAGGAATGACACTTGGGAGTTAACAGAACTTCCGCATGACAAGAAAAAGATTGGCACCAAATGGGTCTACAAGACCAATTTTAACAGTGATGGGAGTGTTGAAAGACACAAGGAAAGATTAGTTGCTAAAGGCTTCACACAAAAGTATGGAATTGATTATAAAGAGACATTTGCACCAGTAGCAAGACAAGAGACCATAAGAATGCTGATTTCATTAGCAACTCAGAAGAAGTGGAAGGAAAAGAGAATCCACAAGGTTTTGAAGTGGAAGGAAAAGAGAATCATGTCTATAGGTTAAAGAAGGCTTTGTATGGCCTCAAGAAAACACCAATAGCATGTTATGCCAGGATTAATGGATACTTTTAGGAGAATGGCTTCCAGAGAAGTAAGAGTGATCCTACCCTTTACTACAAACAAGAAGATACTGATATCCTCATCATAAGTCCGTATGTTGATGATCTTTTGTATATGGGTAGTAGTTCTAAGATGAAAGATGAATTCAATGTTGCTATGATGAAAGAATTTGAGATGAAAGATCTTGGTTTGATGAAATATTTTCTAGGAATGGGGGTTTATAAGAGTAAAGATGAGATTTTCATTTGTCAAACAAAGTATGCACAGGATATGCTGAAGAAATTTAATATGACTAATTGTAACCCTGCCTCCACTCCAAGTGCTCATGGAGTTTTGTTATGTAGAGATGATGGTGCTGATTTAGTTGATGAGACAAGTTACAGAAGTATTGTGCGGAGCTTGATGTTCCTAACCCACACGAGGCCTGATATTGCATATTCAGTTTCACTTGTCTCAAAGTATATGACAAATCCATCATAAATACATATGAAGGCAGCCAAGAGGATTTTGAGGTATGTGAAAGGGAATTTAAATTTTGGTATTCATTACTACTCTTCTGAAAAGTTCAATCTTGTAGGCTTTAGTGATTCAGATTGGGGAGATAGTATGGATGACCGTAAATCTACATCTAAATTTTTTTTTTCTTTTGGTTCTGGTTTGATTACCTGGAACTCGAAAAAGAAAAGTATTGTTGCCCTCTCATCTATAGAAGCGGAGTATGTTGCAATCACCTCAATAGGTACATAAGTGCTCTAGCTCAGAAAAGTTTTAGAAGAAATTAGAGAAAAACAAATTCAGCCTACAATAATTTATTGTGACAATGTGAGTGCCATCAAATTAGCTAAGAATCCGGTTCATCAGAGCAGAACAAAGCATTTTGATATGAAATATCACTTCATATGAGATTTGGTGCAAAAGAAAGAAGTTGAATTGAAGCACATCAATACTCAGGATCAACTAGCAGATATGAGATATCTTCACCAAGGCATTTGCAAATGTTTAGTTTTTGACACTACAAGATAAGATTGTAAGCTCTCCCAACATCAAGGGGGAGTATGTAGATCATTGATGTTGTTCGAGCATGCAGTTCCAAATTTATCTTCTATTCTTAGTTTCACCATCATGGATAGTAAAACACCAGTGATCACCGATCAGATTTCTAGTTGATCTCAACATCCACCGAATATTGCATTTACTGCATGTTCCAGTTTTTTTTATCACTATTTTTAGTGAGATTTTTTCGTAGTTTTCTTTTATTAGTTTTTTCAGTTATAAGAATAAAGCATACAGTTTTTAGAGAGGCTAGCTAGTGTTCACTGCCTCTACCATAGCCTGTCTTTATTTAGTTTTCTTTTTAAAGTAATAATGCATGCTTTGCATGCTCTTCTTTTTAACGCAGAATTCTGATTTTTACATGTTATGAACTATATTTTAAGAGTTCTGAAATCTATATATAGAGGCCTCCATATTGTTTGTATTGAGCAATAAAAAGCTGGGTGTTTTTTGTATCACACTGTTCTGCAATTTGATTATTGTTGTTATAGTGTGTCCTTTGCTATTTAATTTTGATTAATCAGTTGGCTCAGAGGAGACAGAGTAGTTTCAGTTTCTACAGTTTTCAATCATCAATGAAATTGACAGTCTACAAGAGATGGATTTACCAGTGGATGGTAGCATTGTGTTGGGCTCTGTTAACAACTGTAATATTAAGTGTGTCATCATTTCGGGCATACAGAGTTGGACCCGGAAGCTGTCCATTCACTGTGACCATGGTATAATTTTCACATAGCCGAGTAATATTTGTCGATTGAATATATGCAAATCAATAAAAATATAGAAAGAAAATCTGCGTTTGAACTCTTAAAAATATTGCGTCGGCTGTATTTGTGTATAGAGCTCTGCCCTAGATTCTCTAAATAATCAAATGAATGAAAAACAGTTGATCTATATCCTAGCTATCATATTAATAAGGTACTATATGTCAATTCTATTAAATGTTGTTTAAACTCACTATAAAGATAAGCTGAAACATCAATCAAAAACCTAATATTAGCAATAAATCTGTCTGCCGAGCTTCACTTTTATGTTGTAGTACTTTCATGAAAGATCAAATCGAGCAAATAACTAGATGGATTCATCAAGCTTTTTGATAGTTTATTATTCATAAAGTAACATAAATTTATTAAAATCTACATACAACGAAAGTGTGAATATGCAAGTCTGCCCATGCGAGACAACCAAATGAGACAAAGAATGTAAACAGCAGCACCATAAAGGATGCTGAGTAACATCTTGAAATCGTCAACATATAACAGTCACCTAAAATACTCATCCGAACATGCAAAGAAAGCAGTCTTTCAATGTTTAAAGCTGCAAGTAAATCTTAGCTTCTAAGACTACTTGAATAGCAATAAGACTGCTTGCCTAGTGGTATAAATAAAACAAAGATGAAAAACGTTGTAGCGGGAAAATAGCAAGTGGCTGAATAAGAAATACCTAAAATACCGAATCACGTGGTTCAAACACGATTCTCAAAACCATGTTCACCCATCATTCCTTAGCTTACAGACATTTAAGAGTGGAATCACATGCGTGAAAGACATCGCAATAATTTAGACATTTTTAATAGTGTGATGGCGATTGCATCTCCCAGTATCAATGTGGACCACAGAAAGGAAGAATCATTATATCTGTTTTTACTCCACGCGAAATGAGAAGCCCTTTCTATTTCTTAATTGTCAGTAGGAGATTTTATGGCTATTTTTTTACGGAGATTCAACTCTTAACTGAACTGGTCAGTTTTATTCCACCAATAGCAAACGGTGGAAGTGCTTTTTTAGCTGTGGATGACAGTCAAATGGTAGTAGTATTTTTCTAACTGTGGGTGGATTCGCAACATTTATAAATTACTGGATTCACAAAACTGTCTCTTGCTTACAATTTAGTGTTGGACAGACATGATTTGCATGTTCTGATTAGTTAAAATCGTGTGAGGTCTGAATCCTTACATAATCATTAATAAAATGAAAGAGAGAGAAAAGCTATGGGACTCATTCAATGAAAGAGAGAGAAAAGCCATGGGACTCACAAGGAATGAGAACCTAACACCCCAGAGCCACCTATCAAACAAGAGCAAAACCAACAACTTCCAAGCAGACAGAACAAAAACCAAAGACAGACAAAACTAAATAGAAGAATAACAAAACTCATAGACTCATCCTCACTGAAGGCACAAACTGATGGCTTACCTAGTGGGGGACTTTTCAAACTTCGTATAATGACTCAAAGCCTTCACCTTATTAGAGAAGGAGAGTCATTTGTTGGATCTCTTGCCAGACGAGAGAGCAAGTGACTCTGGAGTTGCAATCACCCTAGAAAATGATGTCTCCAATCCTGTAGTAGGGGAAGAGTCCAACAACCTCTTCTTTTGAGCCTTCTTTTTATTAATCTCCTCTTCGATAGCTTGAAGGGTTGTGAAATTCTTATTAAGCATTTCATTACTCTACACAATCACATCCTCCACTTTTTGTTTGAGGGATACTTGGCTGCTCTGAATCTTCTCCATTGCCTTCATAGATTTCTCCTTTCCTCTTTCTGGTCAATCTTCTCATTAAGCCTCTTCAATTGTTCCTCAATACTTTCCCATTTGTCTAACCTTTCAATCAAATCGTTAGCCACTACCTAGACTCTTTGGTCTTTGTCTTTTGCAGCCCATCTTGAAACTCTGGAATTAGCTTCAACAAGGACTTTCAATCTATTATTTTTCTTCCTTGTCATGTTAGGCTGGCCCAAAAGCCAACGGATGATAGCCTGATGCTTATTTTAACCATCACAAAGTTCATTAGCTTTCTCTGCATGGATAGGGAAGTCCCAATTTTTTAGGTGAATTCACCAATGATGAGGGTTGACCAAAAGAAGGGGTTGAAGGGGTACATTCTTTGTTGACAGGAATATTTGGGGTTCAATCTGACCTGATTGACCAAGAGGAGGTAGAATCCTCAGAGGCATTGTCCTCATCATTCGGCTCTTCGATAATACTAACTATAGAAGGAGGGGCCGAGGGTTTTTCCATGGCTGGACCCAGGTAGGGGTGCCCTTAGGTTTAGGGTTAGGGCCAAGCTCTTTGTAGGTTAGGATATTAGAAATCTTGATGCATAGAGAAGGGCCCGAGAGAGTAAAAGTTAAGCTAGTAGAAGCAGTTAAGTTTAGATGAAAATTGTAAAGCCGAAGGATAAGCTCCTAGTGTAGGGGAAGGATATCTTTACCTTTAGCCACAACAACAAACTAAGAAACATATGAAATAGGCCAATATAGGAAATTCAATTTTCACCTATACCTCAAGTGATTAAGCATGGAGAAAATTTGAAAGTGAAAGTGCTTAAACCTCCCATCCAGGGTGATGAATTTCATTAGGACCAATGCCCCCTCTTTCTAAATAATAGGTAAGCCATTCCTATTGAAACCAATGTGATAACTAGACATATTTTTACCTAGCTTCAAGAAATTTTGAAAATATTCTTTGTAATTACCATTTGGCTTCTTAGGAAGGGTGGTTCCCTCAACCACTAGACCCGTAATAGCCGCTATAGTCTCTAGAGACATAGTCAATTTCACCCCACCCAGTTGAACTTCACCATCCAACTAAGGTTTGGAAAATTGTTCTAATAGAGTAAGGTCAAAACCCTTCATAGCTTCCACAAGGGTCGCCAAATTTCTTTCCACCACCTTCTTCTAAAGCTCCTCATTCTATTATTTTTTTCTACAACTACAAGGTTTAGTCTGGATGAGGTCCCTAGTAATAGTATGTACAATAAAACCAAGAATAGGACTCAAACAAAGATAGAAAAAAATGTCTTTGGGAAAGAGACAACAAAGAAAAATATTAATAAAATCATATCTATCATGAGAATTAACAAATCTAGTCCTTTCCGATAAATGATTATATTATAATGTGGCCAAGAAAGAAATTGAAAAGGCAATAATAAAATATTTAAATCCCATTGGGGTGATTTTATTCAGTGATCATGACACAAACAACATGAGGTAATTCATTTAGCACCATCCAGATTTTAAGATCCTTAAAAAAAGTGCCCAAGTTTGCCAATCTATCCACAATTTTATTTCCTTCTCTTAAGGTGTATTGGTATCTAATGTGACCAAAAATAGCAATCATGTCACGGCACTTTGTGATAATATCCTTCGCCCACCATCCTAGCTTTTATTTCCTTTGCAACATCATAATAACATTTTTTGAATTGCCTTTAATAATGATTCATTGGTAACCTTTATCTTTTGCAATGATGATGCCAAAGAAGGCGGCCATTATTTTGACCACATTGGACATTTGAGAGACCGAATTTTCCACATATACCCCCATGACCTTACCCTTTGGATCTCTGATGACCACACCTCCACTCACCCAACTTGGATTACCTTTAGAAGACCCATCAAAATTAAGTTTTAACCAATTGATGTTCTGGGGAACCATTTAATACTTTTAAAAATCTGAGTAGGCGATAAGATGAAGTTGAAAAGGACATATTCCAACTTTGAGTTCCTCGCAATAATCTAGTCCAACATGATTTACATGTTATTCAGTTATTGTTTTCTCACATTTACATAATTCATTAAGTTTGGAATGCATACTCTATTCTCACTTCTTCATACAATGGAGGGAGAAATTAAAACCTATATCATGTTGGAGAATCATGTTAATAGTTTCTATAAATACTATAGTTTTAAAAAAATGAACGTGAATGTATAGTAGAGAAAATCAGGTAAGGAAGTAGAAGATTTTTTTTTTTTTTTTAATTTTAATAAATGTTATAATGAAAGGTAAATTATTAGGGCTAATTATTATTTGTTTTGGTTTTATACTTCATTTGATTATTTTTTTATTTGAATAAGAAATTCAAAATTTCTCATTACATAAAGTGGGAGAGGGTCCGAACCTTTACGTAACAGTCAAACAATAGACAAAAGGGGTCTAATGAGGTATAACAAAACCCAACATTAAGAACTACAACCACAATAAAAAAAACTAGAACTAGACAAAAGTTATAACACAAAACACTCCTCTAATCATGCAACATCCATCAAGATATGGAAAATATTGATACTAAAAACATCAACTGATTAGGCTCTACTCCCATCCTTTCATTTACCACATTCATTATACAAAACTTCATTACTTATCCCACATACTTCATCACGTCAAAACCCCTTATAGTCAATGTATTTACATAATCCACCCATCCTAATAAGGTTGTACCAACATCTAATAACCACTCTAAATGGTCTCTTATCACCTCAATATGGAACTAAATAATTTTGTCCTTCCTCCATCTTCTTATAACCTATCTTCCAAATCCAATTATCCACATTTTTTTCCTTATCCATCTCCATGCATAAAATTCCCAAAAAATAAAAATGAAAAAGAAAATAAACAATATACCCAATAGTGAAAATATGGTAAATAAGAGTTGTTGGCAAGTTCCATGATGAAAACATAGTAAATATGTGTCATGTGCAGATTCCCCATTCATTTTCTCTGTACACTTGTCAAAACTTTCATTCTCGTTACTTACCCATCATCATCCCCATTTCTCCTACTCACTTTCCTATTATATCCTATCCATTTCAATTCCTCCAAACTCCTTTAGATCTTAATAAAAGAGGGGAAGCTATCTATATATGTTTTAGACACCTCTTGGCATGTATTCCACATTAACCTACTAAATCTTTTTCTACATAACTTTTCATCCTTCCTCTTCTCAAATCTATCCATCTTATAAGCACAATTTCATGTCTGTTATACTCTACTATCTTATCATGAGCATACAAGTGCCTCATCACATTTGACATGTATAGAGTGGTACATCTTATTGCTTTGTACCGTAATTATTGGTGACCACATTAAATCCTCCAATCCATGATCTAATACTTTCTGTCATCCTTTAATCTAAAAAATGTTCATCCCATTGTCCTTCCATCTTCGAATCCTTTTCTCACTATACTACCTCCATCAATCCCTAATACTACCTCATCCTCTTCCAATGATCTTATTTCATTTGTATTCAATTATATGACACCACCCATGCAATCCAATATCATCAATCTCATAATTATATTAGTCCTATATAATCCATATGCTTCTCACAATTCAAAATCATAAGAAAATCCTAATCCATCTGCTCCGACTATACAATCTAATGTATCTCACCTAGTCACATTATTGGCATTTTTCCTAGCCTTGGTACAAACCTTTATCCAAAACCAATCATCATCATCAAGATGTATCATTCCCAATCCCTATTAAATATTAGGACACATCATTACACATCAATAATACCCCATCCATCAATCTTACTTTATATTTTAGCCTCACCAATGCATCATTCACCATTACACATCTTAGTACAATAGGATATAACATAAACATCATCCATTATAAGTATTGTGCATCCTATAAATAGTGATAGTCTTATATCATCACCTAGGTCCAACCTTGTTGAAATGTTTAGTTAGCTCTCATCCTGTTATACATGTTGTGAAGTCCCCATATTAATTTGATTCATCAAAAAATTAATAATGTGTTTGGTTTCATCCTTCTTGATCACCTCTTTTCATGAGAATCCTAAGTCCTACCCATTCATAATTGGTCTTCATAGGATATAGAATTCCTCACATGAAGCCATATCTACCCCATCCAACCCCTTTTTTTAAAAATTACTTGAGATACAAGTTATTTCATTGGTGCTCTTTTATTTAATTTTTCTTTCTTTTGGGAATCCTACTTTACCTATTGAGGGTTACCACAATCCATCATATCATAATGTGCTTTTTATGGTAAAAATAGAGGCCACATGTATTAAATTTTATGCATTATTTTTAATATTTTTCCTTCATTGTTCCCATTGAGGGCCATTGAATTTTTTTTACTACACTTGGAAATTCCTTCATTTTTTGGTGTTCCAACATACTGTTGACCAATGCCTCCTATGACCTTTTGAGACATTGAATTAACCTTTAAGCTTGTTGAGTCAACTCAATGGATTTGATACAATGCAACCCTAGTTCCTCATATCCCGGAGCATTGTATCCCATGCTATCATATATTTAATTTATTGCATTCATTCCCTTCATCTATTGATCATAAGTTCCTATCTCCCCTCCCTCCATCCCATTTATCTTATCCTAAACACCATTTAATCAACAATTTCATGTGTACATTAATACTCATCCCTCTTTCTTCTTTAATATTTTCATCTTCCACTTGCCTCACTCCTCCATCTATTGTATTATAACTACCTACCCACATGCACAAATCATCATATGCACCTCACCAATTTCAATCATTTCATTATCATTTATGTATATTTTAATTAACACATATTTATGTCTTTGTGTCCAATTCAATAATTTTAGTACCCATTAGCTCATTTTAGGTTAACATAGATTTGTTATTTTATGCATTCCTTCATATAGTCACTTCCTCCATTAGGTTGGTTTTAGATCTATTTTGGATTTGTTAACCTAAGAATGTAAATAACCCTTCATATTGAAATTAATCATGATCATTATATAGATACATCATGCATCCGTACATAAACAAAATCATGCATGATCGCCATTAATTTATATACATTAGCATCATAATCCTATGCTACTGCACCAATAACACATCTACCATAATCATCCATACACAATTTATCATCTCAACCATTTTGAGAGCACACTTGTGTTCTCTTGAACTCACCTATCCTCTTGAGGGGCATCCTCATCCTCATCCTTATCCTCGCTATCATTATCTTTCATCTACTCTGAATGACCAGGTCATCTTCCCTACTCTTACTATTTTCGACTAATAAATATTTTAATCTTCTTTAATATGATGCTACTTTGTAACATCATTTTAAAGAGCGAAAAAATATAGACTCCTAAATTTGATTATTACACTTAATCAATATCTCTAATTTATCTTATTTTTAATCTTCATAATAATTATGAAGACTTAGTATTTACTGAACTGTTCAAGTCTAGTTGGAAAATTCCTCTTCATTTCATTCTGTGGCAAATAATATCTACATCATGCCAATTACATTTATTTTCCATTTCTATAATCTCTTTCATGAAATGCTTAATGTGTGCTTTTTAAACCCAACCGTCCAATTCCTTTTCATTTCATTCTACGATGAATGTTTACACCCTACCAGTTACATTTGTTTTGCATTTCTAGACCTCATAGTCCATGTCTTTTAAAATAACTCTAAGAGAGGTAGAGTACAATGCACCTCGATCTGAAAGGATTGTAGTCCTTTCTTCCTACTCTCAATTAGAGCAAATATTTAAAAACATTTTCAACTTCCGCCTGGGCCGAGCATCCCGTCAGTCAATTCATGTGCCCTTTTTGTGCCTTCACACTATTTGTATAGTTCACAATTGTTAGTGCAACTTTGGAGTCTGTTATCTCCGTAATTCATGGAGAGACTCTTGCTCATGCATAAGCTAACAAAGGAGTTATAGATTTTTAACTTCCTCTGCCTACTTCAATTCCATTTCAACATTTCATGCAGTTAATTGTTGATCTTCAGAAATTTCATGCATCTCATGCATAATTTCTGCTCTTGTGATCTATATATCATTTGTAATCATACAGATTTGTTATAATGAAAATGGTTGATGAGTTCTTTGTTCTGATTTTCTTTGCAAGTTTTGGTCTTTTATTTTCTAGCTAGATCTTTTCTCTATTTTGCAGGATTAGCTGCAAAAATTTTACATGGTATTAGAGCCTGGGAGCTAGAAGAAAGGAGCTGAACATTTATTTTTTGCAGATTTATGAAGATTAGCATTACCACAGAAGCTGATGTAGATCTCTATTTCTAAATGCATGCATATTCTTCCCCTCATTTTTGCATGCTCCTTGTTTTGTTTTTTTTTCTTATCTTGATTCTTTAAAATTGTATGTGCTTTGCAAGCACAACATGATAAAGATCTGGAAAATTTGGGGCTTTGTAAAAATTAAACTTATAGAAAGTTTATATGGGGTTTTTCTTAATGCTTTTAGCATAGGTTTCTTTTAATAAGTTTCCTGAATAAATAGAAGATTAAAGTTTCTATGCACTCTTCCTCCAATTGATAGTCAAAAGTATTATTTTGTTCTAAATTCTTGTCTACATGAGATTCCAATGTTGCAATTTAGTTTTCTCCTAGAGATTCTTTCTAGAAGGGTTCCTAACTACATGAGATTCCAGAGTCGCATCCTTGAGTGCTTCCGGAGTTTCTTTCTAGTGGGACATTATTGAGCAATGGATATACAATGGCATCATCCCAACCGGAGGTCATCTTTGTAGTTCTTCAACTTGAAGCACATTTCTGCAGATTCATATCTTCCTGTCTTCAGATGGTCAGTTTTTGTATTCAACGACCATGTACCTGTCTGTTCATCCATTTGAGCAATACAGAATATGTACAACTACATTTTCAAAGTATCCTAGAGGTACTCATGCAGTGGTTTCTATGATTTTGGTACAATCCTATTGCAGTGTGGAATTGTTTGTAGTTTGCAGCTTTCTTCTGTTTGTAGTTTGCAGCTTTCTTCTTAAGTTCGAATAATGGTTAGGAGTTTTCTCTTTTCTTGTTTGTAATTGGGTTCCTAATTAGGCTTTATTGCCAAAACCCATATTTCTCATATCTCTCCTTAGTTAGGCTTAAGGGGGGTGTTAGTGCAACTTTGGAGTCTATTATCTTTGTAATTCATGGAGAGACTCTTGCTCATGCATAAGCTAACAAAGGAGTTATAGATTTTTAACTTCCTCTGCCTACTTCAGTTCCATTTCAACATTTCATGCAGTTAATTTGTTATAATGAAAATGGTTGATGAGTTCTTTGTTCTGATTTTCTTTGCAAGTTTTGCTCTTTTATTTTATAGCTAGATCTTTTCTCTATTTTGCAGGATTAGCTGCAAAAATTTTACATGGTATTAGAGCCTGGGAGCTAGAAGAAAGGAGCTGAACATTTATTTTTTGCCTAAAGGTTTCCTAGTCTTTATTAACGTATTGTTTGGGACATGACTAACTACAATACGCTCTTTAGAGGCATTTTATCACAATCTACGTGCCATGCTTGAGCTTGCAATATGATGTAGTTTGTGTATACCCTACCAATTGTAAATGACTTGAATCTTTCAAGCTCTTAGCTGCATCAGTTCAGACAATTTTGTCAAGCAGTTCATGTGCCATGTCTATGCATCCATATTTCTATATGTCTGCTAGTTCCATTATAGTTTGATGGAGGCTAATACCCTAATCAATAGCTCCCATTTAGTACAGACCATGAGGGCATTGGCAAAAATCATGGAATTTCTTATTTATAGCCCCCAGTTGAAACCTTGTAATCTTACCGTTTAAGTTGATGTCCACAATGGTCATTGCAACTTCAACGTTGATCTGACAAATTTAATTTCTATTTCATGGTGTGATGGATGTCTATTGCATGTTCTCGATGATGCGTGCCCGGACTGTTTGGAAGCTTCTACACTAGTAGAACTCATTGTCCACTCCACAATCTACTATTTGTCTAAAAAAGATCTAAAATAGCATTGAAAATGTTCATCAAATTACAAAACTACGAGGTCAATTTTGTAAAGAAAGCATTTTTCACAAAGCAATTAAAAAAACAAAATTAAAATGGAAAGTGTTGTATTAAGAGATGGATTGAATGGAGATGCAAATTTAATAATAGTAGAGAAGCTATTAATTGTAAATAGGTGTTTCTAGACTTCGATCTCTTTGCTAATTTCAAATTTTTATGGTAATTATTTCTGCTTCTATTATGACTTCTACCTCTATTTTTTGTGCTAATCACCATTAAGGCTTCACCGGATGAAGGTTCATCATTCTTTCTTCTCAAATCCTTGCTGAGAAGAGGAGCTGCTACATCATTAAAAATCAATTATTTTTACCGGATATACATGTGCTAACTGCTATTAAAACACCATCCCAGCTGCTTGGTAAAGAACATAATAATAAAACAGCCTTGCTTTCATCATCTTGTGTCATCCACGCCGAAGTCGCTTGACTAATCAATGTATTGAATTCATTGATGTGGTTTTCCATAGCACAACCTTCCTTCATTTTCAGTTTGTACAAGCGCTTCATAATAAAAACTTTATTTGCAGTTGATGCCATTTCATACATGGTTGTGAGTCTATCCCATACATCTTTTGATGTTGCATCACCCGTGACATTAAAGAGACCATTATTGAATAGAGAGAGAAAAATTGTTTCTCTCGCCTTCTTGTCTAATTTTTCCCATTCTTCATTAGCCATCCCAGATGGTTTCTTTGCTTTCCCTTCAAGTGCAAGTGAAAGATCTTGCCTTATCAGCAAAGACTCCATCTGCACCTTCCATAACCCGAAGCTCTGACCAGAGAACTTCTCTATCTTCGATTCTTCCATGATTCTAGAATTTCAACAACCAAAATCTAAACAGGGTTCTAACCTCGCTCTCATACCAATTGTTAGGATTAAGAAATGAATTTAAACAATAGAGAAACATAATTAAAAACACACAATATAGACAATGAGATGCACAGATTTATCATGGTTCGGCAATTGCCTACATCCACACTTGAAGCAGGAGAATCGATCTATTAATCACCAATCTTGTTTACACATATATAAAGCTATAATCAAGTCTAGAAATTAACCTCTACAAATGAATTACAATCAACTCTTAAAGAGCTCACAAGGAGAAGTCGAATAGACAAGAGTTTTGGCGACAAAAGGAAGGAGTCTGTTGGACATCACTTCCAACAATATCCCACTCAAGGCCAACAAACTACTACAACAAGTAGATTCCCCCACTCAGCCCTACTATCAGCTATTGGAAAGGCTAAGAGAAGCTCAGCAGAAATTGAACTTCTCCCACTTAACTACTTTAGTGAGCACATCAGCTAGATTCATGTTGGTATGAATTTTATCTACATGAAACTTGCCTTCTTCAACCATATGGCAAGCATAATGACTACGAACATCAACATGTTTCGACTGCAGCTGAGATGTTTGATGTTTAGTAAAAAAAATGACACTGTTGTTATCACAAAACAAAGTAAAATCTAATTGCTTCAACCCCAACTTGCTGAACAAGAGTTGCAACCATACCATCTCTTTTGCTCCTTTGGAAAAAGCTATATATTCAGCCTCCAGAATCGATTGAGCAACTATACATTGTAATTTTGAAGCCCAACTAATCGTTGCCTCAACAAATGTGAAAGCATAACCTGACATAGACTTTCTTTTGTCTAAATCACCAGCAAAATAATAATCAGTAAACCCTTACAAAACTGCCTTGTCCTTTCCAAACCATAAACAAAAATAAAAAATACCCTTGAGATAACGCAAGATATACTTAACCACCTCCCAATGCAATTTGCCCAAATTAGTCATAAATCTGCTCACCAATCCTACAACATGAGCAATGTTGGGTCGAGTAGACACCATAGCATACATGAAGCTTCCAACTATAGATTTGTAAGGAATTTTATCCATAAACTCCTCATCTTCTTGTGTTTTAGGACACAATTGAGAAGACAACTGAAAATAAGAGGCTAAGGGTACGCAAAAAGACTCTACATCCACCATACCAAATCTATCCAAGACTCTTTTAATGTAGTCTTGTTGAGATAGTTTGAGTTCTCTCTTTTTCCTATCCTGAAAAATAGTCATTCCTAGGATCTTCTTTGCTGCCCCTAAATATTTCATGGCAAATTCCTTTGCTAAGTGAGTTTTAAGTTCACTCACAATCCTCATGCTTGTGTCGGCCACTAGCATATCATCCACATAAAGGAGAAGAATGACAAATTCATCATTAGGAAGCTTCTTGTAATAGATACAAGGATCAAACTCACTGCAAGTAAACTTGTGATCAATCATGAATTTGTCAAATTTAAGATACCACTACCGGAGGGCTTTCTTAAGCCCATACAAACTGCATTTCAATCTACAATAGAGATGTTCCTGCCCCTTTTAAATTAACCCTTCCAGCTGATGCATAAATAGTTCCTCATCAAGATTGCCATGGAGAAATGTCGTCTTCACATCCTGCTGTTCAAGTTCAAGATCTCAGGCTACAACTAAGCCCAATCCTGCGAGGATGGTAGTCATTTTAACTACTGGCGAGAAAATTTCTTTGAAGTTGAGGTCTTGCTACTGAGCATATCCCTTTACTACTAGTCTTGCTCGAAATATTTTGTGACCATCGGCTTCATCTTTTAGTTTATACACCCACTTATTTCTTAATGCCTTTCTATCAGGTGGAAGTGGCACCAAATCCCATATCTGATTTCATACTAGTGCATCCATTTCTTTGCACATTGTAGCGTGCCAGTTATCATGGTCTACAATTTTACAAGCTTCTTTGTATGTTGCAAGCTTTGTTTGATTAGAGATTAACAAAGTAGGTTCAACTTCTTCACAAAACATTAAATCATAACCGAACAACTTTGCAGGAGGTTGCCTTTGTTTGGTTGATTTCCTCAATTGACTCTCGATTTTGGTAGTAGAGTCATTCAATTTTTGTAATCCCTGTTTATGCAAACTCATATCTCTCCCATTGTCTCTGTTTATGTTCCCTGTAATGACTCTATTTTTTAGTTTGGTAATGTCTTTGTCTGCAGGGTAATCAAGAACTTGTGGATTTTTATCCACATTGAATGCATGCAGATCGTGGGAGGTGAACCCTACAAAAGTTTCATCCATAGTGTGAGATGGGAAAGAGGGCTGGGTGCGTAAGGTCGTGGCAACATCCTCATAGGCTTGCACAAGAGGGAGACTTTGAAGATGGATTGTGGAGGTGGAACTTGCAGGGACCCCATGGAGTAGAGTATAGGGAGCCTGCAGGAGAGGTGAGGAGACTGCGAGAAGCTCATGGGGGACACCCCAAGGAGCCTGCGGAGGAGTGGAGGAAGTTGCGCGGTGTGGGGATGGCTGCCATGAGGGATGTGGGTTGCATGAACCAAAATGTGCAGGATGCAGTGGAGTTGCAAACCACCGTATGGGTTGCCCAACCAATTGGGAATAATGTGAGCCAACATGCTCGCCATAAGAATGCTTTTCCAAGTTTTCTGCGACATGAGTGATGTTTAGGGGAGGATTTGCTCTGTTCTGTAGACCCCCATTTTCATAATTGAATGAAGACCAAACATTATCGACACTCACTTCTTCACTATCAGTCTAAGAATTATATTCAACTGAGGTAGACGTTATAGGAGCTCCCACTGAATGAGAGACCGAAGGTAGAGCGTTCATAGTTGAATTTTGAAATAAAGACATAGGGACATATTCTATCTCTGATTTATTTGAATCTTGTAGTGCAGGAAAGGAGGTTTCATGGAAAACTACATCCCTACTGCGAACAATCTTTTTGTGAACTGGATCCCATAATCTAAAACCAAATTGCTCTTCACCATACCCAACAAAAATGCATTTCAGTGACTTTGGATCCAATTTGGTTCGCTTCTCCTCGGGTATATGTGAGAAGGCTTTGCATCCAAACACATGAAGATGTCAGTAATAAATCCTCTTCCCTTCCCATTCCTCTTCTGGAATACTAAAATCCAATTTAGATGAGGGACTTTGGTTAATCAAATACACTATTGTGTTACACGCTTCTGCCCAAAATTCCTTGCCTAAACTTGCATTAGACAACATACATCATCCCTTTTCAAGAATTGTTCTATTCATCCTCTCAACTCCACCATTTTCTTAAGGAGTGAAAGGAACAACCTTGATTCTTCTCATCTCATTATCAACACAAAAATCATCAAATTCATGTGAACAAAATTCCCCACCGTTATCAGTTTGTAAGCATTTATCTTATGCCCAATTTGATTTTCAACTAAAGCCTTGAAAATTTTAAATTTTTAAAAGACTCCTGATTTCCTTGAAAGCATATAAATCCATACTTTTCTTGTGCAGTCATCAAGAAAGGTTACAAAATAGTTAGCTCCTCCAATGGAGGTAACCTCGGTAGGCGCAAAAACATTAGAGTATACAAGCTCCAATGGTGTTGTCATTGTGTCACGCCCACCTTTCAAAAAATTAAGTCTCTTTTGTTTTCCATAAAGGCAATGTTCACAAAAGGTTAATTCAATAGGTTTGAGGCCCGGTAGCTGATTTCTTCTATGCATAACATGGAGTCTTTTCTTTCTAATATGGCCAAGTCTTTGATGCCAAAGATCTGCTTTGTTGTCCTCAATCACCATTGCAGCTCCCCTTCACCATGAGTCTTAAATATGTATAGACTTCACACTTTATTAACATTTGCAATCAGCATGGTACCATGAGTTACCTTCCATGTATCCGGTACAAAATTTACATTTAGACCTTGGTCAAAGAGCTGTCCAACGGATATCAAATTTTGCTTCAATTTTGGAACATGGCGAACATCTTTGAGTAGCCATGTTTTACCAACTTCTAATGGGAGCAATAAATCCCCTTTGCCTGTAATTTCAAAATATTTGTTATCTCCTAAGAAAAAATGCCAAAATGAGCTTCATGATAGTTAATGAATGCTTCAAGACATGAGGTATCATGATAGGAGGTACGAGAATCAAGCACGCATGAATCTGAAGTAGTGTCACTTATTGAAATGATTAATACAATCTTTATTATAAACTATATTTGCTTCACTGTCCTGCACCCTCTCTTGTGCCCTTTCAAAGTTTCTACAATCCTTCTTCACATGACCAGCTTTGCTACAAAACAAACATTCACCATTTATGTTTCTGGACTTCGATCTCTTTACTAATTTTGAATGTCTATGGTAATTATTTCTGCCTCTATTATGGCTACTACCTCTATTTTCGATGTGACCACCATTAAGGCTTCACTGGATGAAGGTTGATCATTCATTCTTCTCAAATCCTTGCTGAGAAGAGTAGCTGCTACATCATTAAAAACCAACTTATTTTTATCAGATATAGATGTGCTAATTGTTGTTACAACACCATCCCAACTTCTTGGTATGGAACATAATAACAGAAAAGTCTTTCTTTCATCATCTTGTGTCATCTCCACTGAAGTCGCTTAACTAATCAATGTATTGAATTCATTGATGTGGTTTGCTATAGCACAACCTTCCTTCATTTTCAATTTGTACAAGTGCTTCATAATAAAAACTTTATTTGTAGTCGATGCCATTTCATACATGACTATGAGTCTATCCCATACGTCTTTTGTTGATGCATCACTCGTGACATTGAAGAGAACATTATTGGACAACAAGAGAAAAAATTTGCTCTCGCCTTGTTGTCCAATTTTTACCTTTCTTCATCAGCCATGCCAGCTAGTTTCTTTGCTTTCCCTTCAAGTGCAAGTGAAAGGTCTTGCTTTATCAGCAAAGAATCCATCTGCACCTTCCATAACCCAAAGATCTGACCAGAGAACTTCTCTATCTTTGATTCTTCCATGATTCTAGAATTTCAACAACCAAAATCTTAACAAGGATCTAACCTCGCTCTGATACCAATTGTTAGGATGAAGAAATGAATTTAAACAATAGAGAAACATAATTAAAAACACACGATACAGATAATGAGATGCACAAATTTATCATGGTTTGACAATTGCCTACATCCACACTTGAAGCAGGGGAATCGATCTATTAATCACCAATCTGGTTTACACATATATAAAGCTACAATCAGCTCTAGAAATTAACCTCTACAAATGAATTACAATCAACTATTAAAGAGCTTGCAAGGAGAAGTTGAATAGCCAAGAGTTTTGGTGGCAAAAGGAAGGAGACTGTTGGACTTCACTTCCAACAATCTCCCACTCAAGGTCTACGAACTGCTGCAACAAGTAGATTCCCCCACTCAGTCCTGCTATCAGTTATTGGAAAGGCCAAGAGAAGCTCAATAGAAATTGAACTTCTCCCACTTAACTATTTTAGTGAGCACATCAGCTGGATTCATGTCGATATGAATTTTATTTAAATGAAACTTGCCTTCTTCAACCATATGGCGAGCATAATGATTGCGAACATCAACATATTTTGACCGCGGTTGAGATGTTTGATGTTTAGTCATAAAAATGACACTACTGTTATCCCAAAACAAAGCAAAATCTGATCGCTTCAACCCCAACTCGCTGAACAAGAGTTGTAACCATACAATCTCTTTCCCTCCTTCAGAAAGAGCTATATATTCACCCTCCAGAGTCGATTGAGCAATTGTATGTTGTAATTTTGAAGCCCAACTAATCGCTGCCTCGAAAAATGTGAAAGCATAACCTAATGTAAACTTTCTTTTGTCTAAATCACCGGCAAAATAATATTCAATAAACCCTTGTAAAATTGCCTTGTCCTTTCCAAACCATAAACAAAAATCAAAAGTACCCTTGAGATATCGCAAGATATACTTAACTACCTCCCATTGTGATTTTCCCAGATTAGCCATAAATCTTCTCACCAATCCTACAACATGAGCAATGTTCGGTCGAGTAGACACCATAGCATACATGAAGCTTGCAACTGCAGATTTGTATGAAATTTTATCCATAAACTCCTTATCTTCTTGTGTTTCAGGACACAAGTGAGAATACAATTGAAAATAAGAGGCTAAGGGTACACAAACAGACTTAGCATCCACCATACCAAATCTATCCAAGACTTTTCTAATGTAGTCTTGCTAAGATAGTTTGAGTTCTCTCTTTTTCCTATCTCGAAAAATAGTCATTCCTAGGATCTTCTTTGCTACCCCTAAATATTTCATGACAAATTCCTTTGCTAAGTGAGTTTTAAGTTCACTCACAATCCTCATGCTTGTGTCGGCCACTAGCATATTATCCACATAAAGGAGAAGAATGACAAATTCATCATTAGGAAGTTTCTTGTAATAGATACAAGGATCAGACTCGTTCCGACTAAACTTGTGATCAATCATGAATTTGTCAAATTTAAGATACCACTACTGGGGGGCTTTCTTAAGCCTATACAAACTGCGTTTCAATCTGCAATAGAGATGTTCCTACCCCTTTTTAATGATCCCTTCCGACTGATGGATGAATAGTTACTCATCAAGTTCGCCATGGCGAAATGTCATCTTCACATCCAACTGTTCAAGTTCAAGATCGCACACTGCAACTAAGCCCAATACAAAAAGGATGGTAGTCATTTTAACTACTAGCAAGAAAATTTCTTTGAAGGTGAGGTCTTACTGCTGAGCATATCCCTTTACAACTAGTCTTGCTCAAAATCTTTTGTGACCATTGACTTCATCTTTTAGTTTATACACTGACTTATTTCTTAATGCCTTTATGTCAGGCGGAAGTGGCACCAAATCCCATGTCTGATTTCGTACTAGTGTGTCCATTTCTTTGCACATTGCAGTGTGCTAGTTATCATGGTCTGCAATTTTACAAGCTCGTTGTATGTTGCAGGCTTTGTTTGATCAGAGATGAGCAAAGTAGGTTCATCTTCTTCACAAAACATTAAATCATCACTAGAGAACTTTGCAAGAGGTCACCTTTGTCTAGTTGATTTCCTCAATTGACTCTCTATTTCAGTAGTAGAGTCATTCAATTTTTGTAATGCCTGTTTATGCAAACTCATATCTCTCCCATTGTCTCTGTTTATGTTCCCTGAAATGACTCTGTTTTTTAGTCTGGTAATGTCTCTATCTGCAGGGTAATCAAAAAATTGTGGATGTTTATCCATGTTGCATGCACGCAGATCATGGGAGAGGAACCTCATAGAAGTTTCATCCATAGCATGTGATGGGCAAGAGGGTTGGGTGCACAAGGTCGTGGCAAAATCCTCATAGGCCTGCACAGGAGGGAGACACTATGGGTGGACTGCGGAGGTGGAACTTGCAGGGACCCCATGGAGTAGAGTACAGGAAGCCCACAGGAGAGGTGAGGAGGCTGTGGGAAGCTCATGGGGGAGACCTCAAGGAGCCTGTGGAGGAGTGGAGGACGTTGCATGGTGTGGGGATGACTGTAGTGAGAGATGTGGGGTACATGAACCACAATATGTAGGATACGGTGGAGTTGCAAACCACTGTATGGGTTTCCCAACCAATTGGGAATAATGTGAGCCAAAATGCTCACCTTAAGAATGCTCTTCCAAGTTTTCTGCAACTTGAGTGCTATTTAGGGGAGGATTTTCTCTATTCTACAGACCCCCATTTTCATAATTGAACAAAGACCAAATATTATCGACACTCACTTCTTCATTATCAGTCTAAGAATTATATTCAACTAAGGTAGACGTCATAGGAGCTCCCACTAAATGAGAGACCGGAGGCAGAGCACTGGTAGTCAAATTCTAAAATAAAGACATAGGGACATATTTTGTCTCTGATTTATTTGAATCTTGTAGTGCAGGAAAGGAGGTTTCATGGAAAACTACATCCCTACTGTGAACAATCTTTTTGTGAACTAGATCCCATAATCTGAAACCCAATTACTCTTCACCATACCCAATAAAAATGCATTTCAGTGACTTTGGATCCAATTTGGTTTGCTTCTCCTTGGGTATATGTGAGAAGGCTTCGCAACCAAACACATGAAGATGTGAGTAAGAAATCATCTTCCCTTGCCATTCCTCTTCCAGAATACTTGAAATCCAATTTAGATGAGGGACTTTGGTTAATCAAATACACTACTGTGTTACACGCTTCTGCACAAAATTCCTTGCCTAAACCTACATTAGACAACATACATCATGCCTTTTCAAGAATTGTTCTATTCATTCTCTCGGCTGCACTGTTTTCTTGAGGAGTGAAAGGAACAACCTTGATTCTTCTAATCCAATTATCAGCACAAAAATCATCAAATTCATGTGAACAAAATTTCCCACCGTTATCAGTTTGTAAGCTTTTAATCTTATGCCCAATTTGATTTTCAACTAAAGCCTTGAAAATTTTAAGTTTTTCAAAGACTTCAGATTTCCTTGAAAGCATATAAATCCATACTTTTCTTGTGCAATCATCAACAAAGATTACAAAATAGTTATCTCCTCTAATGGAGGTTACCTCTATAGGCCCCAAAACATCTGAGTATACAAGCTCCAATGGTGTTGTCTTTCTGTGACGCCCACCTTTCAAAAAACTGACTCTCTTTTGTTTTCCATAAAGGCAATGTTCACAAAAGGTTAAGTCAACAAGTTTGAGGCTTGGTTGCTGATTTCTTGTATGCATAACACAGAGTCCTTTCTTGCAAATATGGCCAAGTCTTTGATTGCAAAGATCTACTTTGCTATCCTCAATCACCATTGCAGCTCGCACTTCACCATGAGTCTTAAATATGTATAGACTTCACACTTTATTACCATTTGCAACCAGCATGGTACAATGAGTTACCTTCCATGTATTCAGTAGAAAATTTAAATTTATACCTTGGTCAAAGAGTTGTCCAATGGATATCAAATTCCACTTCAATTTTGGAACATGGCGAACATCTTTGAGCAGCCATGTTCTACCACCTTCTAATGGCAGAAATACATCCCGTTTGCCTATAATTTCACAAGCTTTGTTATCTCCTAAGAAAAAATTGCCAAAATGACCTTCATGGTAGTTAATGAACACTTCAAGACATGAGGTAGCATGATAGGAGGCACCAAAATCAAGCACGCATGAATCTAAAGTAGTGTTGGTTGTTGAAAGGATTAATACACTATCATATTTATTATAATCTTTATTTGCTTCACTGTACCACACCCTCTCTTCTACCCTTTTGAAGTTTCTACAATCCTTCTTCACATGACCAACTTTGCTACCACACCAACATTCACCATTTATGTTTCTGAACTTTGATCTCTTTGCTGATTTCGAATGTCTATGGTAATTATTTCTGCCTCTATTATAAATTCTACCTCTATTTTCGATGATGACCGCCATTAAGGCTTCACCGGATGAAGGTTCATCATTATTTCTTCTCAAATCCTCGCTGAGAAGAGTAGCTCATACATCATTAAAAACCAACTTATTTTTACCGGATATAGATGTGTTAACTGTTGTTACAATGCCATCCCAACTGTTTGGTAAGGAACATAATAACAGAAAAGTCTTGCTTTCATCATCTTGTGTCATCCCCACCGAAGTCGCTTGACTAATCAATGTATTGAATTCATTGATGTGGGTTTCTATAGCACAACCTTCCTTCATTTTCAGTTTGTACAAGCGCTTCATAATAAAAACTTTATTTGTAGTCGATGCCATTTCATACATGGCTATGAGTCTATCCCATACATATTTTGTTATTGCATCACCCGTGACATTGAAGAGAACATTATTAGACAATGATAGAAAAATTGTTGCTCTTGCCTTGTTGTCCAATTTTTACCATTCTTCATTAGCCATGCTAGCTGGTTTCTTTGCTTTCCCTTCAAGTGCAAGTGAAAGGTCTTGCTTTATCAGTAAAGACTCCATCTGCACCTTCCATAACCCAAAGCTCTGACCAGAGAACTTCTCTATCTTCGATTCTTCCATGATTCAGGAATTTCAACTACCAAAATCTAAATAGCGATCTAACCTCTCTGTGATACCAATTGTTAGGATGAAGAAATGAATTTAAACAACAAAGAAACAAAATTAAAAACACACAACACAGACAATGAGACAAACATATTTATCATGGTTTGGCAATTGCCTACATCCACACTTGAAGCAGGGGAATCAATCTATTAATCACCAATCTAGTTTACACATATACATAGGTGCAATCAGCTCTAGAAATTAACCTCTACAAATTAATTACAATCAGCTCTTAAAGAGCTTGCAAGGAGAAGTCAAATAGCCAAGAGTTTTGGTAGCAAAAGGAAGGAGTCTGTTGGACTTCACTTCGAATAGTTATAAGTCAAATTCGAATCTAATGGATCAATTGATAAGTATGAATTTAGATTGGTAGTTAAAGGTTATAATTAATTGAAATGTGTTAGTTAAAATAAAATCTTCCCTCTAGTTGTAAAGATGATCATAGTTAAAGTGTTGATAGCACTTACTTTTCAAGTTTAAAAAATCAACTAAATGGATGTCAAAAGTGTTTTCCTAATTGAAAATTCATTAGAAAAGGTATATGCAATACATCCTCCTATTTTTTATTGAAAAGGCAAAGAAAAATATGACATGCTATTTAAAAAGGTACTATATAGCTTGAAATGGGTTCCATTAGGTTGGTGCTAAAAATTTGATAAGTGCTCTCTTTTAAGGGAATATTAAAATCTATTTTTCATTCAAATCTATATATATGATGTATTATTGTTAGGATGTGTCCTAGAATTATTTTCGAGAAAATGTAAGTATGATTGCTTGATTATGGATGACAAAATGAAAGGAGAAAACCTTTTTTAAAGAAATATCCAAGAGAATCAAGATTTTAGATTAAGAAATTAAAAGTTGAATGGCCAAGGTGACATAGGTGAAAGGGAATCAACAAGATTTGATGGTAGGTAAAGATCAAGGAAGGATATTAAGACGTGGAAGGGTGAAGGATAAGAATGAATAGTATTAAAAGATTAAATTGAAATGAAGGGGTAATATTAAAGAGTAGGTAATTAAGGGAGACATGTTGTCATTTGGATAAGAAGAAAAAGGTAAACTTGAATTAATTAAATAAATAAAAGTAATTATTTAATTAATAGAGGAAAGACTAGATAAATTAAATAATTAAAATATTTATTTAATTAATGGTGCAAGAGGCTAATGAATTAATTAAATAAATAACATATTTATCTAGTTAAAACCTAATTTTAGGTGTCTACACTTATATTCAGATCAACTACATTTCATATAACTTTACAAAATAAACCTTTTGTTACTATTTTAGTATTGCATCCACTATTGTTTTGTGTAGTTGTAAGAATGAATCAAATGTTGCAAAAACATTTGAGGTAATATGGCTTTGACAACTTCTTGAGAATCTTCAATAGTCATAACTTAATCCCACATTTATGTATTGTGATGATCAAAGTGTTTTGAAGACATCTAAGAATCTAATGGTCCATGTTCACACAAGGCATATTGAATTGCATATTAATTTAATTCATGAAGAAGTACTCAATAAGGGAATTGGAGTTGGCATTGTTTCTAAGAGTTCTTCATTGTACATGGTAGCTAACAAATATGTTTGTTACAGGTGACCTCCATTATCTACTTTCTTTCTATCTCATGATTTTTTTTAATGGGAGGTATTAGCCATATATGTTTTGTTAATCACATCCCTAAGCATTTGTCACATAGAGATATGTTCTGCATACAATGACACACCTATCCATATATTTTTCGTAATTAACTATTATTTGAATTTCTCAATATAATATAGATAAGATCACTTAAAAATTACAAAATTTTATTAAAATAATTTATCACCACTATAAATCTTATTGGATAACATTTTAACATTAACAAGATGTTTCAGACACTAGAAATAGAGAACCCTTTAAAAATAGAAAGTTACAAAATGATACCAGTCTACAAATAACTAACTTTGATGCAAGACTATTCCTTTAATGGAGAAATTACAAGGATGTAAATATAAATTTCATAAAAACTTAAAAGAATGTAGTCATAACAACCATATTAAACTGTCAAATGAGAAATATCACCTTACAAAATTCCCATAACTGAGCACACAAAACAAGTTTTTACAATAGAACTGGAAATTTTACATAAGTTGATTTCTTAGCAGAAACACTTTACAAAGGATAATATTCCAACTATTCATAATTGAGCACACATTACAAGCTCTTACAATAGAAATAAGATAATTTATATAAGTTGATTGATCCATTACATATCATAGGGATTACTCAGCTTAAGCACTTTACAAAAATTCATATTGTAGTTGTTTGTAGCTTATAAACCTAATCGTGATGTTGTTGAAACTATGTTATGGTCAAAATATTTTTATTGGCTACATCTAGAAGCTATGAAAACAAAAAAAGAAACTTGAAAAACTATGTTAGAGTAAAGCATTAGAATACTTAGTCTCCCAAAAATAATTGCATGACAACATAGCAGTACATCCAGCTTTTCGAATATGTTTTGAAATAACGTGTCTAATAGAATCAACAATAATGACATTATGCAAACCATACCCAAAGAAAGTTTATTTCCAATTCAACTTATGAAAAAAAATAGCTAAAAAGTTTATAAAGATAGCATTCCATTATTTTTTAGTGAATGGAAAATCCCAAAACATGTGCTTCATATTTTTAGCATATAAAAAAAAAAGGGCAATTAGCTGGATCAAATTTAATGCATCTTACTCTATTTCTAGTGGGCAGCCTATGATGTAAAACTTTCTAGGCCAGCAACTGCATATCCACATCAGTTTTAAATTTCCATATTTTTGCACTCATTTCAGTCCACCTTTTATCACTAAATTTACATTTCCATTTATGGTTGAGGTGAAGAAGCATCCTCCAAGGAGGCAAAGAATGAACATATATTTTATGAGGCACAAAATAATAGAAATTAGAAGAAGCTTACCATTTTGAATCTTTGAAAAAAGTGCAATCTCTAGAAATATATTTCCATGGCTAACTCGAGTGGAACTAATGTTTGCACAAATAAAGTAAAATTATAATAGTTGGCACTCAACCCATATTGCTCTCTAATCTTTAGCAATGAAGTCCATTCAAAATTATCTTTAAAATGTCAAATGCCTTTCTTATGCAAATAATAAGCATGTTTAGGAAAGCAAATAGCTAGTGGCTGATTATGATAATTAACAAGTTTATTCCACCAAATTGCCAAATTGCTTATGAAGCAAAGATGAAACCACGGTAAGGTGAAAAACCATTACACTAAAGAAAAAAACAATTTTTTTCCCAAGCTTTCTAAGTGGAATACAAAGTAAATGATGCCTTAATTTTGGAAAAGGTGGACATAATAATTCTATCGGATCAATTAATTATGTGTTGTTGGTGCAATGCTTGCGGATGCATAGGAGTTTGCAAAGAAGGTTAGAGCCTACGAGCCTTAGCCGAGGCTTTGTCTCGCCTACTAGAGCGGTGTGTGCTTGCTCTCTGGTTCTTTTTACGCCTACAAATGTTTTCATTTTGTAGGGCACAATTGATGAAAGACGCGGATCTTTTTCAAGTTAGGGTTTATTAATATGTGTGAGGGGAGTCCTGGTGACTGCCAGGCCTCCTCCCATCTTGATCCTATCATTGACCCTGTATATGTTATCTAAAAAGAGATAGCTACTGGTGAGGGTTCGACTGCAAGCCTGGATTAGGATGGCCTTGTAGCCTGTAAAAATAGAAGCAATCGTTTTCAAGTCTACAATGCTTATTGTTTGGAGAAGATCCGTAAGGTTTCCCTCTTCTCCTATTGTGGAACCATTTCAACCTTTCCCCTTATGGTGAAGCTAGTTCGACAGGATGTTGATAATTCTTTCTTGGTTGGGGATTCAATGGTGGACTTTTTTGAGAAGCCTATGAAGTGTTTTATTCCTTATGACTATTAATGAGATTACCATTGATATTGGGGATCGATCTTTAATTATGAGATACTTATAGAGACACTTGACTTTGGATGTTTTATGGAGTAAGTTAAATCTTCTTGGATTAACCTCTTTACCCCCTTGATTGAGCCTTTGGATTTTGGTTTCTTTTTTCTCACTTTCCATTATGTGGCTAACTGTTCTTTCATTTTTTAGAACGGTCCCCAGTTCTTTGGTTAGTTTTGTCTCTTTCTGGTTCTATGGTCCCCCTTTTTTGATTTGGCTACTGTCAGGATTACTAATACTATTTGGATCAGAATTTATAATCTTCCCTTGGTCATGCGAAATGCCGAACTTACTACTTTGTTAATTAATCATGTGGGAAATTTTGTTAAGATTGATTCAGAAGCTGTAGCTTCTTCTCGAAGGTATGTTAGAGTGTGTGATGATTGACTTCTGAATCAAATCTTCCTTTGGTTCTTGGACTCAATTTTTAAGTTATGAGGAGCTTCCTTTTTGTTATTTTTGATACAATCAATTAGGACACAAAATTGAGGCTTGCACTCTCTAGAGAGAATTTGGATTTAGGAAGGTTCGCATTAAAAAAAAGGATAAGGTTGGTTCCCCAGATGTTGATTTCGTTTGGAGAAATCATGGTAAGTTTATGGAGCCTCAACCTGTGGAGGTTTGGGACCCTTCTCTACCTTCAGTTTCTGTCTCTTCTTGTGAACCCTTTGAAATTATCTTCCCAAGTGCTAGATGATAAGCTAGTTGCTCCTCCTAAGTTCGAGGAAGAGGAGGATCGTTGTAAGACAGAAGGTACTTTTTCTTTCATGGAGGACCGGCATGGTATGGAGACGAACCTTTCTTATGATGATTTTGTGTTGGCTCCTCCCAAGATATTGTGGATTTCCCAGATGGTGAAATGGAAATCTAAACTTCATTATGAGATCCCTTATAAGACAAAAGGCAGAAAGACAGGCTCACAATGGACAATGGAAGCCTTCCTTTCGCGTAAGAATAAAACCCAGTCTGGTTTTGGGTCTACTGTGTTGTGTTTCTTGCTGATGTTTTGCTCCTTGGCATGGCTTATGGAATTATTTCTAGTTCTCTCTTTACGTTTCTTCTCTCTCTTTTTATCTTCTCTTCTATTGGTTTTTCTCCCGGTTCTCTAATTCCTGCATGACTGATTTCTTGTATCTTTCTTTTATGTTAATAAAGGGAGTGGGCCCTCATTCCATATTTTACGTTAAAAAAACAATTGTCAGATCAATTGATAGACTACCATTTTTTATTAGCTGCAGCTTGACAAACATTAGTACAAATCAGAATTTTCCAAATCTTATCCCCTTCTGCAACTCTAATAATCCACTTCATAGAAAGGCACAAAACTTAAGTTTTAGGGTCAATAATTATGAAAACGCCCTTATGTTTGTGTTGAGTACATTGAGCCAATGAAGTAATAATAAAACTAGAATCAACATCCCATTTTAACAAAAGATTTTTCTTATTAATTTATTCAAATTTTCATACCTTCTATTTGATGACATCTAGTAAGATAAAAAATAAACATCAGATGAAATGAAAATGTTTTTAGCAACTTGAATTCTTCTTGCCATAGATAAAAATTTGTTGCCCAAATTAAGTAGTTTATTTTTTAACCTATTTAAGAACCAATTCCACATGTCAAAAAAAGAGATTCACATGCCAAAAGAAATGCTAATATGTATCATAATCCTCCCATATTTAATTTTCCTCCACTCTTTTGGAAACCACTCAAGGCTATTTCCAAACCTAGACATCATAAGTTTAGTCTTATTGTGAGCTAGCTAAGATCTAGAGATGAAACAATATAATTATAGAATTTCAATGTGATCTTTAATTCATCTTCAAAATTTTGAAAAAATAGCATAAATTATAATTACAAAAATGAGAGTTAATAACCAGATTATTTTGAGGAATACAGATCCTTTTAATAATTTTTATGTGATTAAATCCTTGAAGGTAACCCAAGGCATCAACTAAAAGAACATATAAGAAAGGTGATAACAAGAAACCCTATCATATAGACCATTGTGGTGTTGTCAAAGTATTATTAATGACCAATTGTTCATTGGCATCCTAGAACAACATCTACAAATGTTTCTATAATTGAGGCTCAAATCCAACGAAAGTAGCAATTTAAGGATGAAACCCCAATGGATTATGTGAAATGCTTTGTCAGAGTCTAACATGACCAACAAAGAATCTTTGCCCAATTTTTGGGCCCATTCAAGTGTCTCCCAAGTTAACATTAAGTTGTCCAAAATAAATTTACCTTTGATAAAGTCAAATTTATTAGCTCTAAAAATACCTTGGACCACAAGTTTATTCCTAATAGTGAAAGATTTTGTAATAGTTTAATAAGATGTGTTTAATAAAGGGATTGGTCTCCAACCAACAATGATCTCATCATATTTTCCTTTAGGAATCAAGTTAATTAAGTTTATATTAATGTTTGGTTCTAAAGATCTAGTTTGAAATGCCACCAAATAAAGCATATAAAAATCTTCCTTGATATGATCCCACATGATTGGATAAGAATATTCAACTAGAAGGCCATAAATGTTGGGACTATTATAGGGTTTGATCTTAAAAAAAACACATTCAATGTCCTCCAATTAGAAAATAGGATTGAAATCCAAGATCAATTTTATTGAGAATATAATTCTTAAAGCTAACATTTTGAGGTAGCCATAGTTATTTAAGTAGCATTAGTGTGAAGCCCCTACTCATCTAATATGACACCAATTCTGTCTTTTTTATGCTTGTAATTCAAATATTTAAATAACATTTTTTATACCCTTTTTTCTACTTTGATCCGATGGAGTCTATTTCTTAGTTTAGCATCTTGTCCTCTATAATTATCCAACTTTCTTAGTTGTGTCTCAAAGGCAATAATGAAGGTTTGAAATTTTTCATTTTATGGATCAAGATTTAATTGCTTCCTAGCATGTTCAAGTTTCCCATGGAGATAATTTTCTGTATGTTTCCATCTCCAAGTTAGTCTCTTGCTAAATGGTCTAAGGAAATGAACACATTAGTTCAATAAACTACACAACAACTCAATCCAAGAACCTCCTTCTTGAGGTTTAAAAATATAATTTTAAATCCCTTTCAACATAGCAACACATTCAAGATTCCTTAAGTGGGAAATATTAAGTTTATAGGGGAGTTGAGAAGGAAGGTTTTTTTTGGAGAAAAGGATAAAGAATATAAAATGGGAAATGATCAGAAAGGGTAGCAGAGTAATCAATTAACACAAAAGCCCCTGAAGAATTGATTTCCAATTGGAGATTATGAGAAAGATAAAATTGATAAAGAGTTCTCTTCTTTCTCTCATTACTAGGTCTACAATTAGACAAAATAAACTAATTAATGTCATTATTTTAAAACCTATTGTCGATGGGGTTAGCCACTTGATTAAATTTTGACAAAAACTCCATATTTTAAATTCTTCATTATAGAGTTTGAAATAATTATACTAGGTATAGTCCTCATGATTCTGTACTATATTAAAATCTCCTTCAATCACTCAATTAGCATTAGAAAGGTATTCAAATATCTAATTCTAAAGAAATCTATTTTTGAACACATTAGGAGCATAGATAGAGAAAACACCAATAGGTTGAGTAAAAATAACTATGTGAGTGGACCTCACCCTTATCAATGAAATATTTGGAGATCCAAGGAGCTAAGCCAATCACAACCCCATCGATTCCATGTCTATGTGAAGTATGAAAAAAAGTAGCTTCATTCCATAAATTGAACTATGGATAGTTAGGGTGAGCATTGCTTAATTTGACTTTTTAAAGGAAAAAAAACATTTGGCTTCTATTTAGATAATGTCTCCTTAACTCTAATTTTTTTGTAAAGTGAGAGATAGGCCTTTCACAATCCATGATAATATTTTATAATTCATGATGGACTAGCTATATTGTTGCCATATTCTTGTGGAAAACTAGCAAAACTATTTGAGAAACAAATAACTTTCTTTCGACCCAAATGTTCATCCAACCTTGAAGAAGGCGATGTTGACCTTTTCTGGGAGTTGGGAGTGGGTGAAGGAGATGTCATATAAGGTGACTTTAGTTATCTTGGAGAATAGGGTGGGGATTGAGTTTAGGAAGGATGATGTGGGCTATAAAAATGAGATAGTTCCTTTGTCTTCCTCACAATTATCTACTCCTTAGTCATAACAATATATCTATAAGGAGAATAGCTATTGGACAACTCAATGAGAGAATGGAGACTAGAGGGAGAAGGAGAAGGAACTTTTTGAGACATTGTAGTTTTTTGTGGGACTAAAAAGCAAGAATGATTTGTTGCACTTCCTTATCAACAATAATAGGAGAGGATTGTGAAAGGAGAAACATTAGGCTTGTTCAAATAAAACATTAGTTGTTCCAATTCAAATCCTAGGCCACACAATGTAATATATTTAAATAATGATTTATTCAAGTCAACTTACATACAAATGTTTGGGTGGACTTGTAGGATCAAAGTTTTTGTGGAGGATTTTTACGCCATATCACTTTAGGAATGGTTTGAATAATAAGTTTAATATGGCAGTTCTAACCACATTGTCTAGTAGGAATGGGAAGGGCCTTCTAGATGAAAATCAAAATTCCAAGCTTAAAGATGACATACTTGGCCATAGATAACCCATGTTCTATATGGGAGTACTAATTGGGCATGATTAGTTAATTTTAAACATGCATGAAACATAACTATTTCTTAGCCCCCTTATATTTAATATTTCTCATCCCTTCTTTTTATAATTTATTTTTTGCTCATGTATAAAAATCTAGCTTAGTAGGTATTCATTTAAAAAAAAAAGAGTCTCCTAGTTTGATATTTTACATTGTAATCAACCAAATCATGACGGGGATAGTAATATAAGGATTTACCTTTGTCCTCCAATGAAGAATCTTGGAGAAATTCATCATCTCCAGCTTCTTGGTTCACCAATGCATTCTCTCGAGTGTTTTAATTCACTACAAATTTGTCTGAGGGTTTTTATCATATTATTTCTAGACTCTCTTCCTACATATTTTTTTTGAGATGAAGAAACCCTTATTTTATTATTCTTCTTGGCTTCCAAATGTTTGATTGAATCTTCATTAAACTTTGGCTTCTTCTTTCCCATCAATATACACAGCATTCCCTTTATTAGAATATTCTACCCTGAATTTGAGCCAATCTTACTTGAATATTGCATCATATCTCTTACTAGAGAACCAAGGGTTTGATATATTTATCCACTATTCTAGTTCTTTGAAGTGTTACTGTAAGTTTCCTTTCTTTCTTATCCTTGTTTTATGGGCGTTGTTGCCAGTTTCAAGTCTTCTTTTCAATTTAAATTACCAATGGACTGGAAAATATTGTTTTTCTTTTTCTTTTATTTAATAGGCTAATGGATATTGATAGTTTTATTACTACTTTTTATTCCCTCTACTTAATGCTTTCATAGAGGCCATATACTTTGTAATTCCCTTCATTATTATTTATGCAAGAATTTTTTCTTTTTTTTTCTTCTTAATTCATTTTTTGTTTTACCTATAAGTTGTGTTCCTATTTTCCAGCTAGATTTTATGTAGGTTAGCTAAAATTTTACATGGTATCAGAGCGCACGGGTTCTAGAAAGAAGAAGCATAACAATTATTAAATTTATTTTCTTCTTTGGATTTTTTGATTCCACATTATTTCAATTGGACTAATAAGGCCTTGAAACATGGCCACAATTGATGCTTTTGTTAAGTCTTTGATACATGAGCAGGATAAGCTCATAACAATGGGTACATTGAAAAATTCCAAAGCTCATGCACTTGTTGTGTATGCAAGTGGGAAGAACAATTAAAAATTCAATCAACAAACCAAAGGAAAAGGAAAGAAGACAAAGATCCTAAAAGGGGATCTAATCTCAAACCTACAAATAAATCTACTAGCTTGAAGGAAAACAAGGATAAAAAGGGCAAATCAAAATGTAGCTATTGCAACCATGGTTACCATCTAGAATCATCATGCATGAAGAGGACTATTAATCTCATGGCACAAACTCTTCACCAAAATATTCCTAGTAGATTTATTCCTAAAAGTGCCAAAAAGAAGCAAGAAGAAAAGTACCAAAAATAAAAGGTAATGTGCATGCATTAATTTATATTCACTCTTCTTTAAAAGCATGGATCCTAGACTCTAGAGCTTCACAGCATATGGAAACCACAAAAGAGTCTCTATCATCTTTAAAACCATATGAAGGTCCTACTATTCTTATGGGAGATAACTCTATAGTAGAGGCAATTGGAAAAGGAAGGGTAGAGCTTATAATTTATAATTTTGAAAATGTCCTACGCATTTTGAAGCTTTATATCAATATTGTTTATATATATCAAATGACACATAATGGCATTGGAAGGAGAGTTGAATTCACTCTAGATTTTGTGAGCATTCTTGACATTCAAGACAAATTAAAAATTTCTATCAGTAAGGTCAATTATCAATATCATCCATACACATTTTTTTACTTTGTTGTTAAATCAAATTCTACTTTACTACTAACACATACAAATTATGAAAGTAGAATTTAGCATAAAAGATGTAGTCATTTAAATTTTAAATACATGAAACAACTTAGAAAATGGGGGATGGTAAAAGGTTTTGTCGATCATAGAATTTTTTGATGGAGTTTGTGAAGGTTGTACTTTTAGAAAGCATCCTCAAGAAATTTTTTAGAAGGGAAATATATGTAGATCCTCTTCTCCTTTAGAGCTTGTTCATAGTGATCTTATGGGTCCATTTTGAGAACCATCCATGAGAAAAGCCAAATATATTCTTACATTCGCTAATGATTGCATGTGATATACATGGGTATATTTTCTCAAATTCATGTTTGAAGTGTTTGAGAATCTCAATATTTTCAAAGATGTAGAGAAGAAATCTGGGAAAATGACCGTGTGCCTCTCCACAAATAATGAGGGGAGTACGTCAACAATTATGTCAAATATATTTTTTATGAAGCTAGAATACAGTTGTAGAATATAGCTCCTTAAGCTCCACAACAAAATGGGGTAGCCAGGAGGAAGAACATATCTTTGAAAGAGATGGCTAGTTGTATGTTGCATGCTAGGTCCTTTCCAAATTGTGGGCTAAAGAAAACAACTGCAATTCATACATAAAAAATAGATCTCCTCATAAATTTATCACCAAAAAACACACCTTTTGAAGCATGTAGAGGTATGCAATTGGAAGTCACACATTTCCTCATTTTTATATCATGCACATGGACACACATTCCTATAGACAAGAGGCAATATTTGGAGTCTTAAAGCAAAGAATGCATCCTTGTTGGATATCTAGATGGTGTCAAGAGATACAGATTGGTAGAAATTTAATAGAAAATGGTCTTCATTGAGAGGAGTGCCTAGTTTAATGAAAGTCTCCCTAACGCATCTCATGAACAACATGACACCATATTTGTGCTACCTCCTCTTACAAATATCAAATATGATATGTGAATTCATTTTTATATTATTTATGATACATATGAATTTTATTTAGACAAACATGAGTATGCCTACATAGATTTATTGATTTATCTTCTAGTAATGATTCATTGTCCCTTGTTAGAAATCAAAGAACAAGGAGTTTGGTTGACATATATGATGTCTCTCATGCACTCTCAACTAATAAGCCTATCATGTCAATGCATTCTTATATGTTTCTAGGATTTGGTCTTCTAAGTCATAGAGAAGTTGTAGGGTGTCCTAATTGGGAAGAATCTATGGAAAAGGAGTATAGCTTGTAAGGAAATCACAACGCAGAAACACCTTCCACCATGTTTAATTCAATAGGGAGAGTAGTAGAGGTGATTTTCAATTTTAGATTATAGTCACATTTACAAGATAACAGACCAAACAAAAGATTCACACAAGCAAAGAGAGAACACATAATTTATGTGGGAAAACCCTTGCAGGTAAAAAACCCACCACCAAAGCCAATATCTTTTATTAGAGTAAAATGTATATTAAATACAAGGTACATATATATCTCTCAAGTATATATTACATAGTCTCTATTCTAGTAGCATTCAACCTACAGATAGAATTTGAACCACACACCACATAGGCAATGGGTACAACGCTATGCAATTTGACATCCAACACAAACCAACCACTCATCAACCTCCAATCATCACCCTCAACATCCAACCATCAAAATCAGTGGTTACTGACTTCTGGTCTACAAGGTAACCTTGTCTCTGACCTCAGTTACAAATTTTTCTTCAACAAGTCTTCTAGACCTCTCACGCCCTTTCTTATGCAGCTGCACAACCTCTTCAACCATCTCTTCAGATAATTATACCTCTTCTCCAAGAAATCGATTCATTTAAGTTATATGGGTCCAACTATCATACTTCCTTAGAGTGTTAATAACAAACCATATTATTTCCATCACTCCTCTTAGTCATTCTCTTTTTTTCCAATCACCAATAGACAACTCAATAGGTCAACATGATTCCATCATATTCTTAAATGAATCTCAAAGGCTATAAACAAATACTCCAACATGGACCAATCAACGACTTCCAACTTAGCATATCAACATGAGTCAGTCATGGTCCCTACCAAGACCATCTTATTGGCTTATCGGTATATTGACACCCAATGGAAATGTAACTGATTAGTTCATTATCATCAAGCTTTGTTCCAATCTATCTCTGATCCTCAATATTGGGTCCCTCACAAGTCTCTTATTGGTTGATCACTACAAAGTGAGACTTATGTTACCTCCTTCAAACAATTTTACCAAAATATTTGTCTTCTCCAAGACTTTGCCAAACCTATTTTGAACTCATGCTTGTTGGTATAGAAACATTACTTTAGTTAAATGTTGTGGGATACATACTGAAACTGCAAGCTATACCAAAATACCACTTCATATCAACAATACACATCAACTATCATGCCAACGTCTAAGTATCAGCTATGAGAGTAAGATCTCCTTTACAACCCCAAAATAATATCAAATTACTCCATTTCCTATTTCAATAAATCACCCCACTACCATTCCCTATGTTAAGGAAATAAACATGGTATCCATCTCTAATAATGATTCTTCTATATCTATTTAATTCAGCTCAAGATCCACACATTTGAAGGAAAAGGATAAAACACATGAGAGACAACAACAAAAAAAACTCCCAAGTGATAAATTGCCAAGTAGACCAAGAGTGGGGAATGAGAACAACCCTCCAAGATCTCCAAGTCATCATGAATCATCCAAGAGAAATCTCCTCATAGGTCTCTATTGAACTCATGTTCAACCAAGTTGTAGGCTCCTCAGACTTTCAGTTGAAATCTCATCAAAAGTAACCATCTTAGAAAACATCTCTCTTCTCAAAAGAACTACAACCTCACCTATGTCTCTAAGTATCCACAAGTACATAAATTAATCAATCCATGCCAAACTCCAAATGTATTTCTACATTCCCATGAAGTTCTTAGACATTTGACCAATGCACCCAACACATAGAAAACTTACCAAATCATTGTCAAAGCTCCACTCTATAGATTCAAGAACCTATCATGAAATTATGATCTAACCATCTCCTCTTAAGATATCACATGCTCCAAGTGAACAAACCACAATCTCAAGTGCAATGTATCATGCCAAAACTCAAAACTAGTCTCACACTTGTGTACCATGACATAACAACATCATAATCTCAACAAACATAACCTATCAAGCATAAAAACACCTCAAACAAGAACTCCTTGAGCCCTCAAGATGTTAACATCTTTAAATATCACAAAGATTATCATCTTCTTAAAAGTGTACCTACAAATGTGAAAGACTCTTCTGCAACAACAGGATGTAAGGTGTCCTCCAAACATTTATATACTAAGAATATCATTCACAATCCAATGATGAATGCACAATTATTGCTCAAGATCCCACTAAAATATGGTTTTCATCTCTCTTAGCATCATGGAACACCATCTTCCAATCTAAAAAATCTTCCAAGTCCTCACACACAGGTTTATTGTCATTCACACCAAGTGAAACCTAGATCTCCAAACTGAGGAAAAATACAACATACTATAGGATCCCATAACTGATTATCCAGGTACTCAATTATCATCTATTCTCTTATGTCAAATAAATTACACCAATACATGAGTGACAATAGAAAAGGCCAGCTAACAAGTCTACATAAGCACCAAATCAAACCTCATGGATATAGATAGTCCATTTCCCAGTTATCCCACTGCAACCTAATAGGTGATTAGCCCACACAACTTCATAACTCATAGATCCAATCAGCTACACACAAACTCACTATCATATTAGCTATATGCAAAATGAGATCTCAAAGAGAAAATTCATGCAGACAATCATTACTTAATCACCAAATGAAACACATATCTGATTTGCCAATCATGTCCATTTTGAGCACCATAATCTAGGAATCCACCAAGCACCACCATAGAAATGCTAAGTGACTAACCACTATGAACATCCCCATGCAGAGAAATTATTTAACCTCCTCTTGCCATGCATGAAACATGCATGTATAACTGCAACTATCTCATCTAGTACCACCCCAAAGAAATCAGGCCTAGAAAAATAGCTCTTAAGTAGATCCACAAGTCTCTTGGTATTCTAGAGCACCTCCATGATGAAACTATATTTAACACAATTTTGCACCATTATGAAGCTCTCCAAGAAAATGACCAACTAACTCAATACCAGGACTCAACTCTATTGAGATGTCATATTGCCAAGGTAGCACTACAGGCACTAGCATCACTCTAAGAAGAATAAGTGTTAGAAGCATTCTTCTTTCCCTTCTCCTCACAATCCTTCAGAAATAGACAGTCTGTCCACAATTACAGCTCCTTGCCTTAGACTTTTTTCCAAGAGACTTTGATCTCCCCTGTGACTTGGATTTGGACCTCATGTCCTTCTTCTTAACTTTTTCCTTTGATCTCCCCCTCACAACTAGAGCTTCTTTGACCATCTCAGAAGATTTCCTCTGTGATTCCTCTGAGAAAAATAAAGAAATGACATCCTCCATTTTGAAAGTGGTTGTTGTACTCCCAATATGCATCACCAGATGGTCCCATGTGTTTGGCAAGGAATACAAAATAAGCATATACTGATCCTCATCCTCAATCTTATCACCCATAGAAGTTAACTATGCAATAATCATGTTGAAAGCATTTAAATGATTTGCCATAGATGTCCATTTTCTCATCTTCAAGGAGTACAACTTCTTCCTTAGGAAAAAATTATTTACCAGAGACTTTCCTTGATAAATATCACCAAGTTTCTTCCACAAAGAAGTTGTTGTCTTCTCCTCATGAACATTCAAGAGAATAGAATTTGTAAGGCATAATCTAATCAGTCATTTGGCCTTCCTATCTATGAGATCCCAATCTTCTTGTTTCATGCCTGATGGTTTTGATCAGGATAGTGCAACCCAGAGGTCTCTATAAACCAAAGGTCCAAAAGGTCTTTTATCATGATGTTCCACAACTCATATTTCCTACCATTGAACTTTTCAACGTCTACTCTTCCTGATGTGCTTGCCATCTCAATTTGCAATCAACAGTTTTATGCAAAACTCCCACAACAAAATCAACACAAACAACCTATTCTACCCACAAGGATAACACACAAGTCAAGCTTTGATACCACTTGTAAGGAAAGCATAATGCAGAAAAGCCTTCCACCACATTTTATTCAATGGGGAGAGTAGTAGAGATGATTTTCAATTTCATTTTACAGTCAATAAGATGCACATTAATAAGATAACAGAGAAAACAAAAGATTCAGACAAGCACACATAGAATAGATAATTTATGTGGGAAAACCCTTACATGTAAAAATTCGACCACCAAAGCCAATCTCTTGTATTACAATAACATACAAGGTATAAATTTAGCTCTCAGATATATATTACACAATCTCTTTTCTAGCACCATTCAACCTACAGATAGAATTTGACCCATGCACCACACAAGAAACAGGCACAATATTCTGCAATTTGGCTTCCAACACAAACCAAGTACTCATCAACCTCCAAACGTCACCCTCACCATCCAACCATCAAAATCAATCATTACTGACTTCTGGTCTGTAATGTAACCATCTCTCTAACATTTGTTACATACATTTCTATAACAAGTCTTCTAGACCTCTTATGACCTTTCTTCTATAGCTGCACAACCTTTGCAACCATTTCTTTGGATAATTATATCTCTACTCAAAGAAACTGGCTTTTTTAGTTACCTGGCACCAACTGTTGAACTTCCTTAGGCTGCCGATAACACAACATTTTATTTCCATCGCTCTTTTGATTCATTCTAGTTTTTGCCAATCACCAACATACAACTCAATAGGTCAACATGAGTCCATCGTGGTCCCAATTGAATCTCAAATGCTGTCGGCAAATACTCCAACATGAACCAATCACCAGCTTCCAACTTAGCATGTCAACATGAGTTAGCCCTGGTCCCTACCAAGACCATCTTATCGACTTATCAACATTTTGGCACCTGATGGAAATGTAGCTTATTAGTTCATTGTCATCGAGCTTTGTTCCACCCAATCTTTGATCCCTGATAGTGGGCCCCTCACAAGTCTCTTATTAGTTGATCACCACCCAATCTCTGATCCCCAATAGTGGGCCCCTCACAAGTCTCTTATCAGTTGATCACTACAAAGTGATATTTTCATTACCTCCTTCAAATAATGTTACCAAAACCCCAAGCTATACCAAAATATTTTTCTTCGCCAAGACTTCGCCAAAGCTACATCGAACTCATGCTTGTCAATGTAGCAACATTACTTTGATTTATTATTGTGGGAGACATGTCTAAATTATAAGCTATACCATAATACCACTTGATGTCGGCAAGACACATCAACTATCACGTCGACATCAGTAAAAGGAGTGACTTCTTAAAACTACTTGGTAGAGTCTTATCGAACCCAGATGCTATACTGAAATCACTGCTTCTCTAGGCAAGTGCATAACAGAAAGGTTATTCAATTCCCTTTGAAGATGATAAATAACATTAAATTTATTCATACCGAATTGCTTGCTATAGAAACCAACTGCCATCTAAACAAGATCCCAACCAGTAAATTCGAGACATCCATTCTTAGCATAACTTCCTCATTGTGAATCAAACTTGCGACTTGGCTTCACTTCCTTCCAATCACAAGCTTGTCAAATGTAACTAGGTATACATGACAAAGAAATTAGTAGATGGAAAATTGAGCATATATAGAGAAATATTTGTAGCCAAAGGCTTTCAAAAAGTTCATGGCATTGACTATGATGAGACTTTTGCTCCAATAGCAAAAGTGGACTCCATTTGGCTAGCTCTTGTCATTATAGCTACAAGAAGACCGGATGTTCACCATTTCAATATGAAGAATGCATTTATTAACATGGTGATCTTCAGAAGGAAATCTACATGGAGTAGTGACAAGGATATCTACACAATTTGTGTTGGTGTAAATAAATATTCATTTTGGATATTATTACACTTACTTAAGTTAACTTAGGATAATGCATCTCTTTGTAGTTTGGATTTGAGACACTTAGGGAAGTGTGCACTTAGGGATAGAGCTTGTAGGAGAAATTCCACCTTTTGTGGTTTTATTTTGTTGTTACACTCCACATTCGATGGGTCATCCACCTCTTGTGGAATATTATATTATTTCTCCTACCTACCCTTAGTATTTCTCACCTACCCTTGTTTCTCATTGAGCCACATGTCATATTTGTGTGCTCATACATCCATATAGCCTTGCCTATATAAGCAGGCCTCTATTCATTGTATTGGTTAATCCAGTTGATCATTTGTATATTGATGAGAATACAGTTTGTTCTTGTCATTCTATTATCTCTTTTATGCTTTTCATTGTGCCCTTGATCTTGGCAAAATCCTACATGGTATCAGAGCTATTGGGGCTTCATTGATCGGTTTTTGGAGACATCGTGGAAGGCTTCTATTTTCGGATTTGGGGATCTTCAATTTTTGGGGGTGTCATATAGTGATTTGGACATCACCGTTGAATCCGGGAGGCCATTTCCATAAATTTCGACTATAAAGTCGACCTATTCTGGTGAGAAATTTTTTTTCCCCATTTTGGCTAATGTCATACGGATTTTGAAATTTAAAACAAAAAAAAAAAAATTTCAAAAAATTTCAAAAAATTTCAAAAAAAAAAATTAAAGAAAATTTTTTTAAAAAAAAGGAGTTTTGGGGGGTCCGCGGACCCCCCCGTACCCTTTCTACCCACAGGTGTTGCAGGTGCTGCTGTACCCTTCTGCAGGTCCTCCCGTCGTCGCCGCCGTGCTCGCCGCCCGTACCCACCGCATTCCCCACGCCGCCGGTAGCTCCGAAAGCCCTAGCCTGCAGCGTCTGTCTACTCAGTGCCACCGCTGGCTAGAGACCTCTGGCGATGCGCAGACTCCCGCCGTTGGCACTCTGACACCACATCATCGCGCAAAAACCTTCTGCACGTCCAGTCAGCATACTGAACTGCCACGTGGCTCTTAAACAACCCTCTGTATGCCACGTCAAATTCGTACAGTCTGTACTGTACAGGCACAGAGCCACGCAATCGTCCGTACAGTGCCACATCATCCGTACGGCCTGCACAGTCACCTGCCTAGTCAGCAGTCCATACAGTACGGACGCCCAGTCAACAGGGAGGCAAAGTTTTTGTGACGGTCATATGACCATCAAATTTAATGTAGTGAATTTCTAATGTCAGCGCCACATCAGCACTTTTTGAAATTTTTTTGACCCCTCTCCATTGGGCTTTTCAGTTTTGTAGTCCAACTTTGGAAGGCCATATCTTGCTCATTTTTGCTCTTTTTTTGGTGCAATTTTTTTTGAAATGGGCTAAAATTTCATGATATTCACAGTGGTGTGGTTATTTTATGATTTTGGTGCATAGGTTTTTTGAAATTTTTGGATTCTCTTAGCTGTACCTGTCCAATCCTCAATTCTGCAACTTCAAAGGCCTCGTTTGAGCTCATACGACCTCCTTTTCAGGTGCCATTTTTTTTGAAAGTGCTTATTATTTTGTCTACTTTCAGAATCTATGATCAGATTTCAGAGATTTTGAGTGAAAATTGTACTTTCAGATATTAGTCTTATTTGGCCTATTAGGTACTTGTAAATTGCTTGGATCTTAGTTAGATCTCTTGCATTATCAGTTTGAGACTCTTTTGGCCTTATTGAGGTAGTTGTAAAATTGTAAATCAGAAGTCCACTTTGCCATTTTTTGCAAGTGGCCCATTGTATACGCACTACCTATAAAGTGTCAAATCATCACATTTGGGGGGGTTCTTTGATTGAGTGAATTTGGGAGGGTGTCTTGTGTGATTGTGCCTCTCTTTGTGCTCTTTCCATTCTTGTTGTAATGAGTCCTAATAAGTTTCCACCATTAACTCCACATAATTATGCATCATGGAAAATTAAAGTATGGAGTAAACTAATGGAAAAGGGTCTCACACACTACATAGATGGAACAATAACAGCAGAACCTGATCCTAAGGCTGATCTAATTGCTCAATTAGAATGGCTCACAAAGGATTGCATGGCTCTTGGAGCCTTATGCAAGTATGTATCAGATGACCTCATTTTTCACATTGAGAAGTGTAAAACAATTAAAGAGGCTTGGGATATGTTTCAGAAATTGTATGGACAAGTTGATAAAATCAGAGGCTATCAGATTGACAATGAGCTCACCAACTTAGATCCCAAGAGTTTTGATACAATCCAAGATTATGTAACCAAAGCAAATGAGCTAAGAGCAAAGCTAAAGGATTGTGGAATTGACAAAAAGGATGCTCAGTTGATCTTCGACTTGTTGGATAAGCTTGCACCAGAATATGCAGCATTTGTGTCTAGCTTCCAAACTCATCGTTTGACAGTGGGGAGTTCTTATGTTATGCCTTCATTTGATGCTTTCACAGAAATGTTAATATTGGAACAAACTAAGTTGTTGAACATGGGGTTTCTCAAGTCTTCAAAGTTCAAGGCTTTGGTAGCAAATCAAGGAAATCAAGGAAGTCAAGATAGAGATTCCAACAAGAAGAAGAAGCAATCCAAGTCTAAGCCACACCAGGAAAAAGGACAATCATCCTCTCCATCACAAGGCAATTTTTCATCCTCTTCCAAGAAGGGGACACCACCTAAGAAGGATAAACCAACTTGTGCATATTGCAAAAAGTATGGTCATGATGAGCATTGATGCCACACAAAGCAAGTTGATGAGTTAACCAATCTTCTCCAAAAAAACAACATCAACTTGCCATCCACCTACACAAAGAAGGATTCAACTCCTTCCTCTTCCTCACAGTCTAAGGGAAAAGGGCAAGCATTTGTGGCTACAATAGGTTCTTCATAGCAATGGATACTTGACTTGGGTGCCTCATATCACATGGGTTCTACAAAGGAGCACTTTTCTTCATTGGAGCCATCTAAGGTACCTCACATTTACATAGGTGATGACACACAAGTAGAGGTTGAAGGGAAAGGTTCAGTTGACATGGATGATGGAACATTTGAGAATGTTCTCTATGTTCCTAACTTGTCTACCAACCTTTTCTCCATCTACCAAATCACTCACAATGGGAATGGAAAAAAGGTTGAGTTTACACCAGATTCAGTTGTGGTAAAGGAACTTGATGATGATGCCTTGGTAGCAGTGGGACAAGTCAATGACAACTCAAGACTTTATTCATTTTCCCACTTTGTGCCAAGTTCACCTTCTAGGGCCTTGCTTACTCATTCAAATTCAGAAAGTAAGCTATGGCATGAGCGGTTTGGTCACCTCAACTACCGCTATCTTCAGCAGCTAAGCACTAAAGACATGGTCACAGGTCTACCTCGAATCAATTTTTCAAAGGGTGTATGTTTAGGTTGTTCCATGGGCAAGCATCCCGAAGAGAAGTTTGATTAAGGGAAAAGTTGGAGAGCTTTGGAAGTTCTTCAACTTGTTCACAATGATGTAGCAGGTCCATTTCCAGCACCTTCATTCAGTAAGGCCCGCTATGTTCTTACCTTCATTGATGACTACTCCCACTTCACTTGGATCTACTTTCTCATTCATGAGAGTGAAGTATTTGACAGATTTCAGGACTTCAAGACTTGTGTGGAGAAGCAATCAGGGAAAGTGGTCAAGATTCTTGCACAGATAATGGAAGGGAATATGTGAACAAGAGACTTGAGGATTTTTGTACATTTGAGGGGATTGATCTTCAGCATTCTGTAGCATACACTCCACAGCAGAACGGGGTCGCAGAATGCAAGAATAGAACTCTCAAAGAAATGGCTAGCTGTATGATACATGCACGTTCTCTTGATCCTGCCTTTTGGGCAGAGGCTATCAATTGTGCCACACACATCTAGAATCGAGTTCCTCACAAAGCTTTGCAAGGTATTACTCCTTTTGAAGCTTGGACTGGTAGGAAACCGATTGTGAGACATTTCAGAGTCTTTGGGTGTTCAGCATGGGCTCGCATACCTCCACAGAAACGCAAGGCATTGGAACCTCAGAGTCGACCTTGCATATTTGTTGGATATCCTAAGGGTGTTAAGGCATACAGATTGATGGATCTATAGACACATGAGGTATTCATTGAGAGGAGTGTTCACTTTGAGGAAAGCTCTCCTAGCTTAGCCTCTCTACCTCCTCCACCTTCCTCCATTATGGATAGTGATGTTAGTGATTCAGATGATGAGACTCCCTCAACTTTGACTTGCAGGATTCCACCTCCGCAGGGTCCACTTGCAGTTGAGGAACCTCGTTCTCCACCTCCACCTAGGCCTCGTTGGGCTCGACAGACACTTGAGTCCATGGGTTCTCTTGTTGGGGATCCTTCAGATACACGGAGAACTTGATCACAACATCAGGATCTTCCACATGCATTTATTGCTACCGCTTCTGATCCACAGACATTTAGGGAAGCATCAGGGGTTCCTGAGTGGGACCAAGCTTTGGAGGAAGAGTATAGTTCCTTGATGAGGAACAACACATGGGATTTATTCCATCTCCCTAAGGGGAGAAAGATGGTTTGATGTAAGTGGATCTATCAGACCAAGTTTGTAGCGGATGGTAGTGTGGATAAGTATAAGGCTCGGCTTGTTGCAAGAGGTTTCTCGTAGGTTGTAGGTGTTGACTATACTGAGACCTTTGCACTCGTAGCCAAGATGAACTCCATTCGTTTGACACTTGCTATTGCTACAGCTCATGGTTGGGTTGTACATCAAATGGATGTGAAGAGTGCTTTTCTTCATGGTGATCTTGATGAGGAGATTTATATGGAGCAACCACAGGGTTTCATCCAGGATACTTCCTTGGTTTGTAGACTAAGGAAATCTCTCTATGGCCTTAAGTAGGCCCCCAGGGCTTGGTACGCCAAGATGGATTCCTTTCTTCTCTCTGCAGGTTTCACCAGATGTCATTCTGATCCGAATGTCTACATTTTGTGACAGGATGACTCTCACTTAATACTTGTGCTCTATGTTGATGACTTGATCATTACAAGGAGTACTTCATCCATCATTAGCAGGGTCAAATCTGCTTTGCATGACAGATTTGCTATGACTGATTTGGGTCTTTTGCACTACTTTCTTAGGATAAAGATTTCATAGTCACCTTCCGGGATCACACTATTAGAGCCCAAGTATGCTCTTGATCTACTTGCACGCTTTCATATGGCTGATTGTAAGCCTGCCCTGACTCCCTTTCTTTCAAGAGTCAAGCTTGAGGCTCATTGTTCTTCTCCACCAGTTGATGCCACTTTGTATCGTCAGCTTGTGGGTAGTCTCATCTACTTGACTCATACACGCCCTGATATTTCATTTGTAGTTGGCATGGTTTCCCGCTTTATGCAGGATCCACATGAGCTTCATTGGAAAGCCACCAAATGCATCCTTCATTACATCCAGGGTACACATCACTATGGGATTCACTATGCAGCAGGCACAGGACTTCGCTTGGTTGGTTACACAGACTCCAATTGGGCTAGCGATCTAGTTGATCATAAGTCTACTTCTGGTTACAGTTTTCACCTTGGTTCAGGCCCCATTTGTTGGCAGAGCAAGAAGCAACATGCTATTGCTCTCTCTTCGATTGAGGCTGAGTATCGAGGCGCTGTTAACGCAGCGACTGAGACCATTTCACTCTAGCAGATTCTCATAGAGTTTGGATTCACCACTCCACGGCCGATAGTTCTAAATTGTGACAATCAGAGTGCTATTGCGATCTCGAAGAACTCGGTCTAGCACCAGTGGACCAAACACATCAAGATTCATATGCACTATATCCGATAGCTCATCCAGGAGCAGGTCATTGATTTGTAGTATTGTCCTACAACAGAGCAGGTTGCTGACATATTCACCAAACCTTTCACCGAGAGTAAGTTCCAGCAGTTGTGAGCTCTCTTGGGGGTGCGGGATGTGTCATTAGGGGGGGTCAACTGACTTCTCCTTCCTCTCTTATGGGGGGGACTTTTTCCTCTTTGAGGTTTTGTCCTTCTTCTTTGAGAGTCTTTTGTACATTCATCTCTCTTTTGGGGGGGACTTTTTTCCCACTGGGTTTTCTCCCTTTCTCCGTTTGTGAGAGATTGCATTGCATAGTTTTGCTTGCATTTGCATATTGTACATGGGTACCTATCATGGCCTAGTAGCCGGGACCCATCTTGCATTGTTGACTTGAGTCTTCATTCCCTTAAGTTGCACTTAAGGGGGGGTGTTAGTGTAAATAAATATTCATTTTGGATATTATTACACTTACTTAAGTTAACTTAGGATAATGCATCTCTTCATAGTTTGGATTTGAGACACTTAGGGAAGTGTGCACTTAGGGATAGAGCTTGTAGGAGAAATTCCACCTTTTGTGGTTTTATTTTGCTATTACACTCCACATTCGGTGGGTCATCTACCTCTTGTGGAATATTATATTATTTCTCCTACCTACCCTTAGTATTTCTTACCTACCCTTGTTTCTCATTGAACCACATGTCATATTTGTGTGCTCATACATCCATATGTCGTTGCCTATATAAGCAGGCCTCTATTCGTTGTATTGGTTAATCCAGTTGATCATTTGTATATTGATGAGAATACAGTTTGTTCTTGTCATTCTATTGTCTCTTTTATGCTTTTCATTGTGCCCTTGATCTTGGCAAAATCCTACAATTTGTCTTTGTTATACACACTCAAGAAGCCACTCTATGGCCTCGAGTAGGTACCTAGAGAATAGTACACTAAAATGGACTTGTATCTTCTATCTCAAAGTTTCATATGATGCAAATATAATCGAAATGCAAATATCTAACTATTTTTCAAGATCACGGTGCTTTATGTAGATAATCTACTAATAACATATAGTTCAGTCACAACCCCTGCTACAATTAAAACTTCTTTGCATGACAGACATAGTTCTTCTACACTTTGTCCTTAGACTTGAAATTAGGCAAAATAAATCGGGAATCAAGGTTGCTCAATCCATGTATGCTAGAGATCCCCTAGTTCTATTTCACATGAAAAACTACAAGCCATTAACCACATCTTTTCTATGGGGGTAAAGCTTGAGAATGGGAAGGTTACACCATTGGTTGATTGCACACAATACTAATAAGTTGTGGGGAGTCTTATTTGCCTTACTCACTCTTGTTTAGATCTCTCATATGCAGTGGGGGTTGTTTCTAGATACATGCAAGAGGCACAACTACATTGGAGAATTGTTAAGCATATACTTCGATATGTTCATGGAACCATCATATATGGGATTCATTGGCAACACTATATCTGATTGAGTTAGTGATAACATTGATTGTAAGTCCACCTTAAGATATATTGTTAGTTTTGGATCTAGCCCCATTTGTTGGTCAAGCGAGATGGAATCTACCATTGCTATACCATTTGTAGAAGCTGAATATAGAGATGTAGTCAATATTTATGTTCAAACTATTTGGTTGTAGAACTTTCCAACTAAGCTCGATATAAATTTTCATCATCTGACTACTATTTGGTATGATAATCAGAGAACACTGAAGTTTTGCCAAGATCCTGAATAGCAATAGTGAACCAAAAATATCAAGATTCAGATGCACTACATGCGAGGCTTGACCCATGATGGAATCATTGATTTGCAGTATTGTCCCACTTCTCACTAGGTTGCTTCAATCTTCACAAAGATGTTCACTGAGCAGAAATTTCACTTTATGTGAGACCTTCTTGAAGTGAAGGACACTGCAACCTAGTAGCTGACAGTGTTTATTTTGAGGATGATTTTCGTTCGCACAGGGTTTTCCCTCTTTCCTTTTTTCTTTCCTCTTTTCTTCCCTCTTTTATGTCTCCTCAGTTACACTTAAGAGGGCTGCTAGCATAAGTTTCCTATTTTTCTTATCCTTGTTTTACGGGTGTTGTTGCCAATTTCAAGTGCTATTGCAAGTTTTAATTATCCTTGAATTGAAAACTGCTATTGCATTTTTTTTATAAGCTAATGAATATCGGCATTTTTATTACTGTTTTTATTCCCTTTGTTTTATGCTTTCATAAAGACTATATACTTTATAACTCGCTTCATTATCAATTTTCTCTTCTGTTTTACCTACAAATTGTGTTCTTATTTTCCAACAAATTCTGTATAGGTTTAGAGCTAAAATTTTAGCTGAAAACAATGGCCGCTGCCTTCTTGATATTTTTTCTCTCCTAATCCCCGTGTCATTATGTCAGAGGAAAGCAAGGGTTTTCTCTTCATTTGCTGCTGTCCTATTCGCACTCAACTCTTCGTGCACCATATATACATACTTTTTTCAATCTTTCAGTAATTTTTTTAATTTGTCAATAACTCGTTAAAATTCTTCAATGATGTCTCAAATTACAATATTCAACCACATAAACCACGTTTTCTAGTCTCATATTCTAATAATGCTAATTTGTTCTTATCCTGCTACCAGACTGCAATAGTGGAAATCAGAAGTGTATATGTCTGAAAAAGCTTTTGGATCCATTGAATAGCTTGGTCTTACCGCTGTACGAAAAGGTCAGCAAGATTTAACCAGGCGAGAGAACCAGACAGTAATTTGAATAGCTCGTACTGACATACTTTTAATTTTCAGTTGTGGGCCAGAATTTTGTGGACATTTTAGTCGAGTTGAGATCGCCAATACAAGATGGTGAGTTGCCATTATAGTCGGGTGCATTAGATTTTTACATTCAATGACTGGTACAGATTCCAAATAGCAGTAGATTTTGTCCATCATTCGTAGCGTATATGTCAAACTTCCATTGAACGTAAGTTGAATCTAAAATTGAAGCTGCGAATTTAGCCCCAAAATGTACACAACCATGAGTGGTAGGCGAAACGCGTTTCTATTATTTTGTTACCTAACCTATTGTAGATAGTGAGGGAATTCTATTAGTTTGCCTAAATTAGGAGAATATTTAATTTACAAATTGTAAATAGAACGCAATAATTGTTCCTTTCTCATAGCTGGATCTTTTAGCTAGAAATTCTATTATGATATTTTTAAATGTGTAGCATAATTCCGATTCAAAATAATTTTTGTTATGAGAATCTATTTTTAAGTGTTGGATGATAGTCTCTGTGACATTATTAGTAAAATCATTGTTCTAATAAGAATATAGATTCTAAACAGAAGTTGTAACTCTACATTATTAGTACAATATAGCTTGATATGTCTAAGTAGTTTAGATAGTTTAACAAGAATATGATAACCATCATGCCATAACTAATGCATCTTAATCCTCCCCTCATAAAATTATGTAAATGCACATTGATTGTAGGCTAGGCATTTAAAGTATTGATGAAAGCTAAATGAATAGCTATGGGTAATGCATCTATTCTTAGAAGTTGCGTATATATAATTTTTATTACATAAGCATGGGAAGCATCCAAACCCATTACAAGTTACCCATCAAGGCAAAAGGGACAAATCTCACAAGGCATGAGATTAGCAAAAACTAAACTAGCAAACTAGAACAAATGCAATAAAAAACTTAAAAACCAGCTAAAGACTAGCAAATAGCTAAATTTCATTAAGAGACATCACACCCTTAATGGCCTACAATTCTTTTTGTAATAATTCTAGGTGGTCTTCAAAACACACCTCCCTTAACAAGGTAGAGTAACCAACGCAAATATTATCCCAATTGGGAAAGCAGGGATTCTCTCACATATGATTTAGTCTTTTGTGCACTTGCTACAAGAGGCAACCTTGGGTTGAGAGCATCATATCCCTTCCCATCCACTTATCCTTTCTTCTCAAGAGTTCCTTCTGTTGACTTTTCTATTTGTCCTTGATGACAAGGCTCTTCGGTGGTAGTATGTTGGCTTTATTTGCCATGTCATGTCAATCATTATTTCAGCCTATTTCACACTTTAACTCAATGATAGATCATGGTTGAGTTTGACTTGAGTCATTTTACTTTTAACTCACGTGGCTGACATTATGAGTTCATCCCGGATGTCAAAAGGAAATCTATTATGATTTGGGATATTCCGGACTTCAAAGAAAGCTCAGTTTATTTTGTTGATACTTTCTTTTCACTGCCAAAGCCCTTGTTGTTTTGCTGCTTTTAGCTGAACTTGCTTGGTGATTTAGAACTGGGAGAATGCTTTGATGGTTATATGTTTCTACTATTTCTTGCTCCCGTCTTTGCTCTGGACATTGATGGGTTTCTTGTCAAGGATAAATACTTCTTCAGTTAGATCTCTACACATGCTCACTGCTGGTAATCTTATCATTTTCTCTAATCATAGGTATGCACACAGTAATTTCATTTTGAGGAGAAATGATAAGTGTCAAAAGGAAATATGAAGCAAGTTTTTTAATGGTTCAGTTGCATATAACTATTTGTCCTTTCCTCATTTTCTGGCACTGTAGAAGCATAGTAACTATTTTTTTTGTTTAAACGATTTGACAAAAAGTTAAGGGTTTCATTTTTACAGATTCAAAGGTAGTTATTGGAATCATATTGCAGATTCTTGTTAACCCTTTACGGGTTTGTTACTATGATTATATCAAGTGTTTTTGCAGGATGATTCGAGAAATTTTTAGAGATTTATCAAAGCAGTTATAAAGATTGTTTTAGTTGGTTATCCTATACGAGGGTTACTTTAGAAGATTTTATTATTCACCCTCCAGTTTTTAATCAAGGTTTTTCAGTGATATTGTGGGTACATATCAAGCATTTGTATTCTTATGAAAGGGTTCTTTTTGGATAGGATTTATTGAGAAGTTGATATTAAAATTAAACCCTACACAGATTGTGGTCTGATCAATAAACTCAAAATCAGTTTTTTTTTAACAGCAATGGTTAACTGTCTGGTTTAGTTAATGCTTTGGATACATTTATGTGTATGTATCAATTTCTAAAGAAAGGGATATAAATATGTAAATGTAGGTGAAGTTGAAGTGTGTTTTTTAGTGGAAAGAAAGAAAAGCTGTATTATTTATTTTGAGATCTCTGTTGTTGGTGGACTTACTGGATATCATATTTTTTGCTTTGTAATAAAGGTTCATGATAAAATAGTTGCAGAACAGATTGCAAATATATCATTATGAATCCACTCAAAAACTGTTGAAAAGGATAGGGGTTGAAGCTCCTTGCAGCAGGGCTGCTAAATTGGATGTATTGGTTGGTGTTTAAGATTAATAAAAGGATTGGAGTGTTTTTTTCCCTATGATGAAATCTAGTTGGATTTCGAGGGTTTTCACTCAGCACAAAAACTGTGTCATGGTGTTGGTTTCTTAGTTATGTTTAGTACTCTAATACACTTATTCCATTTTCTTTTATGTTCTTTTCACAGTCACATGTTGATGCAAGTTTTTCAAATGGACTCTTAGTTTTCAGTATTTGTGGCCATCTTAGTTTTATTCTTATGAATTTAAAGATTTAGTGTACTCTGATTCACCCCCTCCCCCTCTTAGAGTACTCATTACTTCTAACAATTGGTATCAGAGCATAGGGTCCTCATAGGTTTGTCCTAGGATTGATCCTGGTTATTTTGGAAGTCATCATGTCTCAAGCCGAAGGTGCCTCGCTCACTAGAGCTCCTTTATTTGATGGCACATATTACATTTTTTGGCAAGTTAGAATGGAAGCATTTATTCATTCTCTGGATGTCAGAATGTGGGAAGTTGTATCTAACAAGTATGATGTACCATCTACTATACCTATTGATGCAAATGAAAAGACAAAATATGAACTGGATAAGAGAGCTTGCTTTGCAATTCTATGTGGGTTATCAAAAGAAGTATTTGTTAAAGTAATGTACTTCAAATCGACCAATGAGGTATGGACAAATCTTGAATCCATTTATCAAGGTAATGAAAAGGTTGAAGAATCAAAATTGATTACGTTAAAAACTCAGTTTGATGATTTGAAAATGTATAATGATGAGTTAGTGGCAAGTTATTTTCTTCGTATTGATGAAGTTGTAAATGCCTGAAAGGGTCTTGGTGAAGAAATTGATGAACATGATGTGGTTGCAAAAGTAATTAGAACATTATTACCAAAATTTGAAACTAAGATATCTACTCTTGAAGAAAAGAAAAATTTCTCTAAAATGACTATGCATCAGCTTCAAAGTACACTTACTGCTTATGAAATGAGAATTGGTAATACCCCTTCTACCTCTAAGGAAACAGCTTTTAAAATTGAGAAACAGGAAGAGAGTGAGTCTGAATTATCTGATGTTTTTAAAACTTTACTGGTTAGGAAACTCAGGAAGAAGTTTCAAGGAAAGTTTAAATGTTTTAGCTGTGGTAAAATTGGACACTTTGCAGCAAAATGTCTGTATTTAGATCTAAGTAAAGATGAGGATAAATCTAAAAAATCATTTAAAAAACCTTGGAATCCTAATAAAAGGTTGAACAATTTTAAAAAGAAGAGTCTTATGTCAAAAGAAGAGACTGAAGATGAATCTAATGAGTCAAATGATGATGGCTGTGAAACACTATTTATGACCAAAGTTGTATTTGAAAAACCAGCAATAAAATCTGAACTAGATTCTGAAGTTGAAATAGAAGATGTAAATGTAGAAGAAGAGCTTCTTTGTGCTCTTCAAGAAGTAAAAAGTTTTAAGAAACTTGTAATTTCTTATGAAGATTCCAATCAGATCTTACAACTTGATATAGTTAATGCAAACAAGGTTATTGAAACTCAGAGTAGTCTTATTGAAAGAAAAGAACAAGAAATTAGTACACTACAAAAACAAGTATACACTCTTGAAAAACAACAACGTTCTACTAAAAAGGGTGAAACTTCACATCAGAATTCTGTAACAACAAACAGAAATTAGTTTTCGAATAACATATTTTTCCATGGCTATTGTCAATTTTGTAATCTATTTGGGCATAAAGTAAATACTTGCAGATTTCCAAGAGTTCCTATTTTTGGTCATAAACAGTCTTTTGGTTTTGTCAGAGACATAAGATGTTTTACATGTTATCAATATGGTCACACTTCTAAGTACTATAAAAAGTTACAAAAACCTACAAAAATGTGGAGACCCAAACTTGAACATTCTATGCTTGTTCAAACAGCTCTAATATCTACCAAATCTTCTATTTGGGTTTTGGACAGCAGATGTTCTCATCATATGATAGGAGACAAAAAGAAGTTTTCAGCTTTAGAAAATCATCCAGGAGGTTTTGTTAAATTTGGTGACAATACAGGTCTATACATTACTGGAATCGAAATAGTCATGATAAACAAAGACACTCCTATAAATGATGTCTATTATGTTGAAGGATTAAAGTATAACTTGCTAAGCATTAGTTAGATTTGTGATAGTGGACGTCAAGTTGTGTTTAATTCTTACGGATGTGTGATTAAAGAAAAGTCAGGGAAAATAATAGCAAATGGTTTCAAAACACCTGGTAATTTGTATCATTTGTCAGACTCCAAAAATCAAGAATAAAGTGCAGGCATGTGTCTTATGAGTCATATAGATGAAAATTGGTTATGGCATAAGAGATTTGGTCATGTTAATTTCGATAATATGGTTAGAATCAGCAAAAATGAAAATGTTTGAGGTCTACCTCTGATTAGTAGAGCTACAAACTCTGTTTGTAGTGAATGTGTAGAAGGCAAACAATCTAAGTCATCTTTCAAATCTAAGGAGTTTCTGTCCTCAAGGCCACTAGAATTATTTCACACAGATTTGTGTGGTCCTATGAAAACACAGTCACTGAATGGTAAAAAATATTTGATGTTGTTCATAGATGACTACACCAGAATCGTATGGGTAACCTTTCTCAAGCATAAGTCAGAGGCTTTTGATAGGTTTAAAATCTTTAGAAAAATGGTTGAAAAAGAGTCTGATTTGAAACTAAAATGCCTAAGATCAGACAAGGGAGGTGAGTTCACTTCTCAAGATTTTGTTGAGTATTGTGAAAATCATGGGATTAAAAGATAGTACTCTGCTGCTCGATCTCCCCAACAAAATGGGGTAGTTGAAAGAAAAAATAGAACTATACAAGAAATGGCAAGAACTATGCTTAATGAATCTAATCTATCTGATAAATATTGGAAAGAAGCTGTTCATACAGTTGTATATATATTAAACAGAGTACAAATCAAAATAAAAACAACTTGCACTCCTTATGAACTTTGGTATGGAAAAACAACATCTGTTAAGCATTTTAGAATCTTTGGTTGTCAGTGTTTTATCAAGAATGATTTTGAAAATCTTGATAGTTTTCATGCTAAATCTGATGAAGGAATTTTCTTAGGTTATTCTTCAAACAACAAATCATATAAGTGTTTTAATAAATGCTTGAATAAAATTGTTGAATTTGTTAATGTAGTATTCAATAAAAATCAGAATGTGATGAAAAATCAGATTCAAGATGTTGATGAGGAATCTGATTTAGAAGTTGGCAATGCCTCAACATCAAATGAACCAGTTGTTACCAAAGTAGATGAAACCAGCTCAAGTAAATAGGAGGAAGTTCTTAATTTTAAGGAAGATATACCTTAGAAAACACCTTCCAAGATAATTGCTAAACGACATCTTGAAACACTTGTGATTGGTGATAAAGATTTTGGTATAATAACTCATAGAAAGGCAAAACAAATAGAACAAGCTCAGATGGCTAAGCATTTTTGTCTTTTAACAGATTTTGAACCACAAAATGTTTCTGAAGCCTTAAAAGATCAATCCTGGTTAAATGCAATGAAAGATGAAATTAATCAAATTGAGAAAAATAAAACATGGGAACTTGTTCCTCATCCAGATGACCAAAATGTAATTGGGGGAAAATGGATTTTCAGGAATAAGTTAGATGAATCAGGAAAAGTTATTAGAAACAAAGCTAGATTTGTGTGCAAAGGGTATGCTCAACAAGAAGGGATAGATTTTTGGGAAACTATTGCTCCTGTAGCTTGTTTAGAATCCTTTAGAATGTTTCTTGCATATGCCTCATTTAAGGAATTTACAATGTACTAAATGGATGTTAAAACAACATTTCTGAATGGATATTTAGAAGAAGAGGTATATATGGAGCAACCAGAAGGTTTTGAATATTCTGATTATACAGATCATGTTTACAGATTAAAGAAAGCACTTTATGGCCTGAAACAAGCACCACGTGCTTGGTATTCTAGACTTGATTCACATTTGATTTCTAAAGGTTTTACTAAAGGTAGTGTTGATAGTACATTATATACTAAAGTTGTTAGTGATGATCTTCTGGCTATTGAAATCTATGTAGATGATATCATATTTGGATCTACAAATGATGAATTATCACAGAGTTTTTCAACTATTATGGAATCTGAATTTGAAATGTCAATGCTAGGACCTTTATCTTTTTTCTTGGGTATCCAAGTATCACAACTAGAACATGGACTTTTTATTTCACAAACTAAATATGCAAAAGAGATGTTAAAAAGGTTTCAGATGGACCAGTGTACTCATGTTGGTACACCTATGGAAACTAGGTGTAAGTTGGTTAAGGCTGATGATTCTCCACTTGTTGATCAAAGTAAATATCAGTCTATGGTAGGAAGCTTGCTCTATCTTACTGCTTCTAGACCTGACTTAATGCAAGTAGTTTGTTTGGTCTCACGCTAACAGTCTGCCCCTAGACAATCTCATCTAAATGCCATAACACAAATTTTTAAATATATCCAAGGTACTCTGGACTTTGGTTTATGGTATCCAAAACATGGTGATTTTACATTGATAGGGTATACTGATGCTGACTAGGGAGGCTGTGTTGATGATCAACGTAGTACTAGTGGTGCAACTTTCTTCCTTGGTGACTGACTAGTTTCTTGGCACAGCAAGAAGCAAGACTGTGTCACTTTGTCCATAGCTAAATCTGAGTACATTGCTACCACAACTTGCTGTACTCAAATGCTTTGGATGTCTTATCAATTGGCAGATCTGGGTGTTGTGATATCAAAACCTATGACTATATTCTATGACAATACCAGTGCTATTCAAATTTCAAAAAATCCTGTGATGCATTCCCGTACCAAACATGTTGCTCTTAAATTGCAATTTTTACATGATCAAGTTCGCAAATGAAATCATTCTTGTTCATGTTTCCTCTCAGGCACAAGTTGCAGACATTTTTACCAAAGCTTTACTGAAGGATACATTCATGCGATTGTGTGATCGATTGGGAGTTTACTCTCAATCCTTTATTTCAAACCGATTTCTCCAGTACGGGGGAGCTTCTCACCATGCTCCCACCCAGGCCCTCTTTGTCCTTGCTAACAAAAAGGGGGAGAATGCTTATCATGATGGTTATGTTGCTTATATTTACTGTTTCAGAGGTTATACATAGATGCTTTGGTTCAGAGGTTGATGGTCAGATTGCTCACTCATATCTACTGTTTCAGATTTACATAGTTTCAATGTTCTATTGGTTCGGATTGGTTATAACTTGGTTTTCTGATTCTGATTCTTGACAATGATATGTTGGTTGTCAAGTCTTTACATTTGGTCATCTTTTTGATCTTTCAATGATGTTTGATGCTTAAAAAGTTAACTCAATTGATCTGATGCTTGGTTATTGATATAGTTTGATTTTTAGTTCTTTTGGCAATATATTTTGCACTTGTAAATCAAACTGCTTCAGCATGTCAGAAGTGCTTCTGGTTCACTTAATAATTTGGTGAGTATTTGATTCCCAAGTCTGGATTACATGATATAGTTGATATACTTCTATCCCTCTGTTCAATGGTGGCTATGTTTTTGCCATCAAGGACAAAGGGGGAGTTTGTTGACTTTTCTATTTGTCCTTGATGACAAGGCTCTTCGGTGGTAGTATGTGGGCTTTATTTGCCACGTCATGTCAATCATTATTTTAGCCTATTTCACACTTTAACTCAATGATAGATCATGGTTGAGTTTGACTTGAGTCAGTTTACTTTTAACTCACGTGGCTAGCATTATGAGTTCATCCCGGATGTCAAAAGGAAATCTATTATGATTTGGGATATTCCGGACTTCAAAGAAAGCTCAGTTTATTTTGTTGATGCTTTCTTTTCACTACCAAAGCCCTTGTTGTTTTGCCGCTTTCAGCTGAACTTGCTTGGTGATTTAGAACTGGGAGAATTCTTTGATGGTTATATGTTTCTACTATTTCTTGCTCCCGTCTTTGCTCTGGACATTGATGGGTTTCTTGTCAAGGATAAAGACTTCTTCAGTTACATCTCTACACATGCTCACTGCTGGTAATCTTATAATTTTCTCTAATCACAGGTATGCACATAGTAATTTCATTTTGAGGAGAAATGATAAGTGTCGAAAGGAAATATGAAGCAAGTTTTTTAATGGTTCAGTTGCATATAACTATTTGTCCTTTCCTCATTTTCCGGCACTGTAGAAGCATAGTAACTATTTTTTTTGTTTAAACGATTTGACAAAAGGTTAAGGGCTTCATTTTTATAGATTCAAAGGTAGTTATTGGAATCATATTGTAGATTCTTGTTAACCCTTTACGGGTTTGTTACTATGATTATATCAAGTGTTTTTGCAGGATGACTCGAGAAATTTTTAGAGATTTATCAAAGTAGTTATAAAAATTGTTTTAGTTGGTTACCCTATACGAGGGTTACTTTAGAAGATTTTATTATTCACCCTCCAGTTTTTAATCAAGGTTTTTTAGTGATATTGTGGGTACATATCAAGCATTTGTATTCTTATGAAAGGGTTCTTTTTGGATAGGATTTATTGAGAAGTTGATATTAAAATTAAACTCTACACGGGCTGTGGTCTGATCAATAAACTCAAATTCAGTTTTTTTTTAAGAGCAGTGGTTAACTATCTGGTTTAGTTAATGCTTTGGATACATTTATGTGTATGTATCAATTTCTAAAGAAGGGGATATAAATATGTAAATGTAGGTGAAGCTGAAGTGTGCTTTTTAGTGGAAAGAAAGAAAAGATGTATTATTTATTTTGAGATCTCTATTGTTGGCTGACTTACTGGATATCATATTTTTTTCTTTGTAATAAAGGTTCAGGATAAAATAGGTGTAGAACAGATTGCAAATATATCATTATGAATCCACTCAAAGACTATTGAAAAGGATAGGGGTTGAAGCTCCTTGTAGCAGGGCTGCTAAATTGGATGTATTGGTTGGTGTTTAAGATTAATAAAAGAATTGGAGTGTTTTTTTTCCCTATGATGAAATCTAGTTGGATTTCGAGGGTTTTCACTTAGCACAAAAACTATGTCATGGTGTTGGTTTCTTAGTTATGTTTAGTACTCTGATACACTTATTCCATTTTCTCTTATGTTCTTTTCACAGTCACATGTTGATGCAAGTTTTTCAAATGGACTCTTAGTTTTCAGTTTTTGTGGCCATCTTAGTTTTGTTCTTATGAATTTAAAGATTTAGTGTACTCTGATTCACCCCCTCCCCCTCTTAGAGTACTCGTTACTTCCAACACCTTCTACAACACCTGAATGGTAGTAGTTGGTTTTTTATTGAGTCCCTGCAATAATCAATGATTTCTTGAATGTTGCTCATAAGGGTCCTCTAGATCTCCTTCAATTTGGAAACCTTTTCTTCAAGTTTTTCCTTTCTATTTACACCCATGTTCTTCATTATGTTCCTATTGGGGGCTATAAACATATTTAAGCATAATACAATTTTGTTATTAATTCTAATTTTTTCATATTATCTAATAGTTTATTTATATTTTGTACCCTTTTTTATTTATTATTGAATATCAATCATTAATAAAACCTTCCACCTTTATAACCTAATTGAATCTCTTTGACTAGGTATACATTGAACTTAGAAATTGAACCTATGGAAGCCAACTGAAGGTGATAAAATAGCATTTATGATTAAATAGTGGAAAATAATAGGAAATTTCATAAGAGAGGGCAATAATTGTGATTTGTTGGGCTCTATTAGACTTAAGATGATATTCATTGAGGTTTAAATAGACCAACTGAAGAGAAATAAAAGAATGTAAATAGTATAAACATAAACCATATTGTCAATACTAAAATAGTCCAAGGATTTATTAGTGGTCTTTGTTGTGCTGATTTACTAATTTTTAAGAGCTAAAACCTCATTCAAGTAGATAAAAAAATCATCTACAAGATAAAATGTCTTGCTAGGTAGTATACACAATAACATGAACACAATTCAAAAGTGGATGATGTACATGATTATAGGTAGAATAGAAACACAAAATTCTCTAAAGATGTTTCTAAATCTAATTCTTTTAGGGGTGTGATAGTTTAATGATCTTGTAGAGCTCTAGCAACCAATTCACACTAAAACTAATGTAAATAAATTTATTCTTGGATTATTTTAATGTAGATAATGATGGAATGATAAAGTGTTAAATATTAGTGCCATGATGCTATCCTAGTGACTAAGATGACATTTAAATTGTAAGATAAGTGTTTGTAGTTCATCCCATTGATCTTTAGAAAAATGGAGCCATAAATTAAAGGAATAAAGTAATGTTTGTCATGAAAGGATACAAAGAGAAACTTGGAAGAGATTGATAGGGCATGTGATCTCATAATAAGAATGGAAATCATGTGAATAGTCCTAGTCATAGTAGTTGAGCATAAGTAGATGTATACAAAATCTACATTCCTAAATGGAGAGAAAAAGAAAGAAATTTGTGTTGAATATCCACTTCACTATGATGTCCCAAGATAAGAAAATGAAATGTATGGGCTGAATAAATTCATCTATAGGTTGAAGAAAGTATCTTAATTATAGTATAAAATAATTGGCTCATATTTGTTGAGAAATAGTTTTAGTAAAAGTAGTGGTGAATGCACACTCTACATCAAGGAAGGTCATTGTGATATTTTAATTTTTTTTTTATTACTTAAGCACGAAATAGGGCCTTGATCCCTCACAATGATAAAACATCAAGTAGAAAAATAGAGTAACAATAGAACAACAACCAACATCACACAACTAGAAGCCCAACAAAGTTTAAGAAGATAACCGCGTAGCAAATAATCAAAATTACTTAAACCAAAAACATAACCCTCTTGAAAGAGGCTATCCACCCAAAACAATAACATATAATCATAGACAATCACAATATCATAAAGATGAAATCCTAAATAATAACTACTAATAGTATCATTGCTAAGGTTTATTATTATTTTTAGTTGGCACACATGCCTCATTAAACATATTTAGAAGATAAATAAACTTAGAAACACTATAACTATATATCTTATATATAAAGGATTTAATTTTTTTAGGAAATAATAACTCCCTCGCTTTTTATTTTAAAGATATGAATAGAAAGTATAAAATGATAAAATTATGTCTAGTAACACATTTCCATGACATTGAGATAAAACACGTGTATCGTGGTATTTTTATTTCTAAAATTTAACATGCAGTTATTTAAGAGGTAATGAATGCTAAAAAATAAGTCTACACCAATACCAATAGCCATACTTATAAAAAATAAGGAATATTTCAATAATAGTGTAAACCCAAGTCTATACATGGGTATAGTTGTACTTGTGTAATAGATTTAATAGCAATACTTGATATAATGCATCTAGTAATATCATTATCTAGATTTAGAGAAAAATTAAGGGATATAGATTGGCATGTAGGTATGAGAATCCTGAGATATGAAAAATGGTACCAACAACTATGATATTATCTATGGTACCAATTGTTTGAGCTAGTTGGATATATTAATAGTAATTGGATAAGAAAATTAGTTGATAGGAAGAGAACATTAAGATGTGTCCACATGGGATTATAATATGTTTCATGGACATCTAAGAATAAATCCATAGTTTTTATTTTCATGTTAAGCTATTTGGCATTAAAGGATCTTAGTATACTTGAAAGAGGAACAATAAAATGATACAACTATATATTATGATAATATATTATTAATATTTTTGGTGTGAATTGTTGATTTACATGGATGAAGAAAGCTTGTTGAGATCCACTATCATTTCATAAGGGAGCTTGTATATATTTTCAACAAGGCAATCTTGAAAGATGGTTTTGAATTTCAAATAATTAAGTTAGGAATCATGGATATAGTTGTAAAATATCTAGAGCCTTCATAGTTATCTCTAAAATTCATATATAGTCAACTTTAGATAGCTTTGAGAATGTATTGTACATTTCCAAAAGTGTATAATGAGCATGAAATGGACTATAGAGCAAGGGGGATTGCTGGAATTCAATAAAATTGAGTCAAATAATTAAGTTTTTGACATGCCATTTTGTTCAGACCCAAAATAGCGTAGATTTGGACACATCCCATCCTACAAATTTCACAATTTTTTTAAAAAAATTTAGAGCCTGAAATCATGACACTTAAATTTCGATGATATTTGAATAGAAAACAATTTTGCAAGAAACTTAATTAATAGTAGGGAGGAACCAAAAAGAGTATAAAAATGAAGAAAGAATAGAGAAATAGTCAGTAGAAGAAAAATATGGAGGATATAAGAGAGTTGACATACAATAGAGACAACTACATAGAAGAACACGTTGACAACTCCCAAAGTATATATAGAGTAGTAAAAACACTATAGAAAGGTGAATAGATCTAGCAAACCAAAAAAGAGCATAAACAATAGCATGTAGAACTATTTTATAGATTTTTTAATAATGTTTGTAAATATTATAGATCAAATATATATGCTCTAAATTTCTAAAAATTGTTCCCCCTTAATCTTTGTTATCTTATTTAATTTTCTAAGAAGTGATATCAAAAAGTAATCTTTGTAACTATTTTTCAAAACATAACTTCTATTATGATGCTCCCAATGAATACTCATCCCTCTGAGACAACTTTTCACTAAGGTCATTACGGATCCCCTCGACATTGTCCCACTTCTCTAATTTTCCAACCATATAACTAGGAACCTCCTAGGCCTATTCATCCTTTTCCTCTATTGCCCAACTATCAACCCTAGCACTTGCCTCTCCCATAGCCTCAACCCTGTTAATATTTATCACAACCAAATCAAATTGTGAGAAGATTCATTTGATAACCAAGTCCTATTGCCCAATAATCTCTTCCAACATTGACACCTTAGATTCCAAAGTGGGGGTTGGGATTGGGGTTGGAGACATCCTGATTAGAAGGAAAGGGGGCAACCTCTTCAGAGGCCACTAGAGACCAGTCAGATTTCTAGGTTGAGTAGGATTCAAATTCCTCAAAAGATTCCTCCTCATCCCAATCCAGTAGCTCCACTTCCTTAGAAGGAGAGTTAGGGAAATTTTTCTAGTTTTGTCCTTTTATAGGCTTGAAGTGAGTAGGAAATAGATTGGGATTAGACGAAGAAGCAAGATTGGGGTCAAGTTTCACAATAGGGACACCCAAGTGCTCCCCAACTAAATTAGAATCTAACAAGGGGTCAAAGAGAAATAACAAGGGGCCATTGAACGAAGATAAAGCTAGATGGAAGTTGTAGAGCCTCAGAATTAACCATTCGTGAAGGGGATGGGAATTTTTGGAATTGGCTCTAGCAACCAATTGAGTCAGAGAAGAACAAACCCAGAAGGTGAAATTAATTTTTATGCCATAGCTTAGGTGGTTTAGCATAGGGAATAGCTAGGTAAGGAACCTTTTAAACCACTCATCGAAAGTGAAGTATTTCATAGGTAATAGTGCTACATCCTTCCAAATTTTGGGGAAGTCTCCTATATTATATACCCACTCTACAACCTCAAAACCCCTTCATTGGGCTTGAAGAATCTCTTAAATTCATCTTTATAAGACCCTTTTGACTTCTTTGTAAAATTTATTCCTTCCTATGGTAAAACAATGATAGTAGTGATTGTGTCCGATGGGACTTTGAAAGAAACTCTCCCAATGTTCACATCACCCTTATCCCATGAATGAAATATTTTAATGGATAGCTCAATATTAAAGCCCTGCATGCCTTCAATATAGCTTGCAAGATTACCCTTAACCACTTTTTGTCATACCTTAACATTATTTTTAAATCCTCACAACCATCTAGCTCAAATTGTATGACGTCCATCCCCATTGTTATCACAGAGAGCTTAGAAGTAAAAACCAGGTGGATATAACAAAAATTAGTACTATGAAAAATACAACACTTACAAGGTTTGGGGAAAGTGACATTATTGTTTGAAAGAGATGTTAGCCACCAATACAATAAAGGACTAGTCAAAAGGGCGACAATACTAACTAAAAAGGTAAGCCTTGGATTATGCTCCATCATGAGATTTCATGTCCTTAAAAATACAAACATGAACTATATTTGGAATATAATATACTTGTCCATATTTTCAAATAATTCGAAAATAGGCCCAAAGAAGCGAGCCTGGTTGCAACTTTATTTCATTCCCTCCTTGTATGACAACATAATACATGGCTCATCCCTTGAGTAAGATTCCAACACTTGGCATCAAGGTGATCAAACTTCAAATTGGATTTGCCTTCATTTTCTAGCATGAAGCTACTATTTTTTGAATTACCTTCTATGATGATTCAATTGTATCTCTATCATTCACAATAACTAAGCCATAATAGATCGTTAACACCTCCACAACACTTGATGTTTGTGTACCTAAATGGGTCACATACGCAAGGATCAAATTGCCCCAGTGATCACAGATTATATATATAATGTTAGTTTCTTATATGATTTTCATTTTGTGGGTATTTTTATTTTCTTCACTTTTTAGAAAATTTCATAGTGATGCAGGCCTGATTCTATAACCTTATTAGGTTGAGAGAACTATTAACAATACACATAGACATGATATGTAAAAGCAATTCTCAAGATGCAAAATCTTCAAACTTTATTCAACATGGCTAAATTACATCCAGCTTCCTTTTCTCATTGACAAGCTCTGTCTAAGTGCTCTTTGCTATGTTACATATGCTCTAGACATTCACTCTTCTATTCTCCTTGAGTGGTGGCCTTTTCACTCTATTCAAATATCTATTTTAATGAAACATTTCTTTCTAGTAAGTTTTGTTTAACTAATACTCTGTGATTTCTCTTTCCTCTACATTAGCATCTCACGCATCTCCAATCTATAGTAACTCCTTATTGGTGGAGGCCTTCTTGCCTCCTCTTTGTACACTCCCAAGGTCTTCCTTCAAATCCTACACAAGCCCCTATAATGTATTTTCCTTTCTTATCCCCATATACCAGTGTAACTCTTCTTGTCCTTGCCCTTCTACACCTCATAGACAAACTTAGCTTCTTATGAGCCAATCTCTTTTCACATTCCTAATGCAAATTTTGTTCATATGCCTCCCTTATGGCCACTTCAATGTCCTTTATCTGACCTTTATTTATTTCAATACTTATGCAACTATAATCTCTCTCTTTTGTTTGCCTCTTGCAATTTATTCTTTAATTCACACACTTATATTTCCTTTGCAACCAATACTTTCCTCAAACAATATTTTCCTCTTTCTGTTATCCTTTTCTTAGGCTAACCTCTCCTTTGTTCAACATAGATTTTGATTTCTTATTTTTTATGCTTTCCTCTATGCACAAACTCACTCTTCCATACCCCCTTTTCTAAATTTATCAAGTTGCACGTCTCATGTGCACCTATATGCACTATCTATCTTTATTTCTCCATCCCACTACTCATCTCTGTTGAGTGGTCTCACTCATTTAGGTCAGCCCTCATTTTTATGTAATGTGGCATCTTTACTCTTTATTTCCTATTCTTCACTTATATCTCCACCTTTTGGCTTCCCAAGAGGCATTTAATCAATCCACTCTTCACATTCTTGTGTGTCCCTTCCCATTTTGATATTTGTTCTATTTATATCTTTTGATGCATAGGTTTCCCATTCCTTTACTTTTATTAACTCTAAACATAAAAAAATATCTCCTGATGTAGCCTCCTTGTCTCCCATACACAATCTTTGTCATGAGGTAGTTACAAAATTCCCATTTGTGTGGTGAATTGATGTTGCTTGAGCATGCAGCTCCATGCATTACCATTTTCTTTGCATCCACTGACCATGTAGTTGCAAGCTTCACTATTTACCCTCCACCACATGATCCAAGATCCACTGCCAAACACCACCATGCAACAAGCTAAATTTAGGAGGGTTGAATATAATTTTAGAATAGTTAATATTTTTTAGTTTAGCAAATAAAGCATGCTATGCATGCAAGTTTTTACAATTAGCTCGTTTGGTGAGAAATCTTAGTTTAGATTTTAGATTTTAAATAATGCAAATAAAATGGGACATGCAGTTCTAGTTCCACCATAATTTTAATCTTTTTTGTAATGCTGATAATTATGCATGAATCTGGTGAACAATAGTCAAAACTTAGACACATGATATGCAAGAGTTTTTATGGTATAACCATTATTTTTTTTGAGGTTGTGAATTTATTAAATAGCCAGCCTCTTTTTTTCTTTTTTTTTTCTGTAAGCAATAATATAGATTGTGTGTTCTTTGTGAGAATAGGGCACTCTTTTTTTGAAATATGATTTTTTTTCTGCAATTTGTCTACTACTGTAGTTGGTTGTTTTCTACTATTTTATTTGTTAAATCAGTTGGCTCTAAAGAGACAAGGCAGATTCAAAATTCAACAAGTGGTATCAGAGTAGGTAAAATTGTTTTGGGTTAAATATATATTGTTAGAATTTTTCCAAAGATAATCATGTCAAATTCTAATAGCATGCCTGTTCTAGAATTTGATGGCAATGATGATGATTATTGGTGCATGAAGATGCTGACCTTTTTTATTGGAAAATATTTGTGGGAGACTATTGAATCAAGTTACAATGAGCCAGCTGATTGGAATGCCCTTACAGCCAATGAAAGAACAACAAGGAAGAAAGAAAGGAAGAATAATGCTCAAGCTTTGTTTCACATTCAAATAGCTCTTGATAAGAGCTTATTTCCATGAATATCAAGAGAAAAAACTGCCAAAGATGTTTGGAAGACTCTGCAAGAAACTTACCAGGGTAGTGATCAAGTTAAGGTGGTCAAGCTTCAAATATTGAAGCGAGAGTTGGAGAGTTTGAAGATGCAAGAAGCTGAAAGTATAAGTTATTATTGTGTTAGAGTCAAATATGTGGTCAATAAAAGGGCTACACTTCGGGAAACTATAAGAAATGAAGTTTTGATAAAAAAAGGTATTGAGATCTTTGACACCCAAATGGAATCATGTTGTCATAATCATAGAAGAAAGCAAAGATTTGACAAAACTATAGTTTGATCAATTGGATGGATCCTTGATGTCTCATGAAGAAAGATTGAAAGATTATTTTGAAGGTGTAGAGAAAGTGTTTTCCTCTAAATTGCAAATCACAAAAAATGAAGTTGCAAGAAACAATAGTGCCAAAAGCAATCAAGGCCAAGGTAAAGGGCCAAACTAAAAATCTTCAAGAGGTAGAGGCAGAGGTGACTCAAGAGGAAGAGGTGGTTCCAGTGGAAGAGGTAGAGGTAGAGGCAGCTTTGATAAGAGAAATTCCCAATGTTTCCATTGTAATAGGTATGGCCAATTTGAAAGAGAATGCAGATTGAAAGAAGGTAAAAGTGCTAACTATTCTCAAGAAAGTAGTAAGAATCCTCTAGATCACTTATTTTATCTTATGCCGAAGGTGAAAACATTGCTAAAGATGTTTGGTACCTAGATTCTAGATGCTCTAACCATATGATAGGGAATGAGAAGTTGTTTTCAACAAAGGATCAAAGTTTTAAATCCAAGATCCAGCTCAGTGATGATAGATCGTTGGAGGTTTCTGCCAAAGGGGTTAGTGAGGTCCAAACAAAAGGTCTAAAGAGTATTAATGATATTTATTATACTCCACAATTGAAGTACAATTTGTTAAGTGTTGGTCAACTATGTGTCAAAAATTATGAAGTAGTCTTTGAGAATAAGACATGTACTATCTATAATAAGAATAAGGGCAATAGGGTGATCATTGTTGTGCCTATGACAAGAAATAGGATGTTCTCTTTGAGGTTTGGTGAACATAACAACAGCCTTGCAAATATGTCTTATGAGGATTCAAGTTTGTTATGGCATCTCAAGTATGGGCATTTAAATTTTCACAGTTTAAAGTTTATAACCTCACACGCATTAGTTTTTGGTTTGCCCAAGGTTGAGGAACACAAGGAGGTTTGTGAAGGATGTGCTAAAGGAAAGCATGCAAGGGAAAAGTTTCCAAAGGGCAATGCATGGAGGGCCCATCATCCACTTCATCTTGTTCATTCAGACATATGTGGTCCTATGTAGACTAAGAGTTTGGGTAAGTCATCATATTTCATCACTTGTATTGATGATTACTCATGAAATTGTTGGGTATATTTTTTGAAGGCCTAAGATGAGGCCTTGGATACATTCAAGAATTTCAAAGCCCTCATAGAAAATGAGAAAGGGTGCAAGATCAAATGTTTAAGGACTAATCATGGAGGGGAATTTTTCTCAAAGGATTTCCAGAGTTATTGTGATCTTAATCACATTAAGAGGAAACTCACAACTGCATACACATCTCAATAGAATGGGGTAGCCGAAAGAAAGAATCGTATTGTGGTAGAAATGGTAAGGTGCATGTTACAAACCAAATGATTGAGAAATACTTATTGGGGAGATGTAGTTTCTACATTAGTGGACATCCTCAACCGTAGCCCCACAAGTACACTAGAAAAGATGACTCCTTATGAAGCTTGGTATGGGAAAAGGCCTAATGTTAATCATTTCAAATTTTTTGGTTGTTTGGCTTATGTGCATGTACCTGATCAGAATAGACAAAAGTTAGAGTCATGTATTTTTATTGGGTAGAATGAGAAAAGCAAGGCTTATGGATTGTATGATCCCATCACTAATAGGCTTATTGTCACAAGAGATGTAGTTTTTAATGAAGGGGGGAGTTTATGGTGGCATAAAAAAGGCCATGTTGAGAAGATAAAATCTGTTTTGAATGATGACATAATTTCTGATATTGATCATGAGGAGCCAATTAATGTTTATGTATCCAGTGGTTTAACTCCACCAAGTTCAAGTCCAACTTGTTCTCCAAGCTCTACAAGGAAGGTAAGGAGATTGAGTGATATCTATTAGAGGAGTGTAAATCACTTACATGATGAAATCCCAATAGGCGAGATAGTGAATTTTGTTTGATTAGCCAAGACTGTTTTTGAACAATCATATTTTAAAGATGTATGTACTAATGAGGTTTGGGTGCAAGCCATGCAAGAAGAGATGAATTCCATTCACAGGAATGCCACTTAGGAGTTAACAGAGCTTCCGCATGACAAGAAAAAGATTGGCACCAAATGGGTCTATAAGACCAAGTTGAATAGTGATGGGAGTGTTGAAAGACACAAGGAAAGATTAGTTGCTAAAGGCTTCAGATAGAAGTATGGAATTGGTTATGATGAGATATTTGCACCAGTAGAAAGACAAGAGACCATTAGAATTTTGATTTCATTAGCAGCTCATAAGAAGTGGAGCATATATCATATGGATGTGAAAAGTACCTTCTTGAATGGATACTTAGAAGAGGAAGTATATGTGGAGGAACCACAAGGTTTTGAAGTGGAAGGAAAATAGCATCATGTCTACAGGTTGAAGAAGGCTTTGTATTGCCTCAAGCAAGCACCAAGAGTGTGGTATACTAGGATTGATGGATACTTTCAGGAGAATGGCTTACAAAGAAGTAAGAGTGGTCCTACCCTTTACTACAAACAAAAAGGTATTGATATTCTAATCATAAGTTTGTATGTTGATGATCTATTGTATATGGGTAGTAGTTCTAAGATGAAAGATGAATTCAAAGTTGCTATGATGAAAGAATTTGAGATGAAAGATTTTTGTCTGATGAAATATTTTTTAGGAATGGAGGTTTATCAAAGTAAGGATAAGATTTTCATTTGTCAAACAAAGTATGCATAGGATATGCTGAAGAAATTTGATATGACTGATTGTAACCCTGCCTCAATCCAAGTGGTCATGTAGTTGTGTTATGTAGAGATGATGGTGCTGATTTAGTTGATGAGATAGTTTACAAATGTATTGTAGGGAGCTTGATGTTTCTAACCCACACAATGCCTGATATCACATATTCAGTTTCACTTGTTTCAAGGTATATGACAAATCCATCTAAAATACATATGAAGGCAACCAAGAGGATTTTGAGGTATGTGAAAGGGACTTTAAATTTTGAAATTCATTACTACTCTTCTGAAAAGTTCAATCTTGTAGGCTTTAGTGATTTAGATTGGGGAGGTAGTATGATTAACCATAAGTCCACATCTAGAAATTATTTCTCTTTTGGTTCTGGTTTGATTAGATGGAGCTCGAAAAATAAAACCATTGCTGCCCTCTCATCCACAGAAGCACAATATGTTGCAATTACCTCAATAGGTACACAAGCTCTTTGGCTCAGAAAAGTTTTGGAAGAAATTGTAGAAAGGAAAATTCAGCCTACAATGATTTATTGTGATAATGTGAGTGCCATCAAGTTAGCGAATAATTTGGTTCATCACAGTAGAACAAAGCATTTTGATATGAAATATCACTTCATACGAGATTTGGTGCAGAAGAAGGACGTTGAATTGAATCACATCAGCACTCAGGATCAGCTAGCAGATATATTCACTAAGCCGGTTGCAAAAGCTCAGTTTTTAGCTCTATGAGATAAAATTGTGAACCCTCTCAACATCGAGGAGGAGTATGTGGTGAATTGATGTTGCTCAAGCATGCAACTCCATGCATTACCATTTTCTTTGCATCGACCGATCATGCAGCTGCAAGCTTGACTATTTACCCTCCACTGTAATGCACCACCACATGATCCAAGATGAACTGCCAAACACCACCATGCAGCAAGCTAAATTTAGGAGGGTTGAATATAATTTTAGAATAGTTAATATTTTTTAGTTTAGGAAATAAAGCATCTATGCATGGAAGTTTTTCCAATCAGCTCGTTCGGTGATAAAGCTTAGTTTAGATTTTAGATTTTAAACAATGCAAATAAAATGGGACATGCAACTCTAGTTCCACCATAATTTTAATCTTTTTCGTAATGGTGATAATTATGCATGAATCTAGTGAACAATAATCTAAACTTAGACACATGATATGCAAGAGTTTTTACGGTGTAACTGTTGTTTTGTTTAAAGCTTTGAACTTATTAAATAGCCAGCCTCTCTTTTTTTCTTCTGCAAGCAATAATATAGATTGTATGTTCTTCGTGAGAACAGGGCACTCTTTTTCTGAATTGTGATTTTTGCTGCAATTCGTCTATTGCTATAGTTGGTTGTTTTCTTCTATTTTATTTGTTAAATCAGTTGGCTCTAAGGAGACAAGGCAGCTTCAAAATTCAACAATTTGTCCAGATCCTCGTGCATTGCATGGTTCATATTTTAATCACTTTCATCTTAAGTTTGCTTCATATTCTGCTACTTTAGGTCCTTTATTTTATTTTAAAAGAAAAAGAAATATTAGTTTAGATTTTGCACCTCTTGTTGTTTTTATGGTCTTTGTTATGCTAAATCAAGTCTTAGGTTTTCAATTTGTTGATGGTTTTGGTTTTTAAGTCTTTACATTCATTGCTTCTACTCTTGACATTGTTGTACTTTTCGTAAGTGGCTCTTCCAACTCTCACTACTATCATTAAATGCTATTTATTTGTAAACAAGACCTGTAAACTAATAAATCATATGAGAAAACTATCATATAACAAAGTTTTCAACAATTAACATTTTTTTATAAATATTATTAAATGTATATAAACTTGTTGAGAACTCTAAATGTTGACTGAAAGAGCTAGCAAAAAGATCTATTGTTTACAAAATACAATATTCAATTACTATTACAAATACAAAGCAACAAATACACTTAATGACACTGGAATACTCTTGCTGACGTAATATCACTGGAATACTCTTCCTGAGGTAATATAGTTGAACTAAAAACATAAGGATCCTTCCTTTTTAATAGCGTACATCACTCACTATATCTTATGGACGAATTCATTGAAGCGTCGTCTCTAAAATAAAATCAAGAGCACGCTAGGGTGATTAACACGAGAATGAAAACTCTGATGTTATAATCTGCACTAGCATTCTGGGAGATCATTGGGAGGACCCTTCAAACTTTCGAGCTCACTGTGACCGTTCTTCACTAGTAAAACCATGCTCAACCCCCATGTTACATGATCATCAAAGTGACAATGTACGAACCAAACACCTGCACAAATCGAACAATCCTTCAGTATTCCATACATTTTTTCCAAATTTCAATTTTTAGTACTCCTAAATCATATCTAGAATCATGACAGAATTTTTACGTTGTTCATTACCTGGATTGGTAGCTTTGAATCTGACAGCAGTCCATCCATTCACAGGAGTTCCCACAGTATTTCGTTGCGGAGGATCGACCAGGTTGAAAGAGCTTGGATCTGTATCATTATTATAATTTCCAAAACCCTCTCCTACAACATAAAAGTCATAACCATGAATATGCATTGGATGGTTGTCTTCCTGGAAGATACTGGTTCCCTGGAACACAATCTGAACTGTGGCATTATATTCAATCACTTTCACCCTCGTTCCAGAAACTGGAGCCCACAGCGTTTTGGGTACATCACCAGTATAATTATACACAACTGGTGGATGTGAAGGAAAGTCGGTGCTAAAGACTCCATTAACACCGAAGTGATAAGCTTGCAGAATGGCAACTTCTGGCAGCACAAAAGATACATTGTTCATACTGGATGTGACTCTGGTATTGTTAGGGCCACTACAGGTACCACCGGTTTCACAAGGACGTAAACCGAGTCCTACGGTTATGATACTACTGTCGCTTATGCTTTGGGGAACGTCCACCGGATGTTCCTCTGAAGCAAGGCTTCGTAAGGATTGGGTAAATGTGGTCACAGTTTCAGTGTCATTGTATATTGGAAGCTCTGGAATGATTGGAGTGGCAGATGCATTAGAACCCACGTAGCTCATAATGGCGGTTGTTGTGGTGTTATCAATATTTGCTTCAGCTTGAGTAGTGTATACTTTGGCCCCAATATAGTATTTGGCTGTCACTTGATTGGCTGTGAGAAGAACGTCTGTAGTCTGACCAGATGTTAACATGAGAATGTCAGTTGTGTACGGCTTTGTGTAGGAGGCATCCACGGATACCACTGTAAGATTGTGTGATGCAACCTTGAAAAAGAGGTGATTATTGACTGCAGCATTGACAATACGAAGAAGATAGGTTTTTCCCTGTTGTACAGCGAACTTTGTTGTTCCTGCACATATAAAATTTCACTGCTGAATATGTTTTCAGTGTTGATTTTGTTTTGTTAGAAATGAAATTGGGTGTGCCTTAGTTGTATTCACAGTGGTCGTTTCTGGATTAAAATGTGTAGAATTAATTACTAATGGGTTACCCATCGACTCAAAATCGAATAATTTTACCGAATCGAATCTAAATCTAAAGCCTTTTTCAAGAAAACAGAAAATTGATACCTGATGTTGAGCAGGAATAGAGGTCTCCTGGCTGTCCATTTATGGTGAAAGCATCTGAGATATTCGGCGCACCTCCAGTCAGATTTGCTTCAGCTTCCACTTCGATGGGATCACTGTTCCACCACTCCCCTGTTCAATATTATTATTTAGGTCAAGTAATTAGAGTCGCAGGGACAATCCAGTGTGAACGCACAAGGGAAAAGTCTAAAAGATGGAAAACTATGAATCACAAACACATTCCCTATTCAAAATCACTAACACTTCACAGATACAGCATAAGTTTTAAGATCCCAGTATATAATTCTTATTTCAATTTAGAATTTATAGTTGACATGATATATGAAAGGATTCCACTTGACACAATATCAAACGTAATCTTGTAAGAATAAAAAATGAAAACTTTCTTAAAGCAGTAATACACTGTAACTACAACACTCGGAAATGAAATACGTATGATTCGCTATAACTTTAACCTACATTAATTTTTCCATGACCTATGGAACTGATAATATTATATTATTAAATATTGTAAAGGAATAAAGTAAGTTTTGGGAATGATGGAGATGAATAATGCATATATTTAAATTGTTTTGGTATAGAAAAAATAGAAAGAGTGGGTGCTCTCATTATTTAGAATTTTGTAATAAATTGTTGTTATCATTGAATTGAATTTAAGAATTGGGTCAATTTGACAAGTGCAGATTTATTTTTTAATTCATAGATCTAATTTTGTTAATTGCGAACTGTCACTCTCTAGTTTATTGAAATCTCTACTTTTTACAAGTTATCAAGGATTGACAATATTTAAAAATTCCATAAAGAAGTCAGATGTACATGCTGACATGTTTCCATAATGAAGTTATATCACAATGAAGAGCATGCAAATGTCTTAAATGATGATTTTAAAGTAATTATATCACTTTTAACACACCAATTAATGTCGTTCTCTAACAAATTTTACATGTATGCAAATCATTGGTTAATCAATACTTTATATAATTAGGACTTGAACTACACTATAAATGATTTTTTCCAAAATACCATCACATAGTAATAATTATGCAAAATATGTACTAAGTTAGCTCATGTTAAAAATGAATGAGTAGGAGTTAGCTAAATTTAGCTAAATTTCAATTCAAATTTTTAAAACTCAAGGGATAGTTCTATAGGTGCTGGATCAATCTAATGGATTTTGGATCAAGGAAGGCAAATTTTGGTGTAGAGAACACTTTTCTTTAAATACTATAAATGTCACATGCATTGTTATATGCATGGAAATGTATTAGATGAGGCCAAATTCAAGATAATGTGTAAAAGGTGGTGTGAAGAATTAGGAAATAAGGGTAGCTCTACACAATCTCATGTCTTGATATGCACTTGAGTAGTTTTTGTCCAAACAAGTATAAAACTAAAGGTGAACTAATATGAAAATACTTATTGACCATTATAACTAGAAAAAAAGAAATATAGTCATTAACTTTAAGAAATATGCATAGATTTTTTAAATTTATTGAGTACTGGAGGAGGAAAAAGTTAGCATAATTCATCATTAAAATATATTTTTTCATGATTCAAAAAAGAAAATGTTAGTTACATGATCATATTTGATAATCATACAATTCCTAATTTATTTTGTAAATATTTTAACATCTCAAATTCTATTTTCCTAAATATTCAACAAATTCATGTTTAGTTTAAGACAATAAATTTAATTAAAACAATGATACAATTTAAATTACAAACATTTGTAGTAAAAAAATTTAAATATACTTAACAAGCTCTAAAAGATTAGACTGGTTAGTAAAACATAAAAGATGAGATTAACTAATAAATGAGTTAAATTATACTAATTTTCTAATAAGACGTTTGCTATTCAAATAGCAAAAACTTGGATTGTTTATCTTCCTCAAATTTTAAATTTAGGGAAACATAGAGAAATTGTAAAGATAACCTTTTAGAAGGGTTCTCAATGAGTCCTCAATGAGTCCAGGAAGAATCAACTCTTGCTAAGTGCATAAGGCTCTGACATCATAAAGAATAAGGAGGAGATCATAACCTTAAAGATTTTGACGGAATGGATAATCTTCCATTAAAATAATTCAATTTTACCAATTTTCCTATGAAAGAGGCAAATAAATAAATAAATAAATGTTAGCTACAGTATGGCTAAATTATCCTTTAAAACTATTTTTTCAAAAAGATAGCTATAGAGAAATATCCAAACGCTGGTTAAAGCTTTGCTTCGTTGTTGTGCTTCCAATGTGTACTGCTAATTCTTCTCTGTAACTGATCTGACAGCTTCATGAATCTTAATACTGAAGAATGATTAAGAAAGTCGGTTAAGTAAATTTGATCAATAAATATCATATCCTGATTTATTTATTTTTTGTGGTGGTTCATTTTCCTGCAAAGGCTGTTTGCTTTAGAGAATAATCCAAATTGTAATTCTAGTCTAGAGCCAAATGAGCAGAATACGGAATGTAGGAGAGAAAAAAAGTTGTCTGATGATTTTCGATAACTAGTTTTACAGCTTCATGGGTCTTAGTATTAAGAAAGATTAAGAGAGTCATCTAAGAAAACTATAAGAGATCGAGTTGTGCAGGTTTTTACTTTCCCTTACCGAGTACTAGAGGAATCTCAGCATGTGGGTGGGTAAACGGGTATGAGCTACCCTTCTTTGGAAGGATGACCATTGCTCCATGAACTGTTGCACGGAGCCATGACACATGGGCATGCCACCAGAACGTTCCTTCCTGATCAATAATGGTGAATGTGTACGTAAATTTCCCCCCTGGTTGGATAGGGCATTGTGTAATGTACCCAGGTCCATCAGACCATGCTGTACGAATCTGTCTGATTCCATGCCTGAAAATCAAATTATTGTTAATGGATCTTGAATCATCAATGGAATTGACTGTCTACAATCACATTCCTAACATACAAGAGATATATTTACCAGTGGATTGTAGCATTGTGCTGAGCTCTATTAATAACTGTAATATTAAGTGTGTCGCCATTTCGAGCATACAGAGTTGGACCGGGAAGCTGTCCATTCACTGTGACTATGGTATAATTCTCACAAAGCCGAGTAATATTTGTCGGTCGAATCTGTGCAAATCAATCAAAAGAAATTTATTTACTGTGTTAGAACTCTTATATAGAAATATGGCTTGGATTGTGTTACTGCATCCAGCTCTGCCCTAGATTCTCCAAATAATCAACCAATGGAAAACAGTTGATCTATATCTATCATAAGTCTGACTTTGGAGGCCTATAGTAGACACCTAGAGTATAATCTAACAAAACTATTACTATATACAGATGGGCATTGGAATCAGCTTTTTAATGATATGTGGAAGTCAAAAAATGGGTACCGGAATTAACTAAAAAAAACTAAAGACAGTTTTTCCAATTCTATTAAATGCCGTTTAAACACACAATAAAGATAAGCTGAAACATCAATCAAAAACTCAATAAATCTGTCTGCTTAGCTTGACTTTTACATTATGGCACTTTCATGAAAGATCAAATTGAGGAAATATCTACTTTAGTAATCTTTATTTACCGGCGTTTACACCCACAGTAAAGATAAGCTGAAACGTCAATCAAAAACTCAATAAATCTGTCTCCTGAGCTTGACTTTTACACTATGGCACTTTCATGAAAGATCAAACTGAGCAAATATCTGCTTTAGTAATCTTTCTCTTCATGAAAAACACAATCATATTAAAATCTACTTACAACGAATGTGTGACTATAGAAGTCTGCCCATGCGAGCGAACCAAATGAGACAATGAATGTAAACAGCAGCACCAAAAACCGTGCTGAGGAACACTTTGACATTATCACCATATTACAGTCAACTAAAATGCTGATCTGAACATGCAAAGAAAGAGGAACACTTTGACATTATCACCATATTACAGTCAACTAAAATGCTGATCTGAACATGCAAAGAAAGGAGTCTTTCAATATTGAAAGCTACAAATAAATCAAAGCTTCTAAGATTGATTGCATGGCCTAAGACTGTTTGGGTAGTGGTATATATAGAACCAAGGAGAAAAAGTTATGGAGGGAAAATAGCAAATGGCTGAATAGGAAATACCTAAAATCCCGAAATTACATCGTTGAAACCATGTTCTCCCTTCATGTCTTATCTTACAGACATTTAAACTTGTACAAATCACATGGGTGAAGGACATAATGCAATAATTTAGACTATTTTAAGTGTGATGGCGATTACATCACCACTTATATGTGGACCAGAGACATTAGGTAAGGATCATTATACTATTTTTTAATCCACGTGAAATGAGCGACCATTTGTATTTTTTCAATTGTCGGCAACAGAATTTAGAAGTGTTTTCTTACGGATTCAATCCTGAACTCAACTGCTCATGTTTATCCACCAATAGCAAATGGGGGTAGTGCTTTCTTAGCTGTGGATTAACTGCTCAAATTGTGGTAGTGCTTTTCTAGCTGTGTAGTTGATTCACAATATTTAAAAATTACTGGATTCACAAAGTTGTCTCTTGCTTAAAATTTAATGTTTGACAAACATGATTTGCATTTTATTCAGATATAATTATCTCTCATATTTTTACTTCCATGAAGTTTGAAATGCAGATACTCTCTTTGACATTTTGCTACAATGGAGGAAGAAATTAAAGACAATATCTTGTTTGAGAAGCATGTTAATAGTTAATTATAAAATTTTATTCTTTTGAAAGTGAATGTGAATGCATAGTAGAGAAAATTAAGAAAGAGAGTGGACAATTTTAGTAATTGTTTTTTCTTACTAACCTTTTACAATGAAAGGTAAATTATTAAGGCTAATTATTATTTGTGTTGGTGTTCATTTTATTTTCTTTTATTTTATTTTACTGTAATAAGAAATTTAGAATTATAAAATATTGTTGGTGTTGATTAAGTGAATCGGGAAGGGTTCGAAATCATATACATATTAGCTTTTAAGGGGGCAAGACAGTCTCACGACAAGTGATACAACCAAAATGGATTCGGTTTCATTGTTATAAGGGTACAGTATAATTATCTTTTTTGGGGTTCATTGAATATTGTGCTCATAAAATTGATCATTTATAAGTAGTTTGGGTGAATTTTTTTTTGGGTTCATTGAATATTATGTTCATAAAATTGAACTTTTATAAATAGTTCCCTAAGATTTTTCAAAATTAAAATTTTCACAATTCAACAAATTTTAGTAATGTATATCTATCTCTAATTTGTATTTTAAGTCTCTCTCATAAATATTAAGTTGGTGAAAAACCTTCTATTAAAAAACATAAATCATAAAGACTCTGGACAGAAGGAAGTGGATCAGGAGGTAGCAATATGAAAGTAGTTAACCTTGGATGGAATCCCAGAAAATAAGAAAAAGAGTATTTAACCCAAAGTGTTGGGGTTTATTCTCTATTCAGGTGAGTAGGGTTCTCAAGATTTATATCTATATGATTATTATCTTCTGGAATGTTAGGGGCCTTAATAGCCCTTTAAATTAGCATATGCTAAAATATAAAATTGTGGAACAGAAGATGGATATTCTTATGATTCAAGAAACTAAGATGAATAAGGACAATTTTCATAATGCCATTAACTCCTTTTGGCCCTCGGCTCACTTCTTGAATAGTGACTCTGATGGTGCCTCGAGGGGGATTGCTACTCTATGGAACCCTAATTTTTTTGAAGGAACTTTGGTTTCTTCTTAAAGAAATTTGCTTATTGTTAAAATCAGAAACATTAAGTCAAATTTATAATAGCTTCTGGTTAATGTTTATACCCCAAATGTTTGCAGTATCAGAGCCAACTTATGGAGATCCATAAATTTACAAAATGAAAGTAGAGCTGATGAGTTATGGATGATTGCTAGAGAATTCAACTCTCCCCTCTTCTCCTTGGAGAAAGATGGTGGTAATGAAGACTTTTCAGATAGTATGAATGAACTAGCTGAGTTCATCTCTTCCTCTAGGCTCTTGGACATCCCTCTTAATGGGTCTAAATTTACCTGGACCAAAAGAAGGCAAGGGGCCCATTTGAGTCAAGTGAGACTGGATCGAGTGTTGATTTCCTCTAATTGGAACTGTCTTGATTCTTTCAATCTCTGGTCTTCTCCTCACTCAATATCTGACCATAATTCTATTCTCCAAAGATTGGATGAGCCTAGGATGAGAAAGCCTTACCCTTTCAGGCATGAGTTGATGTGGGCTCAACATGCATATTTTTGAGCGCTTGTTGAAGAATGGTGGAATACTGCTGTGGTGGGTACCCCGATGTTTAAAATTACCCAAAAACTCAAGATCCTCAAAGATAAAGTTAAGGGTTGGAATAGGTATTCCTTTGGTAATATCTTTGAGAAAAAGAAGCACATAATCAATAATCTACGGACTATCCAATCGAGAATGGAAGAACATCAGGTTATGGAGGAAGAATCCAAGGAGGAATTAGACCTGAGAAATCAGTGGCCCCCTCTCAATAGAAAAGAAGAAATGTTCTGGAAACAAAAATCAAGGCTTCAGTGGCTAAATGAAGGGGATAAGAATGCATATTTTTTCCATTTTTCCACTTCGTAACATAGAAGTCGAAATAAAATAAGGTATATTCTAAGAGAAGATGGTACTAAGGTGGATGATGAAGAGGATATTCCTTCCCTCTTCATTGATTCTTTTAGACTAATTCAACTATTGATTCAGAGTATTGGTAATAATATGAACAATATGCAGGATGTTATACCTAAAGTCATTGAAGACTTAAAACTTTTGGACCTCAATAAAATAATAACCATGTAGAAGGTGAAGATGGCTCTCTTCTCTTGCTCTCCTATTAAGGTCCTGGGCCTGAGTGGATTTTTGTTTGCTTTCTTTCAAGACTTATGGGATATAGTTGGGAGATACTTATTCAATGTCATCAGAGACTTCTTCAGAATAGATAACCTCCTTAAACAACTAAATGCCACCTTTGTTGCTCTAATTCCGAAGAATGACAATTTTGTTTCCACTAGGGATTTTAGGCCTATTAGTTTATGTAATACGGTTTACAAAATTATTTCCAAAAATAGGGTCAATAGGTTAAAATTTTTGCTTGATAAAATAATCTCAAATCATCAAAAAGGTTTTGTCGAAGGAAGACGCATTTTAGATGCGGTCATTGTGGCTCATGAGCTTGTTCATTCCATGGATAATAGTAAGAAACTTTTGATGGCTTTAAAATTGGATATTTTGAAGGCCTGTGACAGAGTGTCCTGGGAATTTCTCTTTGAAGTTGTAATTCAAGGGAATATGTTTGCACCCCTAAGTTCTCAATCCTCAACAATGGTTGTCCCAAGGGAAACTTTTCTTGTGGTAAATGGCTTCACTAGGGTGACCCGCTCTCCCCCTATCTTTTCATTATTATTGTTGAAGTGTTAGGAAGAAATATTTAACAACTGAGATGTGCGAGTGTTATAAAAGGTTTCAAAGTTGCTTCTCTCTAAACCCTAGTACCCATCAACAATTTTTTGATGATACCATCATCTTTGGTGAAGCTTATATTTCAGAGCCAAAGCAATGGAAAAAGACCCTAGACAAATATGCTAACATCTTAGGCCATCATATTAACTTTGTTAAGAGTAAAATGTTTTTTCTAAATGTCAAAACCCACCCTCCAATTCAAAATATCCTCCATTCTTGGTTGTCAAATTGCCACCCTCCCAAACTCTTATCTCGGGTTGCCCCTTGTCTCTAGAGCTTCTAATCTGAATTTTTTGAATGATTTCCTTGAAAGATTTCAAGATAAGTTAGCTATCTAGAAAGGAAAACTTCTTGGCTTGGCATGAAAGATACAACTGTTTAAATTTTGCCTTCAAAACATGCCCATTTATTACCTATCTCTATTCAAGATACCTGGGGTGGTTGCTGAAAAAATTGAAAAGATCTAAAGGAGGTTCCTATGGTTTGGTATGGAAGAAAAAAGAAGATTCTCCTTGGTCTCTTGGGATATAGTTTGTAAACCCTGGAATTGCGAAGGACTGGGCATAAGAAAGATTAAATATTTTAATAAATCTCTTGTTTCTAAAATCGGTTGGTAATTTACTAAGGAACAAAAAGTCTGGACTAAAATTTTGAAAGCCAAATACCTACAGAGTAACTAGGAGGATAAATTTTTCAATTAGGAAGAGCTACATATTGGTTCTTCTATTTGGAATAGTTTGATTAAAATCAAACATGACATCAAAAGAAATGGCAAGATGATTATAGGCAACGGAAGAAAGACCGATTTCTAGAAAGATACTTGGGTGCTTGATCATTCTTTGGAGTCCATTGCCCATTTGATGAATATTGATAATTTCTTAATTAGACATTTGGGGAAGAAGGTGCATGATTTTATAATTTGGTATAGGGGACATGCTTCTTTGATTGATCTGAGTGGTTTTGTCTCATCCAAACTGGAGATTCACATTAGAAGGTTTATTTTGAAGTTGTCAATCTTTCTGCCATGCTTCCTCACTATTCTCTTTACACTCCTAATGGGAAGGACGAATGGATATGGAAATAGAGTTTGTCAGGGAATTTCTTTGTGAAGTCTTCCTACCACTAGCTAGAGGAAAACAATGACAAAAATTTATTATGGAAGGCAATTTGGATTAAGGGTCTAATCCCAAAAATCAACTATTTTTGGTGGGCGACTGCTTATGGTCGGATTCTTACTATTGATAACCTAAATAAAAGGGGGTTTTCTTTGGTAAATCAGTGTGAACTCTGTTACATTGAATCGGAAAGCATTGATCACATTTTTCTACATTGTAGCTTCACTCGGGAGATTTGGGAAAAATTATGGAAGAAGCTTAATATTAATTGGGTGCAACTTAGTTACTTCAAAGACTTCCTCGAGGCATGGTAGGTTTACCCTTACTCCCACCCAATTGCCAAGAGTATTTGGCATCAAACTCCCCCCTTCTTGCTTGGAATATCTGGAAAGAACTAAAGAACATGATATTCAGAGAAGAGAAGAGAAACAACATGCTCTTGGCCACCATCATTATTCAACAAATTAAGGAAAATATTAATGTTGAGTCTATTGGTTTCTCTAAAACCCTTCCCTCTCTTCTGAATCTCAGATTAAGATAGGTTTGGGGAATTAGACACAACTTCTTGAGTGTTAATTGGCAAAGAATGATCCTAAGAAATTCTTGTTTTTGGAAATCTCCTGAAATTGGATGGATTAAGTGCAATTTTGATGGTTTCTCTAAAGGTAAGCCTAGGAACTTGGGGGTAGGAGGTTTAATTCAGGATCATAAAGGCTTCTTGGTTGTTGGGTTTGGCTTTGGTATAGGGACTACTACTAACAACAAGGCTGAAGCTTGGGCAGCCTGGATGGGTCTTCAAGGTCTTTATGATATCTCTAAAAAGAATGTAATTCGAGAAGGAGACTCCAAACTAATTATTGACTGCCTCAATTCTGTAATCTCTCCTCCTTGGGAGATCTAAGAGATAATTGAAAAATATAAATGGTAGATTGGTTTGTTTGAAAACATCAAAATACAACATACCTATAAAGAAGGCAATAGATTGGCTGACCTCATTGCCATTCAGATTCTTCATATAATGGATCATAAGATCTTTAAGTTTGAACATATTTCTAGAGAGTTGAAAGAAATTCTCATGCAGGAAAGGGGAAATTATAAAAAAAGAAAGCGGGAAGTGGGAGTAATAACCTATTTGAATGAATTTGGTTTTATTTATTATGCTCACATTTTTTGTAAGTTTCAACTATCAGCTGGGCTCACACAGTTGGTGGGATTTCGAGGAGATGACTCAACACCTTGTGGATTGGGGTTCCATCAATTGTTGGATGGCTTACGTGGATAATATCCTGGAAAGGATATTTCTCGACAAAAGCATGATGATGACAAATGAGATTTGTTCTTGGATTTGGGATGATAAAGTATTTATTAGAAGGGCTATGAAAATGACTAATTTTTTCACTTTAGAGAGCATGAAATGGAGTGATTTTTTAATTGTGTTTACAAGAAATGATGATCTTGAGTCTCACACATGTGAGAATTATCATTTGAGGGTTATCAAGATAAGCATTTTTATGTTCTTCCCTTCCAAATGAAGTAACAGTTCTCGTTTTAGCTTCTTTCAGCTCAATCGCTTTCCAAGCATTTGGTTTTGTTCTTCTTTTTCCTGTGATAAGATGGGGGGCCTCTGAAATGCACTAAACTAAGTAACTATACATATTTGAGAGACAACAAAGAGTTATGGGAGCTCTTTCAAACAATGAGCTTCCCTGTGTTCTTTCTGGCAATGAAGGGCTACAACAAGGAGCTCTCAGCCAGGGTTTTTAATTCCTAACAGAATGGGGAGGTAATGGTGAGAAGAATTACCTTTACGGTGACGCCTGAGTACATAGCCGAGGTGACTGGATTGCAGAATGAAGGAGAGAAAGTCAAGAAAAGAGTACGAGAGACTATAAAGGCTTCATGAAGAAATTCTTTTAGAAAGGCAAAAAAATGATTCACTTCCAAAATGGTTACGATCATTCGACCCTCCCTAAGCCTTTTCCTTTGGTTAGCTGTCATGTTATGAAAGATTTTACCTTAGAGGTATCGTGCCTGTGAAGTGTATACCTGTAGCTGCAACACAAAACACTCAATAGATCATTACAAGCATGGTTATCAAATTTAAAACAAAGAAAGATAAAACCATGGCTAATCGATCTATTGCCTCCAAATAAATGCGAGTGTAGATTTTCCCTCAGATCTAGCTAAGCAAATTCTAGTGACTTGAATACATCTAGATGGAGGATTTAAGATGATAATGATGCATTTAAGTTAAAAAAAGAGAATGATTAAGCTACATGATTCAACAATTATGTTAGAAAATAAGCTAGATCTAAGATTCCATTGCCTATAATAACAATGCTCAAATGATATGCTAAAATCGATATGCCTATAGCAACAATGCTTGAAATGCAAGTGAGATGGGATGATTATTGCTCCAAAATGGGGTCTATTTATAGGATTTCCAAGGCCAAGGGTGAGGTGGTAGGAATCAATGGTCAAGATTGAGTCTGAAGATATCAATGGTGAAATTAGAGGAGGTTGGAAAAGAGGTTGGATGAAAGGGAACATTTGCCATCTCTATGGTGACAAGTGTCAAGAATCTTCTAGAGAGGTTGGATGAAAGGGAACATTTTTCATCTCTATGGTGACAAGTGTCAAGAAGCTTTGCTCATGAGAGAGAAAGTATATAAGGAAAGGGGACATGTGGCCCAAGAATGCCATGTGTCTCAAGGGAAGAGTAGGTTTAATTAAACCTAGGGTTAGATGGAAGGGGTTAGGTTAGGTGGTTAAAAGTTAGGAGGCATGTTGGTAAAATTTGAATTTAAAATTCAAATAAGACTAATTAATTCTCAACAACTCATAAATTGATTTGTTTTAATTAATTAGAAGATTAGAAGAACTAATTGAAGATGGGGGAGAATTAATTAATTTAAATTAATTAATCAAAGGGAATTATGAAATGAACCTATCAAATAAATCCTTAGATTTATTAATAAGTAGATGAAAGGGGGAATTTAATCAAATTGCTTAGTGAATTCAATTAAATTGGGAAGGGGGATTAATTAAATAATTGCTTATTTAATAAATTATCTTCAGACCATTTTTAGATGTATACATTTTGCCCCTCTTTGAAGCAAGGTGTGATGACACGTTGATTCAAAGATTAATTTCATTTTGATGATGATATAATTATTTAATTAATTATCTTCAGACAAATCTTAGATGTATACATTTTGCCCCTCTTTGAAGCGAGGTGTGATGACATGTTGATTCAAAGATTAATCTCATTTTGATGATGATATTTGTTTGATAGGATGCCCCAGCTCTTGATTTATAGATTGCAATATGATGATGCCCCCTTGGGAGATCAATTGAGATAATTGATCTTTGGAGTTTTTGGATATTTGCGAAATTGATATCCTGATAGATTATTGATTTGATTTCTGCAACTGTGGTTGATGAAAATCAAAGAATGATATATCCTGTACAAGACATGATCAGAACGTCTGGTTTCAGGAAAGATACATCGTATATAAGACATGAGAGAATCAATTTAGATGTGATTGATTGATAGAATTGATAAGATTGATTGGATAAAGAACTGACAGTTTGTTGATATCAAATTGTAGAAAGATTTAGATATGCTGATGTTGGTTCTATTGAGAGGGTAGCATAAGATTTTCACTGGGTCGACAATATCTAGAGAGATATGAGTCATTAGTTTGATTTTGTATACACTTGTGATGATACTTGTTGTTTCCTGCAATAGATTTAACCTTGGATAAAAGGAACATGTGAGATCCCATGCAAGAATGTGATGCAAGCTAAATGCAAATGAAATGCAAAGCTACGAGTGGACCAGTCACTGGATTATTGCATTTTGTCATCATTGAGATTTTTAAAATGTGGGAAGTAAGTGCAAACATCAATGGTATAATTAAACCTTGATGGCCTGAGCATTGCTTTTTGGATTTTGATATGGAAAGTTAGCACAAGCATCAAGATTAATTGAACCAAGATGACTTGAGTGTTGCTTGCGTAGAACAGGCAGTATTAAACATTTCAATACGCAAATTAGAAATGTCTTCAATGATGCTCTGATGATCATGTCCTGAGATAAATTTGCACATATTAATGATTAATTTTCAGACAGCAGACAAGAAAAATATCATGCTTCTTCCTTGTTCCTCTAGTCAAAAACATCCTAGAGTCACTCAGAAATCATGATAGCGAAAATCAATATAGAAAAGAAAAGTTGAACAATCATGTTAAAATCATTATCCAAAAGATATCATCCATGCGTTTAGATTGACTTTGTGATAGTTTGATGGTTGATAATTTGATCTCGTGTTCAATGCTAGATATGTCTCAGTTTTTGCTTGATAAGGGTTGTCTAACCATTCATTCTACATGTTTTATTAAGCTCAAAATGATCAAGAAGTTTTTGCCCCCAGCTAAGTGCAGGATTTTTCCCCAAGACTAGAAACAAATTCAGTATGATATACCCAATGATCCAAACCATGGCAAGAGATTAGCTAGGATGCCTACGTATGTACAAAGGCTTTATGATGAATATGAACATCACTGATGGAAAATGAATGCAAGCGGAAAGATGCATGAACTAATAGATGGAAGAGCTAGTCGACAGATAGTGCTTGTTTGCCAGGTTTTCACCATCTTTTTTTATTGCACTTTTTCTCATATTTAATTTTTTTTTGGGTTTTTTGCTTTTTCACTATTTTTGAATTTTTTTATTTTATCAATGTTTTTTTATTTTCCTTCTTTTTCATTGTTTTTGGATTTTCTACTTTTTCAGACATAAAACTTCTTTAGATGCATGCTATTGATGGGTTCTTCAAGCTGATCTCCATCTCGTGTTGATAGCTGATATGCTGCTGACCCAAATATTGTTGTGACCACAAACGGACCTAACCAGTTTGGTTCAAATTTTCCTTTCTTTTCTCAATCTGCCTGGTTGCATGGATTTTCCTTTAGTACTAGTTCCCCTACTTGAAAGATTCCTGGTTTGACTCTGTGATTATAACTCTAGCACATTCTTTTCTGATACCTTTAAATGATCAAAGGAATTTTATCTTCGTTCATGGATCAGTTCTAACTCTTGTAGTCTAGATACTCGTTGTTCTTTATCTGCGATGAGACCTTTTATGATACTCGTAGAGAAGGTATCTCTAATTCTATTGGCAGTATTACTTCTGATCCATAAACAAGAGAAAGGTGTGGCACCTGTTGGTGTGCGGATACTAGTATGGTAGGCCCATAGAGAAGGGTTCAATTGAATATTCCAATCTTTTCTAGTATGATTCACTATCTTTTTAAGGATTTTCAGAATAGTTTTGTTTGATGCTTATGCTTGCCCATTCCCTTGTGGATAGTAGGGTGTGGATAATTTGAGTTGGATCTTGAACTTCACACATAGCTCTTGTACATCTTAATTCTTGAATGGTCGCCCATTATTAGTGATAATGGTCATTGGTATTCCATAGCGCCAGATGATATAGTTCAAGATAAATGCAACAACTTGTTTTCCTATGATATTTTTGAGAGGTACTACCTCAGTCCATTTTGTGAAATATTCTATAGCTACAAGGATGAATTTGTGACCATTAGATGAAGAAGGAATTATTTTTCCTCCTAGATCAAGACCCCATTGACAAAAAGGCCAAGATGTTTCCAAAGCATGAAGTTCTTGTGCTGGTGCATGAATCAAATTCCCATAGATATGACATTATTTGTATGTTCCAGCTATCTGAAAAGAATCTCATTCCATGGTCGGCCAATAATAGCCCAAGCGTATGAGTTTTTTTGAAAGGGTAAGACCACTTGAATGAGTGCCACAAATGCCATTATGGACTTCATGTAAGGATTTCTCAGATTCTTCTTGTTCAAGACATCTTAAAAGAGTATCGTCTATCCCTCGTTTAAATAGGGTATTTGCGACAAGAGTAAAATAGGAGGATTGGCAAATAAAGTTTCTTTTTTTATTTTTCGATAAGTCAAGATGTAGGGTGTTATCTTTCAGGTATGTGTAAGTTTGGCCGTAGTGGGAGGAATCATGCCCAACAAGGTGACTGATAGTTTGGGAATCAAGACAATTATGAGTAGGGTAAAACAACTCTTCTACTAGGCATTCATAACGTTGTTGATTTTCCTGTGTCTGAAGTAGAGAAGCAAGTGTAGCCATGGCATCTGCTGCTTTGTTGTCATTCCTTGGAATCTACTGAAAAGTTATTTCTACAAAGTATTTCTTGATATCATCAACCATCTTTTTATAAGGCATTAATTTTTTGTCCTTTGTTTGATAATCATCATTAATTTGATTGATGACGAGCTGAGAGTCTCCAAAGACTTGAAGTTGTGTAATGTTCCCTTCTACAACCATTTTGATACCTGTAACCAATACCTGTAACCAAAGCTTCATACTCTGTTGTGTTATTGGTGCGTGGAAAGCTTAATTTGTATGCTTTTGGGATTGTGTGACCTTGTGGTGTGATGAATAGAATATCTGCTCCCGATCCATGTTGTGTTCTATTATTGATGCTTGCTCCTGGACTGATATTTGGGTGATGTATTGTAAGATATGGATCAATCCCCGGAATGTCTGCATATGACCAGGTGAAAATGACTTTCCATCTTTTGAAGGGTTCCAAATATTTTTGCCTTACTAGTTCTGACAGATAAGTTGTTGGATATACATCAGTTGTGTCAATGATAACTGCCTCTATTATTTCCATTAGGATAAATGACCTCTTTTGATAGAATTCAGGTAAGGTGTCAAATCTCCCATCTTTCGGTGCCTTGAGGAGGTTTTCACCATTAGATATGTCCTTTATTTTTACTTTTTCCCGATCTAATATTGCCAAGAAATGGTTTTCAGCATTAGATATGATATTCATTTCGTTATTTTCACTTTTGCAACTAGGATATTTGGCACCCACTTGACTGGAAGATGCGTTGCAGAAACTCCTGGTGAAAGTTATTGTGGGTTTGATTTCATGAAGTTATAAGGATATGGCATGTTCATTAGGAAAGATATTAATTATAGTTGTCCTTAATTTTCCCAGTGCATAGGTTCAGGAGGGATTAAGGATAAAGGATCTTCATGTTGAATTATGTCAAAGATATTAGGAGTCATGATAGAGATATCAGAGCTTTCAATATGTATTTCCATGTCTAGAACGATACTCTCATCAGAATGACCTTGCGCAAGTAGCTCCTAGTCATCCTTGGTTAATTCCAAGTCAATTGAATGTAATCCTAATTCAAGTGGACTAGTTCCTAATGTTTGTACTACATACCTATGAACTATATCGACACCTGCATCTAGTTCTTCCCTTTAAATTTCAAGTTGCTCTTGTTTGTTTTACCATGATAACAAATATTCTTCGTTCCCTTGATCTCAGCTGCATTTGTTTTTCCATGTTTGACAAAATTGATGTGAATGATTGTTCCTTGGATTGTGTGCTTGAAGATGTTGCCTCTCTATTATGTGAAATAATGACCTCTTCAGCTGATTTCAGATTACTACAACACTATAATGGATTTGAGTTTGCTAAGATCATGATTTCCTTCCCATTGTAGGGAAATTTTAAGCACTGATGACATTTTGATGGAATAGCTTGTATGTCATGTATCTAGGGTCTTCCCAAGAGTATGTTGTATGATAAATCTAAGTCTAGAACTTGGTATGTTGTTTCTTTCTGCAAAGGTCCCACTCTGAGGGGTAATATCACATTTCCTTTAGAAGAAAGTTCTTCTTCATCATAGGATTTGAATGCGATCTTTTTTAGGGGATCAACTGCATCTTCTAAATAACCAAGAGCACAGACAAGACTCAAAGAGAAAATGTTTAAGGCAACTCCTCCATCTATTAGGACATATTTAACTCATGTCTTATGAATGTTGACTTCGATATGCAAGGGAGCATTATGGGGATGTTGCAAGGACATATCATCTTCTTCGGTGAATGATAAGTAGTGAGGGGCTGTTAGGTGTCCCACCATGGTTTTGAATTGGTCGATATTAATATCTTTGGAAACTGTTGTATCTACTAATGCTCATTCAAGAATTTCTTTGTGTGCAGGTGAAAGTTTTAATAGTTCTAAGATGGATATTGGTGTGGGTGTTTTTTGCAATTGATCCACTGGGTTGTATTGTTTGGTAGTGGATGATGTGTTTGTCGTAGGACCCAGCAAAACAAATTTGGCTTTACTTCGGGTGATAGCATAAGCATGTTCTTGATTTTTCTTTTTTTTAACTACAATCACGTTTACCACATTATCATATGTATGAGCGTAGTTTACCTTCGCTTTAACCTTACCATTATTTGTTGTTGATGATTCACCTTTCTCATTGTTTGGAAGCGGAGTTTTAAAAACTGTATTAGATTCATTCGTTGTATGTCCATCCACAAGTATAACTCCATTATCTATCAAATCTTGGATGACATGTTTCAACCACTAACAACTATCTATGTGATGTCCCTTGTTTCGATGAAAATAGCAATAATGGTTATCATTCCACCAAGGTGGTTTTATTTGACGTCCGTAGTTCCTTTCTTATGGTAAAGTGATAAATTTGTTTGCAAGAAGCGTCTGTAGTACTAATCCAAGGGGTCCACCAATGTTTGTAAATTGCCTTCGAAATTTTTTTTTGATAGTTGCTTTTTGGTGATGGTTGTTTTGTTGAGCCACTGTTGAGTGAGTGGATAAATAAAAAACTGGTTGCTTTGGTTTCACATTGTTGTTATCCACTATTCCATCGTTGACGATATTTTGATTTCTATTCCAAAATTTTGGCTTATCTTTGTGATTGTTGTTATTGGTATTGCTAGGAGGATGGACTCCGTCTTTGTATATTTTCAATTCACCTTTCTTTATCATGGCTTCCTCTATTCTAATTTCATTATCAATCATTTTTCTGAAACTTTGATTTCCTTGTATTTTTAAGTAATAACTCATTTGATCATTTAAGTTGTCGATGAATATGTCCATTTTTTCATACTCTGGCATTGTACGAGGATACCACGAAGCTAACCATCTCCATCATTGTAAAAATGTCATGAATGGTTCTCCACTTTTTTGTTTGGCATTACATAGATCTAGCATTGTTAGTTCATGTTGTATGTTGTAAGAGTATTGTGAAACAAACTTATCTACCAATTTTGAGAATGATCTTATTCCATGTGGAAGTTTGGAGAACCATTCCATAGCTAATCCAGTTAAGCTTTTCAGAAATAATCTCATCAAGTAGGTATCCTCATGTGCAAACTCCATACTCATTGTGCAAAATTCTCATATATGATCTTGAGGGTCAGTTCTTCCATCATATTTTTTCGTATCTATGAGTTTCAAAACCTATAGGAAATGGTATCATGTTTAGGTTTCTGTCAAATGGATAAGGACATATTTCTTGAAGTGATTATCTTCTAACATTTCCTCTCTGCATATCTTGAATTTGTGTTTGCAGTGTTTGTAGTTGTGTGAGAGTTGTGACAGGATTATCAACATGATTTGTTCTTGCATGACCATGATTTTGTATTCTAGGAGGATCTGATTCTCTTCTTGTTTCATCTCTATTCCTTCTTGTATCTTCATTGGATTGAATGTTATTTAGAATTTCCACTTCATCTCTTTTGGGTATGTAAGTTTCTTCATTGGTTCCGGTATTATTGGGAATTGATGTGTCATTCATGTGGAGACCAAAAATATCTTTGTATTGTTCGTTATTAGGGGAGAATCACTTTTCTTTTGTGTCAGTTTGTTCACATCAAAATCTTGGGGAAGTGTAGCACCGGATTTTGCTAACATTAGGAAATATTTTTCTTTTTCTCCCTCCAATAATTTTTGCATAAATTTATCAAATTGAGGATCATTTTTGATGTTTCTGATATTTTGTTATGTTATTTCTTCTTCAACTTGTATTTCATCTTCATGTTCCATGGTTATATGCTCTTCAGTTGTTTCCAATGTTTTGATTTCTGTCTCTATGATTCTTCGTCTCTGAGCTCTGGTTAGAATGGGAATACACGTGTGTTATTTTGCTAGGATTAGATTGTCTAAAAGTTTGTTTTGATAAGTGATCAATTGTCAAGGTAAATATGATAGCGCAATATGACACGAAAAGATGGTTCAAGTGTTTAAATTTTTGCAAGTTTTTTGATATTTGGTTTTGGAGTGCAACGATGATTATTTGATAAAAACCAAGTCCAGTAGGAATGATATATCCTACAATGTGGGACAAGATTATCCTGGCCAAACGTTTCAGTTTCATGATAAAGGATGATAGATCCTGATGAGAAACTATGTTTGAGTGATCAATTTACCAAAGAGGGTGATAATGCACTTTGAGATGTTTAGATCTTGAACTTGTTGAGGGTGAGTACTTGAAAATCTTAATGTGTTTATGTTCTAGAGTCTGATTTCAATGGATGATAACTTGACCAAGAGAACTAATAAGACAATCCAACCACAGAATAACAGAGAATAGGCGTTTATGATTACTACAAATTGATCAAGCAGAAATGACAAATCTGAAAAAGGCATGCAAGACACAAATCTGGACTGGCAAAAATAGAGACTCATATTAAAAACTATACAGCCCCAAACAACAAAAGATACAAGCCTATACAATGAACTAGGATTTTTGTGTGCAAATGGACAAGCTCGTAGGACAAACTTTTCTAAACCATACTGTATGGTGGAAAAGTGGGCGAATAAAACTTAAAATGTGAAAATTATGAGAAATACCAGTCCACACACACACACAGGACTTCTTGGTGCAAGCTATGGAGTAACGTAGTGTTACTCAGCTTCCCAAGGAGGGTCCCATGGTTCTCTATCTCACAATGTCCCTCAAACCAACGTTTTTGCTCTCAGACTACTGAGCAAAATGGTTTAGGGATGGCAAATATGAGAACAAGAGATGTTTTTGATTGATTTAGTATGAGATGTGTTATAAGCTATGTATGATCTTCGAAATGCAATAAACTAAATGATAAGATGACAAGATTAGTATGAATACTATCCTAACATACTATATTTAGTCTATGATTGAACTAAAATGATAAATAAAGTAATCTAAGCATGCATATTTAGTCTACTTCCTGATTTAAAGAGAGGCTAAATGATGAGCATATATGAAATGAAAGCTTGAAAGAATATGAGCATAAGTGTGATGCTTCAAATTTGAAAGATGATTGTTAAAAATGGAGGAATGAGAGCTCTATTTATAACATAAACAGGGCAATGGATGGTCAGGATTGAAAGTTTCAATCAAGGGCCAAGTTTGAAAGTTGGGGATCCATGTGCACAATTGGCACCAATGAAATGGTGACAAATGTCAACATAGGATTGGGTTGAAAGAAGAGGTTGGAGGCATTAAAGGCCTGAGAAGACCTCATGGTTATCTAAAGGCTAAGGGTCAAGTCTAAATTAGGTTTACCCAATGGTTTAAGATTTAATCCAAGGATAAACCTTTGTGCAAATGATTAAGAGATAATCATGGTCAAAACATTAATGGCTTGATGAGACCTTTGGGTTGGGTAAAGGTTGAGTCAAAACAAATGTTTTAACCATGTGGGAGAGTTTGAATTAACCATTAATGGTTATTGGAGACTTTGGGGATTAAGTGGTTGAAGGTTGGAAGCCTTCAATGGTTTTCAAAGACTTTAAGGGTTTTGGTGGTTGAAGGTTGAAAACCTTCAATGGTTATCCAAGACTTTGGGCCATTTGAGAAGTGACCTCCCTTTGCTTAGGGATGTGACAAAGTTTAGAGGAGGGTTAGGTTAATTAGAATTGATTAGAAGATTCTAGAAGGGATTAGGAAGGGGTTTGGGATTTTGCAAGTGGATGGGGGATAATAAGATTTAATTGAATTAATTGATTTTCATTCAATTTGGTTATAATTTGGGGAAATTAAATAAATTAGATTTATTCAATTTAGGATAACTATTTAATTAAATTTGAATTTAATTAAAAGTGGCTAGGGGGATTTAATTGAATAAAATGATTTATTCATTAAATGGTATAGTGAATTTTATTTAAATAAATTGAGTAATTTACTTAATAAAATAGAAGAATGTGGATAATTTAATTAAATTGGATTTAATTAAATAGGGAAATGAACATAAAATATTCATTTAGGAATGTGGTCATTTTTATACGTCTACATTTTGCCCCTCTTTGAAGTGACGTGTGTGCACATGTTATTTCAAAGAAAATGATGCCTTATCATGATTTATGATCAAATGCAATTTTTGTGTCGCTCTTTTGATTTGCAAGTCATGCCCCAGATTCGATATTTGATGTGATGCCCCCTCGGGAGATGAATCAATTTTTTTTTGAAAAATTTTTGATTTAAATTGATGAAGTGTGTATGATGTTTATGATTTCGTGCATGTTAAAAGTGTGCAGATTGATTCATCTCGCGATAAGATCTAACTGTTTTGGTATAGGTGAGACCGTGACCATATTATAGGTCCAGTTGGCTAACCCTAATTTCATTTTCCTCCTATAAAAAGGGAAAAGGGCTTAATTTAAAGTCATTTGTGCTTTGTTGACTTTTGAAGAAAGAGAATTTGCTCTAGAGAGAAAATGCCTATTCCCTATCACAGGCACCGTTTTGAGCGCGTTCGGAGGTACCGGAGACCAGTAGTGCGTGGACCACCAGTAAGTCAACATTTTTGACCCATTTTGCATTTTTTATTTTGTCGTTTTTAGGTGTTTTTTTATTTTTAAAGTTTGGGCTTTTCGGTTTAGCGCGTCTAAAGCTTAATTTAGCGCATACGAAGTGTAGAGTAGCGCATCAAGGTCAATTTTAGGGGTTGCGTCCGAAAATGTTTTGCTAGCACATAGGACACTTAGGTTAGTGCGTGCACATAGAACAGTGCATGCAAAGGCTTGGGTAGCGCGTCGGGGAAACAGGGTAGTGCGTAGGTATGACCTAGCACATAGGAGCCGCCGGGGTTCGCATAGGAAAGGGGGTTTAGTGCGTAGGACTAACCTAGCGCATAGGGCTGAAAGGGTAGCGCTTAGGAAGGGTAGATTAGCGCGTAGATATGTTCTAGCGCATAAGATAGATTGGGTAGCGCAATGGAAGAAAAGAGTAGCGCGTAGACAGAGTCTGGCGCATAGGAGAGATAGATTAGCACATAGGACAAGTAGCCTAGCGCGTGGGTTTGTTTTAGCACATTGAAGGTCTGTTTTAGCGCATCCGAAAAAATTTGCAGTTTTGGCCGAGTTGAAAAGTTGTGTTTTTGTGTGCCTGTTGCAATTTTGACGCATTTATCCAAGATGAGTATTTGTATAACTTGTTTTGATGTGCAATTTTCCAAGTTATGTATAGATATCAAGCTATTGTTTTGATCAGAATATGATGTATTTGCGTTGTCTGTTCCAAGTTCAATATGTATGAAAGCCTGAGTTGTTTTACAAGCCGATATGGGTTGGAAACTTGAGTTGTTTTTCAAGCTAATATGGGTGGGAAACTTGAGTTGTTTTTACAAGTTTATGTGATTGTGGTACTTGAGTTGTTTTACAAGTTTTGATATGGTTTTTGAGAACTTGAGTTGTTTTACAAGTTGATATGAAATGATAGGATGTTGAACTTTGATTGTAGATGAGCAAATTATTTCATGTTTTTGATGTAAGTTTTATTTTGATATCTTTGTGTGGATGTGGAAACTGATATTGGATATGTTTTGTTTTGTTGACAGGAGCGATTGGGTATTGTGCAGTCGAGGGAGAGATTCTCGAGACCATGGATGCTGATACCATGTCTGTCACAGGCAGATTTGGATATTATAGAGAGATGTGGATTGACCTCGCTTCTTGATATGCCTCGGTTCACTGTGAACCAAGGACTTTTGACAGCATTGGCAGAGAGGTGGCACAGTGATACGAACACCTTTCATTTTGCCACTGGAGAGATGATAGTGATACCGGAGGATTGCTACCAGATTTTGCGCATTCCTGTGGTAGGAGCCATTTTACCTTATGAGCAGTCAGAGGAGGGCGGTACAGAGGCACTGCGCCGTATATTTCATGATGAGAGTGTTTGTGGCTATGAGATCCCCTGGCAGGAGTTTCTGGATCTGGATTATGCACTGCTGCCATCTGTATTAGCAGGATTCATTGGGGGATTCCTTTGTCCTGATCGCAGGTCAAAAAGATTTTCAGTAGGATGGGGACTGGTCCTAGAGCAGATGGTTACACAGGGTCAGAGATTTTCGTGGGGGTCAACGATGCTGGCCCATCTTTACAGGAGCCTACATGAGGTAGTATACCTCGGTTATGGGAGCTTATCAGCGGGTGTGACCCTATTACAGGTATGGTGCTGGGAGCACATCCCAGCAGCGAGGCCATTGGCAGACAGAGATAGGCCCGTAGGTGCAGCATATGCCTATGGGTACAGAGGCCTAGTTGTCCAGCGTAAGCTGGGCAAACTAGAGCACTGGAGGAGAGTTTTTGATGACATAGATACGGTCACCTGGAGACCGTATATAGATTGTGAGGTGTGGGCGGAGGATGCGATAGAGATGCCTTTCATTTTCATGACGAGGTATCTGATTGGGAGGACTCCGTTCGTCATTGAGTGGTTTTTGGTGACCCGAGTTTTGCGGCAGTTCGGGCGGCAGCAGGGGATTCTGCAGGGAGCGTGCTTGTATGCATGGAGGCAACAGGATGTGGCCGATTGGGGGCCGACTATTGATAGTGCCATGGCCATAGAGGAGTTCACAGGGTTGGTAGGATAGATCTGGGATTATGCCCTAGAGATACAGGATGCAGGGATGACTGATGAGTTCGCTCGTTTGTTTGCAGCACGGGCAGTAGCGAGGATCTCAGATCCAGAGGAGATGAGGCTAGCATTTGATTCAGATGGAGAGGAGGGGGGGATGATGGAGATGATGGAGACGATGGAGATGATGGAGGAGGTAGAGGAGCCAGAGGGAGGCAGGGTGGTAGAGGTGTGGAGAGAGCTGTACGGCAGGGGAGGATTGAGAGAGGGAGAGGAGGATTGGCTATCAGAGCTGGAAGAGAGGGGAGAGTGACGGAGGTGCTAGCGACAGTGGGGGCTGAGGAGGAGGTGGTGAGACCAGCACAGAGGAGGAGGGTAGATATACTCCCACCTCCCGTACCTAGGACAGGCTGAGTGGGAGGGGTGGCGCCAGCACAGGTACCGCTGCGGGTTCGAGTGTTAGGGCATATAGAGGATGCACAGATCCGGACCCTGCAGATTACTGTTCAGCAGCTACAGGTGCAGATTTTGACATATCAGCGACAGATCTCGGAGTTGACCGCTGAGAGAGATACGGAGATAGAGCGGCAGGGTCGAGCAGAGGAGGCTTTAGCGACTGTGCAGAGAGCAGCGGCGGGTGGTCCTTTGAGAGACACCCTTAGGGAGCTGACACAGAGTGTCCAGGAGGCGGAGTATTACAGGTGGCACTATGAGGCTGCAGTCCCTAGAGATCGGCGAGTGGAGAGCTTTGCACAGTTGAGATCGAGTCGATCTCGAACTTCTGGAACACGATCTGAGAGCCGAGGAGTGACTAGGCCGACGAGACAGGACCCTCGTGGAGATCCAGGGGCAAGCGTATCTGGAGCTAGACAGGACCCGCCTGGGGATCCAGGAGCAGGTGCACCTGGAGCGAGACCATCTCCGTCTGGAGATAGTCATACTTGAGAGACAGGGTCTCTGTTGTATTTTTGGATCTTTTGTATACTTTGTACTAGACAGTGTGTTGAGACACATTTTGTAGATTTTGATCATTTTTTGAGATATATATATACAGAGCACCATTTTTGATCGATGTGATGTGTTTATGGATGCATTTTTATGTGTGTTTCTTCTTTTTCATATGATGATGTAATGTTTACATAGATGATGTAACATGTGATGCAAGATGTATGTTTTTATATGCTGTGAGATGTATCTGGAAAATGAGATGTATGATTTAATATGCTGCTACATGTAACATGATATGATGTAAAATGATGTAATAATGATGCAAAATGATATGTAACTAATTGTAAAATGATGTGCAGCTATTTGTAAAATGATATGCAACTAATTTGTAAAATGATATGCAACTAATTGTTTTTAATATGTAACTAATTGTAAAATGAAATGCAACTAATTGTTTTTGGAGTATCTCTCATTCTGTATTTGCCATCCGATATAACCATGTGTTTGCTTTCTTTGTAAATACCATCATGGAGCATTTATTGATTTTTGGATATGTTGAAAATTTATACAAGCATAATGGTATAATTGAACCATAATGACCTGAGTAAAATTTACATGATATTTGATTTTGCAAGATAGCACAAGCGTCAAGGTATAATTAAACCAGGACGACTTGAGTGCGTATTGCGTAAACATACAAGAGTAGATCATTTATATGCGTGAAATGGAATTAGGCCTTCAGTGATATGTATCACGTCTCAAGGCAAATATTCACACAGTACAAGTGATCGCCTCCCAGACAGAAGACTAAGAAAATATTGGAAGTTCCTCATGATCTCGAGCTTTGAATCTTTTTATGAGAGAAGGAGAAGATTCCAACAATTAAAAAGTTCAAAATGCAAAATAATCAAGACTTTTATGCGATAATGCAACATTTAGTATTTCAGAAAATCATCCATCCTTGAGATTCTTGTGTATTGTTTTTGTTTTGGTTGTTGCGATGAAGTATAGTTGTGTTTGTTGGATGCCACGTGTCTGGGTTTTGCAATGGTTGGAATGTCTTGAATGTTTGCAAGTGTTTTGAACAATTTAATGCCCCTAGCTGAGTGTACCTCTGGATATGATTATGTACAGTGATTTCCAAGCCATGGTGGAATGTGATAGATAGAGATGGATAACTCAGGATAGTGACTACGCTAAGTATTTCCTGAATGGATATATGCTAGGTGTCGGGCGATGGCCGATAGTGTTTTGATGGATAAAATGGCATGAATATAGATAAAGGAGCCGGTCTTTCACAAGGGCACCTATTTACCAGGTTTTCACCATTTGTTTTTATTGTACTTTGTATTTTTGCTTTTTGTGGATTTTTTTTTTATTTTTTATTTTTTGGTTTGTTTTTGGCTTTTTCCGTGCACTAGGCTATCCTAAGTATAGTACTTCTTTAGATGAATGCTGTTAGTTGGATCATCAGGCACATCTCCTTCAGAATTTGTTAGCTGATAGGCACCGATCCATAGACTGAGATGATGACATAGGGACCCAACCAATTAGGTTCAAATTTCCCTTTCTTTTCTCTATCTTGCTGATTTTTGGGATTTTCTTTGAGGACTAGATCACCAACCTTGAAGTTGCGAGGAATGACCTTGTGATTGTAGCTCCTGCACATGCGTTGCTGATATGCTTTGAGATGAGTATAAGCATGTTGGCGTCTTTCATCTAATAGTTCCAGTTCTTGCAATCGGTTAACTCAATACTCTTCATCGGGGATTAAACCTTTCAAAGAGACTCTAAGAGATGAAATTTCTACCTCCAAGGGTAAAATAGCCTTTGATCCATATACCAATGAATATGGTGTAGCTCCTGTAGGTGTGCAGATGCTGGTCCTATATGCCCAAAGTGCTGGATTGAGTTGTATGTGCCAATCTTTGCCTGCATCATTCATTGTTTTCTTGAGGATTTTTAGGATTATTTTGTTAGATGCTTCTACTTGACCATTTCCCTGTGGATAGTATGGTGTAGAAAACCGATGTTGGATTTTGAATTTTTCACATAGTTCCTACACATCTTGGTTTTTGAAAGGTTGTCCATTATCTGTGATGATTGAACTTGGAATACCATATTTGTAGATCAGATAATTTAGGATAAAAGAGGCAATTTGTTTCCCGGTCACTGTGGTCATGGGAACTGCTTCTATGCATTTGGTAAAGTATTCTATGGCAGTTATAATGAACTTGTGTCCATTTGAAGATGAAGGATGTATTTTGCCAACTAAGTCTAGTCCCCACTGACAAAAGGGCCAGGATGTTGTAAAGGGTTGCAGTTCCTGTGCTGGTGCATGTATTAGATTGCCATGGATCTGGCATTTAGGACATTTCTTGGCGAAATGATATGAGTCTTTCTCCATTGTAGGCCAGTAGTATCCCATTCGTAGAAGCTTTTTAGCAAGAGTAGTGCCACTTGAATGTGTACCACAAATACCTTCATGAAGCTCGTGTAAAGCGGAATCGGAATCATTACGATCAAGACAACGAAGAAGAGTACCATCTAGACCTCGACGATATAATGTATCAGCGGTAAGGGTGTAATGGGCAGCTTGTCGAATAAAGTTACGTTTTTGATTACGGGATTGGTCAATGGGTAAGATATTATGCTTGAGGTAGTTGTATATTGGCCCATATAACGGAGAATCTGAACCGGTCAAAGCATATATAACCTGGGATTCAGAGTGGTCATAGGCGGGAGAGAACAGTTTCTCTACCAAGAACTCATAACGACTCTATTGTTCTGGAATTTGTAGTAATGAAGCGATCGTAGCCATTGCATCGGCTACTTTGTTGTTTAACCTTGGTATTTGTTCAAAAGTGATGTGCACAAAATACTGTTTGAAGTCATCCACCATCCGTTTGTAGGGTACTAGCTTGTCATCCTTTGTTTGATAGTTGTTGTTGATTTGATTGATGACCAGTTGTGAGTCTTCATTGACGTTTAATTCTGTGATTTTCCATTTGACAACCATTTTGATGCCTATGACCAATGCTTCATATTTAGCCACATTATTTGTACATGGAAACATAAGCCTGTATGATCTTGGCATAGTGTGTCCTTCAGGGGTGATGAATAGAATGCCGGCCCCTGAACCATGTTGTGTATAGGATCCATCAAAGTATAGGGTCCATTGTTTGGAGGAAAGAGCAAAAATGTCCCAGTCTGAAAATTCAATGTCCATGGTTTGTTTTCCTAGTAGCTGTGCTTCAGCCAGTTGATCTGCAATTGCTTGTCCTTTAATGGCTCGTCTTTCTGTGTAGTGGATGTCAAATTCACTGAGAATCATGACCCATTTAGCCAATCGGCCTATGAGAGCTACCTTGCTGAGTAGATACTTGAGAGGATCAATTTTAGCTACTAGCTTGATAGTGTGTGCTAGCATATAATGTCGGAACTTTTGAGATGCAAAAACCACTGTTAGGCAAGCCTTTTCAATGAATGTATAATTGAGTTCATATCCATTCAATGTTCTACTGATGTAATATATGGCGCATTCCTTTCCTTGTTGATCTTCTTGTGCCAAGAGTGCCCACAGTGAAACATCTGTTGTTGAGATATACAATATAAGAGGCTTTCCTACAATTGGTGGTACTAGAACCGGTGGATTCATCAGGTACTATTTAATTTGGTAAAAAGATTCTGCACACTTAGTCTCCCATCGAAACAGTACATTTTTGTGTAGCAAGTGGTTAAATGGTAGACTTTTATCTGCAAGTTGAGCGATGAATCGCCTGATTGATTGAAGTCGTCCTTGTAGAGATCGAAGTTGACTGATATTCTTTGGTGGTGGCATGTCCATGATGGCTTGTACCTTTACTGGATCAACTTCAATACCTTTAGCTGAGACTATGTAACCTAGTAACTTGCCTGATGTAACCCCGAAGACACACTTCTTAGGGTTGAGTCAGACTTGGAATTTCTGCAACCGATCAAAGATCTTTGTTACTATGCCAAGATGTTCAGCTCTGGTGAAAGATTTTTCTAGTAAATCATCCACATAGTCTTCCATAAATGTGTGCATCATATCATGGAATATGGTTGTCATTGTTCTTTGATAAGTTGCGCTTGCATTCTTTAAGCCAAAAGGCATAACATTCCAGTAGTATGTTCCCCAAGGACAGGTGAATGTTGTTTTGTCTTGATCTTTAGGAGCTATTTTGATTTGATTATAGCCTGAGAAACCATCCATTAAGGAGAGCATTGCATAGCCTGCTGTGAGATCTACAATTATATCAATACTTGGCAAAGGAAAGTCATCCTTTGGACAAGCTTTATTGACATCTCTGAAGTCAGTGCATATTCTGATACTACCATATGGTTTTGATACTGGAACAATGTTGGAAATCCATTCTACATAGTCAATAGGTCGAACAACTCTGACAGCTAATAATTTCTTTAATTCCGTTTTGACCATGAGTGCTACCTGTGGATTCATCTTTCGTAGCTTTTGCTTGACTGGCTTGACTCCTGTAGAAATGGATAAGTGATGCATGATTAGGTGTGGATCTACTCTAGGCATATCAGCATATGACCAGGCAAAGTTAATTTGCTATCCTTTAAAGAAGATGATGAATGCCGATCTTTCCTCCTCTGTCAGAGATTCTGCAAGGTGAATGTGTCTGGCTGCTTCTGTGGAACCAATGTTGATTGATTGAGTGGGCTCAATCAGTATGGGTGATCGTTCATGAAAATGTTCAGAAAGAGTGTCAAGTCTCCCATCGTTAGGTGCCTTAAAAAGGTTTTCACCGTCAGATGCGTCCTGTATTTTTACTTTTTTGGGATCTATAGCTGCCATTAACTAGTTTTCAGCATTAGATTCATTATTTGATTCATTTTTGCGACTGAGAGACTTGGCACTCCCTGAAGAACAGACATCGTTATTTGGTTCACTGGTAGAGCCTGTTTCGGGTTTTACGGTACATAGGTAATGGATAATAGATTCATCATCTGGAAAAATTGGGATATCATGAGTCTCAGGTTCATTCCAGTCGATGAGATCAGGGAAGACAAGTGGTAAGGATTCGTTGGGCGGGTCAAGTTCAGCTATTCTAAGTGTTAGGACAGAGTTATCATTGTGATGGGTCTTGATTTTAAAGAAGTCTAGGGTTTTATCGAGGTCTTCGATGGTATCATCTTCTACATAGGCTTGTTCGTAATATTTCTGTTCGCTTTCCTGAACGTCATAAATATGTTGTGGTCTAAATTCAAGAGGTCTATCCTCTGCATTATGTTCTTCTTGAGAAACGGATATGAAATCAATATCATCTAGGATATTTGTAGTAGTATCAGAGCAGGTACCCCATTCATATTCATTTGAATATGTCTCATAGGCATCATCCCAAATTCTATCTATGCTACAAACAGGTATGTTGTATGGTGAAAACAAATCTTTGATGATGGATACTTTTTTGATATTCTGTGTTGATTCTATATCTGATCCATCTTCCATGGTCTAGATTTGTTCATAGATCGTGCTTCCTCGGGAAGGAATGACAGTTTCTTGTGATGACATGATTTGTTTTTGAGCCATGGGTATGTTAATATAAGCCACTGCTACAGATATGGCCTTCTTATGATGTAAAAGCATTCCCTGATGCAACTTCTGATCTTGACGTTCTCGTGCCTTACGGATTGTTTCGGCTGATTCAAAGAGTGCTTCCTGCCAGGATTCTTCCTTGTACTTCTTTTCCTTCCATTGAGGTTTTGCATTTGTGTGTGGCGGCCGTTTCAATAGGAAAGTGAATTTAGAACCTAATCCTGCTTTATTTCTACTAGGTTGTGAAGGAAGATCTATAGGTTCAGTGACTCCTTCTTGGCATTTCCCAATAGGTCCTTTACCATCATATCCCATTTGTTTCATGATCAAGTAGCCTTTCCCATACAGGTGTGTCAGTAGAACAATGTCTAGAGCGGCTGCTCTATTAGCTTCTTCTTCACCTTTGTATAGCCAGTTAAAAACATCCTTATGTTCTGATTCATGCGCTAGAGTCCCCAATTGGATGAAGGTACCATCAAATTTAGTTATGGGCTGAGTTGCCAGATGTGTTGATATAGTAGGTAAACCATGCGATCTAGGTGATGTTGGCAATCTGGTCAAACGTAAAGGCTCCATAGAATATTCACCCATGCCTTGGTCTTTGATTTGCATTTTCGGTTTGTAGTCTCCCCATAAGGAGTTGGATGTTGTTGTTGGTGGATCGGATGTTAAAGACCGCTGCTTTTCTCTGTTATAAGGAACCAAACTGTCTTGGGCTGCCCCCATTGCGTTGCAATGTTGAACTGGATTGTGATCAGCTGATATGGAGATTTCTTGTCCATCATAAGGAAACTTGACACACTGGTGATATGTAGAAGGTACGGCTTACATTTCATGTATCCAGGGTCGGCCTAATAAGATATTGTAGGTGAGATCAATATCTAAAACCTGACAGATAGTATCCTTTTGTACTGGTCCTACTTGAATAGGTAATATTACTATCCCTTTAGAGGACCTTTCCTCATCATCATATGCTTTTATGGTAATCTTTTTACAAGGATCAATAGATTCTTCTGAGAAGCCTAGTACACAGATAAGTTTTAAAGTACATATGTTAAGTCCGGGTCCTCCATCTATTAAGACTCTTTTGACACGGTGTTTGCAAACAATGACTTCAATATGTAGAGGAGTATTATGCGGGTGACTCAATGAAGTATTATCATGCTCTGAGAAGGTGAGGTTATGAGATTCTGTCATATGGGCAACCATGGCTTGGAATCTGTCTGTATCCAGATTTTGAGGTACATTTGTTTCTACCAGTGCTTTCTCTAATATGTCTTTGTGTTTTGGAGATAGTTTCAACAATTCTAGGATAGATATCTAAGCTGGAGTCTTGCATAGTTGGTTAACTAAGTCGTATTGGATCTTTGGTGTGGTAGTTGGAGGTGTAGTGTGCCCCTTCAAGACATATTTCTGAGTCTGGGTTGTTACATTGACAGATTCATGATCACGTTTATCTCGAATGGTTATAACATTGACTTGATGGTCTTCGGCTAATATGTGGTTGATTGTGTTGTTGTAGATGTGATTAATACGAGCTCCGCGTGTATCATTTGAAGTTGATGCTCCATCTTTGTTATAATTTGGGAGAGGATTTTTGAAGGCTTCGTGATCATTATTTGTTTTGAGACCATCCACCGTTAAGTCACCTCAATCAATCATGTCCTGGATTATGTGTTTCAATCTCATGCACTCGTTTGTTCTATGACCCTTGTTGCGATGGAAATCACAATAGTGTGAATCATTCCACCAAGGTGGTTTGATTGGGGGTTCATAATTGTTGATTGGAGGCAAAGAAAGAATCTTGTTTGCCAGCAGTTCTCTGAATGCAGACTCTAATGATTGGCCCAATGGTGTGAAGATACACTTTTGGAAATTGTTGGTGTTGTTGCGAGAATTGTTGTTAGGTCTTGGATTCAGGTTTTTGTTTTGATTATCGTTGGCGTTGTTGGTATTGAGTTGTCCTTGAGCATTGTTTGGTGCATATGTGTTAGCACTAGGAGTAGCATTTTTAGGATTTTTCGTATTTTGAGTGTTTCCTGATAAGGCAAGCACTGGTTGTTTAGATTTGGGATCATATGATTCATTGTTGCCTTCGTTTTTGTTTTGCGTCCAAAATCAAGATTTGTCAAGATTGGTGTTGTTTTGGTTATTGTAATTTGATGAGTTTCTTCCTTCCTTGTAGAACTTGAGTGTTCCCTTTTTGACACAAGATTCCTCTACTTGAATGCCATTTTCAATTAATTTGGTGAAAGATGGTATGCATTGAAGTTTGAGTCTGTAACTCATTTCACTATTTAAGTTATCAATGAAGATTTCCATTTTCTCTTTTTCAGTAATATCTCGAGGATATCTTGATACCGTGCGTCGCCAATGTTGAAGGAATAACATGAATGTTTCATTGTTCTTTTGTTTGGTGTTGCAAACATCTAGCATGGTTATGGCATGTTGGATGTTGTAAGAATAATGGGTGATGAATTTGTTAACCAATTCATCAAATGATCTAACAGGTGGTGTAATCTTGGATAACCATTCCATCGTTTGTCCTCCCAGGCTTCTTGGGAACAACCTCATTAGATAAGTGTCATCATGAGCAAATTCAAGACTCATGGTACAAAATTCTTGAACATGATCCCGAGGATCACTTTTCCCATCATATTTATCAAATTTGGGAACATTTGAGTTTGGAGGAAAAGGTAACATGTTTAATCTTCTGTCAAATGGATAAGGACAGATTTCGTTTATAGAATACCGCACTGTTGTCCCTTGTTGCATATCTTGGATTTGTCTTTGCAACATTTGCATTTGTTGAGTAAGAGCAACCAAGGGTGCATTATCTTACCAAGGGAAGAGTTCTTCCCTTGCATTTGTTCTTAGCTGAAAAGGTGTAGTAAATGGTATGTATTGTTCTGGGGTTTCGAATGCAGGTACTCACATTTCTAGTATATGTTGCTCTGGAATATGTTGTTTAGGTATGCAAGATTCTTCTTCTCTTTGTCATTCTTGATATGTATATTGTTGAGACCCGGTTTGAAAGATGTTTGCGTCGAAATCTTCAGGAAGTTTGACGCCTTTACTTGTAAGCATGAGTAGATATTTTTCTTTGTCATTTTCCATGAGTTTTTCGATGAGTTTTTGGAATGAAGGATTTTCTTGACATTCCTGAAGAATTGCGTCAGTAATTTCAGGCTCTTCTGAGGATGGAACTTCAAAAGGATTTGATAATCTGCGATTCATACTTGATTCTGCGGGTGTCTCGCTTTGTTTATTTCTTTGAGAGTGAGTGATAGGCATTTCAATAGAAACTTTCAGTGATGAAAGGAACAAAGTCCTCGTTGATGTTTCGCTCGGGCGTTGGTGGTTCTGGTCGAGATGTGTGATATGTGATGCACTCGTCGAGCAGGAATGTTGGATTGATCTTTCTTCCATGGTTTATCTTTTGATTAAAAGCAGACTTTTGACAGTATGCTCTTGTTTTCAGGGGTTCTTTGTCAAATTCACTGGATTTGTTTTGGATATAATGTTTGACGTGATGAAGAAATACCCGATGGGATTTGAAGAGTTGACGATTGATGTATAAAAATTTATTTCTCTTGATGAATTTGGAAAAGCTAGGTTGTTGTTTCTTCAACGTGATGTTACGATAGAGGTTCTTTCTTCTCAGAATAAGGGGATTAGTCATGCATGAGTGATCAATGATTTCCTTTGATTTGTTTGGATTTAGTTGATTCTTGTTTTGAAAATTTCAAATCTTACTTTATCAGAATGAAGGTTTAGATGCCCCTTCACGATAAAGCGTGTCAAATGATATGGATAAGAAGTTTCCCGATCTGGAAACTGGATTTGACAATTTGAAAAAAAATTTAGACAAGTGTTTGTGAGATAAAATCCGTAAGATGTTAAAGGATTTGATTGATACTAATGATGAAAATGTTCCAGATTATGATAGGAGAGACGTCCTCTATTGTGCGATTCGTTTCAGATTCTGACAACTATGTTTGACACAAATTTAACCTTGAGAAAAGTTTTTAACCGTTTGTTTTTGTCACTCTGGTTTGATAAAAGATGATTTTTGATGAAAAACTGTTTTTAAAATATTTTTGAAATTTTCAAAAATTTTCGGTTTTTAACTCTCGGTTTTTCTGCCTTGTCTCACGCGCTAAAACAGAGGTTTGATGCGCTACTGAATTTTCTTGATGCGCTAAAATATTTCTCACACGCGCTAATCTGCCCCTAGTTACGCGCTAAAATTTTGATTCTGGAAAAATTTTGCTCTAACAGGTGAAAAATCCACGCGCTAGACTGGGCTTGATACACGCTAACTGTTTCGGTTGATGCACTAAAATATGGTTTTCACACGCTAAGCTGTTTCTCTTACGCGCTAAAATTCAGGCTGTTTGAAAATTGCTATTAAGTTTGTTTGAAAAAATGACGCACTACCCTGTGCCCCCTACGCACTAACTGTTTTCTTTTATGTGCTAGATGTGGGTTCCTACATGCTAGGATGTTATTGCGACATGCTAGACTATTTTTCAGATGCACTAAAGTATGGTTTACTATTTTTGCCTGAGGGTGAAACGCTACTGTTTTATCTGCATGCGCTAATTTGTGGTTTTGATGCACTAATAGAAGTGCTATACGTGCTAAGATGTTGCTGTTATGCGCTAGACTGTTCTATGTTTCTGTTTTTGATGATTTTTGTGAGATTTTTGATTTTTTTTTTTTTTTTCAGAGACTTTTTCAAGTGTGATGGATGATTTTCTGAAATAACAAATGTAAGCACAGCACACAAAGTACAATCATTTTGCTTAATCTAACAGAAAGTGTATGTTTTGGTGAGGATGTGTTCAAATCCCTAATGTTTTAACAGGTTTGGACACAAATAAGACACTTCAGAAAGACTCTTTATTCAAGGGTCATAAGTAACATCATAGCCCACTAGTCTCGATACTCCGTCAGCTCAAACAGCCATGTCACCCCCTAGAGGGCGCCCGTTTTTTTGCCTTTGCCAGAAGTTAACCCAAAGTGAATTGCTTCACAATTGAGTAGTTATCTTGGGAGATATATGGTGAGTAATCTTGGGGGTGGATTCTTCCCCACCCTTGCACTATGATGTTACAAATGTTTGGATACTGACTCGGCTCAAAGTTTCTAATTCTATGGTTCGTAATTAGGCTTCACGTTCGGTCGTCAGTGATAAACTCCCTCAGGAGGCTTCCCAACCTTTAGAACAAAGGCTTTACGTATCTCGAGGATATTGGGGGAAGGCTAATCACTACGCGCAACCGTTGAAAAAGACTTTCATCACTTTCCATATTTGATTATAGTGGGTTGGAATTCTTTGCGTCAAAGTCGTTCCCCACTTAGGTTGTTCCCTTCACACCAGCCATAAACGGCTTTAAGAGTTGATTGCAACTCCTCGAGAAGGCAGGTCTGCTAAAGGATTTTTAATGTGTGAAGTACTGAAAGCGTAAGAGTGGTTTGGCTTTTTGATCACCCAGTTAAGGGGAGAGCATATACCTTCCACTTTCAAGACAAAGCAAACAATGAGGTCTTATTTTATCCTTTTAAATCAGTGATTTGCTAAAATCTATGCAGAGATGTTGCTCCACAAAAACATGATGTTCTTTTTAATCTTTCAAAGCAATGATTGTCTGATCTATGAAAAAGAAATAGTCAACAAAGAAAATTTGATGTTTTTGGAGGTCAACAAAAGAAAGTCATTTTGCTGTAAAAGTAAATTTCCTCGCTTTACCTGCAAGAAACCGTTAAAACCCTACAAACGAACAAAACGATAAAATTGTCAGTTGATTCGGGGGACTTCTACAAGTCTAGAATTTTAACTCGGTTACAATAAATTTTTTGTTTTTTGTTTTGTCTGTGATGCGCTACAGAACAAACTGTACGCGCTACAATATGGTCCAGATGCGCTATAGTTTCTTTTCTCTATGCTATTCTATTACCTGGATGCGCTACTCTGCATGTCGTAAGTGCCACTCTGTGTTTTTCTTTTTCCTGCGGTCAGGTATGCAGGAAAAGTTTAAATCTGATGCGCTAATGTTTGGCTTCAACGCGCTGGAAGATGTATTACAAGTGCTAAAAGGTAGAGCGGATGCGCTAATCTGTTAAGTATATGCGCTATTATGTGTTTTGCCCGCGTCGACACCTACAGGAAAATTTGTTTAAACAGCATCATGTGCTAAGGAAAAGTGTGTACGCACTAAGACAGAGAGCACACACGCTAAACAATAGGCTAGAAGTGCTAAACTGTTAGGCAGATGCGCTAAAATATCTTTTCAATGCGTTGATTCTCGTTTCCCGCGGACCTGCAAAAATGATCAATTTCAAAAATCGATGTGTTATTTGGGGTCAGGCCCCATGGTGGGCGCCAGAAATGTATGGTGGAAAAGTGGGCGAATAAAACTTAAAATGTGAAAATTATGAGAAATACCAGTCCACACACACACACAGGACTTCTTGGTGCAAGCTATGGAGTAATGTAGTGTTACTCAGCTTCCCAAGGAGGGTCCCATGGTTCTCTATCTCACAATGTCCCTCAAACCAACGTTTTTGCTCTCAGATTACTGAGCAAAATGGTTTAGGGATGGCAAATATGAGAACGAGAGATGCTTTTGATTGATTTAGTATGAGATGTGTTATAAGCTATGTATGATCTTAGAAATGCAATAAACTAAATGATAAGATGACAAGATTAGTATGAATACTATCCTAACATACTATATTTAGTCTATGATTGAACTAAAATGATAAATAAAGTAATCTAAGCATGCATATTTAGTCTACTTCCTGATTTAAAGAGAGGCTAAATGATGAGCATATATGAAATGAAAGCTTGAAAGAATTTGAGCATAAGTGTGATGCTTCAAATTTGAAAGATGATTGTTAAAAATGGAGGAATGAGAGCTCTATTTATAGCATAAACAGGGCAATGGATGGTCAGGATTGAAAGTTTCAATCAAGGGCCAAGTTTGAAAGTTGGGGATCCATGTGCACAATTGGCACCAATGAAATGGTGACAAATGTCAACACAGGATTGGGTTGAAAGAAGAAGTTGGAGGCATTAAAGGCCTGAGAAGACCTCATGGTTATCTAAAGGCTAAGGGTCAAGTCTAAATTAGGTTTACCCAATGGTTTAAGATTTAATCCAAGGATAAACCTTTGTGCAAATGATTAAGAGATAATCATGGTCAAAGCATTAATGGCCTGATGAGACCTTTGGGTTGGGTAAAGGTTGAGTCAAAACAAATGTTTTAACCATGTGGGAGAGTTTGAATTAACCATTAATGGTTATTGGAGACTTTGGGGATTAAGTGGTTGAAGGTTGGAAGCCTTCAATGGTTTTCAAAGACTTTAAGGGTTTTGGTGGTTGAAGGTTGAAAACCTTCAATGGTTATCCAAGACTTTGGGCCATTTGAGAAGTGACCTCCCTTTGCTTAGGGATGTGACAAAGTTTAGAGGAGGGTTAGGTTAATTAGAATTGATTAGAAGATTCTAGAAGGGATTAGGAAGGGGTTTGGGATTTTGCAAGTGGATGGGGGATAATAAGATTTAATTGAATTAATTGATTTTCATTCAATTTGGTTATAATTTGGGGAAATTAAATAAATTAGATTTATTCAATTTAGGATAACTATTTAATTAAATTTGAATTTAATTAAATGTGGCTAGGAGGATTTAATTGAATAAAATGATTTATTCATTAAATGGTATAGTGAATTTTATTTAAATAAATTGAGTAATTTACTTAATAAAATAGAAGAATGTGGATAATTTAATTAAATTGGATTTAATTAAATAGGGAAATGAACATAAAATATTCATTTAGGAATGTGGTCATTTTTATACGTCTACACATACAATAAAAAAGATTACTCGTATGACAAATAATACTAAGCAATACGACATATCACCAGTTGGTACGAAAGACTTTTCTAAACCATATGACAAGATAAATGCCTCGTACGATAGAGAACAGGATAAAGAAAAATGTGTTTGTTTGGTCAAATTTTGATCACTAAATTCTAATGTTTTGCTTATTGTTTCCAGTTTTAGATGTCTAATTTTTCAATATAGGGATGAATACACAGCAAACATGTGATATGTTAAGTGTTAAAGGGGGAATTTAATCAAATTGCTTAGTGAATTCAATTAACTTGGGAAGGGGGATTAATTAAATAAATGCTTATTTAATTAATTATTTTCAGACCATTTTTAGATGTATACATTTTGCCCCTCTTTGAAGCGAGGTGTGATGGCACGTTGATTCAAAGATTAATCTCATTTTGATGATGATATAATTATTTAATTAATTATCTTCAGACAATTTTTAGATGTATACAAGAGGATCGTTATCCCACCGTCCATGGCTATCACTTCCCCTTTTTGAACCACATTAGGCACCATGTCAAGATAAATATATCATTCTTTATGTTCTTTTCTCTCAGTGCATGTATTCGAAATGGGACGAATCTGCCCTTACATCAAGGTTTAATTTACCTAATGTATAAGTATTTCGTTGATAATACCCCCACCGCTAGTTGTATTGCCTCGGCATCTGGTAGTGAGGGGAGCTGTAAGAAAACTCCCAAAAATAATCCCAGCTTAATCTTTGAGAACCCTAAGGAGACGTATATCCTCTCAAGACCTGGTAAAAGCATGGGAAAATGCCCTATTATGACCTTCGAAAACAATTCCTTTGAGCTACCCTTGTTGGATTTAACCACAGACAAAAGGAAATGTGAAACTCCTAAAAAACATCCCGACGAAAGATAATAGGTCTGGTAGTCAGTTTGTTGGAAAGAGCTTGACAATTGACCTAGAGATTCACAACTCGAAAGAGGAAGAGGTGAAAGGAACAGAGCAAGAAAAAATTGAGAGTAGCTCGAGGAAAAGAAGATCAGCTAGGCTTTGCACCAAGGAAAGGAAGCAATCTACCAATAATAAGACAAATTTGTATGAAATTTATGACATTGAAGATGAGTATGACTCTCAAGATAACTTTGAGGATGAGGATGTCAATGTGGATGAGGAGGAACAAATTGAAAGCCCTGATGAGAACATGGACGGCGGACATGAGATTGAGGAAGAAAACAACAAATTAGAAAGTGAACAGGAGTCTCCTTTCAAAGAGCACAATAGCCTAGTCTCCTCTGAAGATATGGAAATGGTTCGCTGTTTGCCTCTAGGACTAACCTAGGAAGATAAAAACACTGTTGAGGAGCAAGTGAATGATATGAAGGAGAAAATTGCTAGGATGGAAAATAATTATGAAGAACAAGATACTAAGATGAAACTTTTGTGTGACACCTTCAATTCTCTCTACAATATCACATATTGGATTATGAATAATGTGGTCCTGGGTACAGTTTCTAGTAAAGGTAGACTAAAGAAAATTAGGAAGGAGAAGGGCAAGCAGGGTATAAGAGAGATGATAGAGGAGAACAAAGATGGTTAGCAGGAGGCATGGATGCAGAATGTTGGCAAGCTCAAGAAAGAATGGAATATGATAAAGAAGAAGTAATGGTCTTCTAGTTTTTTTTTCTATTTTTATCTTTCGGTTGTGTTTTTCTTTAGACAGTTACTGGGGGCTTGCATGCCCAATTTGATAGAATTTATGTTAATTAATTTTACTAAGACTGACTCGGGTTTTGTTGATATGGATAATGTTGGAAACAACATTATTAGTATAGCTTTTGTTTATAGGTATTATGATACTTATGCTATTAACATTGGGTATGATACTAGCATCCATAGGAATAGTTTGAGGGGTAGGAAAAATTTTGATCAGTTCTTATTAGTATTGGTTCCTTTTTGCTAGCTATTTTATAGTTGGTGTTTGGTTTGTGATGTAACTCTTCTTCTCTTTTAGTTAGGATCATCTCCCTGGTAATCTAATAAAAAACAATCAATATTATTAACTAAAAAACATTTAATGTTACTTTCCATAATTATATATTCTAATGATCATATGAAATGATTCCACAGACTTAAGAAATAAAATAGAATGAAATTTATTAATCTCTTCTTTTACTCCCAACATAACCAATTAAAAAATCAATTTATTTTATTTTATTTTCTTCCCACTTGTTGATGGCTTTATGCAATGTGATGACCTTCAACTTCATTTTGTTTTATTTTATTACAAAGAAAGGGAAGAATACTAATAATAAGCAAATAATTGATGGAGAAAAATAAAAATAATATATAGTCACTAGTAAAAAAATTTATTGCATCCATGGGAAAGTAAAAGAGCAATAAATAATACGAAAAATCAAACACTCAATAGCTTTGCGATGGGTTAGCAAAATAAATTTAATTGAAACTCATGAATTCGGTGTACTAGGAATCATTCAAAATGTTTTTCACTTCTTTGTAGGAGCATTGAATATAATTGGGCATATGAATTCTAATGTGGAACCTAATGGTCGACATAATAGAATTTAAAGAAAGTTACATTTAAAATCTAGTTCAATAAATTTTTTTGGGCAGCCAACCATGTTAAATTTTGTTGAATAGATTGTAAATTATTTTAGGCATTATGCTTTGAATTTGCATGTATTTTATCTATTATAAGAAGAAATATAAATATTTGGATTTTATTATAATTATTATTTGTGTAGTATAGAATTTTAAATTCATAAACTATTCATCAAATCTTTTTAGAATTATAATACATACTTATAGACAAAGTGAATGGTAGAATAAGTTAAGAAAGAATATCTTTCAAGGAGAATTTTATTTGTGAGTAGTTGGAAATGGAAGTAGAAGAAATCCTACATTTTTTTTTTTCTATATGAGAAATGTTTACTCTAAAGATAATGATCAAAAAACTAGAAACATGACAACTACCAACATTTGAATTAGTAAATTGAAAGGGCTGGAAGAGGAATTGAAGGGGCTCTATGAAAAGATAGACCAAAAGGATGATAGAAGGGACATGATGAGGCAATTGAGGTTTTGCAGGACAACTAGGTGACCCTCAAAAGGAAGATGGAGGATATGATAGCCAAGAATAACGAAATATCAAAGAACTTTGTGGTTCTCCAGGACATTCAGAATGAAATCAATAAAAAGAAGACTAAAAAGAAACACCACTTGGATTCATCCCCTACTACTAAAATGGAACTACAAATGTCAAGTGTGAAAGCTACACCGAATTCCCTTGTTATTTCTTTAGGTAAAGGTTAAAACATGAGGTTCTTCTTTGAAAAATTGAAAGCAGTTAGTCAAGATTGGGAAATTAAGAAGGACCCTATTAGTTAGACCATTGGTTTGTGTCTTTGATGAGGGTTTAACTGTTTAGTTTTCATTCTTTTTGTCTAGTCTTGTCTTCTAGTTTTGTGGTGTTTAATTCTAGGTGTCAGCTAGGGTTTGTTCTTTTTCTTAGTTGGCTCCCTTGTTTGGGGCTCTCACTCTTCATGAGACCCATAGTTTCTTCACTTTAGTGGCCATGTAATGGTTTTGGTCTCTCTTGGTTTAATCTAATCAAAATATTTGAATTATTAAAAGGTATACATTTGTAAAAAGCATTAGTCAGGATATCATTCAAGGGATTCATGATACTTAGTGAGATGCAATGAAGTTATTAAATAATGATAAACAAAATTTATAAAGAAGCACTTATCATTCTTATTAATTATCATACATATTTATAATCCTTCACTCAGTATAGAAATTGATTGTGTTATTTGGTCCACCTCAAACAAGAAAGGCATTAATTGGAAATTATGTAGAGACAAGTAGGTGTAAAATGGTAATTTTAACATATCTAATCCATCCATTGACAACATGGGGCATGATGACTCAAGGGACTTTATGAAGTACATTTTGATGAAATGAATTCCATAATTAGGCAACACAAAGAAGGAAAATGTTAAAAGGAATATAAATGTGAAAAGTCCATTATTATTATTAGAGAAGAGTTCTATATACATTACCAAGTCACATTTTCTCCACCATCTTAAGTCTATAAAATTTTATTCACCATTTGGTTCCATCCTTTCAAGCACTATATTTTGAGCCTTCAAGATTAATTTGACTTGTAGCAATTTCCATAGTTGGTCCAGGGCATGGGTACAATGTAAAATATAACTTTTAAAATGTTAAATTTTATGGGAGGGGTACATGAAAGCTATGAATTTTTAATGATTTTTGTGGCATATTATATGTAAGTGTCAGTAATAATTGAGATGATGTTCAAGAATCAGGTATTGGGTAGTATGGATGATCTTCTCAGAAATTACAATTTTTTTAATCCTTCTACGCAAAGAATTTGACAAATAGAATGAAGAAATTTCAAAACTCCCTATAATCTTAATGGATGATGATGATGAATATCAGGATGACAAAGAGGTGGCAATAAGGACTCTAAATTTCTTACTGAATTGGACAAACGCAATGGAGAACATAGCCCCCTACTAGATTTCAAACTACATTCGCTAGGAAGGCTTGAAGCACCGTATTCATGCAGATGAGGTGGATAGAGAGAGCCCTATAGACGAGTACAAGATGGACCTTGAAGATGAAGATTAGATGATAGAGAGTATTTTTGGTTTCTATTTCACTAAGTAGTCTATTAACATATGATCGAATATCTTAGAAACGTATATTTTCTAGTATAGTAGGTATTATCTGACAACAAAGAAAAGCCTTTTTTATTTTATTAAATGTATTAAATTATAATCATAAAGTTGTTAAAGCCTTGAGATAATAATAACTATGCTTGATAATTGGGATAAACACTCTATTTCCCTTTCAATTTTATACTTACTATAATTTGAATATTTCCTGTAATGAATGGGACTGACACTTACAAGTAGTTTATCTATAAAAATAATAATAATAATTGACATGATAAGAGAATTTACTACATTATTAGGCCCTTATTATGTGTTTCAATTTATATATGTAAATATTTTAATATATGGGATACAAAGGACTAATTTTAAAGTATGTCAAATATGTAAATCCAAAATGTTCTATTTTATAGGTAGAGGTGAGTGTGAAGGTTTCATATATGAAATTTGGGATATTATCACAAGCAGAGAAAGTAATGCTTGAAGATATGTTGTAGGAAGATTAAGCATTATAGAGTTGTGAGAATTATGAAGTTATTTTGTTTATGTTATAGCTACTCAAAAGCTAGTGTAAGAAATTATATCATATTGAATTTTTTCATAAATGAAACAAAATAAAAAGAGTATAATTGAATTACTTCCCACAAAAGTAACACAAGTGCATATGAAAATAAAATAGAATTATGAGAGCTCACAATAGAATAAATGAATAAAAAGATGTAGGAGTAGATATATATAGGAGAGAAGAGAGGGAAGACTAACCAATGATAAAAGTAACTCCAACTACAAAAAATGGGTAGCAATTAAACTCATTAAAGTATGTCATCTAGCCTTATTATTTCAGTTGTTATAAATTAGAAAGATAAAGTCAATATGTGAGAAATTAATTAATATCCAATTAAAGAAAGCAAAAAACCTATATTTACACCCCTTTTAAGCACAAATTAGGTGGGTGAAAAGATAGGTCTCCAGAAATGAGGCTTGATGATTTACCCATGTAAAAATAAATCCCCCTAAACAAAACAACCCCCAAAAGAAGAGATATGGAATCCCACGAAAATAGAGAGGTAAAATAACCCCTAAATTGGAATGAGAAATGTAGGAATAAGTAGCCCTCAAAAAAGGAGTAGACTCCTACACCCTTTAAAATACTCATAAATAATTAAAATTATTTTTTGTCATGGGTTTGGTAAAAATATCAATAATATAATCAGAATATTGATAATATTAAAGATTAATGACCTATCTATAAATAAGCTAATGAATGTACTATATTTGAACCTTTATATACATGGTACATTAATGATAAACTATATTTTATAAAATCTATATGGAACTTTGGTTGCAACAAAATATGAATCATTGTCATATGAGCTAGATACCAAACTTTTGTTAGAATTTTTGGAAGCTAAATGGCTTTAATGGTGGCATTAATAACCACTAATACTCAAGAATAATAGAAAATAGAATAATAAAAAACCACTTCTTGCATGATCAATAAAGAGGACCTAAAGAAATTCAAATACTAACTAAGATTATAAGTATCACCTACCAAATTTAAACCTATACACCCCACCAAGTCAATACCAATTCATGTTGTGTAATCAATTAAACTATGAGTACCCTAAATATAGTTATTTTCATTACCACAAAGGATGAGTAATAACTTATTATGAGAAATATGTCAACAACATATAAAATAAAAATAGGATAGAATCATTTTTCTATATAATTAAATGCTTTTAGATGCAAATTGCAATGAGAAAACTTGATTGCAAGAAGGAATGAATCCATCCAAGCATAGTAAGCCTAAGTGGTTTTTTTTTTTCTATAGATAGATTTTTTGAGTTTACAAAATATGAAAAAACCTATAGAAAAACATATGGCTTATACGAATCCAAAAAAGGTTCCTGGTTAGGCTTGAACAGATTCAAAGAAATTTCCTATGGTCAAGAACAAAAGTTAGAAGAGGCTGCATTTAGTCTCATGGGATCAATTTTGTTTACCTAAGAATATGGGAGGCATGGCTATTTGAAAGATGAAGGAGTTTAATTCATCTCTTCTAAGGAATATTGGACTCAATGAGCTTCTCCCTCCACTAATCAATCTCTTGCCTACATTTGGAACCTCATGCTTCCTCATATTGCGTGGGGCCTTTGGAAAGAACGAAACAATTGGATTTTTAGGGATAAAGCTTGTTGTGCTAATGTTATTGCTAATAAAATTCATCTGGCCATAAGAGAAAACTTTCAAGTTATCTGTGATCATGTTAAAGTTGATGATTCCCTCTCTCCCTCGAAGGCTAATCTAGAAATTTCTTATAGATGGAAGCTTATTTGGGATATCTCCAAGCCATTGTTTAAGTTTAAATGCTCCAAAGAGGGGATTAAGTGGTTTCATCCTCCCTTGGCATGGGTTAAAATCAATACAGATGGGGTGGCGAAGGGGAATATCAAACTTGGAGGATGTGGGGGAGTGGTGTGTGATAACAATGATAGGTTTGTCTTGGTAATGGCCCTCCCTTTGGGTACCCAGACATACCACTTTGCTAAGGCTTTTGTAGCCTATCTCGGGATCAAATTGGCTAAAGAGAAAGGATTGAGAAGGGTTTGGTTGGAATGTGACTCCCTAAGCATTATTAATTGTTTAATGGGTTCCTCCCCCCCTAGTTGGTTGATCAAACATATTATTGAAGATTACGTTATACTTCTTAGGGACTTTGATGAGTTTAAAATTTCATATGTGTACCATGAAAGTAATAAGGTGACAGATAATTTAGCCAACATCGGGGTTGATTTACCAAGTAGAAAAGTCTGGAACATTTATGACTAGATCCCACTGGATCTCCACATCCTTATAAAAAATGATTCTGATGCATGCAAAGTGTAAGGGGTTCTTGAAAATGATAGAGAATAACAAGATTATTGGTGTCCTAGGTAGGGCATCATCTATGAGGGGAAAGCCGAACTTTCTGGGAGCTTTATTAATCCTTATCATCTAGTCTAGCTTGAACTTGGTTATGTTGCAGCCTACTACGATTAGGGTTTTTTGTAGGATGTGGGGAGATAGGAACTATCTGGAACCCGAGGTTTATGAAAAATAGTGAGGTAAGGTTTTTGTTTGGGATGAGCTCTCAGTGGGAGGCTTGATTGGCTATATTGAGACTCTACATGGTGCAGATGCCCTTCTCACTAAGGCATTTATTCAAGGGTGGAATGATGGTGTGATTAGTGTCTATGGAATCAATCTGGAGGTTAACAAGGAGCTCGTGGCTAAGGTTTCCAACACCTTGATTGAGAGAACCAAATTCTATAGAGATAAGAAATGTGTGATCGACACTATGTATACTTTTTTTGCTTCCAAAAGAGAGGGAGAAAGTGAGGAAGAATACTCATGGTGGGTGGGATATAACTTAGCTCCCCAAACCATGAAAGTGATTGTAGAGGTCATCATGCAATACCTCACCCTTGACGGTAAATTCTACAGCTTATTTAGCTATCATTTAATCATTTTGAATCATTTCAATCATAACAAGTGCATTTCTTTGCCCTTTTATTTGTCCTCATATTTAAATCACAGCATTAGATCTCATGAGAAAAGGGCTTCCTCCCTTTTTCTCTATGAGGGCTTAATATTGTTGATTAAGGAGCATGCGAAATCTCTGCATGTTGAGAAGAACCCTAGGGCTAAAAATGGTATTGAATTTCAGAATATCATTCATGTTCATTATGGGGACACCTCTTCTTATGAGGAGGTGGATTTTGATGGAGACAAGGTCTTCCATATTTTTGAGAAACGGGACCCATTGTCATCTATTTCTAAAAACCCTGGAAAAGGTACTATTTTATCTGATGAGGATGATGAACCTGAATATGTTCTTAATTTGGTAGACCCTAAAATTGATGTGAAGGGAAAAAGGGTGACTAGGGCTTCATTGTCAAGTGCTAAGGGTAAATCCAAAATCTTTGGGCCCTTGGTGGTCATTGTCACTAAGCGAATGAAGGCCTCTCAGATTGACTTTGATGGGCCTGCGGAGGTTCAGGGTATTAATAATTTTACACCTACTAAAGCTTGCAGGGATATCCCTAAGGATATGGGTTCCTTGGTCCCTCAAAACTTGATTTCTAATATCAGTCTGAGGAATTTATAGGATAAAAAAATGCCCTATTCTCCTGGATCTTTTAGGAGATCAATATTCTTAAGGAGAAGGCTAATCCACCTATTGGGGACTTGAACAATATTCTTGCTAATACGAGGTCCCTGGCTAATGGTATAAAAGACCTTAAGAAGGATCATGAAGAGCGAATTAAGGCCCTGGGAGATGATTATCACAAGCTTAAGTAGAGTTTGAGTGACGTAGTGGCGGTGAGTAAGGCGGCCATGGACAAATGGACAATACCAATATGGGTCTTTGTAGACTTAATGGGAAGGCCAGAGTTCTTCATGCTATGTCTCAAAGCAATTCCTCATCTGGCAGCATGAAGTTGCTCAAGAAGGCTAAGGTAGTATATGTATATGTATATGTATATGTATATGTATATGTATATGTATATGTATATATATATGTAGATGTATATGTATATGTATGTGTATGTGTATGTGTATATGTATTAATATATATATGCATATGTATATGTATAAGTATACATATATGTATATATGTATATGTATATATATATATATGTATATGTATATGCATTTGTATATGTATATGTATATGCATATGTATATGTATATGTATACATACATGCATGCATACATACATACATACATACATACATACATACATACATACATACATACATACATACATACACACATATATATGTATATTTATATTTATATATGTGTGTATGTATATACATATATGTATACATATATACACATATATAAATATATACATATATGTACACACATATATGTATATGTATATATGTAGAGAGAGAGGAGATAAGACATGAACCATCTATTCTAACCCTACATTAGATGAATTTGTTTAAATATTAGGCTTTTTGGTCTCTTTGCAGTAGAATGTGGTAGGTTCTCAACTTAGTCTGCACTATTCTACTTTCCTACCAACAATGATCATAAGAAAATGATAAGGTATAGTAAATAAGTGTAACCCACTTGTGGGATGGTCATAGTAGTGAAAAACTAGATTAATCATGGTGGTAGAGGTGATTAAGGAGTAGTTTAATAGACTTATTAGATATTAGATAGAACAAGCTTGGTTGGGCTAGAAATGACTATTTTTAAGGTTGGTTAGAGTTACTTGGGATAAAAATTAGGTTATGGCTAGCCTTAAAAGGACAATTACCCTCAAAAGGGCCACAATCCCTATTCCAAATGGAATGTAAGTGTTATTTATATATAATTTTATTAATGACATCATTATGATTATGTAGGATGCCACATTACCTTCTTGCCCTTTTTTCATTGTTGGATGCTCATGATACCAAATTTTTAAAAAATTATATGGAAATATGGTCCATTTAATATAAAAATACCTCATGAATTAGATCATCTAAGGTCATATTCAAACACTCTATTGCAAACTGACTTATTGAACTCTTCTTTTGGTGAAATGAAAGATAAACCTAATTTTATCAAGCTTATCAAACATAATATGATGATAAAAAATGCTATTGAATTTCCAAAAATATGTAAACACACATAATCTAAAAATAGGTGCAAAACATAGAGGTTTTTATTTTTCCTTTTAAACATTTAATATTTTTAAATCATCTAAAGATATAAGAGAAGAGAATAATGTGTTTTCAAAAAATATGTACTTGAAAATTTATTGGCCCAATTGAATAACTCAAAAATGGAAATGAAATGATCTAAACTAGGACAAAAAACTATTATATAATATCAGATTTGGAACTAAAGTAAAGTGACACAAAGCCCAATTTAAGAAAGGTTGATCATACAAAAGTATTCTAGAAATGATGTGAAATAAAAGTATTCTTTATTTTTAAATAGTAAAATTAATTTATCATTGCTATATCTAGCTTCACCTAAATATTTAACATTAGTATAATTTAAATGTGGGTTTGAAGAAATAATTGGATTAGTTTTTATAATCATATTTTTCATATCATTGAACTCTTTCAAATTCACATTTCCAAATTTACTTAATATACATTAATCTTATTCATGTTGTTCTTCTGAATAAAGTTTCTTCTTCAATATTCATCAAAATGAATTCTTTACTATTCTTCATTTCTCAAATATTTTTTCTTCTCTCTTCTCGTCATTTTTCACCATTTCTACATCCTTCAATTCCTTTACGTGTAATGAATTTTTTTGTTGACATTATTTTATCCCATAATTACTAAACCTTCTTGATAAAAGATTATATTTAATCTAGTTTTATAATTATCTACCTTCTTGAAATTTTAAAAATATAAATAAATATAGCTATTTTTTTTAATATATTTTGAATTACAAGTAGATGTGAATTATCTATCAAAACCATTTTACTTGTTTCCTCTCTTGCAATTGATTCTACTTGAAAATCCTTCCTATGGTTGGATTCCTTAAAAAAATATATATAATATTTCTTGACAATGTTAGAATATTATCATTGATGCCTTACATGGCTAGGAAACCCGAGTCCAACATATTCCACTTCGATCCCCTCAAACTCCAGTATACACTTGGGCCTAAAATATTCATTTTTTGGGTCCACATTGCTCCACAATACCAGATATCTTCATAATATGTTGGGAACTTGTTTTTTATTTGATCAGATGCCTATATTCAAGATTTCAGGCATTAATGTTTTGTTGTGGCACCATTATGGGTTTGGTAATAGGATACCCTGCTTAATAACATTGCTCTGTGTGAATGTTTATGATTTTGTCTCCTCTTGAATCATCTGTGGTTTTTTATCTTTAGCAATCACGTCTATTCCTTGATGAATGGAGAATCCTTTTTATGAATTGTCCAACTTCTTTGGTATGGTTAGATCCGTTGAGGTATAGCATGTAAAGTATTTTGGGCTAACCTATACTCTGGTCAAGCCGACTCCATGAAGACTTAGTTTGATATATTATCAATTTCTTTGCAAAGGATAGAGATATGATCTTTTTTATCATTGTATGCGATCTATAGTGAATGTGAAAGTGATTATGTATAGTGAATGTGAAAGTGAGTATTCATAGTGAATGTGAAAGTGATTATGCGCCTCAATGAAATTGTATCAAGCATGCATATGCTAGATACAATATTAATAGTGAGTCCATCTGGTAGTGATCCACCCAATATTGAGAGCTAATCCTCGCTATGGTTTTTCTCATCTTGTTTTTTCCACATATAAATCCTTGTGTTATGTGTTGTATTGTATCTTCCTTATTGATCATTTTATTTATGCATCTATGTTATGTGGATGGTTGTTTAAAAGTTTAAATAGATTCAAGGGGATACCGATTCACCCCTCCCCTCTCAGTATTTTGAATGTTCAACATTTAAGAGAATGTAAAAGACGCTTATAAAAAATACATAAATTAGAAAGTTGTAGAGATGAAATGATTATATATTTTTCTAAATATAGATAAATAATAGATATAATATAAATCGGTGCTTGTTATATTCTCATAATGGGTACCTAATTTATTTTCAAAATGCATGCTCCTATTTTGGAACAACTATCCTTTTTAATTTGGATACATATTTGAATAAATTTAAATTCATTACATTTTTTCTTTTGTCTTTAAGCTTGAGAAAGGCATGGAAACCCAACTCTTAGTTTTGGACCTATAAGTAACAAACAACAAACTAAATAAAATATGACTTTAGAAATATGATTGATAACATCATTTTTTAGAAAAATTAATGAAATTTAAATCCATTATAATATAATGTCTAGTTTTCAAATATGTAATTATTTTTGTTATTGACATGTGTTTCTATTTATTAATTAATTTCTAAGTAAATTTCTTCACAAACTTGATATGTTTGATGTTACAAATTTTTAAACATTTAAAATAAATTATATGTCACCAATTTACACATCATTCTATATACAATGAAAAAAAATATTATATGGTTAGTTAAGCTAAAATTGTGTTGAGCATACATGAGGGGTTTTCAAAAATAAAAATTAGGGAAGATAAAAAGTTTAATTAAAAAATATTTAGAAAAAAACCATAAAAAAAATCCTAACCATACTTTACTACTTTATAAATATTCTCCTAAAAGTAATTATAAAATACTTTTACTTATGTCAAATTATGTTGGTTGTACACGTGCATATTTTGTCTTGAAACATATTAATTAAAAAAGGTGATATTTGTACATCATATACAAAATTAAATTTAGGTGATATTTGTACATCATATACAAAATTAAATTTTATCATCTTTGCACTAGAATAAATTATGTATTTTAAAACTAGACACAAAATGACACAAAATCTTAAATTTCATATTACTAGACTTTGTTAATATTCTATGTGTAACTACTTCAAATTTTTACTCCAAGTATGGTTTTTTTTTTTAATTTAAAAAAAGAAAAAAACCTTTTCCACTCTTGACCAAAAATTGGACCCATTATCGAACATTTATCCCAAGAAGATTATAATTCATCAAATAAGTATAAAATATAATTCCATGATGATTATAAATTCCTTGTAGAATAGATCAACTACAACTTGAAGAAGTAGTAACATTCTAAATAATATATCGGGCTTTCTAGAAGCCTTTTCTTTTCTTAAAATTGGACATTGTTCTTGACAATCCAATCAAGAAGGTGATGCTCTAAAAAATTATATAATAATTTTTCATATGATTTTTTTTTTTTTGTGGACACTTCTATTCATGCTAGGAAATTATAGATTTTAGAGGAAACAATTAAAAACAAATGAAAAAAAATCTAAATGAGATAGAACACCAAATGGTGTCTTATAACTCAATAGGTTTCAATGACCCACAATAAATATTTGCATATTATTACTTTTTATTGGTGAAATCAAGCCTCTATCATACATTTTGTACTCTTAGTCATGTTCATCCAACTTGCAGATTCATTGTGTTAATTAAAAATGACCTTTAGAATACTTTTAACTATGAATTGAATATTGTCATGGGTTGAAGCCTGAAAAATTATGATATTAGAAGCCTATTAAGATGATAATTTAATTATTAAGTTAATATTTTAAGGAGGAATTCTAAAATATCATACAAAACAAATTTCTCAATCTCTCAATAGAGGAGGATACTATTAGATGGTGCAACCTAAAGATAGGGGAGTATATAGTGAAATTGGGGACCAATTCATATTTTTTGGAATGGGCATTGCCTCCCTAAGGGTGGCATTCCTACATGAATAGCTATTTAGAAAAATATTTGACATCAGTTAAAAAGCTCACAATTCAAGGATTAGAAGATGTGTGATATGTAAGGCAAGTGAAGACAATTTTGATCATTTACTCCTTTCATGCCCATATTCAAAATATTATTAGAAATACTTCATTGAAAATGTAAATTCTCAATACCCAATCGCTCAAGATATTATAGAACTAGTGAATATTGGAGTGAGAAACTAGAATCTAGACCAAAACACCTTAACAAATTGGGATGATGAGATAATCAAATCCTTCCCAAGGCATAAGGCACCCCCTATTAATGGGTTCTAAAAAGATGGATATGATATCATGTTGTATAGAAGGAACCTGAGATTAGATGGGTGAAGGTCAAATTTGGTGGGGTTTCAAGGGGTAATATTGTTCCAAGTGGGCTTGCACATGTGGTGTGAGAGAATAGTGGTAGAATACCAAGCCAGAAGTCAAAATATTTAGGAGAAACAATGAACAACATCACCAAATTGGAGTAGCTCTATTAGGCTTAAAATGTGGTCTAGATTTGAAAGAAGAACACTTGCACTTGGAAGGTGATTCCTTAATCATAGTTAATGTCATTTAGAAAAACTTGAATCCAAATGTGAATATTGAAATATGGAAAAAAAATCTGGGATCTCATAAATATATTTGCTAAGTTTAAAATAATTCATGGTTATCATGAGGGCGATATGTTAGTATACAATCTTTTTAAAAGAGAAGTTCAATAAACATTGTATGCTAAGTCAAATATCGTCTCATCCAGATAACATCATTGTCTTATGTGAGCTGGTGGGTGACAATGGGACCAAGATGCAAGGTCAATTAACTATTTTTGCATAATTCATAATACACTACTCCATTCAAATTTGAACTGACAACTTGGCAAAATTATGCAATGTTCCACAACTTGAGTTAAGGGATATGTGTTGGTTGATCCTATGGCCAACATATCAAGATATAATTACATGGATGCTTTACAAGTGTATGAACTCATACGAGGAGCTCAAATTCATTTAACACACCACCTTTAGTAGATTCAAGATGATTTGATGTGACAAGGCTAGATTAGAATTAATGGCAAAAAAATGAATTATTAGGAGTGAGGCATGTGTAAAGACATTGCTAGATTTGTATCACTTGTTTTTTCTCACTAGTGGTTGTTAATGACTCACATATCTTGTATATTGAGTTCTAGTAGGTGATGAGTATGGACACCCCATTATGCCTCATTTCTAAGAATAGGCAGATGTCCTTATTAGGCAAGGTGTCAGAGAATTGTCTAAAGAAGACATGATTTCACATCATATTTTTCTTATTCATAGTTTGAAATTTATTCTAGGTGATGAATTTATGAGGAAAATTCATAGACTAGGTCAATATTGATGTGTTTGCTACATTTCTAGCAACACTTTTGGAGATTGCAGAGCCTAAAGAATTGGCAAAGTTTTTGCAATTAGAACTGATCAAATATTATTTTCTTGGTAAGCTTGAAGATATCCTGGAGAGTATGAGCTTATACAAGTGAGTACCACTTCCTAAAGACTAGTGTGTGGTTTAGTGTAAGAGAACAGAGGTGGGTAAGGTACCACAAATCACCTCAATTGATCCCTCTCACTTCTTGGGGAGGAAGGAAGCTATCTCTCAAAACATCATGTTCCTAAAAAATTTGATGGGCTTGGAAAACAATGAGTGGGAGGGTTTGAAGACTTTGTGAGTGATAAGGAGGACTTTGTAGCTGTCATCAATTAGAAAAGTGGTAATACTAGAATGCATATTTTGAAAGAGGCAAAAGTTGTAGCACATGTTGATTGTGGCTCAGGATGCCTTGTGAAGTCTACAAAGAGGTATCAGAAGTGGGGTTAGAGGGTCAATAGTGTTGCAAGGTGTGCGCCCTTGGTCTCTGTGCAACAAAAGCAGTGTTTTTGTGACATGGTTTAACCACCTCTTGTGAATTCTATAAGTCTAGTGGTTGTATTGGGCATTGACAAGTCAATCTTTTGGTGCAACGACAACCACTCCCAACAAATGGTATTAGAGATGGGTCATGCATTCAAAACCCACTTGTGCTGAGGGGGATTGTTGCAAGGTATGCACCCTTGGCCTCTGTGTGGAAAAAAGTTGTATGTTTGTGACATGGCTTAGCTACCTCCCATGGAATCTATAAGTCTAGTGGTTGTATTGGGCATTGACACATCGATCTTTCTGTGCAATGACAACCGCTTCCAACAAATTGACTCATTTTGTTCAATCCTGTTATGATGTGACATAATGCTCTTTTTTTAGTTTGAATGAATATTAAAATTTTGGGTATAGTTTGTGTAGCTAAGTTTCCACTTTTTTACATAGAGACATTTTTTTATTTATTTTTTGTTTTTTGGGGGGGGTGTATTAGCTTTGTCAGTTAGGGTGATTGTAGATGAGCCCTTTTGGCCAAAATATCAAATATTATTTTTAGTTGGGTAATAGAATGGTATGGTAATTTCTAGTTATCAAAAAAGAAATGTACTATTTTTTGAATTTAATACAAGGGTGCAACCCCTAGCTACTATTAATCAATCAAAAACTAATAATTGATGCAATTTAAGATCCTATATAGTATTTTTAAGCATCAAACATCCATGAGAAAATGTTACCAAATTATTTTGTCCTCTTATATATTATGATCTTTTTTTATTTCTCTTATTTTCTCTAATGTTGGCTTTGTAATATGGGATGAAAATTCAATCTTAGGATATACCCCATACCAACAAAATTAGGTACAACATGATTGGGTCAGACCTATTAATGAAATTTTAATAGCACAACATTGGTATAATGTTATTGCATCAAATTTTTTATCCAATATAGCAGATTTATTATGTAATGAAGAGATGTTTAGGAATCTTGGTGACACTTGTATTCAATCAGTTATCATATTCAAAGATAATTTTTTTGAAGTGTTGGAAGGTTATAATCCTGATTTTGATTCATTAGATATTAGAGAAGATTTTCTATTAAATCTATGTTGAACACTACTAGAAGTTGAGAATGGGGGGTGAATCAGCATTCACAAAAGATAGAATATATTTAGTTATTTTAATAGGTACAATTATTCCAATACATATGCATGAAAGCAAACAACACAAACATGCAAACAATCTCACAAAAACATGAACATTTTTTATGTGGAAAATTTAAACTAGGAAAAACCATGGTGAGATTCAACTCACAAATATAATAAGTATTTTACAAAGGACAAGGCTTCTTCCCAAAAATAGCTTACTGCTCCAGACTTGTAGCTGATGTACCTTAGGAAAGATACAAAAGAGGAATTGCTCAACCTAAGATCACTTCTTCAGGGAAAGATACAAAACTACTCCCATAATACAAAGAAATAGTAGATTGAACTATGTACAAATAGCATCTAATAAAATGCAGATAATAGTTCATAGTGAATACTCATCTTTCTACTCAACATCTCTCTAAATATTTGCACAAATTTCACATCCACCATATCATATTGCATCCATACTTGTCTTATATAACACACACTCATATCTCCATCCACATCCATAACATAACCAATTCACTCAATATATATCAATTGGATCAAAAAAAAACTTTACTAGGTTGGCCAAAAGAATATGAATTGTGTACATACAATCAACCCAAAAATACATCATCTGAAAGGTATTAAAAATTTGTGAGGGTCCACGCCAAGTTACTACACCTTCTAATTAACATTGAAAACCTTTATGTGCAACCGCTCGAACCAATATGTACAAACTAGTACAATACTTGATCTAATAAACACATACTATCCTATTCTGAACCTAAAAGAAAATGGTTCACCCCAAGAGAACTGCAACATCTTGATCTACAACATAGTCATGATAAGCAAAGAAATCAAAATGGATAACATGATCACCAAAGACATGTTTGATACAAACATTCATTTAGAACCACAATAAGTTCCACCAAAGCAGACACAAAAGAGAATAGAAATATTTCTAGACCACATAAGGAACGCCAAACTTTTGGAAACACATTAAATCATTATCATGCTTCCTTTGAATAGTATAACATGAACCCACAATCAATTCTATAATGTAAATCATAAAACAAACATCCAGACCAATAACAAAATACACCTTGCAGTAGCTAAACATATATACATTCATCAGGATCACTAGAAAAAAATTTTGACATCAATGATAACAATGACATCCATATGTGAAACAATCTCATAATTTTTCTAATTTATCCAATTCTATACTATAGGAAAAATATTATTGGCTATGGCTATATGATCTTCAGCAAACCTCCAAATATTTATGGAGGTATACAATCTTATTATTGGTAAAGCCAAGGACATCACTTTTTTTGTTGCTTAATTTTAAAAAAAGCCAATGTACAACAAATAGATACAATCAAAATTATCAATAATAATGTTAATCAATGAGTGACTTGAATCAAGAATTCTTATGCATCAAGTGATAATTCTTCAATTGTCATAGCTTCTTGTCGAGGGGTTTACTTCTATCATTTGTTTGCTACATGGAAGAGGTGACTAAATGCCTATATTTTGTATAGTATTAAGTTTTTTTCTTAATCTACTAATATTTCAATTCATGAAAAATCCTTGATCCAGCGCCTTCTCTTTACCTTTAAAATGTTTCTAAGGTCATCCCAATTTTCATCTACTAATATTAAATTAATACAAAAAATGTAATCCCACACAAATCACTTTAATTAAATTGGAAAGAAAAATCAAATCATTGTAAGAAAAGTCATCTATCAACAAACAAAAAGCTATTTTATAAATAAATAATTATAATTTATTAATTTTTAAATATAAATTCTCAAGAATATTGAAAGAATTCTCACTTAATTTAACTTGATGCAAAAATAAAATAAAATCTTTTTTTATAAAATCTATAGCTAACAAAGTGATGTTTGACCCAATTTTGTAATTTAAAAAATAAATTATGAATGTTCTTCTAAATATATTTTAAACATTTTATTACTATGTAGTCATACAAAATAAATTACAGCACATGTTGTACATAAGAAAAATTATCCAAACAAACAATTATTGTACACATAATCTAGATAGAGTTGTTTTACTCCCCTTGCTCCTTTTGTAATTTGAAAAACAAAATATGAATGTTTTTCTAAATTATGTATCTTAAATTTTTTATTGATATATAATCATAAAAAGAAATTACATAACATGATCAATTATTGTATTGTTGTACCTATACACTGTATCCACGTTATTTTACTTACTCCCCTTCCTCCTTTTGTCTTACCCTTCCTAGTCAAATCATCACATGACTTCTTCCTCCTATCTCCTTTGAAAGGCTCATTCTACTACCAAACAAACAATTATTGTACCTATTCTAGACAAAGTTGTTTTACTCTCCTTCCTCCTTTAATTTTACCCTTCACTTTCGGATCCTCACATGGATTCTTCCTCCTATTTCCTTTTAAAGGCTCATTCTGCTATCAAAAAAACAATTATTATACCAACCAAATTGACTTACTCCCCTTCATTTTATCTTACCCTTCACTTTAGGATCATCACATGATCATCATAAGACTTATTCTCCCTAGTTCTTTCTAAACACTCTTCCTACTACCGTACCCATTACACTCCTCTATCTACTAGTGAATATGATCCAAAATATTTATTAATAAATATACACAATTACAACTTAAACTACCATAGATCTATTTAACCTAAAATTTAGAGTCACAATCATCTATCATCACACCTTCACGTGGAATGACAAGGACATACCTCAGTTTGGCGCGCCGAGTTTGATGTCAATATTTTGCCCTAATTTCTCGCCTACTGTCTTTCGTGATTTTCGATATGCCGAGTCAATCTCAATCACTCTTTCTTTTCTTACACCATTCATTTGTCTGAATGATATGTTGTCAAATTCTGATGTTGTCAGAATTCATTGTTTATTCTTTATTGCCGGCCTTTGATGAGATCGTAAGACAATTTAATTTGTTGCGTGTCTCAGCAATTTTCACTCATTTTGAACTCGTTTCACGCGTTGCGATTCGGCGAATAGAATATATCTGTCAATAACATTTAAGATACAATTCCTGTTAGCCGCCCAGTTCACTATGATCTATAATAATATTAAATTTCCTTTCCAGACAATTATTATATCATATATTTAGAATTTTTGCAAGCAACTTTTCTTTCAGTGAAATCCACGCCATTTCCCACTTGAGTCATTCGAATAATAGGCCATAGACATGATACTTTGACAGTCCATGATAGTTACATCCATTTCTATATAATTAATTTAAAATTTGTTGATTTTTTTTTTGATTTGATGCAGAAAAGAATACATACAATCAAATTTAGAAACTATTAAATGATACATTTATGGATGGTAGAAATCTGATAACGTGAATCTTTTTCATTGTTTTCCAATTTAGCTTTTTATCTATAATAATTGATTGACATTTATTAAAAATATTTGCTTTTAATTTTAATAGTCATGTGTATATCTATGTTTGGTTTTTATATATTTTGTTTTAGATCTATTTAAATTAAAGTATTTTTTTATTTGAGCAAGTTGAGAGTTAAATAAAATCTATGAACAATGATTATTATCTTGCTAATTAATCTGAAATTATTGTAAAGATGGTATAGATTAATGTGTATAACAATTTGTTTATAATTATATATTCTTGTGCAAGCACATGGTTATATATTTCACCATGTTGTTGTTGAGTACAAAACTTTTGTATTTCTAATGTCATGATTTACTTAGAATTTGTTGATTTGTGATTTAATTTACTCTTGTTAAAACAAATCATTTTCTTTGATTTTGACATTGTGTGTCATTGAGAAGACAATGACATAATATAGAAGAATGTTTTAGAGTAAAGCATTGAAATTGTGGTTCCTAGATGAGTCTAAGAATTAGGAAACATGTTCGAACATTTGGCTCTCCATAAATGCAAATGGATAAAATATCTAATTGAAATAAATATCACATTATTTTTTAAGACCACTCTAAATAGAACTTCTTTTTAGCACAAATGATGACTAAGTTAGTTGAATCTATAAAAATATGGTTGAACTTCTTTTAGTATAGCTTTGTTAGATGCCTCAGCTTGGCCATTACTCTAAGGAGAATATTCTGCGGCAAAATGGTCTTGGATGTGAAACTTGTCACAAAGCTCATGCACATCTTTATTTTTAAAGGGATGATCTTTGTTAGTGGCAATGGAGAGAAGAATATCATACTAGAATATGAATTAATTGAGGATAAACTTTGTGATTTGATTTTTGATAACATAGATAAGAGGGATGGCTTCAATACACTTCGTGAAATACTTAGTGGTAGTAGGGATGAACTTGTACTTAGTAGTAGAGGTAGGTTGAATCTTACCCATGAGGTTGAGCATCCATTGAGAGAAGGGCCAAGGAGATGTGAGATCTAAAGTTCCTCCACTTGTGCATGAATGATATCTCCATGAATTTTGTATTGGTGATATTTCTTAACAAATCTATAAGTGTCGTGTTCCATGTTGAGCCAATAGTATCTAGTCATCATGAGCTTTTTAGCCAAGCTAGGATGACTGGAATGGGCTCCACATATACCATCATGTACCTCGCATAAAGACTTTATTTCTTCATCGACATCGAGACATCTTAGAAGTGTATCAAGTCCAAACTCCTTTGCTATATATGTTATTGTACCAGGGTTTTCCATTGGTGATTTGATAGTTTTGGGGGAAGAGTTTAATCATGTAGATAGGCATATATGTTATTGTACCAGGGTGAGTTGGGACCAACAAGTTAACACACGAGTTAAAGAGTTAAAAAAATAAATATCACACCTGAGTTTAGGCTGGGAACATCAAAAGTAGACATCATCAACTATTCTACCATGAAATCATACAGTGGCTCATTGTTAGGAATGTCAACTAAGGATCCAATTGTAGCCATGGCATCTAGTTCTCTATTATGTACTCTTGAAATTTTTTCAAAGACAATTTCATCACAATAGCTTTTATAGTCATCCACTATAATTTTGAAGGGAACAAGTTTTTCATCCTTTATCATCTAATCATTGTTGACTTGGCTAAGGACTAGCTAATAATTGACATACACATGAAGCTTTTTAATCATCTATTTGACAATTATTCCAACACCTGTGATAAGTGCCTCATACTTTGCTATGTTATTTGTGCATGGGAAAGCTATTCTTTAACACTTTGGAATGGCATTCTTCTTGATGTGTGATTAAAATAATTCCTACTCCTAACCCATCTTGTGTGTAAGAATCATCAAAGTACAACTTCCATTTCGTTGATGTTATCACTATGAATATTGATTCATATAGAAAATTAGACATAAGTGGATGATCTACTACTCTAGGGGCATCTGCAAGTCAATTGTCTATTATTTGTCCCTTGGTTGTCTTTCAATCAATGTATTCTATGTCAAAATTACTCAAGATCATTGCCCACTTTTCTAGTCTACTAGTGAGGGCTGCTTTGTTAAGCAAGTATTTGAGTAGATCTATCTTTGCCACAAGCTCAATTTGGTGATTTCGCATATAATTTTGTAGCTTCTAGGTGGCAAAAACAACTGCTAAACATGTGCATTCAATATGTGTACAATTGAGATCATACTCTACTAGTGTGCAACTAATATAATATATGGCTCTTTGTTTTCCTTCTTCATCATGTTGTGCCAAGAGGGCCCCTAGTGCCAATGTTGTAGTTGAAATATGCATAATCATTGACTTCCCTTGTATAGGAGGCATCAACACTAGTGGTGAAAATGAATTGTCTTTGACTTGTTGGAAGGACGATTAAAATTGTTTTGTCCATTTGAAGGGTTCACCCTTTTGAAGAAAATGTTGAATATTTTTGTATTTGTCTGCTAGTTATGTGATGAATATGTGGATGTTTTGAAGACTGTGAAGTTGTGTTATATTTCTTGGTGGAGGAATGTTAATGATTTATTTCCCTTTTGCTAGGTCTACCTCAATTCCTCTATGAAAAGAAGTGAATCCTAGAAGTTTGCTAAAAAGAACTCCAAAGACACATTTATTAGGATTGAGTTTGACCTTATAGTATTCTAATTTTTCAAAGATAACAAATAATACATTTAGATGTTTGTCTTTGAAAACTGATTTTGCAAGAAGCTCATCCATATAATCCTCCATCAAGGTATGCATAATGTCATGAAAGATAGTGGTCATAGGTCATTGATAAGTTGTCCAATTTTTTTATTCCAATAGGAATGATGTTCTAGTAGTATGTATCCCAGGAACATGTGAAGGTAGTCTTATGTTGGTCCTTGGGTTCCATTCTTATCTGATTACAACCAAAAAATCTATCTATTAATGACAACATCTCATAACTAGTTGTTAGATCTACAATCATGTCAATGTTTGGTAAATGAAGCCATGTTTTGGACATGCTTTATTTAAGTATCTAAAATATGTGCAAATATTTATGCCTTTAGTGGGTTTGGTGACTAGTACCAAATTAGAGATCCATTTTGAATAATCAATGTGTAAAATGAAATTGATATTCAATAGTTTCTTCAGTTCAACTTTTACCAAGAGAGCAATCTATGGTTGTGTCTTTCTTAACATTTTTTTCGATGTGATTTGCTGGTAGATAAAGAGGTATATAATGTAGGACCAATTTAGGCTCCAGTCAAGGCATGTTAACATATAACCAAGAAATGTTTGTTAGTCTTTTTGTGAAGAATATGGTAAAGTCTATATTTTTTTGTATCTATTAGAGATGTGGCAAAGTCGACAATCTTTTGATTATCTGTTGTACTAAGGTTAATCTCTTCTAACTTCTTGGCTAATATATAATGGAGATCTTATTTGACATATTGGGAGTACATCCATCCTTCCATCCTCAATCACCTTAGAGAGATTTTTACCCTTGGATATGTCCTTTATTTTTACTTTTTTACAATCAGAAGATGCTTTTTTATTTCCATCTAAAGACCTATTTTTATTTTTTTACAGTTTTTCATTTTTGCAACTAGAAGGTGGAATGGAATCTTGAAAGTAAGCTATATTGTTGATATTCAATGCAAAACTGGATTTATGATCACCCAAGGGTTAACCCTTTCAAAGTTCTATAAACTCAATGATGGCTTCATTGCTATAAAAAATATCCATGTTTGAAGGTCCCTATTGATCCCAATTGATAAGTTAACATTAAACTAGGGATATCTTATCATTGGTGCTAAAAAATTTTATGGATGAAGAATTTATGGTAAAGACTAAGGAATCATTTGGATCCAAAAGGAATTGATCTAGGCATGACCATTAGTATATTAATTCTAATAGGAATCCAAATCAATATCTTCAACAAATGTCTCCATACAATAAACAACATTAACATCTTTATTCAAAAGAAAATTAGTATTAGGAGCTCCCAATTTCAATGGTATGAACCCAAGCCCTTTATTCTTTAGAAAATGTAGATGTTGGGTGGGATGCTTAAATTCGTTGTTTTTGTGCAAGAGAATGTTGAGGCTGATGAATGCTAATGTGTTGTAACTTCCCCCAGCAAACCAATTGACCATTCTGAACCAATACCAGCTTCTCATGATCCTAAAGTTTTTTGTCAATATCATTGTCAACTAGGTCATGACAATGAGAAATGTTTTAGTTGAGGAATAAGATTCAAGACTTTATTGATAAAAATACTATATTCATAGCTAGTGTGAATGAAAAACAAATAAATTTGTATCTCCTTCTAAACAAAACCTCCAAATATTCACCAACCTATTGCCTTCTCATTCTACCAATGTTGTTGAGTATAAGACAATTTATCTCTCCCCTAATGACCTTGGTATAAAACGTAATAAATTTGTAAACCTCATTGCCAAACCTAAACCTACAAAAGACCTATGCATTACATTTGATCTTGGTGATACTATTATTGCACCCGATGGTCCATTATATATTACTGTGAAGATCAAAGACAAACTCTCACAAGGGGTGCTCATTGATCTAGTATGTATGGTGAATGTGATTACTAAAGAACATATTTTTACTCAATAATTGCATCAAGTAACATTTGATAAATTTTATGTTACGGTTAAGGTGTATGATGGTTTTTCTTTCCCTACTATTGGTTTTATTACTCTTTCTATTGAGGTTTGTACTAAGTGCTTAGATGTCACCTTTACTATTATTCTTACATCGTATGAATTTCGTGTGAACCTAGGACATCCATGGCTCTCTTCCATGAAAGATATCCCTTCTACAATTCATAAATGTTTGAAACTCCCTTATAATGTCACTATTATAAAAATTAATTAACGCCTTTACCAACCCATAACAAAGCATGGAAATTTCACTATTGATTACTTTTGGCCTAAACAACCTGAGCCCTCAAAGCCTCGAAATGGAATCATTTTCTTATCTTATCAAAAACCAAAAAATGAGATGATATTGGCCTTGAGTAAACCTATAGACCCTACACCCATGGATATTGCTCTTCCTCATAATGGACTTGGTCTTCTTCCTACTCCTTCTATTCCTCCTATATATGCTATAGTCCCACCTCCTACGTCTTATAAAGGAAAGCACTTAACATCATGTAAATCTCAAACCATTGGAGTTTCTTTAGTTCCTCCCCCTATAAGGGAAGAAAACAAGCCTATGTCAATTGATCCTCAACCTTCAAAAGTCATAACTAAAACTAAAAAGAATCATTGTGTGAGAGAACATTGATGAAGATGTCATGTTAAGGCTCGTGAACTTTCTTCCCAAACCATTTCCTCTCTAATGAAACCAAATATTGATTTGATCCCATTTTTTAAGCCTTCACCTAACCCTAGGAAGGAAGTTCAACTCAAATACCCTAAGCTAAAAATGCTCAAAGAAATGATGGTTCAACTTCTTTTCATTTTAAAGATCCTATTTTTATTAATTTAGATAATGATATAGATGATGATAATGTTGTTCATGCTAAAAATGTTGATCCTAATTATTATGATGCTATGTATGAGCTTGTTGAGATTAATCATGAGTTGTCTTCACATTTGTTAAAAGTATTAACTCTCTAGCTCCTAGTGACAAAAAAATTTGATTCATCAGTAGAGCATGGACCTTTTTTGGAACTCGTAGTAGCTCCATCTAGCATGCTCAATGTGGTCCTCTTGCATCTTGTCCACCATCCCTAAATAATGTTAAGAAAGAGATCAGGAGGAAGATGATTTGCTTGACTATCTTCATTTGTGTTATGGATTCTCTTTTGTGTGTTTTATTGTTTGTATTGTGCTTCCCTCATGATGTGTTGCTTGATATGTTTGTGTTATGTTAGCTTCTCTTTGGATGACCCTTGTTACTCTATTAATGCAAGGTAATAAAGACGTCGATCTTTTATGACATTCCTCTATTTGTATCTCAATTCTGTCATATGTTGTCTCTGTCTTATGTTATATATGTACTATTGTTCATCAATGTGCTCTTGTATAGTTTCCTTAAGGACAATGCAAAGTGTTGAGATCTCGTTTTTGGTCTCTACCATGTTGACTCGAAAAGACATTTGTTTGTTATCTCTTGTGCTCTTCTTCCATTTTGCTTGTAGTTCCATAACCTTTTGGGGATAAGGTAAATTCTATATAATTATTCTTGATATACATTATTTATCACAAGTGTATTATTGATCTCAAAGTTAGTGGATCCGTTATGTGCTTTTTTTTTCCTATATATTTTTTGACCAATATCCTTTGATTTGTCCTTTCTTGGGGACATTTCATTGTGGTAACATACTTGTCTTTTGGATGCATGCTACCTTAAATCTATTTCTCCTACTAAGGTATGTGCAATTTTGGATGCATGATAAGGTATATATACATTATAGTTTATGCACATACCAATGTCATGTTTTCAATATTCAACTTGCTTTTCAAACTGAGCCTTTTTCTTTGTAATTTGGTGTTTTCTTTTTTCATGACTCTTAGTAAGAAAATATTGCTAGGCCCGTGTAGTCATGCTCTTTTCCTCTTTCATGTGTTGTCCCTTCTATCTTGATATTAGAGTAGTAAGATCTTGAAGTCCCTGGGGGCTTGGTGTATCTTGTCTCTTTGGTATCTGGAGTTGGCAAGAGACATTACACAAGTTATCAAGTGTTGTCATTGATGGCAACGCAAGTCAGTGATCCCATCCACATTACTTCATTTGATCAATACTGAAATTCATATTGTTGATTTTTTTAAGTCCAACAAACCTAGAATAGAGCATCTAACAATGTTCAGTATTTCGGTCTGGATTTATTCTTAGGTTACCATTTTATGTTGCGGATCTAAAGTAAGGTAGATGGGTGCATGGAACAACTTATTCCAAAGTCTTGGTCTCCCATGGTGATTGGTATGCATGATACAAGCCTCTGAGTACAGGGTTCTAGTCTGTCAGTGTAGAACAAGCTGACTTGTGTAGTTGACCATTGTGTGGATTTGATGGAGTAGTTTTGGTGATTGGATTTGAGATCCAGGAGGTTTAGCTAACAGTTCATACACCTTTCAATAATGTATTAAGTGTTCTTGACCTGACTAGCGATGGATATGATTTCATGTTGCGGATATATATAATCAACATTTTTAATCATTTTGAGTATGAAAAACGTGTTGGTGATCTATTGTGCATAGTTTCATGTGCACAAGATAGAGATCTATGCTCCAGATTCATAGAAGAACAGTGTAATAGAGCAGCCAGAGATGAAGTGGAAGAAATCATTTTATTCTGCTTGACCAAAACTATACTTTGGCATTTGTAGATGTTGTTCTTTAGTTTAGATATTTCAGTTATCTTTTGTTAATGATTTTTTAGGTAGTGAGCCTCCTTTTGAGTAGTGATCTCTAGGTAGTGTGCTTGAATTCATGCGAATTCCCATTGTAATATTGTAATAGAGCATACTCATTTTGTGGGTTCATCCCCACCATGGTTTTTCCCCTAATAGGGTCTCCATGTATAAAATATTTGTGTTATGGTGTTGTGGTTGTTCATTTTATGTTCTTGTATCTTTATTTTGATTAAATGCATTAAATGGTTAAAAGAATAGATTAATAATATCAAAGTTTGCAAAACACTGATTCACCCCCCATTTTAGTGTTCCTTAATTCTAAAAATTAGTATCAGAGCTTGGTTATTCAGAGGAATTTTAATAGCTTCAGGAAGATCCAGGAAGGAGATTCAATGGATTACTGTGGTCTTCAACAACAACTCTTAGTTGCACTAGATGATCTTGATCAATCCAAAGTTGAAGCCCAGGAATTACAAGGGAGTCTTAAGGATGCTAAGAATTTCATTTAGTCATTGAAAGAGTAACTAAGTAAATCGAGGGAAAAGAGAAAGGAACTTTGTGAAAAGCTAAAGAAGAAATAATGAAAAAGCATGGAATCTATAGTGATGGGGTTGACCAAGAAAATTGAAGGAAGAAAGAGGAATGAAGAGAATTTAAATCAATCCTTAAAAGAAAGAACTAATGAATTCTATAGACTTGATTGTGAGATTGGCCAACTAAAGCTTGATCTACAAGAATCCAAACACCATAGGGAAGAACTTTAAAAGAGTATTGTCATTCTTAGGGATGAACTTGTGACTAGAAATGATTACAAGGAGAATTTCAAGGTTAGCTCAGTTAAACTTGATGTGATGTTTGAAAGATAGAAGAGTACAAATAACAAGTAAGCTCTTGGATTTCAGAAAGGTGAAATCTATGGATCTAGTCAAAGCAATCCTAAGCAAGCAAATTAGAAGAACAAACCTAGAAGGTCTCTAGTAAGACAACCTAATGCTTAAAGGTATCCATCATTCAATGGTAATTTCTTTGTTTATAACAAATTTGGTCATAAATCTATTCAATGCAGAAGTAGAATGAATCATAATGGTTCGTCTTTCTCTAGTCCATATTTCAAATGCAATAAGTATGGACATAAATCAAGTGAATGCAAAAGTATGATGAATAAATTTTTCAATAGAAGGAATGTTAGATGTTATGCATGTAATAGGTTTGGTTACATTGCTAATTAGTGTAGATCAAGAGCAAATCAAGTGAATCACGGGTTTGGACAAGGAAATGTTGTATACAACAATTGCAACAAATCAGTCACATTCTGAGATTCTGCAGAAGCAAGAATATGAATACAAATGGTATGATAGACAAGAAAAAGAATGTGCAGACAGATGATAAAAGAAAAGAAAAAGTGGATGAGATCAGGAATCAATAGATGAAGACATGGGTAAAGAATAATGATACTAATCCGGGGAATGGGTCCACACCTGAATCTAGTGCTGGAAATTCCTCTAGGAATTGATTTAAGACCTTTGACCTAGGGGAGTTTTCAAGAAAATCCTATTTCTCCCTACTAGAAGTTGGTACCTGAATCTGACAGGCTAGTAGAAGTTGTATTGGGACATCGCAAACAATTTGGGATGATATCCAGAAGAATTTGAGGGATATTGAAGATCTACAGATGAATTTTGTGGAGTAGACTGAGATAGCAAGGAAGGTTTAGGGCAAGTGAATTTATTACACCAAAATGTTACATATACGAATGAAAAAGAGGAAACCTAAGCCTCTCATTTCACTTTGTATTCGAAGAGATAGAGGTTTAGAGAGATATGTAAGCACATTTCCTAAAGATTGAAGCCACAAGAAGATTTTCGTGTGAAATCCTAGTCTGGCGAGAAGGTATTTATCCATGAAACTTTTCAAAACAAGAATTTTGAAAATGGATACTCCATTGGTTGTTGATATCACTAAAAGATCTCACCCCAAATTCAAGAAACCACCATTCAAATCAGTAGAATTAGATCCACTTGGTGCATTTTTCTCAGTTCCATATAGTGTTCTGCATGTCGATGATATTAGGGTTTACATTCACACAAATCTTGAAGAATTCAGGAGCTCATATTTGTTAAATTTATACTCCAAGCAACTGTTAGGAGATGATTTCAAGCTCAAACTGGAATTTAAGGTGATGGAGAAGGATAACTTTGCTTAGTGTGGCAAATTCCTGATCTTAGATGAAAATAAATGGATACGGTTGTGCTAAGAAGGATTCATGATGAGTTCATGTGGTTGAGCAAGCCACTTATGATCCCTAAGGATGAGATCAAGGTTGTAACTAGTTTGTGTTCATCTGGTACATTGCATACACTGAAATCCGTGAAGAACCAAGTTGTCACTGATACAACCAAATCAAGATTTGTGAAAAGGGAAATGACAATCAATTATATACTTGAGCACGATGTTAGATTTTCCTCAATGGTGATTGGATACAAGATACATCACTCTAGTTCGGGAGAACTCTGTATCTGGTACCGCAATCTATGCAGCCTATGAGATGGTTAAAGAGAATAAAGAATACGACTTATGTGAATTATTGTGGAGTGAGATAATGAAGAAACTGGCCAAGATAAAGTAGGAAAGAGTGGTACTTTGATCCCATGTTTTCTCTTCTATTTCATGAATGAGGTTCCTGGAGTTGGTCATGTCCAATGGGCAAGAAACAAGCCAGTACCAGTTCAAATCAAAGAACTTTTATACAACATTGGTGATAATAAGGCCCAGAAAGCTACTCTTTGGGGTTATTTAAAGAACTTTCAAAGTGCAAGATAGGGAAAGAATCCCTAAATTAATTATTGAGAAGTACAATGATATAATATGCTTCATAGTTGACACTGATCAATGCTTGATGGAAGTAGTAGAACCAAGGATAGTCTAGATCATGTCCATGGGGTATGAAATGGATTCTCATATATTGGATATGTATGCTCAAAATTTGTTGAGTAAGCCATTAGGTGCATTAGAGGAGAGATTTGGCACATTTGCAAAGAAAGACTTGCAATTGCATAGCCAATTCAAGAAACCTAAAATAGTCCATAAAGTAGAAAAGAAGTAGAGGAGTACACAAAGAGCATTGGCATTACAAAAGAAGAAATCTGAGAAGCTTGGAAGAGAACCCAGCAAGTTGTAGAGGAGAGGCTAGTCAAAGTTGAATCAATCAGTTTGGAAGCCTCGACCCCGAAGCCAAAACAAACTAGAAGCTCTACACCCTCCTTCGATTCGCATAAAGCTAGCAAGCTTAGATAAATCACAAGCTAAATCATCTGACAAAGGTGACCATAGAAAGAAGAAAAAAAGATCAAGGGTATATGTCACTATTAATGATGATGAAGAGAGAGTATGATGAAGTTGTGAAGGAAATCAATACCAAGGGCACAAAAGCATCTAAAGTCTCTAAGGACAAGCCCTCTGGTGAAGGAAAAATGTGTAAGAAAATAAAGATAGAATCAAATTGTTGGCATTATGGATGAATTGATTATGTGTTGCATTGATGTTTTGTCGTTGATGTCAACACTAGCTATTATGGTTGGTTACAGGTAGACAGGTTTTGGTTACCGGTAGAAGATCTAGTGTTACCGGCAGAAGAGACTATCTATTGGACACTTTTGGCATGTTTAGATCTATGGAATATGTTTGGTTACATGTGGTACATTCATTTGGAGAATGTCATGGTCAGATGGTATTGAATTGGTAATTGTATGGTATCATACACTTTGGTAAACCCTTACCGGCACTGGTTTAAGGTTTTATCGGCAAAAATTTCACTGATGAATCTTGACAAGATGCATAAGTGGTGTTGGTGCAGCTTCTAGATGGATTTGAGGATGCTAAATAATTTCTTTGATCGTGCTTCAACTACTTGAAGACATTGCTTTGGCGTGGTCGACCTAGAATTGGTCTGGCACCTATCTAGGTTATGGATTGATAGCATGATAACGTGTTCTCTACATGTTACCAGAATTTTTTGGGATGATTTATGGATTTTTTATTATAAAATGGATTTATATATTGATCTTATTGTAATATCTTTTAGGTGGCCGACCTAATTGGTTTAGGCCTTAGGGTTGGTATAAAATGATGTAAGATCTCATTGTAGATCATGGAATGGGAATAGAATAAGTATTTGTGGTCTTAGAATGCAATATCATATGCGAAGGAGATTTGGTCGATCATAGGTGATCAAATTGGGATTAAGGAATAGGTCAAAGGCCTCTGATATTGAGCTTAACCAGGACTATAAACAAGAATGGTAGATGCTATCTCTGGCAATTCACTCTATTGAATTATTATCCATTTATCTTGAGATGGTTGTTTCCTCTCTGTAGTTAGTGAGACTCTTTTAGTAATGAGCAGTACTTTCTAGGAATTGTGTCTTCCTGCATGTGCAAGCCCCTCATTGTAACACATACATTCTACAAAAGTATCATCTGACTATGGGTAGGCTTCCCACTGTGATTTTTCCCTTTTTTAGGTTTTCCACGTACAAATCATGGTTTTATATGGTATGGTTGATTTGCATTGATTATCTATTTAATTTTTAAGTTGTATTGTTTACCGGTATCTATTTATTCTTTACTGGTACTTAATCTGGTTAAAGGTTATTTAGTGGATTAAATGTTATAATCTGTTAACAACTGATTCACCCCCCCTCCTCTCAGTTGTTCACCGATTATCCTAACACAGATAATCTTGGCATGTTAGTTCAAGATGTTGAAGAAGCACTCACGGTGCAAGGTAATTTGAAGCCACTCTCTAAATATTATGACAAGTTTGATGATGCCAGTAAGAGAATTCTTGAAAAAGCCATAGTGAAGTACTTGAATATTTTCAATAGGGATCTAGTTGAAATAATGTTTGAGATTCCTAAAAATTTGTATAGCCTTTTAGAGATGAGAAGAGGTAGTGAAAAGGAAGAATATGAAAGGTTTAAATAATATGTGTTGGTAAATCTATGCCTTGTGGTAGTTGTAGAGGAAATAAATACAATACTCAAAGAAGCTAGAAAGGAGTTTAGAAGCAAAACCAGAATAAACAAGCTTATGATTGGGAAAATTGATGAAGTGGTCAAAGAGACAAAGAAGATCTTGAAGCCAATGCTAAATAAGAAAAAAATTGATGTTGTTGATTCATCTATTCTGTAAGTGCAAACATTGCATTCAAAAGTTGAATGGGTTGAAGTAAATATTTCCTCTATTCCAGAAGAGGAAGGTGTGGATAAAGAGAAAGAAAATCAAGGTGGAGAGGAGATAGAAAAAGTAGATTCAGTTGAGGATGTACTTAGAGTCCTCTGGATCAATTAAATAAAATGGACACAATTCCATATGTGGAGACTCAAACTCCAACTGACACTGAAGGTCCAAAGGAGGTCAAAGCAGAAATGGACACAAAAGTTAAAAAGCTTGAGGTAATTGATGTTTTCTCTAAAGCAAGAGACATTGTTGAAGATGTCAAGGACTTCATTGAGAAGGATAAGCTTATTTTTTATGATATGATACTATTTCAAGGAACTATTAATTTGGCCACCCTTTCTCACATTCAAAAATTGTAGCTAGCAGCATTTGCATAGGTAAAATAAAGAGAGGAGATTTTGAAATCTCATATGGAGGACAGTGAGTTGCTCGGTCTTGCATCCTGTGTCCTAGAGAAGATAATAGTTGAAGTTAGAGTCTGGAAGGAGTTTGATGCAAAAAGATTCAGTGAATTGAAGAAGATGATTGCTCATGAAAGAAGTTTGCTAAACAACTATGTGAAAAGTATTCAAAATGCCTTATCTGAAGAGGCATTGTTTACAAATCATTTCTATCATTTTCTAAGTTTGTTGTAGCTATTGAGAAGAAGATAAAGGAGAATGAGAAACAATTGGCAGGTATCTCTCAATCCTTTAATCCTTTGACTACTTTTGTAGCTAGTCAAGAAATTCAGGTCATATCTTTGCTTGACAAAATTAAGAGGTTAATGCATGATAAGGAAAAAATCATTGGTAGACTTAGTGAACTTTAGAGTCTGATTACTCCTAAGTTGGATAGAATACCTAATACCTTAAAGGAAGCCCAAGATGCCATAGCCACAAATGATTCCCAAGATCTTCAGTCGGCACTGATGCAAGCATTTCTCTTACATGGTCTCATATCAGTCTTGGAGTGTCTCAAGAAAGGTTGGGATGGTCATTTGAACTCATGAACTCATTGAAGAACACTTTTGCAAATATTATCAATTTTATGTAATTTGGTAGGGTCTATGTGTACATATGTTGTTGTGTATAGATTTTTTGTTTGAATTTTGGCATGCAAATCCCTACCTTTACCATTGATGTCAAAGGGGGAGTGTAGGGCAGTGAAAAATGTAATATTTATCTCAAGGGGAGTTTTAAATTTTGAGATTTTGAGTTTGGCAGTGTATCCATATCTTGGTATAATTCTGACACTTAGTCATTTTTCACTAAGTCTTGCCATCAATGCCAAAGGGGGAGATTGCTGGCAAGAGACACTCCATAGGTTATTAGGTATTGTCATTGATGGAAACTCAAGTTAGTGATCTCATCCACATTACTTCATTTGATCATACTGGAAGTCAAATTGGTGATTTACTTAAGTCCGACAAGCCTAGAACAGAGCATCTGACAATGTTCAATATTTTAGTTCGGATTTCTTTTTCAGGTTACCATTTTATGTTGTGGATCAAAAGTAAGGTAGATGGATGTCTGGAACATTTTCTTCTAGATTTTTGGTCTCTGGTGGTGATTTGTATGCATGATACAATCCTCTGGTTAGCGAGTTCCATTTTGTCAGTGTAGAACAAGCTGACTTGTGTAGTTGATCATTATGCAGATTTGATGGAGTATTTTTGGTGATTGGTTTTGAGATCTAGGAGGTTTAGCTGATAGTTTTAGTAATGTATGAGAAATTTCTTTTGGTCTACATTAATATTTATTCTTGAATTCAGCCAACAGTTCATTCGCGTTTCAATAATGTTCTAAGTGTTCTTGAGCCGACTAGTGATGGATATGATTTCATGTTGCGGATATATATAATCAATGTTTTAAAACAATTTACGTATGAAAAAGGTGTTGATGATTGATTGTACATGACATCCTACATGACATCCTAAAAACCTTGTGTGAGGATTAAAGCAAGCTTCATCATGGAAATTGACTTAGGAACTATGATAAAAAAATTTTATAGAATTGAAGATGAAAAATAGGTTCAAATTTTGAGTGAGCAAAAAGTAGAGGACAAGGGTGACCTACCACCATGATCTCAAGAATTTTTCCTAAGCTTCCAACAATAGATATAGTGCATCTCTATGATCTGGAAAATATCCCACTTGCCTATTAGAGAGTTATATGACCAGGCTGACCTACCACAATGATCTTGACAATTTGACCTAAATTTCCAGCAATAGGTTCCGATCTTCTTCTTCTTCTTCTTCTTCTTAAATACTTATTTGGGGATCTATGTGATGTTTGTAGAGCCTTGTTATTTCTAATTCACTTCAATTATTCATTTCTTTACCCTAAAGTTCACAGTATAAATCAATTTCAACTAAAAGGGGGTGGAGAACAAACAAGTGAATCTAATCAATGTTCAGTGTTTTTCCTAATTGAATTGTGGCTATATTTATTGGATTTAACCCTCTTTCAATGTAATGGTTATCTTAGTAAGATTAGTGGTTTAATATCTCAATTAGTGAAACCCTAATTTTCCTCACCATTACACTATTGGCATTATGTTGTCATTGATGTCAACTAGTATAGGATGGCAACCAATATGGGAGATGTATATGCAGTATTGTCATTGTTGCATATCAGATGTGATATATTTGATGTCATCTAGCATCATAGCCATTGGAATCATCGGTACACAAGTTAGTGTTCACTTGTGTTGAAGACATAAGGACTGCAGATCAGTAAGTGACATATTTGTAGTGCATAGTTTCCTGCCAAAAAGAGAGTAGGATGCTTTGTAGTTGATTGTGATGAAGAGGGGGAATATTACCTAAATCACATCAACACTAGAGGTGAAGTATGTCTAGGCCACCGATATGCTGTGTGGATGTCAAACAGTAGGACTCCTACTGGATAAAGATGCAGTCACCATTTGTAGAGATGACTGACAGTGAATATGCCCAACCGGATCGCATGTGCCTGTTTGAAGATATGTTGCTCAAACAGGGAAGCCACATTGGTGCAATGCAAGATGGAGATGAAAAGGGTGTCCACTCCCATCGGTAAATGGATCTTATGTCCTATTATGCATTAAATGCATCATAGTTCTATGAGATAAGATAAAAGAGTTAAAGGAAAGTGTTTGAAGGCTCACACAAGATCAACTAGTGAAACTCTAAGTTGCCCTAGGTGCATGAGATCAGAGATATGCACTGAATCAACTAAATAGACATAATGAGTTGTTGGTATTGAGATTGAAGGATATCGTTGTCACTTTGACAAACATATTAATAGCATAACTGATCCATTGGTGAATAAAGGTGTTGCCACAGATGCAGACAGATGCAGGCAGTTGAAGGTTGATGACATGGTGTCACCAAGGTGTCTGCTGATAAGTATGTCCACTAGTAATGCTGACAAAGTGCACATGCAGAAGGCTCCCATCTAATGAAGATGTGCATGAGGTAGGTTGGCATAGGTGCGAAGTGGTTTAGGTTCTCCACCAGAAGAGAGGCAAAGTGCAAGGTTGAATACAGACTGGTTAGGGTATAACCGACAGGCTCTGTGAACTGGTAGATGAACCTAGTTGTGTGGTTGGTTAGTGATCCTATCTAGATGGACATAGAAGACTTAGCAAAGGTGGATGTCGACAAAGGGGCCACATGGAGGTGAAGTGGCATGCATGCATAGGTTGGTGAAAGTGTTGTCGGTGTGGTAGGTGGTGACTAGTCAGCATGTTTCATGGGTCAAAGAGTAGAAGAGTGCGGCTCGAGACTGATTAGAGGATAGAGATCTGATTTAATGACTTCACAATCGATGTTGACTATCCAGGTAGTGATCAAGGTAGGTGATTTTGGCCACTTGGTGGAATTGATTATGTGTTGCATTGATGTTTTGTCATTGATGTCAACACTAGTTGTTTGGATTCTTTACCAACACCCTTCTGGTCTTGGTAGGATGAGTGGTTTCTGGTTAACTTGGATCTGGCATGATCCGCCAGGCTCCGGTATAATCTAGTGATGGAATTGCCTTGTTCATGATACTTATACTCATATTTGGTCAGTTAGTTTTGGTTTCGTGATCGGATGATATCCTACTTGCTTCGAAGATTGGTTTCTAGTTTCGGTGAGGGTTTCAACAACAAAGATTTTAGTGGAAATCTTTGATTAATTGCATAAGTGGTGTTGGTGTAGCTTCTAATGGAGTTTCTGGATGTTGTTGGTGATCATGTTCAAGACTTGGAGGTTGGAGATCATTGATGAAGTGTGTGGACCTATACTTGGTCCTGGTTGATCTAGGTTATGGACAGGTTTTAATGTAACATGTGGATAGGACCTATTCATGTATTTCTGGGATGTCTTATGTGTTGATATTACTTGTTTGGTCTAAGACCGACATGGTTTGTAATTCTATAATTTTTTTATTGTCTGGTGGCCAACCTTATTGTTTATGGTCGAGGTTCTATATAATAGATGTAAGATCTCATTGTAGATCATCATGGTTAATGTAAGAGGTCATGGCCAAGGAATGTAATGTGCGAATAATGTAATATCATTCAAGTAGAGGAGCTGGTCGATCATTGGAGATTGAATTGGGTTTATGTAAGAGGATTTAGTCCTCCAGTATTGAGCTTAATCAGAACTGTACTCTGGCATAGGAGATGCTATCTTTGGTAGTTCAACACTTCTCTAGATTGTAGTCTAGATTTGTATGTAGTCAGTGAGGCTCCTTTTGTGCTGAGCAGTGTGCTCTAGGATGATTGCCTTCTTGCAAGTGCAATCCCCTTTATTGTAATTCACATACTTACTACAAAAGTATTATCTGATTGTGGGTAGGCTTCCCACTGCCGTTTTCTCCTTTATTGGGTTTTCCATGTATGAATCTTTGTGTTGTGTGGATGGATTTTATTCTATGATTATTGTTTATGCTTAATTGGATTAACTACTATTCTAGTATTATTGTATTGGGTTCCAGTATTAAACTTTTAATTGTTGAATATTCTTGTAATCTACGACAACTGATTCACCCCCCCTCTCAGTTGTCTTCTAGTTTTCTGAACTATCTAACAATTGGTATCAAAGATTTGGTCTTCTTTGCACAAAGCTTAACTTCTTGAGGAAGATCCTATGGCGACTACCAATTCAAGTTCATCCAGTTGTCTTCTGGTTATCTGAACAAATTACACAGTATGGAAGATTCAAATGGAGACTCATCTGAGATGTCTTTGCAAGGAGATTTGGGAGATCACACAGAATGGTGTCACACCCTTTAATCCAAGCTCTAGCAATCCTCCTCCAACAAACCTAGACAAGGAGCTTGAGAATGATTGTAGAGAAAGAGAAGCCCTCTTGTGTGCACTTCCTGATCAGTAAATAATGAGATTAACAAACAAATCATTTGAAAAGGCTATATGGGATAAGTTGGAGACTCTTAATGAAGGTGACCCTATAGTGAAGATTGCTAAACTTGATGGTTACTGGGTGAGATATGAAAACCTGAAGATGGAAGAAGATGAAAGGATTACTGCATTCATGGGAAGGGTAAATGAGATTGTTATGAGAATTCAATATTGTGGTGGAACTCTGAGCGAATATGAAATTGTTTCTAAATTCCTAAGAGCCCTACCATCGGCTTACAAAATGAAGGCTACTACTATTAATGAGTTGAAAATAATGGCTAATACAACTGTCAACGGAGATACTTTGGTTGGGAAACTATCTTCTTTTGAGCTTGAGGAATTTGGACCTTCTGGAGCTATGAAGACTGAACATGTTTTTCATGCATCTACATCTGCAATCGGTAAGCAAGATTGGAAAGCTTTATATGAAAAGGCGTTAGAAGATATGAAGAGAGAAAATGATGAGTTTCAGCAACTTGAAGCACTATTTTCTAGAAGAGTACCGAAAGGACTGATAGGAAGTAAGTATGGAGGAAAAGCACCTTTTAAATGTTTTGCATGTAATAAGATTTGTCATTTTGCATCTAGATGTCCTAAAAGGAATTCAATATTTGAAGAAAGAGTTAAAAGATCATTTAAGCCTAACCCTGGATATCAGAACAAGTATAAATACAAGAAAAATAGAGACAAATCATGCTACATAGCAGATAAGGAAGACATTATTGATTCAGACAATGAACCAGTAGAAGACTTTGCTAAAGGATCCGGCAATGGGAAGGAATGAGTATTCCTAGCTATCAAGGAAGATGATCTAGCATTGGAAGAGAATGTACCTGAAGAGAAGGCACTTGCTACTAAAATTGATGACAAGGATGAATGGGTAATTGACAGTGGTTGTTCACATCATATGACTAGAGATAAAGGGAAGTTCTATCTTTGCAAGAATTTGATGGTGGACTAGTTAGATTTGGAGATGACAAGGCATGTATGATTAAAGGAAAAGGAACTATATCATTGGATGGTAAGAACAATATTGATAATGTTTTTTATGTTAAAGGTTTGAAGCATAATCTTTTGAGTGTAGGACAATTGGTAGATAAGAGATTTCAACTACAATTCAATGATGGAAAATGCAAAATCATTAGTAGATCTAGCTTGGAGATTGCAACCGATACACAGGCAAAAGGTAATATATTTCATTTGAACTCTGGTGAGAAGACATGTTTGATTACACAGATTGATGAGAGTTGGCTATGGCATAAAAGGTTGTGTCATGTTAATTTTGATTGCATTGTGAAGATCATTTCAACTAAGCCAGTTAGGGATATACCTAAGATTATGAAGCCCTATAATCCAGTATGTAAGGAATGTCAAATGGGTAAATAGGTCAGAACCACTTTTAGGAGTATACAAGATAAATAAAATGATTTTCTTGATCTTATTCGTACTAATTTGTGTGGCCCTGCTAGAGTTAAAAGTTTTCATGGTGATATATATTTCATGCTAATCATTGATGATTATTCTACAATGATGCGGGTTACTTTTTTGAGAGAAAAATCTGAAGCATTTGAAAAGTTTAAAATCTTTAAGGCTAAAGTGGAAACTGAGACAAGATTGAAGATTAAATATTTGAGATCAGATCATGGTAGAGAATTCACATCCGGTGAGTTTAATAACTTTTGAGACAAGCATGGTATAAGAAGACAATTTTCTGCTCCCCGGACACCTCAACAAAATGGAGTTGTGGAAAGGAAAAGCAGAACTATCTTGGATGTTGCTAGAACAATGATGATGGAAGCTAATCTACCTCATATCTACTGGAGAGAAGCAGTGAGTACATCAGTTTATACATTCAATAGAGTACATATCAAAGGAGAAACCGGTAAGACACATTATGAATTATGGTTTGGCAATACACCTATAGTTAAGTATTTCAAATTTTTTCGTAGTAAATGTTATATCAAGAGAGATGATACTATTGGTAAATTTGATCCTAGATGTGATGAAGGCATATTTCTTGGTTATTCTAATGAAAGTAAAGCATATAGATGTTATAACAAGAGATTGCAAAGAATTTTGGAGAGTGCAAATGTCAAAGTAGATGAACTGAACAAAAGTCAAATAAGAGTTTATGAGAAGGAACCAACAGTGGAAATGATTATATCTAAACCAGTAGCACCTTTACCGGAATACAAAGTTGAACTAGTTATTCCAGAAACATTAGAGAATTCTACAGTAACTAAAGAACAGGGAAGAGGAACAGAGAGAAAGAAGACTCTTAGGTATGTGAGATTGAATCATTCCAGAAGATCAAATTATTGGGGTTAAGAGCAATGGAGTGATGACAAGAAGAAGATTGGCAACTAATGAGGTATGTTTAATTTCACAAGTTGAACCAGTATCAGTAATTGAGGCATGTAAAGATGAACATTGGTTAAAAGCTATGGAATAAGAATTAGATCAGATTGAGAAAAATAACACATGGACTTTGGTTCCCCAACCTAAAACTAAAAATGTTATTGGAACTAAATGGGGTTTTAGGAATAAATTGAATGAGGATGGTCAAGTTATAAGGAATAAGGCTAGATTGGTTTGTAAAGGATATTCTCAGAAGGAAGGAATTGATTATGGAGAAATTTTTGCACCTGTAGCTAGGATTGAAGTTGTAAGATTATTTCTTGCCTATGATTCTTATAAAAACTACAAGGTTTATCAAATGGATGTTAAATGTGCATTTTTGAATGGGCGTCTTGATGAGGAGGTTTATATTGAGCAAGTTGGTGGTTTTTCACTATCAGATGATATAGATATGGTTTGCAGGTTAAGGAAAGTTTTATATGGATTGAAACAAGCACCTAGAGCTTGGTATGCAAGGTTGGATAAATATCTTTTGAAGCTTGGTTTTACTAAGGGTAGTGCTGACAGTAATTTATATTATAAAATTACTGATGATGATATAATGATTGTTGAAGTATTTGTTGATGATATTATTTTTGGAGGTGAAGATAAGTTATGCATAGAATTTTCTAAGAATATAGAGAAAGAATTTGAGATGTCTACGATTGGTGAGATGATTTTTTTCTTAGGTTTCCAGATTACTCAGACTGGCAAAGGTATTTTCATCTATCAAACTAAATATGCTAAGGAATTGTTGAATAAATTTGGTATGGGATATTCTAAACCCGTAAGTACACCTATGGTTACAATTGAGAAATTGACAAGAAAAGATGTTTCTACACCGGTAAATCCTACAAGATACAAATCTATGATTGGAGGTCTTCTGTATTTGACACAGACTAGGGTTGACATTATGAATGTTGTTTGTATTGTTTCAAGATTTCAGAGTGATCCTAGAGAAAATCATGAGATGGTGGTGAAAAGGATTTTTAGGTACTTGCAAGGTACATCAGAATATGGCTTATGGTACCCTAAGGATGATAAATTTACTTTATGGGCATATATAGATGTTGATTGGGCTGGAGATGTTGCTAACTAGAAAAGTACTTCCAGTGGAGCTTTCTTTCTTGGAAAGAAGTCAGTTTCATGGATCAGCAAGAAATAGTCATGTACTTCTCTATCTACTGCTAAAGCTAAGCATGTTGTTGCTACTACTAACTGTACACAACTTTTATGGATGAAGAAAATGTTGAAGGATATAAAGATAGATTGTGATGCATCGATAGTTATTATATTGATCTATCAAAAAATCTAGTATTTCACTCTAAAAAAAAGCACATATCTATCAAGAAAAACGTTTTGAAGGAGAAGGTGGAAGAAAATGAAGTTAGACTAGTTTATGTGAACACTAAAGAAAAGATTGCTGATATTTTCACTAAACCTTTATCCAAGGAATCATTTGAGTATCTAAGAGACAAATTGGGAGTTTCTGCCCCTCTGATAGAGACTTGATTGATGTGGTTTGGCATCAGTCTAACATGCATTATCTAAGATACTATTCATTCTAGCAATGATGTGGGATGCTACTGCTCAGGGGGAGTAGTCATCTTTGTGATTCAAAGACTTATGTTTTTTTTTTGCTTTTATATTTCTGTCAGATTTCTGCATTGATGTCAAAGGGGGAGAGATGTTGATGTGAAAAAGGTAAAGAAAGGAAATCAAAAATGTCAAAGGGGGAGAGATATTGATATTCAGAGTTATATGCAGGTGATTGTTGGTTGTCTTCCACAGGGAGAGACTTGTTTGGCATTTTTTTTGGCACTTAGATGTTTTTCACATCTAGTGTTGTCATCAATGCCAAAGGGGGAGATTGTTGGCCATTTGGTGGAATTGATTATGTGTTGCATTGATGTTTTATCATTGATGTCAACACTAGCTACTTGGATGCTTTGCTAGCACCCTTTTGGTCCTGATAGGATGAGTGGTTTCTATTTAACTTGGATCTAGCATGATCTGGCAGGCTCTGGTATAATCTGGTGAAGGAATTGGCTTGTTCATGATACTTATACACATATTTGGTTAGTTGGTTTTGGTCTGGTGATTGGATGCTATCCTACTTGCTTAGAATATTGGTTTCTAGTTTCGGCGAGGGTTTCATTGGTAGAGCTTTTAGTGGAGACCTTTGATGAATTGCATAAGTGGTGTTGGTGTAGCTTCAAATGGAGTTTTTGGATGTTGTTGGTGATCACGTTCAAGACTTGGAGGTTGGAGATCATTGCTGAAGCGTGTGGATCTATACTTGGTCCCGGTTGATCTAGGTTATGGACCGACTTTAATGTAACATGTGCATAGGACCTATTGATGTATTTTCAAGATGTCTTATATGTTGATATTACTTGTTTTCTCTAAGACCGACATGGTTTGTAATTATTTAATTCATTTATTGTGTGGTGGCTGACCTGATTGTTTATAGTCGAGGGTTTGTATAAATAGATGCAAGATCTCATTGTAGATTATCATGGTTAATGTAAGAGGTCATGGTCAAGTAATGTAATGTGTGAATAATGTAATATCATTCAGGTAGAGGATTTGGTCAACCATTGGAGATCAAATTCAGTTTATGTAAGAGGATTTAGTCCTCTAGTATTGAGCTTAATTGGAACTGTACTCTCACATGGGAGATGCTATCTTTTGTAGTTCAACACTTCTCTGGATTGTAGTCATGATTTATAGGTAGTCAATGAGGCTCCTTTTGTGATGAGCAGTGTGCTCTAGGTTGTTGGCCTTCCTACAAGTGCAGGCCCCTTCATTGTAATTCACATACTTAGTGCAAAAGTATTGTCTAACTATGGGTAGGCTTCCCACCATGGTTTTTTCATTCACCAGGCTTTCCACATACAAATCTTGGTGTTGTGTCAATGGCTTTTATTTTGTGATTATTGTTTATGCTTAATTAGATTAACTACTACTTTGATATTATTGTTTTGGGTTCTAGTATTAACGTTTTAATTGTTGAATGTTCCTATAATCTATGACAGCTGATTCACCTCCCCTCGCTCAGTTGTCTTTCGGTTATCTGAACTTTCTAACAGGTGAAGATATCTGCATGATCGCTTCATAGGTGTTTGACAAGTACAGATCGAAGAAGGTCCCATGTTTGCCAAATAAGGAAAACATGTTCTGAACACAGTAGGATTGATGGAGTCTTTTGATGCCTGATGTCTACTTTGATTCTACTCACACCTCCCACATACTTGCATTTTAACTTTCTCTCTTGTCTTTTCCCCAAAGCAAAGTCTTGATTCTCGAGTTCATGGTGCAAAACCGCCTAGGTCCTCTCAATCAAGATCCAAATTTGGTCCTCATAACAGTCACATCATGTGAGACAGAATTTAAGTCCCATGTCATCTTGCTCCAAAAATTTAAATAGTTTTCAAATAGTTAGGTATAAAAGAAGACCCACCCCTCTAATTTGAAACCTAAGCCATCTAATCTAACTCGAATTACACTACCAAATTCCATTTAAGCGAGCAACCAATCAAGCATCCATCAAGCATTGAAGGAGAAGTCAAGTCAAGTTCAAGCATTGAAGATGACATCCATGATCAAAATTTTATGAACACATTCTACATGACATCCTAAAAAACCTTGTGTGAGGATTCAAGCAAGCTTCATCAAGGAAATTGACTTAGGAGTTACGATCGAAGATTCTGACAAAATTGAAGATGAAAAATAGGTTCAAGTTTTGAGGGAGCAAAAAGTAGAGGACAAGGGCGACCTACCCCAATGACCTCGAGAATTTTTCTTGAGCTTCTAGCAATAGATATAGTGCATCTTTGTAATATGGAAAATATCCCACTTTCCTATTAGAGAGTTATATGACCAAGGTAACCTACCACCATGATCTTGACAAATTAGCCTAAATTTTGAGCATTAGGTTCCAATTTTCTGCTTCTTCTTCTTCTTAAATCCTTATTTGTGGCTCTATCTAATATTTGTAGAACTTTGTTATTTTTGATTCACTTCAATTATTTATTTATTTACCCTATACATCACAATATAAATCCAATTTCAACTAAAAGGGGGTGGAGAACAAACAAGTAAATCTAATCAATAGTGAGTGTTTTTCCTAATTGAATTGTGGATAGATTTATTGGATTTATCCCTCTTTCAATGTAATGGTTATCTTAGTAAGATTAGTGGTTTATTATCTCAATTAGTGAAACCCTAATTTTCCTCACCATTACACTATTGGCATTGTGATGTCATTAATGTCAACCAGTATAGGATGGCAACTGGTATGGGAGATGTATGTGCAGTATTGTCATTGTTGCATACTGGATGTACTATCTTTGAGGTCCTCTAGCATCATGGCCATTGGAGTCACCGGTACACAAGTTAGTGCTGACTTGTGTTGAAGACATAAGGACTGCAGACCAGTAAGTAACATGTTGGCAGTGCATAGTTGCCAACCAACAAGAGAGCAGGATGTTGGGCAATTGATTGTGATGAAGAAGGGGAATGTTACCTCAATCACATCAAAATTGAATGTGAAGTATGTGCAGGCCACTGGTATGCTATGTGGATATCAAACAACAGGACTCCTACCACATAAAAAATAAGTCACCATTTGTAAAGATGATTGACAGTAAATGTGCCCAACTAGATCACATGTGCCTATTTGAAGATATGTTGCTCAAATAGGGAAGCCACATTCATGCAATGCAGGATGTAGATGACAAGGATCCACTCCCACCAATAAGTGGAGGTTATCTCCTATTATGCATGGAATGCATCATAGTTTTAGGATATATGATAAAAGAGTTAAAGATAAGTGTTTGAAGGCTCACATCAGATCAATTGGTGAAACTCTGAGTTTCCTTAGGTGCATGAGATCAGAGATATGCACCAAATCAACCAGATAGACATGTTGATTTGCTAGTAAAGAGATTGAAAGATATGGTTGTCACTTTGACAAACATGTTAAAAGCAAAACCAGTCCAGTGGTGAAGAAAGGTGTTGCCACAGATGCAGAAAGATGGAGGCACTTGAAGGTTGATGACATGGTGTCATCAAGGTGTCTACCGATAAGTATGTCCACTGGTAATGCTGACAAAGTGCAGATGTGGAAGGATCCCATCTGATTAAGATGTGCATGAGGTAGGTTGGCATGTGTGCTGACCAGTTTAGGTTCTCCACCGAAAGAGAAGAAAATTTTAAGGTTGAAGGTAGACTGGTTAGGGTATGATAGACAAGGTCTATGAATCGATAGATGAACCCGATTGTGTTGTTGGTCGGTGATCCTATCTAGACGGACATATAAGACTTAGAAAGGTGGATGTTGACAAAGGGGCCATGTGGAGGGGAATTGGCATGCATGCACAGGTTAGTGAAAGTGTTTTCAATGAGGTAGGTGGTGACTGGTCGACATTAATGTTGATAGCATGTTTCATGGGTCGAAAAGCATAAGAGTGCAGCTCAAAATGGATCTGAGGAAAGAGATCTGATTTGATGACTTCATGATCAAGGCAAAGTACCCAGACGCTGATCAGGGTAGGTAAATCTATCTGCATGATCATTTCATAGGTGTTTGACAAGTGCAGATGGAAGGTGTTGTGTTTTCCAAATAAGGCAAACCTGTACTGAACACAATAGGATAGGCAGAGTTTGTTTGATCCATTATAGGCGGTCGATCTCTAGATGGGGATCTAATTATATTTGATCTGCCTTGAGGTCGATGAAGAAAACCTAGCGAGCCAGAAGTTTGAATGACATTCATGGTGGGAAAAAATCAAGTATAAATATTTCAACTCATGATAGAAGGCCTTGATGATGCTGCAGGTCGAGTGATGAAGGATAGAGAGTGAAAGAGAAGCAAATAGTCAACTAATCAAAGAGTTCATTGAAGATCACGGTGATTGTGTGCTCAAGAGAGAACTAGTGACCAAAGTGCAACCGGCGAGGGTAAAAAAACTGCTAGACTATCATTGAGCCTGATAGTAGTGTGAACTTCTAAGCAAGAGAAGTAGCTGGCAGAGGAACAAGAGAAGAGTGATCCTATAGAGAAGAAACAGAGAAGATCAGTGTAGAGTTAAGCCTGCAACTAAAGTAACCAGCAAGCTGAGAACTGGTAGTGTGAAGTGAGAAGAATCGATAGAGAAGGGGAAGAGAATGAACTGGTAAGGGTGCAACAAAGAGTGAGTTGCAATAGGAGATAAGGTTGTAGTAGATAGAACATGAGTAGAGAACTGACAAAGATCTGTAGAGAGGAGAACTAATGAAGAGATATACATGAGAGTTACAAATTTCTTTTTTAACAAGAAGATAACTTTTGTATTCAAAATATGATTTTATAGTCACTAAGTTAGAGCTCGGTGCATGGGTTGGTGCTCCTTGGGTTGGTGCTCCTCGGGTTGGTGCCCTAAAAAAGGATTGGTACTCCTTGGGTTGGTTCCCTAAATGTTGTAACGGAAGTGTTTCATTGTGAGACTAGATTGGAGCAATAGTCTCCAGTAGTACTTCTCACTGAGGTTTTTCCCATCTTGGGTTTTCCTCGTACATATGATGTTATAAGATTTCCCTTTTATGTGTGGTTGCATTTGTGTTAGTCTCTCATCTAACTGGTATATTTGTTTTATGTTAGATCCGTTAACCAATTTACATGCATAGGTCAGAAAAGGGCTAAGATTGGAAATCACTGATTAACCCCCCCTCTCAGTGACATCTAGTGTTCAACATACACTAGTTAAATCAAGAATCACATTACTATACATACTAAAACTATATATAACATCTTTTTATTTTAATTCATGAATAAAAATGATTGATAAATTTGTAAAACAACAATCCATTACTTCTTAGAATGAGTGCAATCCTATAAAATATGCTTCATATTTTGAGCACAATGACAAAATGGAAAAGTAACTAGTCGAACCAATATACATTTTAATCTATCTCTCAAAAGTAGGTTGCAATATAAGGTATTCTAGCCTAGCACTTGAGTATCAAAGTCTATTTTGATTTCTATATTTTTCTAGTCATTTTTATCCAGAATTTGAAGCTAAATATACACTATTATTTAAGACTCCAATGAGGTTTAGGAGACCAATGAGTTAAATCCTACATGTAAACTTCCTTTAAAGTAAACAAATTAAAATGACTATAAGACAACCATTTATAATCCTTAAAAAAGTTGCAATCCTTAGGAATACAAATTTTCATAGAAATCTCAATAGAAATTAATGATTGTGCAAAAATTTAAAAATGTTTTTAAGTATTAGTCATTCCATAGTACTCTTTTATTGTCCATACTAAGAAGCCCTTATGCCTTATTTTCTTGGTACTTGTAAATTTTGGTTTAAATAGTTCTTTTTATTTGTTATCATAAGAAAAATCTTAAAGGTGAAGAAAAATTGCAACTTGAAAATAATCACCATGTACTAATGTGTAGGAAGAGGGAGAAAATACTCCAAAAAAATTACAAATTCTTTTAAGAGTAATAATTTGACACTTCAAATATTTAATTTTTATAATGTGAAGTTTAACATCAAGTGTCAAGACCAAGTATTAATAAAAATTGTAACTTGAAAGCGAGCACCATGTGCTAATGTGTAGGAAGAGGAAGAACATACTTAGAAAATTTACAAGTTCTCCTAAGATGAAGAATTTGACACTTAGAAAACTTTCTAAATTTTACAATTTCATATAAACTATGTAAAAGTTAGGATAGTGCACATGTATTTTTATTTTACAACTTTTTAAGTTATAGATCAATAACAATGCTATTATGTAGTTAAGTTTAACCATTGAGGCTATAGGAGATCAGTCAAACTTTGAGGCCAAGGAGGAATCATATTCCTCAAAATATTCCCCTCATATGATTCCAATAGCTCCACTTCCTTGGAATGAGGTTTAGGGGAGATTTTTTATTTCATTCACCTACTAGGGTTGAAGTGAGTAGGAACTAGCTTGGGCTTAGATGCAAAAGTAGTATTGGGGCCAGGTTTTGCAATAGAGGTACTGAGAGGTCCACCACTAATTTAGAATCTGATAAGGGGCAACAAGAAAATAATGAGGGTCCAAGGGATAAAGCCAGATGGAAGTTATAGAGCCCAAGAATTAACCATTGCTAAAGGGGGAAGGGATTTTTGGACTTAGCTGTACCAACAGATTGAGTTAGAGAAGAAAAAAACCAAAAGGAAAACATCAATTATATGTCTTACCTGACATGGTTCAACATAGGGAAGACTGGGTATGGAACCTTTTAAACCACCCATCCAGAGTGAAGTATTTCAAAAGTAACAGGGTTTCATCATTCCAAATTTTAGGGAAGTCCCTCTTTGTTATACACACTCGGCAACCTCGAAACCCCTTCGCCAAGCTTGAAAAATCTCTTAAATTAACTTATAGGACCCTTTCGACTTCTTTGGAAAATTTATTCCCTCCTATAATAACCCAATGATAGAAATAATGGTGTTTAATGAGACTTTGAAATTGAATCCCCCACTGTTCACCTCATCCTTCTCCCATGACTGAGAATTTTTTAGGATAACTCAGGATCAAAGCCCTACATGCCCTCCACATAGCTAGGAAGGTTACCCTTGACCACTTTCTTCCATAAATTGACATTATTTTCAAGTTCAGGACAATGTTTTTGCTTAGTTTGTATGAGGTCACCCCCCATAGTTATCACAGAGATCTTAGAAACAAAAACTAGATGGGGAGAGAAAAAACCAACAATATGAACAAGAAAACAATTACAAGTGTTGGGGAAAGTGACACTATTGTTTGAAAGAGGCATTCACCACCAATACAATAAATAATTGGCCAAAAGGGTGGCGATAGTAAGAAAAAAGGTAATCCTTGGATTATACTCCATCATGAGTCTTTATGTTCTCAAAGATAGCAACACAAACCATATCTAGGATATCATAAATACACATCAATATTTTCAAATGATTGGAAAATAGGCTTAAAGAAGCCATCATGCTTGCAACTTTATTTCCTCCCCTCCTTGTATGACAAAGATGTATGTGGCTCATCCCATGAATAAGGTCTTGACACTTGGCAATAAGATGTTCACACTTCTAGTTGGGTTTGGCTTCATTTATGAGCATTTAAATAGAATTTTTTTAATCACCTATGATGATTTGATTGTATATTCTATCATTCACATTAACTAAGCCATAATAGATTTCTACCACCTCCACAACACTTGAAGTTTGCATTCCCAAATTGGACACTGGGCAAGGATCAAATTACCCCTATGGTAACGAATGACCCCACCCCCACCCACCTGGCTTGGATTTCCTTCAGAAGAACCATCAAAATTCAATTTCAACCAACTAGAGTTGCGGGACCCATTTAATAGAATTTTTAAGGCCAATAGATAGACATATGAATCTAGACAAAGAATTGGTTAAGCACCATTTTTTAGCAATCTGTCAATCTACGACTGAGGGTAGACTATAATGCTTGTATCTTTCAAAACAACCCATATTTTCTTTGACGATTTACAATACAATGTTAATATATTCATTTTAAAGGGTTTTAACTCTAAGGAATTAGAAATTTAAAAAATATTAAATTGATGCAATTTCACTTTAACTAATTAAAAAATTAATGAATGTAAGTTTTTTTTATATCTTAAGGAAGTAAAAATGAAAAATGAAGAGGATGAACTAGGGATATGACACAATAATGTATCGATATTTAATGAATATTATGTCAAGTGATGAGATCACAAGAGGATTAAAGTTCTTGAAAAGAGTGCATTAGTCTTGTGACATGTATTTGCACATCAAATTTTAGATGATGTGTAATGAATGAATAAAAAGTGAAAGGACAATCCAAGATGACCTTTCATATCATTACTTTTTCTTTTTGTTATTTTTTTATTTTAGAGGAAATGGTTATTGGTATATATAATTAATTTTACATCTTTATAGATGGATACAAATCATGTTATACTAAATTTTACATTTTATTGGATTTTCTAATTTTCATATGTTAAAACATTATTTAAATTTATTTTCTTTTAATGTAATTTTATATATTTAATTTATTAAATATTGATAAATTTTAACATATGATCTAGACCATTTACTTCTTGTAACTGGTAAAGTGTCGTATTTGATAATTTAGATGATACTAATTAAAAGTACGTTTATCTTTCATTTATAGTCGAATCTTTCAAAGATTATACCATCTTATGTTTGAATTATGGGTAACTAGTCTATTATAGATAAATTTTGTGTTGAATCTATCTATTTAAAAAATGTTGTGTAGGAAGAAAGAGAGAAAATTTAAATTTTATTTTATTCTTTAACCATTTTCTCTCCCCCTTTCCTTTTTCTATATTTTTCATCATGGTGTTAGACTAAGACTATAATAATAAATTTTAGATCATAAAAGTTTATAGATTAAATTTATAATATTGTGAAATTTATGCATATAATTGTCTATTTTCCTCTCACATATTGAAGATTTTAAATGATCTGAAAACTAACTTTTTCTAATAGTGTAGATTTTCATTAAAGACATTTTTCGTGTTGATTATTCTAATATTCATGTAACTCCTTATGAAATTTGGACTAGTCAAAAATTCATTTCCAACTAAGGGATTTTAGTAAACCTTTTGTATCTACTATATTATTTTAATAATGTTTAATGAAGACTCTTGAGTCTAGCCACCTTTCAAATAGAAGAACAACCTTTGTCATTTTACCTAGTGCACATGTATATGGTTTTGTCAAAACCCACATCAACTCATCCTACATTTAATTTCAAAAAGTTATTGAAAATATCCTTTGTATACCTCTTAATTAATGATGATACCAAGAATAGTAAATATATGCTTATAAGTTGAAAGGGGAGATCTAAAAAATATCAAAGAAAAAGGAAACACTAAACATATGAAAATAAAATCATGTCCTATAATGATTATATATATATATATATATATAAACCACAACAAATGACTTGATTACAACACTCCAAAAAAATTTGAATCAATTTTATTACGCAAAATGAATAAAAAATTATATGCTAAATCAAAATTTTCAAAGAGAGTGAGAGCTCTTAGATTGCATACAGTAGACTCACCTCTTCATGTGAACTTAAATAAATTTGTCCATGAATTTTTTTAATTAGTATTTTAGTTTTATTAGAAAAAATAATATGTCCCTTCCTCCCAAAAAAAATTTCACCCATGCATTATGCTATTCCATATTCCATTTAGATTTTTTTAATCTATAAATAAATCTTATTTTCCCTTATCTAATAGATCATCTACAACAACCTCATAACTTTGTATAAAACATTATTTTCTTGCAAAATAACTTTTAATTTTACTGTAATTTATTGATCATTAAAATAACCCCATCTTTTCATATATAACCTTCACATTCAACTTTACCTATAAATATTACTTTTCAATTTCGAATATCTGATAGCCTTTTCAATTAGTCCTATTCAACATTTCTTTTTCTTTACACTATATATTAAAACACATAGTAGAGGCCTATAAATGGAGCAACTCTAAAATTCTACAACAATATAAAACACTATTATTGTCAATTGTCATCCAGCTATAAAATATTTATATTTGCAACAATTCATATTTTAATGCACCAATTTATAAAAATGTTAAATAAGATTAATCTAAAAAGCTCAAAATGTAGTGCTTGGACGTATGGACTCTAATATTAAATATGAGAGCATAAAGATAAAAAAATGTGACTTAATGATCTTTGTCATTTATAATGACAACAAAACTTTTTCATTCATTTCCAAAAAAAATTAAGCCTTTTTCAAAAACTTTTTAATATACAATATCCAAAAGGTACTTTTTTTAAACTATTTTTTAATCACAAGTTCCGAGGGTACTTTATAAACTATTTTTAAATATACATGCCATGTGCTAGCAATAGATAATATAGATATGATGAAAAATGTCTTTTCACTTAGGGACCACCACTTTGAAGATAATTCTCTTTTTAATTCCAAGTGGACCAAATAATAGAATTATTTTCAGATATTCTTCTAATAAGTTGCTTTATATTGTCTCATTTTTTTTATACTAAATTAACTATTAAGACCTTTTTTTTAATAAAAATTGTGATTGATACTTTGTGCTAGTACATGCATTTTAAAATATTTAAATGTGGGCAACAATTATTTTCGTGATTCTTTATAGATTTCTTTACATTAACAATAATAATATTTATTTTCAAATATTATTCATATATAATTCAAATTCTATTATTTTTATTATTCTCATTTTTAGTTATAAGCAACAAAATGATAAAGGAATCGTAGTCGTGGGAGGCCAGAGGCTATGGGTTGAACCTACATCGTTCACCTTTCTTAAGAACACACAAATCTTAGATATATTTGACAAGCGAGGAATAACCCAATTTTTTGAGATTATGAAAGGAAGCGACAAAGATTTGTCTTCATAGTTTATGAGCGGTTGGAGAAATGGTAGAGTTGTGGTTGGGGTTGTTAAGATGAGGTGTCAAAGGAACTTATAGCACAAGTTACTAGGCATAAATGTGAATGAGAAAAGGTTCCTTGGTTGAGCCAAAAACAAGCTTATGAAGATTACATCTCTCTTTTCCTACAGGAAAAAGAACAAATGAAGAGGCACCAAATTGGGTTTAATAGGGAAGATTCGCCGCCATCATGGGGAGCTATGACCTACCATCTTATCATTTTTTTAACTTTGAAAGGGAGATTGTAATAGTTCATGACTACCATTTCCGCCTTCCTGAATCGTTTGAGGCCTCACAAACTAGTAAGTTATCCATTCTTTATTTTCTCTTCTATGGGTAAATGTGTTGCTAAGGGGGTTTTTCCTCTATTGCATTAGGGTTTAATTTAATCTATTTACAACTACTACTTGGTGAATATGCCTATTGTTAACCATACCCTGCCCTATGATTCCCTAATTGACTAGGATCAAAACCCTTCATCTCCATGCAACTCCAGAAAAAGAATTGCCTTCAAGGATGAAATGATATCCTCCTCACATGTTATTTCCTTGCGCAAAGACCTACTATGTTCTCCTAAGAAACAAAAACCTAATCTCAACTATGATACCATGTCTAGTTATTAACATTGGCTATCTAGTAAAGGGACCAATGACACTTTGGACCCCAAATTTTTCTTAATGCGATTTTTTATTTTTCTCAATTTTGTCACCTTTGGATTTCTCTGGATTGGGTATAAAACTTGTTCTTTAAAAAAAAATTATTTTAGTCAATCTTTATTTTGTTTATATTGGGGGATTTTCATGTTCCTAATTGTAATGGTGAAAATACTAGGGTTTCCACCACGAGAAGGATGAAAACCACTAAATTTTTACTTAGGGACCATTACATTCAAAAGAGAGTTGAATCTAGTCGATTTAGTCACAAACAAGCAAAGATAAGGGCTGAAAATGCTGATTGTATTCAAGGGGTGAATTTGTTTACCCTCTTTTGTGAGTTGAATTTCTAAAATTAGGGTAAACTATTGAAAATGAAGGTAAAAACACAGAAACAACAATCTACAGTTGTTGGATTGAGGCATGCACCTAGATTTGTGGAATATAAGCATATGTGAATCTGATCCCCGGAGGAACTCCTAAAATGTCGGGATCATGGTGAAATTCACCCTAGTCCTCCAAAAATTTTGCACGCCAAAGGGGGATTAATTCGTCTCTATAAATAATGTCGATTTTGAAGATCACAGCTTTGTACTTGTTTCCTACACACAAATTGAAAGGGAAAGAGGTTGGGAATAGGAGCTTGCCTAAGTCAAACCAAGGTTTTGGAATTAACCATGAAATAGAGATAAAAGATAGCTGAATTGTTGTAAATGAAGATTCTCCTTTTGAGGGAGATGTTGAATAATGATTGAAAACCAAATGGTATACCTCCTTGTGAAGTTTTGTTTGTCTCCACATGGGATTAGGGTTTCATGAATTCTTTAATGAAATAAGATGTGAATGTCCACTTCAATGCTTGAATCTTGACTTTGTTGCTGCTCCAAGGCTTAAAGGAAGGTCAATTACTTGCTCAATTGTCTGAATGCTTGAATGTAGCTGATGGATATGGGTATTGATACTTGTGTATTGTGTGTGTGGATAGACAAATGAGAGGGGAATGTCTCCTTTTATACTTTCCCATTGAAAAACTTATTAATTTTGCACCATGAGTCGACATGGGGTTGGGTTTCCTACTCAAATTTGAAAAGGAAAATAGGGTTTAAAGAGGGGCCAAAATAGTGAGGACCAAGGCGTGGTGCCCTAGTCCTACCCAATTTTAGGGCTAGGACAAGGTGCCTAGTTGATGTGTGAGATCAAGGTAAGGTCATATTTGCATGGTGCGAGCAGAATCAGGTCTCAATTAGGCCTCATAGTGCAAATGCTAAGGTAGGGACCCAAATGCAATCAAAATTGTAAAGGGGTGCAATTTTAGGATGCTACACTAATCATTGTTTGCAGCATTTTGTTGAACAAGGGCTAAAGACTTGAAAACTAAATCTACTAATTTATGTGTTGTTGATTCTTAGATAAGTCTAGTTTTTTTATTTTCTTGTATACTTGTGTTTGGTAATGTAAATCACTTTTTTTTTTCTTACGGGAAATCAACTCTTGCTTCACTATCTACTGCTTTACATATTTTCTACTAATTGTCCCAAAATCTTATGAAATTATCCTCTGCCCTTGTCTCCATAGAACCTGGGTGCAAGAGAACTCATAAGATTGTTTATTAGGAGAGGCTTCCTTGGGGATTTCATCACCCCTTGGCTTGACCTTGAGCAATATTTCATTCGAGCCCTCTATAAAAAGGGTGAGAGCGAAAGATGTAGCCTAAACCTACTAACTATGTCGATGGTGTCAATTTGGATATTAGTTGTGGCTATGCTGGGATGACTCGATACTTTGGTGTCTCACCACTAAATGTACATATGCGGGTGTCCCCAAATCTAACTAAGAACTTTTGTTATGTTAGGCCTCATTTGTTTCATCGAATAGATTGGTGCAAGGGACGCACATCACACCCTGAAGTTACTTGCCATTTGTATCTCCTTGAGTTGAAATAGATATTTCCAGGTTACATAGGCTAATTAGGGTCTCTGGAAAGAAGGTGATTGGTTTATGCCTCCAAGCCTGAGCCCCCTACTCATCCTTCTATTGAAAGATAATATTTTCATCTAGTACCATCTTGAGATACCAAGTGTGGGCCCGATCTATCTCAATATTTCCTAATTGACACTTTGGCTATAAACAGTGTTAAAATTGCCTTCATTTGTGCTATACTAATGGCAATTTGGATTTTTTGGCCTGTGAGCATATGCTTCAAGTGAGTCAAATTCTGAGTCAATAGCTTATTGTATTCTATGTTTTTTGATTGTCAACTGAACTATTCAAAATTGAGCTAAAAAATTAGAAAAATTATAATCTTGAATTCACCAAATAAGTATCACATTTGACAAATATTTAACACATAAGCTAGTCAAGTCTCACATTTGATAAAATTTATCTCGAAGTCTATAGTATTTGTCTCACATTCATTGGTTCCTATCAAACATTCATCTAACAAAATACATAAACTTGTTGAATCATATTTGAGTTGAAAAGTGAGATACAAATCATTTCTATTTCAATGATTATCAAGGATAATCAAGTCATTAGTGTCATTTATATTTTGTAGCTACTAGGTTAAGTCTACCTTAAGATTTCATTAATTAAAAATTCATCTTCATCATAGCCTTCAAAACTTGCATTAGTTTGTACTATAATCTTAGTTATCAATCATAATATAGAGCATCATTTGTAACCTCATAGGATCATCTTCCTTTGGTTTCCTACTCCCAAGTTGCATATTATATCTCAACCATTTTGATAAATATAGAGACCAAAATTTTATGTTCAACTATAATATCTGTTGAATAGAACCAAAACCTTGTCAATTATCTCTATCAACCATCAAACAAGTCCAACCCCTAGATTAGAAGTCCAATGAAGGGTTAAACATTGTCAAAAAATCATCCCATCATCATCATCATCATCATCTTTAAGGTTAATGTTCTCCCGTCAATTCCTTAGGTTAGCATGCATAGGTTTGTATTCTTGTATTTCTCAAAAAAAATCCAAAAAATAGAATCGCATAGTCATTTACCTTAGCAAGGTAATCATCTTAAGAGCTTCAAAATTACCAAAAAAATATAATGGTCATTCTTGCATTCACTAGTGTATTTGTAGGATTCTTCCATGGCCTATGCACAATCATAGAGAAAGAAAGGGAAAATGGACCTAACATTTGATCCCAATAATTCACCTAATGAGTAATTAGGCAGTATTGAATCTTCCCAATAATTGAGAGGGAAACTGAATCAATTATCAATTAAGACATTAAATTTTCACAAAATTAGATCTGACAAATATAGATTTCAGATTGCATAACCATGAACATATGATATCATGAAAAGAACATACACAAGAGACACTAGATATGACATGAAAAATCTAAGAAGGGAAAAATCATGAAGAATGTTAGTTCTCAATATGAAAACACCTGTTAGGGTGATTTTTACAAGATGGCTCACTACCAAAATCACTCACTGCAAGTGGGCTCACTGCCCAACTAAAACATCGAAAAGAAGAAGGAGGACTCACTGCCTAGAGGAAGAAAGAAAGAATCCACCACAAGAGACACAACTACCACTTTGTTGCAATGCACAAAGAAACCTTAGGTTCACTACTACCAATACCAAACAACATCAACAAACAATCACACTGATCAACGACTTCACATTGCTAGAGATAGATCTTACTTTTTACCATCAGCTTTCTTCTCCTAATCTCTCTTAGTGATTTTTCATTACAAGTGATGTTTATATATACCGATCTCCAAAATATATTATTCATTAAGTTGGCCAACGAGACAACAAATCATAGTTCAAAACATAGGTCTCCACTAAGTATTCACACGATGGAAAGGAATTAACAATAGACCACACCATAATGCAACAACATGTTATGAAAAGTTGTAATCACCGACCCAAAAGATAGAAGATCCGATGACAATTTAGAATGAGAAACATCATGACCAAAAACATATTTATGAAGCACAACAACACATGCCAAGACAAAATAACATAGAAAACATGAGATGCGGAGCAATCCTGACCTCTGCAAATATCAAATATTTTTATTATTGCACAAACTTCTTCAGCACCAAAAATCTCATACTTCCAATGTATAATTTTAGAGCAATGCAACAATATGTACCATCTGCATCATACATACCTATCTTCCACATCAATCTTGACAAATCTGGAGCACCAAATTGACATCAATGACAACATAGATAAGTAATTCTAATAGGCATATGCCAAGATACCTTTTCTATGTGTGAACAAAAAATTAAATACCTATATCTAGCAATAGATCATCCTCCCATGAAGAAATTGACTCTCTAGTGGCATCCATATCTCCCACCATTTTTTCATCCCCTAAAGGTTCATAAGATCAATCCCTACCATCTCCATCAAATAATGCATCTAGTGATGACATCTTTCAAGTTTACTCCCAAGGGCTATCTACAATACAAATCCAAGCTAATCCATTTCTTTAAATAAATGACTTATACAATTAAAAAATCCTAGATCCATTTCAACCTTATGTTGTATTCCCAACAAAACCTACTCAAGAGAGTCTCATTCTTCAAAATACATTCCTATCATGATAAAGTGTTAACTCCTTCAAATAATTTCTCATACATATCCAAACTCATACCCCATGTCAATAGGATAATCCAAAGTTTCAAGAAATGAGTCGTAGCATAAATGAACATCAAGATACCATGACTCTCCAATCCCATTCAATATTTGGTCAAGTTCCCACCTCTCAATTTTCTTATGAATATATGTTCATTCCTTTATATTCATCCAAGATGATCCCTTCCCATATCAAGAGAAAATTATCCTTCCAAGCGCCATTCATAATCCACCTCCTAAGAAAGATCATGATAACCCTTCCATGCCATCCAATGATTCCATTCAAAATCAATAAAAAAAAAAAAAATCCAATTATCCTCTTCCAAGTCAAGATCAAATTATGTCTTCATGCCCATATCATAATCCTTCATATTGACCTAAATATCCCATCACCCATATACAATCTATTCATGAACCCCTTACATATCACATTGGTTCCTCCATTTTCATCCAATTTGATCTACTTTATGAGCTTATCATTTATGTCCTACCATATCTTCCTCAAAACGGACTCATGTCTTGTTTCAAAAGAAACAAGTATCTCATTAATAAAAATATCTTTCAAAACATGCATTATCCAGGAAAAGATTTAGGCATCCATGAATGGAGTATATTAGAACCCTCTTATAAGTGTAAATTCTAAAAATCACTCTCAAAATGTTGGTATTCTTGGTAAAAATCACATCCAAACATACACATCTCCCTTCATCCCTTCCACCCATCTTACATCCTTATATCCCACCATCCACTATCCATATCACCCATGGCTCACAATATAGTTACCATGTTGTAAATCAAGATCAATAAAATCATACATCCTTAAAAACCTTCCAACCATCCATCTACATCAACCCATCCAAAAGACCTCCATATCATTCATATGAACCCATTAATAATAATACTCTTAGAAGTAATTTGGATGCCAAGAATAAAATCCATATACATCAAAAGATCAACATGTCCCACCTAAAGACATGTCAAATTAAACAAAAAATTTGATCCTAAAGAAAAAATAAATATCCAAAGGACCACAAAGGCCCTTCAAGAAAAAATAAAAGTAAAAAACATGTTGATTCCTAGGTCGCTCATAGAAGCAATGCATTCCAAAGAACTACAAAGAAAAAAAATCAAAAACCATGTGGATTCCCAAGTCACACATAGAAGCATTATGTTCTAAATAAAAATCAAAATTGGCATCAAAAATTTCTATTCCAAAAGTTCCATTCATTCATCTATCTAAACATATCACACATTTCAAACCTATTTTGGAACCCTATGTCCCAAAATCCACTATGTTAAATTCTCCATCACCTCCTTCATCCACTTTGGGTTCATATGTCCTAAAATCCACATCCACTTCTCTATCTCAAAATCTAAAATCCACTTGTCCTCCATCACTCCACCTACTCTCAAGGTGTGTGCCAATGATGATCTTGCAAACATTTCCATCCAACCATACACAAATATTCCAACATTCTATCCATTACCCAGCACCAAATTTATATTTTTCCATCCCTCCCATCCAATCCTTTGCATAAATATTTACCTCATTCCATCTTATCATCTATTTCATCTTCCTTTTCCATTATTCTTCCAATATCTTAGAGCATACCTTTAATATCCATGGTGTATTGTAGCACATCTATTAAGAGTACCATACAAATAACAAGACACTTGAGTAATTCCCACATCCCCTATCATGCATCCATTGTCTTCCAACAAGTAAAAATACAAAAAAAATCATCACCTTGATAAAAACCTAAAAAACTAGTCTATCTTGTGACACAAGAAAGAAGGAAAAAGTGAAGAGAAATAATTTGTCCAATGGTGAAAACCACTTCTTGTGGCATCTTGGGCAAGAACCATGATGAAAACCTAGGAAATAGGCATCATGTTTAATCCATCATCCTCTTGAACTCTGCACCTAGGGGAAAGTTTCCTCCATGCTATCTTACCTACCATATCTCCCATTATCCATCTTCCCATGTCCATCACCCTGATGGTATGATGAACTAATAAGGATCTGGACAACTACTGAGAAGGGGGGGGGCATGAATCAGTAGATAGACAACTAACTAAACTTTCACCAAACTCAAAAACCAACCTCTCAAGTCAAACTCAGAACTAACTACTTCAAACACTGAACTACAAATTGCAATATCACTGTCAAGTATAATGGTTTGACTGGCATAACAAAATAACAATAAAACAACTCTCAAACTCTCAAAACTTTTAACCAAAACATCCAAATACTTTATTCACAAAAGTAAAAGCACATTTCAGATTATTGCCAGTCATCATATCATATCTAAGTAGATTTAGCCGTTAAGAAAATTAACCACAAAACATTCACCACTTGACACAATGATTTTGATAAGGAAAGACAAATGGGAAAAACCATGGTGGGGATGAATACCCATAATTAGTTTGAACTCTTCTGAAGTTCACCTTGTTAGGAGCCAAGCCTATTAAAGCTTTATAAAAAGTCTTGTTAAGAACAGCTCCTATTAGGGACCACCCGACTAAGGGATTAACTATAGTGCCCTATTAGAAGAAATACCCTATTAGGAGTAACCTCTGTAGATGATTTGAAATCCAAACTAATGGATCACCTAGTTAGAGGATTTTTATGACACTAAGCCTGTTAGAGCTTACCCTATTAAGGGATTTGACTGGTGTAATTGTTAGAGAGCAATAGGGGTTTGCCGATCTGGTGAATAGCACTACTCTGCTTGATCAGATCCTTTTCATGCTCATATCTACCTTCACACATACTGCAGATATATCTCCTTGTTGGGAAAACAATCACTCTTACACTTACCAAAATTGCCAACATTGCCAACATTGCAACAAAGCAAATCATCGACCTTATAAGCAAAACAATAGGTCGGTAACACATCACAAACCTAAGATCTTATAGAGATTACAAACAAATCGGTTCAAGTATGACCATTGGATTACATAGAAATCATTGCACATCATTCAAGAAAACCTTGACCACTCCTTGATCACCACTTCATTGATCCCTGTAACTCACCACATGGTTTCCTCTTCATGCAAAGATAGAACTATTATCTCTATGCACCAAAAGCTATTTGAGACTCTTCACATACAACATGCATATGTGGCATAATCATTATCGTTCATCATTGATCATAAACCAATATAATTGATTCACCAAGATCCATCGGTTAGGGTTTGGCACATCAACAGGTAGGGTTACTGGTTGATTTCACTGCTTCTCAAGTAATACTGGTTCCCTTCACTAGCTCACCTACCGGTTACAAAACAATATTATTACAACATCATTACCAGTTATAATTGACATCAATGACAACATAATAGTTCATCAATGCAATCTTCATGCAAATGCCAACAATCTCCCCCTTTGGCATTGATGGCAATACAAGTATCAATACCTTTGATTGTTATGATTGTGTATAGGAATCCTTGTTTTCAATTTACCATGTACTCTCCTTCAACTGAGTCTCTATGTCTTCAGCTAGTAACTAGCTATAGATCTTCTCTCTGTCAATCATATAGTTCTTCTCCCCATAATCATATAATTCTTCTCCCCTTTTGACAACAATGCCAAAGTGAAAGTAAAACATGCAGTGTCATAGTTCACTATTTTGCATCAACAATCTGCAACTTGATGCTCCCCCTATGGAATAACTCCACTCTACACCAATCCTTCTTCAAGATTCTTCAATTAGCTTTGGGATTGATTTATTCCACGTCTTCTTAATTGACCTTATGTAGGGGAACAACCCCTAGCTGACCTCTAAGGCACTCAAAAGTAGTCTTAGGTAGAGGTTTAGTAAAGATATTTGCTAGCTACTCCTTGATAGATAAATGCTCCAATAACACATCTTTACTCTGCACTTTCTCTCTCAAGAAATGATATTTCAGCTCAATATGCTTGGTTCTAACATGCAACATCGGGTTCTTTGAAATATTTATTGCACTGGTGTTGTCACATATAATATTTACTGGTTCTATGATCTTCATCTTGAATCCTTTCAAAATGTGTTTCATCCAGATTGCCTAGGTACAATTCATATATGTTGCAACATATTCAACTTCAGCAGTGGACTATGATATACAACTCTGCTTTTTTCTGCTCCATGATACAAGTCTTCCTCCAAGAAAGAATGCACCACTGGTTTTTCTCTTCCTATCATCAACATTACCTGTCCAGTCTATATCTGTATAAACCTTCAAATCAAAGTTACCTTCATATGGATACCATAATCCATAGTCAATAGTACTTTTCAAATATCTGAATATCCTTTTGGTTGCTATCAAGTGTGTCTCTTTTGGATTCTTCTGAAATCTGGCAACTAAACCAACTGCATGAGCAATATCCGGTCTGTTATGAATAACATAATGCAGTTTCCCTATCATTGATTTGTACTCCTTTTCATCAACAAATGCGACATCATCATCCTTAGACAGTTTACAACTTGTAACCATTGGTGTCCCAACTGGTTTATAGTCACTCATTCCAAATGCCTTCAATACCTCTTTCACATACTTAGACTGTGTGATAAAAATACCACTCTTCATTTGCTAAATTTGTAAACCTATGAAGAATTTTATCTTTCCTACTAGAGACATTTAAAATTCACTTTTCATTTCATTTGTAAAGTCATCACTCATGTCATCATTTCCTCCAAATATGATATCATCCACAAACACTTCACTAACCAGTATCTTATCTCCTTCAGATTTGAGATATATATCATTATCTTCACTGGTTCTCTGAAAAACTATCTTCATCAGGTGTGAATGTAGCCTTTCATACCATGCTCTCAGTGCTTGTTTCAAACCATATAGTGCCTTGTGAAGTTTGCACACCATATCCTTTGTATCAGTCAAAGCATAACCATATGGCTGCTTGATATATACTTCTTCCAATAGTCCATTTAGAAATGTTGACTTCACATCCATTTGATATAATTTGAATCCCTTATATGCTGCAAATGCAAGTAGAGTCCTAACACCTTCCAATCTAGCAACTAGTGCAAATGTCTCACCATAGTCTTCTCCTTCCTCTTGTGCATAACCTTTGCATACCAATCTAGCTTTGTTTTTAAATACTACTCCATCTTCATTCGGTTTATTCTTTAATACCCATTTAGTACCTATCACATTTTTATTCATCAGTCTAGCTACTAGGGTCAGGCTCAATAGTGAAGATCATGCAAGAATTTTCTCTAATTCTTCTTCTGGTTAATACTCCAATATCTTTATCTCTAATAATCTGGTTAGGATTATGATTGAGTCTCACATACTATGGAATTGCATGATCATTATCTTCAGGTTCTTCTTCCTCACTATCATCATCTTCTTCTGAATCTACCTATTTCAATTGAACCGGTACTACAATATTCACTTCACCAGCTTTTGGCTTCATCGGTTCTAGTTCTAAAATTAGAATGCAAGGTTCATCTTCCTTCTTTCCCTTACTAGTTTCTCCTGAAACTTCAGGACACTCATCCACTCGAACATCAGCACTTTCAATGATTCTTTGTGTCCAATTGTTGTAACATTTGTAGGCCTTACTCTTGGTGGAGTAACCAATAAATATGCCTTCATCACTCTTAGCTTCAAAATAACTAACACAGTCACCTCTCCTGATAAAACATTTACTGCCAAAAATCTTAAAATAACTCACATTAGGCGATCTACCATACCAATATTCATAAGGAGCTTTATCCTTACCTCTCTTTAACAATATTCGGTTCATAGTGTAGACAGTTGTGCTGACAACTTCTCTCCAGAATTTTTTTGCTACTCCTGTATAAGCATCATTCTATCAGCTTCAATAATTGGTCGATTGTTTCTATCTGCAATAACATTTTATTGTGGTGTCCTCAATGCAGAAAGTTGCCTCTTAATTCCATTGTCTTCACAATATCTAGAGAATTCTTCTCAAGTAAATTCACCTCTTTGATTAGTCCTCGGAAACTGTATCTTCTTACCACTTTCCTTTTCAGCTAAGGCCTTGAATGCCTTGAACTTACTAAAGGCTTCTTTTTTATCCTTCAGTGATGTGACCCACATCATTCTTGAGCAATCATCAATGAAGATCATAAAATATTTGTCACCTTGAATACTTTTAGTCCTTATTGGTCCATAGAGGTTTGTATGAATCAAATCTAACAAATGTTCTATTGAGAAGGATTTTGTCTTAAAGGTTGAGGATGTCATCTTTCCTAACTGGCATTCCTTACACAGAGCATTCATCGGTTTGTCCAACTGAGGCAAACCTCTTACCAAATTGGACTTACTAACCTTAACTATGTTATCAAAATTTATATGACAAAATCTTAGATGCCAAAGCCAACTATCATCTACTTTAGCAATTAAATAGTTGTTGACTTTAGGATTCAAGTGAAACATGTTACCTTTTGTCTGCTTGCTAGTTGCAATCAGTTCACCTTTTCTCCCATAGATTTTGCATATTCCATTCTTGAATTCAAATGGATAACCTTTGTCATTGAGTTGAGCTACACTTAAAAGATTGTGCTTTAATCCTTCAACCCAGTAGACATCATCTGCACTACTCATTCCATTAAGAGAAATGGTTCCTTTTCCTTTTACCATGCAGGGTGAGTCATTTCCAAATCTCACAACTCCTCCATCAAATTTCTTCAAAGTAATAAATTTACTCTGGTCACCGATCATCTGGTGTGAACAACCACTATCTATGATCCAATCATCAGAACTATCCATGTGAGAAACTAATGCCTTCTGATTAGATGATTCCTCTTTAATGGCAACAAAGACAATGTCTTCATTAGCATCTCCCTCAGATTCCTCATCAGTGATAACACCATCAACTGCAATAAGACAATATGTTTTTCCTGTTCCTTTGTACTTCTTGTACTTCTCATGCTTATGCCCATTGTCACCATTAGGACAGTTAGTTGCAATGTGTCTAATCTTGTTACAAGCAAAAAATTCCAAAGGTAATTTACCTCTGTACTTACTAGTACCTCTAGGTAACCACTTGGCCAATAATGCTTCAAGCTCAATCAGACTGTCATCATCATCAACTTCTCTACTGGATCTAGACTCATAACTGTGACTAACATCTTTTTTTTTCCTCATGGGTGGGTTAGAAATTGAATCTCTAAATGCATATTCAAATTTTTGAGCACAACCATCATAACCATTTAATTCAAATGTTGATTCTTTATCAGTAGACTTTATCTCCTGAACGGCTGCAACTCGGGTAGTGTAGACTGGTAGAAGAGTTCTCAACACCTTACCAATCACTGTGGCATCCTCCACTTTACCACCACCACTCTTGATCTCATGAACTATCTCCTTGATCCTCTGACCATACTGTTGAATATTCTCACCTTGAGCCATCCACATATCATCAAATTTACCTCTCAGACTCTCTTCTTTGGCAATCTTCACATGCTCATCACCGCTATAGATTTCCTCAAGTTTCTTCCACACCTCATAAGTAGTCTCCAGACCATGGACATCAACATACTCTGAATCAGAAAAAGAACTGATAATGGCCTCCAATGCTTGATTATTTTCTTGTTTCTCTTTCTTTTGATCATCAAACATAGTTCCCCTGGGTGCAACATATTGAGTAACAACATGTTCCCAATATTGACTTCCTAGACTCTTCATATAGATTTTCATTCTGTAGTTTTCCCTATTAAACTTTGAACCTTATTTCTTCATCATGTTCTTCAAGATATTTACCTCAAGGTATTAGGCTTAGACACTAGAGGACCTGAAATACTTCGATACCAATTGATGGTATGATGAACTAATAAGGATCTAGACAACTACTGAGAGGGGGGGGGGGGGTGAATCAGTAGATAGAAAACTAATTAAATTTTCACCAAACTCAAAAAACAACCTCTTAAGTCAAACTCAGAGCTAACTGGTTCAAACAAAGAACTACAAATTGCAATATCACTGTCAAGTATACTAGTTTAACTGGTATAACAGAATAACAGTAAAACAACTCTGAAACTCTCAAACCTTTTAACCAAAAGATCAAAATACTTTATTGACAAAAGTAAATGCATATTTTAGATTACTGTCGGTCATCATATCATATCTAAGTGGATTTAACAGTTAAGCAAATTAACCATATCAAACATAACCACACAAAAAATTCACCACATGACACAATGATTTTGACGTGGAAACCCAAATGGGAGAAACCATGGTGGGGATGAATACCCACAAGTATTCTAAACTCTTATGAAGTTTTCCTTGTTAGGAGCCAAGCTTGTTAAAGCTTTACAAAAATTCATGTTAAGAATAGATCCTATTAGGGACCACCCAGTTAAGGGATTGACTCTAATGCCCCATTAGAAGCAATACCCTATTAGGAGTAACCTCGGTAGATGATTTGAAATCCAAACTAATGGATCACCTAGGTAGACGATTTAGATAACACTAAGCTTGTTAGAGCTTACCCTATTAAGGGATTTGACTGTTGTAATTATTAGAGAACAATAGGGGTTTGTTGATCTGGTGAATAGAACTACTCTTCTTGATCAGATCCTTTACATTCTCCTATCTTCCTTCGCACATACTATAGATACATCTCCTAGTTCGAAAACCAATCACTCTTAAACTTTAATAAAAATTGCCAACATTACAAAAAAACAACTCATCGACCTTATAAGAAAAACAATAGGCTAGTAACACACCACAAACCTAAGATCTCATAGAGATTACAAACAAATCAATTTAGTATGACCATTGGATTACATAACACTCATTGCACATCATTCAGGACAACCTCAACCACTCCTTGATCACCTCTTCATCGATCCCTGTAACTCATCATGCAATTTCCACTTCATGCAATGTACTCACTCATTCCCAAGATAAAACAGTTATCTCTATGTGCCAAAAGCCATTTGGAACTCTTCACATACAACATGCATACATGGAATAATCATTACCATTCATCATTTAATCATAAACCAATACAACTGATTCACCAAGATCCATCGGTTAGGGTTTGTCAGATCAACAAGTAGGGTTACCGGTTGATCTCACTGCTTCTCAAGTAATATCGGCTCCCTTCACTAGCTCACCTACCGATTGCAAAACAATATTATTACAACATCATTACCAGTTATAATTGACATCAATGATAACATAACAGTTCATCAATGTAATCTTCATGTAAATGCCAACACACCCCATCTACTTTAATCTTATTTATTCATATTTGATCTTAAGAAGACTATGGGTCTCTATCAACATCATACAACCTATTTTCTTCACCTTATCCAAACCCTTTAGTCCATGTCCAATATCTTATCCATTCCTTACTTCTATCATCCATTATCCCCTTTCATCTTGCTTATCCTATTTGTATCCTATCTCCATCATATCCAAATTCATCACTGGATCTTGATCAACTCCAATTCCATAATAATCTACCTCTGTCTTTCACCTATCCATTGAAATGGTCTACACCTTTCTAGATGGGGAAAAACAATTAAAAATTTCACTCAAAATTTGTCTCTAGAAGTTCATAAAAAATCCTGAAAAACCATGATAGATTTTGTCTTGGTCTAATTTTCATCATTGCAAAAATAAGACCTAATCATTGTTGTCTCCTCTACCAAAATCTTTTTCTATGGCTTCTAGATCTAATGCCTACACATAAAAGGAAGGAAAACAATATTATTGATATATTTTTTCCTTAGGTCAAACCCTAGGTTTGGAATTAACCCTAATTAAATTAAAATTTAATAGAAATACTAAAGTAAATGTTCAATGATATACGTCAAATCTACTGCAATTGATGATGGATGATGAAGCAATCCTCTTTATATGTGATGCAATAACATGAACATGAAAAACATAATCAAATACACATGCTTGCATTTAGATTGATGTAGATTTGCTACTCCATGATGCTTGAAGAATATGATGAAATGAAGTTCTACTTTGAATTCTTGATGAGAAATGCTTGATGGATGTATAGATATCTTATAGTGTTAGAGTGTTATATGAAATAAATAGGAAGAATGTTGTTATATAGGATTCCCAAGGTAATTTACCAATTAGGTCAACCTCCAATAATAAAATTGAGACATTGAGGACTAAAATTACTGAAGAGGGGAAATGCATCGATGCATTTAAATTAGGTCATATTTAAGGAGGACTAGGACACCCCAAGCACCATTTTATAGGGACTAGGATGCCTCAGGAACCATGGCTAGCCAAAAATAAGGTACTCAAGAAGGATATCAAGGTGCATAAAGTGAGGCACAAGTTCAAATCTTCATGCAAACAAATCACATGAGATTTGAGGTAAAATAGGGCAGAAATAGACCTAGGAGAGAGCTAAGATAGGACACACTAAAGTAGGGACACAAAAGGTGGTGTAAATTATGTAGAGTTACAACTTACAATGAGAAATATATATCTAATATCAACTCATTATTTACTTCTTACTAACAATTTTGCTAGATATTGTTGTAGCTAGGATATGTTGTTGTCATTGATGTCAACATATTCCTTTGATTTGATGTTGCAAAGAGTTGTTTTCTAATTTGGTGATTGTTGTGAGTTAATATAGTTGGTTTACTTGTTTGGGATGCTGAATAAACTAGATATACTTAATTTTTTATTTATTCCATGATGTTATGTGGTAATTTGATTGAGTTGTGGATTTTGGTATGAAGATTGTCTTTATGTGTTCAGTGTTGCAATGTTCTGATATTTGATTTGTTGTGCTTCAAAATGATCTGATCTTAAGTTGCGGATTTGGGATAGTGTTTTGGATGTTCATGTGTATCTTCATTTCAGATGGTTCATGATTTAGTGCTCTAGTTATCTTTCTAGTCCAAATTTTGGTTGTTAAGTGTTCATAAGTGTTAGCATGTTGATAGATGGAAATTTGAATAAGTGGTGTTGGTGCAGCTATTGTGGATGGTTCTAATGTGCTTGTTTTTGTTTCTTGATCATGTCCTATTTGTTTTGGTGGTCTGCATTGACCATCGTGCATTTTCTTGAAGAGCTTATGGATCCGATGATACTCTTCATGCTATGTAATATTTTTGGTGTTGTAGCACATTGTGGTTGATCTTGGCGATCTAGTGGAGTTATGCACGTTTGAGGAATTTATTTGGGTCCATGTTATGTAATCTATCACATGTATTAGTCTGGTGGTTTATTTATGTATCGTGTGATGTAATTTTGTAATTTGGTATTGAGGGTTTGAGCGGATCTTGTAGTCAAGGTTGATGAATTGTATTAATAGGTGTTAGATTCATGTAATTCATTAGTGGTGGTTGTGTCTACATTATCAAAGAGTGGTGTATGTGAAAATAAGAAAATTTATCCTTCAGTGTGGTGTATTGAGCAAAGATTATTGCAAGGTATACAAATATGCTTAACCAAAACTATCATCAAGCATTAGGAGATGCTATTCTTTCAGTTCATCTTAAATGGATTGTAGTCTGAATGTTATTGTAAGGTAGTGAGCCTTCCTTGAGGGTTGGAGCCTTCTGCATCATCATATTTTGAGTAGTGAGCTCTAGGTAGTGTTCTTGAATACATGTGCATTCCCCATTGTAATATTTACACATACTACTGTAGAGTATTATATTATTGTGGGTAGGTTCCCATCATGGTATTTCCCTTAACCGAGTTTTCCACATCAAAATATTGGTGTTATGTGTGATGTTGTTATTATGTTCATCTTTACTATTGCTGAAGTTATTTAGATCTGAGATTGTGCTTAATTTGATTAATTCGGTGAAAACCAATTCACTCCCCCCCTCCTCTTATTTTTCCTTCATTGTTGTTTCCAACAATTGGTATCAGAGATAGATCCTCTGGAAGAAGTTTGACCTCTTGAGGAGATCTAGGATGACAACCTATGTGTTAAAGAAGGAGATTCTAAGGTTTGATGGAAATAACTACATTATATGGAAGGACCAGATGGAAGTTCATTTGAAGTGTCTTGGAGAAGAGTATTGGAAGATTACAAAGAATACCTATAATGTTCCTTTGAATGGACCGATTACTGCTGCTAAGATCAAGGATGTTGAACATAATATAAGAGATAAGGAAGCATTGCTAAGTGCCTTGACTAATTTAATGATGACTAATGTGATGGGTTTGCAGACTGTACATGAGATTTGGGATAAGTTAGAGACCTTGTATAGAGGAGATAAACATGTCAAAGTTGCTAAGTTGTACAGTTTGAAAGGAATGTATGAGATGTTGAAGATGGGAGAAGATAAGAACATATCTGATGAGTAATGATAAACAACAGATACCCCAACTGGTACTAAGAGGGGGGGTGAATTAGTACAGATAAAAACTTTATCAACAAATTGTCTAGTTAAAACAATATCAACTGGTTATCACCATTACTAGACTTAACCACAGCAATACTGGTTAAACATAGTAAGACACCATACACCATAAACTGATAAGTTTGAAAACTTCAAATATGATCTATACTCGACATTAGCTTCATCCATAAATATATGGAAGTGATATACTGGTAATACCATAACCTATTGACTCTACATGCATAATTTCTTAACCAAATAATTCATAAGCATCACATTAAAAATGCATAAAACATAACACATAACACATAAATTTTTCATGTGGAAACCCAAATGGAAAAAATCACGGTGGGGATGAATACCCACAAGCTTGTTTTCAACTCTTTTGAAGCTCACCTTGTTAGGAGCCTAGTGCGGTTAAAGACTTTAAAATAAGGTTCTACTAGAAACCAATCATGTTAGAGATCACCCGATTAAGGGATGGCTATATACCCTGTTAAAGGTTGAAACCCTGTTAAAGGTTACCTCACTAGAGGATTTGAAGAACTCAATGATCTTGAGTCACCTGGTTACAGGTTTTATAATAAGCATGTTAAAGCTACCCGGTAAAGGATTTTCCAACTGTTGAAATGATTAGAAGACAATAGGTAAAACTTTGATCTGATAATAGCACTACATGCCAAGGCAGATCCTTTTCATATCCTCTACTCTACAATCACACTTTGCAGTTTCCCTCTTACTGGTCTGGCAAGTATCAAATATCTCTTTACTCAAATACACTCATACAACATTTTCCAACAACTTTACAATAACCAACATCATCAACCTTATAGACAATAGATAGGTTGGTAGCATAAACCCTAAACCCTAAGTGTGTGTGTGAAAAGTGGACCTATATCTATATCTGAAATACACAACACTTCAATTAAGTCATTAGATACATGGTTAGATAGATATAAGCATGAATAATAAAACCATAACAAATCGACCCATTGCCTTCTAGTAGATGCGAGTTTAGATTGCTCTTGGATTGCTAAGCTATCTAGTGACTAGACAACACCTAAACGAAGGATTTTTAATCTATATGAGCATGAATATGAGCTAAATGGATGCAAGATTTAAGCTAGATATGCAAGATTAATCTAGCATGATTTAAGCAATATATGAATTTTTAAGCTAAATGATTTAAACAATATGAAATAACTAATATGCAATATCTCAATGCAAATTCTCAATGAACCTAGAGCAAAAAAAACATAATAACAATATATTCTCCAGGATTTTTGAATGAGAGATGAGAGCCTGAATTTATAGAAAATTCAGAAAGAAACCAACGGTTGAGATCAAATGATGATGAGCAGTTAAGATTTTCCAAGAGGAAGCACAATCCAGGTGAATTGATGTGATTGGATTCTTTTCTCAATTTTAAAGGAGATTGAACTAAAATTAAGATAAAATCAAGAAAAAACTGATTTATTTTCTATTTCATTGAATTTTAAGATTTAATTGTTTTAATTGCTTTCTTTGAGATTATCTATCAATTTTTTATTTGTTTTTTTTCAAGATTATCTCCAATTGATTTCTTTTCTTAAATTTTAATTCTTTTTTTGTCAGTTAATTCCCTTTTTTTATTTATTTCCCTTTTTGAAGATTTGTGCTCATAATTTCCAATTCCTCTTTTTTGATTTGTTTCCTTTTTTGAAGATTTATGGCATTTTTAATTTATTTTTCAAATTAATTCCTCTTTTTTGATGATTCAATGGAAAATTGATTTATTTAATTAAATATGCTAGGACATTTAATAAAATAAATAGGATAATTGTTTAAAAATGATTTACTTGGAATGATCAATTAATTAAATTAATATTTAATTAATATTGAGTGATTAATTTTGTCATGTGACATTGATGATTTTAGAAATTAATTGTGTGCTCAAGATTTATTTAATTTCCTTTGGTTAGGACCTTGGTGACGTTATCGAGATTAGGGGCTCATGGTTTAGATGACCATTTTTAGGGTATTACATTTGCCCCTTTTTGAATTAATGTGCGAGCAGCACGTTGGTTCAAAGAAAATTTGATGTCTAGGAGATACTAGTTTTGAACTTGATTGATCACGAACTAGATGAAGAGCGAGGTGTTTAGCTTGGTTTGAAATGATGAAGCTGAATAGAGTTGATTAAAGTGATATCGATCTCGAACTTGATTGATCAATGAGCGGATCTTACTGATCTAGAACTTGATTGAACTAGACACAGTGAGTGAAGAAAAAATCGATCTTGAACTTGATTGATCAAGACACGATGAGCAAAGATAAACCATCCAGCTTGATTCAATGCAATGAAACTAAACACCTGCTTAGATTGAGTAAAACCCTTTATTGAGTTTAAATGAATAACCAGCTTGATGAAAAGTGATGAAACTGATTAAGGTTAAGAGATTAATTCAGACAAAGACAATATCAGCTTGATATGAAGCGATAAAACTGATATGCCCCTAGCGATAATAATTTGATTGATTTTCTTTAGTTAAAAAAGATTTTTTTGCTTGACTTTCGATGGAGATTTGAAAATTTTCTCAACATTTGAAGATGTGAGGTCATAAGGTCATGAGTATGCCCCATCAAGAGTGAAATCGAAAGATAGCGAGGGTTGTGCAGTGATTGTAGGCAATTTTGAGCAATGATAAGTTATTTTGAGCACAAAATGGTTCAAAGGAATTTTTTGAAAATTTTGCGTTGATTGATAAGAAATTCAGCGCAAAGTTGATTTGTAGAAATTAAATTGAGATTCAGCTTTGATTCATGAGAAATTGAGCGCAATTTGAATAAAGAATAAGCATTTGATGAAAAAGGCGCTAAGTGGTCCAAATTATTAAATTGACTAGCAAAATGATCTTGAATTTTGATTTCGATCCCGAAAATGGAATCGGAATGAGTGAATTAGCTAAGGGTACAATTTTCATGTGCATCGGAGCAAGTTGAAAAATTAGTGTTTTGGCTATATATGGGACAAAGGTGTCATTTTCAATTCATTTTAACCCTCCAAAGTTTGAAAATTCAAAAAGCCTTCTGTGAGAAAAATGGTGGTCCCTACTCATGAGCATCAATTCAAGTGCCAGAGATGACATAATCAACCTTGACACTATGAGCCACCAGTAATTGATCTATCTTAAGCCTGTTATTCATTCCAAATTTGAATTTTTTTGTTGATTTTTCAAGTTTTTTGGTATGTTGAGTCGAGTTTTATCATTTTGTCGTGCGAGACAAGATCCTGTCTCGTACGACAAATTGTTAAATTTTATTTTGTCATTTAAACCCATAAGTTTTGTCGTTTGGGACTCACCCTTGTGTCGTTTGACAACCTTCATAAAAGCCCATTTTGTCATGCAAAATCTAATATGTTGTGGTTTGGGAGTCTTTTGTTGTACGGAGCTCAATCCTGACTTGTACGAGTTTCTGCTCTTTTGTGTTTTGTCATTTGGAAAATAGAGAGCATTTTTTAAGGTCTAAACTTGAAATTTTGTTTTTGCAATTGACATAGTTGGATTTGCGTGATTTTTTACTTCTCTTGTCAGCTAATTTGGAATGTATTCTGATACTCCATCATTTGATTTTGCAGGTTCGATTGCCTCATGTGCTCTTCAGGTGTGTTTATCCACCTACCATGACTTTAGTTCAGCAGCTATCAGAGGTTGAGTAGGCTCATATTGACTTGTGCGGCTTGACACATGTTGAGATTACTTGATATCCATGTGAATCGCGGTATGCTCACAGCATTGGTAGAGAGATTCCATTCTGAGCATAATACCTTTCACTTACTAGTTGGGGAGATGACTATCACTCCCAAGGATGTATATAGGATCCTTTGTATCCCTTTTGCTGGGGATAAGGTGGATTACGATTCAAGACACCTTCCCGGATTATAGGCAATGAGGCATGTCTTTAGGGATCCTGATATCTTAACATGTTCCATTAGTTGGGACATCATGATGAGCAGGTACAGTGATGAGTTCCTCTGGCTTGCATCCTAGCAGGTTTTATTAGCTCTTTTCTGATGCCAGATAGAGGTCAGTAGGGATTTCAGTGTGGATGGGGCTGAATGTTGGAGAGATTGGTTGAGACCCCTCAGAGACTTGGCTAGGGTTCATGCATTTTGGCCCACATGTATCGCGAGATGCATGAGATAGTGTACAGGGAGGGCAAGAGCATGGCCGTTGGTGTTTTGATTTTATAGGTTTGGGCTTGGCAGCACCTCCTAGTTTGTCGGCCTATTGTTGATGATAGCAGAGAGCCTGGGCAGCCAGTTGTATATAGGTATGTCGGTTACGTTACGCAGCCCCATCTAGGCAAGACATGTTTTTGGTGGTGGCAATTGGATGACCTGATAGCCATGATATGGAAGCCTTACAAGGGCTTCGAGCCATGGGATGATTGGAGGCTAGTATGCAGGGACCCTTTTGTTACTCACCCTCTTATTGGCAGATCGCAGACAATAGTGGAGCAGTTTGTAGTATCATGGGTGATGAGGTAGTATGGCTGACCTTAGAGGGTATCATAAGAGTTTACAACATATGCCTAATATGTTGATCAGGAGAGGTGTGGGTGGTCACCAAGGTTGTCCTATGCCTTAGCCATGCAGGAGCTGACTGGTCTACAAAGACTGAGATGGGATTACCTAGGTGATATTGCAGATGCAAGGGTATTGCCCTAGTATAGAGATTTTTTCCAGCAGCATCTATTCCCTTGTTTGACGGATCTAGCAGAGAAAGCTCCTCGCATTGTGGAGGTTAAGAATGATACCCCCGCACAGGGACAAGGACAGGGTCAGAGGCAGGGCCAGAGATAGGGATAGAGAGATGAGGATCCTAGATAGATAGGTGGTGATCCTTGTGCTAGTAGTAGAAGGGTTCCAGCTGAAGTGGACAAACAGAGGGCTGAGGGTGGATCTCTTGGGGGTATAGGTGTGAGATTGGATAGAGCTGAGGAGGAGTGAGCAGCTCCAAGATAGGTCTATCAATGGTGAGAGGAACAGGGTGGAGCTAGAGGTGGAGATGGGGGTGGAGAGCCTGCGAGAGAGCAGGGGATGGATGTTGGACGGTCGATGAGGGCACGTTTAGTGGAGCTACAGTCACAGTTGACAATGGCTCAGACTCAGCTGGCGAAGCAAGACCAACAACTTGCAAAGGTGAGGATTGACCGAGATCATTAGTTTATGGAGATTAGGACTGAGTGAGATTGTTAGCTGGTTGAGCTGAGAGCAGAGTGAGATCATCAGGTCACAGCAATGAGAGCAGAGTGAGACACCCTTCAGCAGGAGGTTTTGCATCAGACTAGCAGGGTAGCCTACTATGTTGTGGCATATAACATGGAAGTTCCAGTTGCATTGCAGGTTGTCCCTTATTTGTAGTATATCGCATGGTCTAAGGGAGTGTGGGCACCTCGTTAGGATCTCGGTCATCAGGCTCCTCCTCCTCCACCTGGCGATGAGGGAGAGGGTGCCAGCTAGATATTTTTTTTTGTAGTAGTGATATTTTTTTATAGACACACCCATTTTTTGTAGCCTATATGATTCTTGCTCTTATGGGAGTTTGTACATGTCATTGGACATCATTTTGTACTCTTAGACTTGATACGATATATATATATATATATGAGATCCGATTTGAATTCATTATACTTGTGTTGATTTGATTTTTGAGATGTTTTCTATATGCTTTATTCTACATGTATGCATTTCTTTCCAGTAGGGATGTATGTAATGCAGATGATCATGGATGTCTATTTTTATTTCTTTTTATATGCAAATAAATGAATGTGAATGAGTAATGAGTAGTGCAAATTTTTCATTTTTCTATGCAATAAGATGAATGCAAATGAGTGTTGGAAATGAATGAATTTATATAAAATGCCTATGTATGCAGCTAACATCTCAAAACACAAGTACTCGATTGGAGAAATGATGAAAAGAGACCACTTAGTGAAGAAATGATGATGCTTCCAACTCTCATGTGGAAGATAAAGAAATCATTGTTACCATACCAAAATCACTCTAAATTCACAAAATGTAGAATGAAATGCAAAATGACATGCAACATGAGATGCAATCCTAAACCTAGTCACTGGATTTTGAACAGCTTAATTGTCATCATTCAGCATTTTACAACCACAACAAGCATATTAGATTTCCCTTCTTTTAATGTGCAATATTAATTATCTTGTCCGCAATGAACCTTTTTTTGTTCATATCCTTGGACAGATTACGCATGGACCCAGATTGTACAATAAAGAAATTCCCTCAAAATAGACAAAGAAATGATGGAACCTCCCTGTAGCATACAAATAAGCAGAGTCAACATATGTGAGGAGATTTCACCTTGATGTGAAGGCTCTTATCATAGACACCCAGCTGATTAGATGTTTTTAGATCATCGGAATCATTCCTACAAGCAAAAAACAAAGAAAATATTATGTTCCCAATCCTTGCTCCTCTCAGTCACAATAGACTTCCTCGAGTTACTCAGAGGGATAATAATCAAAAACCAATATAAAAGACAAAATGCAAAGAAAGTTTTCATTCATAGCTCAAACTGTTTAGTGATTGTTTTCCATTATGTTGTTTTGCTTGTTTACTCAGTGATAAAACTCTTCAGTAGTTAGGAGATAGGTGACTAACTTGAAGTGGACGACCGGGTATCACTGACATAAAGATGACTTGGTTGATACTGCTTAGGACATGCAAATTGATTAGTCGATTACCCTAAGAATAGGTCAGTGATTGGTTTCAAGCCATGAGGGTTTTAAAAGAACCAGAATGTCATGAAAGTGACTAAAATATATGTACAAGATAAAGAAAAGATGCAACATTTTAGTACAGGAGATAAGACCAACCTGGACAAAACCACTAGCCATACTAATCTATGTCATTTTTTTGATTTAATCATTGATAGGAATGTTTGGTTTCAAAGAGTAAGTACCTCGTATAAGACCGATCTGTCTGGTTTTGAGTGTACCCTTCCTTGTATAATACATGTTGATGTTAGATAGAGTTTGATAGATAGATTAACAAGACATGAGATAAGTTTTGATTGCAGACTCTGAGAGTTTTTGCAAATGATGGTGGATGCTTTCAAAGACTATCTCACAACATTAATCCAAGCACAGGGTCCAAATATAGCAATGTAAAGCAAGGATTTTAGTGATGTAAAGCAAGGATATAGCGTAGCAAAGCAAGGATATAGCATAACAAAGCCATATGGTCCAAAGAAGTGGCCATGTCAAGAGGTTTGCAAAAAGCATGTTTTCGCATTTTGTCCATAGTGTTGATCAAGATAAAGGAATAGATCTGGATAGGGGACAAATAGGATAATCAAGATCAAAGGTGGTAATGAAGGATTTAAGAAAGCAATGGATAGGAGCTAAAGGGTGTGGATCAAGTGCAATATATAGGACATACAAAACCTGTAAAGATCCTTAACCTTGTCAAGATCAAAGGTGGAATAGGGATGTGAATGTAGATAGAGCGAATGAGGGATAATGGAGGATGAAGGATAATAGATGGATGTACATGGATGGAACTTGCCCCCAGTGTAAAGTGAAAAAGGATAATAGATTACGTAGGATGCCTTTTTGCCAGGTTTTCATCATGGTACTTGCCCAAGGCGCCACAAGAAGTGGTTTTCACACAAGGACAAATTTATTTCTCTTTACTTTTTTTTCTGATTTTTTTTTTCATTTTTTCATCATTTTTTTTCTCTTTTGGAAGATAAGGGAGGTATGATAGGGGATGGAAGAAGGACTCCATAGTCTCTCTTCTTTGGATGGTACTCTTGGAATATGAGTTGCAATAGACCATGGCTATGAAGGTATGCTCAAAGATGTGGGAAGGATAATGAAATGAAACTAGGGAAAGGATTGGATAAGAGGGATGGAAGGATAAAAAAGAGGTGTTGGATAATGGATGGCATGTTGGAATAATTGTGTATGGCTTGATGGAAATGTTGGAAAGATCAACATTGGCACACATCTTGAGGGATGGTGGACATATGGAGGAGAAGTGAATCTCATATTTTGAGATTTGGATGGAGGGAAGGTTACAATTTTGGGGGCATAATAACCCAAAATGGATGAAGGAGGTGATGGAGGAAATGACTCGGAAGGTTTTTATGGAGGAACAACAATTTTGGATGCCAATTTTGATTTTTCTTTAGACTATTGTGCTTCAAGTAGCCGCTTAGGGATCCACATGGTTTTTGATTTTTCATGCTTTTGTAGTTCCTTAGAGAGCATTGCTTGTATAAGTGCCTTAGGAATCCATATGACTTTTGACTTTTCTTCTTTCTTTATGGGCCTTTGTGGTGTTCTGTATTTTTCTTTGTTTTGACATGTCGATTAGATGGGACATGTTAATCCTTGAATACATGTGGATTACTTGACTTATGACTTTTATGCTTGGCATCCAAATTTCTCGGAAAAGGAAAATAATGTATGAATGGATAGGAATGATATGGAGGTATTTTAGATGGATGGAAGGTACTTGAATACATGTGCCTTTGTTGATCCTTCATAAGGGATGGAGGGATATAGGGACCTAGAATGGATGGAAGCAATGATGGGGAAAGCATATATTTGGATTTAACTGGAGAAATGTAGGATTTATGATGGATACCAACATCTTGAGAAATGCCTCTGAAGCCATGACCTTTAACATTTTCTTTAATATGGAGGGGTTCTTGCTTGTGGAGATTTACTCCTTTGCCTTTATAAATATTTGACTTGTAGGATACACTTTGCTTTGGAAAGAAGGCATGAGTCCATTATGAGATGGAGGTGGAATGTAAGGAATGATAGGATCATGAGAGGGATTTGTACATATGATGGATCCTTGAGGTGAACATGGAGGATTATGACAATGAGATAAAGCGATACTTTGATCTTGACATGGAAGAGGACCATTGGATAGAGTAGGAAGGGTGTTTTACTCTTCATTTTGAATATGACCATTTGAAAAGGTGGAAGAGGCATCATGATCTTGTTTAGGAAGGATTATTTTCTCTTGATATGGAAGGGTATCATCTTGGAAGAAATGGAAAGGTATAAGGGGATCATCATGGGATTCTAGTGAAATAGGATCATTTTTAATCATTAGATGGGATTGAGGGGTTTTGGTGTCTTGATCTTGATTTATGGTATGGCTTATTCTTTCATTTTCTAGATTATCCTCTTGACATGAAGCCATTTCTAAGGAAGAGGTAGTGTTTTTTATATGTATGGAGGATTCTTGGAAGGTGTTCATATTCTGGTATGATGGGAAAGCATTTTGGAAAGGGCCTTTTGGAGTGGGTATGATTGGAATTGGAGTGCATGATAGCATAGGATCTATGATTTTTAAATCTTTAGAGGAACTTGTATCAATATTGCCATTAACTTGGATTTCCATTGGAGATAGCCCTTCAAGGTAAACATGAGAAGTTTCATTGTTTGAAGGAGATGGTATGAATTATTTCTAAGAATTTTTAGGAGATGAAGGCATCATGGAAGGGATGGAGGCCACATATGGAGCCTTGCTATTCATGATTTTGATCATGATTAGAAGTAGTTCCTTCTTTTTCTTTAGGTGAGTCATTAGGATCTTCAATTTCAATGAAACCATTATCAATGAGATCTTGAATCGTATGTTTTAATTCCATACATATTGAGGTCTTATGTTTTTTATACCTATGATATGCACAATAATTACTCAAAACTTCACATCCCCATGTGGTCTTTTTAGGCAATATGATAGGATTTTTTTTAAGAAGCTCTTCCAAAGCTAACTCAATAGATTGCCCCAAAGGTGTAAACTATCTATCTAGGGAATAGATGTCTTTTTGTCTTGGTGAAGGTGCTTTGTGATCTTGTATGAGATTTGGTCTTTGATTGTCAATTATTTGCTGGTATTTGATCGCCAAATCACATAAGCATTTTAGCAGTCCATGAAGTTTCTCACTCTTGATATCATGCATTTGTTTTTCAAATGGAGTCATTGATTTATTTTGTTGGATTTTCATGTCATATATTTCTTTCTTGATATCTTGAAGCATTTGAGCCAAGGTAGCCATGGGAATTAGAGCTAAGGTAGCCATGGGAATTAGAGCTAAGGTAGCCATGGGATTCTTACTTTTGTTAGAAATTTTAGAAGAGCTTCTGGATTGAACAGGCATTTACAACTGATGGGACCAAGAGCTAGATGTGTTGCAGAAGTCAAGATCAAATTGGAGCTAGTTGTTCATTTAATGTAGTGATTGAGAGAAGTAACTAAGATCTGATCTAGTTTCAGGAATGATCTATCCTATGCAAGACATTATCTAAGTTACCTTAGGTTTTGATAAGATGTTGTTTGAACTACCTTAAAGATGATCGACAAAATCATGCAATGCAACGATAGGGGTACATTATCAAGGTTGTTTATGCTCAAAGGGATGATGACCAGTTTTATGCTTGTTGTAGACTAATCTTGGCAATTTTGACTTTTTTGACTGACAAGATCAGGAATTCATCCTACAGAGGATCGGACAGAGATGAGATTCTAACAGATAGTATTTCAATGACTTACGACTACCAGTTTTGGTAAGGACTAAGTTTTTTATGTTTGACAAAGACTAGTTTGGACACGGACAATTTATCACTAGTTTGTTGATTTGTTTTCTTTAATTTCAGTATTTCAGTTTCAATTTTAGGGGTGAATACACATAAAATGCACAATATGAATAGTAACTCCAATCACAACATGCAAACCCTATGGAAGTTGGCTTAGAGAAGAAAATATTTTCTTGCTAACTTAGGTACACACCCAATAGCTAATCAGAATATGGTTGTTGAGTCTCATGCAATGGATTCTCAACACCATATTAGCCAACTCCAAATGCTAATGGGGGCATGATATGTCAAGTGTCTTGGGAGGCTTACTATCTCTCTTGCACAAAGATTATCCCCCTTTTGGAGGTGAACCGGGTAGCTTCTATCTTATAGTTCTTAGTCAGGAATTCTATTTGAAATTATCCCTTGAAGTCACACAAGCATGATTGAGGCCTATAGCCCGACAAGGTACCAAAACAAGTTGTAGTCATGTAAACATGATTGAGACCATGAGGCCCTACAAAATACTTGATATGAGAGATCTCAAAGAGAAAACTCAAATAATCCCATCCTCTGAGACTTTAATCACCAGAGGCCTATTGATTATAGTGATTTGGAATGCTCAAGTCCAGTTGTACTCACTTGGGTCATTATCATAAGGTGATTACTTTTCCCCACTATGATAGGCCCGCTAAAGGTACACAAATCTCAAAACTTAGAAAAAAGCTTTGAGGGTCTAGATTTTTGATTGTCTGTAAAAGACAAGAGCATACTCTCCTACCTCTTAGATTTTTAATGCAAAAGAAAAATTTGTTCTTTAACCAGATAGTGATTTAAGTGCCTAAAAATTAATTTAAATAACACACGATGTTTGGTTGATTCTCTTTAGGCAACCTGCAAAACCAATGCATCAGTAGTCATGTTGTTTTTTTATTCTTTGACATGCGTATGTTTGATTGATAAATTCTTTGTCAAGCAGACCTACAAACATTAAAAGCCCAAAATTAGTTGCCAAAATAACATAAAAAATATCATCAAAATAAAATTCTAGCATGCAAACTATAAATTAAACTAATCTAACAAGAATTTCCATTTTTTATGACTATCCTAGTTATGATGGTTTTGATAGTACTGCACTTTGTCATTTATAACTTTTGAACCAGAGATAATTAGGAAAATCGCTTCGGTGGAAATGTTGACAACTTGGTTTGACAAAACATATTAAAATTGTGTTTAGATCAAATGGCTCAATAGACAGTTATTCGCTCCGAACAGAGACCATTTTTTACTATCACAGAAGAATAAGTAAAATGATAGTACTGCTCTCTATCATTCCTAACTTTCAAACCAAAGTTTTTTAGGAACATCGCTTCAGTGAAATAGTAGAAAACGTGGTTTTGAACAACATATCAAACATTGGTTTAGACCCAACAGTTCAATAAAAATTTATGCCTCCCAAACAGATGACATTTTTTACTGTCATGGAAGAACAAGCAAAAAGAAAGATTTTTTATTTGCAAATTTAACACATGTTTATTAGTTATAAAAACCAAACATTAAATTTGTTCAAGAAACATTAGAAATATTGTAGTCATGGGTTCGAGCCCCACGGTGGGTGCCAAAAATGTGTGTGTGAAAAGTGGACCTATATCTATATCTAAAATACACAACACTTCAATTAAGTCATTAGATGCATGGTTAGACAGATATAAGCATGAATAATAAAACCATAACAAATCGACCCATTGCCTTCTACTAGACGTGAGTTTAGATTGCTCTTAGATTGCTAAGCTATCCAGTGACTAGAAAACACCTAAACGAAGGATTTTTAATCTATATGAGCATGAATATGAGCTAAATGGATGCAAGATTTAAGCTAGATATGCAAGATTAATCTAACATGATTTAAGCAATATATGAATTTTTAAGCTAAATAATTTAAACAATATGAAATAACTAATATGCAATATCTGAATGCAAATTCTCAATGAACCTAGAGCAAAAACAACATAACAACAATATATTCTCTAGGATTTTTGAATGAGAGATGAGAGCCTGAATTTATAGAAAATTCAGAAAGAAACCAATGGCTGAGATCAAATGATGATGACCGGTCAAGATTTTCCAAGAGGAAGCAAAAATCAGGTGAATTGATGTGAATGGATGCTTTTCTCATTTTTAAAGGAGATTGAACTAAAATTAAGATAAAATCAAGAAAAAACTAATTTATTCTCTATTTCATTGAATTTTAAGATTTAATTGTTTTAATTGCTTTCTTTGAGATTATCTATCAATTTTTTATTTGTTTTTTTCAAGATTATCTCCAATTGATTTCTTTTCTCAAATTTTAATTCTTTTTTTGTCAATTAATTCCTTTTTTGATTTATTTCCTTTTTTGAAGATTTGTGCTCATAATTTCCAATTCCTCTTTTTTGATTTGTTTCCTTTTTTGAAGATTTATGGCATTTTTTATTTATTTTTCAAATTAATTCCTCTTTTTTGATGATTTAATGGCAAATTGATTTATTTAATTAAATATTCTAAGACATTTAATAAAATAAATATGATAATTGTTTAAAAACGATTTACTTGGAATGATCAGTTAATTAAATAAATATTTAATTAATATTGAGTGATTAATTTTGCCATGTTACATTGATGATTTTAGAAATTAATTGTGTGCTCAAGATTTATTTAATTGCCTTTGGTTAGGACCTTGGTGGCATTGTCGAGATTAGGGGCTCATGGTTTAGATGACCATTTTTAGGGTATTACATTAAGCATCTTAGGTTTACAACACAAGCGGTCCAATCCTAACCATCCAAACACATTGCATAGAGTATTACAATTTCAAACAGATCACAAGACAATCTGCATCGTTCATTCTTCACTGCATATGGGAATTAGTAGCCCATCATGCTCTCTTCTCATTCCACTAAGAATAATGATCATTCCCGAAGTAGACTTCAAACATGGCCAATCTCCTCATAACTCAATCCTTTATGCACACAAGGCTGATGTGGCACCTTGATCTCATTCACATCTCTTAGCTAACTCATCATAGAGTATCATCGGTTGCATCGCACAAGCTAGATCGCAAAACCATAGAGCTGAGACTATCAATCGGTAGTCACACTTAGTGAAACCCCGACACTCATTCACTACATCTCTTCAATCTACATATCGGTTCACTTATACTTATTGACATCAATGACAACATACATTATCGTCATATCAATATACTGGTTCATCAAATGCTATCATATCCAACAATCTCCCCATATGCCAACAATTATCCAACAATCTCCCCCTTTGGCATTGATGACAATACTCAGTTAGCATTTCTTATTGAAAACATATCCCCCTTTGGCAACAATACCAAAGTGGAGGCATAAGCTTCAAAAATCTACTATGTTGTTCCCCCTAAGGAGTAGCATCCTTCAACACATCAATCCTAAAAGATTTTCCACTATAGTACTTGTCTGATGCGAAGCACACATCTTTAATTGATTTCATGAAGGGGTAGAACCCCTAATTCACCTATCAATTAGGTAAATGTCATCTTCTATAAGGGCTTAGTGAATATGTCTGCTAGTTACTCCTTACTGGAAACATGTTGTAGTACAACCTCCTTATTTTGAACTTTCTCTCTCAAGAAATGATATGTTAAGTTCAATGTGCTTAGTTCTAGCATGCAATACCGAGTTCTTGGAAATGTTTATTGCACTTGTGTTATCACAAAATATATTCATTGGTTCAGATATAGGTACCTTGAAACCTTCCAATACATGCTTCATCCAAATTGCTTGAGTGCAATTCATAAATGCTACCACATATTCTGCTTTAGCTATAGATTGAGATGTACAACTTTGCTTCTTACTTGTCCATGATACTAATCTTCCACCAGAGAAAGAACGCTTCACCAGTTGTGCTTTTTTGATCATCCACATTACCTGCCCAATCAGCACCGGTATATAATTTGAGATTATAGTCACCATTATATGGATACCACAATCCATAATCAACTATTCATTTCAAATATCTATGAATCCTTTTGACAACTATCAAGTGGGATTCTCTTGGACATTTCTGAAACTGAGCTAATACACCCACTGCATGAGTAATATCAGGTTTGTTATGCACCACATAGTCCAACTTACCAATCATTGAATTGTACTCCTTTTCATTCACCAGTTCTAAATCATCTTCCTTGGTCAGTTTACAACTATTCACCATCGGTGTACCAACCGGTTTGCTTTCCTCCATGCCAAAAGTCTTCAATACCTCTTTGACATACTTTAACTAGGTAATAAAGATACCCTCTTTCATTTTCTGAATCTGTAAACCAATAAAGAACTTTATTTCTCCTATCAAAGACATCTCAAAATCTTTCTTCATTTCATCTACAAATGCATGACTCATTTTATCATCTCCTCTAAAGATTATGTCATCCACAAACACTTCACAAATCAGAATATGATCACCTTTTGATTTCAAGTAGATGTTGTTATCTTCTCTTGTTCTTTGAAATCCAATCTTCACAAGATGAGAGTGTAGTCTTTCATACCATGCCCTAGGTGCTTTTTTCATTCCATACAGGGCTTTGTGTAATCTACACACCATGTCACTATCTTCTAATAAGGAAAACCCTTCTGGTTGCTCTATATACACTTCCACTTCTAGGATTCCATTCAGAAAAGCAGATTTCACATCCATCCAATAAACCTTAAATCCCTTAAATGCTGCAAATGTAAGTAGCATTCGAACACCTTCTAGTCTAGCCATAGGAGAAAAGGTTTCTCCATAGTCTTCTCCCTCCTCTTGAGTGTATCCCTTACATATAAGCTTGGCCTTGTTTCTTACAACTATGCCTTCTTCATTCAACTTATTCCTAAAGACCCATTTGGTACCTATGACATTTTTATGTTCCGGTCTGAGCACCAAAGACCATGTTGCATTCTTTTCTATCAAATCTAGCTCCTCTTCCATTGCTTTAATCTAGTCTTCATCTATAAGTGCTTCTCTAGAAGTCTTCGGTTCAAATTCAGAAATCATGCAAGAGTTCTCCTTCACTTTTCTTCTAGTGAGTATCCCTGCAACTTTATCTCCTATGATTTGCTTTGGATCATGATGTAGCTTCACATATCTAGGAATGATTCTAGCCTGGTCTGCTAGTTTTTCTTCTTCTTCTTCACTAACTTCTTCTTCTTCTCTCACTACAACTTCTACCGATATAGGAACACTGAGATCTTTACAAGTTTATTTCTTAACCATTTCCCAGAAGGCTATTCCTGGTTCATCTTCCACTTCTTCGTTGTATGTTTCCTTAGGTTCCTCAAGGGATTCATCAACCCTGACATTGATACTTTCAACAATATTTTGTGTTCTATTTTTGTAGCAATTGAGAGCTTTTCTCTTAGTGGAATATCCCAGAAATATTCCTTCATCACATTTTGCATCAAATTTGCTCAAATGCTCACTTCTCCTGATATAGCACTTACTACCAAACACTTTAAAGTAACTTACAATGGGATTTTTCCTAGTCCAATACTCATAAGGGGTTTTATCTTTACCTTTCTTGACGAGTACCCAATTCATAGTGTAGACTGCAGTGCTCACCGCTTCTCTCCAAAAAGTGTGAGCAAGATTTCCTTGGATCAGCATTGTTCTAGCTGCTTCAACTACAGTCCAATTATTTCTTTCTTCTATGCCATTTTGTTGAGGTGTCCTTGGGGCAAAAAACTACCTCTTGATACCATTATCTTCACAGTACTTATTGAATTCATCAGAAGTGAATTCTCCTCTTTGATCAGTTCTCAGGCATTTTATCTTTTTACCACTTTCTTTCTCTACTAATTCTCTAAAAGCTTTGAACTTTCCAAATGCTTCAGACTTGTCTTTCAAGAATGTGACCCACATCATTCTTGAGTAGTCATCAGTAAGAATCATAAAATACCTATCTCCCTGAATACTTCTAGTTTTCATAGGACCACATAAATTAGTATGCACAACATCAAGTAAATACTCTACTAAAAAAGACTTACCTTTAAAAGTTGAGGAAGACATCTACCCAAGTTGACATTCTCTGCACAAAGAATTCTTAGGTCTATTTAGAAAAGGTAATCCTCTTACCACCTTGATCTTTCCAACTTTAACAATGTTGTCAAAGTTCATATGATAGAGTCTCCTATGCCATATCCAACTATCATCAAACTTAGCCATTAAACATCGACTTATCTTGGCATTGAACTGAAATAGGTTATCTCTGGTTTCCTTACTAGTCGCAATAACTTCACCACTCTTCCCAATTATACTACAAATTCCACCTTTAAATTCCAAAAATAATCCTTTGTCATTTAGTTGAGCAACGCTCAACAAGTTATCCTTAAGACCTTCTACCCAGTAGACATCATCTGCAGTTCTCTTTCCATTCAGTGAGATGGATCATTTTCCTTTCACCAAGCATGGTGCACTGTTGCCAAATCTGACAACACCTCCATCATATTCCTATAGAGATAGAAACTTTCTCCGGTCACCAGTCATGTGATGAGAACAACCACTATCAATTATCCACTCATTGGAGTTGTCAATGCGAGAGATAAGAGCTTTCTTGTTGGACACTTCTTCCTTTACTGCTACAAACACTATGTCTTCACTTTGTTCATCCTCTGATTCTTCATCAGTGACACCTTCATCCACAACAACTAGAAAATTTCTTTTATTTCCACTTTTATATTTTCTTAACCTCTCTGGTTTATCCTTATTGTCATTGTTAGGACAGTTAACATCTATATGTCCTACCTTGTTGTAGGAAAAACATTTTAAAGGAAGTTTACCTATATACTTCCTAGTTCCCTTTAGAAGTCTTTTAGCAAGAAGAGCTTCAAACTCTATTAGAATCTCTTCATCATCCACATCTCTACATTGTCTGGACTCATAACTGGTACTAGTTTCTTTTCCTTTTTTGGATGGTACAATAGATTCTTTAAAGGCTGACTCAGTCTTCTGAACACTACCATCATAGCTATTCAACTCATATGCAATTAACTTTGCAATGATAGAATCTAAGGATACCTTGGTTTTATCAATAGACCTTAGTTCTTGGATAGCAACAACTCTGATTGCATAGATTGGTAATAATGATCTAAGGACTTTACTAAGAACAATGTTGTCATCAATAGTTCCACCAATGCTTTTGATATCTCCAACCATGGTCTTAATCCTAATAGCATACTGCTGAATGGTTTCACCTTCAACCATCCTCATATCCTCAAATTTACCTCTAAGGCTTTCTTCCTTAGCTTTCTTTACATGCTCATCACCACCATAGATGTTTTCTAGTGCATCCCATACATCCTTAGGTGTGTCCTTGTCTTGAAAATCAATAAACTCAATATCTGACATGCTACTGATAAGAGCTTCCATGACTTGACCATTTTCTTGGATTTCTCTCTTCTGATCATTAGTCAGAGTGCCAGTGCAAGTAACAAAGGCATTATCAACATAGCTTCAGTGTTGAGCACCCATACTCTTGATGTAAATCTCCATTCTATTCTTCCATATCTTAAAGTTATCTCTGTTGAACTTAGGACCTTCCCTCTTCATCATTATAGTAGGATCTTTTAGCTCAAGTAGTTAAGCTTATGTTACCGAGGACCTGGAGTTGCTTGGATACCAATTGATGAGTAATGATAAACAATAGATACCTGAACCAGCATTGAGAGGGGGGGTGAATCAGTACAGATAAAAACTTTCTCAACAACTTCTCTAGTTAAAATAATATAAACTAGTTATCACCATTACTGGACTTAACCACAACAATAGTGGTTAAACACAGTAAGACACCAGACACCATAAATTAATAAGTTTGAACACTTCAAATATGATCAATACTCGACATCAACTTCATCCATAAACATATGCATGTGGTATACTAGTAATACCATAACCTATTGACTCTGCATGCATAATCTCTTAACCAAATAATTCATAAGCATCACATTAAAAATGCATAACACATAACACACATATTTTTCACATGGAAATCCAAATGGGAAAAACCATAGAGGGGATGAATACCCACAAGCTTGTTTTGAACTCTTTTGAAGCTCACCCTATTAGGAGCCTAGTCCAGTTAAAGACTTTACAAAAAGGTTCTACTAGGAACCGATCCTGTTAGAGATCACCCAGTTAAGGGATGGCTATATACCCTATTAAAGGTTACCTTGCTAGAGGATTTGAAGAACTTAATGATCTTGAGTCACTTGGTTACAGGTTTTACAATAAGCCTATTAAAGCTACCCGATAAAGGGATTTTCCAACTGTTGAAATGATTAGAAGACCACAGGTAAAAATCTGATCTTATAATAGCACTACATGCCAAGGCAGATCCTTTTCATATCCTCTACTCTGCAATCACACTTTGCATTTTCCCTCTTACTGGTCTAGCAGGTATGAAGTATCTCTTTACTCAGATACACACACACAACATTTGCCAGCAAATTTACAATAACCAACATCATTGACCTTATAGAAAATAGATAGGTTGGTAGAATAAACCCTAAACCCTAAGCATCTTAGGTTTACAACACAGGCGGTCCAATCTTGACCATCCAAACACATTGCATATAGTATTACAATTTCAAATAGATTACAAGACAATCTGCATCGTTCATTCTTCACCACATATGGGAATCAATAACCCATCATGCTCTCTTCTCATTCCACTAAGAAGAATGATCATTCCCGAGGTAGACTTCAAACACAATCAATCTCCTCATACATCAATTCTTTACATGCACAAGACTAATGTGGCACCTCGATCTCATTCACATCACTTAGCTAACTCATCACAGAGTATCATCGGTTGCATCACACAAGCTGGATCACAAAACCGTAGAGCTGAGACTATTAGCTGGTAGTCACACTTAGTGAAACCCTGACACCAGTTCACTTACACTTATTGACATCAATGACAACATACATTATCATCATATCAACATACTGATTCATGAAATACTATCATATCCAACAATCTCCCCATATGCCAACAATTATCCAAAAATATCTACCTTTATGGCTAAGGTGAATGAACTTGTCCTAGGTATTAGATGTGTTGGTGGAACTCTTGAAGAAGATAAGATTATTACTAGAGTATTGAGATCTTTGCCTTTTTCTTACAAGCCTAAAGCAGCTACTATTGATGAGATCTGAAGTGTGACTACTGTGACTAGAGACATGTTGATTAGTAAAATTAATGCATTTGAGTTGAGCAAGTTTGGAGATTCACATGGAAAATCTAAGACTGCATTCAAAACTTCTGTATCTGGGAAGCAAAAGTATGATCAGGGAGAAAGTTTATGTTGGGTTTCCAAAAATGGAAAAGAAAAGAGAGATATGGAAGAGCAAGAAAAATAATTGGATGAGCTTGAAGCCCTTATTGCTAGAAGATTGCCTAAGGGAGCCATTAAGTATCATGGGAAGTTACCTTTGAAATGTTTCTCTTGTAATAATATAGAACATTTTTCTTCTAGGTGTCCTAAAAAGAATGTCTAGATATGATAAGCATGACAAATTTGAAAGGCATGATAAATCTAACAAGAATGATAGATATGAGAGGCATGATAAGCATGATAAACCCTACAAGCCTAGCTAGAAGTTCAGATATCAGAAGAGATGTTATTATGTTGTTGATGAAGGTGTGATAGATGAAGAGTCTAAGAGTGGGAATTCAAAAGATGAGTTTGTATTTATTGCTATCAAGGAAGATAATCTGATACTAGTGAATCCTACAAGCTGCATTATTGAGGAGAAAGATCTAGCTGCTAAGATTTAAGAGAAAGATAAATGGGCAATTGATAGCGGATGTTCACATCATATGACAGGTGATAAAAGAAAATTTGTGAATATGGAAAAGTATGATGGTGGTATAGTGAGATTTGGAGATGATAAAGCTTGTGGGATCTATGGTAGAGGTTCAATTTCCATTGACGGTGAGCATAATATTGATGATGTCTTGTATGTTGAAGGTTTCAAGCATAATCTTTTGAGTGTTGGATAGATGGTTAACAAGGGATATGATTTGAAATTCAAGAATCGTAAATGCAAGATTCTTAATGCCTCTCATATAGAGATTGCATCAGGGAATAAGACTAAAGGTAACATCTATCACTTGAATGCTGGTAAGAAAAGATGTTTGATTGCTTAGATTGATGAAAGTTGGTTGTGACATAGAAGGACATGTCATGTTAATTTTGACTGCATGAAAAGGATAATCTCTACTCAAGTTGTTAGAGATTTCCCTAAAATTGTGAATCCATCTAATCTAGTATATAAGGAATGTCAATTGGGAAACATAATAAAAACTACATTCAAGAGTAAGATGCATTCATCTAATGGATTTCTAGATCTCGTACATACTAATTTGTGTGGACCTAAAAAAGTGAGAGGTGTGCAGGGTGATAAATATTTCATGTTACTAATTGATGATTATTCTAGGATGATGTTGTTGGAATCCAAGAACATTGAGAGGGGGTGTGAATCAGTGTTCTCTCAGAATGATTAATTTTAACCTTATTAGCACAAAAACTTAGCAAATGGTATGCATAAAATCATATAACAAGAAGTAATTATGTAACCACAAAGATGAACACCATAACACCATAGATTTATACATGGAAAACCTCGAAGAGGAAAAACCATGGTGGGATTGCAAACCAACAATATATATCCATTGATTAGATAAATAAATATTACATATAAGGGGCATGTATATGCAGGAAAGCCAACAACCTAGAGTGCACTACTCATCACAAAAGGAGCCTCACTGAATAGAAAAAATCTTCGGACTACAATCCAAAAAGAAGATTGAACTGCAAGTATAACATCTCCTATGCCTGATACTTTTATGGTTAAGCTCAACACCGAAGGTCTTAAACCTCTTATTCAAACCCAATTCGATCACCTATGATTGACCAAATCCTCTACATATGATTCCAACTTTATTCGCACACAGATAATCCCATAAGCCATGATCGATGATCTACAAAGAGATCTTACATCATATTTATACCAACTCGGGACCTAAACAATTAGGTCGGCCACCTAAAAGATAATACAATAATCCATTACATCAACCCACAAACCAATGATAACCCAAGTCGGCGTGAGACCGAAACAACATTAACCAAATAATAAATCCAACTGGTAACGCATTGGGAGAATCCACTAACACATTACATAAACCAGTCCATCACCTAGGAGAATAACACATAATAGTACCAGACCTAAAATAGGTCACCATAAGCCAAATGCAACACCACCAATCATCTCAAACATGAACATGATAACCATCAACATCTTGAGAACCTTCTAGAAGCCACACCAGCACTAGTTATTGAATCCATCAAAATATGTTCAAAAAAGCTCTGTCGGTAAAACCCTTACCACTAACCAAAAGGCTTACTAGAACATATGATAGCTTTTGGATCACCAAATCATGAACCGACTGAATGTGACATACACATGAATGACCAAACCAAACCAATTCCATCAAATTGAACGTACTAGAGAATACCAAAGATAGTCTCCAGATCAACATCACAATCCAACCACTTTATTGGAACTCGATAGACAACTAAAGAAGCTAGTGTTGACATCAATGACAAACATCAATGCAACACATAATCAATTCCTCCAAATTTCCAAAAATCTCCCATAAATGATATATCAATGAAGATCTAAACCAAATTATATCTATACCAATTAACTATCCATAGACCTGAAACAAACTCCCCCAATAGGATACAACAAATTTGAAATGTTTTTCCTCCTCCTTTGACTTATATCTCTGTTAATCTTTGGTTTTCACATGTATATCTCTCCCCCTTTGACATCAATGTAAGAAAATCTAACATAAACATCAAAGAAAAACCATAGATCCTATGAACCACACAACTGACTACTCCTCCTAAGTAGTAGCACCAACTCATCAATCTAGAATGAATGATAGTTCTAATAATGAATATCAGATTGATGCTAATCAACATCAATAAAGTTTGTACCTAAGGGGTAGAGACCCCCAATCTATCTCTAAAGTACTCAAATGATTCCCTAGGAAAAGGTTTAGTGAAGATATCTTCTATTTTCTCTTTAGTGTTCACATAAACCAATCTCACTTCATTTGCTTCTACTTTTTCCTTCAAAAACTTATACTTAATTGATATGTGCTTTGTCTTAGAATGGAATACCAAATTCTTTGATATGTCAATAACAATAGAGTTATCATAGTGAATAACTACTAGTTCATCACAATCTACCCTTATATCCTTCAACATTTACTTCATCCATAGAACTTGTGTATAGCTAGTAGCAACAACAACATACTCAACTTTAGCAGTAGATAAAGAAGTACTTGACTGTTTCTTGCTAATTCATGAAACAAGTTTCTTTCCAAGAAGGAAAACTTCACCAAATGTTCTTTTCTAATCATATATATCTCCAGTCTAATCCACATCTGTATATGGACATAGTGTAAAGTCATCATCTTTAGGATACCACAAACCATATTCAGTTGTTCCTTGTAAATATCTAAAAATCCTTTCTATCGGAGCAAAAGGTTTCAACATTATCAATTCCTTACTTTTGAGAATATCCTTTGCAGACCAATCTAGCCTTGATCCTCACAACTTGTCCATCATTCAATTTATTCCTAAAAACCCATTTAGTTCCAATAAAGTTCTTATTTTTAGGCCAGGGAACTAAATTTCATGTGTTGTTCTTTTCTATTTGATCCAATTCCTCATCCATAGCTTTCATCGAACATTCATCCTTACATGCCTCAACAACTAATGTTGGTTCAATTTGAGAAATTAAGCATACCTCTTCAGCTGCCAACCTTCTCCTTGTCATCACTCCTTTTCTCTTGTCACCAATGATCTAATCTTCTGAATGATTCAACTTTACATACTTGGGAGTTTTCTAACTTTTTGTTTCTCTGCTCTGATCTTCAGTTACTATTGAATTTTTTGATACTGTTGGGGTAACTGGTTCAACACTTTGTTCCAATGCAGGCACTACCAGATCAATTATGATCATTTTGACTTCTAGTTCTCTTTCATAAGCTTTGATTTGACCTCTGTACTACTCATACACCTTGACATTAGCACTCTCCACAATTCTCTTCAATCTTTTGTTATAACATCTATATGCTTTTCATTCATTTGAATGACCAAGAAATATTCTTTCATCACATCTAGGTTCAAACTTTCCAATTTACTACCAAAGATTCTGAAATACATAACTGTAGATGTATGACCAAACCATAACTCATAAAGTGTCTTACTGGTAAACCAAACCAGATCCAGGATCCAACAAATCTTCATTTGTTAACCTTCAAATTGAATTATCCAAAGTCTTAAATAGGCTTTCAGACCACTACCGGGGGCAATGCAAGATCTGTCATCAATTTGCCTACCTCTAAGGCTAGTGCCTTAGTTATCGGTTGAGTAACCTGGATATTTTCTTCAGTCAGCTTTCCTCAGAATTTCTAATCCACTTCTTCTCATGCTCTGTCCTGATATCATCAACCTTTTTCTTTCCCTTCTCATTGGATTTTTCATTTCCTTCCGATAGGTTCTTGCTTCTACAAAATTTAGCAATGTGTCCTACTTTGTTGCATGCATAACAAGTAACATTTTTCTTTTGAATTGCCTTGTTGTAACCTTGATCATTCCTTGACCTACATTAATTAGCCATATATTCAAACTTTCCACATGCATGACATTTCACATTCATTATACAATCTGATATCCTATGACCATACTATTTGCAATTGAAACACTAACTAGTACCTGAACTATTGTTCTGATTGACTCTATTTATGCATTGACTTGCCATATGACCAAACTTATTGCTAACAAAGAATCTACCATTAAATTTATGTGCATGGTGTTGTCTTACCAATGACCTTTGATTCTGGATGACTGGTGGATTCTCTTGATTGTTCTTTTGACTGAATGTATCATCCTGATTTGTAGTACCATAGCTTTCTCCATGCTCAAATCCAAGACCTCTAGTGTCTCCACTGTCCATTTGATTCTTCAATAATTCATAAAGCTTTACAAAACTGACCTTGAACTTGTCTTTGTACTCATTTGTAGCATCTAGATCACCTCTTAGGACTATCATCATTATTTCCAACTCTGTATCATTGTTATAAGATTGTACTAATTTAGTTCTTAATATATCATTCTCATGTGCCAGCCTAATACATTCTCCAGATCTGTCTTTCAGAGATTTGGCAAGATTTTCTTCATTCTTCTTTTGGTCTTTAATCTCCTTGGACATCCTCATGGTTAGGGCTTGCATTTAATTCTTCATGACACATTGTTCTTGACCCAAATTCTAACATAGTTCCTTAAGAGAATTCTTTTCTTCATCATCCTAATTTTATAATTGATCTCATAGTTCTTTCCTTTTGGCTTGTGCAAATGACAATCTCTCTTGCAGAGTAAAGATGAATTCCTTCGCAGATCTTAGCTCATCTTGTAGCTTCACGTTCTTCAATCTTTCAGTGTCATAGTATTCAAGTGCTACTTCAAGTTCTTTCCTCAAACTCATCTCCATAAATTCTAGATTTAGGATCTTCCTCAAGTAGTTAGACTTATTCTGAGGCACCAAACTCTGATACCAATTGTTGGAATCCAAGAAGACTGAGGGGGGGGCATTCAGTGTTCTCTCAGAATGATTAATTTTAACCTTCTTAGCATAATAACTTAGCAACTAGTATGTATAAAAGATATTAACAAGAAGTAATAATGAAACCACAAAGATGAACACCATAACACCACAACTTTATACGTGGAAAAACCACAGTGGGATTGGAGACCCACAATATCTATCCATTGATTAGATGAATAAATATTACATATAAGGGGCCTGCACATGTAGGAAGACCAACAACCTAGAGCACACTGCTCATCACAAAAGGAGCTTCATTGACTACAAGAAATATTTGGACTACAATCTAAAAAGAAGATTGAACTGCAAGTATAGCATCTCCTATGCCTGAGTACAGTTCCAATTAAACTCAATATTGGAGGTCTTAAACCTCTTATTCAAACCCAATTTGATCACCTATGATTGACCAAATCCTCTGCATATGATTACAACTTTATTCACACACAATTAATCTCATAACCCATGATCGATGATCTACAAAGAGATCTTACATCATATTTATACCAACTTGGGACCTAAACAATTAGGTCAACCACCTAAAAGATAATACAATAAATCCATTATATAAACCCACAAACCAATGATAACCCAAGTCAGCCTGAGACTGAAACAACATTAACCAAATAATAAATCCAACTAGTAACACATCAGGAGCATCCACCAACACATTACATAAACTAGCCCATAACCTAGGAGAATAACAAAGAATAACATGAGAAGATTGTGGACGAACATTGTCCTTGCCATCGAGGGAACAACGCAAGTAGAGGGAAATTTGAATTTTGGAAATAGAGGGAATAGCGAGGTTCGTTCCTCTAGTTCTGTTGCCTCTGTAGCTCAAGGACAAGCGATGGATGATGAGGATGGGAGACCAGATGGGGACCCATGACATCAAGACCCTCCTCCTGACTACAAAAAGATGAAAGATTCTCCAAAATTGGGTCCTGAGAGTGTGAAAGCTGACTTAGAAAAGACTACAGAGGTGAAGGCTCTCAAACCCTGGAGTAGTCTTTTTGCAAACAAACCTACTAGAAAATCGTCCTTCCCCTTTGTGGAAGACATCTCCGATATAAAAATGGGTAAATTAGCTATTGTTGTTCCAGATTTGGTTATTGATCATAGCATTTCTTTAATGGCCTTCTCTCTAGTGGGAAAGTTTGTTGGACCACGACCCAATATTAAGGATGTTAGATCATTTGTTAAAAGAAAATGGAGGATGAAAGGCTAGGTTGATGTTTCAGCCCTATCAAGGGTTTTTTTTGTTTTTTCCTTTTCTTGTGGGGATGATCTAGAAGCAACATTAAGCGGTGGACCATGGATGTTTGGTAAATCTTCCCTATCCTTGAGAAAATGGTCTCCAAATATGGAACTCAATGATTCCTTCTTTGAATCTGCTCTAGTTTGGGTAAGGTTGCCCAGCTTGTTGCTTGAATTCTGGCTTGAGGATTTTTTTTAGGTATAGAAAATTTCTTTGGGGAGCTTGTTGCGATAGACCCAATGACTGTAGCTTGAAAGAGACTATTTTATGCGAGAATTTATGTCAATATTGGATCTTCCTAGTTCTATTGATATAAATTCCAAACTTGGGTTATGGGAACAAACAATACAGTTTGAGTCCCTCCCCTTTGTGTGCTTTTCCTATAAGAAAGTTGGACATTGGGCTAAGGCTTGCCCTAGTAACCCCAAAAAATCTATGAAGGTTAATAATCCCCATAAATAGGTATGGAAAGAAAAGAATAATATTAAGGAAGATAGTAGAGTGGAAGGAGGAAGTGGAATTCCAGGTAACATTAAAGATTTATCAGAAGATGATAGAAAAGCTAACCCTCTTAAGGTTTCCCTTTTGAAGGAAGACAAAAAGGATGAAATTAGTGGATTTGAGATCAAAATAGTCAATATTTTTGAAGTCTTATAGGCTTAGGAGGAAGAGAATGTAATCATTGAAGAGATTCTTGAAGAAGGTGAGATTGATGATATAATTGAATCCCAACATGAGGCCCTTCAAGTTTAGTAATGAAAAGTGATAAAGATTGCCCAAATGATTTTGAAGGACCTGAAGTTAATTCTGGAAGGAAGAACAAGTTCGGATCACCTAAGGTTAACCTAAACTCCTTATTCCAGAATGTTGGAGTTGACACACCCACTTCATCCCAGAAAAGAGGAGAACTATGGAATAACATGCAAGCTGATCTTAGAGATGAACATGAGGAAGAAATAACAGGGAATGGAAAAAAGAAAAATAAGAAGACAGGATGCCCTAATGGGTGAAAACTAGGACCAAATCCAAGGCAAATATTGGTCTTTCCAAATCTCTGTAGGGTCGTAAACCCATGAAATGGCATAGGGACCAGGAGAGAAAGAAAAACATAGCTGATGGAAGGCAGTGAACTATACAGAAATCCTGTCCCTAGGTTTCCAAATGAAGGTAATCTCCTAGAACATTCAAGGCCTAAATGGTCTCAATAAACAAGATATATTACAAAATCTCATTAGAGATTATAAGTCATATATTATCCTTGTACAAGAAACCAAAATGAGTAAAGAGAAAGTTGAGAATTTAAATTTCTTTAAAAATGGAGGAGTTTGTGGTAGTATCTCGAATGGGGCCTCGGGTGGGGTGGCTATTTTTTGGAACAAGAAAACTATTTTAGGAGATATGATTGATGAATATGGTAATATTATATCTATGAAAGTTAAAAGAATCACTGAAGGAAAGGAATGGGTGGTTACAAATATCTATACCCCTAATTCCAAAGATACTAGGAGTAAATTTTGGGATAAAATCCAGCAAAAAAGAAGCTCTTTCTCTCAGGACAATTGGTTATTGATGGGAGATTTAAATACTCCATTGCAAGGAACTGAAAAATTTGGAGGAACTCAAGCCCAACTGGATAGTAGATCTGATTTGATTGACTCCATCAATGTCAATGCTCTTATTGATACTGATCTCACTAGAGCTTCTTACACCTGGTCTAATCGCAGGGATGGAGAAGACCTCATTCAAGTAAGGCTTGATAGATCTCTTATTACTTATGACTGGATCCTTTCTCATAGATATTCCCTATCAATTGTCAATAGAATTGGCTCAGATCATTATCGCATTTCTTTTGTTGTTGAGTCTATTAAGAGTAAACAGTGTTTCCCTTTCCAGTTGGAGAAAATGTGGATCTCTCACCCCTCTTTGGAAAAATCCATTTCCAATTGGTGGAATATTGATTTGGATGGAACAACCATGTACAAAGTTGCTAAAAAACTTAGAAACATCAAAGATAACATTAAGATCTAGAATAAGAAGGTTTTTGGTGATATTTTTGAATTAAAAAAAAAGATGAAGGAATTAGAATAGTTCCAAAACTCTATACAGAAAGATGGTTATAAAAAGTATCTCAAGGCTAAGGAAGATGATATTTTAGTCAAACTTCACAACATTATATCTAGGGAGGATATCTATTGGAGACAAAGATCCAGGGCTATTTGGTTGGAAGCTGGGGATAGAAATACTAAATTTTTTCACATGACTTCTATGAAACATAAAGATTCGAATAGAATAGCCAGATTAATTACTAAGGACAAAATTCTTCTTAAGGAGGATGACATTGGGGATGAATCTGTTAGTTTCTTCTCTCAGCTCCACACAAGTAGTAAGGAGATTGATTTTGCTAAGCAACAAGTATCTAGTTGACAACATCCCCAAGATTATTGATCCTCACTAGAATAAGGCCCTTTTTTCTATCCCCTTTGCTGAGGAAATTAAAAAATTGGTCTTGTCCTTTTAGGGGGATAAGGCTCTGGGACCTAATGGTTTCCCCATGTTCTTTTTTTAGGAATTTTGGCATATTGTGGGAAAAGACACAATCAATGTTGTTAAAGAATTTTTTGGATCAAGAAGAATCCTTAAGGAAATCTACTCTACTTTTATTTCCTTAATTCCTAAGGTGGCTAGGGTGGATTCCATGGGAAAATTCAGGCCAATAAGCCTATGTAACTCCTTTTATAAGATCATTTCTAAAGTTATGACTTCCAAACTTTTGGCTATCCTCCCCTTTATCATCTCAGAGGAGCAAAAAGGATTTGTCCCTGGTAGGCAGATTTTGGATTCTCTCATCCTTGTGCATGAGAATATTCATTGTCTTAATGTTGCCAATAAAGAAGGCTTTCTGATAAAGTTGGATCTGGTTAAAGCTTATGACAGAGTGGAATGGAAAGCTCTTTTCAGAATTATGGAGGCCTTTGGATTTGATGAGAAGATAATCAAAATTATCAGAGAGTTGATCTCCACCCCAATGTTTTAAATTATCATCAATGGGTCTCCTTCTAGATTCTTTAAATCTTCTAGGGGGCTCAGACAAGGAGATCCCATATCTCCTATCCTATTTACCATCTTGACAGAGAGCATGAGCAGACTGCTCCAAAAAATGAAAGTGAATAAAACTATCAAAAGTCTTCAACCTTCTTCTGCTAATGTGTCTTGTACTCACCAACAATTTTTTGATGATACAATCTTAATGGGATACTCCTCTATTGGGGAGGTTGCTACCTTTAAAGGTGCTCTTAGCTCATATTCATTGGCAATAGGCCAACAAGTCAATTGGGACAAGTCTGCTATCTATTTCATGAATACTCCTATCATAAGATAGCAGAGAATTGCTAATATCATTGGGTGCAAGGTGGAAATACTCCCCTCCACTTATTTGGGTCTCCCTTTGGGATTAGTTCCCCCAGACTCATTCTGGAATTTGTTAATTAACAAACTCAATAAAAAACTAGCTACTCTTCAGAATCTCAAGCATGAAAGTTGTAGCTCCTCCAAGCTACTCTTCAGAATCTCCCTGTCTATGCTCTCAGACTATTTGGTATTCTAGCTAAATTTGCTAAAGCTTTAGAGAGGATTCAGAAAATATTTCTTTGGTCAGGGGTAGAAGAAAAAAAAGGATAGCCTTGGTTGCCTGGGACAAAGTGTGTAAGCTAAAGAGCAAGGGAGATCTTGGTATTAAAGCTCTCAAAACTTTTAATAAATCTCTGCTTTCTAAACAGATATGGAGGGCTTATGGAATTAAGAAAGATTGGAACCAGGTTTGGTTTGATAAATATATTCATGATCAACCTCTCCAATCTGTCCTCTACTCTGAAGACATCCCTGTTGGGTCTTTCATTTGGAATAATATTATCAAATCCACAAAAGTTGCACATGACCCTTGGATTAAAGATGAACCTCTCTTTAATCAAGACTGCAGTCGACTAATTGATGAATGTAAAAGAAGGTTTGGGTCTATGGTTTGTAACTACTAGAAGGAGAATAGATGGGTAAGGCTTGATGCTATTTATGCTGGGTTTTCGCTACTTCAGCAGGATCTGTTGTCCTTTTCTATTAATAAAGATTTTGATGATGTGTTCCTTTGGAAGAGTAATCCTAGGGGTAACTTCACTGTTGCCTCAGCCTATAAAAACACATTTACTTAGATAAGCAATCCAATATGGAGTAAAGTTTGGAATATAATTCTTATTCCTAAAGTTAACATGTTTTTTTGGCTTGCTATTCATAATAGGATTCTTACTATTGATAACTTGGCTCGAAGAGGTTTTATGTTTCCTAATAGGTGTGAGCTATGTCCAAAAGAGGAAGAATTAGTAGATCATCTACTCATCCATTGCTCCTTCACTTGGGAAATCTAGAGTAAGTTTTGGGTGAAATGGAAAGTTGATTGGGTTATGCACAACAGTCTCAAGGAAACTATTTGGCAATGGACCTTTCCCACCAAATTTCCTCTTATCAAGAACCTCTAGTCCTTAATCCTTCCCATGACTAGCAGGTACATCTAGAAAGAGAGAAATAACATAATATTTAGGGAAGCTAAGTGCATGTCTCAGGTGGTCTTTGAAAAAGTTTGCAGGGCTATAAAAGAAAACATAAATATTCCTCACAAAAACAACAAGCAATGGTTTTTGGCTGACATGAATGATATTAAGAAAGGCATCCTTACTGAATGGAATTTGATTCACAAAGTTTGCAAATCTGACAATAAGACTAGTAGAGAAAATGTTGTTTAGAGATTTCCCAATTATGACTAGGTCAAGGTGAATTTTGATTGGGTTGCTAAAGGCAACCCTGGGAAGTCTAGAGGGGGAGGAGTCATCAGAAATTCTCAAGGTGTCTGCATTGCTGCTATTGCTTCTCCCTTTGGAGTTCAAAATAATCATGTGGTTGAAGCTCAGGCTATGTTGAAATGCCTCCATCTTTCTCAGGGTTTCAAATTTAAAAAAATCTGGTTGGAAGGGGACTCCCTCAATATCATTTAGGCTCTTAAAGGTACTAGTTCTTCCTCTTGGAATATAACTAATACTATCAAAAGTGCTAAAAAGTTATTAAATGACTATGATATTATTCTCATAACCCATACTTTAAGGGAAGGCAATAAGGTTGCGGACCTTTTAGCTAATGAGGGGGTCTATTTAGAGGTGGAGACTAAATATATCAGGGAACCCCAATGTAAAAGGGATGTTCGGGAGCAATTATCATTTGATCGTATCAATGGTTCAAGTTAAAATCATGATTACCTCTTGGGGTCCAGAAATCAAAGATAGAGATTGGGGGCATGCAAAATGTCAGTTAATGATTGTTTTTAGGCATCATTTTTATGATCAATGGTGTGATGGAGATTATAATATTATGTGTTGGATCTCTGTGGCCATTATTATTTACTTTTTTAAAATCATGGAAGGTACTCTATTTTGTGAACCCAGTATTTTGCTCAAGAGCCTGTGCTTAAGTCTTGGTCTACAATTTGTGAGATATACTATTGAAGACTTTGACCTTCTTTTCAACATGGGAGGTAACCTAAACTGGAATGAGCCCTATGGTTGTTAGAACTAGAAAATTGAGTGGAAAGTGTGGAGGAGGCTCCATAGACATGGATTCACCGAATACATGGAAAAGTTGCATGGTAGCAAAAAATCGGTGTCTCAAGGCTTTGCTAAGGGTTGGAACAACAACAAAGTCACTATTTTTAGGGAGACCTGCAAGATTGATGAGGATTTGGTTGTGGAGGTCACAGGATTATAGAAGGAGGGCACAAAGTTCTATAGAGACCAAAAGTTTGCCGATGAAGCAATTAAAAATTTCCTAAAAACTGAGGATGAGAAGGCTCAGCTTGCCAAGAAAGACAATGTTTCTTACTACCTCCCTCATTAGGTAAAGTCTTTTTAGTAGAAGATGCTAAGGGTTTTGATGGAATTCCCGACTGTTGATGGTAGTTTTACTAAAGTTTACAATTATCATTTTGCTATACTCAATCATTTCCGCCATGGGGTTAAGATTTCTCTGCCCTTTTATTTAGCATCCTCCCTGAAGGAGAGCTTGGCTGACCATGCCAAAAAGCCCAAATCTTACCCCATAGCCCATCAAGGGCTTATTTTTCTCATTTAGTCTAAGTCTGAAGATGATTTGTCTAATGTTCCTACCCATAAAAAAGGGAGGGCTGACATTGATAAAGTGGACATAGATGTGGATGATGGTATGGAGGAGGAACAGGGAAAGGAGGCTGAGATTGAAGTGGAGAGTGAGCAAAAAGAGGATGTTGGAGAAGAGGAGGAAAGGGAAAAGAGATGCTTATACTGAAAACCCTGATTCTAACCCTATGGTATCAGATAGCAGGAATATTACCCAAAATCCCATGGAGGAAGCTAACCCTAAATATGTGAGCTCTGAGCAGGGAAGGGATATGGCAAACACCATTTTGAATGCCACCCAAAATTGCACACTGGAGTCTTTCAATTTTTAGAAGTGGGTTATTGAAAATATTACCAACATACAGAGTAAACAAAGAGACCTAGAGTATAAGATTCACAATTTGATCAAGGATACTAATTCAGGGAAAAAGAGTGTGGAGGTGGGAACCAAAGAAGCAAAGGATGAAATTAAAATGCAGGACTGGTTAGAAAAATAACTTATAAAAGGGGATTTGAAACATCTAAAAGATGTGATTAGAATTGTCAAAGATAAGACTGAAGCTGATAACGAGATCATCATAAATCGGGTTGCTAAAAATGAGAAGGCGTTGAAGAATTTCATGAATCACATTTTTGATGTCTTGAGGATCTCATCTCAAAATATGAATGCCTTGGTGGATTACTTAGAGAGGAAAAATTAGAATAAGGATATGGTTATCATTGATGATATGCCGACCTCTAGCTCTACTCCACAAATCTCTAGGTGAAGGACTAGGCAGACGACCAATGATTTGGAGACAAAGACGAAAGACATTTAGCTGAAGCAGGAGAACAAAGATTTGAGAGAAGTCACTAAGGCCATGATGTTGTTGGTTAAGAATACAAAGGAGTCCATAAAAGTTTTTATTTGATATGTAATGTTGGTTTTTGGATGCCAGTTTCTCGCAGGCTCTGTGATGTCCTTTTTTCCTAGTTGCTAGTTTTTCTGCTAGTTTTTTTGCAGCTTTTCTGTCTAGGTCTTGTCTTCTCTAGTTTCTTTCATGCTATCCTTTGTAATGTAAGCAGGTTTCGGGTCCCTTAAAACCTAATTTTCCTTAATAAAAAACAAAGAATAGCACTAGACCTAAAATAGGTCACCCTAAGCCAAATGCAACACCACCGATTAACTAGAACATGAATATGATAACCATCAACATCTTGAGAGCCTACTAGAAGCCGCACCAACACCACTTATCGAATTCATCAAAAGATCTTCAACAAATCTCTATCGGTAAAAGCCTTACCAATAACCAAAAGGCTTACTAGAACATATGATAGCTTCTGAATCACCAAATATTTAACCAATTTAATGTGAAATGTACATGAATGACTGAACTAAACCAATTCTACCAAATTGAACATACCAGAGAATACCAGAGATAGTCTCCAGATCAACATCACAATCCAACCACTTTACTAGAACCTGGTAGACAACCAAACAAGCTAGTTTTGACATCAATGATAAACATCAATGCAACAAATAATCAATTCCTTTAAATTTCCAACAGATGTGGGTTACCTTTCTATGGGAGAAATTAGAAGCATTGGAGAAATTTGAGATATTCAAAGCTAAGGTGGATTTTGAGACACGATTGAAGTTGGAGTGCCTAAGATCTAGCAAAGGAGAAGAATTTACATCTAGTGAGTTTGATTCATTATGTGAGGAGAATGGAATTAGAAGACAATTATCTGCTCCTAGAATCCCTCAGTAGAATGGAGTTGTTGAAAGAAAGAATAGAACAATTTGGGATGCTTCTAGGACTATGTTGGTTGAAGGAAACATTGCACAAACCTTTTGGAGAGAAGCAATTAGTACTGCTATTTACACATTCAACCAAGTGCATATAAGAGGTGATTCTGGTAAGACTCCTTATGAGTTATGGTTTGGTCATGTTCCTACAGTTAGATATTTTAGAATTTTTGAAAGTAAATGCTATATTGATAGAGATGAGGATATAGGAAATTTTGATGCAAGATGTGATGAAGGAATCTTTTTGGGTTATTCTACTAAGAGCAAGGCCTACCGATGTTACAACAAGAGAATGAATAAGATAGTGGAAAGTACAAATGTGAAGGTGGATGAATGTCATGGAAACAAGATGAGAGCATGTGGATATGAATCTGGTGATCAAGATGTTATTTCAAAGCCTGTGCAGATTGGGATCTTAAAGTAGAATTCTTTGGTAGAGATAATTAATCCGGATATTGTTGTTGTCGGTGAAGAAATTCAAGAGCTAGACAATTAGAACAATAAGAAGATTATGAGGTATGTAAGATTAAATCATTCAAAAAATCAAATTATTGGTCATAAAAATAAAGGAGTGATGACTAGGAGAAGGATTGATGTAGAAGAGATATGTTTGATTTCAAAGATTGAACCTAAAGATATTGCAATAGCATGTAATGATGAGAATTAGATTAAAGCTATGGAAGAAGAGTTGAATAAAATTGAGAAGAATAACACATGGGAGCTTGTTTCGAGACCTAAAGATAAGAATGTGATTGAAACTAAATGGGTGTTTCAGAATAAACTGAATGAAGTCGGTGAATTGGTTAGAAATAAAGAAAGACTAGCATGTAAGGGATGTTCATAGATGGAAGGAATTTATTATGAGGATATTTTTTCTTTGGTAGCTAGAATTGAAATTGTTATATTATTACTTGCATATATTGCTTAAAGGAATTTCAAGGTATATCAGATGGATGTTAAGTCATCCTTTTTGAATGGTGATTTGGAATAGGAAGTCTACATTGAGCAACCAGATGGATTTTCATTACCGAATGAAGGAGACATGGTATTCAAATTGAAGAAAGCATTCTACGGACCTAAGAAAGCCCCTAGAGCTTGGTATGCTAGATTGGACGGTTATTTGATGAAGTTGGGATTCTATAAAGGTGCCACTGATAGTAATTTGTACTTTAAAGTTGATAATGACAACATTTTTATTGTTAAAGTTTTTGTTGATGACATTATTTTTGGAGGAGATGATGACTTGAGTATGAAGTTTACTGATGATATGCAAAAGGAATTTGAGATGTCTATGATAGGTGAAATGAAATTCTTCTTAGGGTTGCAAATTACACAAATTGACAAAGGCATTTTCATTTCTCAATCTAAGTATGCAAAGGAATTGTTGAAAATTTTTGGGTTAGCTAACTCTAAACTAGTTGGAACTCCTACAGTGTCTGGATACAAGTTGTCTAAGAATGATGAATCTCATAAAGTTAATCAAACATTGTATAGATCTATGATTGGTGGATTATTGTACTTGACTTAGAATAGGCCAGATATTATGCATGTTGTTTGTCTTTGTGCTAGATTTCAAGCTAATCCTAAGGAAAGTCATATTACTGATGTGAAGAGGATCTTCAAATACTTGAAGGGGAAAGTTGACTATGGCTTATGCTATCTGAAGAATGATGATCTCATGGTATGTGCTTATACTAATGCTGACTAGGTAGGTGTTGTTGGTGATCAGAAAAGTACTACTGGTGGAGATATCTTCTTGGAAAAGAAGTTGGTTTCATGGTCCAGTAAGAAACAAGATGCTATATCTCTATCTACTACTGAAGTTGAATACATTAGTACTACTAGCAACTATACTTAGGTAGTTTGGATGAAGCAAATGTTGAAGGGTATCAGATTTGAGTATGATGAGCCTATTGTTATATATTGTGATAATTCAAGTGCTATGAATATTTCCAAGAATCCAGTACTGCATTCTAAAACAAAGCATATATCAATTAAGTATCATTTTTTTAGGGACAAAATCACTGATGAAGAAGTCAAATTGGAGTATGTATCTACAAAGGATCATATTGTAGATATTTTCACTAAGCCTTTGCCTGCAGATACATTAGTCTATTTGAGAGACAATTTAGGGGTCTTTGCCCCTCTTGATGAGAGTTAGATGCATTGAGATGCATCAATTAGATGGGTTGCAGAGTTTTATCTTCTTATCTAGATTGATGAGTTGGCGCTGCTACTCAGTCGGATTAGCCAATGACTTAGATGTTCAGAATTCTGAGTTTATCCTAAGTATGTTGGTATTATGGATGTGTTGCATTGGTTTTGTCATTGATGTCAACACTTATCTTTCTTGAGATCTTTGATTATGTTCACTGACATGTTTACTGACTTATGCACAATCACTGGTACTTGGTTCACCAGCAGGTTATATTGTTCACTGGCACTAAGGATGATCTGTTATCATCTAGAGATCACTTGGTTATGTCAAAGACATGGTTTGGACACTTGTTTTGGAGATTTGGTTATTGGTCTAATCAATTTGGCATATTTGTTGTTACCAAAAAATTGGTCTAGGTTATGGACTGGCAAGCGTTATCTATTCCAGATCAGCACAACACGTTATGGAGATGATTTATTGATTGTTTACTATTGTAAATGCATTGAGCTGACATGATGCATCACATATTGATTCATTTGTAATTGATTTAATTGTAATATTCTTAGTAAGCCGACCTACACATTTGGTCTTAGGTTTTGGTATATATGTAAGATCTCATTTGTGAGATTATGTGGTAGAAGAAGATAGGAGATGAGATAAGGTTGTGATATTTGGTATATGTGAATATAAGTAGAGCTACTCATGTAGACATCATTTGAAGATTCAAGGAAGGTTTGAAGAAGACAATCAAAGCTTAACCGGTACTAAATCCAACATTGAAGATGCTACTTTGAGCAGTACATTATCATTGCATTTAATCATCCAATTGTAATCAGTGTGACTCTGATTTTGTGATTGAGCAGTGAGCTCTAGGCAGTTCACCTTTCAGCATTTGCAGACCCTGTTTGTACACACATACTATCTATAGTAGTATCATCTGATTGTGGGTAAGGTTTCCCACCATTGTTTTTCCCCTTACAGGGTTTCCACGTACAAATATTTGTGTTATATGTTGTGGATGTTATTTCTCTTTTTTTTTCATGTATTAAGTTTCACCGGTATTGTTATTAACTATTAAACTATCAACCGGCATTAAGTTTGGTTTACTAGTATTATGCATCAAGTTTGATTAAGTTATATTTGGGTTGAAATTAATAGACAACCGATTCACCCCCACCCCCCCACTCTCAATTGCCTTTGGGTCCTAACAAAGGATGAGATATTTTCCTTCTTAGAGGGCATAAAGCATGATTTTCATTGTTTCTTTGGAATTTTTGTCAAAGGAGGAGAGAAGCATTCGAAAAATTGCCTTATCTTTGAAACTTTGTGATGCTCTACAAAAATGATTGTTAGGACATTGTCAAAACAAACACACAAGCAACAAACCAAGTGTTAGTGTTAGAAATCACAAATCAAATACTATCCTAAAAAAGCATGTCAAGAGAGACACAAAACATAAGATAGAAAGCCTAATTAATCTAAGAAATGAAATAAGACATCTCCAAATGCCCTCCACCATGTTTGTAGCTACTCCTCCCTTGTTCCTCTCCTCTCCAAGTTCCCAAATGAGTGTAGCTCTCAGTAGCTTTTTGCACTAATCTGGATGTCTTATGAAGGTTCAAGATTGTAGAATGAAAGCTTATGAGAATGCAAATGTAAACAAGCTAAAACAAGATATTATCTAATTATCTAATGTTAATTTTAGCCCAAAAAGACAAATGTAGATGATTATGTTAAATGCTCTCTAAATTTCACTATAAATTAGATGCATACAAGAATTCAGGATCTGGATTATGAAGAAATGAGCTCTATTTATAGGTAAAATGGAGCAATGGATGGTTGAGATTGAGTAATCTCATCAAGGGTCATGATTGAGGGGTTTATGATCCAAGTAAGGGTTTTCAATCCAATCCCAGGATGACAAATGTCAATAAGAGATGGGTTGAGAGGAGAGGGAATAAACATTAAATGCTTGAAATGACTTGAGGGTTAACTTGGGAGGTAAGGTTAATGTTTAGTTGAAAGAATAAAGCCATTATCCAATAAATAATGTCTTTATCCAATGGATAAACTCTTGTGCAAGAGTTAGTGAGGATAACCATGGTCAAAGCAATAAATGCTTGAAGAGACTTATGGGTTAAATGAAGGTTGAATTAGAGGTAAAGTCTCTAACCATGTGGGTGAGTTGAGTTAACCATAAATGGTTATGTAAGAGCCATTAATGGTCAAGTAAGAGACATTAGTGGTTTGGAAGACTTTAGAAGTTAGCTTGTTGAACACATAAAGAATTAAATGCTTTTCAAAGACTTTGAAGGGTTTGAGAAGTGACTTCAAGTTTCTTAGGAATGTGATGATAATTAGGGGATGGATTAGGCTAATTAGGAATGATTAGAAAGTGGTTAGAAGAGTCTAGAAGGGGATTTAGGATTGCAAGTGGGTTTGGTGGGTGAGGGAAAATAGGATTTTAATTCAAATAAAATTAATTTATTTCAATTGTGGTTGCAACTTGAATTTGTAGGAGAATGCAAGTGGGGGGGATAGTTTAGGGATTTAAATAAATATTTATTTATTTATTTAAAAGAAGAAAGTGGTTAAATTAAATAAATATGATTTAATCATTTAATTGATTTAGAATTTGGTTTAATGAATTAATTTAAATAAATCGAATAATTTATTTAATTAATAGAAGGGGTTGAGGATGAATTAATTAAATGTTAATTTAATTAACTAATTACTGATGGTTTATTACTCAAATAAATAGTAAATATTCATTTAATTAAATGGACAGATTTATGTGACTACATTGTTGGTATTTTGATGATGATTAGGTGTGATTGTCATTGATGGACACACACTTATTTGATGTATGAGTTATTCTTAACTAGTAGTTGTTCCAACCGGTATTGTATGCCATTAAATGTATAGTCCTTGTTTGTTGAAGGCTATCAGTGTTTTGCAGAAGATGCTTACCGCTCACAGCATGACCGAAGACCCCAAGCGGTATAAAGCTCTCAAGAAAAATGAAGACCCCAAGTGTGTTAGTTAATCTTTTGATTGGAAAACTACACTCTAGTTTTCCAGTCTTCATTTGTCAACCGATAATCAATATATTGTATTAAACCAGTATAATTGTAATGTGTGATGAGTTATCATCCATCGACACTGTGGTGGTGTTTTTGTGTCATGTTACCAAATGCATCTAGATGTATTGTACCTAGGAAATTGTAGTCTAATCTTATTGGACCGACATGAAATCAGGTTCCTATATGAGGACATCATGTCTAGGTTTTAAAAAAGTTGTGTATGAATGTTGGAAAGAAGATTAGGTCTGTGCGAGAAAAGGTCTCTCACAATAGAGATAGAGAGTGCAAAATATAAAAGACTGAAGTAATGCTGGAATGCATTAACAGAGAGCTATCAAGGATCTAATCAAGCATTCTATGCTACTGTCTAGATCATTCACTTGTTGATTACTAATATCTTTGACAAGTCTGAAACCCTTAACCGGGTAGGCCTAGCTAAGCGTATTGTAAATCCTCTAACAAGGTCGTTCATAGTTGTGGATCTGAAATCCTCTAATAGGGTAGTCTTTAGTAGGACTTATCTCCTAACAAAGATCTGGATTCCTAATAGGATCTATTCTGGTGAAGAACATTGCAAGGTCTTAACCGGTCTGACCTTAACCGATCTGGTTACTATTCTATAGATAGTTGACTTCTGAGTTTTACTCACCATGGTTTTTTCCATTTGGGTTTCCATGTCAAAACATCTTGTGTTATGGTGATTGTGCTTCTGTGGGTGAATACTTTATTTGCTATTTGTCTTGTTTATATTTTAATCGGCTTATTTTTTAATCTGCTACACCTATCTGCAGTTAAATTGCTTGAAATATTGTTTAAGTTTTTGGGTATACTAATTCACCCCCCCCTCTTAGTATTCATCAATTGATATCAAAGCCTACCTTTCTATAAGTCTAACCACTTGGAAGGAGATATGGGCAAATACAACATGAGGGAACTCACTCACCATCTTACTGAGTCTGAGAGAGCCTATGACGAACTCAAAATCAAGTATAAAGCCTCTTTAACTAAGAGAAGAGAACTTGCTAGGCAATTGATGGAATTTACTGAAAACAACCCTTCTGATGAAGCAGACATGGAAGCCCTAGTCGAAGAAGTGGAAAAACTGAATGAATCCAAAACTAACCTAAGAATGGAGTTGGAAGGACTGGCTATCAGGATGATTCAGGAGCTAGAAAATAGAAGAAAATTTGAAGATTTGGTAAGGGACAAGGAGCATGAGATCTCTAAGTTGAAACAAGAAATCGATACCATTACCACCTATCTACAGGAGGGTAAAGAAGAGAAAGAAGAAATACAAGCTGAACTGAATATAGCTATTTCTCGGAATGAAACCTTGATGAAGACCAATGTTGCTCTTTCCAAGGAACTTGCTGAGACAAAGGAGATACTTGCTAAATTCAACCAGAGTGCTACTAAGTTGAATTAAAAGCTGGAATTGGTGAAGTCATCAAAGGATACCACTGGACTTGGTTTCTCTAGATACAAGGAAGGTGAGACCTCTAGAACCAAGAGTGATGCACTAAAGAAGCAATCAACACCTAAGAACAACAATAGGAGTTAAGGTAAGCAAAAGTTTAAACCTATTTGCTTTAATTGTCGTAAAGAAGGACATACTGCCAATGCATGTAGGAGCAAGGCTTACAACAACTTTCCTTACTTTCAAAACAATGTGGCTAGATCTGGTAGATTTAATGGTCACTGTTATGCATGCAACAAGTTTGGGCATAGAGATTTTGAGTGCAGGTCAGTTATGAACAACTCTGGAAGTTATCCACTAAGATCTAAAGGAGTTGTCCCAGAACTTTCTATGAACCAGAACCCAAACTGGTACAGAACCTATGACCATCGATCAAATGGTTATGGAGTAGCAACCTATTTGATCTATCGTGGTAGCGGTCACACTGCTACAATATGTAGAAGGAAGAATGGAAATGTGAACACCAGACCATGGAGATCACTTGGAATGATATGCTATCATTGCAACAAACTGGGACATACTACCAGAGCATGCAAACTGAGAAAGAATCCATTGGGAGACATACCGATCAACCCAGAAGGGAAGATTGATGATGAAATTGTTTAGGTGGACATGGATAAAACTTGGAAAAAGAAATCTAAAGAGAAGCCACAAGATGTACCAGTTTCTGCACCAAGTGTGGAAATCCCTAAACTAGCAAATTGAGCTTCGAAAAGCTTAGGGGGAACATATCGTTAAAATGTTTTGAACCCCCAAAGTATATCGGTTAAGTATCTTTATTGGTATTTTTTACCTATCAAGCGACAAAAGAAATGAAGTGGAAAAAGGTAAAATTAGGGTTTGAGCCCTAATGATGATGCATTTATTATAGTAGGTGGGAGCATGTTTAAAAGTGACCTTTGTCATCATTTTTACTTACTTATTTTTAGAGAAGAATTTTTCTAAGCTTGAGAAATGCAACTAGAGTGATTCATCTTGCATTTGAAAGAATTCAAAAAGGAATCTTGCACAAGATTTTGCAACCACTTCAAGCTATCAATGTGGAAGTCAAAGTGGTAAACAAGCTTCCAAAGAAGTGTGTCTATGCTTGACATTGGAAAACCCCAAGTTTGAAGTGTGAAGGTATTTCTCGTTGAAACATTCTTATCATTTGGAATCTTCCTGATATGGCTTTTGCATCTAAAATCCCTTCTAGTTCTACTGAACCTGAGGATGCACCTAAGTTTCTTAAAAAGAAGATGAAATATAATGCCCTATCTCAAATTCCCACCGAAGTCATTATCGAAGGTGATGTTTCAGGATATATTGATTTCAAACTAGAAGACCTAGGGTTCCTAGTGATTCATTCCTAGCCGAGTCTATTATGTGGAGATGATAAGAAGATAAAACCTGAGTACAACATAATAGAGAAGAAAAAATTACATAATGCAGTATACTTTCTCAAAGAATTTATAGAAGAACACATCAGGATTATCCTTAGTAGGGTTCATGGTGATAATATGTACCTTGAGCGAACCCATTCTTCGAAAGATCACCAAAACCAAAATGACAGAGCTCATCGGTTCTATGAGTGACCAACGGGCAATGACTGTCAATACCATTAAAGATGATTTGGTGAAATATGCATGCATGGTAATCGGGTATAGAATATTCTATGCTAGTATAATGAATTCTATTCCAACAGCTATGGTGCATGTCATTTATAGGATGATCAAGGAGAATACAGAATGTGACTTGTGTACCTACATGCAGAAACAACTCATAGATAACCTAAAATCAATCAAATTGGACAAAACCCTGAGGTTTAAATTTGGTCAACTACTTGTTGGTTTATTTTTCTACTTTCAAGGATATTTTCTTGGAGTCAATGATGTTTAATGGTCAACTGACCTACCAGTTTCCAGACAAATAAAGAAAAGTTTGCAAGTAGTGGGAACTGCATATCCAGAGACTTTGAACAAATATTTTGATGAGTTCAAACTAAAGATGAACCATAGAATGAGAATATTTGGTGATCTAGTTAAGAAATATGAAGATGACATTTGTTTAACAATCAAAATAGATCATTGCATAATGGAAGCGGTCAAACCTAGAGAAGATGTAGTTGAGCCTATAGGGTATGAAGTGGTAAATGATATATTGATAGGGTATGCCTCTACCCTACTTGCTTCACCACTAGATCCTAAGAAGAAGAGGATCGGTACTTACTTAGGGAGGATCAAACCTATTGAGGTACCGAAGCAGAAAAAGAATAAAGCAGTACCATCAGCATTGGCACCGGTTACATCTACTATCAGTCCTAAAGTGACCAAAAGGTCACCAGCTAAAAAGAAACTAGAGGCTATTTTGGCAAAGGTATTCGAAAGGAAGAGGAAAACCAAGAATAACTCACCAAATTCAGAAGGCACTAAATTTGAGGTAGAAATGAAAAAGACAGGGCAATAAAGCAAGAAGATGAAGTCAACTGGTAATGTACCAGCAACCTCTACATTGGTAAATTTAGATATTTCCTCTTACAAACCTATGACACATTGTCAAAGGACCATAAAGAATATTAGAAGAAAAGTTCTTGATGATTTAAAAGAATATTTTGATGATTTCAACGATAGTGAAAAGGAGGATGTTGAACAAGAACTTATTAAATATTTATGTATTAATGATCGGTCACCTTCCGAAATTAAATTAGTTACTTCTAAAACTTTGTATGATTCTTTGGACAACAAATGGTGCATTTCCATTGAAAAAGAGCAAGACATTAGGGAGAAAGTTTTTGCTCAATATTTTTTGGATGCCTCTAACTCAAAATTGTTTGAAATTATTGATAAGTACAAAAGTATTTTATTCATGCAAAGAAGAAGATTTCAGCTACTCAAAGGCAAAACTTTTGAAGTGGAAAAAGACACCCATTTGCAGGTTAAAGCTGTTATCAAAATGCAACAAGTATCCAAAGCTAATCGGCAGGCTGATCAAGAGTCTGACCTATCCCCAGCCAGACCGAATGAAGTCCTTGATAGTTTGGGTGAAAGAATAGAAAAACAAAATGACCCCATTGATGTTGATGCACTGGATATTGAGGATATCACTCTAGACAAGGAAAAAGCTAAAAAAGAGAGAATGGAGAAAGAAAAGGATGAGAAAGCGAAAATAGAGAAATGGGAAAAAGAGAAAGAGAAGAAAGAAAAGCAAGAGAAAGAGCAAGTGAAGAAAGCGAGATAATAAGAGAAGAGGAAGGAAGAAGGAAAGAGGAAGGAAGAAGAGGAAAAGAAGGAAGAAGAGAAGGAGAAGGAAGAAGAGAAGAAGAGGAAGGAAGAAGAGAAGAAGAAGGAGGAAGCAGAGAAGAAAAAGGAAGAGGAGAAAAAGAGGGAAGAAGAGAAGAATAAAGAAGAGGAGAAGAGGAGAGTGGAAGAGGAGAAAGTGAAGGCTGCCAAGGTAGCCCAAGACAAAGAAGAAGAGGAGGAGGAGAAAAGACAAGTGAAGATCAAGGCAAAGGAAGTAGGACAGACTCCTAAGGAAACGAGAGATCAAGCCAAGCAGGTTGATTCCACCAATCCCACCAATCTGACTCTTGCCTATCTAACTTAATCAATTGATGAGACTAAGCTACTATGGAGCATTCAACTAGCGTAGGAGATATTGGAAGAACTAACAAAAAAGAAAGAACAAGATGTCATTTATTTTGTTGTTGACACCCTTTCTAATCTAATCCCTGGTACTAACCTCCCTACTACCAATTCCTCGCTGGCCAAGCTCAAACTTCTTTGCATAGTAGTGGATGATCAGGTACAATGTTTGGAAGATGTTTCCCAGGCCACTACAAAGAAAAACCATGAAAAGGCACTCAAAGTTGCCTTAGTAAAGAAAATGGATGAAGATAGGACATGACTGCTTAAGAAAAAAGATGATAGAAGTTCATCTATGGGTGAAGGTAACCTACTCTTGAGTAAAATCTACCAACCTCACCTATTTTGTGAAGATGCTCTAAAACAGAAGACTCAACTCCAATCAGAGTTACAGAAATATATCAGCAAGTTCAAATTGCCCTATGATTTGTTCACAATATATGGACAAACTATTCATACTCACTAGCATCAGATTACAAATCTTGACTTAGAGATCTGCAATCGGAATCGAGATCTACAGGAGCTCTAGTTGCTCCTATTGCCAAAATTGCAAGTTCTTCAGAAGTGCTTCCTGAACTTGGAGGGTATTACTGTGACATGTGAGAATATAACCATTGATGCAATGGAAGAATTAGCCTTCCAGATGAAGACTGAGAGTGAAATTACTACCTCACTTCTTGAGTCATGGTCCTCGAACATGAAGAATTTTATGCAAAAATTTAAATCTCTTTTTGAGAAGCTTTACTCCTTATTGTCATGAACATATACTCTATTTTCATATTATGCCAAAAAGGGGAATATTTTGCATTACTTTGTCATTGTTGGCAAAGGGAGAGTACATTAAAATTTTGGCATTACTTTGTCATTGTTGCCAAAGGGGGAGATTGTTGGTATTTTGATGATGATTAGTTGTGATTGTCATTGATGGACACACACTTATTTGATGTATGAGTTATTCTGAACCGGTATTTGTTCCAACCAGTATTATATGTCATTAAATGTATAGTCTTTGTTTGTTGAAGACTATCAGTGTTTTGCAGAAGATGCTTACTGGTCACAACATGACCGAAGACCCCAAGTGGTATAAAGATCTCAAGTGGAATGAAGACCCTGAGGGTTAGTTAATATTTTGATCGGAACACTACACTCTAATTTTCTAGTCTTCATTTGTCAGTCGGTAATTGATATATTGTATTAAACCGATATAATTGTAATGTGTGATGAGTTATCATCCACCGACACTTTGGTGGTATTTCTGTATCATGTTACCAAATGTGTCTAGATGCACTGTACCTAGGAAATTGTAGTCTAATCTTATTGGATTGAGATGAAATCAAGTTCCTATATGAGGACATCATGTCTAGGGTTTTAAACAAGTTGTTGTGTGCGAATGTTGGAAAGAAGATTAGGCTTGTGCGAGAAAAGGTCTCTCACAACAAAGAGAGTGCAAAATATAGAAGACTGAAGTAATGCTAGAATGCATTAACAGGGAGTTGTCAAGGATCTAATCAAGCATTTTGTGTTACTGTCTAGATCATTCACTTGTTCATGACTAATATCTTTGATAAGTCTGAAACACTTAACTGGGTAGGCCTAGCCAAGCCTATTGTAAATCCTCTAACAAGATGGTTCACAGTTGTGGATCTGAAATCCTCTAACAGGGTATTCTTTAGTAGGACTTATCTTGTAACAAAGATCTATATTCCTAACAGGATCTATTCTGGTGAAGAACATTGTAAGGCCTTAACCGGTCTGACCTTAACCGGTCTGGTTACTATTCTGTAGATAGTTGACTTGTGAGTTTTACTCACCGTGGTTTTTTCCCATTTGGGTTTCCACGTCAAAACATCTTGTGTTATGGTGATTGTGCTTCTATGGGTGATTGCTTTATTTTCTATTTGTCTTGTTTATGTTTTAACCGGTTTATTGTTTAATCTGCTACTTTGGTCTGCAGTTAAACTGCTTAAAATATTGTTTAAGTTTTTGGGTATACTAATTCACCACCCCTCTTAGTATTCATCATACATTTGCCCCTCTTTGAGACGGTGCGGTTTATCATGTCATTTCAAAGAAAGAAAAATAGGTGTGAATAAATATGCCCCATAGATGTTAATTTAGTGGATGGTATGCCCCTTCAAGAGATGGGCCAATTTTTTTTTTGAAAAATCAGACAATCTCTCAAAAAAGAATGAGAAGTGGAGGGGAGGTAGAAGAGAAGAATTTAGCAATAATGATGAAAGAAATGGGAGAAGATGGAGGTAAAACAAAGAAAGGGGAAGCCAGTGAGTACCCTTAGGTCATGCTGGAGATACGATACAAATGCAGTGTTTGTGCTTTTGATTGATTCTATACAATTGATCAAAATTGGTTGGACAATCTGGTGCAATTAGTTAGATTGCCCCGATCGAGTCAAACCATGACAGTTGATGTTAGTTGTTCGCTTGGACAGGATAAAGTCTAAGTAAGTGAATCAAAGTGACCTATTGTGACTTAGATAATTGATGTAAATGTCCGATGAAGCCAAGGTATCTGATGCAAAATACTCATTGAGATTTAGACAATTGATGTAATTGCCTGTTATAATTATGTTGGATTGATTAAGCAATTGATAGTGTGTGCATGTGATGGATGTTTGTGGTGAATCATAGCAGCCCCGTTGAGACTAGGTCATTATGATAAATGCTTGTTGTAGTCTAGGTTTGCCATAATTGATTACCTATTGAGACCCAAACATACTTGATCAGAGTATTGGTTGATAGTCGAGGTGTGTGTGAGTTGATGGACCTGTGTAGACAGAGTAGTTGGCTTGATGGGGTTGATGGGAACCGATGAAGGGATTATGATGAGGACCTAGATGGGGAGGGTGAGGGGGGATTCGATGTTAGATAGAAGATATGGAGGACCTAGGACCCATTCCTATGGAAGAAGATCAAAAAAATATAGTATGCATCCATTATCATTACTATGTATAAATGATATACAACTATTATGAATGTATGGACAGATGGAATGCAACAGAATGCAATATATATAGATGAGATGGAATGATGATCCATAGTGCTTTATTTTTCATCATTGAGCATGGTAGTATCAATCTTGGACGAGGCAGTAGGAACCAAGTTTGGAGCTTTGTACCTGTAAGCAAGCAATGTAGATAAAAAATGATGGACCCTCCATTTTGGTTCATGTGTAGATGGTCGAGGTATACATTGTAGTCAGTAAGCCATAGTGATCCATGACTAGATTTTTGCATATGATCACGTAGCCTAGTGAACTTCCCACGTAGACACCATTAGTACATGCCCCAAAACTTCATTGGAACAATTCACAGACAATAAACAAAATGATACCTAGGAACCATCCTGGCTACTCTAATCACTTATGGATATCCCAAAGTAGCATAGGAACCTGATATAAATGAATAAATAACTTATCAAACCGACCAAGTACTTGATAACATATGGACCCAACCATTTTGATTCAAACTTTCCCTTAAGTTCTCTATTTGGTTGGTTACGAGGATTCTCTCTGAGGACAAGATCACCTACCTCACACGTACAAGGTTTAACTAGATGATTATAGCTTCTACTCATGCACTGCTGATAGGCTTTGAGGTGGTTGTATGCAGCTTGTCACCTTTCATCAAGTAGTTCCAAGTCTTGAAGACGAGAGACTCGGTATGCTTCATCATCTATTAGATTATGCAAGGAAACCTGTAGTGATGGTATCTCAACCTCAATAGGAAGAATGTCTTCTGCACCATAGACCAGTGAGTAGGGAGTTGTGCTTGTAGGGGTTCGAATGCTAGTTCAATATGACCATACTATTAGATTTAATTGAATGTGCCAATCATGGCTAGCCTCATTGACTATCTTCTTGAGGATTCTCAATATGTTTTTGTTTGATGCTTTGGCTTAACCATTGCCTTGTGAGTAATAGGGAGTGGAAAAGTAGTGTTGGATGTTAAACTTCTCACAGAGCTCACGGACATCCTGATTTTTGAAAGTAAGTCTGTTATTTGTGATGATGGACATTGGTACACCATACCGGAAGATAATGTAATTAAGGATGAATGAGGCGATCTGCTTACCAATGACTTGGGTAAGTCAAACAACTTCGATCCACTTTGTGAAGTATTCAATGGCGGTAATGATAATTTTATCATCGTTGGATGAAGATAGGTGAATTTTACCCACAAGGTCAAGTCCCCATTGACAAAAGGGCCATGGTGTTGTGATTGGTTGCAATTCCTATGCTAGTGCATGTATCAAGTCTTCATGAACTTGGCACTTCTTGCACTTTCTAACAAAATTGTAGGAGTTTATTTCCATGGATGGCCAATAGTATCTAGCGCGCATGATCTTCTTTTCTAAGGAAGGACCACTTGAATGAGTCCCACAAACTCCTTCATGTACCTCTTCCAAGGCCTTTGTTGTCTCACCCTATTCCAAACATCGAAGGAGAGTACCATCAAGACCGTGTCAGTATAGGGTTTCAGCAATGATGGTGTATCGAGCAGTTTGTCGGATGAAGGTTTTGTGTTGGTTATTTGATTGGTTAGGAGGAAGTGTGTGATCACGAAGGTAGGTGTAGAACTCACTGTACCGTGGGGATTTAGAACCGACAAGGCAACATATCATCTCATATTTGGGGATATCATACGTGGGAATCCAAAGCTATTCTACCAAGAACTCATAGTGTGTTGAATTTTGTGGAAGGTCTAGGAGAGATGCAATGTTAGCCATAGCATCACCAGCTCGATTCTGATCTTTGGGTATCTGCTCAAAGGTGATAGTTGTAAATGATGCTTTTAAATTGTCCACCATTTGCTTTAATGACATGAGATTATCATCCTTGGTCTAATATTTGTTAGATGACAAGTTGGGAGTCACTATATATCTGTAGCTCTTTTAGTTTCCATTGTATGGCTAGTCCGAGTCCTGTGATCAAGGCATCATACTCTGAAATGTTTTTTGTACATGGAAAAGATAGCATGTAAGACTTCGGGATGTTGTCACCTTGAGGTGTAATGAAAAGAATGTCTGCCCCTGAACCATGTCTAGTATATGAGCCATCAAAGTATAACTTCCAAGGTTGTGTTGTTGTGTTCATGAAGATCTCTTCATCTGGGAAGTTAGAAACAAGAGGATGATTGCCTATGAGGGGTGCATCGACCAACTAATCGGCAATAACTTTCCCCTTGATAGCCTTATGGTCCACATGCTCAATGTAAAACTCACTCAAAATCATCACCCATTTGGCCAAGTGGCCTATCAATGTTGCTTTGTTGATTAAGTACTTTAGTGGATTGATCTTTGCAATGAGTTTTACTTTATGTGTTAACAGGTAGTCCCTCATTTTAGTGGCTGCCAAGATTACTGCTAGACAATCTCGCTCAATAGGTGTGTAATTGAATTCATACCCAACCAGTGTGCGAGAGATGTAGTAAACTGCACACTCTTTCCCTTTTGCATTGTGTTGTTCCAGCAGTACTCCTAATGTCATATTGGTAGCTGAAATATATAGCAATAGAGGTCTACCTAGATATGGTGGGATCAGAAATGGTGTATTCATGAGATAGTCCTTAAGAATTTGGATTGCTTGTTGGCATCTAGCATCCCATTGAAAGCGGATGTGTTTGTGTAACAAATGTGTAAAGGGATGACACTTATCTGCTAGTTGTGCAATGAATCTTTGAATTGATTGTAGGCGCCCTTGTAGTGTCCTTAACTGACTGATGTTCTTAGGAGGTGGCATGTCCATGATTGCTTTGACCTTTGTCAGATCAACCTCAATGCCTTTGCTTGAGATGATGTATCCTAGAAGCTTCCCCGAGGTTACTCCAAAGACACATTTCTTTGGATTAAGTCGAACATGATATTGTTCTAGTTTGTCAAAGATTTTCTCTAATATTGCAAGATAACCTTCTCTTGTTAATGATTTTGCCAGTAAGTCATCAACATAATCCTCCATTATGGTATGCATCATATCATGAAAGATGGTGGTCATTTCTCTTCGATAGGTCACCCCTGCATTCTTTAGACCAAAAGGCATCACATTCCAACAGTATGTTCCCCATGGACATGTGAATGCAGTCTTATGCTGATCTTCTGGTGTGATCTTTATCTGGTTGTACCCTAAAAAGACATCCATGAGAGAAAACATGGCATGTCTTGCTGTTAGGTCCATGATCATGTCAATGTTTGGTAGGGGGAATTCATCTTTAGGACATGCCTTGTTTAGATCTCTGAAGTCAGTACAGATACAGATGCCCCCATTTGGTTTTTTGATAGGTACAATGTTGGAGATCCAATCTGCATATTCGATTGGTCGGATGAAACCAATATCCAAGAGTTTCTTAAGTTCTTCTTTGTCTAGTACAATAATTTGGGGGTGCATCTAGCGAAGCTTCTATTTTACCGGTTTAGCTCCTTCTGCCATGGTGAGGTGATGCATGACCAAATCAAGATCTAGACTCGACATGTCTACATATGACCATGCGAAGTTGATTTGACACTTTTGGAAGATTTCTACAAACTTAGGTTGTTCCTCTAGAGTTAAAAGAGATGCCAGATGTATGTGGTGAGGAGTCTTAGGGGTCCCCACATTGAATTCTTTTGTTTCCTTGATGAGGATCGTTGATCATTCCTGATTTGTATTGGAGGGGAGGATGTCAAACCTTTCATCCTCAGGCACCTCAGAGAGGTTTTCACCATCAGATACACTCTTTCTTTTTAACTTTTTAGGATCAAATAGTGCCACAGTATGGTTTTCACTGGAAGATCCATGTTTTATTATGATTATTTTGCAGCTAAAAGGTTTGGCATCCGCCCCAAAGTATGTTGCACTATTAAGTTCGATGGCAAATCCAGCTTTGTGATCCCTTCTTGGTATGTTATCCCATGGTTCCAAAAAGTCAATGATCACCTCATTGTTTCAGAATTGGTCAAGGCATGGGGGATTAGGTTGGTTCTGTAGACACCTAAAATTGTCATGTCTAATTAAATAAATATCTTTATTTATTTAATTATTTTAAGCCTAATTCTTCTATTAATTAAATGAATCTTTATTTAGTTAATTAATTCAATTATCCTCTTCTAGCCTTATTTCTCATTTAAATAAATACATTTATTTATTTAAAAATCCTTTTTCCTGAAAAATAACCTTTTTCCTAAATTAAATAAATATCTTATTTATTTAATTGATCCCACTTCCTCTATTAATTAAATAAATCTTTATTTATTTAATTAATTCATTAGCCTTTTCCACCTATGACACATGTCATTCATCTCTTAACTCCTACACTACCTACCCTCTCACTATTTTCTTATTTCTTTTACCTACCCTCTAATCATAGCCGACCATTTATCTCTTACACCTCTTATTCTTATCCCTCCATTTCATATAGTGTCTTCTACATAAGGAGATGCTTCCTTCATTATCAACCCTAATCAATCTATTCAACTAATCAATCTTTGAAGCCTTCTAGCATTGGAACTTTCATATGCGATCTAGCTATCAACCACATTTCCATTCTTTGTTGAGCTCTTGTGCACACATAAAATCTGAGAGCAAATATATCAAGCAAGATCAATGGAGATAGGAAGAATGGAGATCCAAACACTATTGGACATGTGATGGTATAATCTTTGTGATTTCATTTGATTTACATTGTCTTAGGTAATCTTCATATGTTATGGTGGATATTTGTTGTTGTTAGGCTCGAGTTTCATGGTTGAATTCATTTAGTCTTTCAATATTGTTGTTATCCACTTTCACCATAAAAATTTTGGCACGCTTGGTGGGACTCTTGTCCCTTTTTGCATTTAACATCTCTTGTTGCAGATTTTGTGTTTTTGAGATTGCAGATCTGACATTTTCGACAAACTTTCGGCATTTTCATGTCTGCACATTCTGGAACTGCATTTTTGTTTTTCTACCACATCTATGACCTCTGAAATCATTTTTGTGTTTGGCATTATTTTATCCTATTTTGCAGATTGTAGGGTTGCATCTCTATTTTCAAACCGTGTCTGTGCACCTTTCAGACGCATCTATGTTTGGGAGTCGCATCTGTGTTCAGGAGTCACGTCTATGACGAATTTAAACATGTTTGTGATTTTCTACCACATCTACGTTAAGTTCAACCGCATCTGTGTTTCAGATCTAGCATTTTTTTAGTTTTTGATCTAGTTTTGAGGCTTTATTTCATCATTTGGATTTTAGATCTGGTTTATTTCGAGCTAACATCTTGTGATCTAACTAACAAAATTGGTGACGCTTGTCTTGAAAGAAAATCATCTTGTTGAAGGCCCCTATTTCACAAAGTCTTTTGGATCTAAAATTTACCTAACTTGTGTGCTTGCAAGAGGGGTACTATTGCATATCTACTAACAAATCTTTGTTGCAAAATCTTGGCAAGGGTTTTTGATCTTTATTTGTGCACTAAAATTGAACCAGTGTCTTTTGTGTCTTGAGCAATAGGCTCTTTTTGTTTAATCTCTAGAGGGCATGTCTCCCCGTGTGGTCATTAGGACTACTAGTGAGGAAAGAATGACACAAGCGGTAGCAAGGAAAACCCACCTCTTCTGAACCACTATAAATAACTATATCCATTGTGAAAGTCATGGGTAACGTGTGCTGATAAGTTCATACCGACACTATGTCTCCCCATAAACCTATTTGATCAAATTTATTTGATCATTTGTAGGGCGTAACCCCTACCGATTGGGAGCCTTCTATATTTATAGAGCTAAAAGTGTCACATGTATGGCCACATGAGCAGATGCCCTTACTAGCACCTCTTTGTTTTAGAAATCCAAAATCCTTTTAGTTGTTGGGGCAGGAGGTTGGACCTCTGGAGTGGCCCACACACATACAGTTCTTAGTAGAGATACAAAGTTCGCCACAGGGAGTTTTCATGGGGACTGATGCTTGGCTGCCCTGGAGAAGTGAGTGTCGAGGGTGGACCCAGTGTTGTCAAGCATCTAAGTATCCTCTCTGAATAGCGTAGCCTCAGGGGAAACCCCATGTGGGATCAACAACTATTGTCCTAGCCAACCATAAGAATTGTGCTTGTCTTCTTTTGAACAATCAAACATCAAAACATTGTGTCTTTTGTGTCTTCAAGTGTATGCAAAACATTTTTACATCAAACAACACACTTTTCTTTGAGTCAGTTTGAGTACAAACACTCAAAAACATTGAATCTTCATCAACATTGTGTCCTGTTTTCATGAAAAACAGTCAAACAAATTTAGATTTGGTCACAACAACAACTTCACAAATTGGACAAATTGCACTTAGTTTCTGGAAATGTGTCAGTGTCTAATAGAACCATGCCTGTGTCATTTAGTCAAGTCTGTGAAGGGAAAAGCCGTGTCTGTGTTCTTTTAAGCAACATTACATTCACCAAATCTCATAAACATGTTTGTGCAGTGTTAAACAATGTTTGTGTCATTTAACCACATATGTGAAGTATACAGGTATGTTTGTGTTCAGAATTGAGAAAATTTACAATCCAGCAAAAAAGAACAATCACTTTCAGACTTATTGAGCTTCCTAGGTTATCTCTCTGGGTTTTCATCTAGAATTCAGCCTATTTCTAGGTCTCGCAAAGTCCATCATTGCTTTACACCTTGCATTAAATTCACATTTGTCTAAATTTGAGTCAAAAGGTCACTTGCTTGTCCTCATCTTACTTTGTCAACACAGTACATACAACAACATTTTTCTAAGTGGTCGCTCATCAAGGTCTATCACCTTTGGGTCTCATTTGGTCTTACTTAGATTCAATGTCAACTTACCTCATCAAGAGAAACTATCATCTCTTTGGAAGCTACACCTAATCTACTACATTCATACTTGGTCTTACACTTTGGACATTGCAAGTACACTTCAGATTCATTTACATTCCATCCAACTCTTAGTCTTCCATATTCTTTCCATTTTCATCTAGTCTCAAACATCTTGGTCAAGACCTAGTTCATGGTTGAAACTCATTCCCAAAAATCTAGGAGAGAAGCTAACGAGGCTCAAGAGTCTGCAAACATGAGTGCCTATGAGTATGACAATGATATCTTCTTCAATTCTGATCATACCACATTACCTGACATGGACATCTATAGAAACATTCAAAATGTTGAGAACATGCATAACACAAACAACAATGAAACACACAATGACAATATGGACAAATTTTCCATACATTCAGTAGAAGTGGAAGACTCCATTATGGATCCCCATTTCAAGCGATTGGTTGAGGAAATAATGAGGGGAGATAGACAATGTTTCTTACAAGTGATGGCACAAAGTGGAGCCAAGATCTCTCATGATTTTGACATGTCTCAAATAATGGAAAATCAACCTTTGCAACAACCTCACCTCAACATAGATCAAAGGAGGCCTAATAGTGGAGGAAATAGAGGACCACATATGGTGCCCAAATCACCATCATCTTTGCTTCAAAAACCTGCGGTCCCCCATACACAGGTCAAGCATATGATACTCACCTTCACAGACCATTATGGAAGTCGTATACAGAAAAATATACTCAATAACATGCCAATGTTAAGGACCAACCACCAAAGCAATTGGATATCCAAAGGCATATTCAAAATTTGGACACAAGGAAACCCTGGGTCAAATTTGGGGGCAACACACTAGAACAAACTCATGACATGCCTGTAGAGTATGGTGTACACAGACAAAATAGATATTCCATTCCTCATCATGACTCTATACCAAGTGGTCCATATATGCAGCATCACTATAGACCTCCTCCATATGAACATGTATATGATCAATACCATCCATATATGCAACATGTTCCTCCTCCACCTGGTGGTTCAAGCATGGGGTATGGTCCAAGAAGTCAGTCTCCACCTAAGAACAATTTGGAACAACAAATCAAGGACTTAAAAAAAGAAAATGGAGGACATAAATACACCAAAGCCAACTTACACAATGAGAGACATATGTCCCTATCCATTTGACAAAATCATTCTAATGCCTCCTTTTCCTACACATTTCATGACACCAGAGTTTGATAAGTACAGAGGCAAAGGAGATCCTAAGGAACATATAAGACACTTTTTCACGGCTTGCATTGAGGTAGAAATAGAAGAGACATATTTGATGAGATTATTCCCATAGAGCTTAGGTGATCAAGCTATGGAATGGTTCTCCCAACTCCCACCTAGAATTAAGTCTTGGGGTGATCTACCAGAGGCTTTTATCCAACATTTCTCATACCACATAGAGATAGACAAATCAGTCACTACTCTGTGCAACACCAAACAAAAGGATGGAGAATCTTTTTCATCATTTTTACAAAGATGGGGGAATCTAGTCAGCAGATGCTCTTGTAAAATTCCACAAAAATAAATGGTAGAGATGTTCACCCAAAATGTCAACAAAGACACTGGTTATGATCTAAGGAAAGCTTGTTTATCTACCTTCAACGACGTCATTGAAAAAGGCTTAGCAACAACAAAGGTCCTAATTGAGCAAGGCATTGTCAAAATATTCAAAGAAAACAAAGAGGACTTTAAAGGAAAAGACAAGCCAAGATTTTGGAATAAAAACAAGAACACAGTCAATGATGGCATTGTTGATGCCAATACAGTACGGCCCAAAATCATTTTTTCTGGATCAAGCTCTACAAACAATCAAGTGAATACTCAATCAACTTCAAAACCATGAAGGAAATACACCCCATTGGGAGAACCACTTGAGTCAGCTTTCAAGAAGCTGGTGCCAAACAAAATAATAAAAATTCCAGATATGCCTCTATATGAGCCAAAGGTCAAACAAAATTGGTGGAATGATGATGAATATTGTGAATATCACAAGAGCAAGGGACATAAAATAGGAAATTGTCATTGACTGAAGAACATCATACAAGATCTTATTGATAGAGGTGACATTGAGATCGAGGGACACTCATCTAACAATAACATGAAATGTTTGAAGAACCATTCCAAAAACATGACAAGGGAAAAGCTAAAGCCACAGATGAGAAAACCAACTATACTAGAGAATCCTATAACTATGATTCAATTGTCAATCACATTTCAATGGATAATTATGTCTCTACCATTATTATAAAGGACAAAACACCTGAAAATTCTACCCAAAAACCTAAAGTTGTCCTAAAAGGCATTAGATATTCTTCTGAACCTACCTTTGAATGTAATGTTACAACTTGTCGAGGTAAATTCACTTTGCAAGGTACTCCAATTAAAAATGTAGCTTCCTCATCAACCAAACTTGAGTATGACCTTGTAGAATAGTTAGGGAAGACACCCGCGCTTATCTCCATCCTTGAGCTCTTATGCATATCCCCTACACATAAGGCCATTCTTGACAAAACTTTAAGAGACACTTCTATCCTCACTGATCTGAATGTGGACCAGTTTCAAGCCATGGCGGGATACCTTTTCATTCCACACTCCCTTACATTCACAGAAGTTGATGATACCTCTGTGAGCCAACCCCATAATGAACCTTTACACATTGAATCCTTCCTACACAAACATCAAATAAAATGAGTCCTAATAGATGGAGGAGCTGGTCTTAATATATGTACTTTGAACACAATAATATAATTGAGATATTCAGAAAAAAGTTGTGAATGCTAAAAACAAAATTACCATCAAGGCATATGATGATGAAGAATGTTCATCCAAGGGCACAATCACCTTACCTCTCAGCTTTGGGCCAATTACTAAGGATGTGGTTTGTCAAGTCCTTGATCTCGATCTCACATACAACATATTGCTAGGATGTCCATGGATTCATGAGATGAGAACAGTCTCATCTACATATCATCAATGTATCAAGTTTCCACACAAGGAAGTTGAAGTGACCATCAAAGCTGACCCAAATCCATTCATATATTGCAACAATCTATGACCTAGATCAGAAATAACAATCCTAGTCAATCCAGAAGCTATTCCTTCATCAGCGTATGTGGATCCAGAATCATTGAAAGCTTCTACATCAAAACAAGAAGAGATCAAAAAAATGTTCAAGATTAAAGACATGGGATGTGGTGAGTATATCTTTCATGTTGATCAACTCCCACTATCTCCTAAGGTATACAATCAACAGGAACAATCTTTAAACAATTTTCAATGCCAAGGAATTGAGTACAAAGAACCTAGTGTTGTGGCTACTAAGTCTGAATGCAAATCTCCTCTGGTGCTGCAAGAAGCTCTTGATATCAATAGTCCTAAGAGTGGTTCTAGCAAAGAATCTATTGAGCATATCACCAAACCTCTCGATAACTCACATAGCTTTACCATATCATCCACTCATTCCATTTCTACTCCTCTCCTAGACTTGGATCAACAAAAATCATAAAATCCCTTCATCATTGGAGATCACAAATCAAGATTTGAAAATAAATATCTAAAAGTCAAAAATAGAGAGAAGTCCTTCACTCCAAATCAAAATCAAAAGCTATTGGACTATGAAAAAATCAAAGTCAAGGATAAAAATCCCATGAAGAAAAAAGAACAAGACGTGATCTCCCCTAATATCAAAATAACTGGGGGCAAAAGTTCTAAAATTTCAAGTCAAAAAGCATACTTGTTGATCCTAAGTCTCCATCATGTCAAAATACTTTCACTAATTTTTGCAATCATAAGCCTTCATCACCCATCCACTTATTCCGTACATCCTTTCCCTTCTAATGATACATCATGGACCTTTAATGGAACTTCTTTGAAGGACTTTGTTATCAGGGATGCCCAAACTTCTTTAGGTGACACGCATATGGGCCTATGTAGTCCACACACTAGTAATTCTATCTCAATTCCTTTATCAAGGAAGATAGTCACTTGAGCTACACATCATTCAGTCAAGGAAAAATGTAGCTACAATCACAAGGTGAAGCCTCACACATTTGAGGTAGGTGACTTAGTTCTCAGAGAAAATCCTAAGAATTAGCAAGATAGAGAGAAGGAAAAATTTGAACCAAATTGGCTTGGTCCTTACATCATTACAATAGCCTATGGATCTGGTGCATATTAGCTCTCAACCACACAGGGCGAACCTTTGGAGGATCCTATCAACAAAATGCACCTTCCCAAGTTCTACACATAGCTTGTCAGAAGATCCTAATTCAAAAATACAAAAAAATCATAAATATAAAAAGTTGTTACTTGGTGAAAACCTGGCAAACAGGAGGCACCTTGTGACACAAAAAAATTAAAAACTCAAGAAAGTAAAGAGAAATAATTTCATCCAATGGTGAAAACCACTTTGGTGGCACCCTGGGCAAGTACCATGGTGAAAACTGGGTCACCGACACCATGCATAGAGACATTTCTCCCCCCTCCTTCAGGATTCTCTCTCATCCTTTCACTTTGCACACACTCACAACCTTTTCATCCATAATAAATCAGCTCCTATCTATGGATAAGGCAAATCCTATGTCTAGTGATGGTGTGGAACTAAGAGCATCAAACATTCTGAGGAGTACAGTTTCTTCCACTTTTCTTTAGTCTATCCGTGCACAATCCACAATACAACAAAATTTGTATCGCCAATCCACAACAAAATTCCATCTTCTCTGTAATAAAGTCAGTTTCATGGATTCAGTCAGTTTTAGATGAGACACAACAACAGTGGGCTTCAACAAATCAAATCTTTCAACAGACTCAGACAATACTATGGCTCAATGCTATCTATCCTTTTGTGAAAGTAAACATTGTGACCACAATCAAATAGACTTATACAAGTGACAAGAGACACTAAACTTGAGGACTATAGTGGATGTTGGTGTCGAGTCTTGGTTTTCTTTTGATTTTATCTTTCTGATGACATGTCTTTTAGCTTTTCCGAGATGTCTCTGACTAGAGATTTTATCTCCAGGATGTCTTTGACTAGAAAGGCGAGGATGGGGTATTGTCACCTATTTTTCTTTGCTGGTTGTGGATGTTTATGGTGAAAATAGATAACAAATAAGAACAATATTGCAAGGCTAAATGAATCCAACCACAAAACCCTAGCCTAACAATCAAAGATCCACCATAACATATGAAGATTACCTAAGACAATGCAAAATAACTCAAAATCACAAAGATTATACCATCACATGTCCAATAGGGTTTTGATCTCCATTCTTCCTATCTCCATTGATCTTGCTTGATATATTTGCTCTCAGATTTTTATATGCACAAGAGCTCAACAAAGAATGGAATGTGGTTGCAAGTAGGATCGTAGTGTAGCCAAGTCCTCCAAAATTGTTGATTAGTCTGAGTGATTAGGGTTTGACAATGAAGAAAGCATCTTCTTAAATAGAAGACACAATAAGAAATGGAGGGTTAAGATTGAGAGGTGTAAAAAGAGAGGTTGGCTAGGATTAGAGGGTAGGTAAAAGAAATACCAAAATAATGAAAGAGGTAGGTAGTGTATGAATTAAGAGATGAATGACATGTGTCATGTGTAGAAAAAGATAATGAATTAATTAAATAAATAAAGATTTATTTAATTAATAGAAGAAGTAGGACAATTAAATAAATAAAATATTTATTTAATTTAGGAAAGGGATAATTTAAATAAATAAATGTATTTATTTAAATGAGAAATAAGGCTAGAAGAGGATAAATGAATTAATTAAATAAATAAAATATTTATTTAATTAGACATGACAATTTTGAGTGTCTACATTTTGCCCCTCTTTGAGATAATGCGGCTTGTCGCATTGTTTCAAAGAAGATAAGATGAACTGATACAGAGTTGCCCCAAGATGGGAATTATATGCCCCCTCGAGAGATTGGATGAAAATGTCTGAAAAGATTGCAGACAATCTCTCGATAAGAAAGAATGGCTAGAATGGGTTGACCGAATAAAGTGACAAAGTCACAGGATGAAGAATACTGACTCGGGAAATGAGGGCAAGGGCTAGGGTAGGCTATAAGATAGACCACGGGCAAAAAACATCCTCATTGTCATCCACACCCTTACAAGATCACAGTGCAGAGTGAAAAAAGAGCAGTAGCAGTCAGCAGCGATGGCCTTCGTTCATAGATTCGACCGCGTTCGCCGATTTCAGCGACCAGCAGATGCAGGAGAGCCGGTAAGTACCACCAAACCTCCTCATACTTTCACGCATTTCAATTTTTGTCATTAATGCTCAATAGGTAGCAATAAATGCACTAGGAATAGGGTATTTAAAAAATGCAAAAATGTGCAACCGCGTCTGTGTCAGTGCCAGGCACGTCTGTGTCCAACAGGCGCGTCTGTGTCGGTTCCAGGCGCGTCTGCGCCTCGGACCGCGTTTGCGTTGAATACGGGCGCATTTGGGTATTGTAGAGGCGTTTATGTCCTGAAGTCGCGTTTAGGTTCCATAGGCGCGTTTGTGCATAATGTAAGCATGTTTGTGTTCTGAAAGCGCGTCTGTGTTGTAGAAGCGCGTTTGTGCAGTCTATAAGCATGTTTATGAGTTTAAAGCGCGTTTGTGTGTCAAAAATGCATGGTTTTGGTCTTCTAGGTCAAATCGGCAGTTCTGTGATGAACATACGCTGTCGATTGGATAAGCTGCTGAGAGGATACACTCAAACAGGTCCTCTAGGAAGACTAGGATAGATCAAGGCACTTTGTGATGAACAGGGAGTACCAGGATAGGCAGCACTTTGTGATGAACAGGGAGTGCGAATGTGAGTAACACTTTGTGATGAACAGGGAATGTCACACATGTAGTACTTTGTGATGAACAGGGAGCACTACTAGGATAGATAGCAACACTTTGTGATGAACAGTGAGTGTCACTAGGATAGATAACCATATGCATTTAGATAGCAAGTAGCATTTTGTGATGAATAGTGAATGCCACAATAACTGACATGATTGATTGTTTGACTGCAGGAGTATCTGCCTATGTTGGAGTCACGGGAGAGATTCTCGTCTACACAGAGATTGCGAGCAGAGTTGTCTTTTGAGGAGAGAGCAGCTATTGAGGAGATGGGCCTCAGACATGTGCTGTATGTGCCTGAGTTTCGGGCAAACATGGGTTTGTTGACTGCGCTGGCGGAGAGATGGCACTCCGAGACTTGCACGTTTCACTTGCCGATGGGGGAGATGATAGTGACCCTCGAGGATGTATATAGGATACTGCACATACCAATCGATGGAGAGCTGATTCCATATGATCGAGATGGAGACAGGGAGGCATTAAGACGGGTATTCCAGGATCCCGGGTTGGAGATGAGAGCAGGGCACGTGGCATGGGATACCATGACTGCGACAGGTTTAGCGCTGCCAGCTGTGATCGGAGGAGCCATCAGTGGGTTCCTGTGTCCAGACAGGGCTACACGGGGGTTGGCAGTGGGTTGGGGAGGAGCACTAGAGATACTGGTGACTGAGCACACCAGATATGCATGGGGGCCATGTGTCCTGGCACATTTGTACTATGAGATGCATCAGTTTGTTTATCACGGATCAGTGGGCTTGGGCTGCAGAGTGACACTGTTATAGGTGTGGGCATATGAGCACCTGCCGATCACACGGCCGATTCACTTCAGAGGTAGAGGGCATGGACGGAGCTTTGTACACCTCTATGATATGATTACGTCACAGCCTCGGATTGGGCGGTTGGAGCACTGGAGGCGTGTTATAGATGATATTGACACAGTCATCTGGAGGCCGTACCTGGGGTGCGAGGAGTGGGAGGACGACACCTTGGAGCTGCCATATACATTTAGGAGCAGATATCTGATTGGGCGGACACCCTACATTTTGGAGAGATAGGTGGTTGACAGGGTAGGCAGATAGTTCGGCAGGATCCAGAGGATGCCGCGAGGCTCGGGCATGTATGCCCGTACAGTCAGGGATCAGGCACAGTTCGGGCCATTGTTATCATATGATCAGGTCGTGACACAGATGACAGAGATGATGCCACTACCCTGGGATATGTGGCCGGAGGTAGAGGATGTAGGGATGGACGCAGAGTACTCTGCATATTGGGTAGAGCATCCATTTCCACAGTTGACAGATCCGGGAGAGCTGCTGGAGGGAGAGGTTGGAGGGGATGATGATGATGATGGTGGAGGGGATGGAGGTAGGGGCCGACGGAGGCGGAGGGGAGTAGTGGGGGAGAGGCGGGTAGCACCTCGGAGGGAGGGAGGACAGGAGGGAGCAGCCCAGGTGGTGAGAGGTCGAGGTGGATTGCCCCTACAGGCACCAGCAACACAGGGTCCTAGAGCACAGGGACCTAGACAGGGACAGGTGCAGGGACAGGAGCAGGTGCAGAGACAGGTACAGGTTCCCCGGCATGTACAGAGACAGGCACCAGTTCAGGCACCTAGATAGGTATAGGGGGAGGCACAGGTACAGGCACCCGTAGAGGGAGAGCCGCAGGCAGAGGCTGAGGGTGGAGATCCTGAGGAGGATGAGCTCCTAGAGCTGAGAGAGATCTGCCAGGGCCAGGCAGACGAGATCCAGGAGTTGGAGCGGGAGAGGGATTGCCTCAGGATCAGGCTCCGAGATACAGAGCGAGAGAGGGATCAGGCCATCCAGCAATATACTGAGGCTGAGACAGCTCTGAGGGCAGGGAGGCAGGCAGCAGAGGATGCAGGGGCAGGCTACGCATATGTGTTGCGAGCCGGAGAGGAGATAGGTTATTGGAGAGACCTGTACTATGGTGTCGTGCCAGCGAATCAGCGGGCGAGGAGCTTCCATAGACCATCGCGTACAGCGACGGCTACGGGAGGGAGTCATAGGAGGCAGGCATCCAGTGGTGGGGTCATGGGTCCTCCACCACCACCAGATAGGCAGGGTGATCTCGGAGTAGGTCCATCTATAGCTCAGCGTCCGTCGAGGCCAGGTGGCTCCAAGGGAGGGAGTTCATCATAGCCATAGAGGGCTCCCCTTTGTATCAGTATATGTACCATTTTTGTATTGTAGACACCTTCGGGTGATTTTGTAGCCATATGATTTTTGACATCATTGTATCATGACACTTCTGATTATATATGAGATGATTCATCATTTTTGCGGCAGCTATATGCATGTGTACCTTATGTGATGAAATGTTCTTATGTGATACATGTTTTATGATATGGATGCTTATATGATGCAATGCAATATTTTTGTTCTTTTATGTTGTATATGTGATGCATGATGCAAATGTGAATGTATGTAATGCAAATGAATATGATAATGCAAATTATTATTTACATAATGAAAATGTGAGATGTGCTAACATGTGTTGTATGTAGGATGTGATGCAATTGTGATATCTATATGTATGTATGAAATGCTTATATGTGGTGATGTAGGTGTAACTATATGAAATGCAAATGTTTTTGGTGTGTCATTATACTCAGTCATGTGATAGCGGGCTATGCGGACTCGAGAAGGACAATGGAAGTCAATCAAGAAAGGGGGATGGAAGACAGAAGATATGAACGTGAAAGAGCTTCTTGTTCATTATCATCATTGAGCTTTATTATGGCAGAATAGGTTATGACAATCGAGGCATTTGTTCGGCTCAGAAAGTCATTGTACCTGTTTGCATGGAGATAAGACAGTCACAAACAAGGAATGCCCCAGTTCATACTAGACTCATAGTGTCCTCATATCCTTGGACAAGTCATAGCATTACTAAAAGACAATCCACAGACAGCAAATGCAAATAGGTGACGATACCCCATCCTCGCCTTTCTAGTCAAAGACATCCTGGAGATAGAATCTCTAGTCAAAGACATCCTGGAAAAGCTAAAAGACATGTCACCAAAAAGATAAAATCAAAAGAAAACCAAGACTCGACACCAACATCCACTGTAGTCCTCAAGTTTAGTGTCTCTTGTCACTTGTTTAAGTCTTATTCGATTGTGGTCACAATGTTCACTTTCACAAAAAGGATAGATAGCACTGAACCATATGTTGTCTGAGTCTGTTGAAAGATTTGATTTTGTTGAAGCTCATTGTTGCTGCTGTGTCTCATTTGAAACTGACTGAATCCATGAAACTGATACTTTATTGCGGAGAAGATGGAACTTTATTGCGGATCTGCGATGCAGATGTTGCTTTATTGCCGATTGCGCGCGGATAGACTTGAAGGAAGCTGGAAGAAACTGTACTCCTCGAAACATGTGATGTTCTCAGTTCCACACCCATTACTAGACATAGGATTTGCCTTAGCCACAGATAGGATCTGATTTATTATGGATGGAAAGGGAGTGAAAAGGGAGGGTTATGGATGGCTAACCAATCTCAGGTAGATCAATAACAAGCCATGATGGGAATGGGTAAGTTTATTGTGAATGAATAGGTTGTGAGTGTGTGCAAAGTGAGAGATGAAAGAGAATCCTGAAAGAGGGAGGAGCAAAGTCTCTATGCATGGTGCTGGTGACCCAGTTTTCACCATGGTACTTGTCCAGGGCGCCACCGAAGTGGTTTTCACCGTTGGACGAAATTATTTCTCTTTACTTTTTTTTTGATTTTTCAATTTTTTTGTTGTCACAAGGCGCCTGTTTGCCAGGTTTTCACCAAGTAACGATTTTTTTGTTTTATAATTTTTTTTGTATTTTTGGATTGGGATGTTCCGAAGAGCTTATGTGTAGAACCTGCGCAGAAGCATGCTATTGATAGGATCCTCCAAGGGTTCACCTTCTGTAGTTGAGAGCTGATATGCCCCAGATCCATATACCACTGTAATGATGTAAGGACCAAGCCAATTTGGTTTGAACTTGCCCTTCTTCTCTCTGTCTTGCTGATATTTAGGATTTTCTCTGAGAACTAAGTCACCCACCTCAAATGTATGAGGCTTAACCTTGTGATTGTAACTGCATTGTTCCTTGACTGAATGATGTGTAGCTTGAGTGAATGTCTTCCTCGATGAAGGAACTGAGATAGAATTACTAGTGTGTGGACTACGTAGGCCCGTATGCATGTCACCTGAAGAAGTTTGGGCATCCCTAATAACAAAGTCCTTCAAGGAAGCTCCATTAAAAGTCCATGATGTATCACCAAAAGGGAAAGGATGTGTGAAACAAGTGGATGAGCTATGAAGGCTTATGATTGCGAAAAGAAGTGAAAGTAGGATAGCATGATGGAGACTTAGGATCAACATGTATGCTTTTTGACTTGAAATTTTAGAACTTTTGCCCCCAGATATTTTGATATTAGGGGAGATCAACTCTTTCTCTTTTTGCTTCATAGGATTTTTATCCTTGACTTTGATTTTTGCAGAGTCCAGTAGCTTTTGATTTTGATTTGGACTAAAGGACTTCTCTTTATTTTTGACTTTTAGATTTTTATTTTCAAGGCTTGATTTTTGATCCCCAATTAGTAAGGGCTTTTGTAATTCTTGTTCATCCAAGTCTGGGAGTGGAGTGGAAATGGAATGAGTGGATGAAATAGTAAGGCTATGTGAGTTATCAAGAGGGTTGGCGATAGACTCAATAGATTCTTTGTTGGAACAACTCTTAGGACTATTGATATCAAGAGTTGCTTGCACCGCTATAGGAGATTTGCATTCGGACTTAGTAGCCACAACACTAGGTGGTTCACACCCAATTCCTTGATATTGCAAATTGTTTGTAATTTGTTCTTGTTGACTGAATACCTTAGCAGATAGTGGGAGTTGATCAACATGAAAGATATACTCACCACATCCCATGTCTTTAAACTTGAATTTTTCTTTTAGCTCTGCTTGTTTGGATGTAGAATATTTTAAGGATTCAGGATCCACATATGTCAATGAAGGAATAGCTTCGCGATTGATTGGGATTGTTATTTCTGATTGAGGTTGCAGATTGTTGCAATATATGAATGGATTTGGATCCACTTTGATAGTCACTTCAACTCCATTGTGAGGAAACTTAATGCATTGATGGTATGTCGATGGGACTGCCCTCATTTCATGAATCCAAGGATGTCCTAGCAATATGTTATATGTGAGATCCAGGTCTAGGACTTGACAAACCACATCCTTTGTGACTGGCCCAATTCTTAGAGGTAAGGTGACTGTGCCCTTGGATGAGTGCTCTTCATCATCATATGCCTTGATGGTAATTTGGTTTGTAGAATTCACAGCCTTGTCAGAATATCCCAATTGTTTAATGGTGCTCAATGTACAAATGTTTAGACCTGCTCCTCCATCTATCAGGACTCGCTTTATTCGATGTTTATGTATGAAAGCTTCAACATGTAAAGGTGCATTATGTGGTTGACTTATGGAGGCGTCATCGGCTTCTGTGAACATAAGGGAATGTGGAATGGAAAGGTATCCCACCATGGCTTGAAACTGGTCCACGTTCAGATCAGTAGGAACGGTAGTGTCTCTCAAGATTTTGTCAAGGATAGCTTTATGAGCGGGGGATATGCGTAAGAGCTCAAGAATAGAGATGAGCGCGGGTGTCTTCCCTAACTGTTCTACAAGTTCGTACTCAGGCTTGGTTGATGAAGGATTGGTATTCTTAGTGGAGGCACCTGGCAACATGATATTACCTCGACAAGTTGTAACATGACATTCAGAGGTATGCTTAGAAGAAGATCCCACACCTTTTAGGACAATCTTGGGTCTCTGAGAAGGATTCTCAGGATTTTTGTTCTTGATAGTAATAGTAGAGATATGATTGTCCATTGAGATGTGATTGATAGTAGAATCATAATTGTAAGGTGCTCTACTATAATTGGCTTGATCATCTGTGACTTTGCCTTTTCCTTTGTCATGTTTTGGGAATGGTTCCTTAAACACCTCATGTTCTTGATTAGATGAATGTCTCTCAATCTCAATATCACCTCTATCAATGAGATCTTGCACAATGTTCTTCAGTCGATGACAATTACCTGTCTTGTGACCCTTGCTCTTATGAAATTCACAATACTCATCATCATTCCACCAATTTGGTTTGACCTTTGGTTCATATGGAGGAAAATCTGGAACTATGATCACTTTGTTTGCCACAATCTTTTTGAATACTGATTCAAGTGGTTCTCCCAATGGAGTGTACTTCCTTCGTGGTCTAGAAGTTGTCTGAGTGTTCACCTGATTGTTGGTAGAACTTGATCCAGAAAAGACGAACTTGGGTCTCACTGTGTTGGCATCAACAACACCATCATTAACTGTGTTCTTGTTCTTGTTCCAAAATTTTGGTTTGTCCTTTCCTTTAAAGTCCTCTTTGTTTTCTTTGAATATCTTAATGACTCCTTGTTCAATTAAGACTCTTTCTATTGCTAGGCCCTTTTCAATAACATCCTTGAATGTAGACAAACAAGCTTTCCTGAGATCATAGCCAATAGCCTTATTAACATTTTGAGTGAACATTTCTACCATTTGTTTTTGCGGGATTTCACAAGAACATCTGCTAGCTAGATTTCTCCATCTTTGTAAAAATGTTGCGAAAGATTCTCCTTCCTTTTGTTTCGTATTGCACAAGGTAGTAACTGAGACATCTGTTTCTATATTGTAAGAGAAATGCTGAATGAATGCCTCTGCTAAGTCGCCCCATGATTTAATACCAGGAGGTAATTGAGAAAACCGTTCCATAGCTTGATCGCCTAAGCTTTGTGGAAACAACCTCATCAAGTATGTTTCTTCTGCCGCTACCTCAATGCAAGCTGTGAAGAATTGTCTTATGTGTGCCTTGGGGTCTCCTTTCCCTCTATATTTGTCAAATTTTGGCATCACAAAGTGTGCAGGAAACGGAGGCATTGGAATGCTCTTATCAAAGGGATAAGGACATATATCTCTCATAGTGTATGTTGGTTTTGATGTACTCATGTCCTCCATTTTCTTTTGTAAATCTCTTATTTGTTGCTCCAAATTGTTTTTAGGAGGAGATTGATTTCTTGTAGCATACCCCATGTTTGAAACACCCATTTGAGGAGGAGCTTGTTGCATGTATGGATGATACTGATCGTAGACATGTCCATATGGAGGTCTATATTGATGTGGCATATATGGAGCACTTGGCATAACTTCATGTTGAGAGACCCCATATCTATTTTGTGCATATATACCATATTCAATAGGCATTTCATTTTCCATTGTGTTGCCCCCAATTTTGACATGAGGTCTCCTTGTGTCAAAATTTTGGGGATGCCTTTGAGTATCTACTTGTTTTGATTGATCCATAGCTTGAGCATGTGATTGAGCATATCTGTCTGCATAAGGCTTCCATAATGGTCTTCGAAGGTAAGTATCATATGTTTGAACTTGTGTATGTGGGATCTCTGGTTTTTGAAGCAAAACTGATGGTGACTCAGGCATCATATTCAGTCCTCTATTTCCTCCACTATTTGGTCTCCTTTGATCCATGTTGGATTGAGTTTGTTGTGAGGGTCGACTTTCCATAAGTTGAGACATGTCAAAGTCATGAGGTATTTTAACTCCACTTTGTGCCATCATGTGTAAAAAGTACTGTCGATCTCTCCTCATTATCTCTTCAACCAATCTATTGAAATGAGGATTCATTATGGAGTCTTCTATGTCTGCTGATAGTATTGAAGAGTTGTCCACATTGTCATTGTGTGTAGTATTGTTGTTTATAGTGTTTGCGCTTTCCACATTTGGATTGTTTCTATAAACATCCATGTCTGGTAATGTAGTGTGCTCAGGATTGAAGAATAAATCATTGTCATACTCATAAGAACTCATGTTTGCGGATTCTTGAGCTTCTTTAGCTATTCTCCTAGATTTTTGAAGGCATGTTTCAACCATGAACTAGGTGTTTGACCAATATGTGAGAGACTAGATGAAAAAAATGACAAGAGTATGGAAGACCAAGAGTTGTATGGAGTGTAAATGAATCTTGAGGTGTATTTGCAATGACCAAAGTGTAAGACCAAGTAGGTAAGTAGTAGAGTAGGTGTGACTTCCAAAGAGACGATCGTTTCTCTTGATGAGGTAAGCTGACCTTGACCCTAAGTAAGACCAAATGAGACCCAAAGGTAAAAAACCTTGATGAGGGACCACTTAGCAAAGTGTAGTTGTATGTAGTGTGTTGAAAAAGTATAGTGAGGACAAGCAAGTGACCTTTTTGACCCAAGTTTAGACAATTGTGAATGTAAAATGAGATGTGAAGCAATGATGGACTATGTGAGACCCAAGGACAGGTTGAATGCTAGATGAAACCTGAAGAAACAACCTAGGAAGCTCAAGTATTCCGAAATTGATTTCTTTTGTTTGCTGGACTATGAAATTTTTCCAATTTGTGAAGTTTTTGGTTGTGACCAAATCTGAATGTTTGACTATTTTTCGTGACAAGAGGACACAATGTTGATGAGGACTCAATGTTTGCAAGTGTTTAGACTGACAATGACTCCAAGAAAAGTGTGTTGTTTGATGTAAAATTGTTTTGCATACACTTGAAGACACAAAAGACACAATGTTTTGCTGTTTGGTCTTGATTGTTTGAATGTTTAACATAAGTCAAGCACAATTCTTATGGCTGGCCAAGACAATAGTTGTTGATCCCACATGGGGTTTTACCCCCGAGGCTACGCTATTCAGAGCGGATACTTAGATGCTTGACCTCACTGGCTCCACCCTCGGCACTCACTTCTCGGGTTAGCCAAGCATCAGTCCCCATGAAAACTCCCCATGGCGAACTTTGTATCTCTACTAAGAATCGTATGTGTGTGGGCCGCTACCAGAGGTCCGACCTCCTACCCCAACAACTAGAAGGATTTGGGCTTCTAAAACAAAAAGGTGCTAGTAAGGGCATCCGCTCATGTGGCCATACATGCGACACTTTCAGCTCTGTAAATACAGAAGGCTCCCAGCCGGTAGGGGTTATGCCCTACAAATGATCAAATAAATTTGATCAAACGGGTTTATGGGGAGACATAGTGTCAGTATGAACTAATCAGCACACGTTATTCATAGTTTTCACCATGAATACATTTGATTATAGTGGTTTGGATGAGGTGGGTTTTCCTCACTACCACTTGGGTCGTTCTCTTCTCACTAGTAGTCCTAATGACCACACGGGAAGACAGGCCCTCTAAAGATTAAACAAAAAGAGCCTATTGCTCAAGACACAAAAGACAATGATTCAATTTTAGTGCACCAATTGAAGTGTTTGCTAGTCTATGAAAACAAGGCACACAATAAAAATCCAAAAACCCTTGCCAAGGACCTGCAACAAAGATTTATTAGTAGTTTGGATTGTTTCAAATGATCACCCCTTCCTGCAAGCACACAAGTTAGGTAAATTTTAGATCCAAAAGACTTTGTGAAATAGGGGCCTTCAACAATGCGTTTTGTTGACCAATTCAAAGACCTGATTCATCATAAAAAAAGACCACCTGTAAAATTTTAAGAGATTTCCAGAAATGTAAGAAAATCAAAAAATGTGCTAATTTGCTCCAAAAATTAATTTTTTATGAAAAAATCATAAAAAATTCATATAAAATACAAAATCGATCCAAAAAATCTCAAATTTGTATTGAAGAGTATTGATGGTCTTTCAAACCTGCACAAAAAATTTCCTGCAACAAATCCAAGCAGTTTGTGAGATATGAGTAAAATAATGCAAAACCCTAATTTTCAAAGATCTGATTTTTGAAGAATGATTTTGCATCAAATTTAAAATCACAAAGAACAGATCCTGTATATAATTCTGAGAGATTTCCAAAAATGTAAGAAAATCCGAAAAATTCTCTAATTTTCTCTCAAAATTAATTTTTTATGAAAAATCATAAAAAATTCATATAAAATGCAAAATTGATCCAAAAAATCTGAAATTTTTACTGAATCTTTCTGATACTTGTCTTCACCTGCAAAAAAAACTTATGTCAAAATTTGAAGCCGTTTGTGAGATCTGATCAAAATAAAGAAAAACCCTAATTTTTAAAGATCTGACTTTTATGGAAATATTTTGCATCAAAGTTAAAATCACAAAGAATAGATCCTATTTCTAATTCTGAGAGATTTCCAAAAATATAAGAAAATCCGAAAAATTCTCTCATTTGCTCTCAAAATTAATTTTTTATGAAAAATCATAAAAAATTCATAGAAAATGAAAATGTGCTCCAAAAATTCTAAATTTTGGATTGAGAGCTCCTGATACTTTCTTCAACCTGCAAAAAACATTTGGTGCAAAACTCCCAGGCTGTTTATGAGATATGATCGAATCTCTCCAAGATCTTGATTTTGTGTCCAAAACCCTAGCTGCACAAGATTATTCTCCAAATTGTTTTACAAAACAGCAATATAGGGTTAGAAAAATCTGCAAAAAAACATAGATCTAAGAAAAATCCATGTCCCACCGGGCGTGCCAAAATGTGTATGGTGGAAATGGATAACAATAATAACAAAATTGAAAGGCTAAATGAATCCAACCACAAAACCCTATCCTAACAATCAACAAAGATCCACCATAACATATGAAGATTACCTAAGACAATGCAAAATAACTCAAAATCACAAAGATTATACCATCACATGTCCAATAGGGTTTTGATCTCCATTCTTCCTATCTCCATTGATCTTGCTTGATATATTTGCTCTCAGATTTTTATATGCACAAGAGCTCAACAAAGAACGGAATGTGGTTGCAAGTAGGATCGTAGTGTAGCCAAGTCCTCCAAAATTGTTGATTAGTCTGAGTGATTAGGGTTTGATAATGAAGAAAGCATCTTCTTAAATAGAAGACACAATAAGAAATAAAGGGTTAAGATTGAGAGGTGTAAAAAGAGAGGTCGGCTAGGATTAGAGGGTAGGTAAAAGAAATACCAAAATAATGAAAGAGGTAGGTAGTGTATGAATTAAGAGATGAATGATATGTGTCATGTGTAGAAAAAGATAATGAATTAATTAAATAAATAAAGATTTATTTAATTAATAGAAGAAGTAGGACAATTAAATAAATAAAATATTTATTTAATTTAGGAAAGGGATAATTTAAATAAATAAATGTATTTATTTAAATGAGAAATAAGGCTAGAAGAGGATAAATGAATTAATTAAATAAATAAAAATTTATTTAATTAATAGAAGAATTAGGCTTAGATAATTAAATAAATAAAATATTTATTTAATTAGACATGACAATTTTGAGTGTCTACAGTGGATTGTCTCTTAGTAATGCTATGACTTGTCCAAGGATATGAAGACATTGTGAGTCTAGTATGAACTAGGGCATTCCTTGTTTGCAACTGTCTGATGTCCATGCAAACAGGTACATTGACTTTCTGGGTTGAATATATGCCTCGATTGTCATAACCTATTTGCCATAATAAAGCTCAATGATGATAAATGCATAGGAAGCTCTTTTCACTTCAATATCTTCTATATTTTCATCCTCCTTTCTTGATTGACCTCCATCATCCTTCTTGAGTCCATGTAGCCTGCTATCACATGACTGAGTATAAAGACATGCTAAAAATATATGCATTTCATGTAGTTTGCACCTGCATTACCACATATTATCATTTCATACATATAGATATCACAATTGCACCATATCTTGCACAAAACACATGTTAGCACATTTTACACTCTCATAATGTAAATAGTTATTTGCATTATCATATTCATCTGCATTTAATACATTCACATTTGCATTTACATAACATTTAAAAACATAAAAGAACAAAAAATATTGCATTTCATCATGTACATATTTGCATCCATATCATAAGCAACATCACATAGGTATACATGCATATAGCTTCCGTAAGGATGAATCATCACATACATACAAAATGGTACAAAACTGATACATAGGGAGCCCTCTAAGGCTATGATAAACTCCCTCCCTCAGAGCCAATTGGTCTCAATGGAGTCTGAGCCCTGGAAAGACCCACCCCAAGATCATCTCTCCTGCCCCCTCTATCTGGTGGTGGTGGAGGACCCATGACCCCACCGCTAGACACTTGTCTCCTGTCTCTCCCTCTAGTGGTCGTCGCAGTCCGCGATGGTCTCTGGAAGCTCATAGCCTGTTGATCTGGTTGTACCACTCCATAGTATAGGTCTCACCACTAGGCTATCTCCTCCCCTGCTCATAGAACATAGGCGTATCTAGCCCCTATGTCCTTTGTTTCCTGCCTCCCTTCCCTCGGTGTTGTCTCACCCTCTGTATAGCACTCAATAGCCTGATCCCTCTCCCGCTCAGTATCCCTTAGCTATCTCCTAAGCCTAGATGTCTACCTCTCTAGATCTTGGATCTCATCTACCTATCCCTGGCAGATCTCCCTCAAGGATAGTAACTCATCCTCCTCCTCTCCCCCCTCACCCTATCCCTATAGCTGCTCCTGTGGCTGCTCATTTCCATGTCTTAGTCTCTGTACCTATCTAGAAACTTGTATTGCTAGCACCTATAAAGGCAATCCACCTCTGCCCCTCACTATGTGAGCCTGTTGAGCCTGTCTCTCCTCTCCACCCTCTCTCCTCATAGACAATCTTCTCTCTACCACTGCACCCCATCTCCACCATCAACCTCTACCTCCACCATCCCCACTATCATCTCTATCTCCCCCACCATCTCCATCTATCGGCTCCCCTGGATTTGTCAGCCATGGAAACAGATGCTCTACCCAATATGCAATGTACTCTACATCCATCCCTCCATCCTCTACATCTGGCCATATATCCCAAGGCATGGGAACCATCTCTTGTAACTGTGTCATTTCCTAATCATACGAAAGCAATGGCCCCAAATGCACCTGATCCCTCATTGTCCGGGCATATATCCTTGAACCCTATGGTATCCACTATATTCTGTCGAACTTCCTGCATACCCTATCTATCAATTGCTACTCAGTAACATATGGAGTCCATCTGATCAGATACCTGCTCTGGAATACATATGGCAACTCCACTACATCATCCTCCCAATCCTCATAGTCTCGGTAAGGCCTCCATACCACACTGTCTATCTCATCCATAACCTGACACCAATACTCCAGTCTCCCAATATGTGGCTATGACATAATCATATCATACAAATGAACATAGCTACGCCCATGTCCTCTACCTCTAAAATGAATCGATCGTGTAATCGGTAGATGCTCATATGCCCATACCTGCAACAGTGTCACTCTGCATCCCAATCCTACGGACCTGTGATACACAAATTGATGCATCTCATAGTACAAGTGTGCCAACAAACATGGCCCCCATGCAAACTTGGTGTGCTCTATCACCAACATCTCTAGTGTCCTCCCCCATCCCACTGCCAACCCTCATGCCACTCTATCTAGACAAAGGAACCTGTTGATCACTCTTGCCAATATAGTCGATAGTGTTAATCTTGTATGTGTCATGGTATCTTAAGCCACATGTCCTACCCTCATCTCTAGTCCTGGATCCTAAAACACTCATCTCAATGCATCCCTATCTCCCTCTCGATCGTAAGGAACTAACTCCCCATCGATCGATATCCTCAGTATCCTATACACATCCTCTAAGGTGACTATCATCTCACCCATCGACAAATGAAAAATGCAAGTCTCTGAGTGCCATCTCTCAACTAATGCAGTCAGCAATCCCATGTTCACCTAAAACTCAGACACATACAAAATATGTCACAGTCCCATGACCTCAACTACTACTCTATCCTTGATTGTCAGCTCTGCTCATGAACTCTGATTCGACGAGAATCTCTCTTGTGACTCCAGCATAGGTAGGTCCCCTTGTAGTCAAGCAAAGCAACTGTGTCAATCCTAGTGGTACTCCCTACTCATAACAAAGTACTTCTTTCTATCCTAGTAGCATTCCCTATTCATCACAAAGTGTTGCTCTTTTTAGTACTCCCTATTCATCACAAAGTACTATTTCCTATCCTAGTGGCACTCCTTGTTCATCATAAAGTGTTTCTTTTTATCCTAGTGGCACTCCCTGTTCACCACAAAGTGGTGCTTTGATCCTATCTTTTAGGGCACCTACTTGAGAATATCCTCTTGAGTAGCTTATCCAACTCACAACATATGTTCTAGCACAGAATTGTCAATTTCAGCCTAATCTAATTGTCAATGTATGTTCTATCATAGAATTATCAATTTCTATGGTACTCCCTATTCATCACAAAGTGCCTTGATCTATCCTATCCTAGGGCCTCTGCTTGAGTGAATCCTCTTGAGTAGTTTCTTGATTGGCAATGCATGTTCTATCATATAATTGTCAATCTTGGCCCTATCTATTATCTTATTCTTCCCTAGAGGACCTGCTTGAGTGTATCCTCTTAGCAGCTTATCCAATCGATAGTGTATGTTTATCATAGAACTGTCGATTTGGCCTTGAAGATGCAAGCGCACTTACATAATTCAAAAATGCACCTAACACACACAGACGCACCTATCCTACACATACGCGCTCGCATTGCACATAGACACTATTGCAAACATAGACACATCTGGCACCAACACAGACGCACCTAGCCTACCCAGACATGCCTGGAACCAACACAGATGCGCCTTAATGCTTTTCCCCCTGCTTGACATTTTTTTGCAACCTACCTAATACACATTTATTTCTCTACCAAGTGTATATGGTGAAAATGGATAAAACAATATTGAAAGACTAAATGAATTCAACCACAAAACCCTAGCCTAACAACAGCAAAGATCCATCATAACATATGAAGATTACCTAATACAATGCAAATAAAATGAAATCACAAAGATTATACCATCACATATCCAATAGGGTTTGGATCTCCATTTTTCCTATCTCCATTTATCTTGCTTGATATATTTGTTCTCAGATTTTATGTGTGCACAAGAGCTCAACAAAGAACGGAAATGTGGTTGCAAGTAGGCTTGATCGCATATGAAAGTTTGAAAGCGTAGAGTAGTTGGGTAGTAATCGGAGGTTGATAATGAAGGAAGCATCTCCTTATATAGAAGACACTATAAGAAATGAAGGGATAAGATTGAGAGGTGTAAAAGATAAATGGTCGGCTATGATTAGAGGGTAGGTAGAGGAAATAAGAAAATAATGAGAGGGTAGGTAGTGTAGGAATTAAGAGATGAATGACATGTGTCATGGTTAGAAAAGGATAATGAATTAATTAAATAAATAAAGATTTATTTAATTAATGGAAGAAGTGGGATCAATTAAATAAATAAAAGCATTTATTTAATTTAGGAAAAGGATAATTTAAATAAATAAATGTATTTATTTAAATGAGAAATAAGGCTAGAAGAGGATAAATGAATTAATTAAATAAATAAAAATATTTATTTAATTAGACATGACAATTTTAGGTGTCGACATTTTGTCCCTCTTTGAGATAATGCAGCTTGTCACGTTGTTTCAAAGAATATAATATGAACTGATACAAAGTTTCCCCAAGATGGGAATGATATGCCCCTCAAGAGATTGGATGAAAATGTCTGAAAAGATCACATACAATCTCTCGATAAGAAAGAAAGACTAGAAAGGACTGACAAAATAGGATAAAGTGACAGAGTCACGGGATAAAAAAGACTGACATGGGAGACGAGGGCTAGGGTAGTCTATAAGATAGACTACAAGGGAAAGCATCCTCATTGTAATCCACACATCCAAGAGATTAGAGTGCAGAGAGAGCAGAGAGCAGTCAGCAACAATGGCATTGGTGCATAGATTTGATCATGTTTGCCAATTTTAGAGGCTAGCAGATGCAAGAGAGTTGGTAAGTACCAAAAAACCTCCTTGTACTTTATCACACTAATTTTTGTCATAAATGCATGCTAGGTAGGGTAATAAATGCACTCTAGAAAATGTCAAGCAGGGGGGGGGAATGCTAAGGTGCATCTATGTTGGTGCTAGGCATGTCTGGGTTGGCTAGGCACATCTATGTTTGTGCTAGGCATGTCTATGAATGGAATAGCGTTTATGTCAGATATAAGCGCGTCTATGTTGTGCAGGTGTGTTTATGCTATATGGGTGCATCTGCGCAAAACAAAGGCAAGTCTATGTATGTTAGGCACGTTTGTGCAGAGTAGGCGCGTATGTGCAATATGTAAGCACGTGTATGTCTTAAATGTGCGTTTATGTCTTCTAGGTCAAATCGGCAGTTCTGTGATGAATATACACTATTGATTGGATAAGCTACTAAGAGGATACACTCAAGTAGGTCCTCTAGGGAAGACTAGAATAGCAGATAGGGCTAGGATTGACAATTATGTGATAGAACATACGTTGGCATTCAGGAAACTACTCAAGAGGATACACTCAAGCAGAGCCCTAGGATAGGATAGATCGAGGTACTTTGTGATGAACAGGGAGTACCAAGACATAGTACTTTGTGATGAACAGGGAGTACTAAAAGAGAAGCACTTTGTGATGAACAGGGAGTACTAAAAGAGCAGCACTTTGTGATGAACAAGGAGTGCAAAAACATGTAGTAATTTGTGATGAAAAGGGAGTACCACTAGGATAAACAACAATACTTTGTGATGAACAGTGAGTGGCACTAGGATAGAGTTCCATAAGCACTAGGATAAAAAGCAGCATTTTGTGATGAACGGGGAATGCCACTATGATTGTCACCATTGATTTGCTTGACTACAGGAGTTTCTACCTATTCTAGAGTCACAGGAGAGATTCCCATTGACGCAGAGCTTGCAAGCAGAGCTGCCAGTTGAGGAGCGAGCAATGGTTCAAGCTATGGGCCTATGACATATCCTATATGTGCCTAAGTTTCGAGCAAACATGGGACTACTAACTACGTTGGCCGAGAGATGGCACTCAAAGACTTGCAGTTTTCATTTGCCAATGGGTGAGATGATAGTCACCTTAGAGGATGCTTATAGGATTCTGAGGATACCGATCAATGGGCAGTTAGTACCCTATGATTGAGATACAGATAGGGATGCACTGAGATGAGTGTTCCAGGATCCGGGACTAGAGATGAGGGTTGGACATGTGGCTTGGGATACCATGACACAGATAGGATTAGCACTACTAGCTGTACTGGTAGGAGTGATCAGTGGGTTCCTTTGTCTAGATAGGGTGACACAAGGATTGGCTGTGGGATGGGGGAGGACTCTGAAGAGGGATACAACTAGGCTCAAGAGAAAACTGAGGGATACTGAGTAGGATAGGGATCAAACTATTCAGCGGTATATAGAGGCTGAGATAGCACTGAGGGTAGGGAGGCAGGAAGCAGAGGACACAGGAGAGATGATCCTGGCGGGTCCTTCCAAGGCTCAGACTCCATCGAGGCCAGGTGGCTCTGAGGGAGGGAGTTCATCATAGCCTTAGAGGGCTCCCTATGTATCAGTTTTTGTACCATTTTGTATGATGACACCTTCAAGTGATTGTAGCCATATGATTTTGACATCATTGAATCATGACACTTATGATTATATATATATGATATTCATCCTTGCGGAAGCTATATGCATATGTACCTATGTGATGTTGCATCTATGTGATGCATGTTTCTGTATGATGCTTATGATATGGATGCAAATATGGACATGATGAAATGTAATATTTTTGTTCTTTTATGTTTTATATGTTATGCATATGTGAATGTGAATGTATGAAATGCAGATGAATATGATAATGCAAATAATTATTTTCATGATAAAATGTAAAATGTTCTAATATGTATTGTGTGTAGAATGTGATGCAATTGTGATATCTATATGTATGAAATGCTAATATGTGATAACGCAGGTGCAACTACACGAAATGCAAAAAAAAACTTTTTTGGTGTGTCATTATACTCAATCATATGATAATGGACTACACAGACTCAAGAAGGATTATGGAGGCCAATCAAGAAAGAGGGATGGCAGACAGAAGATATGAAAGTGAAAGAGCTTCTTGTGCATTATCATCATTAAGCTTTATTATGGGAAAATAGGTTATGACAATCCATACATAGGTTCGATCCAGAAAGTCATTGCAGAAAGTCATTGCACCTGTTTGCATGGAGACTAGATAGTCACAAACAAGGAATGCCCTAGTTCACACTAGACTTAGAGTGTCCTCATAGCCTTGGACAAGTCATAGAATTAATAACAGACAATCCATAGACAACAAAGAAAAAATAGGTGATGATACCCCATCCTCGCGTTTCTAGTCAAAGACATCTGGGAGATAAAATCTCTAGTCAGAGACATCCTAGAAAAGCCAAAAGACATGTCACCAGAAAGATAAAATCAAAAGAAAACCAAGACTCGACACCAACATCCACTATAGTCCCCAAGTTTAGTGTCTCTTGTCACTTGTATAAGTCTATTTGATTGTGGTCACAATGTTTACTTTCACAAAAGGATAGATAGCACTAAACCATAATATTGTCTGAGTCTGTTGAAAGATTTGATTTGTTGAAGCCCATTGTTGCTGTGTCTCATCTGAAACTGGCCGAATCCATGAAATTGATACTTTATTGTGGAGAAGATGGAACTTTATTGTGGATTGGCGATGCAAATGTTGCTTTATTGCGGATTGTGCATGGATAGACTGAAGAAAACTAGAAGAAATTGTACTCCTCAGAATAGGCGATGCTCTCAGTTCCACACCCATTACTAGATGTAGGATTTGTCTTAGCCACAAATAGGAGCTGATTTATTATGAATGGAAAAGGGTGGAAAGGAAGGTTTATTATGAATAGCAAACCAATCTCGGGTAGATCAATAACAACCCATGATGGGAATGTGTAAAGTTTCTTATGAATGGATAGGTTGTGAGTGTGTGCAAAGTGAAGGATGAAATGGAATCCTAAATGAGGGAGGAGCAATGTCTCTACACATGGCACTGGTGACCCAGTTTTCACCATGGTACTTGCCTAGGGCGCCACCGAAGTGGTTTTACCATTGGATGAATTGTTTATCTATTTTTCAATTATTATTTTTGTGTCACAAGGCGCCTATTTGCTAGGTTTTCACCAAGTAACGATTTTTTATGTTTTATGATTTTTTTTGTATTTTTGATATATTTTGATTTTTTTGTATTTTTGAATTAAGACACTTGGAAGAGCTATGTGTAAAACCTACGAAGGTGCTTATTGTTGATAGGATCCTCCAAAGGTTCACCCTCTGTGGTTGAGAGCTAATATGCACCAGATCCATATGTTGTTGTGATGATGTAAGGACCAAGCCAGTTTGGTACGAATTTGCCCTTCTTCTCTCTGTCTTGCTGATTTTTAGGATTTTCTCTGAGATCCAAGACACCTACCTCAAATGTGCAAGGCTTGATTTTATGACTGTAGTTGTGACTCATTCGTTGTTGATAAGCCTTGAGGTGATTAAAAGCATTTTGTCTTCGCTCATCCAATAGTTCAAGTTCTTGTAAGCGAGAGACCCTGTAGTCTTCATCATTGATAATGTTTTGCAAAGAGACTCGTAAAGAGGGTAACTCGACCTCAATAGGCAAGATAGCTTTAGCGTCGCAGACAAGTGAATAAGGGGTAGCTCCTGTAGGTGTGCAGATGCTTGTGCGGTAAACCCAAAGTGCGGGATTAAGTTGGATATGCCAATTGCGGCCAGCATCATCGACTGTCTTTTTTAGGATTTTAAGGATTGTTTTATTAGATGCCTCAGCTTGACCATTACCTTGGGGGTAATAAGGTGTGGAGAAATGATGGGTAATATGGAATCGGTCATAGAGTTCACGAACATCCTTATTTTTGAAGGGACACCCATTATCGGTGATGATGGAAATAGGAGTACCGTATCGACAAATGATATAGTTGAGAATGAATGTAGCAATTTTTTTTCTAGTGACTTGTGTAAGAGGCATGGCTTCAATCCATTTTGTGAAATACTTTGTGGCAGTGATGATGAATTTATGACCATTGGAGGAAGGAGGGTGAATCTTGCCTATGAGATCAAGTCCCCACTGGTAAAAGGGCCAAGGATTCGTAATTGGTTGAAGTTCTTGCACTAGTGCATGAATGAGGTCTCCATGAAGTTGACACTGCTTACATTTTTTGACAAACTGATATGAATCTTTTTCCATATTGGGCTAGTAATATCCAATCCTGATGAGTTTCTTGGCTAAAGTAGGACCACTAGAATGTGGACCACATATCCCTTCATGAACTTCACGTAATGCAATCTGAGCTTCGTCCCCTTCTAAACATCTAAGAAGAGTGCCATATAGACCTCGACGGTATAGGATATCGACTAAAATGACATATCGAGAAGATTGGCAAATGAAAGTGCGACATTGGTTATTGGATAAGTCGGGAGGAAGGGTATTGTCACGAAGGTATGTGAAAATGGAGCCATATAATGGGGAATCAGGACTGACTACACATATCATTTCAATAGGAGTGATCTCATATGAGGGAACCAAAAGGTTAGCCACCAAGAACTCATAGCGGGTTTCATTCTGTGGTAGATCGATTAGTGAAGCAATTGTAGCCACAGCATCTGTGGCTCGATTCTGCTCTCTCGGTATCTACTCAAAGTCTAACTTCATGAAATGCTATTTCAGGTCATCCACCATTCTTTTTTAAGGCCTTAATTTCTCATCCTTTATTTGGTAGTCATCAGTTGCTTGATGAATCACAAGTTGGGAGTCCCCAAAAACATGAAGTTCCTAGATCTTCCACTGAACGACAATCCTTAATCCAGTTGTCAATACCTCGTATTTTGCTATGTTATTAGTGCAAGGAAATGATAATTGATATGATTTTGGTATAGAATCCCCTTGAGGAGTTACGAAGAGGATGCCAACCCCTGCACCATGCTGTGTGTATGAGCCGTTAAAGTATAGCTACCAAGGCTTTGTGTGTGACACTGTTAAGATGGATTCATCTAGAAATTCCAAAGTTAGAGGAACATCATCTATCATGGGAGCATCTGTTAATTGATCTATGATAGCTTTTCCTTTTATTTTTTTTTTGTCCACTTACTTAATGTCCAATTTACTCAGGAGCATCACCCATTTGACTAGTCGACCAGTAAGCATTGCCTTATTGAGAAGGTATTTCAATGGATCGATCCTTGCGACCAACTTATTTTTATGAGTTAGCATGTAATACTGTAATTTATGTGAAGCAAATACCACAATGAGACATGCATGCTCAATTGGTGTGTAGTTTAGCTCATATCCCACCAATGTGCGACTAATGTAGTAGGCTGCCTTTTCTTTGCCCTCAGCAACTTGTTGTGCTAAGAGTGCCCCCAGTGTTGTTGAAGGAGCTGATATGTATAGTAATAGAGGTTGATCTAGAACTAGTGGCATCAAGACTGGTGGATTCAGAAGATAATCTTTTAGTATCTGGAAAGCCTGTTGGCAGTTATCATACCATTTGAATTTGATGTTTTTGTGTAGCAAATGCTAAAAAGGATTACATTTATCTGCAAGTTGTGCTATGAATCTTCATATGGACTGGAGTCTCCCTTGCAAAGATCAAAGTTGACTGATATTTCATGGTGGTTGCATCTTTAGGATGGCCTTGACTTTTGTTGGATTGGCTTTGATTCCTCTTTTTGAGACAATGAATCCCAGGAGCCTCCCAGAGGTTACTCGAAAGACACATTTCTTGGGGTTTAACCTTACTTTGTATTTTTCCAACTAATCAAAAATGATTGAAAGTATGTCCAAATGTGTATCTCTGTCTATTGATTTTCCCAAGAGGTTGTCAACATAATCTTCTACAGAAACGTGCATGAGATCATGAAAGATAGTAGTCATGGCTCTTTGATATGTAGTGCCTACATTTTTTAGCCCAAAGGGCATGACATTCCAGCAGAAAGTTCCCCAAGGACAAGTGAATGTTGTTTTGTGCTGATCCTCGGATGTGATTTTTATTTGATTATAACCAAAGAATCCATCCATCAAAGATAACATTGCATGACCTGCTATGAGATCTACGATCAAGTCAATATTTGGCAATGGAAAATCATCCTTAGGACAAGCCTTGTTAATGTCTCTAAATTCTATACATATTCTGATGCTATGATCTAGTTTACTGACAGGCACTAAGCTGGAGATCCATTCAGGATAATCAATTGGGCGTATGAATTCGACATCCAATAATTTTTCAAGCTTTGCTTTGACTAATAATGCCACTTGTGGATGCATCTTTCTTAATTTTTGTTTCACTGGTTTTGCCCCTGGTTTAATTGTCAAATGATGCATTACCAAATCTAGATCCAATCTAGGCATATCAGCGTATGACCATGCAAAATTGATTTGTCGCTCTGTGAAGAAACCTATGAATTTTGATCTTTTTGTCTCTATTAAGGATTGAGCTAGGAATATGTTATGTGGAATTTCTTCTGTACCAATGTTTGTTTTGATGGTCTCTTCTATCAACATAGATGATTTTTCTTCATATGATGCCGGGAGAATGTCGAGCCTTCCATCTTCAGGTGCCTCAGAGATATTTTCACCCTTAGATACGTCCTTTCTTTTTACTTTTTTGGGGTCAGACAACACTACAACGTGGTTTTCACCGTAAGACCCTTGATTTGTTTTTCTTCTTATTTTTTTGTGACTAGAAGGCTCGACACCCTCACCAAAATATGCCACGCCATTGAGTTATATAGTGTATCCTACCTTATGGTCCCCATGGGGAAGATCATCTCGTATGCCTAGATAGTTAATAAAGGCTTCATCAATTTGGAATGTGTCAAATTGTGTAGGTCCTTCATGGTCCCAGTCAATAAGTTGGTGGTGAACAAGGGGAAGGCCTTTGATGTCTTCGAAGTTAGTGGGGCTAAGGGTGAAGATGCAGTTATATTTAGGTATGTCGAGGTAGTTATCGAGGTCATCATTGGCACTCTCCTCATCTGTCTCGATCATGAACGAATCCAAATTGTCATCACTAGTAGTGCATTCAAGGATAGGTATTCTCATTCTTCATGATTTTGACCTAGAACCTAGAGGCAAGGACTGTGTGGGATCCTCAGTGGTTGTCTCTTGACCAACTTTGAATTTTCTATAAAATTCCTCTTCTTCCGTGGGTTCACCTAGTTCTCTGAATGTCTCGGTGAGTTCATAGTCATTGGAGGATTTGTGTGATTCCCATTCCCATTCATTGGAGTTTGTGGAATAGCGATTCTCTTATTGAATTTTGACAGCTTTGATTTGTAATGCTTCTTTTGTCTTTCAAATTTTTTCCTTGGAAGACATGAAACCAAGTCCTTTCGAGCATTCCTTTTTTAATGTCAATTTTTGTTGTAAAGGTTCAATGATGCCTTCCTTTCTTAAGCCAAGAGGAATTTTGCCATCATAACCAAATTTTTGTAGGATCTTGAACCCTTTGCCATATTTTTCACATGGTAGGCTGATGTGATCTTGTGTATCATTTTCAGGGTCTTTGTAAAGAATTTTGTATAAGTCTTCTTCTTCCAGTTCACCCCACTTTTGGAAGATTGTAGGATCCCATTCGAGTGTAATGATAGATACCCGCTTAGTACGATGTGGTCATCCATATTCTTTTGGTGAACTCATAACTTGTTTTAAGTACATGGTTTGATTCAAAGTGTATTCACCCATGCTCTTATCCTGATATTTCCCTTTAAGCTCATCTTGTTTTGACATTGATTGTTTTAATGATTCAAGATCAATGTATGCAAAAGAAGGAACAACTTCCCTATTACTTGGAATGATCATCTTTGTTTTTGGTCTTAAGTTATTGCAGTATATGAATCGATTAGGATCACCATTAACTGTTATTTCAACTCTATTGTGAGGAAACTTAATACATTGGTGATATGTAGATGGGACTACCCTCATTTCATGAATCCAAGGATGTCCTAGTAATATATTATATGTGAGATATAGGTCTGGGACTTGACAAAACACATCCTTTGTAACTGGCCCAACTCTGAGAGGCAAGGTGACTGTGCCTTTGGATGAACACTCCTCATCATCATATGCCTTGATGGTAATTTTGTTTGTAGAATTCACAAATTTATCTAAATATCCCAATTGTTTAATAGTGCTCAATGTGCAAATGTTTAGACCTGATCCTCCATCTATCAGGACTTGTTTTATTCGATGTTTGTGTATGAAGGCTTCAATGTGTGGAGGTGCATTATGTGGCTGACTTACGAAGGTGTCATCAACTTCTGTGAATGTAAGGGAGTGTGGAATGGAAAGGTATCTCACCATGGCTTGCTGGTCCATGTTCAGATCAGTAGGGACAGAAGTGTCTCTCAAGATTTTGTCAAGAATAACTTTATGTGCAGGGGATATGCCTAAAAGCTCAAGGATGGAAATAAGTGTGAGTGCCTTCCCTAACTGTTCTACAAGGTCATGCTCAGGCTTGGTTGATGAGGAAGTGGTGTTTTTGGCTAGAGCACCTTGCAAAGTGAATTTACCTTGATGAGTTGTAACATTACATTTAGAGGTTGGTTCAGAAGAAGATCTGATGCCTTTCAGGATGATATTGGGTCTCTGGGTAGAATTCTCAGGTGTTTTGTCCTTGATGATAATGGTAGAGACATAATTATCCATCGAAATGTGATTGATATTTGAATCATAGTTATAAGATGCTCTGGTATAGTTGGTTTGGTCATCTATGGCTTTAGCTTTTCCCTTGTCATGCTTTGGGAATGGTTCCTTAAACATCTCATGTTCTTGATTGGATGAGTGTCCCTCAATTTCAATGTTGCCTCTATTAATGAGATCTTGTATAATGTTCTTCAACTGATGACAATTTCCCATCTTATGTCGCTTGCTTTTATGAAATTCACAATATTCATCATCATTCGACCAATTTGGTTTAACCTTTGGCTCATATGGAGGCAAATCTGGAATTGTTATTATTTTGTTTGCCACTAGCTTCTTGAAAGCTGACTCAAGTGGTTCTCCCAATGGGGTGTACTTCCTTCGTGACTTTGAAGTTGTTTGAGTATCCACTTGATTGTTTGTAGAGCTTGATCCAGAAAAAAAGATTTTGGGTCGTACTATATTGGCATCAACAACACCATCATTGACTGTGTTCTTGTTCTTGTTCCAAAATCTTGGCTTGTCTTTTCCTTTAAATTCCTCTTTGTTTTCTTTGAATATTTTAATTACTCCTTTTTCAATTAGGACCTTCTCTATTGCTAAGCCTTTTTCAATAACATCCTTGAAGGTTGACAAACAAGCTTTTCTTAGGTCATATCCAATGTCTTTGTTAACATTCTAGGTGAACATCTCTACCATTTATTTTTGTGGAATTTCACAAGAGCATCTGCTGGCTAGATTCCTCCATCTTTGTAAAAATGATGAAAAAGACTCTCCATCCCTTTGTTTGGTGTTCCACAAGGTAGTGACTGATATGTCTATCTCTATGTTGTATGAAAAATGATGGATAAATGCCTCTGCTAAGTCAACCCATGACTTAATTCTAGGTGGGAGTTGGGAGAACCATTCCATAGCTTGATCGCCTAAGCTCTATGGGAATAATCTCATCAAATATGTCTCTTTTGCTGCTACCTCAATGCAAGCTATGAAAAATTGTCTTATATGTGCCTTAGGATCCCCTTTTCCTCTATACTTATCAAAATTAGGTGTCACGAAGTGTGTAGAAAATGGAGGCATTGGAATGCTTTTGTCAAATGGATAGGGACATATGTCTCTCATTGTGTATGTTGACTTTGGTGTATTTATGTCCTCCATTTTCTTTTGTAAGTCTTTAATTTGTTGTTCCAAATTGTTCTTAGGTGGAGATCGACTTCTTGATCCATATCCCATGCCTAAACCACCATGTGGAGGAGGAGCATGTTGCATATATGGATGATATTGATCATACACATGTTCATATGGAGGAGGTCTATAATGATGCTGCGTATATGGACCACTTGGTATAGAGTCATGGTAAGGAATGGAATTTCTGCTTTGTCCATGTATACCATACTCTATAGGCATGTCATGAGTTTGTTCTAATGTGTTGTCCCCAAATTTGACATGGGGTTTCCTTGTGTCCAAATTTTGAGCATGCCTTTGAATATCCAATTTCTTTGGTGGTTGATCCTTAGCATTGGTATGTGATTGAGCATATTTTTCTGCATAAGATTTCCATAATGGTCTGCGAAGGTGAGTATCATATGCTTGACCATGTGTATGGAGGACCTCAGGTTTTTGAAACAAAGATGATGGTGATTCAAGCACCATATGTGTTCCTCTATTGCCTCCACTATTAGGCCTCCTTTGATCCATGTTGAGGTGATGTTGTTGCAAAGGTCGATTTTCCATTATTTGAGACATGTCGAAATCATGAGGTATCTTGGCTCCACTTTGTGCCATCACTTGTAAGAAGTATTGTCTATCTCTCCTCATTATTTCCTCAACCAATCGATTAAAATAGGGATACATAATGGAGTCTTCCACTTCTGCTAAATGTACTGAAATGTTGTCCATATTGTCATTGTGTGTACCATTGTTGTTTGTGTTGTCCATGTTCTCAACATTTGGAATGTTTCTATAACCATCCATGCCAGGTAATGTAGTATGATCAAAATTGAAAAAGATATCATTGTCATACTCATAGGAACTCATGTTTGTGGACTCTTGAGCCTCTTTAGTTTCTCTCCTAGAATTTTGGGAATGGGTCATGAACTAGGTATTGACCAAGATGTGTTAGACTAGATGAAAATGGAAAGAGTATGGAAGACCAAGAGTTGGATGGAATGTAAATGAATCTAAGGTTTACTTGCAATGGGTATATGCACGAAGTTGTGGTACCAAAAAGGTGCCACACTTCAAAAAAAATGAAAAATGCTCATAAGGCGCATGCCTTATAAGGCACGCACACTATAGGGCATGCACCTTATAGCCTTGGTGTTCCAAGCCTTAGGCTTGGTACACCAAGGCTATAAGGTGTGTACCCTATAGTGCACACGCCTTATAAGGTGTGTGACTTATGAGAGAATGTGGGATTGGATAATGGGTCAAGGGTCCCATATAACCGTTATTTAGTGCAGCTCATTTGGCGCTAGCCAAATGACTTCCATTGAAAAATTTTAACCTTTGATAAATTTATACTCTATACCCTATAATATATACTCTATACCCTATAGTTTGATAGCCACAACCATAAAAATTAAACCATTTCAAACCTATAACAAATACCCTAGATCGTATGACCAAATATGCTAAATCCTCGACCCTATACAATAACCATAGACCCTATAACCCAATATGCTAAACCATGTGAGGTCGTTATGGGTCGTATGGTGTCCTAAGGGATCATATGGTGTCATATGACCCCTTAGGACACCATATGAGCCCTTAGGACACAATGTGAACCCTAACAACGCGTAAGGGGTTATATGGTATCCTAAGGGGTCATAGGACACTATATGACTCGTTAGGAGACCATATGACCCCTTAGGACACCATATGACCCATAACAACACTATATGGTGTTCTAAGGGGTCATATGGTATCCTAAACGGTCATATGGTGTCCTATGACCCCTTAGGGCACCATATGACCCATAACAACACTATATGATATTCTAAGGGGTCACATGGTATCGTAAGGGGTCAGATGGTATCCTAAAGGGTCATAGGACACTATATGAACCGTTAGGACACCATATGACCCCTTAGGACACAATATGGTGTCGTCATGGGTCGTATGGTATCCAAAGGGGTCATATGGTTATGACCCCCTAGGACACCATACGACCCATAACGACACCATATTGTGTCCTAAGGGGTCATATGGTGTCCATTATATGACCCCTTAGGACACCATACGACCCATAACGACACCATATTGTGTCCTAAGGGGTCATATGGTGTCCTAACGGTTCATATAGTGTCCTATGACCCCTTAGGATACCATATAACCCCTTACGTGTCATTAGGGTTCACATTGTGTCCTAAGGGGTCATATGGTGTACTATAACCCCTTAGGACACTATATGACCCCTTAGGACACCATATGGTGTCCTTATGGGTTGTATGGTGTCGTAAGGGGTCATATGGTATCTTATGACCCCTTAGGACACTATATTACCCCTTAGGACACAATATGGTGTCATTATGGGTCATATGGTGTCCTAAGGGGTCATATGGTGTCCTATGACCCCTTAGGACACCATGACACAATATGGTGTTGTTATGGGTCATATGGTGTCCTAAGGGGTCATATGGTGTCCTATGGGGCCATAGGACACCATATGACCCCTTAGGTATTGTTAGGGATCATATTGTGTCTTAACGAGTCATATGGTGTGTTATGATCCCTTAAGTCACCATATGACCCCTTAGGACACCATACGACCCATAATGACACCATAGGGTGTCCTAAGGGGTCATGTAGTGTCCTAAGGGGTCATAGGACACCATATGACCCCTCAGGACATAATGTGCACCCTAACAACATGTAAGGGTTTTTATGGTATCCTAAAGGGTCATAGGACACTATATGACCCGTTATGACACCCTATGACCCCTTAGGACACCATATGAGCCCTTAGGACACAATGTGCACCCTAACAACATGTAAGAGGTTTTATGGTATCTTAAGGGGTCATAGGACACTATATGACCCATTACGACACCATATGACCCCTTAGGACACCATATGACCCCTTAGGACACAATATGCTATTGTTATGGGTCGTATGTTGTCCTAAGGGGTCATATGGTGTCCTATGACCCCTTAGGACACCATATGACCCCTTAGGTGTCGTTAGGGATCATATTGTGTCTTAACAAGTCATATGGTGTGTTATGACCCCTTAAGACACCATATGACCCCTTAGGACACCATATGACCCACAATGACACCATATGGTGCCTCAAGGGGTCATATAGTGTCGTAAGGGGTCATAGGACACCATATGACCCCTTAGGACACAATGTGAACCCTAACGACATGCAAGGGGTTATATGGTATCCTAAGGGGTCGTAGGACACTATATGACCTGTTATGACACCATATGACCCCTTAGGACACCATATGACCCATAACAACACTATATGGTGTTCTAAGGGGTCACATGGTGTTGTCAGGGGTCATATGGTATCCTATGACCCCTTAGGACACAATATGGTGTTGTTATGGGTCGTATGGTGTCTTAAGGGGTCATGTGGTATCCTATGACCCCTTAGGACACCATATGACCCCTTAGGAAACAATATGGTGTCATTATGGGTTGTATGGTGTCGTAAGGGGTCATATGGTATCCTATGACCCCTTAGGACACCATATGACCCCTTAGGACATAATATGGTGTTGTTATGGGTCGTATGGTGTCCTAAGGGGTCATATGGTGTCCTATGATCCCTTAAGACACCATATGACCCCGTAGAACACCATATGATGTTGTTATGGGTTGTATGGTGTCCTAAGGGGTCATATGATGTCCTATGGGGCCATAGGACACCATATGACCCCTTAGGTGTCGTTAGGGATCATATTGTGTCTTAACAGATCATATTATGTGCTATAACCCCTTAAGACACCATACGACCCATAATGATACCATATGGTGTCCTAAGGGGTCATATAGTGTCTTAAGGGGTCATAGGATACCATATGACCCCTTAGGACACAATGTGAACCCTAACAACATGTAAGGGATTATATGGTATCCTAAGGGGTCATAGGACACTATATGACCCGTTAGGACACCATATGACCCCTTAGGACACCATATAACCAATAAAGACACTATATGGTGTTTTAAGGGGTCACATGGTGTTGTAAGAGATCATATGGTGTCCTATTACCCATTAAGACACCATGTGACCCCTTAGGACACAATATGGTGTTGTTATTGGTCATATGATGTCCTAAGGGGTCATATGATGTCTTATGGGGTCATAGGACACCATAAGACACATAATAACACCATATGATGTCCTAAGGGGTCATATAGTGTCCTAAAGGGTCATAGGACACCATATGACCCCTTAGGATACAATGTGAACCCTAACGACACATAAGGGGTTATATGGTATCCTAAGGGGTCATAGGACACTATATGACCCATTAGGAGACCACATGACCCCTTAGGACACCATATGATCCATAACGACACTATATGGTGTTCTAAGGGGTCACATGGTGTCGTAAGGGGTCATATGGTGTCCTATGACCCCTTAGGACACAATATGGTGTTGTTATGGGTTGTATGGTGTCCTAAGGGGTCATATGGTGTTCTATGGGGTCATAGGACACCATATGACCCCTTAGGTGTTGTTAGGGATCATATTGTGTCTTAACTAGTCATATGGTGTGTTAGAACCCCTTAAGATATAATATGACCCCTTAGGACACCTTATGTTGTCATTATGGCTCATATGGTGTCCTATGGGATCATAAGACACCTAATGACTACTTAGGACACTATACGACCATAATGACACCATATGGTGTCGTAAGGGGTCATAAGACACCATATGACCCCTTAGGACACAATGTGAACCCTAATGACATGTAAGGAGTTATGTGATATCCTAAGGAGTCATAGGATACTATATGACCCGTTAGGATACCATATGACCCCTTAGGATACCATATGACCCCTTAGCACACTATATGGTATTCTAAGGGGTCACATGGTGTCCTAAAGGGTCATCTAGTGTCCTATGACCCCTTAAGACACCGTATGACCCCTTAGGACATAATATGGTGTCCTTATGGGTTGTATGGTGTCGTAAGAGGTCATATGGTGTCCTATGGCTGCTCAGAACACCATATGACCCCTTAGGACACAATATGGTGTTGTTATGTGTCATATGGTGTCCTAAGGGGTCATATGGTGTCCTATGGGGTCATAGGACACCATATGACCCCTTAGGTGTTGTTAGGGATCATATTGTGTCTTAACAGGTCATATGGTGTGTTATGACCCCTTAAGACACCATATAAACCCTTAGGACACCTTATGTTGTCATTATGGGTCGTATGGTGTCCTAAGGGGTCATATGGTGTCCTAAGGGATCATCATACACCATAAGACCATATTGACCCCATATGGCATACTAGGGGCTCATATGGTGTCCTAAGGGGTCATAGGACACCATACAAACCATACTGACACCATATGGTGTACTAAGGGATCATATGGTTTCCTAAGGGGTCATAGGACACCATATAACCCCTTAGGACACAATATGACCCCTAACGACACCTAAGTGGTCACATGGTGTCCTATGACCCATTACGACACCATATGGTGTCGTTATGGGTTGTATGGTGTCCTAAGGGGTCATAAGGTGTCCTATGACCACTTAGGATAGAATATGGTGTCGTTGTGGGTCCTATGGTAACCTAAGAGGTCATACGGTGTTATATGACCCCTTAGAACACCTTATGACCCCTTAGGTGTCGTTAGGGGTCATATGGTGTTCTATAACCCCTTAGGACCTAGAGAGAGCAGGGAGTGAGGAAGAAACTGAGGGAAATAGGTGAGAGAGAGAATTAGATGGCTATAAGGATGAAGAGGGAGATAGCTCAAGGGCTAGGAGAATAAGGGAATTGTGAGAGCTAGAGAGGGGAGGGACAAAGAAGAGTATGTATCTATAAGAATGAAGAGCCCGAGAAGAGGTCAGGGGAGAGAGAGAATATAAGATCTAGTTCATAGAGAGAGATGGAACTATGAGGGAAGGGAGATAAAGAAGGGAGAGGTGAGATGGGGGTTCTATGTACACATTTGGTGCTCTCCCTATTTGGTGCACGCCAAATGGAAAAAACTATTCATCACATTTGGCGCACGCGAAATAGGGCAAGCGTCATATTTGGTGCATGCCAAATGGCCCACTTTGGGAGACACCAAACCTATGGGTTGGATTTTCCTTGGGAATCCAACCCAAAGGTTTGGAGTACTATTTCAGGCTAGAGACGTGTTTTTATCAGAACATTGAAAATTTTGACATATTTTTGGTCGTGCTCTCTGTCAAGTTTGCACGCGTTTCAATGAAGTTAAAAAAAATACCGCGGTAAACTTGAGCTCCCTCTTAGCTATCCATCAATGTAATTTATTTCAAATTTTGATTTCGTTGTCTTTCATCTATAATTTCTTTTGTTAGTGTGTCCATTTTTTGTCAAAAACCAACATGCACTATTTTGGGTATAGATTTTTACACGTTCATCAGATTTTGAGAAAACTTACATTTTTAGAAACTAGACTCCATTCTACACAATTTTTTTAAAAAAAGTTTTGATTTTTGATTAGTTTTCAATGATTTTAAGGGGGAGCATGTTCAAATTTCTATTTTTCAAGATGTGTCCACTTCAAAAATTAGTAAAAAATCATATACTCATTAAAAAATTAGCTGAAAAATCTGGCATAAACTACAAGGTGTTAGCTAACTTTTCACTAAAGCGATTTTAAAAATTCAAAAAAAAGTTAACATTTTAGGGGGGCCACAAAAGATGCTATGTTATGTTTTTTGCATAAAAACAGAACCACTTTTTGTAGCCCCCCTTTTTGAAGCCCTTAATCTCCACCATTTTAAAAACAAATTAGTAGTTTAGAAAGTAGACTCGAAACACTCTGACTCTTGTTCTTGTTGCATCTTCAAATTTGGAGTATAACTATCTTCAATTTGTCGTTGAAGTTCAAACTTTGCTAATTTTAGAAAGAAAAAAAAAGTGGCATCTTAAGACCCCCTTTTGGTACCACAACTTGGTGCACATACCCCAATGTCCAAAGTGTAAGACCAAGTATGTATGTAGTAGATTAGGTGTGACTTCCAAAGAGATGATAGTTTCTCTTGATGAGGTAAGTTGACCTTGACTCTAAGTAAAACCAAATGAGACCCAAAGGTGATAGACCTTGATGAGGGACCACTTAGCAAAATGTTGTTGTATGTAGTGTGTTGACAAAGTATGATGAGGACAAGCAAGTGACCTTTTGACTCAAGTTTAGAAAAATGTGAATGTAATGCAAGGTGTAAAGCAATGATGGACTTTGTGAGACCCAAAGACAGGTTGAATGCTAGATGAAAACCTAGAGAGATACCTAGGAAGCTCAATAAGTCTGAAACTAACCATTCTTGTTTGCTGGATTGTAAAAGTTTTCAATTCTGAACACAGACGTGCCTGTATACTTCATAGACGCACTTAAATGACACATACGTGGTTTTGTCAGACATAGACGTGTTTCTAAGATTTTGTAAATGCAATTTTGCTCAAAGGACACATATGCATTTTTGCCCTTCACAAATGCTGTTAGATGACACAAACACGGTTCTGTCAGACAGATGTGATTATGAAAACTTTGTGCAATTTTTCTAATCTGTGAAGTGACTTGTTGTGACCAAATATGAATGTTTGACTATTTTCCATGACAAGAGGACACAATGTTGATGAGGACTCAATGTTTGTAAGTGTTTAGACTCCAAAAATGACTCAAAGAAAAGTGTGTTGTTTGATGTAAAATTGTTTTGCATACACTTGAAGACACAAAAGACACAATGTTTTGATGTTTGATCTTAATTGTTTGATTGTTTAAAAGAAGACAAGCACAATTCTTATGGCTGGCCAGGACAATAGTTGTTGATCCCACATGAGGCTATGCTATTCAGAGCGGATACTTAAATGCTTGACCCCACTGGCTCCACCCTCGACACTAACTTCTCGAGGCAGCCAAGCATCAGTCCCCACGAAAAATCCTCGTGGTGAACTTTGTATCTCTACTAAGAACTGTATGTGTGTGGGCCGCTCTAGAAGTTCGACCTCCTGCCCCAACAACTAGAAGGATTTTGGCTTCTAAAACAAAAAGGTGCTAGTAAGGGCATCCACTTGTGTGGCCATACATGTGGCACTTTTAGCTCTATAAATACAGAAGGCTCCCAGCTGGTAGGGGCACCAAAATGTATATGGTGAAAATGGATAAAACAATATTGAAAGACTAAATGAATTCAACCACAAAACCCTAGCCTGACAACAACAAAGATCCACCATAACATATGGAGATTACCTAAGATAATGCAAATTAAATGAAATCACAAAGATTATACCATCACATGTCCAATAGGGTTTGGATCTCCATTTTTCCTATCTCCATTTATCTTGCTTGATATATTGTTCTCAGATTTTATGTGTGCACAAGAGCTCAACAAAGAACGGAAATGTGGTTGCAAGTAGGCTTGATCACATATGAAAGTTTGAAAGCGTAGAGTAGTTGGGTAGTAATCGGAGGTTGATAATGAAGGAAGCATCTCCTTATATAGAAGACACTATAAGAAATGAAGGGATAAGATTGAGAGGTTTAAAAAATAAATGGTTGGCTTTGATTAGAGGGTAGGTAGAGGAAATAAGAAAATAATGAGAGGGTAGGTAGTGTAGGAATTAAGAGATGAATGACATGTGTCATGGGTAGAAAAGGCTAATGAATTAATTAAATAAATAAAGATTTATTTAATTAATGGAAGAAGTGGGATCAATTAAATAAATAAAAGCATTTATTTAATTTAGGAAAAGGATAATTTAAATAAATAAATGTATTTATTTAAATGAGAAATAAGGCTAGAAGAGGATAAATGAATTAATTAAATAAATAAAGATTTATTTAATTAATAGAAGAATTGGGCTAAAAATAATTAAATAAATAAAAATATTTATTTAATTAGACATGACAATTTTAGGTGTCTACACCTAGCATGCATTTATGACAACAATTAATGCAACAAAGTACAAGGAGGTTTTGTGGTACTCAGTGGCTCTCTTGCATCTGCTGGCCTCTGATATCGATGAACGCGATTGAATATGTGCACCAATGCCATTGCTGCTGACTACTCTCTGCTCTCTCTGCACTCTGATCTCTTAGGTGTGTTGATGACAATGAAGATGTTTTCCCTCGTAGTCTCTCTTATAGACTACCCTAGCCCTCGTCTCCCATGTCAGCCTTCTTTATCTTGTGACTTTGTCACTCTATCCTATCTGGTCAGTCCATTCTACCCTTTCTTTCTTATCAAGAGATTGTCTATGATCCTTTCATAAATTTTCATCCAATCTCTCGAGGGGGCATATCATTCCCATCTTGGGGCAACTTTGTATCAGTTCATATTATCTTCTTTGAAACAACACGACAAGTTGTATTGTCTCAAAGAGGGGCAAAATGTAGACACCTAAAGTTGGCATGTCTGATCAAATAAATATCTTTATTTATTTAATTATTTTTAGCCTAATTCTTCTATTAATTAAATGAATCTTTATTTATTTAATTAATTCATTTATACTCTTCTAGCTATATTTCTCATTTAAATAAATACATTTATTTATTTAAATAACCCTTTTCCTAAATTAAATAAATATCTTATTTATTTAATCGATCCCACTTCCTCTATTAATTAAATAAATGTTTATTTATTTAATTAATTCATTAGCCTTTGCCACCTATGACACGTGTCATTTGTCTCTTAATTCCTACACTACCTACCCTCATTATTTTCTTATTTCTTTTACCTACCCTCTAATCATAGCCGACCATTTTTCTTTTACACCTCTTAATCTTATCCCTCCATTTCTTATAGTGTCTTCTATATAAGGAGATGCTTCCTTCATTATCAACCCTAATAAATCTATTCAACTAATTGATCTTTGAAGCCTTCTAGCATTGGAACTTTCATATGCGATCTAGCTATCAACCACATTTTCGTTCTTTGTTGAGCTCTTGTGCACACATAAAATCTGAGAGAAAATATATCAAGCAAGATCAATGGAGGTAGGAAGAATGGAGATCCAAACCCTATTGGACATGTGATGGTATAATCTTTGTGATTTCATTTGATTTGCATTATCTTAGGTAATCTTCATATGTTATGGTGGATCTTTGTTGTTGTTAGGCTAGGGTTTCATAGTTGAATTCATTTAGTCTTTCAATATTGTTGTTATCCACTTTCACCATAAACTAGTTCCATTCGATGAGTTCAGGATGGATAATGGGCATTACCTCATTGATCAGGTTAAGTTCATGGGATGTGTCAGTGAGGGTTAAGACATTATGGTGAAGGTTGTTGATGGTACTCTCCCTCTCAGAATCGTGCATAAGATGTGACATAGGGTCCGTGGAAGGTGTTTCCAGTTCAGGAACCCAAGAGGTTTTAATCTGTACTTCTCCGTAAATAGGTATTTGTTTGTGAGGTGGAGGTGGTGATGTGTCTTCCTCATCTCAAGTATTGAGATGTATGGAATCAAATTCCCACTCATGTGAGTCAGTCTCTAAGTCACTTTCTAGTATCCGATTACTATACCAAACTGGGATATCTTTTGAGTTGAACACTATAGCTGTAATCGGTCAACGTATTGTTGGTGATGGAATTGTTGGTACTGCATGTGCCACTGATGTTGCTGGTGAGTCTACTAGTTTTTGTAAGGAAGTTAAGTAGCAGAAACAACTTCCTACACTAACCTTGAGAGGAGGGTAATGCAAAACTTTTTCAGATCATTACAATAGTTACAGAAAATAGAAATAGATATAATAGCAATCATACCACAACACAGTGATTTACGTGGGGAAAACCCTTTCGGGAGAAAAACCCCACCCTCCAAAAGTAGCTCAATATTTTATTCAGCAATCAAAAATAGATTACAACATACTTGCAGAGAAAGCTCTTCATAGGAGTACCACTAATCAGAGATTCAAAGGCAACTCAATAGCCATAAGACTCTTACACCCAACCTCTATCTCACACACCTCATAAATAGGAGATACAATACAAGAAACCGTCAAACGGTATTACAAAACCATGGGCTAAAACCACCCAATAAGGTGTAGCCAACCTTATCTCCCTTCTAGACACCCTATGACATGTTAAAGCACACATCAACATATGTCGCTCCCTTTTTATAGCTCATTTATGTATCCGATACAAATTATTTTTCCTATTTCAGGAGTACAAACTTCCGGAGGCCATAACTTGAGAACCGGGTGTCTGATTGACAAACCGTTTGAAGCGCCGGAAAGATTGCGAAGTGCTCTATCACCTCATAACCCGCTTCGCCAGTTACGGCCACTTTTTAGGGTGATTCAGAGCCTCTAAAGTCCCCAAAATTAAGTTTAAATATTTTATTGCACCCCTCCAAGACGAAAACTTTAATATCTTCAAAACTAGTTGTGACCTTGCGACGCAACTTTACCGGAATGCTTATCTAGCCAACCAGAAGCTTCAGGGAGAGTTTTGCACCATTTCGTGCTCAAATGAAAACTTACTATAAATAGTAACCTCACATAAATGCAAGGTTGAGACACCATTTTTCCCAACAAATCTCCCACTTGTCGAACACCTTGCAAGAGCGGAAGGGAATGTCAACACAATGAATCAATTGCTAGGGGCCATAAGGCCGATAGACTCTGAACACCATCTGAACTTCTCTGTGCTCACAGCCTTAGTTAAAGCATCTGCAACATTCATCAAATTTTCCACCTTAACCAGCTTCACCCTACCATCTTCGACCATATCTCTAACAAAATGATACTGAACATCAATATGTTTGGTTCGGGCATGAAATGTCGGGTTCTTAGCTAGGCTAATTGCACTTTGACTATCACAGTAAACTATCACTGTACCTTGTTTTATTCCAATATCCGAACACAGTCTCTTAAGCCAAATGGCCTCTTTACAAGCATGAGTAGCTGCCATATACTCTACTTCAGTAGTGGATAGAGCAACCACAGCCTGTCGCTTACTCATCCAACTAATTGCACCACCAAACAAAGTAAACACATAAGCACTGGTGGATCTTCTGCTATCAATATCACCTGCCCAATCTGAATCCACATAACCATGGATATTAAGGGAAGTCATGTCTCCAACTGAATTACCATGATAACACAAAGAATACTCTGAAGTACCCTTCAAATATCTGAAGACTCTTTTGACTGCATCCCAATGAACTCTACCAGGATTAGACATATATCTAGAAAGTACTCCCACTGCTTGGGCAATGTCTAGTCTAGTACAGACCATAGCATACATCAAGCTTCCAACTGCACTCTGGTAAGGCACTCTGCTCATGTCTTCCATCTCCAATGGGGATGTAGGACAATCTGAAATAGATAGTTTCATTCCAACTGTAAAAGGAACACTCAATGGTCTACAATTCTGCATGTTGAACCTCTGTAACACTGAATTCACATACTTACTATGGCCTAGCCATAGCTTTCTGTTCACCCTATCTCTTCTAATTTCCATCCCAAGAATGTGCTTTGCTGCACCAAGATCTTTCATTTCAAATTTAGCAGCGAGCTGAGACTTCAGTTCTGAAATCATACCTTTCCCTTTACCAATGAATAACATATCATCAACATACAATGCAATGAATAAGAAATGATCACCATAAGATTTATAATAAATACAGTGATCTGATTTAGAACGTTCAAATCCCAAACTCAACACATATGTATCAAATTTTTGGTACCACATCCTAGGACTTTGTTTGAGGCCATACAAAGATTTCTTTAATTTACAGACCAAATTACTTTTGCCTTTCACCACATAGTGCTCCGACTGTGTCATATAAATATCTTCCTCCAAATCACCATGAAGGAAAGCAGTTTTCACATCCATTTGCTCAACCTCTAAATCATAAGCAGTAGCAATAGAAAGAAAAAATCTAATGGACGTCATTTTTGCAACAGGAAAAAATATCTCACCGTAATCAACACCCTCAACTTGAGAGTAGCCTTTTGCAACCAATCTTGCTTTATACTTCTCAATGCTTCCATCTGAACCAATCTTTTTCTTGAACACCCATTTACAACCAACAGGTTTTCATCCTTCAGGCAATGGTACAAGATCCCATGTATCATTCTTTTTCAAAGTTGCCATTTCTTCCTCCATAGCAATCTTCCAGGATTCTGCATCATTCATACCTAATGCCTCTTCTACATATTTCGGTTCATCCACACTAGTATTCAGAGCAAAAATACATCTCCAATCATTAGGTGAATACCTTTCAGGTGGTTGTCTATGTCTTGTAGACCTTCGAACAAGCTGAGTTGGAGGTTCTTCCTCCTCTTCTGAAGATTCAAAGCTAGATGAGCTCTCCTCAAATTCTTGCCTATCCAGGGGTCTCGATTCAACTCTTTCAGGTGTAGAAGGAAGTTGAATCACATCTTCTTTTTTAGTCTGTTCTGGCTGCAATGTAACAGAAGGAGACTTAATTTCTCTAAAAATAACACTTCTACTGTGAATTACCTTTTGTGCAACAGGGTCCCAAAGCTTGTATCCTTTCACACCATAACTATACCCGATGAAGATACATTTCACAGCCTTGTTCTCCAACTTTGTTCGCTTCTCCTTTGGCACATGTGCATATGCCTCACAACCAAAAACTCTAAGATGTCTCAATGAAGGCTTGTGACCTGACCATGCTTCCATAGGCATTTTATCAACAAGAGCTGATGTAGGAGACCTATTAATCAGGTAGCAAGCAATGGCAATAGCTTCAGCCCAAAACTTTTGTTCGAGACTAGCACCACTCAACATACTCCTAGCCTTCTCCATCAGTGTCCTGTTCATTCTTTCTGCAATGCCATTCTGCTCTGGAGAATACGGAGTTGTCTTCTGCCTGTTAATTCCACAGTCTTTACAGAATCTATCAAAATCATTAGAGCAAAACTCACCGCCATTATCAGTTCTCAAACATTTTATTTTCTTTCCAGTCTGCAACTCAACCATTGCTTTAAATTCTTTAAAACGACTAAAAACTTCAGATTTACTCTTTAGAAAATATACCCATGTCCTTCTACTAAAATCATCAATAAATGAAACATAATATGTGGATTTTCCAATCGAAGAGACATCTACTGGACCAAACATATCAGAATGGATAAGATCCAAAACACCACAAGTTTTATAAGAACTCGAGTAAAACTGAACGCGGTTTTGTTTTCCATAAATGCAATGCTCACAAAAATCAAAGTCAAGATTACAATCATTCAAACCTTCAACAAGATTTTTATTTTTCAAGGTCCTTAGACCCTTTTCTCCAATGTGGCCAAGTCTCTGGTGCCATAACATAGTCTTCTCTGCAGGTAACTTTGCTTCAGACAAAAGAGCACCCTTAGGTACCCAAAAACCATTTCCATCTACTGAAGGTGAAACCTTCAAATCTTCCAGTGAAGTATCCGCAGATTTACTTTTTACAGAAGTGCTATTACACTCAACAGTGTATGCTTCAAGCTTATACAAAGTGCCAAACCTGACACCTCTAGCAACTACCATAGCACCCTTAATCATCTTACATCCTATTTCAGAAAAGACTACCTGCACACCCACATCTATCAGTTTGCTCACAGATAACAGGTTTCGTTTTAATCCAGGGATATGCAGCACACCATTAATCCTTTTTATTCTACCATCAGAAAACCTGATTCTAACTTTACCTCGACCAACAATGTCTAGAGGTGAATCATCACCCAAGTACACCTTACCTCCATTAAATCCTTCATATTCAGAAAACCAATTTCTATTGGAAGTCATATGAAAAGATGCACCTGAGTCAATTAGCCAGGCATCATTACCTGCATGAGTTGCCAAGGCCGCAATAAATGCATCGCCATCTTCCTTGTCAGACTCAGAATCAGAATCAAACTTTTTCTTTTTCTTCTTCTTCTTTTCTTCTTTGCAGTCCTTACGGATGTGACCTGGTTTGCCGCAATTCCAGCAAAAGACTTTGGACTTTCCAGGAGATTTCGATCTCCCTTTGGATTTGGACTTGTCGCGCTTCTCATTCTTCTTGCCTTTCTCCTTAGGTCTTCCATGAATGGTTAGGGCTTCCTTTGAACTGATGGATACCTTCCTTTGCATCTCTTCACCGAGTAGGGAACCCACCATGTCTTTAGATTTCAAAACAACAGAAGTACTACCGATAGCCATAACAAGAGAATCCCACGAATCAGGCAAAGAGCAAAGAAAGATCTAACATTTCTCCTCCTCGTCCATCTTAACACCGACGGATACTAATTGAGCCACCAACATATTGAATGCTTCTAGGTGGTCTGCAATTCATCCGCCCTCTTCCATCTTCAAGGAATACAATTTCTTTCTTAAGAAAATTTGATTTAATAAAGATTTCACTTGATACATCTCACCAAGCTTAGTCCATAGCTTCTTTGCAGAGTTTTCTTCATGGACATTGATTAGAACAGAGTCTGCCAGGCATAGTTTGATTAGACCCTTGGCTTCTTGGTCCATAGCATCATACTGAGCTGCCGCAGTCGGATCTAAGGGCCTTTGGACATTCGCATCAACAGCATCCCAAAGATCTCGATCTATTAGCAGATCTTCCATCTTCAGCTTCCACATCTCAAAATTACTTCCATTAAATTTCTCCACCTCTATTCTCCCTGACGAACTCGCCATCTGAATATTCCTGCAACAAGATCAAAAAGTGTCTTCTGCACAAGCTCCCACTCAAATCTGGATTAGTTCAAAAAAACCCAACTGCCCACAATTGAAACCAAAGGTGATCAAGCTCTGATACCACTTGTAAGGAAGTTAAGTAGCGGAAACAACTTCCTACACTAACCTTGAGAGGAGGGTAATGCAAAACTTTTTCAGATCATTACAACAGTTACAGAAAATAGAAATAGATATAATAGCAATCATACCACAACACAGTGATTTACGTGGGGAAAACCCTTTCAAGAGAAAAACCCCACCCTCCAAAAGCAGCTCAATATTTTATTCAGCAATCAAAAATAGATTACAACATACTTGCAGAGCAAGCTCTTCGCAGGAGTACCACTAATCAGAGATTCAGAGGCAACTCAATAGCCATAAGACTCTTACACCCAACCTCTATCTCACACACCTCATAAATAGGAGATACAATACAAGAAACCGTCAAACGGTATTACAAAACCATGGGCTAAAACCACCCAATAAGGTGTAGCCGACCTTATCTCCCTTCTAGATGCCCTATGACATGTTAAAGCACACATCAACACATGTCGCTCCCTTTTTACAGCTCATTTATGTATCCGATACAAATTATTTTTCCTATTTCAAGAGTACAAACTTCTGAAGGCCATAACTTGAGAACCGGGTGTCCGATTGACGAACCGTTTGAAGCGTCAGAAAGCTCACGAAGTGCTCTATCACCTCGTAACCTGATTTTCTAGTTACGGCCACTTTTCAAGGTGTTTCAGAGCCTCTAAAGTCCCCAAAATTAAGTTTAAATATTTTATTGCACCCCTCCCAGACGAAAACTTTAATATCTTCAAAACTAGCTATGACCTTGCGACGCAACTTTACCGGAATGCTTATCTAGCCAACCAGAAGCTTCAGGGAGAGTTTCGCACCATTTTGTGCTCAAATGAAAACTTACTATAAATAGTAACCTCACATAAATGCAAGGTTGAGACACCATTTTTCCCAACAGTTTTGTCAATGCTTTTGAGGGTAAAAATATTGCTAATGGTGTTGTTGATGTGGTTGCTGCTATTGATGGGGTTTTTGGTTTGATTGGTGGGATGATTGGTGTTGCTAGTGGGATAATGGGTCTTGCAAGTATTTTTAGCAGTGTGAGTAATGTTGTGAATGTTATTGATGGGATTCTTAGCCTTTTTGGAGCAATTGGTGCAGTTCTTGGTGTTGTCGATATAATAAAGGGCGGCCTCTTTAGAGTATTAGACTGATATAGAGGTTTGTTGGGTTTCCTTTTGAATCTGAGCTTAGGAAGAGCCTCCTTTTGAAAACCTAATCCAGTGTTATCTTTAGGTTTTAATTCAAGCTGCAATGAATCATGTCATCCTTTCTTGCAAGGCCCCAAAGCACTCTAACCATCATAGCCCATTCTTTGCATGATCTTAAGGCCTTTTCCATATTGATCTATAGGAAGCTTAGCTAGTGGGATTTCGGTGGTGATAAGGTCTTTATAGATCCATTCTGCTAGGTCCTCATCTCTGGTCTCCTCTTCCTTACTTTTTCCAAGGATAAAAGGCACCAAAGTGCATGCTTTCTTGACTAGTGGTGGTTGAAGTAATCTTTGAGGTTTTCCATAAGTTCTAGGGGAAGTGGGTAATTTCCCAACACAAAAGATTTGGCTTATATTATATTCTCCAGGTCCTTCCTCTGCCATTTCCATTTTCATCTTCTCTTGCTTTGGTATAGGGGTGTTTGAGCTGGAAAGAGAGGTTGGACTAACATATGATGTGGATGGGATTGCTTATTTGTTGTTAGGAATGGTAATATCTGGTTGATGGTTAATATTGTTACAATATGCAAATGGATTCACATCACCCAGGATTGTGATTTCTACACCGTTATGGGGAAACTTGATACACTGATGATAGGTGGATGGAATAGCTTGCATGGCACGTATCCAAGGTCTTCCTAACAACAAATTATATGGCAGAGGAAGGTCCAGAACTTCAAAGATGATGTGCTTCACCACTGGGCCCACTCGGATTGGTAGCACAACTGCTCCTTTTCCAGAACACTCTGCATCATTATAGGCTTTTATGGTTATCTTTTTGTGAGGGTCCATTGATTCTATTATATATCCCAATATTGTGAGCAACTATAATGTACATATATTCAGACCGATGCCATTGTCAATCGAGACTCGCTTGATCCTGTGTTGGTTGATAAATCCTTCAATATGGAGTGAGGCATTATGAGGTTGTTGGAATGATGTATTGTCACTTTCAGAGAAAGTGAGACATGGTGATGACCTCAAATTATCAACCATAGCTTGAAATTTATCTGTATTAAGATTAGTAGGGACTGATGCCTCTTGGAGAGCTTGATCCAAGATTGTTTTATGAGACGGGGATAGGTAGAAAATCTCTAAGATGGATATAAGTGAGGGTGTCTTATCTAAATGTTCCACAAGGTTATACTGCTCTGGGATGGATGTTCTGCCTTATGGAGCTGCTTTAATAGTGATCTTGCTATGACGCATAACAACATTGCAAGTAGGGCTGAGATCTTTGATGGTGAGGGTTGCAATTTATTCATCAGTGTCTTATAGGTGATTTATAGTATAATTATAGGCGGCTCCCATATAATCAGTGGTATTTGTGTGGTGCCTTGAAGTGGAAGGACCCCTTTGATCTTGTGATGGAAGCAGATTCTTAAACATGAGAGGATCATTATTGGAGGTTTTTGGGTCATGTCCTTTGATTTCAATCTCTCCTTGGTCAATAAGATCCTGAACAAGATCTTTCAGTCTATGGCAGTTACTTGTTTTATTCCCTTTCCCTTGGTGGAATTTGCAATGTTCATTATCTCTCCACCATGGAGGTTTGACCTAAGGTTCATAGTTAGATGTCTTTGGTAAGGTCACCAGATTTGAAAAGACCAATTGATGCAACACTATTTTGATAGGTTCCCCTAAGGGTGTGTATATACATTTTGGTTTATAATTTTGTTGTCGCTGTCTTGGTTCGTCTTGTGGTGCATTGCCACCTTGATTTAGTGGAGGAGCAACCATGTTATTTTTAGGAGGGGGATTTTGCCCCACAAATCGGACCATAGGTTGTGCACTCTTGATGGTCCTTGCATCTATGACTCTGTCATTGATGATGTTCTTGTTCTTATTCCATAAGTTAAGTTTTTCACTATTAAAATGTGGGTGAGGACCATCTTTTGGTTCATTATATATATTGATAAGTCCCTTCTTGATAAGGGCCCATTCACATTTTAATCCCTGTGTGATCATGTCATCAAACGACTTTGTGCCCTTCATGTCTAGGTGGAATTCCATTTCATCATTCAAGTTGGAAATAAATATTTCCACTAGCTCTCGTTTAGGTAGATGAAGAGAACATCTACTAGATAGTTATCTCCACCATTGCAAGAAAGCTGAGAATAGATCCCTTGGCTTTTGTTTGGTATTGCACGGATCTGCCATTGTAACATCACGTTCTATGTTGTGTGAATAATATGCGATGAACTTTTGGACTAGTTCTATGAATGTCGTAATGCCACCTGGAAATCAGGAAAACCATTTTGTGGTTGTCCCTCCCAAACTTCGAGGAAAGAGGTGCATTAGATATGTGTCTTCATATGCCACTTCTAGGTAAGTTGAGTGAAATTCCCTGACATGATCTCTAGGGTCTCCTTTTCCTCGATATTTTTTAAACTTAGGTGTTTCAAACCCTCATGGAAAAGGTGGCATATGTAGATTCCTATTGAGGGGATAGGGAAAAATATCATTGAGTGAAAACCGGGTAGTTTTCACACCACTATGGAGTTGTTGGGCAAGTTTCTTGACTTGTTGCCTCAACATATCTATGTCATTAGGAGGAGGTGGGGGATTTCCTTGATTAAGGTCATATTTGAAGTTATCTCGACCTCTTCCACCCTCGTTATGGATATAATTCTCCAACTCTTTCTGTATTTGTGTAGTATCAAAATCAGGGGGTAATTTAGCTCCCTCTTGAGCAAGTTTTAGAAAATGAGCATTTGAGTTGTTTTTAAGGATCTCATCAAAAAGTCGGTTGAATCTGGGGTTGTGTTGTGCTCTTTCTATTGCTTTAGGAGTTGGGGTATTAGGACCTTCATCATTTGTACCTCCTCCAATGGCCTCATGATAATCATTGAGGTTTTCTTCCTCCTCTTCGATCTCTAGTTGTCTAGTTCTTGATCTGGTGTGAGCCAGTTTGTTTGAAAGTAGGTTTTTTTTTTTGGAGTTTTGTGAAAGTGATTATGAGTTGGTGATGGAATGAGAGATAAATATTTTTGTGAACTATTTTTAGAATATGGATCTCTAATACTGAAGGTTTGATGTTTCCAAAATCCTTTTATGAATTTCTTTTTGTGTTGTGAACAATGTTTGATTTGATAAGGTATAGAAAGGTCTGAGATGTGTTACAAACCAAGCTACCTAGTAATGAGAGGATTCACTCATAGACTAGCTTTAATCTGCATAGAGATGCCTCTTAGGATGAGTTTATCCTAGATGTAGAGACACTCTAAAAAGTGATGTGTTGTTTTGATTTAAGTAATATATAAAAAGAACTTTAGGACAAGACATTTTTATGTTTTGAGAGTTGAGATGGATTGATGATGTATGAATGTGAGAGTGGATAGAATGGTAACTTCAATAAAAACTATTACAAATGGGACAAATTCTTCCTCTTCTTTCTCAGGAGTTGGTGGTTCTTCCTGAGCTATGTTATATGTAATGCAGATGTCTGAAAAATAAAGTAGGGTTGATTTCACCTCCTTTGTTTTTATGATAACTCAAAGCTATATATTGAGTAAAATCTATGTTGTTCAAAGGCTCTTTATCAAACTTGTTGGATTTTCCATGAAGATATAGATGCATATGACACAAGAAGGCTCTGTGTGAGACAAAAATTTGTCTATTGAGATAGAAAAATTTCCTTCTTTTGATGAAAGCCTTTGAACTTAATGGTCTTCTCTTCAAACTGACATGTTGATGAAGATTCCTCTTTCTCAAGATTTGAAGGATGGTCATATAATTTGATATCTTGCTTTGCACTTTATTTGATTTTTTTTGTTTGGTCAAATGTTGGATGAAATTTTGTGTTGGATGAATACTTGGTTTGAATTTCTTTTGACAAGAAAATAGAGCAAGAACACAAACACAATAATGTTGCCTCAAAAGGCATAAATAGGTGTGGGTCTAAATCAACCCAATCTTTGAACTTTTTGACCCCTTTTCAAATGTTTTTGTATGTTCTTTTCAAAAGAATGAAGTTGGCTCAATTTATCATTGGTCCGACACAAAACAAAGACACTTCAAACAAACTTTATCCCTAAGGTCAAATGGCTAGTTGTGATAATTTCAGCCCACATCTTGATATTTCTTCAACTTTGGTACTACATACCTTATGAATCCCATCGTAGCAGGTAAGGATGTGATATACTAAGTCTTACATGAGCATAACATATATATGATCCCTATGATGGGGGAGTCACCACTTTCATCAAGCTACAAGTAGCCTTTCAAAAATCCCTGTTTCTACTCAAGGAAATATGTATGGTGAGTATCTTGGGAGAAAAAACATTTATGCTCTTGCACTGAACTTATCACAAATATGCTCATGTTCATGTCGGGTTCACCAAATGATGCTCTAAAAAAAGGATTGTTAGGACATTGTCAAAACAAACACGAACACACAAGCAACAAACCAAGTGTTAGTGTTAGAAATCACAAATCAAATACTATCCTAAGAAAGCATATCAAGAGAGAAATAAAACATAAGATAGAAAGCTTAATAAATCTAAGAAATGCAATAAGACATCTCCAAATGCCCTCCACCATGTTTGTATCTACTCCTCCCTTGTTTCTCTCCTCTCCAAGTTCGCAAATGAGTGTAGCTCTCAGTAGCTTTTTGCACTATTCTGGATGTCTTATGGAGGTTCAAGATTGTAGAATGAAACCTTATGAGAATGCAAATGTAAACAAGCTAAAACAAGATATTATCTAATTATCTAATTTTAATTTTAGCCCAAAAAGACAAATGTAAATGACTATGCTAAATGCTCTCTAAATTTCACTATAAATTAGATGCATACAAGATTTCAGGATCTGGATTATGAAGAAATAAGCTCTATTTATAGGTAAAATGGAGGAATGGATGGTTGAGATTGAGTAATCTCATCAAGGGTTAGGATTGAAGGGTTTATGATCCAAGAGGGGGCTTTCAATCCAATCCCAGGATGACAAATGTCAACAAGAGATGGGTTGAGAGGCGAGGGAATAAACAATAAATGCTTGACATGACTTGAGAGTTAACTTCGGAGGTAAGATTAATGTCGAGTTGAAACAATAAAGCCATTATCCAATATATAATGTCTTTATCCAATGGATAAACTCTTGTGTAAGAGTTAGTGAGGATAACCATGGTGAAAGCAATAAATGCTTGAAGAGACCCATGGGTTAAATGAAGGTTGAGTTAGAGGTAAATTCTCTAACCATGTGGGTGAGTTGAGTTAACCATAAATGGTTATGTAAGAGCCATTAATGGTCATTTAAGAGCCATTAGTAGTTTGGAAGACTTTACAGGTTAGCTTGTTGAACACATAAAGCATTAAATGCTTTTCAAAGACTTTGAAGGCTTTTAGAAGTGACTTCAAGTTGCTTAGGAATGTGACAATAATTAGGGGATGGATTAGGATAATTAGGAATGATTAGAAAGTGGTTAGAAGAGTCTAGAAGGGGATTTATAATTCCCAAAGATACTGAGAGGGGAGGGGTGAATTAGTATCTGACCGGTTAGTGTATTTTCTTAAC